>NC_092424.1:89381287-90631287 GCF_036169615.1 Heliangelus exortis
GAGAGCTATAATCATCATTAAGAATTAGGCTGGTGTCTACACTACTAGCTTTTCACACAGAACAATGGAGGTTCAGGGGACCAAAAAAAAAAAAAAAGTCTTCCTTCATTTCTGCTTGTTAGGTGTGTGGGAGTCATTCATGAGCTATCAGGAAAAGTGAAGTGTTGTAAAATGTGCCTGAACTATAAATAGAACTGGTGACTTCATTAATAGAAATGGTTACTAAAATTGTTATGAAAAATATACGTTTTGGTCATCTGTATTTGTGACAATTCATGTACAGGAGAAGCTTTCAGGAATAACTTTCGCTGGCAATGCATAATGCAATGCAAGATAAATACTTATCAGTTGCTTAGGGTATGAGAGTTTGATCTCTGATTCCAACTGGGAATATTGCATTGCCTGACAGAGCCAAATACCTACAAGAGGGTTCAGGCTGCTGCCTAAACTCAGCTGTGCCAGAAGAGAATGTGGGTTCACTTCCCTCTTGCCTGCCATAGACACCCAGGTGAACAATGTAGGATCTATCCAGTTCATATTTTCATGTGGACTCTCAAGGCTTCTACATCCTTCTTTTTGGATGACAGCTTAAATCTGCCTTGTTCAGAACACTTGAAATAACCTTCTGAGTGGGTATTGTCCTCTCTTATAGTTTCGCCCATTATTTTTTCTTTCCTTATCAAACAGAATATATGTTTGTTTAGATATCTTCATAGCATATTGTCTGTTTGGCCACCCACCTGGCCATTCATCATTTGTTAATGAGGCATCATCTCCCAGGTAAGATCCAGCTGCCAAGCTAACCTTCCTTACAGATCCTTAGGGAAGGAAATACCTTTATGTAGTGGTCCTCCATGTTAGCACCCTATACCTCTAATTATTACGAAATAGTCTTCTCACTCATCACAGTAACAAAATTACTGATAAGCAGTGGCTGAATTGTTATATCTTAAAATTTCTCTTTCTCTGATGATATATACTGTTCTACTATTCCAAATTGAGAAGCTTCCCCTATACTTTTTTACAGAATTCAGTGTATTGTTATGAACAGATTAAGTCCTTGTGAGTAGTAGTTTTGTGTATCCATTCTACTAATAATAGGTTCTTAAGTTTCCTATCAGAAAAACTTCAAGTTTAAACAAGCACTTTTATGTAACATTCCTAATAATAAAAATAAAGATTGAATTGAAAAAATAATATATAAACTAGTATTTAAAAAAATGTTGATAGTGTATACTAAAGGCAGCTATATTTTGCAAATCCTGAAAAAATACTGCAAATAGAGGAGCAAATAAGTTGATTTTAATTCACACGGAGTAATAGGTGTATTACTTTTTAGTGTTCAGTGAATATTACTGTTATTTAGTATTTACATATTATATACTAATAATGTTATATAATGGACCCTTTTTAAAGAATGTGCCATGCAGTGTAGGTTTTAGTTCTTGATCCTTCTGTTTGAACAGTGTCTAGGTTCTTGTAAATGCCCAAGGGAAGTTTGTCATGGTTTAGCAGTTTGGACGGACCAAAAACAAGAGAAGATCAAAGACTTAGGCTTAAGAATATAATTACTGAAGAGCATCACTTTAATACTGCCCTAGGAGATGTACATGATCCAAAACAATCTTTTCCAGACATTTTTTATGCTTTGCAAATGCTTTATCTTAGTCCAGAATTCATGGAGCTGAATTGGGTGCTTACCCTATTAGATACTTGAATACCTTCAAAACTCTGGCTCCTGGAAGTCAACATAGAAGCAGATGAGTTTCAGGTTAGAATTCGGTGCCATCTTGAGGTTAGGAAACTAGACTCACAAATAATAGAATGGGTTTGAAAGTGTTTGTTTTCCTGTTAGCACCAACGTAAAGAAGTTTCTGATTAGGAAATATTTTGTGCATTTTTCCCAGTGAAAGTACAAAAAACTAATTGTAAGTTATAAAAATAAAGGTTTTCAATATAAACTCAGCTGTTCTTTGTGTACAGAGATCAACAGTTGAAGGAAAAAATATTGTTGCTATGTGTGGAAGAGTTGTTACCTTAACAATTTCTTACTGTGATAACAATATTAACAAGATTTAGGCTAGTCCTTTTTTTAAAAAATGGTATTGAAGACAGTATTAGGTATATGTTTATTGCTCAAATGCCCCTTTTTGGTTGGGGTTTTGCATGGCAGAAAATAAGACAAGCAAAAAAAGATGTGGATTATTTCATCTTCACTTAAATAAAAAGAAATACACTTTCTTTGTATTATTTCCACTATTTCCACTATTGTTTCCCAATAGCCTGTGTCATGGTGTGAGCATATTTGGTGGAATCTGTATCTCAAGAGCCCTCATCCTACAAACAAGACTGTTGGCAGAGTGGTGGGAATCACAGAATCATAGAATGGTTTGGGATGGAAGGGACCTTAAAGATCATCAAGGTCCAACCCCCCTGCATGGGCAGAGACACCTCCCCCTAGACCAGGCTGTACAAGGCTTTCATCCAACCTGGCCTTAAATATTTCCAGAGAAGGGACATCAACAGCCTCTCTAGGCAGCCTATTCCAGTACCTTACACTCTCCTGGTGAAAATTTTTTTCCTAATGCCTAACCTAAACCTACCTTCTTCCAGTTTAAAACCATTAACCCTTGTTCTCTCACTGCCCTCTCTGGTGAAAAGCCCCTCCCCAGATTTCCTGCAGGCCCCCATCATGTACTGGAAGGCCACTGTAAGGTCTCCTCAGTCTTCTTTTCTGCAGGCTGAATAGCCCCAACTCTCTCAGCCTTGTCTTCATAGCAGAGTCATGGGCAAGTTTCATAGTACTGGATCTCGTGTTCTGCTTGTCTACAGAGAACTTTGTTATCTAGTCCTGGCTTTATCTGCAAGCATTAAGGATGAAGCTTCATCACCTGACTCCTCTTTAATTCAGCATGAATTAAGCACTTAAATGTCTTTAAATCCAGGGCTAAATTAATTTCTACTTAAGCATGACAGTTTTAGAACGTATCTGTTATCACTAATTAGTTTTTATATTTCTCCTTAATTTAGGGTTTTCAGAGAATGTTTTATGCTGATCCCCATGACTTGGTTGTTGGAGCTGCTGTCACACAAGTGAAAGATTCTGCTGCAGTTTCATGTTGCCTTTTGTTTACCCTTTTCTGCACTATGATTTGATTGTGTCAGCTAAGTGCTTCTATGGACTCTTTCACATAGATTTTTCACATGCTTCTTTAATAAAAACAGTGTTGTTTCTTTGGAGACATATATTTTCAAATCCATAGAACTATTCTTTATGAAGTGCTTTCTAAATTATATGAGGAAGGGAAGATTAATAAAGGACAATAAACAATATTCACAAAACAGTACAGATCACAAAGGTAAATCTGCATACACCCAATTTCCTCTTGGCAGATAGCCAGACAACCACTTATGAGAAGTTACATTATTCCAGAAGATTCAGTTAACTACATGAATAATTATACCATTTTTGTTTGCACATATTGGAATCTGTCTTCATAGTAAAATGATAGCCTGGCCTTTAATTTGTGTGCTGCCATTTTAATTGGTAAAGATGCTTTCTGTAGCTGCATATATCTCATAGAGCAGCTTGCATCTTTTGATTCCTGAAGGCTTAGGTCACTGGTGTGTTCATGTTAGCAGCATCAATTTTTAGGTGGAAAAGCTAGAAAAAAATGCAGAAAGAATAAAAAAGGTGTTATTATCCCATTTCACTTTATTTACATGTTGATATTCCAGAAGTCCAAATTTTTGCCTGCCAGCTTTCTATTAGCAAGTTGTTGATATTTTTGTTTGACTACAGAATTACATTTTTTTCTTGCATTGTTTTAAATTATTGGTAGATATATCTGCATTTAAATACAGGCTCAAATATAACATGACTTTTTTTTGCTTTTTTTTCCACAAGCTGAATTTAATTCTGTGAAAAATTCCTTTCATGTCTGTGTAATTTAATTTGTACAAGTATTTTAAAGTAGAATGTTTCTGTTATCTGAATTGCTGAGGAGGTTGAGTAAATTTTCTTGACCTTGCTAGACTTGGGTATGTATTTTAACATTTCACACATATATATATATATATATATATATATATAAAAAGCATAAACTACCATTTAACATTAAGAGTTCAATGTGAGCTTTATTAGTGCGAAGTTGTATGCTTGTACATTCCTCTTTCAGCTTCTATTCAGAAACAATTCTCAGGCAGCCTTGATTTTCCATGTCCTGATCAATAGCTTGCTGTCTTCTTTGTACAGAGGAAGAAATCTTACATGAATTTCTGGCCTTTCCTAATTTTTTTCCTTTTTTTCCTTTTTTTTTCTTTTTTTCCTTTTTTCCTTTTTTCTTCTTTCTTTTTTCTTTTTTCTTTTTTCTTTCTCCTCTTTTCTTTCTTCTTTTTTTTTTTTTTTTTCTTCTTTCTTTCTTTCTTTCTTTCTTTCTTTCTTTCTTTCTTTCTTTCTTTCTTCTTTTCTTTCTTTCTTTCTTTCTTTCTTTCTTTCTTTCTTTCTTTCTTTCTTTCTTTCTTTCTTTCTTTCTTTCTTTCTTTCTTTCTTTCTTTCTTTCTTTCTTTCTTTCTTTTTCTTTCTTTCTTTCTTTCTTTTCTTTCTTTCTTTCTTTCTTTCTTTCTTTCTTTCTTTCTTTCTTTCTTTCTTTCTTTCTTTCTTTCTTTCTTTCTTTCTTTCTTTCTTTCTTTCTTTCTTTCTTTCTTTCTTTCTTTCTTTCTTCCTTCCTTCCTTCCTTCCTTCCTTCCTTCCTTCCTTCCTTCCTTCCTTCCTTCCTTCCTTCCTTCCTTCCTTCCTTCCTTCCTTCCTTCCTTCCTTCCTTCCTTCCTTCCTTCCTTCCTTCCTTCCTTCCTTCCTTCCTTCCTTCCTTCCTTCCTTCCTTCCTTCCTTCCTTCCTTCCTTCCTTCCTTCCTTCCTTCCTTCCTTCCTTCCTTCCTTCCTTCCTTCCTTCCTTCCTTCCTTCCTTCCTTCCTTCCTTCCTTCCTTCCTTCCTTCCTTCCTTCCTTCCTTCCTTCCTTCCTTCCTTCCTTCCTTCCTTCCTTCCTTCCTTCCTTCCTTCCTTCCTTCCTTCCTTCCTTCCTTCCTTCCTTCCTTCCTTCCTTCCTTCCTTCCTTCCTTCCTTCCTTCCTTCCTTCCTTCCTTCCTTCCTTCCTTCCTTCCTTCCTTCCTTTCCTTCCTTTCTTTCTTTCTTTCTTTCTTTCTTTCTTTCTTTCTTTCTTTCTTTCTTTCCTTCTTCTTTCCTTCTTCTTTCCTTCTTCTTTCCTTCTTCTTTCTTTTTTCTTTTTTCTTTTTCCTCTTTTTTCTTTTTTTCTCTTTTTTCTTTTTTCTTTTCCCTCTTTTTTTCTTTTTTCTTTTTTCTTTTTTCTTTCTTCTTTTTTTTTCTTCTTTTCTCCTTTTCTCCTTTTCTCCTTTTCTCCTTTTCTTCTTTTCTTCTTTCCTTCTTTCTTCTTTCTTCTTCTTCTTCTTCTTCTTTTCTTCTTTTCTCTTTTCTTCTTTTCTTCTTTTCTTCTTTTCTTCTTTTCCTTTTTTTTTCTTTACCGTGATTGATCTTATAATATTCTTGTTTTTCTGCTACTTATTTCCTTGAAAGTCTTTTGCCTATCTCCTAACACCATTTTCTCCAGATTCCTTGCCTCCTTCTACCTTCATCCTGGATTTCTCCATTTCCAGAAACACTTTGTAATGAAAAACAAGCTGTATCTACAGAGTGCTTAATGTCATCTCTTGTATAATTATTTGCAAGCTGTTAAAGTACTTCATTGTACATTCTAGCATTAAAGAATTTTCAGCCAAGAAAAGATTTCTAACCCATTGGAGATTTCTGAGAAACTATGTGAAGAATCAAATATCGTTTTGTCTATTGTCTTTTGTTTTCTTTATAATCTTTTAGTTAGTTATTTTTCTTTTAAAATTGCTTGCACTTCCTGTTTTTATAGGTGTACTAAAAGACCTGTATTTTTTTTTTTGTTTTGAAACATCCTTCCAAGCAAGTTCTTCTGACACGGGCATTAATATTCTCAGTCATTCAACTAGACAGCCAGGAAACTGTGTCTGCAAGAACTGGCATGCTCCCAGTCATTATCAACAATTTTACCTTTTCAGTCCTATGATTCCTGGATATTTTCTGATTGAGTCAAAATTCTGTCTTCAATTTTCATTACTTCATAAAACTGAAATGATCAATCTGTGCATAGTTCCAGCTTTTGCTATTGGTGGCATCCATCCTATAACATAGGGAAAACTATGTGATTTTTATCAGCATATAAAAAACCCCACAATATACATACTAAGTCCTGCTGGAGGGTTGGTTTTGTTTTTTTTTCAATAAAATGGTTATAATTTGTTGAGTAAAGAAACACTGCTACAAAATACTGAATTCTTTATTAGCTCAGCATCAAATTGCAGTTCTTGTGTTGGGCTGAGCCCAAGCAGAGCTGTTTTGCAGCAGAACAGATTGTCTTGCAACACGGTGTGCTCCTGAAAATTTTCTTCTTTGAGAATTGAGCCTGTGGCATTTTCTGAACTCAGGAGGCTGTTTCCTGTGCTAATCAAGGCAGCTGACAAACTCTTCATCATCGTGGGTTTGCCTAGGCTCTTTCTGTGCTCTGTATGTTCTTAGAACAGGAACAGATTGACAGATGTTTCTTTTTACCAGCTGCTGAGATCGTCAGTGGCAGACGTGTAACTAGGCTTGTTAGTCTGAGACATAAAATGCAAGCAGTTCATTTTAACATTTTCATTGCTTTTTCCCTTGTTTATTAAATATTTCATGATATGTAAGCTGCAGTAGCATAAGCTGTTTCATCTGGACATGGCTAATTAGGATGTTTGTTAAGTAGGACAGTTCTCAAATCACGCCAGCCTTAGGGAGATGGCTACTGTTTCACCAGTGTGCTTGGAAAAAAGACATCTTGGCAGAAGGAGTTATCTATATGCCTGTTATTGAACAGTAATAGTGAGGTAATTCATGAAGGTGACATATGAAGTGGAAGAGACAGGAAAGAAGAAAAGATGTTACCAGATACACAGACGTCTAACAAGCATTTTCATTAGCCTGACGATTTTAAGTACAGCAGTTACTCTTTTTTTCAAATTTACAATCAAAAACTTACCTGCCAGCTACCTGTACTGGAGGAAATTGCTTTTAAGAAAAGCAGGGCATATCTCAGATTCATGTGGCTAGCTTTTGGGTAACAAAATAGCATTCAGACTGGTGAAAAACAAACACACTGGAAGGTACTTCTGCTTTTTAGATGACATTCAATGTCTGTTTAATTAAATTTCTGAATTCTGTTCCAGGCCTTTATCCTGTTCTACACAAGTATCACGCAAGTATTCATACTGGGTTCATAGTGCCTTGCCTTGCTGCTGTACATTATTCACTAAGCAGTTTAATTATATATATGCTAGTGAGAAGAGAGGTAATAAAGAGCCTGCACAGGGACAGCCTACATCAGAGATCATTTCCATTACATTCCCTCCTATTCATGTAACCTGCATTTCTGTGTTTTTCTGTTATTTAATGTTCTTAAGTCCTTAGGGAAAACAAGAGTACTGATTTTTTTTTTTTTAATAGGAATTTTAAGGAAAAATATTCAAGGAAATACAGTTACTTTACACAATTAAGTGGTCTATTCATTTGATAGGCTCTTTTTCCCAAATAACTTCTGAACACGGTGGCTATTTTAGCCATATCTGATACAAAGATAAAAAACTACGCATGTGCCGTTCCTATCTGTTGTTAAGAAAGAGAATTGGTTGTTGTGTCTTGGTGTTCCAAATAGTGGCTGTGTTGAGGGAAACAGGATAGCTTAGTCCCACATCCATTCTGAAAGGTAGCAATCTGACAATAATACAAATATCTGAATCAATTAAAATATCTGCTGCTTCCCTATCCATCTAAGCAGATAAGAGATCTGGGAGGATGGTGAGATGAAAAGGACACATGAAACAAATAAGGATATTTAAGGTGCAAGGACAGGTGGTGAAAGATACTGTTCACAAACCTGAAAGAAACTAAAATTTGTTAGTTATACTTTTTACCATATTTTTGTGGTAGTGACAATAAGGTAAAGACAATGCATTGGGTCAAGTATTTAGTAAAGAGCCATAACAGACATCAGCCTTGTGAAAAGACTCTCAGAGAGCTGAACCCAATCTTGTCCACACTGATAACATAGGGAGTTGCACTGTGTTTGAGGAGTGAACTTAGTTCTCCTAAAGTCTGGCAGAGACTTGTTCTCCTAAAGTCTGGCAGAGACTTTTAGGCCAGCGTTTATGCAGCCTGGGCCACAGGCTTGGAAGTGCCTTGAAAATGGGTTACACTGCTTTGAACTTGAATTTAAATGACGAAAAGCCATATCTGGGAGCTGAGAATATATTTGGTTTTATGATTTGTTGCCATTATAGCTATAAAGCAGCACTTCGAAGTGGATCTGAGAACAAGAAATGCACCTTTTTTAACATGGTGAAAAAATTATACCTGGCCATTTTATGTCAGCATGGGGGCTTCCAGCCAGCTGGAGTTAAGAATATAATTCCTGGGTATCATTTATGGATAACCACTTGTGCAAGAGCTCAGCAAGGATTCAAACTTACTCCTAGTCAAACAAATTAAGCAGCTGTTTAGGTTTATTACAAGCAGGTTTCACTGCTACTGAAAGCTTCTCGTGTTGCTTGCCATTTTTTCCTGACTGTCAGCACTCCTTACTCTGGATTCAGTTGCATCCAACTGTTCTTTGTTAGTGAGCTTGTCTGGGATACACATACTCTTGGCATGTGAATCCATGCTTTCCCTTTAGTACAATTGCTGATGTGGATCTTAACTCTCAAAGGTTTTGTGTGGTGCTTTTTTTATTTTTTTTTTTTTGTCTAATTGACGAACAAGCAGAGGATCCAGTGGAAAAAAAGGGAGGCTTCCTCGTCATTGATTTTTGTATATATGTCAGGAGCATACACTGCACTCATATTATTTGAAAACATTATCCTGGTCCCTGTTCTTCCCCTTGACAAGATAACAGGCTTTCATTTTTAGCAGTGATGAAGTGGGCTGCAGACAGGTTCAGATAGGTCTTCTTCACCTTTTAAAATTGATTCCTAGAAACGAAGTTGGAGGAATTGAAGGGTATTTGCAGGAAATGAAACAAGCCATCTTGACATCTGGACATTTTAATTTATTTCTGTGGCCTCTACAGTGAAAATAAGTAGTCTTAAGGCAAGTGACAAGCCTGTGAAAAACAGGCATTTTGTTTGCTGCAATATGAGGCTGTAATACCACTCAAGAATTAATTTTCCCTGCATCAAATAATACAGTGTAATGAAATCATATTACCTGGTGCTAACATGTTTTCCTTCTTCTGAACCCAAGTTCTTGCTTAAAATTTTATTTTTTTAAGTTGCCAGAGAATCCTGTTTCCAGGCAGGACTTGTTTGCTGCTTTTTGTCAAAGTTTGTAGGCTTGTATTCAATTGTAACTCAGTCCTAATTTTGTCTCAGTTGCCAAGTGCTATTTTCTGCATAGATAAATATTAGCCATGAAGACTTGGAGTCATGTAACTTAAACTAATGTGTAGTTACTAACTGTATCTGTTGCTACTAGCACTTGTTCCTGCTTCTGAGATGATTACTGGGCTAATTTCTGTATCCTTATGTTATGGTGGTGTTATTAAACAGAATAGAAATGATACACTGTCTCAATCATTGGGACCTTATTAGCATGCTTCCTGTTATTTCTGCATATAAGTATTTTATTGGTTAATAATTAGCATGGATCTAATAATTAGCATGGACCTAGTGAGTGTGGTGTGGGCATGAGTGTGTTCTGTCAAAATCATTGAAAATGCTCTAGAAAAATACACAGGAGTCTTGTTTTAAAAAAGAAAATCTCTACAGATTATTACAGTATCTGAAATTTTATTCATTTTCACCACTTCAATTTCTTCAGTTTTCACTGCACATTTATAAGTGTGAAAGTTTATGTTGCTGCATAAACCATGTATTTTTAGATTTTGCTGACCATCCCTCCCTAAAGCAGAAATACAGGTGGGTAGATCATCTTTTAGTGTCCAATACTGATCCTCTGGAATGTCTGCACTATTTGTGCAGACATCAGTGGAGACCCAGAGGAAAAATATGCTCTCTACTGTATTTGTGAGTGAGGGCTTACTTTCTGCTGTTACATATAAGTACGATAGTCCTTCAATTAAAATACCAGTTTATCCAAAAGGTATTATTTGTAATTGCTCTCTAAGTCTCAAATAGGGTAAATTAAAATCTACTGCAAAGAAAGGAGATCAGTAATCTTCCATTGTGACAGGAAGATCTGGGATCTCTTGGAGAAGTTATGACGTCTTGGTAACATTTAATGAATCTCTGAACATCATTAAATTTGATATTTACCAAGAGCAAACATATCTGTTGGCCATATAGTATTGATGAACATCTGGATGCAACTTCTCTTTAAATGAACTCTGTGATAAACCAATGAATGTAACTGTATAGAGGTAGATATGGTACATATAATCATATAAATCAGCACTGCATCTCTGATTTGCTTCTTTTGTGCTTTTTTACCTGTTGTGAATAAAAGGATATTTATTTTACAAATAACTGTTCTTTTTATATATGTGTACACACACAGTGTTTTCTAGTCTGTATTGCAGAGAGTCAGAGACAATCTTTTTTTATTTGTTGATAGAAGCACATTAGGAAGCAAAGGTCATACATACCTTGAGACACTCTTGATCTCTTCTGCCTCTCAGCAGTTCCTTGCATTTACTTAAGGTTTCATCATTTCTCTCTCCCCTGATGAACTTAAGTTTTCCTGTCACTCTTTTGGATAGAGTTGACTTTCTGAATCCAAGATCACAGACTAAGTGGAAACTACTTTTGAAGGATTTTAGACTCCTTTCAGATACTGTGCTAACTGTGTTAGCAGAGGCTATTAGCTCATTAGTGTTATTGCTGACTGGAAGACCAAAAGAGGTCAGTGAGAGGCCTGAAGTCCAAGGAGAAGGAGAATTTTATACCATTTCTTAACTTAAGTAAGTGGCATCTCTTCATAATTTTCAATATTGTGTATTTCTGAGGTGTTAGTCTTATTCTGTAGCTGTTCTACCTCACAATGCAAAAAAAAAAAAAAAAAGCCTGCTGTTCATCTCTCTTGCTTTAAGGACAGAATAGCACACATTATTATCACTAATAAGTTCTACGACTGAAGAGAAAAATAAAGTATCTCTTCCTTTCCAGAAACTGTAAAGAGGCAGAATAGCTTCCTTTTTGCTAGTTGCTCCAGCGAGGCATTCTCAAGAATGCCATCAGTTTGCAGTCAGGGATAGGTAATGAATGTCTCACTGGAGACTTACTGGTGACTTCATTGACTGATTCATCTTTGATCCCTTAGCTGTTCCACACCATAAAATATGTAACACGGCATTGTTATTTTTTCTTCATATTAAACTAGGAGAGTACACTGGAATGTCTTAGAGTGCCTTATTGAATGGACTTAAATGCAATAGAAGCTACAAATATCTTTGTTGACAAGGACTACATTAATTTCTTTCACATCATAGCAACACAGTTTCATAGGATGTTAAATTCAAGACGACCCAAAGGTAGATTCAGAAATAAAACCAAATGATGTTTTTGGTGGGTTTTGCTTTCTTTTTTTTTTCTAGCCTGTGTAAGTCTTCATGCTCTCTACTTCTCTTCAAGAGTAGTCTTGAAGAAGTCTCATTCTTAGATGAGAATCTAAGAAGAATCTCATCTAAGAGAATCTTCTTCATCTAAGAAGTCTCTTTCTTAGATGAAAGAAGGTCAGAATTAAATAAAAAATACACTGACAACTTTCAAGTTTGCCTTTCATCTAACTGGTGTCATATTCATAATACTACATAAGATGCTCTGAAGGTAAGAGGTAAGAAGGAAGAATTCTGCTGGGTTCACCTACTTAGTTAACTGCATACGATAGTTGTGGCAGTCCAACAGCCGCCAAAACCATGCTTTAATCACAGCCTCTATAAGTTAACTCCCCAAAGAAAGATATGTTGAAATTCAAAGACAATTCTAAAAGAACCTTAATCTTTAAAATCATACCCAGTGGCTTCCTCTCTTTTTTGAAAAAAATATTTAAAAAAATATATTTAATCAATGGTGTAATTGATCAGTCCTTTTAATAACAACACTCTTCTAAATGCAATAAAAATGCACCTTGTAATTCACATTGCTATAACTTCAATTTTATGAACAACTGTACTTAGCAGGCCACTACACTCAAAATGCATCCCAGATCTTTCCTTTATACTACATATACCGATGCTGATTTTGATTGCTATTTGTTATTTTTGCTGAGGAAAGACTGCCAATTTGCTTGACAATTTTTTTTAGTACTATTGGTATTATATTTTTTCTACTAGTAAATAGATATTTCTACTGATGCTATAATTTCAATAGGAATCAGTCCCTCTGGCATACCTTTGCAAGTTCCTGAGACTGCTATGGATAGAATGAAAATACCACCAAGGCAGTAAAAATCAGTTGCCCATACAGAAAGGAAGATAGGAAATCTCAGTTTGGGTTTATATTCCTCAAGCTCTCCACCCCCTTTCAGATCTACCACCAGGCTGAGCAGGTCATTCCCCCGGTCACACTGTACACAGGTCTTGGGACTGCTTTCCTCTAGGGTGAGTGACAGGCTCAAACCTTCCTTGCAGCCCAACACCTGAACAGCCGTGTGTCTCTGGGGCACCTCAGCCTGAGTTGCCACATTCTTTCTTTCTTTCTCTCTCTCTCTCTCTTGGTTGGTGATATACCCATTCTGGAAGTAACTCTCATCAGCAGAAATGGATCATTCTTTAAGGGCCTGACCTTGGAACGGTAGGTCATGTTTCTTAACGATGTAATACCACGACTGCAAACACAGGAATGAGAAAAGCCAGATAAGTAAGATGCAGGATAGACTTGCACTCCTTTAAGTGGGAGGCAAATGTTGACAGCAGAAAGGGATATGTAGCTTTCAATTTTTGGAAGGTTGGAGAGTCAGACAGGAAGAACATTTTTTTATTAAGTTTTGACGTAACTCTTAAAGATAACACAAGGATGTTTTTTCTATGGGATGCCTGATTTTAATAGAAAATCTATATTCATGACAGGATCCGTATGAGAAAGCCAGCAGTCAGGTTTCTCTTCTGTTATCAGCAAAACATCCAAGGGCCTTGCAAGGGTCCTGTTAGATTTCCAGGAGCCTTCTTTAGGGGAGAAGAGATGCCCAGTCCCAGGCCATACAGTTGGATATGATGTTATTTTCACAATTGGATGCAGGAGCATTTTGTCGAGAAGCAGGACCATTTCTGACACTAGCAGCAGGGCAGGCAGTAGCGTAGCACCCTCCTTGATAGGATGTGCTATTGTGCTCTGCGCCTGGCAGGGCTGCGGGACCTCTGCTGGGATCGGCTCCTTGCTGCCTGCCGTTCGCTGGAGGAAATGGGGCTTCTCCTCTGACGGTGCTGCCTTCCCCTGGACTGAGCTGGGACTTGGTGTTCAGGGCTTAGAGCTTCCCTGTCTTCAGGATCCCTCCTGCTTTGCTGCTCCACCTGTGTTTGGCGCCGAGTACTGAGGGAGCTGCGCCTGGATGGGCTCCTTGTAGGCGGCTCGTCCCTGAAGGAAACCCGGTGTCCTCTCTGGTGGCCCCTGCTTCTCCTAGAAGAAGCTTGGACGTGCCTTGCCTGCCTAAGGGGTCGGTCCTCATCACTATTGCTCCTCTCCCTTTGCTGCTCCCACTGTCTTTGGTGCTGAGCACTGCGGGACCTCTGCCGGGATCGGCTCCTTGTAGCCTGCTCGTCCTGGAAGGAAACCCGGTGTCTCCACTGACGGTGTCGGCTCCTTGCAGAGGACGTCGGGATGTCCCGTTCGGGCCTTGGGGCTGGGGCCTGGTCACGAGTGGCTTCCTGAGCCCTCTGCTGCAGATGTGTGCCGGTGCTGGTGCTGCTGATGGAAGGGTTGTAGCGGCGGCCTTGCCACATGCTACGCCGAGTGAGGTGCTGGCTCAGGGACCCGCTTTGGCTCCTCTCTAGGGCTCCAGCATCGCTACCGCCATGACCAGTGCTGGAAGAAGCATGGTGCTGGATGCCCGAGGAAGGATGCTGCTGCATCCCTTCGTCAAAGCGGGACCGAGCTCCCTCTGCTTGAGCTTGTATGGCTGAGCTGCTGTACTGCACCAAACGGTACAGCTCATAGTCGTCGTTTCCCACCTTTCGGTAGATAAAGAAGAAAGGCCACTGGCAGATCGGGCACACAGCTCTTATGCGGGACCAGTCCAATATACAGGAAAAACAGAAAGTGTGCCTGCACCTGCTGACAGAGGCCTCGTCGATGATGGTGCCCCAGCAGATTGGGCAGATTGGATCCTCAGCCTGGGCCCCCTGGCTGGTGCTGGGAGCAGGGGAAGAGGTGCCGCTTCCTGGCATGTCCATCTTGAGCAGATTTGCAAAGCTCTGGAGTTGTGACCTGCAGTGGAAATGCAGCCTGCAGGAAGCTGCCAAGCTGTGCAAGTCAAGCACTGAGGAGCTTCCCACTCTGCCTCAGGGCTCTGCTTGTTCTGCCACAGAATGCCAGAGACTGCAGTGTGGCAGTGGAAGTGACACCAGGGCGTCCTAGTGTGTTCCTGCTCCAAGGGCAGGATGGTGACTGCCTTCTCTGTCGAGGCAGGAATTCAGAGTTCCTGACCTCTCAGGAAAAACAGTCCAAGCCTGCGGGCACAGCAAGTTGGGACCAGCTTCCTGAGAGCTGTGCGTGTGCCTGTCTTGGCAAATCCTCTCTATGCTTTGAGAAGGCAGCCTGGGGTACAGAGATCCGTCTTCCCACCTGCGGACGTCTGTCTCCAACGGAGGACAACAGCACTGTGGCCCTCCAGGGCTGCCCCACATTCTAAAAGGGTTGATGTCACCACGGGTTACCCTGGCTCTCTGGTGACATCACAAAGCTTTTGGAGACCGCACGCAGAAGAGACAACCTCTGGTCTCAGGGAACAATTTTTCCCCAGTATCTCATCTCTCAGACCTGCCCTGCTGTTGAGCAGAATCTCACAGCCGTAAATTTGTAGGAATTTTGGCTTGTCCCTCTTCGTGCAGTTTTTTCTCTTCACTCTGCACTCCCACAGCACAACCCTTTGGAAGCAGGAGTAGTTTTGGTGAGAAGTAGTACCATTCTGACACCTTTCTGACTAATATTCTTCCAAATCCAATAAAAAATATATCTTGTAGCTCACATTGCTATAACTTTAATTTTATGAACAACTGTACTTAGCCGGCCACTACACTCAAAATGCATCCAAGATCTTTCCTTTATCCAACATGTGCTGATGCTGACTTTGTTGCTATTTGTTAATTTTACCGAGGAAAGACTGCCCATTTGCTTGACAAGTTCGGTGTTTTTTTTTTTTTTCCCACGCTATCAATATTATGTTTGTATTTTTTCTACTATTAATTAGATGCATTAGGTAATTATATTTCTACTGATGCTATAATTTCAGTAGGAATCAGTCCCTCTTGGATACATCTGCATGTTCCTGAGAGCGCTATGGATAGAATGAACATACTACCAAGGCATTAAAGATCAGTTGCCCATACAGAAAGGAAGATAGGAAATCTAAGTTTGGGCTTACTCAGTCTTTACTCACTTTCATTTTCTCCATTGTTTTCTTCCTAATGCTCTTTGCTTTGTAGTCAATTAAAACTATGAAGTTCTTGAATTTGTTTTCTACCTATACTATTGTATTTTTTGTTCAAATGTTCCCAAAGAAACAGGGCTGATGCAATCAGGCTATTTCTATGTCTTTTTCTAATGTTATCTGCAATAACATTTACCTCTTTTGGTTAGTGCATATGTACTGTGTTACTGATAAAAGGCAAGAATGAAGCATGCTTGGGGCTTGACAGGCACTGTAGGAGGTAACTGAATAGCTCTCCATCTCTCTTCTTTAATTAGGTTATCTCAGAGGAAAAGTGGGCAGGAAATGTGTGACTTTTCTTCATAAAGAATGCTTTTTTGAATCTTTCTTCCCAAGATCAGTGTTGTTGAAAATTTACTGTTGAGTTCCTTGTGTTTATCCTAGCTGGAAGAATGATGGATGGGTATGGACTTTTTTCTGTTGTCCTCCACATTTTATACTTATTAACTCTGGCTTTCAGTAAACACAAAATATGTAATGGCTGCAGTTACAGAAATAAACATGTAGTTTTGCAATCTCAAGGTAATGATTATCTTTGTATAGCACATCTTGCACATGAACATAACTTTCCCCTTGGAGCACTTGCTGCACGTGTGTCATGAGCCAGCAAATCAGCAGCTTAATCCTGATGTGAATTCCTTCATGGATGCATCCTATTCCTTCTGATCTGTGGTTGTCCTAGCCAGGGAGTGATGCAAGGAATGTGCAGAATTAAGGGTGATTTTAGTCAGAACCCAAAATTTTATGTGATTTGTCTTGCTCCAGTAATCAATGCGTTGTGTCACCTCTGTCTTTACAGAAAGCTCCTCTGCTCACCGGCATTACTTAAAAATAACTGGTTTTGGTACATGACTCTTCTTCAGATACTTGGTAGTCTTTTGATGTGAAGAGTCTATACAATGTACTCCCACTGAGGGCATGAAATGTGAGGTTATGAACAGAGCATACCACAGAGACAAATGTGGTTCCTTTCAGGGTTCCTTTTAAAGTTCATAAGGAGGAAGGAGAAGACAATAAACCTTTCAAAGGCTTGCTACTAGCCATTAAGGAGGAAGAAGAGAGTAATGGTCAATTGACTTAACTTATCGATGCCACCTTGTGAGAAGAGTGGTAACAGGAAAACTTATTCTGTGGGCTCTTTGGGGGAAACGGAAAAACAGGTGGAGCAGAAGAACAGGAATTTTTCTGCTACACGGTGGGTATATCATTAGTACTAGAGCAGAAAGGAGACAAAGCAATAATCACTTTTGTTGATCATCCTATAAAACTGCAATATAAGGAGAAAAGTCGCATTCATATAAAGTGTTCAGTACATTTACTAGAGAGGTATAACACAGATCAATACGAGAAAGCCAGCAGTCAAGTTTCTCTTCTGTTATCAGCAAAGCATCCAAGGGCCTTGCAAGGGTCCCGTTGGATTTCCAGGAGCCTTCTTTAGAGGAGAAGAGATGCCCAGTCCCAGGCCATACAGTTGGATATGATGTTATTTTCACAATTGGATGCAGAAGCAGTTTTGGCGAGAAGCAGGACCACTTCTGCCACTAGCAGCAGGGCAGGCAGTAGCGTAGCACCCTCCTTGATAGGATGTGCTATTGTGCTCTGCGCCTGGCAGGGCTGCGGGACCTCTGCTGGGATCGGCTCCCTGTAGCCTGCCCGTTCTGGGAGGAAACCCGGTGTCCCCGCTGATGGTGTCGGCTCCTTGCAGAGGACGTCGGGACATCCCATTCGGGCCTTGGGGCTGGGGCCTGGTCACGCGTGGCTTCCTGAGCCCTCTGCTGCGGATGTGTGCTGCTGCTGCTGCTGCTGGTGCTGGTGGTGCTGCTGCTGCTGCTACTGCTACTGCTGCTGGAGGGGTTGTAGCGCTGGCCTTGCCAAATACTGCTGTGGCCTTCGCGGTGCCGGCTCAGGGACCCGCTTTGTCTCCTCTCTAGGGCTTCGTCATTGCTACTGCCATGACCGCTGCTGGAGGAACTGTGGTGCTGGATGTCTGAGGAAGGATGCTGCTGCATCCCCTCTGCAAAGCGGGACCAAGCTCCCTCTGTTTGAGCTTGTATGGCTGAGCTGCTGTACTGCACCAAGCGGTACAGCTCATAGTCGTCGTTTCCCACCTTTCGGTAGATAAAGAAGAAAGGCCACTGGCAGATCGGGCACACAGCTCTTATGCGGGACCAGTCCAATATACAGGAAAAACAGAAAGTGTGCCTGCACCAGCTCACAGAGGCCTCGTCGATGATGGTGCCCCAGCAGATTGGGCAGATTGGATCCTCAGCCTGGGCCCCCTGGCTGGTGCTGGGAACAGGGGAAGAGGTGCCGCTTCCTGGCATGTCCATCTTGAGCAGATTTGCAAAACTCTGGAGTTGTGACCTGCGGTGGAAATGCAGCCTGCAGGAAGCTGCCAAGCTGTGCAAGTCAAGCACTGAGGAGCTTCCCACTCTGCCTCAGGGCTCTGCTTGTTCTGCCACAGAATGCCAGAGACTGCAGTGTGGCAGTGGAAGTGACACCAGGGCGTCCTAGTGTGTTCCTGCTCCAAGGGCAGAATGGTGACTGCCTTCTCTGTCGAGGCAGGAATTCAGAGTTCCTGACCTCTCAGGAAAAACAGTCCAAGCCTGGGGGCACAGCAAGTTGGGACGAGCTTCCTGAGAGTTGTGGGTGTGCCTGTCTTGGCAAATCCTCTCTGTGCTTTGAGAAGGCAGCCTGGGGTACGGAGATCCGTCTTCCCACCTGCGGACGTCTGTCTCCAACGGAGGACGACAGTACTGTGGCCCTCCAGGGCTGCTCCACATTCTAAAAGGGTTGATGTCACCACGGGTTACCCTGGCTCTCTGGTGACATCACAAAGCTTTTGGAGACCGCACACAGAAGAGACAACCTCTGGTCTCAGGGAACAATTTTTCCCCGGTATCTCATCTCTCAGACCTGCCCTGCTGTTGAGCAGAATCTCACAGCTGTAAATTTGTAGGAATTTTGACTTGTCCCTCTTCGTGCAGCTTTTTTTCTTCATTCTGCACTCCCACAGCACAATGCTTTCGATGCAGAAGCAGTTTTGGCGAGAAGCAGGACCACTTCTGCCACTAGCAGCAGGGCAGGCAGTAGCGTAGCACCCTCCTTGATAGGATGTGCTATTGTGCTCTGCGCCTTTCTGGGCTACAGGACCTCTGCTGGGATCGGCTCCTTGCTGCCTGCTATACCCTTGAGGAAATGGGGCTTTTCCAATGACAGCGCTGTCTTCAGGATCCCTCCTGCTTTGCTGCTCCGCCTGTGTTTGGCGCCGAGTACTGAGGGAGCTGCGCCTGGATGGGCTCCTTGTAGGCTGCTGGTCCCTGAAGGAAACCCGGTGTCCTCTCTGGTGGCCCCTGCTTCTCCTAGAAGAAGCTTGGATGTGCCTTGCCTGCCTAAGGGGTCGGTCCTCATCACTATTGCTCCTCTCCCTTTGCTGCTCCCACTGTCTTTGGTGCTGAGCACTGCGGGACCTCTGCCGGGATCGGCTCCTTGTAGCCTGCTCGTTCTGGAAGGAAACCCGGTGTCTCCACTGACGGTGTCGGCTCCTTGCAGAGGACGTCGGGATGTCCCGTTCGGGCCTTGGGGCTGGGGCCTGGTCACAAGTGGCTTCCTGAGCCCTCTGCTGCAGATGTGTGCCGGTGCTGGTGCTGCTGATGGAAGGGTTGTAGCGGCGGCCTTGCCACATGCTACGCCGAGTGAGGTGCTGGCTCAGGGACCCGCTTTGGCTCCTCTCTAGGGCTCCAGCATCGCTACCGCCATGACCAGTGCTGGAGGAAGCATGGTGCTGCATGCCCGAGGAAGGATGCTGCTGCATCCCTTCGTCAAAGCGGGACCAAGCACCCTCTGCTTGAGCTCGTATGGCTGAGCTGGTGTACTGCACCATGCGGTACCGCTCATAGTCGTTGTTTCCTACCTTGCAATCCAAGAAAAAGAGAGGGCCCTGGCAGATTGGGCACACAGCTCTTATGGGGGACCAGTCCAATATACAGGAAAAACAGAAAGTGTGCCTGCACCTGCTGACAGAGGCCTCGTCGATGATGGTGCCCCAGCAGATTGGATCCTCAGCCTGGGCCCCCTGGCTGGTGCTGGGAACAGGGGAAGAGGTGCCACTTCCTGGCATGTCCATCTTGAAGTACAGAGCAGATTTGCAAAGCTCTGGAGTTGTGACCTGCAGTGGAGATGCAGCCTGCAGGAAGCTGCCAAGCTGTGCAAGTCAAGCACTGAGGAGCTTCCCAGCTCTTCTTGTTCTGCCACAGAATGCCAGAGACTGCAGTGTGGCAGTGGAAGTGACACCAGGGCGTCCTAGTGTATTCCTGCTCCTAGGGTAGGATGGTGACTGACTTCTCTGTGGAGGCAGGAATTCAGAGTTCCTGACCTCTCAGGAAAAACAGTCCAAGCCTGGGGGCACAGCAAGTTGGGACCAGCTTCCTGAGAGCTGTGGGTGTGCCCGTCTTGGCAAATCCTCTCTGTGCTTTGAGAAGGCAGCCTGGGGTACGGAGATCCGTCTTCCCACCTGCAGACGTCTGTCTCCAACGGAGGACGACAGCACTGCGGCTCTCCAGGGCTGCCCCACATTTCAAAAGGGTTGATGTCATCAGGGGTTACCCTGGCTACTGGTCACTAGTTGCTTCCTGAGCCCTGTGCTGCTGATGTCACCTGTTGCTGGAGGGGTTGTAGTGGCGGCCTTGCCACATACTATGCCAAGTGAGGTGCCGGCTCGGGGACCTGCTTTAGCTCCTTTCTAGGGCTTCGGCATTGCCATTGCCATGACCACTGCTGGAGGAACTGTGATGCTGGATGCCTGAGGAAAGACATCACTTAGTTTTGTAGACCACACCCAGAATAGACAACCTCTGCTCTCAGGGAACAAATTTTCCCTGGTATCTCGTCCTTCAGGACTGCCCTGCTGTTGAGCAGAATCTCACAGCTGTATATTTGTAGGAATTTTGACTTAGTAATGAATTTTTATTTCTTCCTGCTGCACCCCCATAGCCCAACCTTTTTTGTAACTGTGTTGCAGCCAATTGTAAAGAACAAATAGGAAGGTATAGGGTAAGCTTGCATAAGAATATATTTTCTTGTAGAATATTGCTTTTTAAGTTGTTCATAATAATGCTTGCTCTCACTGAATGGAACATACCATGTTTTTTTTGAGGTAGAAGAAAGTATTTATTAAAAATCAAACTTGTTCTGATAGTTTTAGTCTTTATTAAAGTAACATCTTAATCCTAAATGATTGAAGTTGTATCCAGTCTAATTTCCTTTATGCATTTTTGAACGTTTTAAAATGCTTATAGCTATGGCATTGAGGTCTGTCTGCAACTGTCGGATTTAAATGTATAATTTGAGCTAGTATAGGCAGCTTCAGGGTTTATTAACAAATCATGAAATGGGGTTCTTATCTTAATTAGATTTTTCTTAGACTTTGTGCAAGTAAAACAAATCTGTACATTTGTTACACATTGCTGTCATTGTGTTACTCCATTCTTGCTTTCCTGGCCTTTAATCCCCACATTCCTCAGACCCACAGCTGTCTGTTTTTCAGTTATCATTGTTATAAATAACTCATTAAATTATTGACATCTTCTTTGGTGTCAATGACACTGCTGCAAATGCTATCAGGTATCTCTCAGATGACAGATTTTCTTTACAGGATAATGCATTCAATTGTTTGCTATTACCTGTTGACTATAGAGCTTTAAGAAATAAGAATCTCAAAGCTATTCAACCTGGGTTGCTTTCATAAATTCTATGTTCTATGTACCGTTTTTTACTATATAACTGCATTTCTTTAATGAAGTATGTATTTGTGGAGGAGTTATGATGTACAACCTTTAAGTAGTTCAGAAGCATTTGAATGGAAATGCTGTAACAGTGAAAAAGTTCTTTAATACAGTTATTGAAAGTTAGCCATTGCAGTTAACTTAATTCTAGCAGGCCATATTTAGAAAATAGCATTAAGCTGTGATGATGTGATCCTCTTTAAAGAACTGATAAACTGAACCAAATGTCTCATCTGTTCCTCCTCCCATTGAGATCATTTGGCTTTGGTTTCACCTGTGGAAGAACTAGTAGAGGAGTCACTTGTGGAGTGTCACCTCTGTCTCCCAGCACTGGTGATAATCCAGGTTTTTTCAGAGACATGTCACATGAGTACAAACAGCACAAGTGTTTAGTGCACAGTCTGTATAATGTTGTGTAATTTTAAAGTTTCTGAGGATGAGAAGAACCATGGCACTGATTGCTTGCTTTTTTAATACTTTTCAGAAATTGAAAAATTTCAGGGTTCAGAAGACAAGAAGGAAGATGAAGAAAAGAAATATCTTGATGTTATCAGCAACAAAAATATAAAGCTGTCAGAAAGAGTTCTGATCCCTGTCAAACAATATCCAAAGGTACTGTAAATATTGTCTAACACTTGTTTAATCTTTCTTAATAGAATGCTGAAAAAGTCTTATACCTAATCCTTTTTATTGACTGTTAGTGTGCAGGCTTCACAATATTAAAAGAAACCAAACAACTAGAACTTAAGTTCTTATTTGAGTTTGCCTGTTTTTAGCTATTATATGTTCTAACTTCTGTGTTTCAAAAGGGCCATTCAAAAAAGCTATTGAAGTGACTGAGACTTTTTTTTTTTTTTTTTTTTTTCAGGTGGGTTTTGTAGCTGGTCCTTAGGTAAATTGTTTAGATGTTTTCTTATGCTTGCTTTTTAGAAAATAAATTATGATAGAACAAAACCCATTCTTTCAGAATATAGCAAAAATGTTTCAGTAGCTTTGAAAAGTTAACTGAAGTGTGCTGCATTTTCAGGAGCTGGAGTATTTTCTCTTATGTAGTAAGTTTCTAAATTAGCATTATTACTGCAAGCTATGACTGCAATAAAGTATGTGCCTGTTAATAAAACTGAAATGTCCTTGTGCCATGCATTTTCTTGCAATAGAACCCCAAATTCGGCTGCTTGTCTGAAGTTTCCGTTTTTATTTTACATGAAAGAAGACAATGTTGATTTTCTTTGTGTGTATTCAGTGTTGTATTTTACGTAACCAGTAGTTCTGATTGTATTCAAACTGAAATTGGAAGCATATATTTTTTTCTTGCTGATTTATTATCACGATTTTTGGTTCATTAGCCTTGATTACATTCTTATCTTTTTGCTTTATACATCAGTAAGAGCAATAAATTACAATGGGTAAATGCCTATCAAACAAAATGAAAGGTGTAAAAAAAGTTCAGTGATAAGATTCAGTGATTCCAGCTGACATTTACCTCCTGACTAGTGAACAGAAAACTGAGGTAATGTAATCATACAAATAGTAAAGACTGCAGTAATGCATGCAGTCCTATAGGGAATTACTTTCTTAGTGCATAGCCTGAGGTGCTTTGTTGATATTTGTGGTACCTTGTGCAAATGTTATAGTGGTGAACTGAAGTTCTTGATAAAAATTTAATTGTACTGTGTAACTTCACAAAAATGTGATAATTATTCAGAATCTTATTTGATGAGGATAGTAGAATGAAGACAAACTATTTAAAAGACTAATGCAATAATCTGTCCAGTATAGTGCCTGAATATGATTGAATTAAACTTAATTTACTTTAATGAGCTTGTTATATGAATGAGTATTAACAGATATAAAGCATTTTTACAGATTCTGAGCAATAAAACAAAAAAGTCAGTGCAGTGGAAACTAAATACTTGTTCATTAATGCAAAGTGCACTCTTGGAAAGTTTCTGTCGTTGATTTGATCACAATATTCCATGCTTGATATGGAGTTACTCCCAGAACTGCAGGTTTCCTTCTACCACCTAGTAACCATCCTTCAAGGACTGCTTTTGCCAGTTGTACCAAAGAGCTTACTGCTGAGGTCTGGTGTCTTATTTTTTCTTGGTGAATTGCTTACATTATGATAGTCAAAGTGTGCAAAGATAGTACACCGCTATTGTTTCAGACTGCTTTATAAATAACAAAACAAACGAACAAACAAAAGTAGAAATTGGGTAAAAAAAGACATTTGTTTCACCCATTTAGCAGAATATGGTAATAAGAGCAGACAGTCAGACCTGGACTTCGAAAACAGTTAAAAGAATTGCTGTATAATTTCACCTCAGAGGCATTTACATTTGAAAGAATGTTATTTTAAATTATCCATTCACTGTTTGCTGATAAGCTAGGGCTGGGTGAGTAGGGTTCCATAAAACTGAAGAAAGTGTCCAAGAGTATAACATTTTGGAAAAAAATTCTGACCAGGTGAAAAGGAAAAATTGTGGTTTACAGACTCCTATTTAGCAACTTGATCAATCTCTTAAAACCATTTGTTCTTGTTTTAACTATATGTAGACATAGAAATTGCCTCAAGGGAACCTTTGGTCTAAAGGTGTATTATGGTGTGTAGGTTCAGCTGTAGTGAGGGTGGATCCCTTCAGTGATAACTGTAGAGTCAGAAGCAGCATTTTCATGTTTAAGCAAAAGTTAACTAAACACAAAAGCCTTCTAGTGACTAAAGAGCTCTTTAAAATGTAGAATAAGTATTTTAAAATTGTCTGTACTCAACTGTCTACAGTCCAATTTGTGAAATTGCTGGTGCAATCAGGAAAATAAATCTAAGGGTGTCATTGCAAACAACTGTCTTACATTACTAGCTTTGTTAAAGACAGAGCCCTGTCTTTAGAGATCTAAAAAAAGAGATGAAGGTGTTATTTGGTAGTTCAGCAATGATATTGGCGGAGATTAATTATTCTAAATCTCAGCAGCCCAAGTTAAAACAGCATCTCATTTACGCTCTATGTAGCCAGTATATTTAATACTCTCAAATCTTCTTCTGGAACAGTGACGCATTATCTGGTGTTTGTTGATCCTTTTTCCTGTCTCATGGTGCCCTTTTTTCACTTCCATAATGTCGGTTCTGGCTAAGACAGACAACCAAAAATAATCAGAAGACAGACTATATGTTAACTTTTTTTCAGCTTTTGCAGTTGCTCAGTTTAAAACTTGCATGAAAATACCTAGGGCTTGTTCACAAAGTTTGCATGATTTATCAGTTGAATGTTGTATTTCAAGTACCATTAAATATGGGAAAAGAGTAGATTAAAAAAAACACAACAAAACAAAAAAAAACCAACCAAAAACTGGAAGGGGTGAAAAATATGACAAGCAGGCTGACTGTCTTCAGAGGATGCAGTGTACTAAAGCCTCTTCCCTGCACAAAGGCCCAGATAATGACTTCATCTGAGCTTCTTAACTCCTGCTGGCTTCCTCCTGGATGTTTAACTACTAGTTTTGAGGAAAAAAGCCAAACACAGAATCAAGCCCTCTTCCTTGGAAAGGCTAGCACCTTCCTTTAGAATCTGTTACTGGGGAAAAGCCTTAAGCTAATGCTAATGTTTACTGTAAAAAAAGTTAAATTTCAGAGTCTTTAGGTTGTTTTCCCTGGCTCATGATGGTTGCTTGAATGATGAATGAATTCACCTTTCTCATTCTTAGTAATTTTTTAAACTGGTAATGTTTTATATAATATGTCAGTTGGAGTGACTGCTCTTGAAATGAAATTTATTTGTTCAGGTAAAATCTCTTAGGGTGTTTTAAAAACAAAATTCACAGGTGATTTGATCAACAAAGTACTGTTCTTTGTGTGTGCATGTTACACCTCAGAGTGAATCTTTCCACTGAAACTTTCTTAGAGTGCATACGAAACATATTTTAGATGAAATAACCATTTGCAGGTGTAAAGGTTTAGGCCCAGCTAGGTACCAACCAGGCCTCTGCTCACTCATCCCCACTGTGGGCCAGGGGGGTGAAAATACACCCAAAGGCTCAGTAATTGAGATAAGGACAGGGAGATTTTAATTCCCTAATTATGGCATGGACAAAGCAGAGGGAGTCAGCTTTGGGACAAAAGAAGTTCATTTATCAGAACAGGAGAAAGAGAAACCACCACCAGATCTTAAAATACCTCCCCTCCACCCTTCCCTTCTTCCCTGCCAGAGGTATTTCACTCCTGCTTTGCCTCCAAGTGGCACAGGGAGTGGGGGTTTAGGGTCAGTTCCCCACACTGTGTTTCTGCCACTCCTTCCTCCGCAGGGGAAGGACTCTTCACATTCTTCCTCCCCTCCAACATGGACTCCCTCTCACAGGAGAGAGTCCTTCAGGAACCCCTCCGACATGAGTCCCTCCCACAGGTGCAGTCCCTCAGGCACAGACTGCTGCAGGCTGGGCTGCACACAGAGTCACGGCTGCTTCAGGAGCAGTCACGCCCTCTGGGACAGGGTCCTCCGTGGGCTGCAGCTCCACATTAGCCGCTCTCTTGTGATTCTTCCTGCACAGGCTGCAGATCTATGTCTGCTCCACCGTCATCCTTCAGGCACTCCTCTGTGGGCTGCAGGACAGCTGCCATTTCCCCACGGGCTGCGAGGAAATCTTCTGCTTGGGCACCTCCTCCTCCTTTTTCCTCATGGACCTTGTATCTTTGCCCTCGCATTGTTCTCATCTTCTTCTCTCCTCTGCCCTGCCCGTCTTTTTGCCATTTCCCTTTTCTTGAACCTGCCGCAGCTCCCCTACTCTGCTCAGCCTTGTCCAGAGGCGAGGCCGGAGCTGGGGCCAGGGGAGCTTCTAGCAACTTCTCACAGCAGAGACCCCTGTGTCATCGTGTCCCCCCCCCCATTCCAAAGCCCTGCCACACTAGCCCAATGCAGCAGAATTCTTTTTGTACTTTTACTCTATCTAGTAAATTCAGTGTAAGTCAATGGGATAATTTTATTTCTTTTATCGCATATGGAATTACAAGTAATTCCCATGAGCTTGAACACAGGTTGTATTAATGAATGTCCTGTCCAGTTATCAGCAGTAAGGCAGCTATCAGCATTTGATCAGTCCTTCATCAATTCTATCATTAAACATCAAATCTATTCATTAAACAGATAAAGTTAATCAGGTGACTGGAAGCATCCCTTTCTCATATGTATATAAAAGGTATTTTTCCCTTGTATGTTGCTGTGTAGATCAGATTAGAAATGTAAGAGGCTGACATATCTTAGTACTAGAAGTTGTGTATCAACTGAGCTGAGAATTGTTTCTGAAATTTCCCCTATTAAGTTTTACTCTAGCTCATTACTGTATTTTGTAGTTTGTCACCTCTATATTAAAAATGTATCAGCAAAAAAAATTATGAAGTAATTCAGAGGAATCCTAGCTGTGGCAGATCTATCAATATTATTCTCTGAATTGTTTCAGAAATGAAAAGAACTTCCTTTCTTGGTATATTTTATTCAGTAGTATTTCATACAGAGAAACAAAATGACTGATGTTTCTGTTCAGTATATCTGGAAATTTAATTAGAGCAATGAATGTGAAAGAAAAAATACAATTGATACAATGCAGGAGATGTCACATAGTGCTGAAGATATGGTAAGAAACTTGAAAGAAAATCATAAAGATTTTATATAGAAATGAGTAAAGAGAAACTTATGTAACAGTATCATTAGAAAATAAAATTTCATTATGAGGAAAGAGTGAAAAAAGAGTCATGCCTGGGGTGGAGGAAAGAGCATATAGGCTTAAGGATGGGAACTAGGTTCAGTTCACAAAAGAATGTTCAGTGGTGTTTCATTACATGAGGAAAAAATTAGGAAAAGGAACATAATGGGGGTAAGAGACAGGAGGAGTAAAAGAAATGAAATGATTGAACTTGAAGACAGGAAGAAGGAAAAAGAGCAGCTTGTTACTGCATTAGAGAATGGTCAGGAGTGAGTGTGCAGGCCACTCTGAAGTGGTGAATATGCTGATTCTCTGGCAAGCAATTATCTACTGATTGACATGTCTTGCCAAACAAAGTCCTGTTTCCCAACAAATTCAACCTCAAGTTTTTTATTTTTGATACCTTCTACAAAGATTTTTTGAGAAATCAGGTTGAATTCATTTTCTCTTGGCATAAATTCGTGAATTATTTTTAAAGTATGAAATCAAACTTTATTATAGACTTTATTTACTAACCGGTAATTTGACGCTCAATTTTTTTTGTGTAATCATATCCTTTTTTTGTGATTTTGAAAATTTATTCCTTTGTACAGTTTAATAATTTGAGAACTTGTTTTGAACCTTAGCTCTATGTAGCACATAATATAGAAAGTTTTAGTTTGCAAGCTTATCCAGTGCGTAGTGTAAGTTAAAACAATATTGACTTGCGTGAAATTTTGTCCTTTTTGTGCTGGCTTCAGCTCCTGTTTTAACTGGCTTCAGTTTAGCTGGATTTAAATCTTTAAAGGATGGGTTGTTTTGTTCATTACTTTTGCCTTCTCTAAGTGCAGATACATAAAACAGCAGACAAGTCAGAAAAAATGAATCATATGTATATAAAAATCTTTAATATTGCAGTGCATCATTTACTACTTTAAAGATTCAAATAAAACAATAGAGAACTGAGCAATATTGTTTGTGTTGTTTCATACTTCATAAACCCATGATTTCAAGCAAATAACTCATGCATACTCCCTGGTGCTAGAGAAGCCATTGTGCAGGGTGAGCTTTTCTATCTTTAACCTAGAGCTCATACAATTAATATGGTGATTTTTATTTAGCATTTTTAAGTTTTCATTCTCTCAAACCTGGCAGTTGCTATTCTGCTTTCAGAAAAGTTGTTCTAGTATTAGTCATCTCCAAGTGATTTGTGTGTTTTGTTTCCTCCTAAGTAGGACAGGCAGAAAAAAGATACGATAGATCCATTAGGCAGATCGGCAAGAAAATACAAAATTTCAAAGAAAAAGGGGACCTGGGCTGTCAGTTCTGTGAGTAGCTAGGACTTCAAACTGTGATTTATATTGCTGTAATACAATGAGGACCTTTTTGATGAAAAAGGGAAATTTTATCTGTCACTCATTCCTGGGGGTGTTTCAGAAGATGGGAGAAAAAAAAAAATCTCCAATACTCTTAATAAATAGAAACAGACCTAAGTGTCTAACTACAGAATAAGGATGTTTTCCTACCCTGCTGGTATATTTTTTTCTCCCATGGAAGACAAGAAAAATACTTGGAAGCGTACTAGAGTTTAGTCTGATGCCAGGTTAAATCTAGAGATTATTTTAGTTCTGTTTTTTCAATGAATTTTTGAATAGATGCCTGAACAACAGAAGGCAAAAATTTAGATAAAGTGTCTTGCACTGAAATAGGTGCTGTGAATAGTTGTTTAAATAAAGAAGGCTTTCTTGAAAGATTTCTACCCCTTCCAGGTTTTGAGGAACTAACTGAATGTGCATCTTTGTAATGAATTATCACTTTTCTTCTTTATAAATATATAGGGGTTTTAAGGTTTTATTGGTTTTAAGGCCAATTTAATTTTCATATTGAAGACTAATTGTGGCCCATAACCTCAGTTCTGGAGAACACCAGGAATAATAGGGGCAAAATCTTGTTTATATATGTTCCATGTTAAATCTGGAATTTAATAATTTTTGATGCTTTCCTTAAATCTCTGGTCTCTGGAGTCACTGACTTACAAAAAAATTACTGTAGAAAATTTATGTGAAGTGTTTTCTACTTAAGGTCCAGGAAAATCTCTTGAAAAGGTAGTTGAATAAAAAGAATTTATTCATGAAAGGGCAGACCCTAATTAAGCTTCTCACATGTTAGAAAAAGTATCTTTGAGTTGTTCATTTATACCTTATAACAAATTTCCTATTAATCTATATTTTCCTTTTCAATAATTTTTTTTTTCAAATATACTGGCAGCAATATTTCAAAATTCAAATTACAGTATGAACTGCCCAGTTAGTTCAAGTAAAATCAAGTGTGTGAACTCTTGAATAAAGAATCTTCTTTTTTGTTTTTCTTGATCTGTTCTTGTATTTCAACTGATAAGACAAAACCTCTCAAACCTCAAAACCGCATTCCACCTTTCCAAAGTTTTCTTGCGAGTGCTGTAATTCCACTGTTCAGTACAGTTTTTTGGTATTTCTAACTATACTAAAAAACAAAATTCAAATGAATCTTCTGTCCTGCATTTAGTAACAATGCATATTTGAAAAATTCTGAGAAATACTTGTGTGGTTCCTTCAGTGAAAAACATGAAGAAAACAACACACACTAATTTTTCTTCTCTGCTTACTTAGGACCTGACCTTTCAACCATCTCTCCACTTACCTTTTCCATCAAGAGATGAAACCTGACAACAGCATTTCCAGGGCCTAAGCCAATCCTTAACAACTCTTGGCTGGATACAGAAAGTAACTAGATTTTAACAGTTCCCCGTTTTTGTTAAAGATTTATTTGTTTTGCTAACACTCCTGTTCAAATCATCTCCGACAACATTAGCTAACCTATTTGTCATGCTGAGAAATCTTGCTCTGTACAGACCTCTTAAGAAATTGCTTCATAAAACTTTTTCTGACTGCAGAGGATAACACATATTCCAGATAGCGTTGTACAGATTCATCTTTCTGTTTCATTTAACCATCCATAGCTGTATAAATCTTTAGGATTCTAATTAAAACAGCAGCAATATGATTAAAAACAAGTGGAACAAAAAGTATTCCCAACATTGAAGTACTTTTTTTTTACCCCCCTTTTTTTATATAATTTTGAAAGATTTTTTTGCAGGGTAAATTTCCCTTATTTATACATGCAGATATATAGTTCAACTTCCAGCTTTTACTGTTTTCTTCCTTGAACTCATCCTTAAAATTACAGACAGGAGCACTAAATTGCTACTTTGTGATTTACAAAGGCTTACTCTGTGCTATTATGATGGAATGCAATATTACCTTCCATATTTCTTGGTAGGCTTTTAGATTAGTTACAATTTAACATTTCATATTCAGAGCACTCAGAGGCCTAAACTGAATTCGAGACACCCTTTGTACTCAACATGCTCAATAAGTCTTCAACTAATCTTTTTTTCAAGGAGCTGATAGGTTGGAAAGCACAACATACCGAGGACATGAGGCAAATAAAAAAGATCAGCGGGAGAGAAACGGTAGCTGGTAGCAGAAGTGTGGAGTACAGACAAGTCCTATCCACTCACCAGTGGGAATGTTTGTTGTGTCTCTTGTTTTCTAAGCCTCCAAAACCCTCCATATTCTCCATTATTATTTTATTATTCCTATTTTGGGGGGGGAGGGGTGTGGAAAAAGGAGAAAAAATGATTTGTAGTACTATTTTATTAAAATAAGTTCAAGAGCAGACAGGAATTCAGCCTGCATTAACAAATAATCCTAATTAGGAACATGACTTCATATTAATGATACACAGATTGTGGATGACTGATTGCAGAGATGAGCTCCACCTACAATGAAGATATTTGGGGGTTTGTTGGTAATTACAGCAGCACTGCTTCTTCCTCTGCTGTTTGAACTAAGTGAGGGTTTTTAGACTAAAATCTGTCTTCAATGTTGTCAGTGGAAGGTCAGCAAACAAGCCTGTTGGTGGTTTTTCATAAAAAATAGAATATAGGTGATGTCCATTTACCTGTGTTGCTGCTTAAAAACTAAAAAGCATAGTGAAAAGAAAATAATTAAATCTAAAGACACGATGAATCAGAATTAACAAAAGTTTCAAACTGGACCTATGCTTTGTGAGAAGTATACCAGACCATTAGTTAGGATTATTTTTATCAACACTGTTGACATCAGTAGGAACAGAACTAAACTAATGGTATGTACTGATGAAAAACTAATTTGTGATCAGTTTTGGATTACTTGGTTTTTGGTATTTTTCTTGGTTTGCTTAGATTTTGTTGTTTTTTTTTTCCTTCTGGCATTTAAGAGGATGTTACAAGTTATGTTAGAATTTTTAACATCGGTATTTAAGGTATGGGGCAGTACAAGAAACTACTTGACAGCAAATGGGTTCTTTAACACAATTTTGAAAATATCCTTAAAAATAGCAGGCTTAAAGAAATGAATCCTGTGGAAGAGACTTTGTGTAATACTGAAACATATGTAAGAATGACATATATAAGATATATTATGCTATGTCTTGTTGAAAGAGAAAGATCCTTTTCCTATTAATGTAAACCACAGTATTTATTGTAAGTTTAAAATACCTGGAAGGGCTTTTGTTGTGGGTAGGCAGGTAAGCTTCTTGGTTGCTCCCCCACAGCAGGCGGGGGAGAGAATCGGAAGGCTAAAAGAGGAAAACTCATGGATTTAAGTAAGGACAGTTTAGTAGCTAACGCTAACGGTGCATGTACAAGTAAACAGAGAATAATTTGCACAAAGGGAAACAGGGAATTCGTTCACTGCTTCCCATTGGCAGGCAGGTCTTCAGTCATCTCCAGGAAAGCAGGGCTCCAATAACAGTTTCTTGGGAAGACAAAACCTGTAGCTCAAATATCCTCCCTTCCTCCTCCCTTCCTCCAGCTTTTATTGCTGGGCACGATGGATAGGGTACAGGATATCCCTTTGATAAACTGGGACCAGATGTGCCCTCTTCCAGCTTCTTAACCACTCCCACCCTACTCATCAGTGAGGCAAAGTGAGAATCAGAAGCTGTGCAAGCAATAGCTAGAACATCAATGCCATTTCAACACTGTTTTGGTCACAAATCCAAAACACAGATTACAGTCTGTTACGAAGAAAATTAACTACAACCAGACAGATCCCAAATAGCTTTTCAATTTGAAGTGATGCTATCATATAGGATATAAGATTTACTGTCTTTAAATTTTGGTACTACTTCATATTGTTAATCATAATAGCAAAGTTTTTAATAAGGAAATCTAGTGAAGTATAAATCATATGCTATTTTTTTTCTCTTGTAAGCAGTCTACTTGGGTTTTAGCAGAGAATTAAAGAACAGTTAACATGACTTTAAGTGAAGTAGTAGCATTAAGGTGTGTTAACAACTTGCTAGACTTGCTATTAAAATAAATATTTACTTGCTCTTAAACATTGAAAAAAATATTTGAAGGTAAAACCCTACAATGGGAAGTTTAGAATTACAGCAACAGGTAGTTGGTGCTTATTTTTCCATATGCCTCTTGTTCTGGTCTAAACTGATCAAATCTAAATGCAGAATCTACGTGAACTTGTCAGTTCTTAAAATCAAATGTACCATTTTGACTTGTGCAAACACTACTAAAGAATGTTTTTGCCTCTTTAAGCTGGAGATGAATTCTTTTTTGTGTCGCTTCAGGCTTTTTTTCTCTGTTCAAGTGGGTTATAAGGTCACTTCAAAGTAGTAACACCTCTTGGCTAAAAATTTTGAAAATTGCTTTTGAAATTAAATATTGACACATAAGCTAATGCTCTGCATTGATCCCTTTGCATTAGACCTAATGATTAGACTGGAAGTAATATGGCTCATCACAGAACAATATAGACTTCAGAAGTACCTAAATACCTAAGCAGTCCCTTGAACATCAGAGCTAAGGAAACTGTTGTGGTTAGCTATGAGCTTTGATCTCATGCTTTTCTCATGATTATCTGGTGATCTTCAGACCTCTTATAGCAGGAGCTTATGTCACAGCCTTTGCCCTGGTTTGAATGTGTGCTTCTAGCCAGCTCCATGCTCTCTCCAAACTTCAAAGATCACCTCTGTCAAATTGAATTAAATCAGTCTATGAGGCCAGTAGTTACTAGGGAAAAAGGCTACACAATATCATGATCCCCTTGCCTTCATTTGCCATGAAAGACTTGGAAAGCACATGACCTGAAAATGTCTGGTTGGTTGTCCTCACAGAGGACACAGAGAAAGTCCAGGCAAGATACAGTGACAGAAGTAGCCTTCTCTAGAGCCAGTGAGGCCCAGTGTCTGTGAGTCTGTCTGGACCAGGTGGTTTAGTGATAGGGGTTTCCTCATCAAGATTCTCATTTAAGAGGTTTTTTTAATTCCATTACAACTTGCCGTGGATTTTGGTGACTTCTTCCCTGATTCTCCAGCTTCCCACATATCATCAGAGACCTTTAAAGCATGATTATGTGTTGTTGTACATGTCTGTGTATATGACTATGGTGATAAAAGGAATTTAGACTCGAAATGCTCTCTTACTTGCTGATTTGCAGCATTTAGCCCAGAGTGTGTTTGACCTCAGCTGACTTTTTTCCTGTTTCATTTTACTCACATTGAGAAAACAAAATAAACAGGTGATGCTTTCATATGCTGAGCAAAGGATATGTGCTTCCATTGAAGAACTCAGGGGTTCAGCAGTCTTTACAGTCCAATAGTAGTAGAATCAGTATACAAATAATCAGTTGCAAGCCTGTTCATCTGATAGATTTAGGTTTTCAGTTAATAGTAGAACCACACGTTTATTCAGAAACTATTGTGCTAGGGATCTGGAGTCAGAAGGAAAATGTTACAAACTGAGAGGAAACCATGCTCTCCTTCTCATATTTAAAAAAATGTGGTAATTCACAGTGAGAGATGCCACTCATATATTCTTAAGAAAACATGGGGGTAGGCAATTCTTCCATCACTTTTCCTAACTATGAAATCATAGTTTTGTTTCAATGGGATAAATTTAGAATGGGTGATGAATATAACAGAGATACGTTTCCATCTACCTGTTGAGATCATAATCCTGGTTTTAGGTAGGAGGTAAGTAGCACTATGATAAATATTGTCAAGTATGAATTATTCTACTCTAAAAAATGTACAGCATCGCATACATAGCATGATTGCACACCATTTGCTGACTAATCACTGGTTTCCAAGCTGATAGACCATCTACTGTCTGATGACAGAAATTGTTTATTGTTTGTATCAACTCAACATGGAAGAATTAAATCTTCTTCAGCTGGTTATTTGTAACTGAGGAAAAGTCACTGCAGCAATTCTTAATGAAATATTAAAAGGCTTATAGTACAGAGTATAGAAAAAGCACTCAATAGTGATATAAAATAACAAACCTATTTCCTAGAAATTAAAGAATTTTAGTTTCAGTTTTAGTTTTGGATGAACTATTTCTCTGTCATTTGAGAAGGGCCACAAAGACAATTAGAGGGCTGGAGCACCTCCCCTATGAAGACAGGATAAGAGAACTGGAGTTGTTCAGCCTGGAGAAGAGGAGGCTCTGGAGACACCTTATAGCAGCCTTCCAGTATCTGATGGGGGCTGGGGAGAGACTTTTTACAAGGGTTTGTAGTGATAGGATGAAGAGTAATGTTTTCAAATTGAAATATAGTATATTGAGATTAGATATTAGTAAGAAACTCTTTACTATGAGGGTGATGAGACACTTGTTGCCTGGGCAACCTGTGGCTGTGGCTGCCCCTCCCTAAGAGCGTTCAAGGCCTGGTTAGATGGGGCTTTGAGCAACCTGGTCTAGTGGTCTCACGTTTCAAAATCCAAGCATATAAATCACATTTTGGATGGGTTTTGTCTTACTGTGTTGTCTTACCTTAGTCACAACTTATTCAGGATTTACACTGTGTAACAGACAAGGGAGTTGCAAAATTTCAAACTGAAATGTAAACTATTTTGGGGAAAATGTCACTAATGAAACCATTAAAACCATGTTGTGCTCTCCCATAAGAATAGCTAACTCATGTAGAACAGAGTTATAAACCCCAGAAATAAGAGGTTAATAATGTAAGTGCTGACACTAAGAGAATTCTAGAGGTATGAGTGGTGCCACTGTAATTAGCTTAGTGCTAGTGCAGATCACGTTTTAGTATTCTTTCAGCCTCTGCAAGAAGATATGGTTTATTTCTTTCAGGCATAATTACATTTGTCATATTTTTTTGCAAAAGTCATATTAGCGTAAAAAGACAAGATAACTTTCAGAGCACTTAACATCATGTTTCTAATATCATTAGAAGGAAGAGATGATAGGGGGAAAAGTGGGAAGTTCTGTTTTGAGGTAATTTCTCTATTTTCTGCTTCTTTTTTAAGGATTTAGTTTCAAAAGAGTCTATAGAGGAATGCAAATAAAAAAATATGATATCCTATGGATATGGAATAAAAGGAAGAGAGAATCTCTACAAATCCTCTCATGATTGTTCCCTCAAAGGAGAGAGAAAATTATTGGGTTTTCCCCAGAAGCTGTTTACCAGAACACACTGTGTCTCTTCAAGGCTTTGGCTCAAGCTCACAGACCAAGTACATGGAGTCAATTGTGTCTGCAGTGTCAGAGTCACATGCACATCAACACTAAATCTAAACAGACTCTAACTCACTAAACACAGACTCTAAATTTGTCTGCTTAGTAAGCAAGATGAATTAATCTGCTATAGAGAGGGCTGAGATTTTCTTCATGTTCAAGATAAGGGATATGTAGCCTGGAAGAGGAATGATGATAGGATAATAAACGTTTCAATTTACTGGCCGTACAAATTTATTTCCTGCATGCCTCTGTCCAATTTTAGTTCTCCAAATACAAGAAAGACACAGACAAATGTGATTGAGTTCAGTGGAGGGCCACCAAGATCATCAGGGGCTGGAGCACTTGCCCTGTGTGAAGAGGCTGAAGGAGCTGGGCTGAACAAGTCAGGAGTGGGCTCCAGGGGCCCTAAGAGCATCTTCCCTTGTGTCTGCAGGGAGTTTGTTGAGAAGGCCCTTCACAGGGGTGCATGGTGTGGGGATAAGAGACACATTGCATAATTTGAAACAAGAAATGTCCAAACTGGATAAAAGGAGAAACTTTATTAGCATAATAGTGAAGCCACGGAGTAGGTTGCCCATGGTTTTACAGATGGAAAACATTTAAATGATATTTGAGTGCAGCCCATTGAAACATACCAACTAACTTGAAATTAGATTGTGGAGTTTTCTGGTAGGTTTTCCTTTCTTTTCCCTCTAGTAATATAGCTGTGTTAGCTCAGAGTTCAGTAGAGGTTTGCCAGCTGGACACCCAGATTTCTGAGTGGGCTCTGTAACCTAGGTCTGCTTCAGTCCTTTTCTGTCTTCATTGTTAGCAGTAAATAATTAGTGAATGTAAGGTAACTTAGGTCTGGCCAAAAGAGCCCACAGCTGTTACATACTTAGAAATACTTTAGATCTGTGCATGATTATGTTACTAAGGTTTTGGTTTATACAGAGGCCCAGCATATGGTCCAAATAAATCAAGAAAAGAAAAAAATAAACCTTTTTTTCCCTGCTATCAAAAGTTAGCATTCAGAATAGAGAGAAGAACTAGTAGAAGTGATACCAGTTTAAGAGCCATATTATATAAATAGTTGCAGAGACTTGATTACTTTCAGATAATAGCTGGCAAGAGGAAACTGCCAAACAAATTGCTCATCCTAACAGATATTCAGTGCAATGAAGAAACAAGACTATTTTTAAATAATATATGACTTTTTTTATTTGCATTTCTGATGTATTAGGAGTACTGTAGTCTCAAAATACCTATTTAATCAGACAAGAAAATGAATGCTTATAACATGAGACATCTCTGCATATGAGCTTTCTACTGCAAATGGGATCATAAGGGATGAATTAACTGGTACTACAAAGGAAGATAGTTACATTCTGGGAAAGGAGATTCAGAAGTCATTTTTGAGATAACAGTATGACTTTGAATTTATCGCTGAACAAAGTGATCAATCATTAGAGTACTTTGGGAACTGTAACAGGTTCTGTGAATGCATTGCCCTTTCTTGCTTGTCAAGTTTGACTAAAGGTAGTGCTGGAGCAACACTGGGACAAGTCCCTTCACTACAGCCAGAGAGGGAAGGAAAAGGAAAGAAAGGATCTTCCTAGAAAGGATTCCATGTCAACTGTGTCCCTCACATGGTGTACAATTTTAGAAGGAGGCACTCAGTAAAAGAGCAGGTTTTTTTTACTGAGAGCACTTAGGTTGCTTTTAGATTATTGGGTTAAAATACTACCTCATCCTTGTAAGATTAGAAGCTTACTAAGAGAAAAATAGTCTGTTCCATATTGATTAATTTAATACCAAGTGTTCGTATGTAAATAGATTTTCTAAAAGCACCATTTTATTATTCTTTACTAGAAAGCAGGAAACTTCAACTCTAAAGTTAGTGAAATGAAACCACCTAAGAAAAGGTACTGTATTCTTGGAAGTATGACATAAACATAGAACTTGATAAAAAACATTGGAAGCCATTGGAAAAACCTCTCTAGTTCCATTGTTTCTCTAAAGACTTACTTTTGAAGATACTTGCTCTCTTGATCCATCCATTTATCTTCTTACACCTTGGAAGCAAAGGTTTTATTCCCTGGTATTTGTATGTCTTCCAACAGCAGCACCTCATAGGTTCACCTTCCAAATTTCTTTATAACATTAAAGAAAGTTACACTTAGATAAAACATACTGAAAACCAAATGTTTATTTCATAAAGCATGCACATGTGCACACACACGTACAACAGAATTTTAAGATTAATAATTCAGGATGCATCAACTGACAAAATATTGCTAATTTTACCAGCTTCAGCCTGGCAAGGATTTGTGTTGCATAGAGACAGCATGCAAAGGCTGCACAAACTATCAAACAGATAATCATAAGGAAACTAACTTATTCATCTTTTATTCATGCTACCCTGTACAAAAAAATAATAAATTCACACTTGAATGTACGAAACATTAGGCTTTTATGACAAGATATATTGGTTTTTCAAAAGAAAATGTGTATCTAAGTTTTTTGTTGTACAACCGTACATCCTTTTATCTAGGAAGCTGAATCACTATCAGCTCCCCTGTTTTATCCCCAAGCAGAATCACAGAATCACAAAATAGCAGGGTTTGGAAGAGACTGCTGCAGAACATCTAGTCCAACCTCCCTGCTAGAGCAACATCCCCTGAAGCAGATTACACAGGAACAGGTCCAGGCGGGTTTTGAATGTCTCCGGGGATGGAGACTCCACAACCTCCCTGGGCTGTTCCAGTGGTCTGTTGCCTTCAGAGTAAAAAACTATTTCCTCATATTCAGGCTAAATTTTCTGTCTGCCAGTTTGTGACCAATACCCCTTGTTCTGTCACTGGACACCATGAAGAAGAGTCTGGCCCCTTCCTCCTGACACCTGTCCTTTAGATATTTATCAACATTTATGAGATCCCCCCTCAGTCTCCTTTTCTCCCAGCTAAACAGCTCAAGCTCTCTTAGTCTTTCCTCATGGGGTGGATGCTCCAGTCCCTTAGTGGGGCACGTGCTGAACTCTCCCTAGTAGTTCCTTGTCCTTCTTGACCTTGGGGAGCCTGGAACTGGATGCAATATTCCAGATGGGGCCTTGCCAGGACAGAGTAGAGGGGTAGGATCACCTCCCTTGACCTGCTTGCCACACTTTTTGATTGACACCCTGGGATGTCATTTGCTTCTTGGCCACAAGGGCACATTGTCGGCTCATGGACGTCCTGTTGTCCACCATGACTCCCAGGTCTCTTTCCAGAGAGCTGCTTTGCAGTAGGACAGCCTCTAACCTGTACTGGTGCATGGGTTGTTCTTCCCCAGATGGAGTACTCCACTTTTGCCCTTGCTGAACCTCATGCGGTTTCTCTCTTCCCAATTTTCCAGCCTGTCCATGTCACACTGGATGGCAGCACAGCCTTCTGGTGTGTCAGCCACCCCTCATGGCTTTGTATCTTCAGAGAACTTGTTAACAATAGACTCTATCCCTTTGTCCAGGTCATTGACAAATATATTGAACAGAACCAGACCCAGTACTGACCTCTGAGTGACACCACTACTCACAGGCCTCCAGTCAGACTCAGCCCCACTGACTACAAGGCTCTGTTCTGTGTCCTTCAGCCAGTTCCTGACCCATGTCACTACCCAAACATCTAGTCCACGCTTTTTAAGTTTGATTGTGAGGATGCTGTGGGAGACAGTGTCAAAAGCCTTGCTGAGGTTGAGGTAACCACGTCATCTTCTCTCCCCTCATGTACCCACCTAGTTATTCCATCATAAAAGTCTTATTAGATTGGTCAAGCGTGACTTCCCTCTGCTGAATCAATGCTGACCAAGCTATAGTTACTGGCATATATATGGCATTTTCTTGTTACCGTGATAAAATGAAAATATTTTTTTACTTACAGACTAATTTCTTAATACAGGCTGATGCAGATGTATTAAACTAGTATATGCCTTTAGAAAAGACATATGAGCTGGATTACAACAGCTGCAGCCAAGGATTTGAACTAACTAAAGAGAATTCTAGAGATTCAAGTTTATGTATTGATGCACCAGCAGTGCTCACACTAGGTCTTGGTCTTTGTCTTTTCTTGTAATCAATGTTAACTTCAGCTGTTCCGTGAAATATTCTTTAGTACTCTGGCAGTAGTGATTTCAGTGTTGCTAAAGGTCAAGCTGCAGTTTCAGGTAGTTTTGGTTTCATTTGTTTCCCCCACCTCTTCAGTGTGCTAGCTGAACTGCTGTCAGTGTAATGCAATTCCAAAGGTGGTGTACACATGTAGATGTACAAACTGAAAAATGTATGTAGTAGAATTTTGGAAGTTATATTAAGATCCAATGGCTTCATTTTACCGTGTGGTGTTTGGTAACTGAGAAATGGGAGGAAGTTTTTCCTCTAAATCAGAGATTCTGTTGTCAGCTGACCAGTTGTCAGATGCCCCACATATAGGCTGTAATAGGGAGTGATTAATATTTGGAACGATTTTTATTTTTACTGATGTTTATTACAAGAACTTTTTTTTCATTTATCACATTGCTACATTAAAAATACGTGATTCTTAAGGAAAAGAAATGCTAACACTGTAGGCATCTTTTTGGAAATGAAGACTGTGTTTATGACATACAATAAAGAAACAAATTAAGACACTAAGGAGATCTTTATCGTAACAAAGTTAGTTGGAATTTGGTCAAAATGAGATCTCTATGGAAACACATAGTTTGAAGTTACACTAAAAATAAATAGTTCTGTATTGGTATAACAGCTTGAGACTGATGACATATGATTTGATGGTGGTATTGCAAAGACTTGCATATATTTTATATTTTTACATTCTTTGTTTTGTTTTGCTTGAAGATACCGGGTATATTCCTCGGCTGCATAAAATAGATTTTTTTTCAAGAATAAAAATGTATAGCAAGGAAAGTGAAAACAAGGGGAAAAAAAGATACTGTGGAGGCTTCTGTGCTTGAAAAATATCTACACAAAACTGTTTTCCTAAAATCATACACATTGAGTTACGGTTCAAGCTTATCATAAACCTATTCTCTTGTTCAGTTGATTTCATCCTGGAAATAAATAACTGTAGCAGCAAGGCCTTTCGTCTCCTGCCTCAAGTAACTTGAAATCTGCTTTATAACATAGTCTCTAACATTAGTAAGTAACCTACAAGTAATTTTTTTCTTCAGTTAGTATGCTGTTTCTCATTTTATGAATAATTGCCTCTCTCATACTTTTATAAATAGGAAAATAGAAAATGCAGGCTATGCCAGTCTTGGTACTAAAGCTGTATATAGCAGGTTTGTCACAAATATCAGATACTCCTTTCAGGGCTTGACTAGTAAGAATGTATAGGATTTGATGCACTAATGTATAACTTCACTTTCTTCACTTCTATATTACTCGATTTTGTGGCCTCTCTAGTCTTAATTTTCAAGAAATGACCTAAGATAAACTTGTAGGTTTATCAGCCAGCAGAATGGCTTATAATGAAAACCAGCAAATGTAAGACTCAGGAGATATTTTAATGTACCTGTTAACAGCCCCTTTTGATTTTAGACAATTTTCAATTAAAATAATTTTGTAACACTCATTATTACTCTGTAATAGATAGGGAGAAAAAGGTACTTTGTTTTGATGGGGTGCTGCTCATGGACACATCCTAAATCTTTTTCGTGGAAGAAAAGAAGGACTTCCTGAAGTATAACAGTAACAGTACTTCCAACAATTATTATTAACTAACTTTGCAGTAAGTTGTGAAGGAAACACATGTACTAGTCTTAAATTAAAAGTAATTTCTCAGTGTAGTGAGACGAGGAATGAAAAGGGGATAAAGAAACAAAAGCCATATTTTTCCTTCCAGAGAATGGAAGGCCAATGATTATTTCAAAGCTTCAAAGATTTTTTCTAGGAGTGTGGTTGGAAGATGTAGTAGATTTCATGTGAGTTGTTATTACTATGTTATTCTAGCATCTAGTATATTTGTCAAGTTTAAATGAAATTTCCAACAGAGGAAGTTTAAGGTCATCATTTGACATACATCTTGTGTTAATTCAAAAAACAGTGAAAAGTGGTTGTTATTGTATCCATCTGTAGCAGTGTAAAGCTATTTTAGTAGACTTTGGAATAAATACATATAAGATGATACACATTTTTCAGCTGAGTCTGACATCTCACTTCATGAATAAAAAAGACCCTATTAATCATGAGGTGATAGAGTCACATACATTGTATTTATCATGCTTGTAAGAGAGTGAGTTGTCTCTTGTTAATGTTTTGAGGTAATGCATAGTAATTATACAGAACAAATAAGTCAAGAAAGTAAAAAAGACAGTTAACTTGTTCAGAAGACACTGGTCTCTAACTTTTTTGTTAATACTTTACAAATGATAGTATGTAGAAGAGGTGAATATCATTTCTTGATGCATAGTTTACTAGTATGCATGTGACTACATGCATATGTGAATAAAAGTTAATTCTGTGGTCTGAAAAAAATGTAGGGTAGCTATATACCTGATGTGCAGCATCAGATGTGTTTATACAATCTACAGAAAGTGTTTGACTGTGCAGCAAAGATACAGAAATGGTGTTTTCAAATTATATTTAATAGAATAAATGATCAATAGCTCAATATCCCAGTATGTGTTCCCTGGATTCAGCCTGGCACATTGACATGTATAACCAGGGTACAGTGGGAGAAGTCTGTTATCACTTAGTTAGGAGTACAAGAGTATAGATATTTTTTTAAGTACTAATTTTTTGAGCTATGCTCAGTGATTTTGTGGGAAATGCAGAATCTTCACTCTGAGTCAGACTTTCAAATATGAACTTATTCATATGCCTCGAAGCAAGCAGAAGCCATGACTATCAGACTACCATTCTGATATGCAAATTCATATTTTTATTATTACAGTTGATTTGTAATAATTTTCTTGTCTTTTTAACAACAACAGCAAGAAGGATTAGAAACCCCATTTTTTTCATTCTGGCCAACTTTATTTTGTGCATATGTATGTGTAACTCTTGCAGATTCCCAAATGTTTTAGCCTGTTCTTTTAGGTCTTCTTGCCTTTCTTCAAAGTATTCAAATACTTACTCTTAATGATGAGTTGATTATATCAATGACTGTGTATTCTAAAACACCCCTTCTTTGCACCCCTTTCTCCATCCTTTTCCTTTGAAATTCCACTCAACACACTGTACTGATGGATAAAGTATTTCTGTAAGTATTAGAAACAGTCTTAGAAGAAATATTGAAAATTTGGGACCTCATCTTACTAAGCTGAACAGTCTACCCAAAGTCAGAGGATATCAGGCCACACTCTTGTTAAAGTCTGAAGAAACAGAGCATCCTTAAGCCAGTAACTCTTAAGTGTTTAACAAAGCAGTGAAATACATTCTTAAGTTTTCCGTATCTTGGATTTACATTTTTCTTAAAGCTTTCTATTTCTTTCAAGGTGTTCTTTCTACTGCTATTGTTCATGCTATTGTGTTATGCAGAGTACTAATGCTCTACTGCTACTCCATATTTCTAACTTCTTAAAAGCACTGAAATACATCAGTGACTTTTTCATTCTTAGGTGTGTAATAGGACACTCTTTAGAGCTGCATTCTATAAAAATAGGCAAGCTTTAAACTTTATGGATGACGAACTGTGCTATTTCCCCTTTTAATTATTTTTAAATAACTGTAAGCAATACAGTAGCTTACAATAACTTTTTTATTATAGAAGTGGTCTCCTCAGTTTAATATCAATATACACGGTAAGTTAGGAGTCATCAATTTGTATGACAGGGTGGCAGACTTCAGTTTTAGAGGTGAAAACAGAATTATTATGAAGTGGAGTGTTAAAGTGAAATACAAGAAGGCTGTAAACATAATTTCTGTGATCTTTTTAAGATATTTTAAAAGTCTTTCTAATGGTTCTATTTTTGTGAGAGCTTTTGGGTTTTTTTCTTCCTCTTATGCACATCATAGTTACTGGCTCTTGGTATTTTCTGCTAGGACTTAAGTGTATCATAGGATGCTGGTGACTGTTTTGTGTCTTTTTGTGCATAGGAGGAATAGAAATTTTGTGGGAAATCTGCATTGAGGCTCAATGATCCATGTGGTCCTTCTCAATCCTGCTTGTGTTTGCTTTGTCTGTCCTCTTGTTGATTGTCCCTCACACATTTATCTATTTTAGACCATTCCATCTCTAATACCTAACTCATTAATTTCCTTAACAACAGATTATATGTATTCTTGTCTTTATGTGTTGTTCTGTCCTGACCTGGATGGGCTGGGTCAGTGGGCTGAGGTCAGTGGTATGAAGTTCAAGCAGACCAAGTGCAGGGTCCTACACTTTGGCCACAATAACCCCACGCAACACTACAGACTGAGGGAAGAGTGGCTGGAGAGCAGCCCGGCAGAGAGGGACCTGGGAGTACTGGTTTCCAACTGGTTGAACATGAGCCAGCCAGCAATGTGCACAGGTGACCCGGAAAGCCAGTGGCATCCTGGCTTATATCAGGAATAGCGTGGCCAGCAGGACTAGGGGTGTAATTGTCCCCTTGTACTCAGCGCTGGTGAGGCCTCACCTCAAGTACTGTGTCCAGTTCTGGGCCCCTCACTTCAAGGAGGACACTGAGGTGCTGGAGCAGGTCCAGAGGAGAGCAACGAGGCTGTGAAGGGACTAAGGGGAAAGTCTTACAGGGAGAGGCTGATGGAGCTGGGGTTGTTTAGCCTGGAGGAGGCTCAGGGGGGACCTCATCACTCTCTACAGCCACCTGAAGGGAGGGTGTAGCCAGGTAAGCATCGCGCTCTTCTCCCAGCAACTAGTGACAGGATGAGAGGGCATGGCCTAGAGCTGCATCAGAAGATGTTTAGGTAGGATATCAGAAATATATAGATTGTAAAAAAATCTGATATTTTCCAAGTAGAGAAAGAAATAAACAGGAATTAACACAGCAATTAAGAAACACCACGTGCTTAAATGAAATTTTAATAGGAAGTGTTATATATATCTAGTCTATGTCTTCCTCACGAAGAGGCATTCAAGTGAACTGCCCAGGGAAGGGGTGGAATTACCATCCCTGGAGGTGTTTTAAGGAAAGTCTGGATGTGGCACCGTGCCACAGTCTAGCCAGTGTGGTAGTGTTAGGTCAGTGTTAGGCTGGACTTGATAATCTCAGAGATCTTTTCCAGCCTCAATAATTCAGTGATTCTTTGAAAAACTATGCTCTCCCACAGAGAGAGCAACATCTGATGTTTTTGCTTTATCCGTTAGAATGAAGGAGAAAAAAAAGCATTCAAATTTCTGTGTGAGATTATGATATGATTTATTGCTCATAAGTTTGTTATAATTCTGGGAAACAAAATCACTTATGTTGCTTAAATGGGAAGTAATTTGTGGGTTGTAGATTAGAGAAATAGTATATTTCATTCAATCAGACCTTACGGAGTTCTAAACAATCGATACATCTAAGACCTCAAACAGAGTTAGCAATATCTGTAAAAGATTTATTGTTGCAGTAGCAGCACATTTGTGGAGATTATAAGAAGCCAAATGCTGCTTCTGAACTGCACCTGCAATTTCCACTGATGTGTACTCAAGATCCACCTGAACGAGTTTATTCTATATGCTCTCTGAAACTGAGGTCAGACAAAAAATTATCTATCTGGTTCAGTACCCCATAAAGATTTTGTGACTTTAAGGTTCCTTCCTTTCTAAGCAGGGCAGATCAAAGAGAAAATGACAATGTGGCTATAGAGATACTATACACGGTAGAGAGAAGCCATTAACATGAATACCCCATCTTCTGAGCAGTTTCATGATACTTGGTCACACAGCTTGCAATTCTTGGTTTTTAAGCCTTCTAAAATAATTCATTTTCTCCCAAGCAGATTAATCTGCTGAGCAGTTACTATCCTTGAAAGTCATCTCTATTTTTAGTGTATTTTTAGGAGCCTCTTCTAGCTTGAAATACTTCTTATTCCATTCTTGGTTATACCAACTGCATTAGAGTTTCATTTTGGAGAAATAAAGATACAATTTTCAGCAGCTGATACTCTGATATAACAAGATTTGTTGTCAAGTAGTCTGTCAGATTCTGTCACTTCATAGAAATTTCCATCTTGTATAATGATCTGTTGTTAATATATAGGTGGATGAATGCAGAAGCAGGACATTTATACCCAATATTTAGTCAATGTGTATAGATTTCAGATGTCTTTTCTGCCAGGATTCTCTTTGTGTTGTTCCATTTGAATTCCTCATACCTTCATTGCCTTTGTAACAGGGTTTTCTGTTTCAGTGGATGTTGTAATTGGGAGAAACTAAATGAACCCCCACTATCTCCATTTGTCTTTAAGGCAAGGTAACCACTTATGCAACTTTCAGTCCAATTTTAGTCACTGAAGCATTTTACTGGTTCTGATTAGTCCCACGGAGTGGGAGCATCCTCATCTTGTCAGTTCAGAAGAGTCATTAAAACTTGTGTAAGCTGTGGTGATGCATGAGCTAGGGGAATGTAAATTCCCTGTTAGCAACTGCATTCTTCATCTTGTCAGTTTTTTGCTACCTGCTGTTAACTCTGTAGGTAACCCAGTGCAGCTGATAGAGGAAACAATATGGAAAGCAGATTGCTTGTAAAGCAATAGCAGAGGTGATCCTCATACGTTCATAATTAAGCCTCTTTGGAAGACCTTTTATTAAAACTGGTTTTCACATTATTTGGGTAGAATAACAGTGCAACACACCTTTTAAAAAATAGATTTAAAAAAAAAATCTGATATTTTCCCTGAGTGTAGAAAGAAATAACAGGAATTAACACAGCAGTGTTAGTAAGTAACACCACTTACTAAAGAGACATTTTAATAGGAAGTGTTCAAGTAATACCTTTCTTCTGAGCTGTTTTCATTTGTGCTGCTGGCATTCTGTGCATGAGGTTATTCATCTTCGTTGACACCATTACAGAGTTACAGTGATGTGCATTTGAGCTGACCTTGAAGAATATATCCATTGCAGCTGAACCAAGCTTTACTACTTAAAAGTGTGTTTGTTTACTTTTAAACTTGCAGTTACTTTGACCAGTTTCTTTTTATTTAGTAAATAAACAGTCAAGTACAATTCTTTGTGTGTATTTCAGTCCTCCAATAACTACCCATCAGCTTGTCAGGACAGTGTTAGTATATAATAAAATTAAGTACAGAACCCTCCCAGCATTTACTTTAATGAAAAAATATTTGACGTTACTCAAACATGAATGTTGACGCAATCTACATTAAAAAAAATAAATTGTATTTAAACTGATTAGTATTTCCAATGTGCAAAATTAGTATTACCACTGTGCAAAACTGTGATACTTTATTCTCAGTCTAAATAATCTTCCAAAAGCAATCCACTTAGCAGGTAACTACCAGTTTTCATATGAAATAGTTCATTTCTGTTACAATACACGTACCAGTTGTACTATAATATTATAGCATTATAATATTATTTTTACATTAGGTTATATAAATAAATTATATAAATATATAATATAAAAACATATAGGATATATAAATATAAATAATACATCATATAATATAATACATATAACATATATTTTATATTATATAAATGTATAATATCATACATAAATGATATAAATAAATTTAATACGAATATTATATAATATTATAATATTATTTTAGTCAATATGTGTCTTAAGTAAAGGCTTTTAATTATGCTTCAGAAAGAGTAAAAGTGATTTTTATTTTCACAAAATCACATAATGTCAGGGGTTGGAAGGGACCACTGCAGAATATATAGTTCAGCCCCGCAGGCAGAGCAGGTTCACCTAGAACAGGCTGCACAGGGTAGTGTCCAGGAGGGTTTTGAATACTGCAAGAGATGGAGACTCTACCACCTCTCTGGGCAGCCTTTTCACAGAATTACCAGAGTGTGAAGGGACCTCTAGAGATCATCTAGACCAACTCTCCCACTAAAGCAGGATCCCCTAGAGCACATGACACAGGACTGCATCCAGGTGGGTTTTGAATATCTCCAGACAAGGAGACTCCACAATCTCCCTGGGCAGCCTGTTCCAGTGCCTTGTCACCCTCATAGTAAAGAATTTTTTTCTTATGTTTAAATGAAACTTCCTATGTTCCAGTTTGTGCCCATTGCCCCTCCTTCTGTCACTGGGAACTACTGAGAAGAGTCTGGCTTCATCTTCCTTGTACCCACCCTTTAGATACTTGGAGACATTAACAAGGTCTCCCCTCAGCCTTCTCTTCTCCAGGCTCGAGAGTCCCAGCTCTCTCAGCCTTTCTTCATAACAGATGTTCCAATCCACAACTCATCTTTGCTTCTCTCCACTGGACTCCCTCCATCAGTTCCCTCTCTTGAACTGAGGAGCCCAGAACTGGGTGCAGGATTTCCAGCTGTGGCCTCACAAGGGCAGAGTAGAGGGGGGAATGACCTCCCTTGAGCTACTGGCCACACTCTCCTTTATGCAGCCCAGGATTTGTTTGTGGCAACAAGGGCACACTGCTGGCTCCTGCATAATTCACCATCTATCAGGTTGCCTACATCCTTCTCCTCTGCATTGCTTTCCAGCAGGTCCACCCCTAACCTGTACGGATGCTTGGGGCTGTTCCTCCTTTACAGTAGTTTTTCCTTATGTTACAGTTGAACCTCTTGTGTTCCAGTTTGTGGCCATTGCCCCTTTTCCTGACACTGGATGCCTTTGAAAAGAGTCTGGTCCCATCCTACTGACACCGGCCCTTTAAAATTTATAGACATTGATGAGATCCCCTCTTAGTCTTCTCTTCTCCAGGCTGAACAGACCAGCTCTTCCAGACTTTCCTTGTATGATAGATGCTCCAGTCCCAGCCCCAGTGTCTCTTTGCTGGGCTCTCTTCAGTAGTTTCTTGTCCTTCTGGAACTGGGGAGCCCAGAACTGGATGCAGTATTCCAGATGGGGCCTTGCCAGGACATAGTAGAGGGGTAGGATCACCTCCCTCGACCTGCTTGCCACATTATTTGATTGACACCCTGGGATGTCATTTGCTTCTTGGCCACAAGGGCACATTGTTGGCTCATGGACATCCTGTTGTCCATCATGACTCCCAGGTCTCTTTCCACAGAGCTGCTTTGCAGTAGGACAGCCTCTAACCTGTACTGGTGCATGGGGGTTGCTCTTTCCCAGGTGGAGTACTCCACATTTGCCCTGTGCAGTTTCTCTCCCCAATTTTCCAGCCTGTCCATGTCACACTGGATGGCAGCACAGCCTTCTGGTGTGTCAGCCACCCCTTCTGGCTTTGTATCTTCAGAGAACTTGTTAACAATAGACTCTGTCCCTTTGTCCAGGTCGTTGACAAATATATTGAACAGAACTGGACCCAGTACTGCCCCTGTGGAACTCCACTTGCTTCTGGTCTCCAGCTAGACTCTATGCCACTGATGACAACCCTCTGAGCTATATCTTGAGCCAGTTTTCAATCCATCCCACTGTCTTTCCATCTAGCCCACACTTCCTAAATTTGCATGTAAGGATGCTGGGGGAGTTGTTGTCAAAAGCCTTACTGAAGTCAAGGTAAACAACATCCATTGAGCTCTCCTTTTCTATCATCTATCTTTGATTCACTGCAAATTATAAATTGTATTAGTACAAGACTTAAGTGCCAGTAATGATTTAGACAACAAAACTTGACATTTTAAATTACCTAAAAATTAGGTTGCTAGGTTAGTTTCTATATAAATTCCCAAAGAAAAAAGGTGTTTTTAGATTTTTACTGTCAAAAATAATTGTCATATTATACTTGTACATCACCTTAGAGAACTGGGTTAATCTCTTCATGCTCGCATTCCGTCAGTGGCACCAATTGCTTCTATGAGCAAGGACCTGAGTGGAGTTGGTTTGCCTCACCACAGGCATTGGACACCATAGTAGATTCTCTGAGGTATTCTTGAGATTGACAAACAAAACTGAATCAGTGGTCAAGACAGCTGCCTTTAAAAGCTGTGTCCAAGCATCACAATCCCACCTCCTCAATGATCTCCATAGTCAATGTTCCCAAGTTTTATTTGTTTGTTAAATAATAACTGCTAATTTTTTTTAATTTTTTTTTTTTTTTTTTTTACTTATGTTTCTGGGAATAATACTTTGTCAGAATCTGACAGTGGTACACAAGAACAGGAGATATTGTCATTTCAGTGGAACCAAGGTAGAAGCCTGCTTTTAAGTCTCTGCTTAAAAGTCCCTGAGTGTAGCTATTATGTGCAATAGGTACATACCAAGGCACTGCTGAGGCAAACCAAGAGGTTAATTACCTAAATTGGCTTGGTACCTCAGAAAGTGGGAATGGCCATATTTGTTTCTTGCAAAATTGTGATTTGTTATCTGGCTTTCTGTAATGGAGATCTCAGCACCATGCTGGGCTTCCCAAAATGTGCATTTGGAGATTCCTGGCATTGGAAACCTTAAGCATAGTAAATCCTAAGGTATAGTTTGTTGATCTCCTAGAAGCTGATGGCTATGTAGAAGATTTTAAAGCCTTAACAATTCACAGATGTTTTCCTTGAATAAAGTAGGCTTTTACTTAACTGTGCTTTTAACTCTATATTTCATCATTTGCAGGTCAAAGCAGCAAAATGATCTCTAACAGTTCAGATATTTTATGTCATCTTTAGTGTACACTTGTATTTAAAATCTGCTAACAGCAAGGTTTTCTCAGTGCATTAATTTTCGGTCCAATTTGTGTCTGCATGTTTTAGAAGTTGTTATGCAGAGAAGGATGCTGTCTTCCAGGTGGATTCCAGTGTTCTAACTCTGAAAAAGAATTGATGTCAGGAGAAATATCTGAATAAGCAAGGAGAAAACAAGTCAGGAAATCTTTACCAAATGACCTGGAAAATAACACTTCCTTTTTGTTTTCTCATCATCTTTGCCCTGTCTCCTAATCATCTATTTAGAACAGAAGTTAATTTTTCTTTTTTTGTGTCTGCACACTGAGGAAGGGATATTTGACAATTGCAGCAAGAACTTAAAATAAGAAAAAATTAATATTTCCCATACTGATTTTCACTCATTCAAGTGGTTTCCCCTACTTTCTAATGTCTGACCAAATAGCTGTTATTTGGTTGTGCTTTATTGAGGTCTGTAGGCAGCTTGCTTGTAGAGACATTATACTTTAAACCTATATCAGTTTTCTATCTCTCTACCTTACCATACAGAATCTGATACTACTTAATAGGCTATTTTAGAGTAGAATAAGTAGTATAGAACTGGCTAGTTTGAGATGCACTTTATATATATATATATATATATATATATATATATATGAGATGCAACATTATATATTGTATTGCTGTGTGTTTAAAAAATGACTTGCACAGTAATATAATGCATTCAGATGTATATAATGTATTCAGATGTTGTGAAATATTCCTCATAGTTTCTTTCAAGGTGTTAATTGACAGTGCAGCAGAGACTTTCTCAGTGGAGCTGTGTTGTTCTCTCTAAAAGTTCCAGAAACCTAAAACTACTCTTGTAGTTTGCTGTAACTTTCCATACCATTGATTTGTTTTCCAGAAGATGGTGAAAACTGGTTTTCCTCTTATCTGTAATGATCCTCATACACACAGTTGAATGTACATTGTACTGCTGGTGAGGAGCCACACAACCAGTGCTTTTTTGAGCATCACAGTGGCTCATAGGACATGCCTTCTAGCAATTTCACAAGGTTTTTTATTTCCCTGCTCTGGACATATTCAAGACTCTCCATGCCCTTGCGTGGCCCCAAACTTCACACAGTATTCAAGGTGAGGCTGCACCAATGCTGCATACAGCAGTATAATCCCCTCTTTTGAACAGCTCCTTATGCTGTGTTTGATGTCCCTCTCTCCCCCCCCTTCTCCCCCCATGTTGTTTGCTCTCTTGGCAGCCACACAGCTGAGTTGTATCCAGCTTGCTGCCAACCAGCACCTCCAGGCCCCTTTCTGCAGGGCTGCTCTCCAGCTGCTCCTCTCCCAGTTTAAATTTGTGTCCAATATTACTCCATCTCAGATGCAGAATCCAGCATTTGGACTTGGTAAATTTCATCTCATTAATCATTGCCCAATGCTTCAATCTGTATGCATCCCTCTGCAAGGTATCTTGTCCACCAAGTGAGTCAACAGCACCTCCCAGCTTGGTATCATCTGCCAACTTGCAAATGGTGCATTCAGTAGTTGCTGGAACATTGTTTTGGAGACTACTTAGATACGGGGATGTTTTTTGATATCCTCACAGTGCATTTGACATATGTTGAAGTGTCTTCATCTCAATAATTACGTTGTTTCAGTAAAGCAAGAAGTATTCATTACTTAAACAAAATATTTTGTGCTTCCTAATTGGAGAGAGGTTAATTCAATGAATATGAAATAAATGTTAAAGAATCTAACACTACAGTTGATGCAGCAGTGATTGCTGTAATTAGGTTTTTTTCAAATATTTTTTGTTTCATAGCATAACTTTCCAAAACCTTTACCATCTGTCTGAGACATTCCCTATTTAGCTATAGTGGAAAGGTGGTATTTTTGTCTTCGAAATAGCACAGTCAGTTTATCACTCAGTACTGCAAAATTATCAACTTCTCTCAATAGGGATGTGAGACTGTTTTAATTTCAGTGTCAGAAAGGGTTTATAAGGTGTTTAGGTTCCATATATAAAGAAACATAGGCAGAAGATTCAGACATACACTTTTTTTTTTTTTTTTTTTTTTTTTTTTTTGAAAGGGGCATATTTGTTCAGGGATTCTTACAAAAATTAAGTGCAATTAATTTTGTTGCCCTAATTAGTTCTATATTTATTTGGTTCAGAAATGAATTCAAATTAAGACCACATCATTTCTGAGGAAAGGTGTCCAAACAAAAGCTAAATACTACTTAACTACTCCCCTTTATAATTTGTTTTAAATACATTTTTAATACCACTCTGTAAACAAAGCCTCAATCTTTTAACTAGCACCTTCTTACCCCAGGAGCATTTAGCAGCTGTTTAGACTGGATTTTCTTTTCTGGTTTAAGTATATAGAGAAGATGTGATTGCAACACATGATCTTGAGTTGTGAGATGCCCTGAGTCTGGCTAGATGAGGGGGATAGCTGTGTGGCACTGCCTGCAGGGAAGGCTGTCAATCCCTTGGATGAAATCCCTGGCAGACTGAAGAGCTGCCATTCCTTAGTGGGTGCCAGGCTTAACCTTCCATCCACTAGCAACATATTTTGCAGCTGCTGCTCCCAAGACTGTTTTCTGTGTTGCTGCCCTGTTCCTTTCAATTTTCCTGTTTATTTGTATTGTGGGTTTATAAGAGCAGAAGCCATAATCTTCAAAGCCACCACACTCCCCACGGTTATTTGGTTGCAGCCAAAATTTCTGTGTTTCCTTGGAAGTCCAGACCAAAGTAAAGCTCTGTTTCTTAAGTGATTTTTGCAACAAAAAAACCTGCAGTGAAGCCCACAATATTGGCACGGGACAGTCTGTCTTTTACAATAATCTTTGTTCTTAACTCTTGACCTGGGTGTAATCCATTACAAAAAACTTCACCTGCCATTCTGTGGTTTCTGAGCTTCCTCAAGCCTCTGAAGAATGTTTACCCATCACATACAGAAAAACAAAATATACTGATCTAAACCACATTTTTTCTGAATGATTTAAATATTTCTTTGAGATTAGTTAAAATATTTATATAGTTTACATATTCTATTAAATAAATAATAGTTTAAATAGAGAACTTTGCTATTAAAAATTCAGACATATGTATCATTCAGACATTGTCATGTGTTACTTCATAATTTTTTTTTTATGTGAATGAATATTTTCTTGATCCATAGACTTCTTCATCTTTGCCAATTTTTATGGTTTGTATTGAACTGTGTGTTTTCCATTCAATCTAATGCCTCTTTTTAATGGAGTGGTGTGCTTTATGACCAAGGAGTTGCAAGATGTGATTAGACAAAACCCCTTAGGTTTGGTGAAACACTCCAAATTTTTCCTGCAACCTGCTGACCATATTTTGTTCTTCTTCCTTCAAAACACTTTAATTACATATATTTGGACATTAATACTGCCTGCTTTACAGTGTTTAAAAAGTGCTTTAGGATAAAGAGTGAGTTCATGGCTCCTCTCTGATAAGGGTGTAATAATAATTGATAATTTTGACCAGCTTACAGGAAAAGGGATTTCAGAGATTATGTGTTTAAACACTGAATGACTGTGTGTAGAAAATTCTGGTTTTATGCCAACATATAACAGGTTTTTAAGTCTTATAACATGAGTCTAATAAAAAAGAAACTTCAGCTGAGACAATAATTTTTTTGTCTCTGGATTTAAACTGTATTTAAACTGTAACCAAAATGCATGTGACTGTATCTAGAGTAGGAAATTAGGCAGTATCAATGGCTGCTGGTCTCTGCTGTTATGGTCCAGCCATGGCCACAGCCTTAAATCTCCTACCCTCTGTAAAGAGGACTTCATAAAAAATGCATCTTGGAAATCCTTCCTGGCCCAGTTAATCCCCAAGTGCTTCTCAGAGACATTGTGGGGGTGGGTTTGTTGAGAGGTCCAAATCCTTGCCTGGACAGTTGGGCAGTACAGGTGCCCAAGTACAGCACTGAGTTCATCTCCTGACGCTGTGTACGAGCATACATGCAGCCTGCACATCCTTCTCTGCTCAGTGGTTTCAGAACTTCAAAATTCTAACTAAGGCAGAAGCAGGAGCTGCTTGAGTGTGTAACCAAAAGTGGTGCTGTGCCCACTGGCTCCAGTGCAGAGAAATGCAAACACAGGTTTTGCAAATCTGCACAAACATCTGATGCAAATTGCAGTATCATTGTTACATTGCAATTATTTTGAATGAGACAGAACTCATCAACACAAATCTTTGAAAAATAAAAAGCAGTCCTGTGTTGCATATGATATACTTTATAATGAATATTTTAGTCAGCTTAGAGTTGAAATTCTCCACTTTATGGTTCTTACATTGTCTCCTATGGGACACTGCTCCCTGGTGTAACTGAGCTCACTAAACTTTTGGCAATTTTTAGCTTCCTTGTGTACATCTATATGATCTCATTTGGATTGTGGAATGAACACAATTAAATGAATCAGTTGTTTGGCAAGGCTAGAACAGAATTGCTATTAATGAAGTTTGTCCTAAACAGTGTTGTATTTTAATACTTTTAATATGCAGTGAATTTTATTTTTAATGCGATTTTATTTTTGATGGGATAATGGAATTGAAATTGTCTTTGCAACTGAAAGAAAACCGATCTGATGAGCTGTGTACAGTCAAGTGAGGAATCATAGTAATTAGCTAAACATGTTCAAATTGCTAATGATACAGGCGAAGACAAATAGCTAAGAAGTTGCTTAAAAGAGGAAAGATGCCAGATATATTTTTAACTAGTACATTATTTTCTGGTTTTAATGTTCCAGAAGTAAAGGCAAATCTCATTTATAAGGAACCATTTTGTGTAGAATGGGAATATATTTATAGCTCCTAATAAATTATTGTTTCTGCTTAGTGCCTGATTTACAGTTTTTGCTTCAGGTATGCTGTACTGAATTTTGCTGAGGGACTTTGGCTCATTGGTTACCTCTGGCTTTCAGGTCAACAAGGACTGTTCTCTGTTTGTAACAAAATGAGAGATTACAGTAAAATATTTTTGATGGATTTTATGTAAGATACACAGACTTATTTGTATATGTACAGGTCTACTGACATTGACATTTTAAAAAATCCTTTTAGCATAAAACAAAAACATTGATTAGCTCTGAAAGCTGTCATTTAGCTGTTTACATCAGAACACTAAAACCAATTACATGAAATTAAGGAAAAACTGAATACACTGAATATTTCATTAATCTTCTTTAATAACATGTTTTTTTCTCCAAAGCATAGAGTATACTCAGACTGTGCAAATTGATGTTAATTCTAGTAGTGAAAGGACGTTTTTGTCATCTTAAGTGCTGTAAACATGAGTCACTTTATTTTTGACTCAATGCTCATCTCCTTTATATAAAATACTAATATTTTATATAAACCATTTTGATTGCTTTTATGTTAATAATAACCAGTTCTTCATCACATTGAAACTGCCTCTCACAAGTAATCATTAAGTAGTTTGCCAGCTATTTGGTGCCTATAGCTTATAATGGCCTCAAAACCTTATAAAATAAATAATAAATGCAATATATTTTAAAAAAACTTCAATGTTTACTTCCAATATCAAACACGCTTCTTTACTCTGTCATCGTAAATTCTGTCCTATTGTGAATTAATTTGATGCTTTTTGATGAAAAAGCGAAATTAAGGAATTTTAATTAATGTTAGTATTTTAAAAAGGCTATTTCACAAGTATTTTTAGTTCATTTTAGCTCTTAATTCTTTGTCTGCATGGCAAGGCTATAAACTGCTGTCTTTGAAAATCTTATTTACAAGAGATGAATAATAAGTTTTTCAAGAGTTTACTTCTAATGAAGTATACAGCAGACTAATTAATCATTGTATTTTTAGTAAGAAAAAACAGAGATAACCCCATTCTGCACTCTCCTTGTTTTTTCCATCTAAAGCAGATGAATATAAGTGTGAGTCAGATAAGAAATTGAGTGTTGAGCAATAATTCTGTGACAGAGCTCCATCAATACGAGGTACATTACATCCATTTATTATGCATATAAATGTGATTATCTCTGAACAAATAGGGAAGTAGAATTAGGTCTTCAGCCTAGTTTTATATGTTGCAGTAAAAAAAATTGCAAAGAATTAATGTATTTGTCATGTTCTATCTGCATGAAATAAAAAACCCCAGATTGACGGCTCTCACTGAATAGTGGAAGGAAACATTCTGCTGTAGATGGATGCAATTCATTTTTCAGAGCTGATAATTTATTTAAATGGAGAATATAATTTATTTAGTTGCCATCACTGTTGTAAATTGCTCTCTTCGTATCTGAACAAAAACTTATAGATACATCTCCAGAGGCCTGTGAAAAACTGTATCTTTAGAGATTAATATTTTAATCAAAGCATACTACTACAATTTGTATTTTTTACAGTATCTATTTAAGACAATTATGTTTGGACAGTAACAGAATAATTCCATATATATGCCTAAAGTATTAAAGGAGAATATTATATCTCAAAGTAAAATTTTGTGTAAGAATACTACTTTTGCAGTACAGTACAATATAAACAAAAAGGTTATGCTTTTTTTGCTTATAACTGTTTTTGCATATTAACATTCTAGTTGCAACACATGACATACACCTGATGAAAACAGAATGAGATTTAAGTAAAAAGGGCTTAACACTAGCTTCAGTATGACACATGGATTATCTCTCACTATTACAGAATCTTGCAAAATATTGCAATTCACATTATAATACAGTTACTTCATGGTGTGACTTTGGTGCCTTATGACAAGAACATTAACTCTGCTGTGATTTAGCTCTTCCAGCAATAACCAACACTGGACACCTAAGAATGACTGTGAGTACAGTCAAACTGCACAGAAGTACGTGTCCAAAATAGAATCCCAACTTCCAGCAAGGATGTCCTAAACTAAGGGTAGTTTCTTCTGATGAAGCTGTCAATTGTTTTTAAAACTCCAATTTTGAGGAATCCTTGCTCATTTTGAGACTGCTCCTTGCTTGGATCTTCTGCTGCCCTCCAGTGTCTTTACTGGAGGATGCTTTGGAGACCATGTACAATTGGCCTTCTTTATTCTCACTATTATACAGATCTATTGTAGGTCTGTAGTTGTGTTTTTGTGCAAAATGAAGAGTCATAGCTAAGGACTCACTCAGTGATTCCTATTTAGTCGGTCTTTGTACAGAAATATAGGGTTTTTTTTGTCCAAATTGTTCAGTCCTACAATGGTCTTTCTGAAATGGAGAGACCATAACTGTAAAAAGTCTTCAAGGTGTTGTAGTACTATAGACTTATATAGATCATATAAAGTAGTGTAATGCTATTCTCTTCTTTTTTTCTTTAATCTTTCCCTAACAGTTCATAATGTAGCACATACAAATTGCTTTTTTTTCACTGCTACTGTGGAGTTAGAAACTGCACATCGTTTTATAAAGGTGGAATGTCTTCCATTGTGTTCTACGTTCATTTCCATCATTTTGGGTGTCATTCTATCATCAAGTATCATAACATGTAGATCTTTAAAGCCACTCCTGCCTTCAGAGCCCTCACCTTAGCATCATCAGCAAAGTTTGTCTTCTTACTGTTCACTCCTTTTCCCAGCTTTGGTATCTCACTGGATTCCTGTGGGACCAAACTAACAACTTTATTGCAGTGTGAATACTAACCATTTACTCCAAATTTTTCCTATAACTTAATCTTGGGGGTTTTTTTTTGTTTTTTTTTTTTTAAATAATCCATGGTGGGCCTTCCTGCCAACCCCTTGTCAGCCTGGTTTTATCAAGAGCTTTTGATAAAAGGATCTTGAGAAGTGAATATCTTTTAGAAATCAGGTATATGGTATCAGGTATATTACTTTATTTTGCATGTTTGTTTGTTCCTTAGAGAACACTGATAGATTGCTGAGAAATTATTTCTCTTTAAAATAGCCATCTCAGCTCTTCGGCTCTCTAATGCATTTGTTTTCCTGTTCACTGATTTTATGTGTATTCTGATTTTTAGTAGTTTAATAGGAAATTCTTAGAAAATCTTTCATGCATTACTTTCCTCCCAGCCACCTGTCACAGTTTCCTCCATTATAAACCCAGATGGAGAAAAAACATCTTATTTTTGTGTTTTGACCTCATCTTTCTTGAATATTCCTTCTAAATCCTAAACTTTTTCTCTTAGCAGTTTTGTGTGGATTTGGGTTTTTTGGTTTTTTTGGGGGGGCTGGGAGTTAATAGTGGTGTGGGTTTTTTTTCTTATTTGAATACAAACAGATTTTTAGATCTTTTTCTTGATTCTAATATTTACATGAGTTAACTATTATTGCATATCCTGCACTTGTAATCTCTCTGACTTTAGACATATCCACAGCTGGATCCTTCATACTTCAGAAGAAGTCTTTTGCTTTTGTACAGACTCTCCCTGTCCTTCATCTGCCCTCAGTTCCAGATGAATCTCAGTTCTTCTCCCTAACACTAGTATTTCAGCCCATGAATTCAACTTTGCTTCATCACACCCCCTTCTCTCTGAGTCTGCACGTGGTGTAATGAGGATGGTGCAAAGAGTGCTGCAGTTCAGGTCCCAGCTTTCAGCTCCCAAACAAACAACATTTGGCCTCCAGAAATTCTCTCCAGCTTTCCTCAGTATTTGTTTTATATAAGGACTGCAGATTACTGCTGCTAGCATGTCTTTGGAGGCTGCACAGACTTCTTGGAAGGTCCACAGGACAGTCAGAGCTAGCAGTAGAGGTGTCTGTCAATGTCATGGTAGCTGGTACAGGCTGTGGTGGCACTACAGACATTCCACCTGGCCTGTCATGAGAACATGAAAGAATGAAGCTGACTGGAGTTAGCAGTTTCCCTGTTCAACGTGTCCTCCTACCCACCTCTAGCCTGCAGACAAACATCCAAGATAATGTATTTCAGTTATTTTCCAGGGTTTTTTTTTGCTCCATATATCCGTGATTTGGAAATAGGATTTTCACAGAACAATCCTTTTCCTAGTTGATTACAATTAATTTCAGGGCAATTTTTCCTGTAATGTAATTTTTCTTTTCCTGTCGATGTACTAAATCAGAAACTGCCATATGATAAATATTCTGTTGGTATTCCTTTGACAACAGTCAAGTTCTAGGCTCACCAGGCTTAACTGCTCTGACATAAGAATTCACCAGCTGTAAGCCCCTCTGGAGCTTGGGGATCCATGTTTCTTTGCATTCTTTGGAGTTAATTTGTTTTGTATTTGCTGAAGATTCACAAGGCAGCTGGTTTCTGTTATTCTAACTGTGGGTGGGATGAACAAGCCTAAGAAAAAGCAAACAACATATAAATATCAGTACTCTGCATCTACAAGGATTTGATAAATCTTCGTTTGGAGACTGTACTTTTAAAATACATTGAGAAATATCCATTTGCTGCTGTATTATAAACAAAACACAGGATGGTACATGCCATAAGAAAAGACATGACAAAGATGCAAGTTGTCATCTGTGGCAAATTTATCTATGAATTTAGATGTTTTAAATGAAACTTGAATTATGGACTGGCTTTTAAATTAAATAATATTTTCATAATGCAGTTTTTTATATGAATCTAATGGTCAAATGATGAAAATAGATGCTGCTTTAATTTTGATTTTGTGAATGTTGTGTAAAACTGAGAGTATACTTGCTAGGTTGTAAACATCACTGTATTAGAGTTCTTAATGGAAAATAGTACACAAATCACTGGCTGTCTACTGTTTTCCTCTGTTCTTGATTTGGTGCAATATTATTTACAGGTGTATTCAATTTTAAGGGGGTTTTGTAAATAAATTTGTAGTGGGAAAACCATTCCCATGAACTTGGAACGAATTGGAAAAAATCTTTAGTTTTTACCTTAAACTATATGTTTGTTTCCTCTACTTTTCTGTAATCTAAATGATTTAGAGATATATATGTTCTTTATTAAATTACAAACTGTAAAATACTTTTGAGATTTTCACAGAATCCAATGTTCCACATAAAATTACACTTACATTTTCCCTCAGTGCATTTTAATTTTCCTTATAGTTTCACATAGTTTTGTCACATATTTGTTGGTGGTTTTTTTAGTTCATTTCAGTGACTGGAGTATTTGTAGAGAGAAATATAAGGGATTACTCAGGGTATAAATGCTTGAGGGTCGGAAATCAAAACATTTCACTTTTTTAACTCCATGAAAGAACTTAAATGCAGTGATTTCTGGGAGGAACTTAAGAGTACTGTAAGGTGCAGGTGCCTCCGAGGACTACAAGTTTTTGTTCTGTCCATTGCAGGATCTAGGTATTGAACACCTAGCTCCAGACCAGGAATTTATTATTCATAAGAATGTGTGAGATACCAAAGCTCATGTTAATGAAATGAATGAGGCAATGAAACTGGGGATTTACAGGAGCTCATGCCGAGTGACTGAAGCTCAAGGCAGACAAAAACTTGGAATGGGACTGATGTGTTCCTTTCAAGCCCATTGCTTGAAATATGGCAAACATGGGCACTGACCACTTAGCTCAGTCAGTTGCCAAAGTGAAAGTGAGTTTCAAAGGCTGAACCATCTTCCTAGATACCAGGTTAATTATTTGGGTATGGCTAACTGTGGCACTTTAATCCTTCCAAGAGAACAAGTCCCAGCTCCCTTGAACAGCTGGGGAAATACTGGCTTGACAAGGTGGATGGAAAATATTTGCTGCCCTTTTTTTTAAATTGGTAGCTATCTTAAATATATATTTTGCAAACACATTCATCTTTCTTGAAGATCTTTCTTGTAGATTGTAGAAGCAAGGTAATTACAATGGAATAAATATTAAGTTAAAAATGGATAGCTATTAAATATACTTGAGGCATTTCTTAATCTTATGCTAGAGGATAATTCAATATTGCTTCTATAACATTCTTTTAAGTGAGAATCAGATCTTAACCTGTGGTGTGAGGATGAGAAAAAAGGTGTAAGTGAGAAAATTAGCAGAACATTTAGTACTTTATTGGGTAGGAGCATCCTAGCTGCAGTTTTGCTCACCCTGGAGTCATTGTATGCCGATGACTGCTCTTGGAGTGCTGATGACCTGTGATGATAAATCCAACAGTGTTTATTCTGTGGTGTCCGAGCCTGTATTCTGCCCTGCCACATTTGATTGAGCAGACAAGTAGAGGACAATATCTGTTATCTTAAATATGTATAATTTCCACTTGAGAAGTAGAAATCAGACAGAGGTCCTACCTGAACACCTTGAGAACAGAATTCAGCACAAGTTTGATTCTTCGAATTAACACAGCATTACTTAACTGTTCTCACCTTGTCAATGTTGTTTTGGAATGATTTGCTCCTCTTGAAATATGTTACTGCATTATCACCTCAGAACAGCCTCATAAAAAAAATCTTGAAAGATACTTGATTTTCCTCTGTAAGCATAGAAAAATGAGAAGTTAATGAGCTACAATGAAGGTTGTATTTTTCTAGTACTTGCATTCATCCCCAGTAATATAGAACAACAACATAACCAAGACAGTATAGAAAATGAAGTGTGGGAGAGGGAAGAGCCAGAATTTTGTAAAGGTTTTTGAGTGCTTTTGCAGGCTGGTTTGATTTCCATAGAGCCATGTGGGTTTGCATATGTCAGTCAGTTTAGTGCTTTGCTTTGATTATGAACGTGACTTGAGAATAAAACTAATATTTGCTCAGTGATTGGTTTATGTAAATTGATACATAAATGCTGCTGTAAGTATAATTATTTAATAGCAAAAGACAAAATCAAGTTTTTTTAAAAAAGAGGTTTTAATTAGATTAATGTAATCCATTTGTGATTTAATACAATACTATTTACAAAATTAGATAGATTAGATGCATGTATATTAAATTGGTTCATTAACATACTGGGTCCAAATTAACTATTGCTATAATTTTCTTGACTGGAAAGAAATTTGAGTTTTGTGCTGTATTTTTACTAGTTCAGTATTACTAAAATACATAGGAAAGATACATTAGTTTTATGGTTGGGTGTTCAACCCTAACTTATCCTGGATCTTTACTTAGAGCTTGACCGTGCCAATATAGCATTTGGCAAAGAGAAATTGTATTTTTAAATAATATTTATCTCAGTAAGAATAAGATTATATATTTGGAAATCCCACTGTATTGCAACTCCTTTAGATCTTGTTTCCAAACTCTTCCAAGTTAGAAAAAAGTTGGTAGGTTGCTGCCAGTTAGCAAAGACCAGATGGTGTTTATTACTGTGACCAGTTAATTGTGTATCTGTGGGAGTAATAAGCCCAATTAACCAAATGTTGATTGTGCTTTTAAGTGATGTAGTCTTAGTACCTATTTTCATACCTGTGCTTATGCTCACTATAAACTTTATTAATTGTGCACTTTGAAAAAAAGCTAAGTGGGACACTTCTGCAGTCTGAATTGTTATTATTTTTACAAATATCAGTTTAAATGATGTCCTTCAAATGAGCCAGTCTCAGAGACACAATTCCAAGAACTGCTTATTGCTTTCCTGATATTTTATGTATTTCTAAGTAGTAACAGTTGACTACTTCAGTCTTGGCTAGTATCAGTGTTAAAAGACATGTGGCTTTTTATCCTAAAAAGCTTTCTCGCCCTTGATTCAGTAGAATATGACTTAAAATACAAGGGCAAAAATACAGAGGGCTTAAAATACAAGAATACAATGTATTCTTTTTTTAGAAAAATACAGCTTTTCTTCAACAGCTTTCCATTAAGGAGCAGTCAGCCCTCAAAGAGCTTCCCAGCTCCTTGCAAAGATGGGTTGGAATCAGTCAAAACCTCTGACTGATGAGTAGTTTGCTAACAGCTCTGACCTCCCCAGCTTTAGCCTGAGATCCATTCCTGATTGCTCTCAGCCTCCCACACCTCCCCTGCTGGACTGGCCAAACAGAGAGAAGCTTAGGAAAAAGTGGTTTGTTCCAAGCTGCAGGGGAATCATAAGATAAAATGATAAAATAAAAGATAAAATGTAACATTAGAATCCTCATTCCTGTTTCTGAGTTGAAAAAGCAGGCTCCAGCATGGTCCTCCAGTCAGCAGAACCTGGTCCTGCTGCTCTTAGCTTGGATTATACCTGCTTTCATACCTGAGCCCAGTGATTTTAATGGCAGTAGTTTCTGCAGTCACTCTCTGGCCATCCTAAGAAGCAATAGTAGCCACATATATTCAGCAAGACCTCTTTGATTTTTTAACATACTTTACAACTCTTTACAACTCTTCAGATCGTGTCTTCCTGCATGTCTGCGCAGTGCCTGGGATGATGAGTTTCTCTGCATATCTCTGCAATTAAAAATAATAAACGCCTTAAACTTGTTAATCTCAGGTTTTATATAGACCCACAACACTAACTGGTTCCTTAGCTTTTTCTCAATTACCTCACATCAGAGTTAAAAACAGAAACATCCAAAAAAAGTGTTTGTGTGTCTCACAGATTAGCAGATTTTAATAAATTGTGCTGTTAATGCATATATTAGAGAATAGCTATTCTGATTTTCCTGAGTTAAGACAGTTTAACTGAATAAAAATACATCAGACACCACACTTTTTTTTTTTTTTTCAATCAGAAAATTTATTTTAAGGCTCACTTATTTAAATGCCACAACTTGTTACCAGATTCTGACAGAAAACCACTAATATGAGAACTGGGGATATTTTTGCTATCTCAGTGTGGACTTGTATGTGGAAGATGTTTGTCTGGAGTCACTGACCATCTGTTTTAATGGAGTTATGCCAAAAGTATTTTTTCACTGTTGGTTTAGATGCTTGCTATGAGCTAGTAAAGAGCCAGACAAATATTGCAGCAGCTTCTTTAACCCCATTGTAAATATGAACTCCCAGTGCTTTTGAAGATTAAAAAAAAAAGTGTTATAAAAAAGTTAAAATTAGATAAATTTTCTAGTCACAGTAGCTTTAATGATTGTAGCTTTGTTATTCAGATTTTATTCATTCTTGAGGTAATTCTATTGATTTAAACCAGAAATTAATTTGGCCCAAAGTTTTCAAGAAGCTGTATTTTCCCTTTGAGCATTTAATTTTGAGCCCATTTTTCTCCCCACATCCTGACACTGGGTTATTGTTCAAAGAGATGAGACACAGCAAGCTCTGTAGGAAAGGGCAGCCTTCTCTTTTGGTTCTGACACAGCTACATTGAAGTTTGCTGGTACAAGCCTTTGAGAAAGCATTAGCACATGTCATTTTTAGTAGTTCTCCTTGGCCTCTTGGAAGGAGCACATTAATCTACTGCTTTTTGCTGTTTTCTGAGTTGCCTTGTTCTGCTTTAGTGGCTCCTTTCAAAAGTCAGTCCTACCAAGCAGCTTTCTCAGAAGCTCTTCTCCAGAGACAGCAAACCACATCATTGTAACAAAAAATAATACTGCATCCTTACCTGGAACACTTAAGTTCATTTTGGAAAAGCCAAAAAGTATTGATGACTTATTGGGGTAAACAGCTACATGCACAGGGAGGCAAACTCAAACTATACAGAATATACTGAGCTAGAGAAAGGAAAGGAAGAGAAGAGAAGAGAAAGGAAGAGAAAATAGGGAAGCTGGAAGATGAGAATAGTTCAAGTTGGAAGAGACTTATATTTGTCATCTAGTCCAACTGCCTGATCAATTCAGGGCTGACCAAAAATTAAAGCATATTATTACAGCCTCTGTCATACTTACAAAGGGTTGAGAAAAATAAAATTTGCCTTCACAATAGTTCTATGTTAGAATATAAGGAACTTCCTTTTGTACATCAAAATGTGAGATACTCTTAAAATAAATGGTATTCTACAATAAATGAAATTTTAGAAGTCTTAGAATAGGACCAGAAGAAACCCAATTTATAAACAAGTCTCAATCCATAACTTGTTATTCAGGAGTGAACAATATCTTTGTCTCGTCCCCTTTTCATTAGCATGGGTCTGAATTTAGAAGGACTTTTTTTTCCTCCCTGAATAAGGAAAGGTTTTTTGTGAAGAGAAGTAGCTCTGAAAATGAATGACACTTGATCGCCCCAAAGAGGAGCAATGGTGAACAGAACACACTTAGAAATAAAGACTATTTCATGTTGCCAAGCCCTTGCTAATTCTGTTTTGATGTTTCTAGAAGAAGTTAATTTATCGTCCCAGTTCAGGGCTTAGTGCTGCTTTGTATTACAGCTGAAAGCACTTGTCTGTCCCATTCCTTATTTATCGAGGTTTTGTTGTTGTTCTGAACACTGCTCTATGTAAAAAACAGAAGCAGGCACAGGCACAAAAACATTTTCTTAATGGCAAGTATATTCCTGTTTCTGCTTGTAAAGCCAAATTAAAATAGTGCTTATAAAATGTTGCAGTTCTTGTAGGAATGTATTTGGGTTTCATCAAAAAAGGAAAGAAACACTCTTCTCAATTTAAATGTTCATTTTCTGTCAATCATTTAGTTTAAAGCTTGAATGTTAATGCTGTAAACTGTATGTTAGATTTGTTATGCTATGCTGTCCTGAGGTAATCAAAATGCTTACTAATATGATGTGGAATTTTTAATCTTGAAAGAACTGCAAGTTAGAGCTTTATGTTGCAACTTAACATCAAATTCTATGACTCTGCTTAGCTGGTTACCAGCGTTCTTGCCCTCAGGTACAGAAGGGGGATGAGGAAAAAGAGAGGGGTTTTAAATAGGATTGGTTTTATGGGGAGCACTTTGTGCTCCTCTATGGTGGAGTGACTTCTGATGTAATTCTGATGGTGCCATGTGGGCTAGCAGGCAGAAGAGTGCCCTGAGTGTGTGTGGATGTTCTCAGCCAAAAACTGCTGCTGGCTTTGGGGACACCCCTACACACACCAGACACTCTTCCTCACCCTGTCAGACCTTGCAGCCTGTGTCTCAGCTCTCAGGAGCTTCACAGTATAGTTTGGCACACATAGGCAGAGCAGCAATGCCAGCACCAGTGTGATGACTCTCACAAGAGAACTCAGCACTGTATGGCTATCAGCTTCTGTAAGGCCAGTTTATCACCTACTGAGAATACAGTGAGTCCTGTGTATACTACCAAGGTACTACCAAGGTAAGGGTTCCATGTTTTACTACAGTTCTCAGCATTAAAAAATGAGGTAGTAATGAAGGTCAGTAACTCCTCTCTGCTAGTCCTGTTTGCAGCTGTCAGAGTGGGCTCCTTCTCAGTGCGAGGGTTCGATGCCAGAAGCCAGGGACATTTAAAAATGCTGGTATTAGCTACAGATGCTTTACAGCACAAGTTCACTGTCTTTCTTTTTGCTGCCTCTCATAAAACACAGATACATTTGTGGAGCTGTGTATATTTTCCTTGAATGCTTGCTTCAAAGTTCAAACTCCTGTTGTGTTTGTCTCCTGGACATTTTACTTTAATATTACCTAAACTAGAGGAACTTTCCCTGAGTTTGCAACATTATATACATCAGATCTATAAATACCAACTTACCAATGGATGTGTGCATTTATTTTCAGCTCTGTGAAAATTCTGCTGATACTGTTTCTTTTGAGAAGACTTGACATGTCCATACTAAGTTCAAGCATGGCAATGAGAGTCTACATAGTAAAGTTCTTGAGGAGTTATAGTATGCTTAAGATTATCACAACATTATATGTAAGCTGCAGAATATATTGGAAGAACTAGTTATTGTTCACATTATATTCACATAACTCACAGGTTATTTATTTAATTTAATTTAATTAATTTAAGTAATCTCTGGCATTTCATAGAAACCATGTATGGTATATTGACATCAGAAATGCTGACACTAGGAGGAAGACTCCCTGTGTTGTGGTCCAGCTTGATGATACCTGGTTAATTTTAGGGATTCTCTTCGCAGTGTACTAGCCTAAAGGAAATTTTACTGCAAGGGGTTTGGGAGATGAGCAAGTATGTTATTATATATTTATTCACACATGGAGCACAGCTGTAAGCTTTTTACTAAAATAGGCAGGTTTTTTGGTGAAAAAGAATTGTGTAATTAGTTTTTAAGACTTCTCCATTTTATGTTTGTTTCATGGGTATTAAATATCTGGTTTTAATATACAGTCCTAGTATATACACTCAAGCACAATATCCAACTGTCAGTAAATATTCTCCGTGCGTAAGTATAAAGCTTTGCAGACAGATGGGAACAGCACAGTCTGGGGAAAGGGAATAATTTCTATGTGTCCACATGTGCAGTATCATTTTTTACTGTTTCCAGATAAATATTAAAACAAAAAAAATTAAAAAAAATGCTTTATGAACAAAAACTCTGATGGAGATTGAGAAACCAGAGTGTTTGCTTTGGGCACCTCACACTCTTGACAGCTTGTGCAGGGTGGAGTGTGGAAGATGCAGATAAACCTGGTAAAACTGTGTATATTGGTTGGGGAAGATGTTGAGGTATGGATACTTGAAAGAACTATTCATCTATATTCTCTGTCAAGGTTTTTTCTTCTGCACAGGGGAAAATTTATTGCACAGCTGTTGACACAAAACATCATGTGCATTTGATTATAACCAAAGCATTCCCTGCTGTCACCTGATCATTTTCCCCTGAAGACATACATCTGTCTTCCCCAGACAAATGATTAAAAAGTCAAAGAAAATAATGTGCAAAATCTTTGTCATAACCAGGAAGGACTTCTACTACTCGCATTCATAAATATGATTGAAAAGTTAAGCCACCTATAAAAACATCCAGTAACACAACCCTAACCTTATTTTTTCAGTGAAAGTCAGTTTTCTCCCCAGCGATAAAAGCTTTTTGTTAATAGTCTTTCTTCTGTATGTCATAATTCCTCAGCTATCCTCTCCAAACATGACCAGATATCCCAGAAACATAGAACTGCTATTATTTTGAGAAAATTTGTGCACCTGGCAGAATTATCTAAAAGCTAAGATTGCAAAATAAGATCTGTAGTTAGAGTGCCTTTACCAGAAATGTGTATTTGTGGGCAAGGGTTGTCATTGCATGGCAGGACAGCCGGGGGATCAGGCCCAGCCAGCATGGGTTCAGGAAAGGCATGTCTTGGTTGACCAATCTCATCTTGTTCTATGACTGCCTAGTGAACCAGGAAAAGGCTGTGGATATTGTCTACCTGGACTTCAGTTATGCCTTTGACACTGGTTGCCAGAGCATTCTCCTTGAGAAGCTGGTGGTTCACAGCACAGAAAAGTATAGTCTTCATTTTGTGAAAAACTGGCTACATGGCCAGGCTCAGAGAGTTGTAGTGAATGGAGTTAATCCAGTTGGCAGCTGGTCACCAGTGGTGTCCCCCAGGGCTCCGGTTTGGGCCTGGTCTTGTCCATTATCTTTATCAACAATCCAGATGAGGGGATTGAGGGCAATGCTACAGGCTGGGGGAAGACTGCCTGGAAAGCTGCCCAATAGAAAAGGACCTGGAGGTGTTGGTTGGCACCTGGCTGAATATGAGCCAGCAGCATGCCCAGGTGGCCAAGAAGGCCAACAGCATCTTGGCTGATATCAGTAATAGTGTGGCTATCAGAAGGGATGTGATTGTGCCCCTGTACTGGTGAGTCCACACCTTGTGTACTGTGTTCAGTTCTGGGCCCCTCACTACAGGAAGGACATTGAGTTGCTGGAGTGAGTTCAGAGAAGCTGGTGGGGGGTCTGGAGAACAATGAGGAGAGGCTGAGGGAATTGGGATTGTTTAGTTTGGAAAAGAGGAGGCTGAGAGGAGACCTTATTGCTCTCTACAACTACCTAGAAGGAGTTTATAGGGAGGTGGGTGTTGGCCTCTTCTCTCAAGGGAACAATGATGGGACTAGAGGAAATGCCCTGAAGTATCACCAGGGGAGGTTTAGGAAGAAAGGAAGAAATTATTTACTGAGGGAGAAGACAAGTGCTGGAACTTCCCAGGAAAGTGATGGCATCACCATCACTGGAGTTATTAAAAAAACCCCACATGAAGTGCCACATGTAGGCACTTCAGAGCATGCTCTAGTGGGAATGGTGGTTTTTTCTGTGTTGATGGTTGAACTTGGTGATCTTATAGGTCTTTTTCTAACCATGATGTTTTGTGATTCTGTGATTAAATGCAGTCAAACTGTCTGAGTTTCCACATTTTCCTTCACTGTTGCTACATGCTTTGGCACTGTGTGTGTGTGTGTGTGGCTGTAACAGGAGTCTAAATTTTCCCGTATTAAAATTGATTCTGCTTAAGGTCTTTTCCAGCCTATCTTACTAAAATAAGTAAGGAAATTAAAGTTGTGCTTCAGATTTCTTACAATTTGTTCTGCTCATTAAAGTTTTATTTTACTTGTGTGCTGTTATTACCTACACGTGAACATAAACGATTTAATTTTTCACAAGGTATTGGGTCAAAGTTACTCTACCAATGTTTTCATTGTAGGGAGTTTTGTGATTATAGACTGGTGATGGGGATAGCCAGTGGCCTTAGGCCACTGCTGGGATGTTGAGAAGACTGAAACAATGGTTGAATGCCTGATATAGCACACTGGCTTTTCTGCAACTTTAAACACAACCAAATTAAGAGCAGTTCAGTTCTTCAGTTGTAAGCAACTGCTAGCTTCCTGATAGGTATTTTGTAGAAGGTGGATGAAATGTGAGTGTCTGTCTGCTACATAATCAATAGAATTTAAATCCCCAGCCACTTATTTCCTGTGAAGTGATTAAAATCCACTTAGTACATAGTTTTGCTGGCTATATCAATCCTTTGCAGCCACGTCAGGGAAATTATTAGACACTTTATGAAGTGCTTAAATATAAATGGTCAGCATAAATCTTTATAGAGTGTATTTTAATAGTTTTATTCAGTTCAGAGAACAAATGGAGTAGAGCTTTGGCTGGCCTTCTTGTATTGTCCTCCAAACTTCTGTAGTGGTATAGCTCTTCCAGTTACTGAGGGGCAACTTCTTTTACTGTAAAGAGACACTGAAAGGATGCAGCAGTATATGGTTCTTCTCTGACTGGTGGTGTGTGGCACAAAAGATTTAGTGTTGTAACTTCTTGAACAGCCATTCTGCAAATAATGTGGTCCCTGCAGAAAAAACAAGCTCTACCATGTGCTCTACTATCTGTAACAAACCTTCAAATACATACAATGCATAGATTTTGAAATCTATCTATAGAAAAAGTCCAAAGTCTGGAATTAAAGTTGAACTTCAGTCCTTGCCATTCCTTCCACAGTGTTTAGTCTATTTTCATAATAAATTTTAAGGCACCAACTCCTTCTAAGATAAGTTGTACTTAGAATGAGCATAGCTACAGTTTCAAGACATAGTGCTCTTGTTGCTTTGATAACGCATCATCTCTTAATTCTGCCCCAAAAAGGAGTAGGACTTATTGTAGTGTTGATAGTTTTTATGAAATCAGCAGATAGAGTTGGAAAAAAGTGCAAGCACACAATCTTGAAAAATCTTGTTTTGGAGCTTCAAAACTCGCTGTTTTTTTCTGCAATATTACATGTTATCTTGCTGTAACCAGGTATGTTTGTTTGCTGGAAGGTTTCACCTTACATTTTTATTATTCCTGTGGTTACTTATTATTTTCTTTGATGATTATACAATATTCGAAGGAAGGGACAAGTGATTTATAATTGAGAACACTGGACTGATAGACAGCTTAGGTTCTGGGGCATTTGACTTGACTGAATTTGGTTGTTATTACATTGGCTGCTGCATTTGTGTTCTATTTTTGCTGGCTACAGTAGAAACAAGAATATTTCACCTTTTTTTTTTTTTTTCCATTTTTAAGGTAGAAGGTAATGCAAAACGAAGTATATTATAACATCTTTATAGACACTATGGTATATTTTTGACAGCAGCAGGTCCTTATTGCTGTTTCCTATGGTCATGTTCTTCATGTCATCTCTGAAATAGAAATGAGGAAATGCTGATACAATTACACACCTTTTTCCTTGGCTAAGCTTATTCTTTGTTGAAAGTTAGGCTAAAGTACTGTCTATTCAGACTTGAACATAGTTAAGAAAAGTGCTGATGTTTTTCAGTCAGCTTCTGAAAACAGCATGCCATAGAGTTTTAAAAATATTTTGGAAAGCATTAAATTGAAGAGGCTATTGATTACAGAATTTTGCTGTTAGTTAATAATTCTTCCCTTTATATTAGTTTGTGTCAATATAGCATCAACACCTCATTGGTTTAATGTTCTGTCCTCTGATTTTCATGGAAGCATATCTCTTCATACAGAAAAAGTAATGTTACATGTGTTACATGAGCTGTTTGGTATTCAAGAATATTAGCAGCATATCAGGCAAAGCCCATCACTCTTTAAAATCCTCTTCAAAAATAGCCTTCAGTATCTACAGTGATCTGTTTTTCCTAATTTGCATTTCCATTGCTAGCAAAACACAAAACAGCACTTATTTTAACATGTATGTGTGACACATCTATTCCTATAAATGCACCAAGAGCTCTAACTTTACAGAATACATTACTTTTTCAATAAAGCTGACTAACCTAGGAAAGAACTTGTGCCTTCTCTGGGTTTCACTCATCCAGCCTGGTAAGCAAAGCTCTTTTTCAGCAGCTAGGTAAACCTAAGTAGCCACTATCCATTTTTGTCCTAGAGAGGAGTCTCCTGCAGTTCAAAGAAATGGTAAATGCTTTAGTGCCTTTCATGCTAGATGAGAGGATGCCTCAGTATTATTTTTTTTTAAAGGAAAATAAACTTTTGGTTTTTAAGCAGTATGTTTATAAAGTTTGGTGAAGTATTTGAAAAAGTACCTTTGGCCTAAAATAGTTCTCTTATTTACTTTCTAGTTCAATTTTGTTGGGAAATTGCTTGGACCAAGAGGAAACTCCTTGAAGAGGTTACAAGAAGAAACAGGTGCAAAAATGTCCATCCTGGGAAAAGGATCCATGAGGGATAAAGCTAAGGTACTCTGTCTGGAATTTGGTTTCAATTAGTGTAAATATATCTGTGCTTTTGCTGTTACTCTTAGATTGCCTTTCTGCTTATTAATAACTGACTCAATTAATAGACTCATAGTAGACTGACTCCAAGGCTTATTTGTTTTTTTCATGTTACATCAGTCGCTTAAATACATTTTTTCTCTTGCTACTCAGAGCTTGCTTTCCATATAATTGTGGATCACCACAGTTATGTTGTACCACTGTTATTTAAATAATTAACCAAAAAGAGAAAACAGCTTGGAGTTCATTTGTTCTGATAGAAGTCCGTTGCTTTTGAGAAGATATAACTTCTCTTGGTCCACTGCTGTACTGTTGGTGTACAAAAATATTTTTTTCTTTTGTTTATTGTTTCTTTAGAGATGCGACTTTGTAAAAAAAGATTGATGATTCAAGGTACAGTTCTAAAAAAGATAATATAGTGCAAGTTTTGTTTAAATGCATGTAAAAATGCACCATAGATAAAAGAGACCAAAAAGTGTTTTGAATTATTGTCTTTTCAGAGGATCTAAGGTACTTATTTTTAAGGTTAGACAGTTTTATAGATATCTGATCCTAAGAACAAGTAGTGATTGCATTTTGGCATCTCAGATTACAATCTGTACAGCAGCAGTATTATGGTCAACACAAATAATGACTGCTAATTTCACCAAATTGTACAATGCTTTTAGTAATGTACATTACTCTGCTTTCCTTTCTGCTGCCTCTGTCACTTATCTCAGTAGTTAAAATAATGAAAGAAACAATAAGCCAGAATACAAGAAAGACTAATCAGGATTTTATGGTTACCATTATTTGGTCTTGGTAATGTGTATCGTCAGTCGTACTTACATTATGAGGTCTCCAATTGCAATATTGATAAAAACTCCACAAAAAAGATAAATTAAGCACACAGAATATATTTCCTGTCTTCACAGATTTTATGACATTGGGCATACTTACACCTCAGTTATCTATTTAACATTATATTTTATGATAATAAATGTTGAATACACTAAAGATTTTATTTCTAGATTTTGACAAGTAAAATATTTTATGACTTTTGGCTTGCTTCTGGAATGATAAAAAATTACTCCCTGAATGAATGAATCCATGTGCTGCTAAGTAGCAGTAATTTGCATCAGTATTGCATCTGTCAGCTCCATTCTCAGCCACCCACTCAGGTTATTATTGCCAAGAGCAGCAATTTGCCCAGGGAGTGTGAAGGGCTTGTTACCAGCTAAATGTTTTTAAACACAGGCAGATAGACTAAGTCCTCTGAGTTTGAAATCAGTCACTCTTCTTATCATATCATTTGAATTTCATTTGGCCTTAATGAACAGTTCCAGCATGCCAGTTATACATTCATTCATGAGTATGTCAGCAAAACAGAAAATTCAGGGTATTAAGGTTCATCTGACACTAAGTACGAACTTCATGGAAACTCATTCATATGAGAACGGTGTAAAAATTGAATTTCTAGAGTAAAATAGCACTCAATATGGTAGTGACAACAGCAACCTCTGTACAGAAGGCCTCATAAACAACTGTTACTTAACCCAGCTTAGACATTACTGACTCAAACTAAAATTCGTGTGCAATTACAGTGAGATATAGGAATTACTTGATCCATGTACATCATTGTTACCAGTTATAAGCTGAGAATGATCATAGGATGGGTAATAGTTACAGTTAGTATTTAAGAGAGGATATTCTAGCTTGAGATACTAGTAAACCTGAAAGAAAATATTTTTGACTTCAGCCATGTATTGCTACACCACTAAGGAAAAGACAACTTCCTTTTGTTAAAAGTTTCCTTTCCATAAAACAAGTCCACTGGTTTCATTTACATGATATATTTTTACTGATTTAAATACAACCTACCAAAGTCTGGAGGCTTTTTTAACTTATTTTACCAAAGAATAAAACCAGTGTGTGGATATTGACAAATGAGACTTCCTTCTGGAAAAATTTTGAGAAAAATCTATGTGATTTATGTCTGTCAACTGGAATTTCCTTAATACTCTCTTTATTATGTCACAAGCCATAACACTCTAGGCAGACAGCAGGCACTTGTGCTTTCCCCCCCCAATACTGTGCAGCTGAATTGGATCTGCATTGGAGCATCAGAAACTTCTGCTAGAAAATATTAAATATACTTATCGCCTAAATCCTTAGGTATTTACTCTTAGAAAAGAACTGATCCACTGGTTTGTGGGGCTTTAGGACCAAAATTACAGTAGGCAAATGCTTGGATCTACAGTGAACCACTCTGGCCGTACTCTAGTTTTGAAAAAATGGAGGGCAGTTTCCAGTTTCTTGACTCTGTCAAGGAGGTCTATCTGCTATACAGAATTTCCTTGTCTTTAAAAAAGAGATCTCTGGGTAAATTTCAAAGGTTTGGACTGTTCCTTTCCAGAGATTCAGGAGATGTATGTTAAGAGTGACTTGAAATTTTTGAGTATCTGCTGTGCCTACAGTGTCTACAGGATAGATTATCCTCAACAACAAGTTTGCTGACTATGCAAATAGAATAATAATAATACAAATAATAGAATAATAATAGAAATACAATAAATATGCAAATATTCTTCAGAACAAGTAACAATGAGATTAAACATATTCATGTTAAGTTGCTTGGCTTTGGATTCGTTCATATTTCTCTTTCTTCATTTTGCAAACAGTATCAGAGGTGATTGTGAAGGTAAACAATCAAATTAAATTGATAGGAGAAATCTCATTACAAGTGGAATGAATTGAATGCTTTCATACATAGGTGCATATTTTCTTCTTTTCAGCCTTGCAATGAATGCTTTTCACTGGGCCATTTAAAAAAAAAAAAATGGATGTAACAAGTGTGGGTTAGATGACTGGACAGTAAGAAGGATTGAGAGCTGGTGTGTCTGAAGGTGATCAATGGAGTGGGTTGTGTTGGAGGCCTGTAACCAGTGGTGTCCCCCAGGGGTCAGTACTCAGTTCAGTCTTGTTTGTCATATTTATTAATGACCAGGAGGAGGGGACAGAGTGTATCTTCAGCAAGTTCACTGATGATACAAAACTGGGAAAGGTGGTTGACGCTCTGGAGGGCTGTGCTGTTGTCCAGCATGGCCTGGACAGGCTGGACAGCTGGACAGAGGAGAACCTGATGATGTTCAATAACAGCAAGTGTGGTGTCCTGCACTGGAAAGCAGTTTGAAGAAGAATCTGGGGTTCCTGGGGTTCCTGTAAATTATGCAGGAGCCAGCAGTGTGCCCTTGTTGCCAGGAAGGCCAATGGAATCCTGGGCTGCATAAAGGAGACTGTGGCCAGTAGCTCAAGGGAGATCATTCCCCCCTCTACTCTGCCCTGGTGAGGCCACAGCTGGAATTCTGCATCCAGTTCTGGGCTCCTCTGTTCCAGAGAGACAGGGAACTGCTGGAGAGAGTCCAGTGGAGAGAAGCAAAGATGAGTGGTGGATTGGAACATCTGTTATGAAGAAAGGCTGAGAGAGCTGGGACTCTTGAGCCTGGAGAAGCGAAGGCTGAGGGGAGACCTTGTTAATGTCTCCAAGTATCTAAAGGGTGGGTACAAGGAAGATGAAGCCAGACTCTTCTCAGTAGTTCCCAGTGACAGGAGGAGGGGCAGTGGGCACAAACTGGAACATAGGAAGTTTCATTTAAACATAAGAAAAAAATTCTTTACTATGAGGGTGACAAGGCACTGGAACAGGCTGCCTGGGGAGGATATGGAGTCTCCTCCTCTGGAGATGTTCAAAACCCACCTGGATGCAGTCCTGTGTCATGTGCTCTGGGTGATGCTGCTTTAGTGGGAGAGTCGGTCTAGATGATCTCTAGAGGTCCCTTCCAACTCTGGTAATTCTGTGAATTCTGTGAAGCTGCAATAGCTTTCTTTTACATAAAAACATAAAAATATGTATTTTTAAGCATGAGAATATGTAGCAATGTTTCTTTAACACTTCTATTTTTTGAGCGAGTTATCTGTCAGAGTTCTGTAGGAGGGAGGACAACATGGGCCTTGCACTATTTCTCCCTGACTTTTTTGCCACTTGTCTCTCTGCACTCTGTGGGAATATTGTGTTCTCCCGGATGTCAGCACCACATCCCTGGCAACCAGGGGCATCTTCTGTTTGGCAGTTTTTGCAGCTTCTGTTGTTTACCTCTGTCTGGCTTGCCTGCTGATGTGGGAACATACTGAAAAATATGAGACCACTGAGCACAGTAACTGGCTCTGCTGGGAGAGGTGCTTCCCCTTCTGGTATTCAGTTGGTCCTGTCTGTATCCTTCACCAATGAGATGTCTTCTGATACATAATCCCTTATCTGTCTGAAAGCTTATCTGTGTTAACAGGTGTCTCCCTAATATCACTGACAAGTATCTTTGAATTTAGAATATGGATACAAAGATCAACTGGCTGATACCCTTCAATTTATGCAGTTTCGAATTTTTTGCAACACAGTAAGCCTTGATTCAGTTTGTTCTATAACATTTTGGGAAAGTCCATTTGTTTCCAATGCTGGCAAGTTTATTTCTTTGCTTGCATTATGGATTTTTCCTTCTGAAGGTGGTTTGTCATTTAAGATTCAGGAGGTTTTCTCTGACTTCCCTCTCTGAGTTTTAGATCCATTTAAGTACAAAGCCCACCTTGCTGTAGAGAAGCAGTCTTTCCCCTGGCCCTTTCTAAGTTAAGAACAGTTCTCCTTTGTTTTGATGGGATGGCTTAACCATCCTGACCTTGCTTAGAGGAGTCAGGCTTGAGGAAAGCTTTTTGAAAGCTTTTTATCTATACATATACGTGTAGAGAGAGACAAAGACAGAGTGAAAGATGTGTGTGTGACATAAAGCTGTAGTTCTTGGTTGAGTTTAGGTCATTCTATATTAGATCCTCCTGATGTCTTCTGCACAGGAGACTAGGGATGTTTGTCTTTTATCAAGTTTGAAATTCCCATACTATTTAACATTCAACTCTCCTATTCCCATGCATAATAGCTTTCAAAGTTTCAAGATTGCTTCATAACCCATTTCCTAAATGTTTCTACAGATTGGTCCAAAATTCCCAGTAGATAACAGAATTTTCATTTTAAGCGTAGAGTTAAAGTAGCATTACTCAGATTATCACCAAATTATTCAATAGTGTTCCTTTCACTGTGGTATAAAACTTAACTTTCTTCTCTGGACATTCTTGACTTAGCCTCCAGACTATTGCATGTCCTAAATGTCATGATGTGTCACCTTTTTCTCTGTTTTGAGTTTCATGCACCATGTTAAAAAAACCCACATCAGTACTGAACCATCCTTTATACCAGAGAAAGATATCAATATACTTCTAGGTCCTCAACCCCCCCCATTACTCATTGCCGCAGGAGTATGAGGCACTGTGGCTGCTTTTCTCTGTCACATTGGGTTCCACATTGTTTGAGTTTCCTAAATTCTAGAAAAATCACTTCTCTAGAGATTACATTACCTGTCAGCTCAGACCTGGACTTCAGTATCTGAAGATCAGACTATGGGAGCCATTGGTTGACTTCTCTAGTCACGTTCAAGTTCTCTGGATCTTTGGCTTGGTCACATTAGGAGTATATGATAGGACTTTGTTGTCCCATTAGAAAAATCATATATATGTCTCACTAACCAAACTGTCTCTACCTTCAGGCTTTTACATGTTACTTGTGAAAGCAAGTATTGCAAGATTTAATCTAGAGCCCAAATTATTGTTGTTTATTTTCATATAATTAGATTACTGAGAAGGAACATAGGCCACAAGTTAGCTTTTGTTCCTTAATACTGGAGCTGGTTTTCACTGATACAAGGTCCTGCGTACCATCAGAGTCAAGAATTACCCATCAGGAATTGCTGGGTCACAGAAGAATGATATTTATCTGCTGACCATCTCTTAGCCAGTCCCTGAGGGACCAGTAACAAAAAGACACCAGGAAAGATTGCTGTGCTGGTGTTCAGTTCCGTGAATATTCCCCAGGAGAGAAAACTCCTAAACTGAAGAAATAAAAAGTCTTCACGGCCTTATTTGCTCTCAGAGACTACTGATTTTGGCTGTAAATACTGGAAATAGTCTGTTTCGGTGATTCTGTAACTTACTCACCTGTAATTTCTTGAAAAGCTGTTAAAAGAAAATTAACTGAAGCCCCTGACCTCAATGAAATGCTGGTTTTTTAATAACTTATTTGGTAATATATAACAAAGGCTTATGTTTCACCATCATATGGAAAATGGAACACAAGTTTTTATTTTAAATTGCAAAGATGGCAGAAAAATCAAGATTACCATATCTTTCTAACCTTGACCTATATTAATAACTGCTGAAAAATTAAAGTTCATAAGTTGATTACTTGCAAAGCTAGGGTAAAACTATCAGAAAAGTGTAACACTCATTTAAGCAGTTAAATTGTTTGTAACTTAAGTGAAATTCAAAAATTGTTGGAGTGATCTCCTTTGACTCCTAAGGAAATCTATAAGATCTCCTCTAATACTCTCAATATCCCAGCAGTGCAGTTCTTGTACTACTAAAGCCAGTGGCGGTTTTGCTAATGACCAGGGAGAGGAATAATTCACTCCTGGTATTTTGCTGAGTGAGCAAATGAAATTCAAATGCAATCTCCAGATATTTCTCTATTAATTTTTAGACCAAAGTCCCAGTCTGAAGAGTGAGATGTTTTAGAATGTTTGCAGAGATTCAACCAGATATATCACGTTAAGTATTTCCTGCTAACCTGATTCATGGAGTGATGTGATACTTCCATGTAATTAGTGATGGCATTTTCAAAACGGAATAGCCAAGAGGACAATTTAACTCTGTGCTAAAAATTTCATACTCTAAGGCTTATAGTTCAGGAAATTGCATTGTCCTTACAGAAGAATTATATCAGACATCAAACAGGTGCTGAAAAATCCCTGGTTTATTACTGGTGCAACAGAGTGGTGATATTGAAATTCTTCGTTGCCTCCTTCACAGCCAATGATAAAAGAGACTTAAGCATTTCTTAGCTGTGACCAGGACAATTGTAAGACATGCTACTCTTTTTAAAAAGGTGGGACACATTAGTCTCTTTCTGCTAAATTAGACTGCTTCTGAGAGGCAAAACATTTAGATGGTGCTTCAAGTTTATTCTTTCTCTTCTGAGTTAAAAGTGATGGAGGATCATGAAACTTTAAAGGCAGCAAGGCAAATAAGTGTCATGAGAGAGGAATGAGGGAAGTGAAAAGATAACCCATAGTGAAAAAAAATGTGTTATTTGAAGTACTGAAAGATAACATGTTCTCTGTTTTGCCAACTTGTAAACCTTTAGTAAATTTTTGACCTGAAAACAGTTTAAATTTTTGTTTAGGTAATATCATAACTTTTTCTAAATACTCCAGCAAAGTAAACAAAGCTGTGTACACATATATTATGCATGAGAAACAAGCTGGCAGGTACCTTAGGTGCAATCTCCCTCTGTCTGCAATGGTGCCAGTTTGACACCTAAATGTCTGAGTTTGACATCCAGATCTGTGCCAAACTCTTTTTTGTCTCAGGTCATTCAGATGTCTTCGCAAGAAAATCATGTGGTGCCTGTTGGTACCGTTCAGTTGCTGCCCACTGATAACAGGGAGACTCTGGTGCCTCACCTCACCAAAAAGGTTTGGCTGAGAGACCAGGCCGCTAACTGGAAGATCCCCTTCTCCCATCCCTGGTATTTGCAAACCTGAACGGCATTGTCAGTGAGAGAGTCCTGACACTAAAATCAGTGCCCTTGAGGCAGCACTAATTTTTACTTTAAAAAAAATAAGCCAGAGAATAAAAAAGCAGCACATTCATGTGAGGAAAAAAAAATAAGGACAAGAAAATTTTAAGTAAATCAACATAATGGCTTAAAGCAATTTGTGGCTCTGCAGATCTTTTCACACTATGCTTTTTCCCGTCTATACTTTTTCAGAACACTGATTTATATTCCAAAGTATTTTATTTATTGTCATGAGGCTTTATAAGAAACAGGTTTGATCTTGCTGAGTTTTGTTTTACAATTATTGTTCTTGTTGTTTTACATATAGATAAATGCAAAAAGAACTGCTTTGAATTGTTTGCAACAATTACGTTAAATCCCAGTTTTCCATGCATAATATTATCTATACTCTTGAGGATCGTGATAAATACTGTTAATATATTTTAATGGGCTACTGTTCTAAGGAACTTTGTGTTGCCAAAATAGAAGCAGCATTACAGTAAATTAAATTACAGTGCACACAATTAAATAGAATAATGAAAAAAATCAGACGTGGAGCAGCAGCTCTGGAGTCCTTGGAAATTCGATTTCATGATAAACATAATAGGAAAAGATGGTGAGTGGAATTTAGATATCTAAGCTAGATACTATCTTGTTTGCAATATCTCCATCAGGGATTAATGTTCTCTCATTCAGAGACATTGATTAGTCTCTGGATTATTTTTCTGATTGATTACTGTTGTAATGTAGTATTCCTTTTTCATTTATCTGCCCAACACCAGTATATCTTTAGAGCTTTAATTTCATCATGACACAGTTTTTATACAATGTGCAATAATTTGTGGCTTCTCAATAACAGCTCTAAGGAAATCTGTACAGATTTAAGATAAGTTTAAAGACATGTAATATATCAACAACCAACCAACCAACCAAAAAAAACGAAACAAAACAAACAAACAAACAAAAAACCCACCTTCCTTGCATCTTCTCTGAAAAAAAGAAATTTTAATTCTACATATTCTCTGACAACCGCTTCTTTCCAAGAACACTTGAGCATGACCTACCTTTGTGTTTTATCAACCACAGCTAAAGGCATGAGTGCAGATCTCTGGGCATATGTAGGCAGTGAAATCAGAAGGTATGTTATTAACATTGCAAATGGTATTATTCATTTTTTTTTCCTTATTTTTCTTATTTCAGTTATTTGATGAACAATAATTCAATCCAATATGGAGCTGGTATTTGGTTTCAAGAGAAATACATATCTTGCATTTAGTTCTCATCACTGTTTCTCTGGGTTTCTTGGTTTCTCCACAGTAAAGGATAACAGTTCTTGCCCATCTACTTTGGAGGTGTCTACAAAGAATTAATTAATTGATAATTATAAATCTCTTTATGAACACTGTGTGTGACTACACTAAATTCAAGATTTTCTGAGTTCAGATGAGTGACCTGTTATCCTGGCAGAATACATCCCACTTCTAAGGATATTTGTGGTTTTGCTCAAGGCTTTCAGGTTCTTTTCCCTTTTTTTATGCCTATTTAGAAAGTTGGGTAGTGATTAGTGATAAAAGTATGCACACAAAGCCTTACCCTGATCCCCATATTCTTTCATCTTTTGCCTTCCCTTCTGAGAACTTTCTTTGGAACTAAGTCTCTAGAATTAACCCTGGCACTTAACACAAGAGCCTCATCTCATAAATTGCATTTAGAAGACATAGGAACATGGTTGGGATTTTTTTTAGCTCATGGATGTGCAAATGTTTTGCTTAATTTAGACCTGTCAGACAAGTCTTCCCTTCCTGTGTTTACAAGTCCTTGCTGTGAATGTCAATGGCTGCATGTTGTGTGTTTGTTCTTTGGTGCTCTAGTGGATAAATGATTTAGAGGATATGTATAAAATTTGAAGAATTCACTTAAGAGTAGTTTTTTGAAGTGGAGAAAAAAAAACAACACAAAACCAGCTCTATTTTTCTGTTCCTCTCTAGGTCCTACTTCATCTCATGTTATATTATGGATTTCTGTTACAAATGTTTTTTATCTGGCATGAGATAGAAAGAAGAAGGATGTTTCCTTTGTATTATGTTGCTAATCCTTCTCCAGAGGTGTGTTTATAGAGTAGAGAGATACAGGGAATGGCCAGCAAGCCTCACTTCCTTAATTAGAAACATAATTACACACGCTCAACCCTGGTCTAACACTGGCATTATACTGAGTCTCTGGCTAATAAGAGACTTGATCCATAAATACTTGTGTAAGACCAAAAATAATGTTTCACATTTCTTTAAATGATATAGCAAATGTGTACTCCTGAATAGTTTGACAATAAATTATTAATCCTGTTTTTCTGTTTCAAGGCCAACTGTTGGTGTCAACTGTTGGAAACAGAACTAATATTTTAGTTTGTTCTTTCAAAAATTTAGCTGCAATTTCTAAAACACACTTCACAGAAATTAATCTCTTGAAATTGTCACACAATGAAATACGGGAAGGTTTTTCTTTACTGCCTTTAAGTAGGAGATTTAATCATGATGCTAGAAAGTCCATGGTAAAAAATGATGTGATATTGAGCCTCTGAATCCAAATCTTTGTTTATGTCCCCTTGATGATCCAGACTCCAGATAATTTTTCTTGAGAATCAGACAAGTCTCCATCTTTTACAGTTCCTATACTGGGAATATCTACCTTTAGTTTTGTCTTGTTTCTGCCATCTTCTCTTTCCTCTTTTTTATTACATGAGTAGAACACTGTAATGAAACTGTGAATTTGCTTTCTCCTCCCTTGATGCAGGTAGCTATCACAGGGAACAAAATTGTGTCTCACATTATTGGCTCTGTGCTAGCTAGATTATATACAGACTTTGGTTAATAATGTAGATAGATAATGCTTATTACATGCACCAAGTATTTTTTTAGGAGAATTTTTTTTACTTTTTCCATATTCCAGTTTTGAGTGATCTGCTTTTCCTGCAGCAACATCCCAGCACTACCAAACAAAAAAGATGGGTAAATTTTCACTTGTGAACTCTCTCTTCCGAACATCACAGAATGCACATGGGGAGAGAGATTCCTCTCTTTAGGTCTCTAATGCAAGTTACTCTGTAGTTGCTCTCTGTAGTGAATGCCAGCCACACCCCTAAGACAGTCTGTTCCCTCTTTCAACATTTACGTCCCATAGATATATGGTATGAATCCCTCTGTCTTCTCTGACTTTTAACTAGTTTAGGCTCCACATCTGAGTTTTTGGGGAACTAAAGGACATGAGATGGATGCTGCCTGTTCTGGATAGTGCTCAAGGGAGTGAGACTATTCAAAATCCCTGTTTCACTCTGAGGAAGCCAGTTATGTTCCAAGTTCTAGAAATAAAAGAGAAAAGTGTATGTCAATGCATTTCTTCTGAGAAGCCACTTTTCTTCAGCATTTTAGGGTAGAATTAGTCTTCCATATTTATTACGCCCCTACAGCTTGAGAACATAAGACTGCTTTCAATATAATATTCCTATGTTTATCTGAATTCACAGAAAATATTTAATGGGTGTTTCAATTCAGATAGCCATATGAAGCAGCAGTTTATAAACTATCCTTTCACACTAGAGAATATATACCCTGCTGTAAGTTCTTGTGAAAATTTAAAAATAAGAATTAACTAACCAAACAACAGTGTGACTTGGACAGAAAGTAGGGGAGATGAAGGACAACTGTCTGTTTTAAATGCATGAAAGAATTCCAAAGGATCTGATGAACATATACTAAAACAGAAGAACATATATTGAAATAGAGTTAATATAATGTCAAGTTATTAGAGATCTGCATTCAGTTTTAAACTTTTCACATGTGAACAGGAGCTCATATGTAGAATTTTAGCTCAAGGGAGAAACTGTCAGCCATAATCCCAATTACATGAATTTTGACCTAATTATTTGGCTTAATTATGCAGAAATATATTTCAGGTGTATTCTGGCAATTTATTGATGAAGGAGACAGTCTAGAATAATAAACAGATAAAATGATTTTACATATGGGGCTTAAGAATGCAAGCATTAAAGCCTTCTGTGAAAAGCTACTTTTTTTGTGTGGATGTCAGTGAGAAAGGACTTATGGCATATCATATACCAGGCTATTTGGTACGTGGACTTTTGTTTCAAACTAGTCTTCTCCATGGCTCAGCTATAAAAATTGCTTGCATTATATGGCAGTAAGGGCAATTTTTCACATTTTGTATTGTATTATTTGTAGTATGTAGTGCAGCAACGAAATCTAGGAATTATCATACTACAGTCAATTATTAACTCACCTAGCATTATTTCTTGACTCTAGAAATAGTATTCAGTGGTTTAGAAAATTATGAGGGGAGAATTAAGGGCAAATAATATTCCTGGATAATTGAAAAAGTGAATATGATTGAGGACAGAATTCCTTTCTATCCCACGGAAGTGCAGTCAAATGCTTCTTTACAATACATTACCCAGCAAAGAAGCATGTTGTGTTTTTCCATTCAGCATGCCTAATTAAATTTTGCTAAACTATATGTGCAAAGATTTCTTGTTGCATTGTTTTGTCATTAGAAAAAGTTTGGAATTAGAATAGGTTGTATGCATGGGACTGAAATTATGGCAGCAGTATTGCAGGCAATATTAGAAGAGATTACTCGTACCAGAAAAATAAATGTTTAGATGAGAGCTGAAACAAAGACCTGACAGGTGATACCAGTCTAACGGGTTTCTTTATCTTGCATTTGATTTATTTCTTTCATTTTCTACAAGTTAAGGAGAAGGGTTTATAGATTTCAAGGAAGTGGCATTGCTTTAAGACTCAGATATTACTGGGCATGAAAAACTAGGACTTCTTTTATACACTGTATTATATTTGTGATAGTTTTTTTCCTTTGTGAATAATTCTTGATGTATGCTCTCATTTTAATTTTAAATATAGAAAAGTCATTCATTACATATTGAATAGGCCACAGTAGAGTGTCACTAAGAAGACGAATGTGCTTCTGGGCTGATAGGAGTGTATCTGAGCGATTTGAAATGTTAGAAATTATCCTGTCAGCTTCTGGCATCTCAGGGGATAGAAACAAAAATGCTGAGACTACACATAAAGAGATAGTTTTACATTGTTTATTATTTCTGCTTTGTCTTGATGCCTTTGGTGTCTGGGTTGCTATAGTCATTAGTTGGATCTTTGAGCTGCTTGTAGGTATTTACATATGGGTTGTTTTGTTTTTTTTCAAATAGAGGACTTTATTTCTGTTCTACTTATTACTCTATTCTCAGTTCAGGAAGGTTATGCTGTTATATCTGGACAATTTCTAACCCTTAGGATATTTAGTCTGTCTCTGCACAGCCCCCAGTGTGGGCCTGAGCTGGAGACAATAAATTCTGCAGAAGCCAAAGGACATGCACATCTCTAAAGTTTAAGAAATCTCAGGTGTAAAATGGATGTGGTTCCATGCATTGCTATTTACATTCCACAGGTGAACTCTTGCATTGTGTCATTCTCCAGGAATGCCTAACTATAGCCAGGGGATATCTGTCTTCTCATTTAGCTAAGGGTTATGCCTGAAATTGGGTGGTGTGAACACTACAGTGAAGTAAACAGCATCAAATTTTCATAAGAATGATCTCAAGCTGCTTCTTTGGCCTTGCAGTGATTATGTGGTATCACTGTATAGTGAGTCCAGAAAACCAGTCATGCCCTGGGCTGCATAACAAGAAGTATGTCCAGCAGACTGATCCCTCTCTGCTTTACTCTTGTGAGACCCCAATGGGATTACTGCATCCAGCTCTGGGGTCCTGAACAGTCATGGACCTGCTGGAGTGGTTCCAGAGGAGTGCCATTTAAATGGAACAACAGTAGGTTATTTTGGACATAAGGAAGATATGTCTTGCAATGAAGGTGGTGAGACTCTGGAACAGGTTGCCTAGAGAAGTTGTGGATGCCCCATCACTGAAAGTGTTCAAGTTCAGGTTGGATGGGGATGGGACCAACCTGATCTAGTGAGAGATCATCTTGCCTATGGCAGGAGGGTTGGGCTAGATTAACTTTGGAGGACCCTTCCAACCCATTCTGTGATTCTATGAGTATCTACTATGATATAAATGCAAACCTAATTTGAACAGACATAAAGATGTCTGGGCTGGAAACATTGTCTGGGACAAACATGCAGCCTGAGAGTTTATCCTGAAGGATAGTAAGAGCATAAAGTTTTTACCTTAAGCTCCAAAAAGTTCACTGGCTTATATTTTTTCTGTTGTTCCAAAGTCTTATGAATATGAATACAATTTCAAAACCGGTCGGAGTGTTCTTTTTAGGCATGTCATGGTTGTGTTTCTGGCAGATTTCTAATTCAGGTGAACAGTCTTTAAATACTGCCTTTCAATTTAGTTTTGACTGAGATTAGAAGGATTTACCAAGCAGCTTTTGTAAAAATGACAGCATGAAGTATTTCGTGTAACATGATACAAAGGGAGCGCTGAAATACAAAGTAAAGTGACATTTTTCTGGAGGATATGCAAATTGCAGTGAGGTATAAAATATTCAGCAAAACAGCATGTAATTGTCTTTTGAATTTGTATGTAAACTCTGAAACTAAAATTGTTTCTGAAAATGGAAAATAATCAGCTTCTTAATAACTTCATTTGTCAGAGATAAGCTTTTAAAAGAAATATAATGACCAACATATTTATCCACAGAAGCAAGTTACTTAGTAAAGATGCAGTGTTGTCTGACATGGTACAGCAGAAAACAGAGATTTAAAATAACTTTATAACCTATACAATGCATCTGGGTTTCATAAAAAGAAAAAAAAAAACCAAAAAACCAAAGATCAAACAACCAAAAAACCTCCTGTCTACTAAATAGTGTCTGATTTGAGAAGAAATAAACATCCCTTTACATGCCAAGGTTATGCAAGCTCTGGCAATGTTAATGTCAGGTTTCTGCTCTACTTACACCAGTCCATCTTCTGCACTGCCACTGACCACACAAAACTTTCATCGTCTCATCTAAATCAATGTTGTGACTGAATACAGCTGCAGATTCAGGTACATAAATGTAGATGGCTGCAAGAAAACAAAGTGTGTAAACACTTGTTGAAACCAGTGCAGATTTTGCACTGTCACTGGGGTGCAAAGATCTCTTTGTCTGATTAGGTACAGGTGTCTTACTTAAAGGCAAGCTGAATTGTTCTTCAGAGTTCTTGAACAGTGTTGAGTATTGATTTACTTAAACATGGGTTTAACATGGGTGTCTAGTGTCCTTTGAAGTACCCTAGAGTATCTTACCTGCTCTGTGTGAATATGGACCTTAGCACATGCTTGCCTCCCACCCTTAATGTTTATGAAACTCCAGAAATCCACTGGTGTGACCTGGCACACTCTGTCTTATGTGCCTCATCTTGCCTGGATAGCTACCAGTCACATCTGTAATACGGCTTTTGGCATGTGAGTGTGGTTGTGGACCAGATGTTTCTTCAAAATTGAAGGGATTAATATTACTCTTCCAACTACTTTTTTTTTTTTTTTTTTTTTTTTTTTTTTTTAATTCTTCTGAATTTTTTCTGGCTAGCTTTTATTTTTTGCCTGCTTGCTGTTTCTTGGTATATCTGGGTTCTGACCCAGAAGCAGTTTAGCTGGAACGTAACATTGACTTTTGAAATCCTTATCCTTCTGATGTCTACTTATGAATACCAGTTTCATCGGCTGTGAATGCTTAAACAGCGTTGCTTTAAAATCTGGTTCTGCAGTTTCTTAAGTGTTTTCAGTTCCCAGTTTTTCTGCTAGACTTAACTTTTGAGTTTCCTAAACATTTGCCAACTATTTGGTAGTATTCATTTCAGCCCACCAGTGTTGCTACTGTGTACACAGCAGTTCTCTTTCTTTCTGTGTCCTTTCTTGTTACACTTGAAAGCTCTCTTCTGTTCTCTAATCACTGGGCTCTGGCAGCCTGGGGCTTTGAAGGACAGGCGTAGTGCCAAGGCCTCTCAAGCTGCCCATGTTGGTTTTCAGAGTGAGTCTCATAAAGAGGATGCTATGGAGAACTCCACCAGTGCTAGAAAGCACAGCTCAGTGTTTTTCCCATGCACACAGTATTCTTATTAGCAAAAGTATTGGAAGTGTGATGTCAGTTAATTCAGACATGGCTCTCATTGTTCTTCCACCATTGCTTCTTTTCTTGGCCCAAGGGGGCTGTCATCAAAGGGTGTGTGAGAAAAGACAGGTCCACAGATTTTGTACTTTACAGAGTTTGTACTTTCATTGATGAAGTCGATGTATATAAAATTGCCTTTTAAAGCATTATATTGAACATGGGAACTCCTATTTTCCTCCAAGAATTTGGTGTTTCAGCAAACACATAGGAAGTGGGCCAAGCTTGCTTAGTGAGGAAGGGGTAGCTAATCCAACAGCACATTGTGTACCGTCTCCCACTGGTCTGCAGTGCTCCTAAAATCACACTGGAGAATTCCAGCAATCCAGCAAAGATGAGGGGGTAGGTGATGGCTGGAAGGCACGTAGTTCAGTAATTTTGAGTCATTGTTTCACAAAGCCAGAAGAAAAAAAATAAATGTCAAAGCCATGTCAGAAGTGTTAGCTTCTGACCCAGGTCTGTCTCACTCGTGAGCTCTCCTATTCTTTGGGTTTCAGTTTCTCAATAGACAGAAAATATGGACCAGTTCCTGGCCACACACACCCATTCTAGAAACTTCTAAGTTGTTCTAAAATGCTTAATTCATCTATTTTTGCATAGGTGGAATAATGGGAAAGAGCTATCAAAGAACACCCAGTCAGGAAAATTTTCATGGTACTTGCTTGGAAGCATAGCAGATAAACTGTTCTTGTGAATTAAACATTTTTCTGCTTGCTTTAGTTTTGAATGATTCTTCTGCTCGTGCATGCATCAGATATACTATCTTTCCAGTTTGGGTGTTATGGATAAAATCATTACATTTCTCCAGTATGTCAGAGTATTCATCTGAGTAATTGTCCTTGTGGATTTTTGCCATTTCTTCTAAACAGTGGTGATATTTTTAATGTCTGTTGCCATATACTGAGATGTATTTCTGTCTGGGGAAAAATTTCATGCCACAATACCTCGTATTTATATTGCAAAGGGGTTTGATGTGCCACATTTCTGCAGCTATGGTGTAAGGCCATAGGAAATACTCAGGTGTGCTCTTTGGACTCTCCTGTTTTGTTGTTCCCCTTGTGTAATCTGTAACACTCACATTACATAGTCAAGGCAATTTTGGTTTCATTAAGAGCAAAAAGTGTGCAGTTGAGAAATAGAGATTCATGAGCCTAGAAATGAGTCTGATAAGAATGCTCGTGTGATGTAAAAATAAGTGACCTTTTAGAATTAACTAGTCAGAAAATAGCAATAAAATGAGAAGAATTAATGACTGTGGGCCAAGTTCACCTAATTTCCAGAAAGCCAGTGGCACTTCAGGTATATCAAGGGAAATCCAGAGTTTTGATGTCTCTCTGAGAGTACATGGATTTAGAGAATGAGGGTACAAGGTGCTGGGAAAGGTAGGCTGGATATTTATTTAAAGAGTGAACCAGGGGGACTGGCACAGGATGAGTTAATCAGGCTTCTGCATTAATTTCTAGTAACTTTAGTATTTGAACAATCAAGTTTTGTTAGGAAATTTTAGAATCAGGTCCAGAAATACTCTTGGTAGTCCAGTTTTGCTAATTTCCAGTGCCTAAAATGCTTATCCTGTCAGGGAGGTGAAATAACGTTATTGAATAAATAGCGTGGTCAGTAAACACCAGGGAAATTCAGGTCACTGGCTAATCTCATGTAAAAGGCACTGGCATCAAGGAGTCTGCTGGTAGGTACTATGGGAGGAAAAACTAAAGGTCAAAATTCAGCAAAATGAATCCTCATTGCACATTATTTACACAGCTCTTCTCCATGCCCATAAATTAGAGACTTTTCAACCCGAAATCTGTGCCATTGTTGCCATGTGAATATCTTTGTTACGCAACTCATTATGAGCAATGAGGTCTAATTTTTTTTTTTTAATTTTATTTTACTTCAAACAAGACTGGTAATATTTTCTCTTTCTTTTGAATATTTCTAGGAAACTGAAAGATGTTAAGCCTTGTGGTGCCTAAAGGAGGTTTTTTCTTTGTCCAGTCTGCTCCCAGTGAACCCAGGATCATCATAATTGTGTTGAAAATTGCTGCATATGGGATTGCATTAATTATTGCTTGTGCAGCTTCCTATGTTTTTCCATTTTTTCCTGCACTTCTACTGATCAGATGGCTTCCAGGCAACTTAAGAAACCACTTAAGAAAGATTAGACGTTTAAACACTTTTTTTTTTATCCTTTAAGTATTTAAATTTCTCAGCAGTTAACATACCAGGCTTTCCAAAGTGCTTAGAAAGTAGTTGGGTTTTGCATTTAAGAAAAAAAAAGACGATTCATTTCACAGCCTTTCAAGAATGGATTCACTCACTTTTCAAAGGGAACAAGAAAGTCTCAACAAAAATTTAATGGCATTTATCTTCATGAAAATAGCATCATGAATTGAGGTTTCAGCTGATGGAGCCCTGAGTTCATAAGCCCACCCAGTATGATGTAGTATGGAGACTTTTCCTATTTGTGTTTCTGCAGTCCAGTTTTGCCAGTGTGGCATTGTACCCAACTTAGTATCTAAACCTACCTCAGCCAAGTCTTCACTTTATCAGGTTTTCCCATGAAGTGTTACAAACTCGCCTTATTGTCATCGGGAAGGAGAGGGGATTTGGACTGGGGCTGCCTTCTTTCACTTCATTGGGAGGATTCTGAGATACCCAACACTGAGACATAGCAGCTGTGCCAAGTCAATGGGACTTGACCTCATTGGCACTTCCCCTCCATCACCCCAAAGTGCAAGAACAATGAAGGACAAAGGGCAGAAGTGGGCTATGGAGTATTTTTAAAGACCACAGAGGATTGATGCAATAAGTAATCCTGTTGTCGTACTTATTTTCCTAAACCCCCCTTCCAGTTTTTCTCCCCAAAGGATTCTACGGCTTAATCCAAAGATAACAGGCAGGGTTGTTTGAGTGGGCAATTTGTCCATTTTCTGCAGCTTCTTCTGTCTCCTCAGACCAATGAGAGATGTGCTGGTATCTGTGCCTGGCCCTGAGAAAAACACTTCTCCCTGTGAGTTAAGAAAAGTGCAAAGAGAAGTTATAATTGGATACATGACTAGTTGTTAGAAGATCAATAACCAGCCTCTTTAGGATTACTCTGTTATGTTAATTTTCAATACAGAGGTCTGGCTGCATTCAGCAGTTCTGCAAGCTGGTTTTATCTTTCAAGTAAGTTGCCAGTGATGATCTTTCCTCCTAATAACCTCTGGAAAAAAAAAGAATCCCTTAGCCAGGCTATACCCAGTACTGCAACGGTATTTGGAAACTTGTACATTTTCATTACCAAATACAGATTTTCTTAAAACAAAACAAAATGAAGTGAAACAAAACAAAACAAAAACAACAACCAAATAAATTTCTGCTATTAAAATATTTTTTAGGAAGCACATTTTAAAAAAGTAAATGTGTTGTCTTAATGTACATAATCTAATGACTAATTGTACTGTTGGAAAACACCCATTGCTGTGGTCTCTCTTTGATGCTTCACTATATAGAAAGTAACTTTGTGATGAAAAATGATACAATTTATTCCTTGTAGTATTTCTAGCACTTTCCTAGTCTGCCATTGTTCACTCATTTTGCTGTCTTTCAGCCCAGAGACAGCTCTCAGACCATCCCCAACCAAACCTGAAAGCTTTCCTGACAGGGAGATAGGTCCTTACTGGAGGCAGGCTCACCTAGAGCAGTGTTCCAAGTCATTTTGCATTAAGGATGAAATATGTAAGCATTATGTTCTACATGGTGTTTTCGTAGGCAGTGTGTGCCTTTAAAGCATATCTATATTTTATTTCTCCCATATACAAGCAGAAAATTTTCCCATTACCTTTCAACAAAAAAACTGTGCAACAGCAATTTTGTTTCCCCTAAGGATGGTAGCCTACCATCTCTATTAATCTTCCACACATTATCATTACCTTCATGCTTTGTTCCAGTGTGATGAATTTTTACACCTAATATAGAAAACTAGTGCTATCTGGGATAAAATAATCCCCCTGACAGAAGGCTGTGGACAGAAAGATGGAAATGGGCAGACCTAAATTTGTGCCACGTGGTGAGTCCTGTGGCCTGTTTTACTTTTCTCCTCTATTTTGATTACTGACTGATTTCTGAATTTCAACAACCTGGGAATGTTTCACAGTTACTTTCTTTTTGTAGAAGGTGGTTTTATATACTTTATAAATGAAAGTCATTCTATCAAAGGGATGGATTCTTGTCTATTTAAAATAATACAGGTTCATTAGAGTCTACATTAAAGAGGCCATCTGTAGCACCCAATGCATTTACTCCAAAAGAGAGCTCTGAGAATCATCAGAACAGAAAAAGATAGTGTTCCTATCCATGTTGCCGTTTTCCTTTCACAAGCTTTTTTTTTTTTTTTTTTTTTTTTTTTTTTTTACAATTACTTTCAGAAAAGAAAGGTGTTGATTGTTCAGGTAGTAATGTTGCCTCATGCTGTAGGTTTACAGTGATGCATAACAGTGTGCATTGCTGTACATCATAGCAGTTTGTTCTGCAGCACAAAGATCCTCTAATTTGTTCAAAGTGTTTTGCAAGATGCTGACTTACTCCGTTTAAAAAATATTAATGCAGGTTATGAAGTAAGTTGTCATTACATTAATTTAGTACTGCTTCTAACTGAAAGCAGTGTTAATTTTCAAAATTGAGAGGAGATATTATTTCTTCTTTTCCCACTAAGTTGTTTATTATAAAATGTAATTAATAATCGCATTAAGTATTCTAGTTCAAAATATTTTTTTCCCATGGTCCTTTGTCATTATTAAAAATTTGATTTTGTTAAGATGAATTTTTGCAGAGGTTTCAGTTATAGCGCCCTGCTGACTTGTTGAAGTTGTAGAAATTGAGCTCAGAACCTGTATTCTGAGGTCATACACAGATATTTTTTTAAAGCGTCATTCTTTATAAAACTACAATATTTCCTTGGATATTTTGCAGTTTCCTGTTTTACTAGCAAGTTACAGAAGTATTGCTCCTCTGCTGCAACTGGAAAGGACCCTTTGTAAAAAACAGTAAAATGTAAATGGCCAATTATATCTTCTTGGGATGCTGCAAATACGAAATCTGATTTATTTCTTTCAGAGAAGTACAGAAATTTTTACCAGTTCATGCCAGTGTTACGGAACCAGGTAGAGGGGACAGTAGAGTTTTGCTAAAGAAGGGAACTTTAAAATGGCAAGTGTAGTGCAATGAAAATGTATAGCTTTGATACTGATTAAGTGCTTAACATTTTCTTCATACATATGCAGAAATAAAATTACCCTCCATAACCTTCATTTTCGTTTCACACTATTTAGTATTATCCCTTTGTGATTAGACAGCTGATGAAAACCAACGAGGACAAACAACATTAGCAGACTCAGCAGCTCATATGTTCTTGGTTGGGAAGTGTAGAGCTGTCCTAGTGTCATGGTTTAATGCTGGCCCAGCAATTAAACTGAATAACAGATACTGTCTATTAATCCCCTTCCCCTCCCTGATAAAGAAAGGAGAGACAATAAGGGAGAGAGACTTATGGGCTGGAAACTTAACCAGACACTGCTTTAATGGAACAGTAATGATAAAAAGTAAAAATTACTAAATAAATACTAATATACAGGAAAATTGATACCACGTTCGTCCCCCTTCCCCCCCAGTAACTCTCACGTCACCACCGAGGCTGCAGGGCAGCCCTGGGAAAGTCCAGGCTGGACTCCTGGGGTCAGCAGCAGTCGGGAGCTGGAGGCAGGAACACACAAATTCAGGCTGGCATGGACCAGGACCACAGGCAGATAAATGGATGGAATCCTCCCAGGATGCCAAAGCAAACAGGGACAGGTGAAGAAGGGAAAGAAGGAAGGGAATGGATTTGACCCTCATGATCCCTCAAATTTATACTGAGTATGATGTGTATGGGATGGAATACTCTGGTCAATTTTCGTCATTTATCTTATCTTCTCCTCCCTAAAGGAGGGCTGTTTTACTCCCTTTCTCCTTCAAGAGGGCAAAATGTTCCTCAGAACTGAGCAGTGTCCTTGGCTCTGCATACCAGTCTCTAGCTGTAACTATAAACATTGAATGGTATCAGTCCTAGAAGCAGACACTGACTGAGAAACTTGCTGTTGATTTCAGCAAGTACAGATACTTACAAGAGACATAGCTGAACGCAAAATTACAAGACAGAACATTACCTTTATCCTGGCCCAAACCAGGACGCTTAGCCAAGGAGCAAGCAGCTCAGTAGGATCCCCATGGCTGGGAAGGAACCTGCCTCAGGGTGATGCTCAGCTGAATGGAACCAGAGTTGTGGTTTGCTTGGGGGGTAGCCTTCTTACTCAGCCTGTTGATTAGAAAAAAAATAACTTAAAAAAGTAGCAATGTTAAATAGCTGGATAAGAAAGACAATGACCTGGAATAATTTTGTAGGATACAGAAGAGGACTTACTTTACTTCACATATGCTATCATGCTACATAAAATAGGAGTATAATAGTTCATCTTGATAATTTAGTAAGTGCTGTGATCTTCTAAATGAAAGAGCCATTCTTTAATACCAGAAAGCTGTCAGCTTTGTGTTAACTAGGAACACAGAAAACAATGATGCCTGTGATGGCCTTCCAGTAGATAAGGGGGACTTACAAGAAAGCTGGGGAGGGGACTTCTTATTAGGACATGTGGTGGTAGGTAATTGCTGGAAGAGAATATATTTAGATTGTGTTTAAGGAAGAAATTCCCTGTGAGGGTGATGAGACACTAGCACAGGTTGCCCAGGGAGATTGGGGATGCCCCCTCCCTCTAAGTGTTCACAGAAATTTTGGATGGAATTTTGAGCAACCTGGTACAGTGGAAGGTGTCCCTGTTCATGGCATAATCTGTTGAAATGCCTGTTATGTCCACTTTATGTTCAGTGCATAGGTTTTACAGATTCATTGGAAATCAGATGTGAGACTAAGCTGTACAGTGGTTTGATAATCAAGGCACACTTAAAATCCTAGCATACCAATGGCAAACAAGCACACTGTGCCGTGGTGCAGGACAGGGTGTGCTGCTCAGGTGTACACTGGCTGCAAGCTGAACAGTGTTTGTCCATCCCTTCCTGTCAAATCAGTATTATTCTGGATGAGCCATGAAGGGGGGGTCTCAAGCTGTGGGCATTGCATCACTACGAAGCTGGCCCAGTAAAACTCCCAGGCAGGAAGCAATCTGGAGGAGGAGAGGGTGACCAAGGGACCCCAAGCACTTGGTGGTCCTGTACTCAACACAGTGCAGATTAATTATACAGTTGTGCCTGTGTCTGTATGTTAATTATGCTTTAGTGAAGTACTTAGAGGTAATTTGATTCTAATTTGATATTAAATTTTAAAATTATGTGCATCAATCATAATATCCTAGTAGAGAGACTCATTCTCCATTTTACTCCATGTATGTGTCTTTATATTATTGCTGCAGTACCATCCATTTTGCTCTTTTCTTTGAGCTGATGGGAAATTCATGGTGAAAAGAAATTTAGCACTATTCCATGTGTTTCAGACAAAATGCAAACAGAGGAGGGGAAAAATGCAAATATTTTTTTAAAAATGAAACCAAACTATTATATTTATTTTTCTTCTAACAAAGTATTTCCTATTTAAGCACTTCACATGTCAGTAACAGTAACCAGGTTATTTAACAGTACTCTGGCAATGTGCTGCTTCTACAAGAAAGGGTACAGCAATTATTCATTAGCCTGAAGCTCCGAGTACCGGCTGTCTGACTGTCCTGGTAGGAAATAGAGATGGTAAATGTTCCAGGAAATCAGTGATGCTTCAGCATATGTTTAAAGCTGAAGTGCTAACACAAAGAAAGATGAAGTTAAGACTGAGCATAACAACTCCGATCGGATGTTGACACTTCCTTGCTCTGGAAGGGGACCTGCTTTGTCTGTGATCGTCTCATACAGACATTTTAATGACCTGATTAAACTCATTGTAGGATTTTTGCTCCCATTACTGGCTTCTGAAGACAGTCTTCAGATAAAAATAGTCTCTGCTATTTAGAAATTTAGTCCTCCAAATTTATTTTCCATTTTAAGTACTTATTTTTTTTTATATCTTTTCTAACTCTTGGCTTTGGCTAGGCAAAAAGCCCAAGCTATTTTAATTTTCTCTCCTAATACAGTCCCGATACTTCTCAACACCCTAGTCATTTGTCTTTGTAACTATTCCAGCTCATGTATGCTGCACTGGCTGCAGCAGCTGTTCTCAAGGAATGTTTTTGTTCAGTATGTCTTGCTTCGTAATGAACAAAATTCATGATAAAGAGTCCAATGAACAGCTCATTTCGTTTATTGTTTGGCTTAGAGACATAAAGCCATATTATATCAACACTTGCACACACAACATTTTCCAAGAATAAAAGGAAAAGGCTAAGTGCTCGTGCCAAAGAAATTACAAAAGAGTGTCTAAATAAAAACGTTTATTTTTCATTACAGTATTATTTACATGGGGCACAGTAATAAATATTTAGAACATCAGAATAAAATACAAAATATTAGATTTCAGAAAATCACAGAATTGTCACAGTTGGAAACCAACTATCAAGTCCAATTTAACTATCTATAATGTGGATGGGAGTTCCAGTATTTCTAAGCTATACATTTATTAATTAGATATATCCATTCAAATATTATGTATTTTTTTCAGAATTGAGTCTTGACATTTATATTATCTGGGGCCACTTGCAGTTTTGCTTTTGTGTTGAGTTCATTTTGTAAATGTGCTTTCAGAGATGCAACGCCTATTGAAAAGGAGATGGAGGATTTGGGTGGCAAGAAAAGTGTACTCATCTACCTAAGCCTAGTAAAGAATTGCATAAGTCCTCTTATGCAATAGAATATACAGGTGGTTTCAGGCACTGTCCAGGAGAGCATTTAATACATTAAGCACTGTGATTCTGAGCCCTGCAGCTGCTGTGTCAGTGAATAATTAAGAGAATATAGCACATTTTGCTTCTGGCCTTTGTGATTTCTCTGTTTCCTCTGTATTTAGATCTTTTTGGGTTACAAATCTTTTTTTCATTAAATTAAACCTTAGCACAAGTGGCATATTCAAAATGAAGCAATTCAAGCTGTGGTAGAACCTGAAGTGTAACTCTTTTATCACTCAGTATCCTAAATGTTTTTACTAATTCATATCCAGTTCACAGCCACAGAGCAGACATTGCCTGAATTGTTCTAATGGAGGCACTCTCCTCTCGCTCCTTAATCTTACTCTCTTCTCCCAGACAGTCTAAATTGGTAGAGACAGTGTAAGTCCATTTTCAGAGCATGTGCTTTAAGGAACATACCGTGGTTTATTTTTTGAAAAGTAGTCATCCAGTCACAGCAGGAACATTGGAGGCACTTAATACAGGAGCCTGAGGTTTATACATTATCAATGGAGAATGCAGGATGGGCCTCCAAAATGAAGATAACCTGATCTGTTCTGTGGTTTTCTCTTCTCAGTATAGGAATGGATGGGTCGTGGTACTGTGGCGTTTCACAACCGGTACTTACATCCAGCTGAGTTTTATATGCTGTGCAATCTTTGGAGGAATAAGTACCTCTCTAAATGAAAAAGAATAGTGGCTTTTGAGAAGTATGGATTTGATTTGACTTTGCAGAACAAACTTGCAGTTGTGCATTTTTAGAAAAGTTATGTACCCAGGAACTGGAAGAAAGACATGCTTGAGGAGTGTTGCAGAGTAAGGCAGAAAAGGATTTTTTCTGCATATCTTCAGTTTCTCTGGAAGAAGTGCCATGAGAGAGACAAAATAAAAGAGAGCAAGACTGATTGTGGTTGTGGGATTATTTGGCTCTTGTTTGTTTGTTTGTTTTCAAAGAGCAACTTTCCAGCTCCACTCCGTAAAAATCAACTCTGAGTTGTCCCTTCTGGTCATTCTAAAACTTTCTGTTTATTCCTAGTGATTTCAGGTGTGTTCAGAAGACAACCAGTGTAGCTTTTACTGCTCTTTGAGACTTTGGGCATTCAACATAGTTCAACATGTCCTTGCATCTCATTTTCAAGTAATGATGATGTTAAAGACACAGAAGCTTAAAACGTGATTTTTCAAATGAAAAGCACAAAGGCAAATATGTATATGTAGATGTCAAACCTAGTTACAGATTTCTGAAGATCCATGGCATCCTATTCAGTGGAATTATGGTAGACTACAAAAGGCTGGAACACCTATTCAAATAGAAAGTCAAAAAAGACCTATAATACCTTTTAAAGTCATGAATGAGTCGAACTATTCAGTGAGACTATAACTCTTTATGAATATTGCATGGCTATTTCTTAAACTCATCTTTTAATTGCACCAACAGCAATGAGAAAAACTCCCCTAGTACTTTTAGGCCTTGTTACTGGTGCCCCTTGGTTAGGTAGTACTGGGCCTCCCTCTCTGCTTCTTTTAGAGGAAGAAATAAGTTTGTTCACAGAAAATCTGTGCTACAGCCCCTTCACCTGAACATAACAGAAAATATCAAATAGGCTGTTTTCTTCAGGAACTATAACTTTCCTTTAAATATCCAACCTCCAAATAGGACCTCTTTCTGGCTTCCTCCTATGAAGGTTTTCACATGGCTACTTTGTCTCAATTGGTTTTCTTTTTTCTGGAAAAGAAAAATAGACCTCTAGCTGCAGCCAAATGGGTACTGGGTCCTGCATTCTCTGCTGGTTTGCATGAAACAAACACACTGGATTGTTTCATTTTCCATTCAGGAGTCTTGTATGTCTGCTGGTTTTATCTTCTCATTAGTCATTGTGGTAATTCAATGTTTGCTTATTTAGCCCAAATGAGTGATGTCAAGCATGCCCACCAGATCCAGGAGCCATTGGTAGAAGATATGGGCACTGGCAAGTGTAAGCTGTAGCCAGCACAATCTATATTTTGTTGAACAACTCGCATAGCAATTCTACCAAGTTTTGTTGGCAGTACAACTGATGGCAGATGTTTTTGCATCCCTGTTTTGATCTCCAGCTAGCTCTCCAAGGCTGCCACAGAGGCTCTGCCATGCTGCTGCTGTGGACACCAAGTTTCTGCTCTGTAACAGCCAATGGTCAGTGAAACAGCACAGCACTACCTGTGCCTGGTCAAGTCTTATGGTTTTCAGTTTGTCAGAAACCAAAACAGAAGAGAGTTAATTCTCATGCTGGGCAGCAGTGAAGTAGCTGCAGTTATCTCCTCAAAGGAAAAAAAAATATTGGAGAAAATCTGGTGCTGTCCTCTAAAATCATCACTGTCCATTACACGGAGCACAGTCAGAAACCCCTTTCCAATACACTAGTAGCAGAAAATCAACAGTGAAGATCTTACAGGCCTTCAGGAAGCCTATACAAACATAAGTAACAATGTACCAAAAAAGAGAAAGCTATTATTTTCAGCCTTCATTACTGCATACTGTTTTATAAATCCTTTCCTTCCAGCCCTCTATCTCTTTTTCTCCTGCTAATGAAAGCTGCATTTCTGTGAAGACAGAACAGAAGGATCCTCTTTCCAAGTCACTTATTTCTTTATGAACACTCTTGGGAAGCAGCTATAAAGATTCCCCAGAGCGTATGTTTGCAAATATTTTTGACCCATCTGGGTAGAAGGAATGAATGGAAATAAGAAAAATAAAACATAAAGCAGTCTACTGAAAATAAGCAAGAAAAAACCAATGCTATTTAGATGTGCATTGTTATGAATTATACTGGAACACTAAAGGAGACTGCTGTGTGTAAACCGTTCATTGATCATTCAGATTCCACAGTGTTGACAGAAAGTGTTGTAAACTTAGAGAATGCAGGTTTTCAAATACAAAACCAGAATATTTTGATTTTCCAGTGCAGAAAACCACATATGAATTAGAACACTTGCATGCTGTGCTTAGATTCAAAAAGTGATAGAAACAGTAGGTGGCTGACTCAAAAGATGGCATGGATAGATTACAAAGCTAGTCATCAGTCACAGGCCTCGTGCACTGGTAAATGGGATGATTTATTTCATACTGAGCATTGGTTTTGCCCTGACCCTTTGTGCTTTGGCCTGCAAGTAAATGATGCTCAAAACCATGTTTTCAGTTTGGACAGCATTTGTGGTTTATAGTAGACTATTCTGTTTACTGGGAGGGATGCTATAAGACAAAGAAAAATCCTCCAGATTTAAGGTGAATGCATAGCCCTTTATAGCAATACAACCCCCTAAGTGCTGTATGTTCACAAATTAACACTCAATCAAGGCATCACATCAACATGTAATCAAAGGCTTCCTTTGGCTCTGCAAAACCTCAGGGATTCCTAGCTGTTGATCTTTGGAACTGGCTGGGTTTGAACTGTTGGACTAGCTAGGCCTGGCAGGCAGCCAGTCTGTTTCTACTGTTCAGCCTGCTGACAGTGTTTCCAACTCAACATCTTTTTCTTTGTTTGTTTTTTGTGGGTTTTGTTTTGGTTTTTGTTGCATTTTTTTCAGAAATTATGCAATAACATGCAGTAGATTTTGTACCAATAGAGGTAGCATTATCTGGCTCTGCAATGATTTAATAAAATTTATGCTCTGTTGTCACAGTTTCTCAGCCTCTTAATGTATTACTGCTACCAGTATGGCTTCAGAAGGTAAGCAGGAATAAAGCATGTTGGACATCAAACTTACAAGTATTTCAATAGCATGTGCTGACTTAGGAAAAAATGAGTCTGAATTTTGCAGTAAACCCACTGTATTCCTACTGCTGTGAGCATCTCTCCAGCTACTGATATCTTAGTTGCATAATCTGAAAAATAAAAAAGCCCTTTCAGTTTTCTGTGGAAATAAAAGCTAAGGGGGATCTTACTTAAGAAAATCTGTTTTATTAGCCTCTTCCCACATGTTGTCTGGAGTCCTGTGTCATCATCATCTATTCTGCGTGATAGGAGATGATAGCAACACCTTGTCAAATAGATTCCAACTGTAGGAATGAAAGAAGAGCAAATCCTAAGCACAGAACTAAGCACAACCAGTAATTTGGGGACTTCAGTTCAGCTGACAGTCTGAAGCTGTCATTCACATAGTTTGGGACCAATACTGCATTATAGGCAGATGGTTGGTTACATTTATTTTCCATATTATCCACCCAAAAGTGTCATTTAATTTCTCTTCCTGCACAGCAGTCTGCTATGGTTGTTGATCTGCATTTCCACAGACACAGAACAATCAGCTCTCTGTCTCTGTGATGAACATGACAGTTCATCTCATTTGTCACCCTCCATGTGTCTGAGGAGACAGTGGCAGAAAAGATTGAAAACCAGCATGAGAGGGGACTAGAGGAGTGGTGGGCAGTGGACTGTCAGGGTCTTCGTGCCACAGAGGGAGGTGCTCCTTGCCCCCTCCTGCCTGTCTCAATGGGTGCTCTCCAGCTGTGCTGCCTGTGTGGGCAGGCAGAAGCAGTCTGCCAACACAGCAGAAATGGTTAATGAGAGGATATCTTTGCCCCAGAACATTTCTAGCACAGAAATACCCTCTGGCATGATGAGATTCACAGAGCTACTGTGACAGAGTGCTCTAGTAACAACATTTAATAAAAAAAACAACAAAGCCCAAACAAACAAAAAACAATAAGAAAAAAAATAAACAAAACCCCCCACACACACAAAAAACCCCAAAAAACAAACAAAAAACCCCAACCAAACAGAAAGCAATCAAAACAAAACAAACAAAACAGGTAAAAAAGAAACAAAAAACCCTCCCTTTCTCTACAAATGGAGGAAGGAAGGTAAAGTCAGTCCCCAGCTAGTGGAATGCTTTCTGTGGGATATGGAGGAAAAGCAATGTCAGGCACTGGAGTGGCTTGCCCAGGACAGTGGTGAAGTCACCATCCCTGGAGGCATTTAAAAGGCTTTTGGACCTGGTCCTTAAGGACATGGTTTAGTAATTGACTGTGGTGTTAGTCAAAGGTTGGACTGGATGATCTTGGAGGTCTCTTCCAACCTAAACATTCTGTGATTCTGTGAAAGACTTGCCAAGGAAACACACGTACAGTTTGGTGTTGGATGAGGCTTTTGCACCCTCGGGTGGCAGGGAGCAAGGATATAGGAAGGGACAGTGCAAGACCTGTATCTAGGTGACCAAGTTGGGCAGCAGACCCCAAGCACAGCCAGGGGATCCAGAAGTCCTGCTAGGACAGACATCATACTCTGGTTACTGTAGAGGCACCTCAAGTGCTTTACCAGACTACTCTGTATATCACAGGTCCCTGCATTTTCAGTAATGCAGTAATACAATGTGATGTCCACTGTGCCATTGTTTGGACTGCAGAGAGGCAGATCTTGTCCTTTTGTGATGGATTCACTGGTGGTGAAAGTTTATAACTGGTAAACCATAGCTGAGAGAGGTTCAATATAAACAGCTCTCATTGTGCAACACAATTCCCACAAGTCCCAGGAGAAAGGCCAAAGCCTAAATTCTGCATGGCTTTTCTGCTGGGAAAGTCCATGGTTGCCAAATCCTCTGAAACTTACATAAAATTAAACTAAAACAAATTGAATTTCTCATAAGTAGATATATCATCTCTCTTAAATCATACTGGGACCTGTTGTCCAGTGTTGCTTTTGCAGTCACTGACTCTTCTTGAGTGGAATGAAAATGATACCAGGCAGCAATGATAACATCTCAACCATGACTTCCTGGCTGCTTAAGGTTCCACCTGCTTGTTTGCTCTGTGGCATCAGTGATGGAATATCTGAGTCACTTGTAATATAGTGACATTTTCATACTGCTTGACCAACAGGTAACTCTTAAATGTGTGTTTAAAGGACAAAGTTTATATAGGCAATGTTTCTGATTCATGCGAGTTCTGTTATCTTTCTACAGATAAACTAAAGTGATGTCTGTAATCCTTCAGCCAGTTAGAAAAGTGATGCCTAGCAGTCAATATATTTGTCCAGCATGACTCCAGTACTTTATTTTCTCCCTCATGCTACTAATTTTTATAAGATAATCCAACTGACTCTAGGCCTATTGTTGACATTTTTAGAGTTGCTGATTTTTCCTTGATTATTTCTTTATTAATGTTGTTTGGGCAAATCCAAGATGATATTTAGATGCTTAAACTGATTTATTCACCTAAACTTCCAAATTACCTTGAACACCATCCTCAGCTTGAGATGAGTCACCCTGTGAAAGCCTCTGTTTCTTTGAGAGTTCCACATGACTCATTTAGACTTAAATATCTAACTTTTGGACATCTAAAGTAAGGTAAATTAATACTACTCAGGGAACTGAAATATTTTTCCGGATGTCCCATAACGATTCTTTCAGACTGGGACATTGTCTCAGCTCCAGCACCTCAAAAAGACCTGGGGTTTAGCACAGCCTGGAGAGTGTAATTATGCCCTCAAAGAACTTGAGTCATTTGTTCTTTGCAGAGTTTCAACGAAAAAAACAAACAAACAACAACATTCAGATGGAAAATGTAGCACAAGAAGCCAAGCCTGCTCAGAGCCAAAACTCTGTTCAGTTTCTATGGTGCCTGTACTCTTGATTTAGGATTTATTTTTATTTTACCCTTCTTTCAATTTAGAAGGAAAGAAAGGGAAGAAAATGTGTTTTTTTCAGCATTTAATGTGAGTCAGAACATTTGAGGATACTGATACAGCAATAAAAATACCCTCATCTTTTGTCTCAAAGCTATGGAAAAAGTCTGCCATAAACAGGGCTGCTGTTCAATTTTATGTTCATTTCTACTGGTATTGAAAATGAGCAACAAGGGAGACCACAGGTGCTAAAGCACTAAAGAACTGGAAAACAAATGCAATGCTTCATTTTCAGCCAGAGGCAGGTTACAATGTTTCCTGGGAAAAGGCTTTTAATAGAAGGAAATATTGTGGTAAACTGATGGTGACATTAAGCAGAATTGACTATAATTGATTAACATGATCTGCATATTTTATGATTGTCTGAGATATGGCTGCCGTATAATGAAAATTTTGCAACTCTCAAAGCCTACGCACAAGGTTATGTCTTCTTGCATAAATCTGAGAGCATAAAGGGGGTTGGAGGAGTGCTTGAAATTGCCAAGGATGATCTGAATGATAAAATTTAAGTACAAAATTAATATTAATTTTTTGTGCAGTAAAATTAGCCGACTCTTTGAAGACTGCTAGCGCTTAACCTTTTCTGGAATACAGTGATCTGCTTTCAATTAAATTGTAAAATTATTTTACTCTTGTAATTTTACATTTGTTTGGTGTGTTTCTGATAATCTGTTCTGGTTTGGACATTGTGAGTGTACTTGTAGGAATGGGAAGCTCAGGAGAGGGGAGCACGAGGAGTATGCCAAGAGGTTTTAGAAGAAATTCCCTGTCACTGACATCTCGGCCAAAATAGTTCAATACCACTGACCCCTTCAGCCAGGGGTAAGATCCTGTGAAGTGAATGCACACCTGATGTCTTCTTTAAGAATGTGCAAAGAACACTGTTTAATTTTGAACGCTGAACTTCCCAGAGAGCCTTTGCCATCCTCCAGGCTCCATTCTCTATGACCCTAGGATGTTTGTGTACCTTGCCAATGGGGTCAGTCTGCTTTCCAATGGGGATACATCTTTGTTCTTCTTGGGTAAATAAGATATTCTTAAAATCTGCAGTGAGGAACACTGGAGGTAAGTTACCCCAGCCAAAAGCTACCATCTTTGCTTCCCAGCCAAATTAAAGTAAAAAAACTTCTAAGAACTCCTTTTAACTTCCTCTACATTTCTTTTGAGTGATAGCCTTTCAGAGCTCAGATAAGGCCTAGACTGCTCAGCCAAGGAGCTGGATGTTACCTGAATTGTCCATGGTCTGAGTACCCTGCACATTTCATGAAAATGAGCCTTCTAGTAAATTGCTATTAGAATTGCTATAATCACTATTCATTAAAAAATGCAGGGTTTTTAGTCAGACCCATTTAAGGTTTATATTGAACTAATATACTTAAAAATTTCCATTATGAAAAGATTAGAAAATGTGTTCTTCCATCTTTGCAGAGCAAATCACTATCATAGCTGAGATGACCAAGAATCTCTTTGCAAGCAATTTTACTTGCATTCAGTAAAATTGTCAGACATAAAATGGTGATATATGGAATATTGCTACACTCATCTGTTAACTAAATCCAACACTCTCTGAGAAATTGTCCAAGAACTTGCACCCTCAGTAAAATTTATTTGTCTAAATTAATATAATGTGAGTAGTTAGATTTTATGGATAATAGAGGAAAAAGTAATTTTGTCGCTGAAAAGGGTGTTTGTGTTCTTTATCATTATGAATAAAATTAATCCTACAAGGAAAGGAAAAGCAACTGAAAGCTGTGAAGTCATGTATGACTGTCACATGTGAGAAAAGATGTTTTAGTTGCAAGGCATTAAAATTCTATTATTTTAAATACTTTTTTTGGAAGATAGTGCATTTTTGAAGTAATTCCAGGTATTGAAACATTTTGGTTTGTGTAAACACCAATAGATACAGCATTTGCCAGTTATTTATGAACCTCTCCTTCTTCATTCCACAGAATTCAGTTTGCCAAAGTGTCTTCCCTCCACCAGTGTGGTTTCTGCATCACTGCATGAGAATCAAGGGGATATATAAAATAGGGTTCTCTTTCTATATTTGGTGGTAGGATGATTGAATACATCTGCTGCTTGTGTTTGCAGTATTGTGGTTAATCAAGGGACAGACTTTAGGAAATAATTATTGGCAATCAGCCCAAGCAGAAAAATGAACTTTTTAATACAGCTTATCAGCCAGGTCTTTAAACTGCTGGAAGCTGAATCATCCCTGATCCCCTGCCTATTCCAATATAGGAGACAGGAAGAGGTCCCTACCCTTATCCCAGGTGTTTGGGGAAGGACTTTCCTGCATCACAGGTACCATTGCATTTCAGGGTACAAAGCTTAACTTGAAACCTGCTCAATGGTGGAGACTCATTAGAAAAAAACAATCAAGAGTTAAGTGGGATGATCAGTTCTATCTTTTAAAACCTGTGCCTTCACAATCTTCCCAGACAGACTTCAAAAGGTTGGTCTGAGACTTAAGTACATTATCCTTCAAGAAGTCCCCCCTGTGTGAGGGTCAGGGGAGGGTGCTGCCACAGGAGATGAGGAGGTTAAGGCAGTGGTCAGGAGGTGAGGAGGTGAAGGCAGCAGTCAGGAGGTGAGGAGATGAAGGAAGCAATCACGAGGTGAGGAGATGAAGGAAGCAGACAGTTGTTGCACATCTTGCAGCAATCATGATTCCTGAATTTGCAGCCGAAGTGGCTGTAAATCTCTCTCCCCTGCGCTCTCTCAGTTCTGATTATAATGAGCAATCAGAGCAGCTGAAGTGTTTCCTTTTCTCTATTTGAAGTACTGGTAATACTACATTGAGCTCATTTGAATACTAATTAGTAACATAATCTTTTAAACAAAATGTGTAGCCTAGGGAGAAACATTATTAGAAGTGAGTTCTTTATTTGACATGTAACTGCCTTAAGCATAGATGTCTGTGTTATAGGTGGTGTTTAATGAAAAAGATACATCTAACGCATCTGCAATCAATTGCAAGTATTGTAGAAGAAAAAACAAATTTGCATGTTGTTTTGTTCTGTATGTGTACAACACATCCATCATGCCCTACTAGTTGTAGTTCCAAATGAGACAGCATAACCTAGTCTACAGCTCCTGCAAATGCAGGACTGAAAACTTGGGTAAGAACATAAGAACTAGTGAAAGTTGAGAGGTCTCCCAAGAATCAGTTGTTTAAAGGACATCCTGAACTGTAAGGGACATCAGGATTGCCAAGACTTCTGTGTTCAGACTCTCATATGGAAATATTTTCATACTCAGACTCATCCTTTTCATTTCTATCTTTTTTTTTTTTTTTTTATTTTAATACTTCTGTTAAATTGGGGCACTAGAACAGTATTCAGTATTGAAGGTGGAGCAATAGTACAGGTTTTGCAGTTTCATTTCTCTTCCTTTCTTAAAAATACCTAACAGAGAATGTTCTCTTCATTGATATTAGATACTGAACAAAATCCCTCTGTAGAATGGAATAACATTATCTAGTCTTTCACAGTGTGCACAGACAGAGCTGTTTGTTATCATTGGAGCATTTTCATTATTTTTCAACTCATTTTCTGGAACACTTATGGATAGTTGAACAGAACACTTGCCTAAATGGTTCTTGTGGGATTATTCTAACAACTTCCCTACAATAAATGCCTATTTCCTAACTTTCATAATGTGCAACTGAATTTTACCTCCAACTGCTACCTTGTTAAGGAAAAGGGCAGCAATGCTGATTTTTATTCAGTAGCAGTGTATTCAGAGCACCTATCTTACTGAAGTCCCTCTCTAGTTTATGAATATGAAAGAAGCTTAAGCTGGATATAACTATCAGATTTCCTTCACCCTCATGCAGCACTGCCAGTCCAGCACTTCTGTGTCTGACGAGTATTACTGTGGAAAACTGGCATTTGTAGATTTCATAGGAAGCAACTGAACAGTTTACATGACCAAAGTCTGGTGTTAAAGACCAAAATCATGCCTAAATCTTGAATGTTTAAGTTTGTCTGCAGCTATGAACTAAATGCGTAAGTGACACAGTAAGATCTGGAGAGGCTTGGAAATCTCTTTTTGTGGGTACCTGCAATAGCAATTAGGCACTGTGGTAATGACTGTGCATCAGTGGATTTGTTCTGGGGGTTGGTAGGTGAAGCATTCTTCATCAAATGGGTGGTTAAGCAAGTAGATACCTTTAAGTGTGCCCTTAGAGCTTTTCTTGTGAAACTGGGATTAAATATACAAATACATGGATTCCCAAAGTGAAGTTTCAGTTTACTTCATAGTCAAAGGTAAGTGTACACACTAAGCCATTTATGGTTTAGAAATAAAAGGTTTTAATTCTCCTTTTACAGGCAGTAGTTTAGTCATGAATTTTTTCCTTCCAGAATTTTCTCTATGGCAAGAATACTCCTTTTACTGTTTCCGTCAGGAAAAAAAAACAAACTCTTCTTAGTACTTGACTACTGTACAACTAGAATACATATTTCCATTCAATGGTGTAGTGCATAGCAATAGAATTCATTCAGAACCTTAAGAACTTTGAAACATGTCTTTTCATATAAGTCTATACTTAAGGACAGAATGTCCTTTGCCATACTTAGGATATAAATATTCTGTCATATTTATGACAGAAAAAGCTGCATTCTCATAGGATCAATAATAGCAACCTTAATGATAGAAAAGTAAGAAAAAAGGATATAGTTACTTATACCTTTTTATATATTTTAAATAACAAGTATTTTTTATTAAACGCAGCTTTTGGAAACACTGTTTACATTTTAAAGATATCAAGATGAATTTTTTCTGAATAATAAAAATTGTAGATACCTAAATATCCTACTATTACTGTCAGTATATATCTTAGCATAAATTATCAGAAATCTTGGAAAGAAGGTTATATGTATTTGTCGTCAGCTAGGTTGCTGAATTACCTACAATTTAGTAGAGCTTTCTAGTGTCACTCTTCACCTTCTCTGTCTCTAAAAAAATGTATTAAAAATTATAAAAACCAACATAACTTGGCTCCAAACATGATGAATTAACTACAACTAGAAATATGATATGGAACTGGTAAAGTTATTTCAGAAAAGTAAGGATAATAGCAGAGGAAAGAGTAAATTTTCCTCCAACCAGTGTACACAAAGCTGTGTCTGCTTTGCTCAAATAATCTTTTTCTCTTGTGCCACAGGCTTGCTGCTTTATTTTTGACACAGCAAGCTCCTACAGTTCTTACAGTGTCATCAGACATTGTAAAATCTCTCTAGTCTTTGTTTTTTAAAATCCCTAAATAATTACATTTATCCTTTTCGATGTTTTTACTTGTCAGCAGCCTGGTATAGTTGAACAAACCCCTGCATCATAGTGATGAAGCCCAACTTACTTTGTTACTTGGATGCAACAAATAGGTAAATATCCTCTCCTAAATAAAACATGACCTTTTATACTCTCATTAATTAAAGCAAAGGCTTTTTGCTGCATCTGCCTGCACCCTGCATGCAGTGGTCCCTAACTGTGATTTCAAGTTTTAAGATAAAAATAATTTTTTTCCAAAGCATACTTAGGTTTGGTAAATGTGTTTTTCTTTTTCTCCATTAGCTTTGCAAACTTCCAATTCATTGGATATATTAATTGAATGTCTTGGGCACGTTTAGTTACAGCAGCAGTTGTCTAAAGCCCAGGTGATTCTGTTTTACCTTTTCTTAGATTTGTACAAGCGTGGGAATGTTTGTAGCTTTGTGAAATCTCTGTCTGCACTACCAGCTTTCTTGTGGGTAATTTATATATGGATCAGCAGTTGGTCTCACTTTTAACCTCAGTTGTGGCACATAACACTTTAATTTGTTAACCATTCTCCTAAGCATTTATTTTCTTGTTCATCTAATGTATACCCCAGGTCTTCAGGCTATTCTGACAGTGATTCAATGGTTGTATTATCATCACATGCTTCTACTGATTTGTCTTTGCTTTGCTTCTTACCTATCTAAACACAAATATGATCTAGGTACAGCTTAGTACCTCTTTACCATTTAGATATTGTTATATTTCACTATGAAAAGCATCAGGACATAAAGCACCCTTGAACTGAAGGACCTGTTTGCCCATGGCAGTACTGAATGTATATAAATCTCTGCTCCATTTCACCAAAGTAACTACAAGAATTTTAATGATGCATCAAATATAGAAAAATGATTGTAGCAACCTGCATCTCCAAAATTTCCTCTGTTGTAAACAATGTTCTTTCTATATGCCTATATTTCATTGTCAGGAGTGTGTGGCCAGCTGCAGCTGTTGTACACCCATTTTCTTTGTGCTGCTGTGTGAGCTCTCCTAATGTACTCACAGTCATCATCTTCCTTTTAATTCTTCCTGGAATGTGAATAACTGCTTTAAAAACAACAGTCAAAGGATGACTAAGCTCTCCAAGCTGTGCTCTCTACTCTGATAAGAACTGTCCCATTCCACCTCATTCATTCTCAAATTGTTCCTCTATTTTTTTTGTTCTGTTTTTCCACTGATGGGACCTAAAACGTGAAAGTTTCTTAACCCCAAACCAAGTACCACCAATATTTATATCTATTCTGATATTCTTGTTGTCATATATAGTTCACTCATTACTTTTACTGCAGTGTTTCAGACAACATCTAGCATTTAGCATTTATGTCCAGATTAAAAATTAATAGGTTTCCATTTGTCAAACTGCACACTCATTACTTTTCTTCTGTAGCATTGTCCATTGATCTCATGAATAATGCCTCTGTAGCAGCAGCACTGTGATTAACATCTTTGCCTAGTCTCTGTGCTTTGCTTTTTATTTGCAAATTCTTGTGAGATATGAAATCCACCACAATTGTCATATTGTTCTTGGAGTACTTGTTCCTTTTCATAGCTGTATTTGTTATATTACAGGAAGTTCTATGTATTGTACTGGTGAAACTTATATCTGAGAATTTCACAGTTCCTGCTGCAGATTTCTCTTATTATTTTTAGATCTTCAGTTATTTCAGTTTTGTGAGGACACTTTTTATTAATCAGACTGGATTGTGTAATTTTGTTTGTTATTCAAAATACATTTGTTCTTTCAAGTTCTTTCCAGTAGTTTTATTCAAGCGTTTATTCAAGGTTCTAGACAGAAATCAGTTCTCTGTCAACACACACCGTATTAAAATGGTAAGGCTGATTTCTCAGACAGAGTTAGTTTATCTTTTTTTCTTGGTCTTTATGCTATCACTCAGGTGCTTCACTTTTGCAGGGGTTGGTAATCCTCAAATTTCTGCTACAGAAATATATATTTTCCTGTATATATTTTTCCTGTTTTGGTCAACTAGACATGGTAAAAACCAGCAGGTGTATCAAAATATCTGTTCTCTTTTATTAGGAAGTGGGTTATGGAGTCATGTGTCAGTTAAAGGGGAGGTAGACTTGAGCACTATGTAACAGACACATCATGAGGCAGCCGATGAGGACAAAGGAAGCCTGAAGCAAACACTGTGAGGAAAGCTTGGCTTGGGTTTGGAATATAGTGCTATCAGCTTCAAGAGACGAAGGGAAGTGACATGCAGAAGGCAGTGGAAGAGGGTCAGGACAAGGTGACAACTGTCTTGGAGGGTGGGGTGTGTTTCCTCTGCTGTGCTGAATCTGCAGAGGATTTAAACATCATCACTGTTCAGTAAATAAGAAACGTATGATTATTGTGGGCAAAAGTACTAAGAGAGCTTTCTATTGCTGATCCAGAAAACCATGGAATCTTTTCCATTTATTTTATAAATGAGAACTGATCTCGTACCAGGTTTGTTGTGGGGTTTTTTGGTTTGTTTCTTTTGTTTGTTTTGTTTTTTTCCCTAAGATCCAGTGCCTAAGACTAATAGTTTTGATTGTTTTCAGGGCAGCTGCCTATAGTAAATCCAGCAGGCTTCCAATGCATGTTGTATTTCACTGTGAGTTGGTTCATGTCTACATGAATAGGCTTAAGCAGCTACAATTTCAGTCTTAGGGCTGTGGGTGAACTATTGGGTTGCTGGGTAGACCCTGACCAGGGCTGTGCAACCTGAACAGGGTGTGGAAAACTGCTGGACATGGTGTGGGAAAGTGTTGAGCATAAAAGGCTGGGATAATCTGACAGAAGTTACAGCCAGCACCATGGGCAATGGCTGGACCTCACAGGTGGTTAAGGCAGAATTAACTGAGAAACAGCCAAAGCCCACAGGTAAATGGTCTGGTGCACTGGACACTGTTAGTGGTGCAGAGTCTTGCAAGGCCAACAGTACCCAGATAACCTTACAAATAACACCAAATAAAATAGACCTGTGATAATGTCACTCAGCCTTCATGTAACAGATGCTAGAAAGGCTCATATATGTCTCTCTTCCATCTTGGTCCGTACCCACTACATGGGTGTTTATTCATTGGTGTTTTAGTTAGAATTGGAGGCACAGTTTAGAAGACAGACTCCTGATTGTTCCCAAGGACTGGACCATTACTTACAGTAATCAGAGACAATGGGGCATGAACTGGACTCCTCTCCTATGAAACTAAACCAAGGTTGGGCTCTCAGGGGCTCACTGACTTCGAACTGGAAATAATTTTGTGCAACCAGGCTACAATACGCATAGAGCAAAACCCACCAAAATGCTAGAGAAGGGGTAGTGCTGTCATGATAAATAGTGTGGTTGTTGGGTCCATAGCACAGACTGTTTTGCTGTGCAGCTGGATTGTGCTGCTTGCCCATGAAGACTTGCAAACTTGTCCAGCTTCACATGCTCCTGGGAGAGCCCAATCATCCATAGTGCACTTGGAAAGCTGTATTACCTGCCAGTAGATGTAACCTTCCATGTAGGCTAGTGTCTCCTCAACAGTGTGAGTTATATCTGTTGTTTTGCTTGTTAGATGACTGATACCTGACACATGATTAAATGTAAGGCTACATTTGGTCCTAAAATACTCAGTTATATTCATTGTCTTTGGGAGAGTAAAGATGCAGTGCTCACATGCTATGTGAATTCCTATTGTTCCATATTTTTCCTGAAGAGATTTAAGTTCCTCTCTGTCAACACACACTGCTGCCATAAAATAAGAACTTTCTGATGTTTTACCCCTTGTGAAAATTCAGTCTCTAGCCCCATACACTCCACCAAGAAAAATCATCATTAGTTACCTTCAGAAGGAAATGTTGAGGATCTCACAGCCCTAGCCTGCTGTTTCTATCTTCTGTAGAAATGACTGCTGAGTAGTGACAGAAAGCATTTGCTGAACCTAGGAACAAGTTTTGAAAATTGCGTGTTTTGAGAATTCCTGAACTGTTTCAGAAAATGAAAAAGAAACATTGTTACCACCATATACTAAACCTTCTGTAAAACAGGTTTGCATTATAAAATCATCTTACTGTGCAAAGTCCTCATCAAAATAATGAGCCAAATATTATTTTAGCATTTGAAAAAAAAGAACAAATTTATATGTTTTGCAAAGTTTGTTGGCAGACCTCTCCTGAAAAACAACATTGGAGCTGTTTCTTTTTTCTTTCTTTTCTTTTTTTTTTTTTTTTTTTAAATCTTAAAAAAGCAATATGAAAGAAACTTCCAGCAATTACTAGGATGATGCTTTATAACTGTTAAAACTTAATTATATAGAAATACTTCATGTTAAATCATTCAAGAAGATGCAATCAAATGGGTTTTTTTCCCAGAAACCTGAAAAGCACTGGAACATCTCAAGACAGACTGTTACATTATGCTGTGGTTCATATGGACATTTCGAAGAAATTTCAGTGATAAGTTAAATGTCAAAGATACTTCATGTATGAAAAGATAGAAATATGCTACCATCTGTGCTGCTTATCTTAGTTTTTAGGTTTTAGTTGAGAACAACTATGTCAATTTCCTACTTTTAAAAATAAAATAACGGATCATATTTATTAACTTAGGATTTTATTATTATCTGCAAAATGTTGACTTAACACGGATTCAGATCTAGGGCTTGGGAGCTAAAGCATGAAACCATTGAGTATTCTGTAAAAAAGCAGAAAGTTCTTGGGACTGTGTCATTTGCTGTAGGTAGAAAGAGCTGTATGTGTTTTCTTTGAAGAATAACATTGTGCACATATTTTGGTGTCAAGAATGGTGTCAATTAGGTAAGGCTGAAATATGTGAAGTTAACGAACAAGTAAATAAATTAGGTAAATAAGAACTGTAATGTACTGTTAAAAATTTTATCTTAGATATCTAAATTTTCATAAAGTATTGTTTTTGTCCCTACTAAAAAGCTGTAACTTTTTAGCCAATTTCAAGCAAATTAGTTTGCTTCTTTTTCTGTGATTCTGTTTTCCATCTGTGAAATGCAGATATACATGCTTATTTTCTTCAAAATTATATTTCTCAAAATATTTTTGCAGATTAAGTTTTCAACTCATCGTATCTTCAGCATTACTTATTGCTATCTTGTGTAGTAATGACATAAATTTTTCATTATGTTGTCATAACCAGTGCCATTAACATGATCACTATTACAGATCTTTGCTTTTTTTGCAGGGGTAACCACAACATAAAGTAGGATTGCTATGCTTATTTTATAGCTGCAAACATTGGGACCCAAATATTGTCAAGATAAATCTAGTTGAGATGAATCTCCATCTTCACCAATGGTTGCATAGGTACCATATACTAGAACTTGGACTGAAATTCAAATGTCATGATGTCATGTCTCAAATAGAAGTACTAGGGCATACTTCCCTTTAGTGACACTAAAATGTACAGCCTGCAGATATTCATTAAATAGCTGAAAGACTTTAATAAGTAAGAGAATTCATTAAGGTGCTCAAAAATGGTTAAATGGATCCTTTTTTTTTTTTTTTTTTTTGTGAACAGCTAGACTCAGATAGATTAATGCAGCTATTCCATTACAAATTTAATATTTCAATACTTGCTTCTAGAGTATTTAGCATTTTTTCACTGTGCTGATTAGAATCTGTGGCAGATGATAATTATGCTGGTTTTATCATTCAAACTCTCAAAATTGGTTTTTAAATCTTTAAGTACTAGACTTCTATTTCTCAAAGGGTTTAAAAATCTGCTTACATTATATCCTTTTGTCATGTTTTCTGTAAATGCTGAATCAATGCAAAATTGGTTCTAAAAAAACCCCTAAAACAACACCTTTTTTTTTGTTTTTTTCTTTAATAGGAGGAAGAACTAAGAAAAAGTGGCGAAGCCAAATATGCACACTTGAGTGATGAGCTTCACGTATTAATTGAAGTCTTTGCTCCTCCTGGGGAGGCATATTCTCGTATGAGTCATGCCTTGGAAGAAATTAAAAAATTCCTCGTTCCTGTAAGTGACTTGCAGCATTCTTCTGTTGCTGGTTATGACTTTGCTGCATTGAATTTGTGCCTTCTTTAAGTACCTTTAGCTAAAGGGCAGGGGGGGAAGGTTCTATTGAACATTCATCTTTCATTCCCTCATTGCAGGGAGATGGTAAACAAGCCATTAATTGTCACAGTTGATCCCTTAAAATGTTTTCTAGATATTATTTCCATGTGTCATTGCTTTTTGCTCTCCTTTCTTGGTTTTTGGAGGGAGGGATGGACTTGCTTTTTTCTTCTGGCTTCAGACATCAGTCAACAGGATGTGAATAACTTTTAAAGATTTTTCCATAGTTAAATGTCTGAAAACATTTTTATATATGTAATGATTTATGTAAATATCTTACTAATGAGGTTAATGAATTTCTTGTGGAGCAAATGGCATGAGGAAAACATTCCTCAGACATTTCTGTTCAGGCAGTTCATCTTGACTCACACCATAGCTTAGCAATATTTAATCAGGTAAGAGAGCACAAGAGTATATTCTAAATCTGGGATCCATCTCAGTTTGATTTATACGGAATACATAATTTTCTAAAATATTTTTTTGTTTTTCTCTATTGCTGTCCCATCAAACTCTCTGGAATTTTTTTTTCCACCTTTATCCAGTATTCCATTATATTTTATACTCAAAATTTGTCCCCGAATTCAAGCATATCCATATTAAATATGGATATTTAATAGTGAAAAGTGAAGCTCAGATAAGAGATGTTCAGTGAGGCATACATATATGTGCATGGCAGAATTTACACATTTTATTTGGTGGGGTTTCTTGACGGGGAAGAGGAAATACATTACAAGAACAATATTTAAGTGTTTAATATCTTCAAATTTTTTAAAGCAACTAAACATATTTTTTTTAAGAATTAAAAGTAAGTAACTTAAATTTGTTGAAAATAAACAGCTGGATGTTTGCTTTAAATAATAAAGTTTCTTGGCACCAAGTGAGTGCCCATAAATTAGCTTCATTTAAATAAATTGATTGTCTTTCTGGTTCTCCCTTTCCATCCTCTTATTGTGCTTCTAATTTGGAAACACTGATAATAAAATATTTTTTGAAATTCTGGGAAATAACCATGAGAAAAGAATATATTTTTTTAATTATTTCTGACCTAGTGTGGAACATACAATATGAAGGACAAATTAGGCCAGTGTCATAATCCTGGCAGCATAACATGAAATGACATTTTGGCTGCAACTTAACGGTGAAGATCTGCCAAACCATGACACTGAAAGAAAATATCTCCTTAAGTAACACATTCCTGAAAAGTCTGCAGTGCTGTAGGTAAAAATAGTAACAGGGCCAATTGCAAAGACTTTCATGCTCTGTCCTTTGGATAACCCTATTTCCAGTTGTTCTTGACTTTGCCAAACTTTACTTTGTTTCTGTAAGAGGTTCCTATTTAAAAGTTTCTTTGTAGTTCCCCTTCATCCTGGAAGAGAGCTCCTGCATTGCAGCATGATGCTGTGATGATGGCACTTGTTCCTTTGCCCCCTGGATTTTTAACATCCATTGCATGTTGTGTCCAGCCTGAAAAAATCTTTTCTGGATGAATCAGGGAAACAGAGCAGTGTGGGATGAGTTTGTGTTAAAATCTGTGGCGTGTTGCTGTTGTAAATATTCAGAAACTGCACAAACATATATTTTGTGTGACGTGTTATTTTACTGATAAGGATTGCATGACTTTTCTAAAGAAATATAATAGTTACACTGGAGGGAATATAAAAATAGTTCTTTGTTACAAGGTTTTTAACTTGGTTGGCAGCACCTATAATCACTCCAGACAAGTAACAATTGCACTTTAAGACTTGTTTGTTAGTTTTATTTCCTCTGCTTCATTTCATATTTACAATAGTTTACAAAACAATTTTTAACTGGTTGGTTAAAACCTGTGTCAAGGGGTTTCTACTCAAAAAACTTGCTCTGGATAATTTCCTTTTTTGTTCCCTATTTTACAGCATCTCTTGAATTTGTTTTATGATGTTTTGTTGTTTGTAAGACCTAATTTATTGCAGCACTGAATACTAGAATTGCATGACAAGGAGGCAAGCAGTAGAATCTAACAGTTTTATTTATACCATATCAAGGATGTAATAAACTATACAAATGAGTTTTCACATTGCTTATGAATTTTTGGAAGTTTATGTGAAATATTGCCCTCAGAAATAATGATTGTGTCAGTAAGGTGGAAGAATGTTTTTATACTTTATCCGTAGGTTTTAATGTAACTAAATTTTAAGCTAAATGCCTTAAAAATGTAATAGAAGAGACAAAATTAGTATAGGACTGAGAAAAAGAATTGAACATTTATTAGCTGAAGCAAAGTTTTAATGAAGAAATACTTTGAATTTAAATGTGACTGCTTAATCTTCACCTTCAACCTTGCCTAAGTGTCAAATTTTAACCTCCAAGCTAGTGGTGGAAACTGCCCGCTGCTATTTGCACTGTCTGTTCCTCATGTTAACACATTTCAAAGATGCTGGCAGCTCAGCCTCAGGTGCTGCATCAGGATCCCTCCAAGAGGCATTTCAGTTATTGGTTGAACCCCCGATTTCTGCAGCCTCAGTAGTTTGCCAGCTGACAGGCTTTAAAAGCCAAGCTGCTTCCTTTACTCTCTTCTGCTTCCACTGTGCTGAGACACAGGCACAGGTTGCCCAGAGAAGCTGGGGATGCCCCATCCCTGGAAGTGTTCAAGGCCAGGCTGGATTGGGCTTTGAGCATCCTGGTCTGGTGGGAGGTGCTGTGCCTGTGCAGGGGGGTTGGGACTAGCTGATCTTAAGCTAAACCATTCTATGATATGGTGTATTTTGCACATGTCTTGAGGTCTGCCTAGGAGCTGCCATTGGGGCAATCCTAACTGGTGGATTATTTTGCAACGGACTTTACTAGATCTTTTGTGGGGTTTCTGCAAAACTTTGGCTTGCATGCAGGGGGGTCTTAAATCCAATTAGTAAATAGATATTGTCATGCATTTTATTTTGGTGTTAATTTGAATGTGGTAAAAATTTGACAGCTCAGAAGACTCATGATGAATAGGATTGCTACCTTAGAGTTTTGAAACACAACTGCCTGGTCTATTTGATTTTTTCTCAACCCAGTAAAAATAACAAAAATGTGCTCCCACAAGTCAAGGTTTTAGGGTAAAGATTGTGTTTGGAACTAATACTGACATAATGTAGGTTATCCAGTATTAGGTATTTGGAAAGTACAAATAGTAGGGATGCTTAGAGGAAGGATGTGTGTTTTGCAGATTCACCTCTATGGCCAACACTTTCAATAAATTCCATAGCTATCTGACTGGCAGGTACTTCTGACCCCAGACTGCCAGGGACTAAGGTCTGGTTAAGGAACATAAAGCTGATGTTAAGTCTCAGTGCCTCAGAGTGGGTTGCAGGGTCACTGAACTAGAAGGAAAGATTTTAAAATGGCCAGTACTGGGGGGAAATATCTTAAAAGCTTTTCAAGCTCTGGTGATTTTTAAAAGTTTATAGCTAGATCTTGTGAAACTTTCTTCGTTATTAATTAATAATGACATATAACATCATTCTGATCAGATATGGCCATATCATTGTGATTTACATCCAAACATAAAAATGTATTTTCTGAACAAACTATTTTTTCCATATACTAAAGTGTTGTTCCATTTTTAGGAGTTCTGTGCTTCCTAACACATGCAAAATCTTTTTCCAGTAGCCATTTTTATCCCTTTAAGCAGAGCTTTTTTATTTAACATTAGCATCCCTTGGGACAAGGAGGGAAGCAGATACTGATCATACATTTTATGTGAGTGCTCTGTAATAGGGAGCTATTATGTAGAGGGCAGGTTGCAGCTGGAGTGACACAATGGCTTTGAAAAGATTGTTTACAACTGTTCGGTCAGATGATCAGAAATTGAACCAATTACCACTTTTAAGAGCTGCTGTTCAGCTCATTTACATACATTTTCCTAGCCACTTGTATCTGCCTTAAATTGAGGCATATTGGCACCACTTAAAGGCTGGGAATAAACAGATAGTCATTATGTGCACTCTAGTTGATGGACGATCGTTGATGATCATCTGTGTTTATTCTGGTGTTTTCTGAAGGTGGTGATCAGATCAGATCAGATTCCTTCATTAGGAATTAGTGTCATGAGGCAGTAGGTGAATGCAGGTTTTTATGTTGTTGTGAATTCAGTCTACAGTGTTTTACAGACTATCTTGTAGATGCCCAAGCCTCTTTTTTTTTAATGGTTTACTTCAATCTCATTATCTCACCTTGCTTGATACTCTGGTTAAAATAATTTTCTTACCAGTCTTTTAAGAAGAATAAGCATTCTCACTGATATAGCTTCCAGCAGCAGCTCTTCAGGCTGAGGAAACAGATTATCGAGGAAAAAGAGCCTTTCAATTAAATAAAAAGTTACTAGTTTCATAATGGAGATTATTCATACCAGAAGTATGTATAAAAAAAAATTCAGGTTTAGAGGGGACTGAAAGCAAACTTTGATACCAGTTTGTTTCCAGTGGGAACAAATAAATAATTAAACAATTAAAAATAATCTTAAAGTAGATTTTAATCCCTTGAAGGTCTTTCTCTAGTGATCTGTCATGCCTTGTAGTGCTGACTGTATTGCAGTTCATGCAACACAAAATAACACAGTCCTGACTGTCTTATAACAAGTATATGTAGGTATATGACATATGTATTGCTCATTTTTATTATCCATATGAATTTCTTCTGTATATATTTTCTATTTTCTTTCTGTGTATGATTTCTTCTCTATATTTCACGTGTAACGTTTAATCTCTATTTACATACCATATCATGCTACATAGGCACTATATTTCTGGGGAGATTTTCATTGGGATTTTATCCTCTTTTAAGGAACCTCAACAGGCAAAATATTTCCCTAACTGATGGTAAGCAGCAACATAGCTTCATCACTAAAAGGGATGGTTTTTATAGCTGTCAGAGTAAATAATTTGTACTTGCACATTCTACAAAGATACTTGAAGTAATCAATTATTTGTACCGTAATTATTTTTTAACTGTGATAAGGAAATTATTTGAGCAGCTGTTTAAGTTGTGCTGGATTCTCTTTTTCCCATTCTGAACATCTCTAGCAATTTTACACACAAGTTTTGATAATGAAGGAAAAAAATGCAGAGATTCTGTCAAGGCCTAAATGTCATAGTGCTTTACCTCTTCACAGCTTTTTTTCCTAAACACTACTTATCAAATCAGATTATAATAAATATGTTCAAACACAAGTGTACTCAAGAGGGTTATCATAACTTGTAGAGAGTAGATCTTGACTTTTAAATACTCTAGAGTTTTTCTTAGGCATGATATTGGCCAGCTGAGCAGCAGCATTTGTGTAGCTTAAATCATTCAAGTTTGGCAAACCTGAAAGTGCAAGTTTGGGGATGGAGGTGTACATTGAAACGACCTTTTTAATCAAAAAGTACTCTCCAGTATTTCTCAACTGACTGAATTTTATGTACTTACTCATACACAGTATAGACTTTTGTTCATTTCTTCTTTGAGCTTAAAAAGCAACACAAAGAGCACATGATTCTTCAAATGACTTCAAGTGGCTCGCTTGTTAGCATGCCAGGCCCACAAGTCTGAAAACAAATTTCCATGTGATTTTGTACAGAAGCAAGCATGCAAAGTGTATCTAAAATAACTTTTTCTGCAAAGAAATACTTTGTAATGATGAAAAAAACCCACACAGATTGCAAGATGTTATTATGTGTTTCCATCATTATACACTAGGGTTTTTTTTTCCCCAATAATAAAAGTGAGGAAAGAAAATGACAATATTGGAGTTATAAACATAATATTGAAAGCAAAGAGGTAAGAGTGGGGGTTTTTTGGCTCTTTCAGTGAACTGATGATTAGGTGGACTTGGTTTAGTCAGTTTACTTTTTCTCTGTTTCACTTATTTCAGCAAAATGCCAGTAGGGTTTTTAAGATTTAATTCATTTGTGGAGGTAAACACAAATTTAAAAATTCTTTTTCTTCTTTAATTCAAATCGAAAACCATACTGCAAATAATAGCCAGGCAGTGTATTAAGCTTGGGGTTTGTTTTGAGGGTTTTTTGGGATTTTTTTATTGTTGGTTTGGTTTCGGGGGGGGGTGGTGGTGTTTGTTTTGGGGTTTTTTTGTTTTGTTTTTTGGTTTTTTTGGGGTTTCACAGTTCAATTATGCTCTGTATGTAAAACAAAATTAAAACCCCAAAAGCCTGTTTCTCTTATAAGTACTAAATCAGCTGCTAACACTTCAGATGAGTGACCTGATCTGCATAGTTCAAAGCAGTGGATAATCTTGCACCAATCCTCACTCTTTTCTTGTGCAGAAGTGGAAGTAGCTCTGATTATCCATGACGAAACTCTGACTATCCTTGCCACACCTTTCTGTCTCTTCCTGAACTGCCCTCAGCTTCCTTAGCTTCCTTTTTCTCTTATTGGGGTGGGATGGCTTAGGTGGCACACAGTAGCCTCATCTCAGTAGTCAAGAAGCAGTCAACTAATGAAATGGATCTTCTGTTATTTTATGGTTTAATGTCATTTTTTTTCCTAGTACTGTCTACAATTCTTCCCATTTGAACTACTTCAGTGTTTTCTGAATGTTTTTAGATTTGATTGCCCCAAATAACTTTAAATGAAATGCTGTCACTTTGCTATGCAAATTTTTTAAGTGACTGTAGTGATTTTGCTGTGACCAGCCCGACTGAATAGCTGGAAAGGATTGCAACTTAGAAAAAAAATGAGAAAGGAATCTAACCATTTCTTTCATGTTTTAATTGCTTGGTAAAAATAAATCTGTCAATAAATCTGATTTCATATTCAATGAGTAAGGTTATTGAGAATATAGTGTTAGTGACACCTGATACTCCTGTGGACTCTCTCACTTGTTGACACAAGTGATAGGGCTTAAACTTTCTTAATAAGAAATGTTCCCTAGATAGGTGTGTCTGTATCTATTTTGTATAGGAATTGGTATATGAAACTTCTTTGTCTGTCAAAACTGATTTACTTATTAAATTTTAAAGATGGAGATTTCCATCTTGATATGAGAGTATTTACTTTCAGCATATTCCTCTCTCAACACAAGCTTCCTTTGTGTGAGCCTTACAGAAAGGCACAAGGGCTGCAGTGCTTAAAAATCTGTAGCCATTAAGCAGGTGAAGAGGCTTGCATGAGAGAGATGTCTCAAAGTGCACCTCCAGCCATCAGCCCCCCTATGCTAACACCCAAAAATGCTGAGAATTAGAATGCAGCTTAAATCCTGCCTCCCTACTATGTTCAGACACTTCACTTTGGAAACACGGTGGGAGACATACTTCAAGATAAAGTAAGCATGAAACTAGAAAAGGGTTTTAATAGGAGAGAAATAATTCTTTGGTATTGTCTGTATTATGTTGACTACAAAGGGAAACCATTGGTGACTTAGATTAAAACCAAATGAAACTCTCATAGGTACACTAGCCTGTTTTTAAAAGGAAGTGTATATAATCAGCATAATATTTCTGAAGAGCCATGTGATGACACTAGAGTCTTGTGATCCATTTTTCTCAGAGCTGACTGGAGATCTTATGGTGAAAGAAAAGTAAGGCAGGCAGTCTGGTACCCAGGGCTAGAAATGGGAGTAATTTGGGTATGATGGGGCAGAATGTTACCAGTGAACAAAGGCAGGAGCTCATTCAGAGGGAAAGGATGAGGGTGGATACAGAAGTCAGCAAAAGCATGCTCAGGAAGAAATATCTCATATTTCCTATTTAAACAGCTGTGAGTACAACTACTATCTACCTACTTGCTGATTTCTCTCTGCTGTTTGAAAACTCCTTGATGCATGCTATCTATTTTACACTTCTTACTAAGTAAGCACGAAAAAAAAAAAAAAAGGAACAAAACAGGAGCAAAATTTTCCTGACTTGTGAATGAGCCAGTCAGTAAAAATTCAGTTACAACGCTGTTGAAAATCAGAGTTTTGAGGAGCAGATTGGAGGGAGTGAGAAATATTTGGATGCAAGCAGTGTGACAATCTTGGCAAGGCTTGTGGCTATTTCTGATTAAGGTGCAAATTTATGTTTCTGTTTATAATGGATACTTACCACAGAGTTAGCCTGAACACTTGGCCTTCTTGTCCACTACAAGAAGGAACTGGAAAAAAATGGAAAGCCCTTATTTTTTAGAATTTTTCTTTTGATTGTTCCTTAACTTCTGTAAACTATGTTTAATTTCAAAAGTAAGGTATTAAGCAGTAGTTGACCCTGGACTCTAAATTAGGCTCCAAGATTAGGGTTAAATGAATAGACATAGATTGTCCAGGGTTAGTCAGTGGGTAACTGGCAGGGAAGCACAGGCTGGTGACTTTTAAACGATTGAAGGCTTCAAAAGGTCACGGCCAATTTGCAGAGAAAAAAAATTACTTTTAGATTGGCAGTTAATAGCATTGTTTTCACTATATGATTTACATGACTGTTATTTCTTAGGAAGGGATTAAATAATGCTTTATTGTAAAGGCGACCAACTTAAAAGTGATAGACAAAAGCAATGAAGAGGTGTAAAACAACAGTGGTTACAGCAAGTTCAGGAAACCAGAACTGTTATCTCAGAGGAGCTAGGAAAATCCCCTCAATGTCACAAAGGGTAGCCCCATGTGTAACATGGTGCTAAGTTACACAGTAAACAGCCACAATCTCTGCCCAATCATTATCCTTAGACTGATGGGTTGAAAACCACTGAAAGGAGCCAATGCTAAATTAAACAAACATTTTGCTCTGATTTTGATTGAGATTTCTGCCTATAAACACATCAGAAAGACAGATTGTGCCTTGAGTATTGGCTGATCTACACTTTTCTGTGTATCTTGCTTTGAAAAGCACTTAATGGATTTATGTCAGCCTGTAAAACAAAGTGCATCCAGGGTAGGAGCTTGCATACCAAACTGAAAGCAGGTGCAGTTAAAAACAGAGGTGATCTAAAGCTCTGGAAAATATTTGTGCCATGGGAATTGTGACAGTTTGCTTCACTATTGCATCTTCATTGTGGTACAGGGGATGATTCATGTCATGAAATAGTATGAATCCCTGATATGCTATTGCATACCTGCATGAGAATGTGCTTTTACCATCTCCATCTCTCTCCCAAACAGTGTGAACATGTTACAGTATGTTTAAAGAACTCTCTCTTTTAATTTGATTAATTAGAATTCACTCAGAGTCACAAATATTTTTTTCTGGTGGAATGCAGAATCCCATTTTGTAATGCAATCATGTATTTCAACATAATTTAAAAAATAATTTATCCTGTGTCACATTTCAAACTTAACAAGTATCTGGGTCATGTCCTCATTATTTCAATGGCAAACCAACAAAATCTAAATGTATTTCTTTATCAGCCAAGTTCTAGCCTGGTTTTATGTAAATTATTGTACCGAGGGGCCGTAGTCAAAAGCTATACAGTATATCAATTAAATCTTGACTTGTACTTTTTTAATCAGTTCTTATGTAGAAGTGTTCTTATTTAGCTTATGGCCAGCAGGAACAGAAAAAGTACATTCAGTTTGCCTATTTTATTACATGTTTTTTTAGTGTACGTATTGTGTTCCTCATAATGATATACATATATTGCTATGCTTACTAGAAAACATGTTACTATAATATAGTATTGTCTATTGTTTTATAATGTTAGGATGTTAGATTTCATCCAACTACCCTTATACCAAGACCACCAGATTTTGTTGTGCATCCTGCTCTCAGCAGCTCTTGTCTAGCTGCTCTCCATGACAAATCACAATCACAGGATCACCTCACTTGGAAAAGACCTCTAAAATTACTATGTCCGACTGTCAACATACCCCCTGAATAGAATATATGGATCAATACCTGTATCACCCACTAGAGCATGTCCTGAACTGCATCATCTACAAGGTTTTAAAATACCTTCAGGGATGGTGACTCCACCACCTCCCTGGGCATCGCCCTCCAATGCCCAACTAATGCTTTGCTACTGTTTGGCACCCACTTCAGATGAGGAAAACTACCTGAATAACCAGCTGAGGAGTTCTGTTTATGGAAAAATGTATCTTTCCAACCAATCTGATCAGAGACTGGTAAAAAGAAAGGGAGAGAGAATCACTCTTTTATACTAAAGCTGGCAGTTTTCCTTCTGTGTACAGAAATAATGTGTTCTATGGTGCACCTGAGAGGTTCCTTCTGCTGTCATAAACTGACTGACATTTGTCTCAAAGGGTGGCAGGTTTCTTGTGTCTCCCAAGTATTTCCATGGAAAATAGAAGGAAAGAATGCATCTTTCCAGTATCCTGTGGGGGTCAGAAAATTTCTTGACTCTTTTAAATGATTTATGTACGTCTTCTGTAGGCATGTATTGATGATCATGGTGGGAATAATTTAGGCAGTTCCCTGTCCCCAGAACTTGTGAAGAGGAAATCAAGAGAGAACTTTTAGATTCACAGACTCTGAACTTTTCAGTCCCAGACCACACAGAGCTGTACAAAATATATGTTTCAGAAAAACATAAAATCTTACTTGAAGTGCTACAGATGATCTGGAGTTCATCCTATTACTGCTAAGCTTCAGTTACCCTTACTGTTTACAATTATGTTTAGTTCCAAGGTTGTGGTTTTTTCCCCTAAATTAACTCTCCAGTCAGTAGTTCTGTATCTTTTCTGCATAAAAGCACCTCTTCATCTCTCCAGCACTGATTATCCCCTTAGGTCTCTGGAGAGAGAGTGCAGAAGAAATCAGATGTTTCCTCAAACTCGTTCTTCAATAAACAGAATACTTAACAGAATTGTTAAGTCTAATTTCATTAGGCTTTTTTTTTTTTTCCTCTTTGACTGCTGTCTCATTCCATGTCAGCTCTTGAATCCTGACCCTCTAGTTTTCTGATAGTAATTTGGCAATCACATTTTTACCATCCACTGTTTTACAAAGCCGTAAAAAAACCCAACATTTCCAAATAGTTATTAAGCAGATTTAATAGTGCTGACCCAATAAGTGATATCTGTGGGCAATTTCTCTCAAATAATAAGAGTAATAATAAGTATACCACAATACCAGTTTGCAAATCATTCAGTACAATCTCTGCTAATTCCATCTAAGATTTAAATCAAGACATTAGCTGATAAAAAGTTCATCTGAGGTGTTTGATTTGGAAATGATCACACACAGCACAAATACTCTCATGTCCTTACTCTTAGAATGATAGAACATTCATCCATATCATGTAGATATCCTCAGTTTTCATTGCAAATCCAGAAATGAAGCATGAGTTAAATGTCACAGTGTTTTCTTTAACAGTCTGTACGACTTCATATAGAAACACAAATCTTTTTCACTTCCTGGAGTGGAATTGAAGGAGGTAATCACACTGTACTTCTAAATGCCTGTTTATTGCCCTTAATCAGACTGATCACTCACCTTTCACTGATATCTTTTGCTTCAATTATCAGTCAGCTACCTTAAAAACACACTTGTCCACCCTTCTTACTACCATTTTATGTTATTTTTGTTCTGAAATAGTCATTTAACTCAAGTAGCATATTTTCAAGTGCTGCCCTTTTAATATCTGTAGCATTTGGGTTATGTGAGCAGCTTGCAGGATACTATTTAACAGCTCCCAACTTTCAATAACGTTTCTGGCTGCAGACTCACATTCCCAGACAGCTATGCCAAGAACCCAAGTTTCTGAAAAATAAGTCTTTTAAAATGTTGAAAGTACATAGCATTTCTGATACAAAATCACAGAAAACATCCCAGATAAATGTGTACCTGCACATCAACTAAGATGAGCTAAGATTGAACTCAGACTTTTTGTGCAATTACAACCTCATTTCAGTTGTGTGTTATGATACCAAGCAGATATCCAGAAGATGAAGTTGGTCCCATTCTACATTTTTTAATTCCAATGTAGTAAGAGAAGTTTAAGAACACTTTGTTTCCTGCACAAACAAAGTAGTCTGAAACATGTGCACACCTATACTCCATCCTTTGCCCTGTGGCTTTCTTCTCACAGCAAAGCATTTTCGTATTTTGGAGATCCATAACTTTGATTTATATTTAACAGTTTTGCTGGCACAATTCAGGAATGTCTAAGTATATAATCAAGGAAATTACATGTGTATGTATCAGCAGAAACAGTGCATTATAAAGTTGCCATTTACTCAGTCCTGGAAACCAAGTGATGAACATCTCTTGTTAGTGTGGCTTTATCAAGGTCCTGGGACTGCTTCAGCTGGGACTGCTTCTCCTCCTAGAAAGAAAAATTTGACTACAAGGTCTTTTCAGAAGCTCACTGATCATCTCTGTTGTGCTTACATAAATGTCCATTGGCGTCTTTTATTTTTTTGGGAGAAAAAAAAAAAAAAAAAAAAAAAAAAAAGAGGGGATTTAAAAAGCTTTTCAAATGAGTCTCTCTGAATTTTTGGTACAGTAGTTCTCACTTATGTTGATCCCAGGAAAATAGTAAGAAAATTATTCAACTTCAGGAGAATAATGCAATTTAAAGCTACCACCATGTAGTTGGTGGGAAATAATTGAAACTGGACAAGAAAGAGAACAGCTAAATTACATTTTGACCTAGGATCATAACAAAGTTTTTGTTGCAATTGTTTAGTGTGGAGTTCCACTGAGTACAAATTCCTGCAGTATCAGTGTTAATAGAGTGAGACCCTGGGATTTTATGTCTCAGGGAAATACAAGACTTGTTTTCTTTTGTGTTGGATCAGTACTGTGGGCTGTGTATAGCAGAAAAGGATTTCCAGGCTTAAGTGCATAAATAAGGGATAAAGGTGATTACACCATGTGCATGGAAAGATGTCATTGCACTGATAAACAGTCCAGAAGTCAGGGACCTATTAAAGTAGTTCCTTCATGTTTTTAAGAACACTCACAGTGCTCAGAGAAGCAGTCAGCTTTATAGAGAAAAAATCTGCAGATGGAGACAAGGGCCCCTGCAAGGCTTTAGCTATTTTAGGGCTGAGGTATTGTAGTGGAGAATTACTAGTTGAATTAAAATCAGAGAAGCAATTTATTTTCTCCAAGGTTAAGTTAGAAAAGATGGAGCCTGATATTGCCATAAAACGTTGATGTTAATAAAAAGCACTCTTCTTATCTCATTACTTTAGTAGGGCTTGCTTAGGTATATTCTCCTTTTGTAAAATTGCTAGTTACATTTATACACTGTAAGGCCATAAATGTAAATTAGTGAACAACTGAACAGTCTCTTTTCCAGTTAAAGAGCATGATTTTGAGATTATATCCTCAGGAGATTTCTGAGCATGCTGCTAATGACATTTCATTTTCATGAAGTTCATGTGACTGGGGTTGGGAACAGGCTCCTGTTTCCTTCCTTCCTGAAAAGGTCTTGGCAAAGAAATGGGGTAATTTGTAGGAAAGGCAGTATAAACCCCTCCCCACATAACACATACCCCCAGTTACACACTAGTCTGTATGATTTCTTTTTAAAATACTCAGAACTTGAACTGGCAGAGCCATTCAGTGGCATACCAATGCCCTAGTACAATGTGTAGGACTACACTTACCAAAGGGATGTAGCAAACATCTTCATGATGCCTGGCCAATATAGAATTGTCCAAATTATAAAAATGTCCCAAATAAGTTAATGTTGTAAAAATAATAGTTTCTTTCTTGTACAGGGATATTTGTGATTGTCAATATTTTAAAATTGTGTAGTGATAGCAGGTTATTAGGGAATAAGAGGTAATGATTGTCTTTTTAATTTGATTCTAACATTGTTAAATATTGAACAGTTACTCTTAATCATTATTTTCCCTAGTATGGTAAATACAAATTGCAGTGTCGTAATTTTCAGATACTTGGTGATTGCTTTACTGTTTGTCTTTCTGATTTCCCATTGTTAATTCATACACTCCAGGGAAGGATGGAGTTTATGCCAAAGCTTGCCTAAGTTACCATCAACTCTTTATCTTCTTTTCTAGTTGGCTTATTTTTTTATTTTTTTATTTTTTATTTCAAATGAAGCATGCTGCAATGATATCGTAAGAGAAAAAAAGTAATAAAAAATGAACTGTTTTACCTGTTTGCATAACGAAATGAGGCCAATGCAGCTGTAGCATTTCTGTGTCAGAAATTTGAAATCTAAAAATTTCAACCAAATTGGAGGAGTATAGGCCGTAGAGATGTTGTCTTCAAGCTATGTGAAAACCACTTCCCTGGTCAAGAGGAGCTTCAAAATAGTATCATTTTCATCAAGGAAGATCCAGTTTGTGCTTTTTTGCCTTCCCAAACAACATCATATAGCTGTGGTAAATCTGCCATGCTGTCTTAGTGAACCAAATAGTCAAGGCACTTGAGTTGCACTTAAAGTACAGCAGTGAGCTGGATAGGATGTGGGCTGATGGCCTGAGAGGGATCCAAAACTCTGGGGCCATGGATGTGAGAGTGCTCCCTTGGGGATCTCAGGTGGAAGTCAGCAATGCTGGACTTAGTTCAGGAAAACTTCATGGGGAGCAAAGGAAGCAAAGGCTGATATTACTTCTACAGGCAGGAAATAATGAAGGGCACTTATTATCTCAAGGTAAGATGACTGTGAATGGCATATGCAATTTTTTACCAGAAGTACAAGATTTATTTATTTTTCCCCTAATTTTTCAATATTAGAATACAGTAACTGAAAGAAACTCTGGTACTAGAATATTCCACCACTCAGGAAAAACAAAAAACTAGGTCATTCATTTCCTTACTCTGAGGTGAAACACATCTTGAAAAATTTAGCACTTCTAAGTTCCTTTCAAGTTTTTCAGTGATGACCTCTTGAAGAAAGTGAACTTTTGAGCAGTGCTTAATGTGTACATGGGGGCATTAAAACAATTTTTTTTTACTGATTTTGGATGGGCACAGGTCTCTGGTGAGGAAAGAAAGGCTGTTACTAGCTTCTAAGCCTCACAGACCACTTAACTGCCTGCAGGCATACCAATTAAGTGGAATTATCATCCCAATTAACCATTGTCCCTTGCCAGTCAAAACTCATTTGGTTTAATTCAGCTCCCTAGGAAAAGTCCCAATTAACCAGATTTCCTAATTATCTGTGTCCTGATTAAGTGAAGTGTACTAGTAGAGCGTGCATTAACGAAGGAACATTTTCATGTTGTTGCATAAATCATTTTCCAAAATTTTGGGTTGCCAGTAGTGTTCTCAGAAGATAAGTGTCCCAGTTTGGGGGTGTGTTCCATTAGCTACTGACATAGGTAATTTCAGCAGGATTTGCCAAGAAAGTGTTATTTGTAGGCAATGGCTCCAGATTTCATTCAGGTGTGATGAAGTCATGAATACTTCAGCTGGTGAAAGCTGCATCTTGATCTCAAAAGATCTTTGCAGACTCACTTGAGGTGAGATATAGGGTTAGGCCAGATTTTTTTGTCACAGGATGTGTCTGAAGAAGGATGGTCTTTTCCACATGATCCACATTCCAGTTATATTCAGTGCTTAGTCATTGCGTTGTTTGCTTCAAGGTACAATTTAATTTGTTGACAGAGGACTTCTCAGATACTCCCTGGATCTGTGACCTGCGAGTAAATGTGAAGGTGAGTTGCCTCCCAGTAATGTGTGACCCTGATACTTCACATCACATAAAAGAAACAAGATGATAGAAGCCTCTGGAAGGGGGGGAGAAGTACTTGAAGAGATTAAATTGATCAGATTATATTGTGAGTATGTTGCTTTTGTAACATTACGTAGCTCAGTCTACTAATTATAAGGATTTTCATCCAAGAACTTCATATATTGACTGTACTGGAACATTTGGGAAAGGAAATAGAGGTGAATCAATTACAGGTATAGAACAAAGTTCCTCTATGAATTTCTTCTAAATCAGGAATAAAAGAGCTGAATACAGTTCAGTATCCTGACATTTTCTGTGCCTTGTCATGACATCTTGCTTGATTTGCCTGAACTTTCCTGCACCATGGTGTCAAAAAAACCCAAGACTCTTTCTGAATCCTTGTGTAGCCACAGTTACTCTCATTGACTTGCTCAGGCTTAAAATCAAGCAAGCTTGCCTTTCAGTTCTGAACAGGTGATTGCAGCATGGGGGGAATTTATCACTGTCCTTGTTTTGGCAGAGGTATGACATAAATTTGCGAGCAGATGATAAAATATTCATAAATGGAGCTTTTCAGCAACACAGAAGTTTTCATTGTGACTATTTATAATCCCATATGTCATTCATTTGTCATTCACAAAACCCAAAATACTCTCAGGCCCTATCACATAAACCCACAACCACTTTGATTCTCAGATGGGTGTGATGGGTACCAGGAGACCTTGGCTGGTGTAAAGGAGTTCTTCTGGATGTCTGGGGAGCTCTGCTACTTTCAGCAACTCTAAATCTCCCAGTTTTTGAATTAAAATTTTTTTAATTACATTCTGACCGTGACCAAGATGAGTCAAGTCAGCACGAGGAGCACCAGATACAAGAATTAAGTCCCACACTTACCCAGGAGAAGACATCGATCCTGAAAGACTAAAAGTGTAGCATATAGCAAAGGGACATTATAATGCAAAAATGATAGACAAAACACTCAGGAAGTAAGCAGGCTCACAAAAAAGATAAAAGCCTGCTTTATCTTTTCTGGGTGCCTTAGGTATCTCTATTTATGTTTTAATCAGATAAAAGCCGTAGTGAAAGACGAAAGAAAATGTCAGTGGCTTGATTGCTTTCACAGTTTTTACCGCGGGTGATATTAAAAACATTAACAATAGATAGTGTCATAAGAGGTTTCTGATAACCTACAATTTTCTCCAATCAGCTGGGAATGAAAAAGCTTGAAAATGTTTCCCATGTGCAAAATTTCTCTGTCACAATGAAATTTTCATTTTCTTTCTTTTATGCTGTGACTTCTCTGTCAGACCCACTTGGGATGTATTGAGCAAGGCAATATTAAAAAATAATAATTCTCTAGAGTACTCCTTCAGCACTGTCACACAATTTGAAAATTGCTGAACTGCACTCTCGTCACTCTCTCCAAGCTGAGATGAAATATTTTCATTCACGTTTGTTCTTCAGGTTTCCCAGCTCTCCAGATTTACTTGAATTTTAAGTTCGCAAACTCTAGATAGCAAAATCTAAACTGTAAATCAGCACACTTCGATTAAGGATTATGAATTGTACATCTATCATCTTTAGAAGTGGAGTATCAATTCTCAACTGATATTTACCTTTTATTTTTTGAAGACTGGTGAAGCACAATAGGATTTATTTACTTTTCTGTTGTCTCGTTGTGTTTTTTAGTTATATTGATGACAATGATTAAAGGTATGAATACCAAAAGATAAAAATAGTGAAGCCAAAATTTCAGGGATTAACCTGCCTAAGATTATCTAGGTACTCCTATCCTCATGGGCATAATCTCTACAAAAAAACTGTGCAAGGAAATTTCTTTTAGCTGTAAACATTTAATTTATCTTTGAAAATTTTAAATTAAAAAAAAATATTTAAAACCACTTTCACTTTTTTAAATAAGGGGTTTTTTTGTGTGTGTTCAGGACCATTGCAAATATTATTATTATTTGTATAGGAAAATGTAGGGATGTGGATATTTTGTATTCTCTCTGCTACATTGGTTGTTAGAGCATGTCCATGTTGAAAAGTCCTGCCTCTTCCAAGCATTCTGGCTGCCAAGTTCTGTACTAATTGCAAAAACTCAAGGGAAATAGAAGAAAAGCCTTTGAAGAATAAAGCATAATGGTTGAAATGGAAACTTCTGAAGGCATAATAGAGGAGTACTAATGCTTAGAGGGAGCCTGCTAGAAACCTGGAGTTTTTCCTGATTTTAGTTACTTAGAATTTTTTCTTTTGAGTAATGCCATCAACAGAAAAACACTCAGCATGAAAACTAACATGCTAATTATAACTTTGTGGGATTTAGAGATGGAAGAGAGTGTTGCAGGTAATCTGAATCCCCCTGCCAATGATGGCTTGTTCTTGTGAAAACAATCTCTGTGCCTTGTAAAAGTAAAAAATAGTACGTGTAAAAAATAGTATGTGGAAAAATTAGAGACATTAAATTTCTTCTATTGTTTCTTGTTGTAGCTTGTGAACATATTGTTGCATTTAAGTAACAAAATAAATTCAATTTTAAAAATATTGCAGTGTTCAGTTACAAGCAGTACTGTTTTGAATTTTCTTTAGTATCTTGAAAGAAATAAGCTGGATTTTAGTAGTTATAAATGACTACTCCAAATTGTAGCAATTGATTATTATCTTACCTCATTTTTAATCTGCTGATACCTCGTGCCTCCACCTGGTCCTGTGACAAGTTCTAGAAATTCCCTCTCTGTTGTGTAAAATATTTTTTAACCTGTTTAAACCTTGCTTCTACTAGCACAATGGACTGCCCTCTGCTTCTTGGGTTGGGAAGGGTGGGCAGAAGGAAGAGAGAGATTTGTTGTATTACAAGTACTTAGTTTATCACAGTCAAATTATGTCATTATTTTTTAAACCTCATTCTTAACCCCTTCGATATTTATTGTGCCCAGTGCTGGGCTGCCCAGCACAAGAGAGAGGTGGGCATACTGGACAGAGACCAGCAAAGGGTCCTGATGCTGATCAAGGGACTGGAGTACTTCTCATATGAGCAGTACAAGGACAGAGGCTCTTTTCAGAGGTGCCCAGTGGCAGGACACAAAATGAAACACAGGAGGTTCCCTCTGAACCTCAGGAAACACTTTTTTTGCTGTGAGGCTGACTCAGCACTGGCACAGGTTTCTCAGAGAGGTTGCAGAGTATCTGTCCTTGGAGATATTCAGAAGCCACAGGGACAGCTGGGCAACTGGCTCTAGATGACCCTGGTTGAACAGCAGGCTTGGACCAGGTGACCTCTGGAGTTCTCTTCCATCTTCAACCATTCTGTGATTCTGTGAATATTCACCTCTAAACAGAAGAGTCCAGGTGACTGAAGTCTCACCTCAAAAGATAGCTGCTTCATCCCCTGGTTCATATTAGTTACCTTCCTTTGTTCCATCTATCCATTACATCCTCCATCGTATACTTATCCATCATTCATACAACTCCATTACATTGTCCTGAGATGGGCAGACCAGAATTTCACTTGGTACACAGGATTTCACATAAATTGTAAAATGAACTGTCTTGTTCTCTGTACCCTTTGTGATGATTCCTGAAGCTTTTCTGGCTCTTTCACTGTCACTTCATATTGAGCTGTTTGGGAGACTGAGTCACTGCTTTCCCTCCTGTGTAGCACTTAATCTGAGGTACTTTTAGCCTCATCGACTGGAGAATTTGACATTAAATGTTTTGAGAAAGCTCTGTACATTGTAGCAAGGGTCTCATTGATTTTGATTGTGGTTCTACATGGCATTAAGTCAAGTTCTGGGAATCTCATTTCAGAAACTGAAACCCCTTAGAAGAGGAGCTGTCATAGCTGACTTGCCCAGACAAACTGATCTGGCTGTGCCATGCTCTCCTTTCTCATTCACTGCATAGTTTCTAACTTCTGTAAGTGATAAACAGTTCTACAAGCAATGTTTTTCAGCACACTAGGTACCTGGAGAGCTATTAAAGCCATACAGTGACTAACAAGGGCTCTTGTTGGAAAAGCCATGTCTTCTGTCCTGTCTACAGACGTAATAAAATTAATATAAAGCATGTATAAAAAGAGTATTACAGGAAAGCAAAGATAATAGATAGGAATATAGGACAGTACTTTGCCTGTCTTTCATCAGTAACTTAAAATGAAGGTAGAAATGAAATAAAACTGCCGGTTAATTAACGGAGCTTTTGTCTGCGGATTTTCAAGAACGTGTTAGCAGCCTATTTTGGCTTTATTATTAAAAACTGTATTTTATTGAATATTTATTAATATTTGCTGTAGAAATTGTATACTCCTGTAATATTCTTATATCTACCCATTTAAGACTGCAGATAACACACAGAAGTCACCTGATACTTTTTTATTTACACTGCTGTCAAAGCATTGCTGGCAGCTTTGAGATTTCTCAGTGAGACCTGAATCCAGTAGTTGTAAGAATGAACTTTAAGGGTATGCAGGTCTTTGTGTCAGTGAATAACTGTTTCACACTCTTTATTCTTTGGCAATTCTTAAATAAATTTTAATTTATTGAACATTTCCATAGTTATTCAACTATTTAGAGAATATTAAAGCAAGTCTAGGTATTTCATTATTCTAATTGCTGTATTTCAAGGTTAGGGAAACTGAAAATATTCCCTGAATGAAGAGAAAAGGAAGCTCTATCAAGGCCACAAAGTCTGGGGTGTTGATAGGGTTGTTCTTCATTCTGGGGTCATTGTTTAACATAAATATATAAAAAGTTCTGAAATCATAAGCTGGAGCACAGGAATTCTCTTTTAAGGTAATATAATAAATTTTACTAACAAGAAGAAAAATTAATTTTTATCTAATATTACTACTTTAGTACAGAGGTTAAAGCCCATATCCAGAGAGTGGTCCTCAGTTTAGGGGACATTATATGCTTGCCTGAAGTTTGTATTTGTGCAAGAAAGAATGGGATGTGTCTTCTCTCCTCCAGACTGTTCTGCATCTCCTAGTGTATGGGTTGATGATAAACATACTCTCCTGGGAAATGACAAAATGTGGTTCTTAACTCCACCAAACAAAGCTGATCCCAGGCTTGCAGAGCAGTAGCTTTGAGGGAAGCTCTTGCTTCATGTGTGGTGTTTTCTCTTCCTGCTTCTTGTAGTTTAAAGAGAGCAACATCAACAGATACATTTTGTGAGACACCTGATGCTATAGGGTGTAATACGCTAGACAAAGCCTTTCAAGGCACTGCAGTGAAAGTGGAGCTGGTGTTCAGAAATTAAGCTGAAGACCTTACTTTCAGTTTTGGTGCTTATGGCCTTCACTATTTAATAATGCTGACTAAGGAGAAGGAAGATGTGATTTTCCATGCATAAAACTCTTGATTTATAATCTACAATTTATGAAGAGAAGGCAGATATTGTAATATACAAGTGTACGTAACAACTCTACTACTAAATTTTCCAGGTTCACAAAGAAACTGTTTTGACCAATATTTTAATTTCATTTGGGTGATAGGGAAGAGATCTCAGCAGATGGTTGTCATAAACTCCATATCTCGTTTTAGAATTAGCATACAAAGCTTGGCACCAAGTGCACAGCATATTTTCCCTGCGTGTTCATGCCAAAAGAAATCTGGCATAGAAAATATTTTTTCTAATTTATTTTTTCAGATTTTATTAACCACCATCAGACCTGCTTAACCTGTCATTACTCTATCCATAAATCTGGATGTTTCATAGTCTTATGAGGAAAAAAAAGTTTTAATACAGCAGTGACCTAAGTCACCAATTGTTAGCATTATTGGTTAATGTAATTAGAGTGATCAGTAAGTTTTCTTGCTCTTATAATACCCTGTTGCCTGATAGAGAGTCTGATTGAAATGGTTGTGCCTAAATTATAAGTAAGCTTTTTGAGGAGTGGTTTAGAAGACATACTAACACTCCTAAGCTCACAGGTGTCCTTGTTAAGATTATTTAAATAAAACTCTTCTTATTTTTATAAAACTTCTGGGTTTTTTTTATTGAGGTACAATTCCTCAGTGTACATTTGTGTGAAGTGAAGCAAGGTACTATCATCAGCAGAAACTCTTCCCCATCCATTGTCCATCTCATCCATTGACTCGACATGCACAGTATCCTAACAAGTATTTTCTTTTCATCCTAATTCTGAAATGAAACTAAAAACTCTCAACCCACTATGCAAATTTCAGCCATCCCCGGTAGGGCAGTCTAGAAGCATTATTTGCCCCAGGAGGTTTCTAAAATTCCTTGGCTGGTTGTCTAATTAGTACATTCCAAACCTAACAATACATTGTCTTCAGGAGTTCTTCTGAAGTAAGGTTAAAAAATACCTGAGACAAATATTACATACCTTTGAAAGAGATAAGGTAGTTATAGGAGAGAAATTAAAACAGAGGTCAGGAGGCTCTGCTAACTGTGTCTTCTCTGTGAGGTTTTTCAGATGAGAAAAATGCCATAGATAACACAACCGTATAAGAAACTGATGATAAAAACAATTAAAAAAATCACAACAGAGAAGTTGGATTGTCTTTTTTTTAAACCTTAAAAAACTGAAGACGATTGACAAACTTTTCAATAGCATAAGAAAATCAAAACAGATGGAGTTGAGTCCTCTGGATTCCCTAGCAGCAAACTCCCATCTTCTTTTCCATAGGACATTAAGACAGCTCATTAGCAGCAAGGTTAACCACTTTGCTTTTTTGCATACTGGGACACAGGCACCCAGTGGAAGGAGCTGTGTGGTAGCAGTCCTACCATCCTACCATCACTGAACACCCTCTTCCAGAGAGCAGGGGAAGCCCAGGGCTGTTCTCCCACCACCAGTACCCATTCTGCTGTTAGAAACTTCTAGATTTTGGTGTTTGACAGTGTGAATCTTCAGCTTCTTTGGCCTCTGACTGGTGTGGGTTAATGCAGGAAGTTAATGTCATGGAAGTGTGACTAACAATGCTATCAAACTTCAATTTGTTTAATCATTTATTGTGTCTTACTGAAACTCAACTGGAATCATTTGTCTTGGATATGCCCTTAAAAATGGGAACACAAGTTTGAATTTGTCTCTTTAGTTCAGCTTTGTAACTCAGTTGTTCATCCCTCTTTGGAATCATTCAAAATATCTGATGTAACAAATTTGGATCCAAATGTCTCAGTATTTTTCCCCCTTTAGCAAATGGCTAACACATAATTTTGTGTAAAAAGAAAACAGAACTGTAGAGGGGTGAATGGCTATTTCATCATGAAATTTTTAGTCTGCACTTTACTGAGATAGTAGATAAGCTCTTTTTCCCATTGTTGAAAAAGAAAGGTTGTGATCTTTGTGATCAATGTGACTGGTGTGTGATATGTGAGTCAGGCCACAACTTCCCAGAATTCAACTGTCTCAAAACTAGGAGAATTTACCTGTAAAGCTCAAGTCTGGAAACACAGGATGGCTTTAAGACCTCCTAAAAGGATAATAGAACCTAGGGACTGAAAGTCCAAGAGAGCACGTAGAGCTTGCTATTTTCCGTTGGATCCAATTGAAATGTTATGTGCTTTGTAAACTGATATTTTAACTGGTATGATTGAATAAAGAAGAGGAAAAACGATCCCTTTATGATTATTATCTTTTTATTCAGGGCCAGGGGAAATTAATTTCTAAATAATGTATCTGCCCTTTACACTGTTATTCACTTTTATGAAAGCTCCAATGGCTGTTCTGCAATTATGCTAATGATAGCTGTGACCCAATGCCCAGTGCAGGATGCTTAAACTATGCTTCTGTGAGGGAATTCCTGTGCTTCCAGCATTTCAGTACTTTCCTTAGTCATTTGTATGTTTTAACTCCTCTGTATTTTGCATTTTGCTTGCGGGAGGAGACTTTTAGTGCATCGTTTATCTTTTTGTTTGGGAATGCACAGGACAGATAGTTTGGATGAGGGCAAGAGTGGGACAGTCCCATAGGGGATCTGCGTCACATGACTAGGAATATTTGGCTTATTAAGGGGGTGCTAATGGTGATGTTGCTTTAACACTTTCAGTGCTCTTGACTAAGTATGTTCCTCATAAAGAAAAATCAGGTCTCCGTGAACATGTAGGTGAGTTCCCAGATAACGATGAATTTGGAGACAAGTGTTAGAGAAGGGTACGAATTCCTGCTTTTGATTCACTCTGTAACTTTATGAGAGATATTTAGCATTGATGCAGCTTGATACCTGATTAGGAAAATCAGCATAATCGTAGTTAACTACTGTGCCTATTTCACAGGGAAGCGTGATGATAAATTAGGTATAAGAGCTTGAAATATAAAAAGCTTTGTAAATGGATAACATGATCTACTTGTTCAGTCTTCTGACCTCAACTTATAACGAAGAGACTGCAACAAATAAATGTATGAAAAATATTTGCTTTAACTAAAGACTTTTTTTTTTTTTCTTCTGTAATGGAGTTTAACGTATCTACATCAGAGCTTTCTCAAATTGTGAGAAAAGAACCTGTGGCAACAACTCAGAAAAATGGCATCAAAAGAGACTGAAAATTACATGAAAATCTTTTTTTTCATAATGACTTAAAATTCTGCTATCAGTCTTAGGTAAACAGTTTGCAACAGCAAGGACAGGGATATCTGCTGACTGAAACATTTGTGTCTCAGATGGTAAAAGAAGCAATGCCTGTTGAAATACTACATCATTTAGCAATATGCTACAATACAAGTCCAGGTATGAAGATTATTAGAACCCTCTGTTGCTGAAGTACAGCAAAGATTCATTGCTAAGAAACAGCATGCATGAACAGACCAGATGAAACAAGCCCAGCAAGCCACGATGATGATACAAGTGACCCACTTAGGCAGGGATAAAAGAAGAATGACAACTATGAGAAGCAATAGACAGGTGGCTATACTAAGCAACAGACTTCTTAAAATGTCTGTAGCCCAAGACTTAGCTACTAGTTGAATGTTGGCAGTTTATTTATCCAGCATGCAGGAGAAAAAACAGTCTGTTCTTTAGTAAACAGAGAAAAGAAGTACCGGGCAGCAACTGAATATATTATCCATATGGTGGCCACTGTTTTCCCAGGAGGTGAAAATGGGTGAATCTTGTGTTGAAGAGTAAAGGAATCTTTCCAAAAAAGAGCCTGTAGAGAGATTTTTAACTAAGAGTATGCTTAAGTATCCTTGGTTTAGTATATTCCTGTTCACATTCATTCCCTTCATAGCTGGATGCCCTGTGTCTAGCCCACAGTTCTGTGGCAGATTGCCCCATCCTAGACTATGAGTTATAAGGTTATAATTGGGAACTCTACTGATTTCAGGTAGTGATGCTTTTCCATGTCCACGACAGATGCCAAGAGGTAGAAAATATGTTGAATCACAGAATCATAGAATGTCTAGTGTTGGAAGGGACCTTAAAGATCATACCTAGTTCCAACCCCCCCTCCATGGGCAGGGACACCTTCCCATAGATCAGGTTGCTCAAATTCCCATCCAGCCTGACCTTGGACACTGCCGGGGGGGGCAGCCACAGCTTCTCTGGGCAACTTGTGACAGGTTTTCACCACCCTCTTAGTTATTTCCTTTAGCAAATTCCTCCTAATTTTCAACAGAAAAATTGTGTCTCCTTGTAAAAAGGTGAGACTGCTGCCAATGGCAAGATTGGAATACTAGGTGGAATCATAATAATAACCAAGGTGAATTATGTTTAAAATTATGACAGGGCATAAATAAACCAGAGAAAAAAGATAGGATTGAGAAGGAGAAACGAGGATTGATTGCAGTGACTGGAAAAAGAAGAAATTATTCCCACAAAGCAGATTTCACTAGATTTCACATAGCAAAACCCATGGCCAGACTTAGGAAAGACCAATAGGACAGACGATGGCAGTGATGGAGAGCAGCAGATGGGAAGGCTGCGGATAGTCTAGCAGGTGCTGCTGGAGTCTCCCTAACCCTGTGACATCCTGGCAAAGCCTGTGTCTAAATAATGCACCCCATGGCACTGAGATGCCTGTGGAGCCTTTGTCTGTCCAAGTGAGTCTTTTCCAGAGCCAGTACTTGTTTGACAGGTCTTGATTTTGTGGTGACTTTGTTCCTTATGTCTTGTTTATTCACTCATGATGTTTTGTACACCATCTGTTTCTTTCCTCTCTGCTTCTTTTTTTTTTTTTTTTTTTTTTTTTGGTTTGTAAAATCATGAGACATTTTCAGTGTAAATATGTATGCATACTCTCCAACTAGTATTCTAAATAGCTTGAGTTTTTGATTAGCACGGAACTTAAGTGCCTGCCCTTATTTTGATCATCAGAAAAATGGCCAGATTTCATTCTTGTTTACTCTTATTTTAAGTCCTAAATAACTCTATTGGATGTAATGCAGTTCCACTATATGCTGCTATAAATGGCAAGATAATTTAACTGAGACACAAGCCACACACTCTTTCCATCTGGCCCTGGGAAAGATGGGTGTGTGGCAGCTGAGGAGGAGCTCTAATTCTCTTCTAGTTCTGTGAGCACACGACTCACAGGCCCAGCACAGGTCACAGCCAGGGACACCATGTCAGTTTGATGGCATGGGGCTGCAGAGGGTGAGCTGTCAAAATAGGAACTGTAGCTTCCTCCTCTGTGTTTCTGCAGGTCTTCTGCTTGAAAATTCATGCTCACATTCAGCTTTATCATACGCTGGCTCAGCATGATGGGCACAAACTCCAGCATTCTGTGCACAATTCCTACCTTTTACCATTCTTGTAGCCTGGCTTCTTGGACCATCCTGCATCCAGTTCACATATGATGGTTATAGAATCATTGAATAGTTTGGGTTGGAAGAGACCTTAAAGATTTCCATCTCGCCTATATGGGCAGGGACACTTTCCATTAGACCAGGATGCTCAAGGCCCCACCCAACCTGGCCTTGAACACTGCCAGGGAGGGAGGGAGAGGGACATCTACAGCTTTCCTGGGCAACCTGTTCCAGTCTCTCATTGCCCTCTGCATAAAGCATTTATTCCTAATATCTAGTCTAAATCTACCCCCTTTCAGTTTGAAACAGTTTCCCCTTGTCCTATCACTACATGCCCTTCAGAAAAGTCCCTCTCCAGTTTTTCTGTAGTGCATTTTCCTAGTGCATTTTGCAGTACTGTTACCACCAGCCTCTTTAATGTCTTTAGTAGTGGTTTTCTGAACAATTGATACAAGGTACAACTAGACTTATTTTCCTGAAGGTATTGGGAGTGAAACAGGAGGCTGTACTTTTGTCCTCTTAATAGTAGGAGGATCATGATGCGCACATTGCAAGCAACATCAGCAATTTTTTTTGTTTGCTGCTCCAAATTCCTACTGTTGTCAGAAGTGATGGGCTTTACAAAACAGGCAAAGAACAGTGAGTCTCCAAAAATTTGTGCTGAGGTAACTGTTTAAAACCTAGTTTGTTTCCTAAGATGGCAGAAAAGCTGAAGGACAGCAGTGTCTGTGGGAGGGTGGGGAAGCAGCAAAAATCCCTGTGTGTCAGAGGCCAGCAGCTGTAGCAGTACATTATTGCATTGAAAAATAAACTCGTATGTTACCTTGTTTTGTCACATAGATGGGTGAGGGAAATGCTCAAGACGTTCTGGGAACTGATGTCTGGGAGCCTGATTCTTTTGGAGGCCATCAGTATTTTCTCATTTCCCAGATCAGTGGCAGCACTCCAGCATCAGTGCTTTTTGCTCTTTCAGTGATGCTAACAAAAAGTGAGAGGCAGATGATAGTTACAACCGACAGCCTCTATGTTTAGCGACAACTTTAATGATAATAATTTTCCTCTTCATCTGATGTATTCAGTGATTCTTTCTAATGTTCATAATACTTATCAAAACAGTGACACAACTAACCAAACGAGTTTCTTCAATATACAGAATTTCCTAGCAACATAATTAAAATTATTTCAAATAAACATGCATTAAATAGAATAATTAAATAAATTTAAACAGATATTAAATGTAATATATTTGACATTAAGCATCAAATATTCATGCATACATTCTATGAAGGAACTCATTAATCAATATTGTTAATTACTATTCTGCTCATGATTTCAGTTAATCAACCAGAAGAAGCATTTTAAACAGGAAAAAAAAAAAAAAAAAAAAAAAAAAAAAAAAAAAAAAGAATAAGAGTAATAATATGAGTGTTTTCTTGTTTTCAGGTTTGGTTTGGTTTTGGGTTCTTTTGAATTTTTTTTTACTTGTATGTGTACGTGAGATAAGCTGGAGTTTGTGTTTAATGATTCTATTCCTGCCTGAGGGTAGGACACTACAACATTTATCTTCTTTGTTCATAAATGAGGAATGGACCTGAGTGCATGTACTGCTTGCACAGGCTTTGTGCTGGTTGTCAAAGACTGCTACCACATGATAAGTGGTAAACAGGAGTTTGGGGGATTGTGTCACCAGACATACTGCAAGGTTACTCACTGATGACTGTGAATGCACACCCATAGGATCACACACGTATCCCCTGGGTAATGTGAAAAAAACAGCAAACAGTCAGTGCAGGTGATTGCACTGTTATTAATATAAGAATTGTATTCTGCTAATGCAGGGATTGCATTCTATATTGTGAATGTATTCTGTTCTTAATACAAGGAGCAGATTACCTCAGAATCCTCTCGTTTTGATTTCCATAAATCTTCTCCATCCCTCCAGATAATCCCTACTGTATTTTTTTGTCTCCCCTTTCCCCAGTGAATGATATTCAGTGGCTCCAGGCTAAATTCCTTTCCTCTTGTTTGTGTAAGTGCACGTTTTTAATATCCTGAGTGTGATGAACACATTTTATCTGCCCAGGGAATAAGTGGGAGATGACTCCTAGAAAGGGAGCTGTTTCAGGGCTACCCATGAACAGAAGACTGAGCTAAAGGAAGACATATTGCCCTTTTTCCTCTCTTTTTTCTTAACTGGATTTCTCAGGAGCCTTTTGGGGGGAATAGGAAGGAAATCCTTGAATGACACACTCTTCTCCACTGACATGCCTATGCAGCAATCAGATTATACTGCAAGCTCTGGTCTTTTTCAGTGTAAGAAATGTTGCATTTTCATTTCAAATAAGAATTTATGACTTCAGAATTTCTTTGATGTTCTAGACAATGATTACTGGAACTGCTACAACCTGACTTAGTTGCTAAAAGAAAGTTTAATAACTTCTAATAGGTTATTCTTCAAACTTATGTTAAAAGCATTCAGACTAATTTTTGTTAGAAGATTTAGCTGAAGTCAGATCTCTTTTTCCTAGTTTTACTTCCCTGAAATATTTTTGTTAGGAAAAATAATTCAATTTGTAATGAAAACCAATCTTCAGCCTTTACTATTGTACCAAATAGAAATATTTAATTGACAAAGAGCATATGGTTTTACTTCACATAGAATCCATAAAGTATCAGCCTCTTTATCATGTTTAAGACAATGATGAATAATCCATCAGCCTCATAATCAAAATCAAGAAACTTGTGGTCTGGGCTGGCTTTAGGTGAGTGGGCTTCTCCAGCTGTTTAAGTAAGTAAAGGAAGAGTCTTACTGTACTGGAGGACATAAATGTGTTGGGATTCTATCATACTAATTACAATTCTTGTTCCATAACATTCCAGGTATTGTGGCAGTCTTCTTAAAACAGTTATGAAACCTTTATGGTAAACAGTGTATTTCCTCAGTTGATTAGAACATTTCCATGAATCCCTGATGTAACATTTCTCTTCACTATAGCAAGTTTGAGCAACAGAAACTATCATTATGGGAGCTTCGTGATATTTTTTTTAATCTTTACTGTGTGGGTGCCAAAGCCCAAGAACGAGTGTGATTACTTATACAGATTCTGATGTGATAAATGCCCTTTTTTTTTATCCAGGTTAAATTGTGCATCTAAAATATTGCTGTAAATAGCTCTGCCAAGGTCACTTTATGGTCAGTGCACAGCAGACTTGTACATCACATTAAAGTGTTAAGTAATTTAGACTGTATTTGAATTTTAGTAATTTGTCCTTTGAAAGCTTTCAAATACCTTTACCATCAGGCTAATAGATTTAAAAGATCTGGATGAATGAACAATCTAGATGTGTTAGATGGCTAGCATGCTGTATAGCTGACATTTTTCCTATACTATGATAGAACAAACTGGTTATTTTTGCTGTACTGAAGGAAAGATAAAAGAAAAAAATAAAACCATAGCACCAAATGCACCACAGATGGTTTACCACTACTTACAAGACAGATTGATCTATTTTAAATAACCCTGTGATACTGTAAGGGACTAGACAAATATCAAAACCAAAAACAAAATAGAAAAATGAGCTGATAGATCAGATGCTGCTTATCTGTCCTCATGTGAGGACATCCTCTCTTGTCCAGTTCAGTTATAAACTGAGATGATGCCTAAAAGACTCTTCTCTATCATTTCCCTGTCTTATAGAAAATTCCTGCCAAGGAACTTTACCAATGGATGTATCTAAAACCATTCCTGTATTCTCATATTTAGTTTGTATTCTGCTCTTCAGTCAATTACAATTTGCACTTTTTGGCAGAGACAGGCAATACATAGTGCAGTCCACATATTGCTTAGCTAATTGTTTCCTTTATGTGGCTGTTTAGTGGTATTTTTAATACCTGCAAAATTAGATGCAATTTTAAACAGAATCCTGAAACAGAAGGGATCAGTCAGTGAATCTTAACTGTGTTTTTTTCTTATTTTTTACTTGAATAAATGTATTCATTACCTGCTGGGGAATGAATTCAAAGGAGAAAAGCCAATCGTAGCACCTGCTTTACATAGTGCTGATGAGAATATGCTTGGAGCCTCTCACTTCTGGGGCAGAACAGTGTCAGCAGATCAGTGTATCTAGAAAATACTCAGGAAAAAAACGTGACTGAGAAAATGAATACTAGAAGAAAACTCACAAGAAAAATGTGAGCATCAAATACATGAGTTCTATGATTTCTAGATCCCTCTCTCATCATGGAACACCGGTAGAATACAGAATGGTGATCTTTCAAATAACTCAAAGCTGAATATGAGTAATACGATTGCAGAAACTCCTTTAAGTTGCTAAAATAAGCATAATGTTACCAGCAGAGAGCTAAAACCAAAATGCTTTGCGTGGCTTTAAAAAAGATTAACCCTGAAGTCATTAGAATTCTCTCTGAAAAAGGAAAAATAGAAAACAGATTCTTTTTTTTCAGTTTTCTTACTTGTACTATGAATAAAAGTTCTCTAAAGGAATGTATCGCTATAATAACTCACAAATCACCTGGAAATATTTTTTTATATAAGGGTATTTATAGATATATATACAAACACACACACATGTGCATATGCACATATGTATGTATGTATGGACCCACATAAATATGTGTTCATTGTGTTTGATGTTTTCTGACATTTAAGTAGCAGTGCAATCTTGGCCTCGAGGAAATACATGTAGTATTTAATAGTTAAGCCAAATATATTTGATAGGTAGTGCCCTTATGCTAAATTGTTATCAATCAATACAATAATGAGTATTTCATCATAGGTAGAAAATGCTAAAACAGTGAAGAGAATTGCTTCCTTAAGTATTTTATTTTCTGAAGCCCTAAATGGGCATAAAATGATGCAGAGTAATAGCATAAAGCATCACTTTCATGTTATTCTATTCAGTCCTGGGTGACAATGAAAGAGCAGAATTTGTATAATTAGAAATATTTATTATTAAATGTGATATGTTTTTAAATAACTAACATATTATCCGTCTCATAACACTTAATCTTTTATTTCATGAAATGAAAAAAAAATTTCTTCTGTTAAAGAATGATTAAAACAAATTCAAAAAATTCTCCCACCATGAAAGAAAGAAAGAAAAATTTAAAAACTAATATATAAAATTTTGAAATCCTTCCTCTAGCCTCTAGAAAGAAAAATCTGGGCATGTGATTGAGATGTTAACCATTGTAATGAGGCTTCCATTTTGCATGGCAGTGTATTTGAGATCTGTTTTTTATTTTCACCCTGTCCTTGATAAATCCTCAGCACAGGTGTATACTGGGCTTAGAATGAAACAGTGCAGCTGGGCAAAAAATACATGATGTCATGAAAACTTCATTAGTTGTTTCTGTCTCTGGAGAGATGGACACAACCCTAGATGCAAATGAATAATTGCAAATTAGGAACTGGTGAATTGGTTTGTTATTCCATCTTCTCAGTCTGTGCCAGATGAACGTGAAATATATAAACTGTAATTTTATATCAGGCTTGGTACTTGCGTTCAAATGAGAAGTCCTGATGATGTGTGATAATTTATATCTTACTTCTACTTCAAAAACTTGTTTAATCACATCAGTGTCTCAAATGGGTGAGCATCTTTCCATAACATATACATCTGGTATATTAACTTTTAAGTGAGTGTTTCAGTACTCTGCTATCTTAATCCAGGAAATTCATTACCTAACATCTGTTTTAGAAGCTAGCTTGCAATATGACTGGTGACAAGTAGTTTCCATAGTTTCCACTGGAGCAATATAGTGTTTTCCACATCAGCACTCACTGCTGAATAACAAACAAGTCAGATCATGGAGCTATACAATAACAAAAGAAGAGGAACATTGTGCAGATAATGAAGCTGTTGTATCAGGCTTCAGCAATAAAAACCAAAACAACTGTCATTACGTTCTCATAGGTTACTGTGAAAGTAAGGTTCTAGCAGTAGATTTACTTTTGTTCTAGTTATACTAGCCTACAGGTTCAGTCTGTGACTTTATTCTTAGAGAGCAGACACTTGTTGAATTTCATAGAGCAAAATGCAAATATTTCTTCTGTTTTACTTCTTTATCCCAAAATTTTCCAGTAAATCAGGATTATATCTTTTACTTGCCATAGGACAACTGCATTCCATGTTAATGAAAAGCAGAAAATGTATGGTGATACAGGGTTCCTACAAACACATTTATATATTAACTGCCAGAGTAGAAATGTTTGCAGTTGGAATACATTTCACTTAGGAAATGAAATAAAATCAAAATCTAAGGATTCTATTCCCAGGAAACAAACTGCATAATCCAGTGGTGCATATTCCTATTTTCTGATTTTTAAATTTAAATGCATTCACTGAACATGTGAGTTCACTTACACTGTCTTAGATTTTGTATGCAGTGGGAAAAAATTGGTCAAGTATGCTACCATAATATAATTAAAGATAAAATAGTAAAAGGTGAATCTTAATACCATTTTAAATTTTGCATTTAATTCTAGACAGACATACTTAAATGTACAAATGTTTCTCTGTTAGTGGTGTATGCCAAATACCACTTCCAAAAAATTCCTATGCTTAATATGACTTACCAACATTTCTGCATTTTGAAAGGGCTCTTTGAACTAAAAAAAAAAAACCAAACAAAAAAAGAACCACACCAAAAAAACTAAACAATCCACATAAAAGCTTCAGAGAGACTTTTCCTTTTGTAATTTAGGTAAGCAGAAAAAAAAATCCTGTACAGTGAAAAACTTTGTTAACTTATATCTCTATAAAATGGTTAAGAAGAGAAAATGTGTACCATGTTGAAAAATACAAACAAGTTTTCGGAGAAGTGAACACTAATTTCTTGCAAAATCTGTGTCTGTGGATCCAAGGTGAGTTCAAAGGCACACACAATTGCATAAAGAACTAGTAGATTTACAACTCTGCAAATACAGTTATTTGTGTTTCCAAACTTTTATGGAAGGTTAAAGTGTGCTTTGAAAACACGGCCATAAGTACGTGCTGTCTTCGTGAAGTACAGCACCTTAGCTGGGCATGTTCTACTGTGTTGATCTGAAACTTTTATGTCAAGAATATCTCAGACCTAAAAGAAACAGAACTAATATCAAGATTAAATTATGTCTTAAAAAAGGTAGGTGTTATGCTGGCAATTAATTTACATTTGCAGGAGAATGTGATGACAGTTGAACAGATCCTTTTTCAAAATTACTTTAGGCTACATTCTGAGAAAGTTTAATTCAGCATAAGAAATGCAGTCCTGTCCTTCATGTGTGAAGCGATTTCTGCTGTCTTCCAGACTCCAGGAACCTCTACCAATTGCCATGACCGTTCAAGGATATTTGAGTGGGCTCACGATGCCATCAGCCATCTTCCTCAGCACTCATGGGTGCAGTTTGTCCGGGCCCATGGACTCTTGTGTGTCCAGTTCTTCTAAGTGCTCTCTAGCCTGGTCCTCCTCCACTGAGGAAGAGTCTTTCTTGGTCCAGACTTCCCCTGTGGTCCCAGAGATTTGGGTTTCTTCAAGGCAGGTGGACACCTGCTCATGCTATAGAAAGGTGCTTCTTCATGCTATAGAATAGGGTTTAGAAGCTACTGTCAGTATTGCCCTACCTTCACATGGAACTGAGCATTTCCCTTCCCAACAGAGATCTGTGGGACATGTCAAGAACTGGGAACTGCAGAAGTACAGACAGTTGGATGCTGAACAGGTCCTCAGAGTATGAAGAGTGAATATGACGGAGAATGCTTCTGTGCTATGATATTTTTTAGTTATGGAAGTGTGTTCACTAATGTTTTAATTTAAATAATGAATAGATTGTAGGTGAAAAAAGACAGATCCTGACTGCAGACTGCATGTTTAACAGCAGACATTTCCAGAGCCAGGAGCCAAGATGGCATCTGATAGCCAGTAATAATATCTAGTGGATATATCAATACTAATGCCATGACTTTTCACAGTTGTGGGAAAAAATCCGCGGAGGCTTAAAGGACGACACGCAGTCACCAATGTGGTTAAAGTGAAGTCGTTTATTAAGAGTGGACACTTGCTTTATATAGAACCTTTGTTTATATAACGATATCTTGCAGGTGGCTGTATCTTGGACACAAATTCTGTTCTCACAGATCTTCTGCTGGCTTCCTCATTATCCTGTTATTTCTTCTTTTCTACTGCCAGCTCCCTTATCTTTTTCCCATAGCTCATCTTTCAGTAACCTTGCAACTGGGTCTCAAGGCCCTTAGTTTACTCTAGCTAAAGCTAAAGAGTCAGGATTGCTCACATGTCTGTTTTCTTCCAGACAGTTTCCCAACACACAGTCACATCTTTTTCCTCTACTTGGCATATTCTAATCTTTGAAGATTTTTGTCCATCCATTAAGACAGATCTTTATTCATTGAGAAGTAAGTACCTATGGAAAGTAATAAATCATGGAAAAATAGCTTCTTGAAATAGGTAGTAGGTACAACTTGCTCAAAGCACTAGCTTTTTTCTAGAAGCCAAACAAAAATAAGACAGTTTCAATCTGAACAGTTATGATTTCCACCTCTAGCCTTTATTTAAAGCTCAAGGTGGACTTGCAAGTGCTGGCCCTAAATGGCCACGGAGTGCTTTTCTACAGTGATCCCAGCTAAAATCTTATTCTTATTTTTGTCCCTTTAAAATACAATTTCATCTGCTGACAGTTCTAAAAATTACCTGCTACTTACAAAATACCCATCAGTTCCTAAGAACACAGTGTCTTGGGTTTTGGGTTTGCTTTTTTTTTGTGATCTGTGGAAATTCTGTTTTCCAAATCTTCATACATTTGGCCCTGATGCAAAAAAAAAACCAGAAAAAAATTAGTTTTAAAGAAACAAGTGTTTTCTAAAAGTAAAAAAAGAACACTGTCAAATAACAGTTGATTGTAGTAAAGAGAGGGAAAGCTCCTTTCTTCTAAATCATAGCAAATTTGGGAAATCTTAAATAGCAAAACTTCTGTGGATTTGAGTCAAGATAGATCTTTGTTCCTCTGCTGTTTTTTTTGGATACTGTTACCACTTGCAAAGTAAGAAATAGAACATCCAGTAAGATGGTAATATTGAAAAAATAAATAAATAAAAGGAAAAGAATGAAAGGGTTTTTTTTTTTCTAGTGCACCACTGGAACAACCCTAAGGATTTTCTGCTTGGATGCTCTCAAATGAATAGCTTCTCCTAACTGTGAATTATGTTTGGGAAAATAGAAAACTGAGAAATTACAGGAAGCAAAGACACTCAATAGGATACAGAGATATTCTAATAAGACGTGCTTGAGTCTTTAACCAGTCCCTGAGTTCCCCTCAGATATTTTGGTTTAAACAAAAAAAAAGGGAAAATAGGCAACATTTTCAGATACTCATGTCTGTGTAAAACTGAGCTGATGGTGCATTGCACTGCATTCTGTAGCACATAAAGCTTTTTTCCTTCATTATGGTTGTTTTTAAATTGGTGCTGGGAAGTGCCTTACAGAGGTGAAGGAAAAATTGCTTTGCCAATAGGACAAAACATGGAGAAATTTGAAGTGCTCCTGGTTTTTGTAGTGCACCTGGCAGTGTTTGAAAAGGTACCGCATATATTTCTATGGTGTATCTTCAATTTCTTTATATCTTGATTTATGCTTAAGTGTTTAATATATATATAATTGACATATTTACAAGTAATCTCCAAACCACTTAATCTCTGCCAGTCTAAAGTGAACTAAATGAAGGCAATTGAAGAGGTGAAATTTCCACTTAAAAGAAGACCTGGTGCACTCCCTTGACAGCTGCAGAAATGTAGCTCTTGCAAGGCTCTGCTTGTACTAAGAAAGGCCTGTTCAGAGGTTTCCCACTATTGAAAAAGCTATGGAATAGCTTGGAAAGAGATGAAAACTAGTTTATTGGTCAGTAATCTTAAAAAAGATTCTTCTAACAGCTCACTCACACCACTTTTGCTTCTAAACCTCTTTCATAGTGATATGGACAATAGTCCTTGCCAGTCTGGAGTCAGTATATAGTTGAGAGCACAAGTAACGTTTGTTGGGAGTATTTCATTACAGAAGAGCCTAGAGATTCCAGGGAAAAAAGTCAAATCACTTGAAAGTAAATACATTAATTATAGGTTTGCTTTTGTCTTGCTCCTCTTCGTAATACAGAAGGAAGTGTAGGATTGGGATGGGTTCTCTTTTGGGATTCTCAGATTGAGGAGTCCCGAAACTCAGGTTTCCATATATTTCAAAATAAAAATAAATTGTTTCCCAGCTAGCAGGCACATAGTGCTGGCGAATGTCCAGAAAACCTTTTTGGGAAGGTAGCTGCAAACTCTTCCTTCAGCAGAGACAAGGAGGTGGGTACTCAAAGGGGGGTACAGACAAGAACTACCTGACATATATCTTCTTGTTTTTGTCATGTGCAGAAAAATAAAGGTAATGGTTTAGCTGCTGGTGGACAGGCTTACAGTAGCAGACTTGAGAGCATTTAAAATTTTCCAGTTTGTGCAGTCACAAAGTTGAGTGATTAAAAAATTCAGGTTTTTAGTCACAGTAATAACAGGTATGATAATTCCCAGAATGTCTTAGTGAGGTGTTGGGGTGATAGGAGAAAAACCTGGACTTCAAATTTCAGGACGACATAAATTTTTCAACCCAAGTTATTTATACAAAGTTTTAGCAATCTGGGAGAATCATAGACTTTTAGCTTAATCCACTTAGCCCAAGTGGTGGTGAGTGTAAATGGCAGTGCATGTTAGTCAGACGTGCCTGGGAGAGAGCTGGAATGGAGGATTTAATCTCATAAACCCCATGGATAGAAAGCTTAAATTCAATAAAATAATCTACCTTTGCTGCTAAGTAGGATTAGCTGCAGCCACTAGAAGCTGAGAGTACTCAGCACCTTGAGGTGTATGAAGTTGTATGTATTTGCCTTGGCCTGCTATGCTGAATTTAAAATGCATAGTGAGACATTGATATCCAGTACCTGTTCAGATGTAGAATTAAAATGAATGACAGACATTGAAAATTAATTTAAATTAAATTTAATATATTTCAGTTTTAATTAAATAAATTCAGTTAAATAATTGATCATCTGAATTATGGAAAAAAAAAAAAGAGAAATAAAGTCATCTCAGTTAATTCCATTTATAGGACTCCTTCTTTCAACAAAACAGTGATGAAGTTACTGTTATTTTTTTAGTGTGCAGCCATACTTTCTATGATGAGGTGAATTATATTGAAAGACAAGGTATGTAGTTTTCCTAAACTTGACACATTTAATTAAATTTTGGAAATTTTCCTTGAATTGAATGGGAAAACAGAAGGATTGTCTAGCAAAGATTTGCATACTTCTAAAACCATTAATGCAGAACTGGGTAAATTATTGTTAAATAATAGTTTGGAACTTACAGGTTCACAATCATTTCTCACAGTATCAGAGTCACAGAATCAGCTGGGTTGGAAAGGACCTCTGAGATCATCGAGTCCAACCCTTGACCCACTACCACCATGGTTACTAGAACATGGCACTGAGTGCCACATCTAGTCTCTTCTTAAAAACTTCCAGGGACAGAGAATCAATTTATTCTATTCCAAATATTTCTGCTGTGAGTCTGTAGAATTTTTTAGTTGGAAAACATGTAATGTAAGGCTGCTATTTATAGCAACGTTGTGAAGATAGCTCACCATAGGTTTTTTAGAAGCATAGAAGATAGGTGAGGAACCAACAAGGCATCATTCAGCTAGTAATTTTTTTTCACAGCTGAGTCCTATTAGCACTAGCTATTATTTTTAGATAAAAATGAAATTATATGTTTAGTTATATGACTAAACCCTCTGTATCTTCACAACTGTGCTGCCTGTCCCAGCTTTCTGTCACAGAAAAGCACTGAAACCAATGGGATCTTTTTCTTATTCAAGAATATAAGGCTGAGTTCAACCCCCCATCATGATTCTAGAGGAAAATCGGGGAAAGGATTTGAGACCATCAAAGGCTGTCCCTAAAAGCCATCAAGGCTCCAGATACCTGGTTTTGATGTGCTTGTGGGATTCGGATGTGCTGGATCACTGTTCTGAAGTCCCAAACACAAGTGCAGTCAGTGGCTCTCACACGTGGGCTCTAAATTGACTTTATCACTTCTGTCTTGAATGGGATCTGCTGGGGAAATCAAATTTACATGGAGTTTGGCTAACAGCTGCTGGGATCCTCTCCCCAGTTGGAATTTCAGTTTGAATATTTCCAGTTTGAATAGGTAGCACTGAGCTCAACAAGGTGCATGAGAGTGGTGCTCATTCATATATTCAAACACCTCCTCAGTCTGTCCTTGTTCTTCTAGGATTTTAAAAAATTAAAAGAAAAAAGAAAAAAAGGTCACTCTCTTCAGTCTCATATCCTAATTATTAAGCTCTATTTTCACAATGCCAATTCAGACTCTAAAGGAGATTTATGATTTATGACCAGGATATTAACCATATTAGTAATCATTACTATTCCCTTATGAGCCACTCTACAATACATGGTGCTTTAAATATCTATTCCTCTTTTCATACACATTTAATATACAATTACAAGATCTTTTTTCTTTAGCTGTGCAGGAAAGACTGAAGAATTACTTCTAATTTAAAAGAACGAAAAACTTCATGAGCATTCCTATCACCCAGTTCTCATGTGTGTGTTATCTGCTTTAGCATAAGAAAAAAAAAAACAACTCACAATATTTCATCTCTGTGAATAAGAAAATAACTTAATTCTTTTTTTTTGTGAATTTCTGACTCATAACACAGAATTAAATGTAGTAAGTTTTTTTTTCTCTTTGCTAAAGGGACAGATTAAAAGCTTTAAAGACACTTAAACATTTAATCATTAATTCAGTGATGAATGTTCATAATAAGCAGCAAGGACCACCATATATGCACTTATGCACCATTATTTAAATATTACTATAAAATACTAAAACAAATGTAAAAAAATGCTTTCAATTGCAGAGCTGTGTGCAATGCAGTAGTTATGAAACTTGATAGGTTTACTTTTTAAAAATACTTTCAAATACTTTTAAAATACTTAAATATGTCCATAACAGTATAATAATGTAAAGTGAAAAGAAACTGAACATGTATATTCTAAGCCCATTTTACCTCCTTCCACTCTTCTCTCCTTTCAATGCCATATATAATTGCTGATTGTATTGCTTAGGAGTCATGGAAAAGTACTGAAGTTTCTTTTACTTCAGGAAATATTTTCAGATATTAGGAAGTTGGAATTTAATCTTCAATTATAAGATTATAATTGTGAAACTCTGTTTTTTTATTCCATCATGTTGTTTTTCTATAATAAAATACACCAGGGGTCTTGCAGTCCATCAAAAGGTTGAGAACTTACATGTTAATGATCCTAGTATTATCTAGGGAGCATGGTATCTGACTTTTTTATCCCATTTGCATCTCTTCAGTTTAACTGAGGTTTTCCCCTTGAGAATACTGTTTGCTTCTGTGTCTAGTACTTATCATCAAGATTACCTGATGTAGGAATATACCATAACTGTAGAAACACTGAAGTGTATGCAGAAGGATGGGATGAACTGCAGAGACTCATGTACTAAATGCATCTGTTTAAAAGCTGTTTTTCCACTTCTGGGTGTTATTTATAAATAGATTTTTTACCTGTAACTTTTCTGACACCATTCCATGTGACAGCCTACATCTCTACCTCCACTGCACTGCTACTCACTGGGTTAATAATTGTACCTGATCTGGATCTTAAGCTGTTTTTGCTCAGATGTCCTCAGTGTGAGAGGGTCCTTCAGCTCTGGAGCTTATTTCACTTTCCTCCTCAAGCCTGGGGTGTTTGTATTCAATGTAAAGCTTGTCTTGTGCAGCCACCTGGGCAGAGGCAGGTTAGATGTACTACCCATCAAGCAACCTAAGATGCTAGAAGATCTTTAAGAGGCAGAATGTTTTGCTACCTGGTATTAAGCAGGAATTAGGTAATATTTTATTTTGTTAATAAATAAATAAGTCATTGTAATTGTATTAAAGTACCTGAAACTTTCTTTTAATGCATGCTGCAGAGCAGAGAAGGAGGCATAATAAATACAGATGCTTTATCTCCTGGTGGATAATCTTTTTTACAAGGTTTATGCAACAGCAAAATAAAATATAGCCAAGTTGAATAATAATAATACATATAGCACTGATAACATTTTTATCATGATATCTAATAAATTGTTGACCTTGAAAGTCTGAAAATATTTTCATCAATATCTGTCTACAGTAATTATAGCACTTGCTCAGTCTTATACTCAGTCTTATACATGCCTAATCTTTCATGTACAATAAAAGTGGAGAGACATTTGACAACAAGTATATCTGTACCTGGTGTATAGTCTAGGCTTTTTTCAATAAGTTATGTTCTTTCTCCTGCTACTGCTATTATTTCCTTAATAATCTTTCCTTTTGTCTCAAATCTTATTTTGAAAAGACAAAACCTACAATTCTTATACCTCATGCATATCTGCCTAATAGAGTTATTAAATCAGTTTTTTTAAGCTTACATACTTTGAAAATGTCTTTTTGATAATTTACTGAGCTTCCTATTTAATTGTTTTTCCAATGCCATGATTTCAGCTTTTATTTGATATGTCTTTCTCTTCCTTTCAATATTTTTTGTTTACTTATTTCCATATTTGTTTCTCACTTAAAATTTGGCATAAAATTCGGAACGTTGCATCTAAATTATTTTAATATTTTTAGTTTCTCTGAAAGTTTGGATGGTAACCCTGAGATTCAGTAGCAGTATCTTTTTTCAAAAATATTTTCACTGTCTTTTCCTTACTGAATGTGGGGAGAGGGACATTCCTTGCATACCTGTTTGTTCCCCTGCCATTGTCCTCTCTATCATTACACTGGGTATCCATAAATCTCTCAGTACTGAAACTAATTTAGATTATAGCCATTTGAAACAAATAGATTTAAAATGGCTTTGATTCCAGCAGTGAAAATTACTCTTGTATTTTTATGGTGCTATTACAGACCATCTTCGCAGCATGTTTTTATTTGATTTTTTTTTCCTTAGTGTGCAGAAAAGTCTTGGCTCTGGGGAAAATATGCTGTGCTCTTTGGTTAGTCAGATTTCTGTGAAGTGAGCAGTCCAAGAGAAATGCAGAGACTTGTTTTTTCTGCTTGGACCTCTGACTGGGTAGAATGCCAAGGCACTGCTACCTCTCCAAAGCCAGGCCCTGATGGTGGCCTGGGGTTTCTGGAAGGAGCTCCCATGCCTGCTGCCACAAGTGACAAAGGAAGAAAAGTCTTCATCCTTTTTCTCACTGCCAGTTCAGCTTTTTCCCAGCCTGTGCCACCAGTTTCTCCTCTGCCAAGGAGCTGTGCCAGGCAGTGACACTGCTGGTGCTGCTGTTGGTGTGGGGCCATCAGGAGAGGAGATGATGCTCCTGTGGTCAGAGTATCAGCATTGCGGGTGGTCTTGTTTATTTTGAGCTTGCAAAAACCTTCTGACACACAGTCTATGGCTAAACTGCATGATCAAATGAAGATTCAGCATTCTTCAAGGGATTCATGCGTGGGATCTAGACCAGAACCCAGGTTACCAGGACGCAGGTTAGTCTGGAGAAATCCTTTTTCTGGAAAAATGGAGGATCAAATACATAGACAAAGCCACCATCCCCACAGCTCCTCTGTCAGACAGTGCTGCTGTGATGAATCACCCTTCTGCCAGCTCCTGCTCTCAGGATGTTGCAGGTGGCTCTGTAGTGACTGAATTTAAAATATTCTCAACCTATCTCCTGACTGAGAATCAGACCATGGTTAATATATTTCAGTATATGCTAGTAGGATTATTAAGAACATTTCTGCTATGCGTTTGTAAGAGTCTTAGTGCTTGCCGAGACTCTCCTTATTCTGAAGAGAGCTCATGTTATCTTAACCCTGCATAGCAATAAGTTAAAAAATTACTAATGTATTTTAAAAACTAATTCCTGTGCCATGTATCAAGTTCATTACCAACATACTGTGTGCGATTGGCTTGTACATTTTATCACCTAATGGGATTTTTTAAAGTTCTAAAACAATTCAGAAGATATAAAATGAAGGGCACTCAACAAACCCCTAATAAGATATTTCCTTGCCTAGACTTCTCATCCTTCACTGCTCTTTCCAGTCTCCTCAGTTCGAACAGCATCTTTTGTTTACTGTGCCCCATGGGACTGAGAGTGCGTAGCTGTAGCCAGGCGGGATGAGACAGGCACACTAAACAAGAGTAAACGTGTCTGAATTTAGCTGGCTGCTGTTGCCATCCCTGTTATCCTTGACAAGGGAGCTGCAAACCTACAGCAGTGGGTTAGCAGGAGGCAATGCATCTCCCACCTCACATAGCTGAGGAAAAAAAGGATGCACAAGTACTGTGTACAACAAGAAAATATGTGTAGGTATTATATACATATATGGATAAAATATATCTATATATTTTCTTGGCTTATTGTGGACTAGAATAGACTCCAGCTTTAAGAGCAATTAGTTATCTCATTAGTAGTGGAGCTGCAGCACATGGATGGGGAGGAGCAATGGCAGTCCTGCTCCCTGCCTCCTTAGAAGCAAGTGGGCTTTCCTGGAGGAAGACCAAGCACGCCACATCCCTTCCTAGGAGCCAGCATAGACATGCAGTGCAAACCCATGATGACTTCTTTAGTAGGTGGCTTTGCCACCCTTCTGCAGCCTGCTATATGCCCTCTGTTCTTATTACCAGTTCCCTTATATATTCCCTTCAAGTGACAGCTGTAAATAAGCACAAGTCTCTGGCAGCTGGGATTCACTTGAAATTAAATTCACAGATAGGGAGCTGTCAGCTAACTGACTTCTTTTGCATTGTAGCTGTCATTTGAATGAATTACAGACCAGAGTATCCATTCGTTTGAGGGCCTGTGAGCAAGAGGGGTGGAAAAAATTGGGGCAAATGGCTTCAATTTAATACAGGTTTCTACAAGTTTCTCAAATGCCATGCACCCATCTTTAGTGTGGTTATTTTGTGAGGCTAACAGCATTTTAGTGTAAACTGTAGTAATCTGTTCAAAGCTCTCTTTAGTGTAAAAACAAAATATTAAATTTGTTCTACAATTAAATTAGGCTTGTTTTGCTCTGTTCTAGCAAAAACTAAAGTACCCGCATCAAATTTTTTTAGCAGCTGCCTATGCACAAATTACACTCTGGGATTGGCAGCTTTTATTCATGTGCTGAGGAGCAAGACATCCCCTGCCTTCCACACTGCTTGTTGAGTGTGGTGCCCCATGCTGATGATGCCAGGCAGATTTAATTGTGCATGCTCAAAGAGAAAAATGACATCCACACTTGGGTTAGTGCTCTCTGTGGCAAGCTGACAAATCCTCCAGCTGTCAACTAACCTCAAAGGCAAGTGTACGTGGCTCCAGCTTATGTCTGCTTCCATTCTGCCCATAGGCATTTATAAGCTGAAACTCATATTGGCTGCAATACATTCAGATTGCTACTGAGAGAAATGTATGGTCTGTTTTATGTGTTTCAATCTCTAAGGGTGACCCACACAATTAAGTTTTATTTTTCAGACACACTATAAACAGGTAAAGACAGTAATTTTTTGCATATGTGGCAAGTGAAAGTGCATAATGTTTATGGCTATGCATCTGGCTAGGTTGCTGATTGCTTAGAGAAAATCATTTCTTCCTTGGGCTCAGATGGATTATATTTGTATTTTTATTTATTTATTGGGGTTACTGGCTTCCAGAGAACTGCATGCACACAAAATGGCCTGACATAACTGTCAATATATATGGGCAAATGCAAAGAGGCATGTGGTGCTACTGCGATATTGGAGTCACAGAGGAGGACTTCTGGCAGAAGCACTGTCACTCATGGTGCACTGCAGGCTGTCCATCTAAAACTATCATTACCTGGCACCTATGCTCCAGTGCAATAATCAGACCAATCTGTGAATGGGCAAAAAGCCATCTTGACAGATGGCTTTGACTGTAGGTAACCAGGAAACTATGCATATATATTAAACATGGGTTCAGAGAGTATGGGTCTTATCTAGGAACATCAAAACTCCTGTCGGTTTTGAGTTCCTCTGTATACTGTTGAGAGCATATGCCATACCCATCAGACATCCACGAAGGGTGGGCTAGAGCCAGCTCCCATGGTTCTGATGAGCTTTATAGGAATTGCTTGCTTGGGCATGGTCTCAACTACAGATTTATCTCATGTTTTGCAATGAACATTGAATTTGTGGTAGAGAGACAAAGAATGAAGTCTGAGTATGCAGTTGCATCCACCTAATTTCCATGAGCAGCTGAAGTACTGTCTCACCCAAATTTTATCTGATGGAGAGGGCTACTCAACCTGCCTGGCACAATTGCCTAGTTTCCTAAGTAGACAGTGATAGAGAGAAGCCTTGGATGTGGGCAGAGAAAAGTCTGATATATTTACATTTTGAGTGTATTGGAGTCTTGGAACAGCATCTTAGAATATAAATGACAGAAAATACCAAATATCTCTATTGATGGATGATTTAGTTCACCAAACTCTTCTGTGCTGTTCTTTTTCATATTAGTCCAATATTAAAACATGCAGCTACAAAGTGGGGAATTCCTGAGTTCTTGATCTCTTCAGTATAATAAACTGCAGATCCTGACCCCATTAGTCCAGGTTAGGGGTTCTCACTATGTTTTGAAGATGAATCACAGCTCACTCTCATGAGGCCACAGTGAACACAAGCAGAATTAATCCAGAATTTATAAGGATCTAAGAACAAACAAGCAAACAAAAGAGGGCCATATTCGCATCACCTACCTCCACCTAAAATTCACTGGCACTTCTGTGTCCTATTGGCTAGCTATGTGTTCTCTGAGGCATGTCCTCAATGGATGTTTTAGGCTAATTGGAATTTAACTCGCCTGAAAATATCCCCAAGGCAGCAACGTGTCAGTGGATCTGTGCAAATACAAAGAGCTCTGTGGCTCTTTCACTGATGCTGGGAGCTGGGCAGGATGCAGGAGTGCTCCAGGAGTCCAAATCCATCTCCTGTTTCCTTTCTCCTACCCGAGTGCAGGAAGAGCAGATCTCAGGTACCTACGTATGTCTGTGAATGTGGTGCTCTCTGTTGGCAGCTCAAGAATTTCAGACAATATTATGTTCCTCAGGGAGAAAGACTTTCATAGTTCAAGCAGTGCAGACTGAGATTCCCAGGACCATTGGAACCTGCAACGGCCATCTTTAAATTTGAGTTATTGATTCCTCAGGACCTTTGGGAAACACTTCAATAGTTATAAAGAAAATAACTACAAGAAAAAAAAACTATTTTGTGACTACTTTTTCAGTCTGTTAAAATCAAGGAATTTGGTGTCTTCAATAAAAGGTGTTACTATTTAGTTGTTTGCCTGTAGAATTAAGATACCTGTGAATCTTTCCTAGTATTATCAAGACTACTTGGAAAACAGTCTGCTCTTCACATAACACATGGCAAGCTTAACTGTGTAAGGAGTGTTTTTATACTCTGAAATCTCATCTGTGTAAGGGACCAAGTGAGCCCTATTCATACTTCAAAATTTTCAACATGAACAATTATGATTATCATTTTAGGTCTGATTTGCATAACTGCCTGTTCTTAAGGTAGCTTGCATTTCACCCAAATTACTCTCCCCTTAAGTATGGAGTGAGAATGAAATTCAACTGTCACAGATAGGAGTAATGATATTTATTAATAGTGAAAATCATTCCCAGACAAAGAAACAAGCTGAATGTGCAAAGCATATCAGGACAGGAGGTCACAATCCTTAAAGGACTGATTTCTTATTTATCCTTGACTTCAATGAATCTTTGTTATGGTAATGACAGATATATATTCCCAAAAATTGTTGCGTCTGTCTGTGCCCTACACTTTGATTTCTCTATTAATTCTCCTCCCTTTTCAATATGTGTTTTTGTTAATTCAGATCAGGTTTTGCAGTGTGTGTCATACTTTGATATTTTTCCCAAAACATTTCTAGTGTTCTCTAGCAGCTTCCATGCTTCACCCTCTTTCCCACATCTCAGTCTCTACAACTACCTGAAAGGAGGTTGTAATTACACTGGTGTTGGCTTCTTCTCCCAAGTAACGAGTGATAGTATGAGAGAAAATGGCCTCAAGTTGCATCAAGGGAGCTTTAGATTGGATATTAGGAAAAATTTTTTTATTAAAAGAATGGTCAACATTGGAGCAGGCTGCCCAGGGAAGTGGTGGAGTCACCATCCCTGGAGGCATGCAAAAAATGTGTGGATGTGGCACTTCAGGACATAATTTAGTTGGCATGGTGGTGTTGGGTTGACAGTTGGACTTTATGATCCTTGATGTCTTTTCCAACCTTAGTGATTCTATGTTTCTCTGCTTTTACTGCCAGAGGGGCCCTTGGATGAGTTACTACTGGTCAGACTCTGACACTGACCAATTTCCTTTGTTCCTAGAGCAGTGAAAGCAACCAACCTAATTAATCATTCCCAATACTCTTTAATAAACATAATTTTGGTAAGTTGGGGTACGTGAGTTGATGTCCAGAATACTGAAATTTATCTAGATACGTAATTTGTTTTTTAGGGACTTATATAAAATTTACAACTAAAGGTGGCCCTGGGTACTACTAAGTTGGTAAGGTTGTAAGTCCATGGTATTTCTAAGGTCAAGATACATGTTTAAGTGAATAATTGTGAGCATGGTTGGTTAGCTCACCTACAGTGGTTGTTTGCAAGCATAGACCACCACACACTAGCAGATGGCACCTTTAGTATCAGTAAATAAAAAAAAATACTTATAGGTAATAATGTCTGTAAGAATATAAGTAAGAGAAAAACATATAGGTTAATGTAGGTTATCAGCCAAAAGAATAGCTGTAAGACTATTAGAGTTGTAAGAAAAGCCAAGAAGTACAGAACATTTATCATGAGCTTATTTTAATATGAGGAGTAGGGGATTTTTTCTGAAACTCAATATACTGCTGCAGTATGTAGCTACTTCATTATGCTTTCTTCAGTCCAGATATATCTTGCAACATCTTGTACTCTCTTGGGACTAGGTATATATGAAACATCCGCAGCATTATTTTGCTCACGTGCTAGGCTACAGTTAAATATTCAGCAGGATACCATGTCTCTAGCTAAATTCACAGCAGTTATGAAAGATTAATTCAGTGTTATGTTTCTGTTTAATGAAAGAGTTGAAGTGAGCATTTCTGTTAAAAAATTTCAGGTTCAGAAATTATGATCTTTTTAATGCTTTCTTAAAGGGCACATAATATAGATTATCTATATAGAGTTCATCTTTTTTATAGAAACCTTTCTCTTTCAGGATATCCATCCCAGCATCTTAACTGCAGTCCTTTCACATTGTTGTCTTTACCTTACCATTTCAATATACACTGTAGACATTTTTTACCTGGATGTGTGGCAATTGACCTTTAGAAAACCTAAGTACAGTGCATAACAGAATGGTGCATATTTGCAGATCTTGCTCTACATTATAAATTTAATTCAGATTTTCTGTTTCATCAGTAATAATAGTTTAAATTATAAGTGCTTCTGAGGAAGGAATAGCAGCTTTGTGGCAACTGCTGGTTGAATTAGTTTATACAGCAATGCCCCAAAGGAGAAAAGTGAAAACAGCAACATAGAAAGTTCCAATTTCTGCTGCTTGCAGGTCCTTTGTCTTTCTTTTTCCCTGCCCCACACACACACGCATCTCTCTCTTACAAAATTAACTTGCAGTATTAATGAAGTTCAATCTCAGCACTGGTGTGGAACCTGAAGGGTAAACTCACTTAGTTTTGAAATCCCAATCCTTGTAAAGCCAGTGTGAGTAGCAGATAGTATTAAGCAAAGCAGTGGATACAGTTACAGTTACAATTACAGGGGATAGTAACTGCTGTGCAATTTCTGTAAATGTAACCTCAATGATTATATCTGTGGTTTTCCCTCTGTGTTTTACAGAACACATCAAAGATGGTTTTGGTTTGTTACCGTTATTGTTAGAATGACAGAAGAATATGCTAAAAGGCTTGGGGACTGGTGGGAACTGAAAGTCATTATCTGATTTATTAGGAAATTAGGGATTTTTTTTTTTTTTTACTTATGATTCTGCTGTAAATATCATGCACTGCATTGTATAAATTGGAGTCTCTTCTGAATTTTATTACTAGATTTTACTGCAGCACTCCCCAGAAATTTAGAAGGGACATCTTGACCAGGGCTACTCTCTTGTAGAATACAACAGGGTCAGCACCATATCTTTAAATAGATTTACTGGGCCTCCTCAGGAAGGAGAAGGAATGAACAGGAACCTGGCTCCATCTCACTGTTCTCTTGATCTTCAGCTTGGCTAAAAAGTGGTGTCAATTGTAATGCCTCCTGGCTGGTCACCCACCCAAGATGCAGCAGGCACTGTAGCGTTTCAGACCCTTGCATATCAATCCATGGCAGCTGCCTGTGGAAGGTGTCCCTGCCCATGCAAGGGGTTGAAACTAGATGATCATTAAGGTCCCTTTCAACTGAATCCATTCTATGTTGGAGCTGATGCTGACTGAAGGGCTAAAATCCAATGATTCTTTCTGTTTGGAAATAGTAATTAGCTGTTGCACAGTTCTGCTGCCAGCGAGCCAGCTGCTGCAGTGGGCTCTTTGCTACTGTGATCAGCAGGCAAAGAACTGAATGCAAAAGGAAGGAAGCTGAGAAAAAAAGAACTTCTGACTGAGATAAAGGTTACAAAATAAGTAAAAATTGCCCAATATTATGCATTTCTATCAGTAAGAAATTTTATCCAATGTTCTGTTTACTGAGCCAGCAGAAGCTTGCAGTGCTAAAGTTGATACCCTGCAGTCTTAAAGTGGGTCTATTTTATATCATTTGACAATTTTATATAGTAGACACAGCTTTGTTATTTACAAGTCCTGAAGCTCCTTTCAGAAGTTGTTTATGCTTATGATATGCAGAGTAACTGAGGGCTACATTCAGTGATGCTAAGTGGTATTGGATTAAATATTCAATCAAATCACTTGAGTGCAAGTTTTGCATGCTAAGGTTCAGTGAAGGTGGAAATTGTGGCATAAGTGTGTAAAGGTAGCCAGGAATGTCTGCCAGAAAAAAACATAAACTATTTATGAAATGCATTTTTGATCTGATTTCAAGTTGTTTGAGATTGGTAGCTTTATTATGTGAAAATCCATTTGCATCTCATGTACAGACATGTTCTTGGTGTATGCTTTGCGTTAATGCCTTCTGTGCCTTGTGTTTTATTTTGTTTGTGTGTGATCTTTATGACCACCTTAACTACCCATGTAGATCTGTCTGTCCACATTTGTAGATAGTTGTCCATTCCTTCTGTATGGTTTTTCAGCATGCAGGCAATAATGAGGAGTGATTCATCCAAATAGTATCCATGTAGTTTCTGTTCGGGGTGGTTTGGCAGCTCAGCCAAAATACAAAGTTTCAGCAAGTTTCACTTTCTGCATTTCAGGACTATAATGATGAAATTCGCCAGGAGCAGCTGAGAGAATTGTCATATTTGAATGGTTCTGAGGATTCAGCACGTGGACGGGGCATTCGAGGAAGAGGGATCCGTGTGCCACCTACAGCTCCTTCAAGGTGTGGTAGCATGAGGTATTATGCTAGTAGCTTTAAAAAGTGTAAAAACAAAACAAATAAAAAAAAAGAAACAAAGTTTACAAAAAAATAAAGAAAATCACATACACATCAGGGTCAGTAAACGAAAACTTTTTTTGTTCTAAAACTTGTGTGGTCTGTGTTCACAGAATCACAGAATCAGACAGGTTGGAAAGGACCTCTGAGATCATCAAGTTCATCCTTTGCCCCACTTCCGCTGTGGTTACCAGACCATGGCACTGAGTGCCACATCCAGTCTCTTCTTAAAAACCTCCAGGGACAGAGAATCCACCACCTCCTTGGGCAGCCCACTCCAATGCCTGATTACCCTCTCTGTAAAAAATTTCTTCCTAATATCTAACTTAAACTTCCTCTGACAGAGTATAAGTCCATGCCCTCTTGTCCTACTGATAGCTGCCTGGGAGAAGAGACCGACCCTCCCCCTGGCTACACCCTCCTTTCAGGGAGTTGTAGAGTGATGAGGTCTCCCCTGAGCCTCCTCTTCTCCAGACTGAACACCCCCAGCTCCCTCAGCCTCACCTCACAGGGCTTGTGCTGGATCCCTTCACAGCCTCCTTGCTCTTCTCTGGACCCACTCCAGCACCTCAATCTCCTTCCTGAACTGAGGGGCCCAGAACTGGACACAGGACTCAAGCTGTGGCCTCACCAGTGCTGAGTACAGAGGCAGAATCCCTTGGACCTGTTGGCCACACTCTTCCTGATGCAGGCCAGGATGCCATTGGCCTTCTTGGCTACCTGGGCACACTGCTGGCTCATGTTCAGCTTCCTGTCAATCCAGACTCCCAGGTCCCTTTCTGCCTGGCTGCTCTCAGCCACTCTGTGCCCAGCCTGGAGCTCCCCATGGGGTTGTTGTGGCCAAAGTGCAGGACCCGGCACTTGGCCGTGTTGAACCTCATCCCATTGGAATCAGCTCAACTCTCCAGTCTGTCCGGGTCCCTCTGCAGAGCCCTCCTGCCTTCCAGCTGATCCACACTCCCCCCCAACTTAGTGACGTCTGCGAATTTGCTAATTGTGGACTCAATGCCCTCATTTAATCATCAGTGAAGATACTAAACAGAACCAGGCCCAGCACTGATCCCTGGAGGACACCACTGGTGAGCGGCCACCAATTGGATCAGCGCCATTCAGCACCGCTCTCTGGGGGCCTCCAGCAGTTCCTAACCCAGCACAGAACGCTCCTGTCTGAGCCCTGGGCTGACAGCTTTGTCAGGAGAATCCTATGGGAGGCGCTGTCAAAGGCCTTGCTGAAGTCCAGGTAGACTCCATCCACAGCCTTCCCCTCATCCCCCAGGCGAGTCACCCGATCATAAAAGGAGATCAGGTTGGTCAGACAGGACCTGCCCTTCCTAACCCTGTGCTGGCTGGGTCTGATCCCCTGTCCATCCTGTAGGTGCTGTGTGATTGCCCCCAGGATGATCTGCTCCATAACCCTGCCAGGCACTGAGGTCAGGCTGACAGACCTCACCTTGTTGTGCCAAGGTCTCTGATCTGCAGTACACAGGATACAGTGTGTGGTATACAACTGTCAAGCAACAAAATCAGAGGAGATTGTGAAGCCAGTGAAAGGATATTTCTCTTATCCCACACAGTATTGGTGTGGTCAGTAGCATAACATTATTGGCCAGTAAAACAGTATAGTCAGAGAAGGCTACATACTCTGGACCTTTATTTGCCAAATAATTTTTGTATATATATTGTATCTAAGGTATATATATTGTATTATATATTATTTGTTATTTTGGTTATCAGTTTTCTATTATTTCCATTGACATAATCTAAATACACTGGTGAATTAATATTTCCTGAATTCTTCCATGGATTTTTTTCATATATAGGTAGCAGCTCTGCTTGTTTGTAAGTCCTGTTCAGTCACTCCTTCAGACTCATTTTTAACAGTGAACCCTTAAGAAATTTGTTGCCTCAGGCATCTATGGATGCTGCTTCTAGTTATCTGTAGAGATAACTTCAGGATGGGTTCAAAGACATTTACTTTTATTTTGGAAGAAATAGGATATGGAGGAGCTTGACAGAGGAGTTGTTCTCTGGTAATTGAACTAGTTGATCTTATCTATGACCTTTTTTTTCCCCCTGAAGGTGTTCATAGCATTTGGCCTCTGTTCTTCTTGAGTGGGATTTTTTTATCAGTTGTATGATGCAGAGGATTTTTTAAGCTTGTAATTCGTGACCATATTCCACTCAGAGTCTTTTTGGGCACCAGAAACCATTCTTCCAAGACCTCTGAAGGGCTTAATAATAATATTCAGAATGTCACTGCAACAAAACAGGAGCTTTTAAATTAGGTTCAAAGCATGATCAGCAGATTGCTGACACCCATTTCCTGCAAAATACCCAAGTGATTGGATCTGTTGGACAGATACAGGATATTGGATGCTTTCCTTATTGACCAGTCAGAAATCTGAGAAGAATATTTTTGTAAAAATTTCGACTGATGTATTATGAGCTAAATATTTATGCTAATAATTTATGCTAATAGCATAATTATATTTATGGTCGTGTGGTTAATACTCTTAAGGGAAAGGATGCATCCAGAGCAACCTTGACAGGCTTGAGAGGTCAGTCTGTCTTAACCCCTTGAAGTTCAACAAGGCCAAGAGCAAGGTCCTGCACATGGGTAATCAACAGTGTCAGCACAGACTAGAGGATGAAGGACTTGAGAGGAGCCCTCTAAAGGACTCAGGGATGTGATATTGGTAGATGGGAATCTGGACATGAGCTGGCAATGTGTTTTTGCAGCCCAGAAGACCAGCTGTATCTTGAACTGCATAACAAGTGGGACCAGCAGGTCAAGGGAGGTGATTCTGCTCTAATGATGGATATTCCATCATTGGAAGTATTCAAGGTCAAGTTTGACTGGCCTTTGAGCAACTTGTTCTGGTGAAATATGTCTTTGCCTAAGGCAGGGAGTTTGGACCAGTGATTTTATGAAGGTCTTACCCAAGCCATTCTGCTGTTCTGTGACACTGGCAACTAAAGTTTGTAGTAAAGTAGCAAACATCACACACCAGTGCTGTGGGTTTGGTTGTCCCAGCAGAGAAAGAGCCACATCTCACACTGAGTTTCATTGACAGCTCTGGATCTGGGTGTCACCCATGGTTGTACCCAGCACTCAGTTTTCAGAAAGGGCAGCACACTCAGGACCATACTGCTCTCAAACAAAACTCAGATAGCTTCCCTGATACACCCCTGTTCTAATTTGTCATGTAGTGTAGTTACAAGAACCTCTACACCCCTGTTGTAATTTGTCACATAGTGTAGTTACAAGAACCTCTTTCTAAGTAGACACAACTTCTGTTGACTCACCAGTTAGTTCAGAAAGATGGATATAGCATAAAGAAATGGGAGGATGCTAAACCTGTGCTCTGTATGTGCCTTTTTCTCTGCACAGGGGGGAAAAGTGGAGGAAAAGAGAATTTTGTGCCACCCTCTTCTTCTATGTTCTTTCTCTCCTTTGCCTTGCAAATTTCTGTCATCCTGCACCATCTTGTTTCTGCCAGTCAATTTCTCCCACCCACCAATACACACAAGAACAAGTGCAATGACTGTTCTTGTAAAATAGTTTGAGAGCAACTGAAAAAGTTCCTCACTTTCTTCTTCCTCTGGAACTACTTTGCAGCAAAATTGTGAATTACAGTGGTCCACAGTTTTATTAGTACAAGCAACAAGAGGATCAGGTGCAAAAGGCACCGGGTGGCTTAAAAAATAATGTCTTTCCATAATACAAGTTCTGCCTGAGATATTGCCTAAAAGTGCTTGACATTGTAGCTGCCAAAACCCCAGAGTTATATCATCCTTTAAATAGCAGTAAAAATGTAAGAGCCTTTGAAATTGCATGTCCTTCCTGGTCATACATGCCAAAGTGATCATTCTTTTTTGTTCCCCCCAGGGGACGTGGGGGTGCGATTCCTCCACCCCTGCCTGGACGAGGTGCCCAAGCACCCAGAGGAGCGCCGGTGACCCGTGGAGCCCTCCCAGTCCCACCAGTGGCAAGGGGTGTGCCAACTCCCAGAACAAGGGGTGCCCCAGCTGTCCCAGGCTACAGACCACCCCCTCCACCTGCACATGAGGCCTATGAAGAATATGTAAGTAACTGTGTGTGTTAGTAACAGATGTGAGCCAAGATCTGGGGTGAACATCAAGTACTTCTGAACTGGAGGACTCCAGGACAACAATTACTCAGCCTCTACTGCTTAACCCCTGCTGATGAATTACAGTCTGGGGGATGCAGTGTGTCTGCAGATGTGTGGTCTGGGTGATGTGGGTTTCACAGAATTGTTCACAGCTTAGTTTTTGGCTATGAGAAGGTTGTGCTGGGTCACTATCAGGCCATCACAAAGAGAAATACAGATAGTCTAAATATTATATTATAATTAAAAGTCACTCATTTCTGTAGGCAAGTCTTACAAATAATTGATTATATCCTTTGTGAGAAAACAGGGGTGAGGATTGTTCTTCTAAATTATTTTTATTACATACAAATATATATATTTGTATTCAACTCAATATTTGTATTATGTTGCAGTACAGAAACATAAGAAATAGAAATTGAGGTAATTTTCATGAAAGCTGATACAGTGGTGCATATTTAGCAAGGAGCAGCATTGTCACCTTTTCTTATGAGGTATTAAAAATAAATGTGCTGTAAGCATCAAAGATTTCCAGTCATCTTCTTTAACTTTCCCTTCTTAAAATATCTTTATTAGGTTATTAGGTCAGATATACAAGTACAGGAGAAAGTCCTATCAAATATGTTGCCTGACTTTTCCCAGCTGTAGTAAATCTCAGGGTAAAATGAACATCCCATCCATTCCATTATCTTCTCACTAGGAAAACCACTGAGAATATTCACTATAATTGAGAAGATGCAATTTTTTTTTTTTTAATTAATAATCATCCTAGAACAGAAGAAAGGAAATTGAAACAAAAGTTAATTCTTTTTTGGTAAAGTTTTACTCAAGCATCTGTATTTGTACAGATTAGATCATGGCTGCCTCCAGTCAGGGGTGTTCATTCTGTAAATGCCAAGAGTCACAACTGACCTGCAGTTGCAAAAAAGGAGAAGAATAAAGTCACTCTCTGTTATTATTAACCTCCACACAGTTTCCATCTTTAAATGAGATAAAAGCCCTGTTAAAAAAAAAAAATAAAAAAAAAAACAATTTTAAAAGTCTAGCCTCCTTTGATAGGTAGCATATTATCTGTCAGTATCAAAGTGTGTGAGACTTTCCTTTCTTTGCAATACTGTTTCTTTTCCTAATCCATGAGTGACAACTTCAAAAAAGAACCTTTGTAATGTGAGATTAAGATCATAAAATTATAATTTAATTAGATCATATATTTTTTTTAATTTTTTTTAATCTACAGGACTGGTAAATGTCCTAGGCTATGAGCCACTTTTTAGGAAAAATTTCTTAAACTTTTACTTGGTGGTAAATAAATGGAAAGCAGGAGAAAAAGTTGGGGCACCTGGCTAATTGGGGTTGGGAAAGCATTCAAAGAGTTCCACATTGTTTTGAAATGCTTAGGCTCTCAGAAACACAAAATATATGCTCAACTGAAGGAATCATTTTACCTTTTATTATTCAAATAAAACCAATCAAATGTGTTATTGCTTCTATTTTGCCTACTTAAATAAAAGCAAGAATTCGCTATAAACAAAAGTAGGACAAATTCAAATATTTTGGAGATCTCCTGGTCTCCTTTGTCCTTTCAACATTTCTCTTCCATAGCTGGGAATTTGTAGGCATCCCCTGACTTGATGTCAGTTTGTAATGAGAATTGCCATTTTGCAAAGATTTGTAATTTACAGGAAAAGTTCACTGTCATATTATTTAGATACATATTTTTCAATTATTTGTAGAGGAAAATATTTGGATTTTGCAGGAAGTGACAGTTCAGTTACTTCAGATCAGCACAGTTTTTCTTCTTGAATAAGCCATTACACTGCAGATCTCATTGGATACTAAAAGCTTCTTGATGTATTTGTTGACCAACATCAAATCTCGTGTAATTGTTCTTTTTTCACATATAATCCTGGGGATGAAAAACTAATTTACAATGAATAATTTATCCAATTTACTTTGTCTAGTTTTCTGCTTGTAGGCAAGCCACAAGTATATTATAATTTCTGTAGATGTTTATGTTTTTCATTTTTGACTACCATGTTTCACTCCAGGTTTTGCCTACTATATGCAGACACCATTGGTTTGATTAGTTGTGCACATGAATGCACTGTGATTGATTGTGAATATCCATATTTTTGATTTTTCTCTGCTCTAACAGAATATAGTCATTTGCATGCTGAGCTGAATGTGAACTCAAGAAATAGGAAGGCTGCAGCAGATTTTTAAAAATGTTTAAACAGCACTTCCTGGAAAAAAGAAATCTTTAGGTATTTGCTCAGCTCTGCTAATTGGAGACTGTATTGACTATTTGACCTTGAAACAGCAAACTGTTCAAATCGGTTTGGAGAAGCATTTAGGTGTTTGGATCACTCCTTTGTAATTATACATTGTCTAAATATTTTGAGGTTTCCTAATGGCCTTTGTGAGAGTCCATAAAAGAAAATGTCTAAAGGCTTCTCAAGAAAAGAGAAACCTTGTCATTGTGGTGAGTTTATTCACATTCAACATTTTGAATGTCAAGCTGAAATAAAGGGAAAACAATTTTGAACAACTTCCAGAAAAGAAGAGGACTAGGAAGGGAAGGGGGAGTGACACACTTTTCTTTACTTACTTTTGAAACTGACCTATGGCTTTTATTTGGTGCAGCATAGGTGCAGCACAGAGGAACTTCAGAAGAATACCTGCAGGAAAAGGAGGTGCTGACATTAGAAAATACATGCAAAAGGAAATAGTTAATGTGTAAATTTTGATGGAGAGCTTAAGAGCTGCTGTGCAGCTTCTGGGATGGAGAGGTTTTCCTGGGTTTGTAACCCAGTGAATAAGAGTGCTGTTCAAAGTGACTATTTTAGTGTGACCAGTGTGTACATGCTCCTCTTCTGCTGAAGCAGAGGTCCTTCAGAGTGCAATTCAGAGCAGTAGCTTGAGCTGGTCATTGTCAACTTCCCTCAGAAGCAGTGTCTTTCTCAAAGCTGAACTTAACTCCTTGTGATTACCTGCCAAGATAAAATTTTGTATTTCTAATCCAGAAACACTGCCATGCTGAAGATTTCCCTACCTTCTGGAAAGTATTCAAATCTTCATTTAAGAACAGCCTTCTAGACTTTAGGTTCGGATTTTTTTGTCCTGTTTGGGTTGTGGGGTTGTTTTTTGCTTTAACACACAGTGTAGCTCCCTATTTAATGCACTATGTATCAACTCACACTTCTTCCCCAAATCAGTACACAAATTCATTTGAATTATTGCTTAATTCTTCTCTCCATGTACAGCAATACATGTAGCCACAATCCCTTGGCAGCACTGGCTCAATCTGGAACTTTCTTGGAGGCCTATTTACCACTCTACTGTGTTGTTAGTCCCAGAATGCTGAAGAGCCTGAAGTGGATGATAGGAAAGGCAGGAATGCCAACAGGCTTCTCAGGAAGAACTAGTGACAAGATGGCTGTTTGGGATTTTTAATTTTGTAGTTAAGGGCAGAGATATTCTGAATAGAGAAAATGCTACTGGAATTGCATTTAAATTATGTCTTTTAAACTTACATCTAGTTCTGAGGTCTTTTCTCTTAGACAGATGATGTCCCATCTAGAAATCTTAAAGTTTCTGTATCAGTGCACCCAGATAGGAGATAGTGAATGAAAATGTGTTCAAACATGGTTTCCATTCTGCATTGTTGCCTTTATTGAAAGAGCCAATGGGAAGATTGAGTTTGTGCCATTTTTTCATTACAAGGATTAAGATTTTTTTACAATATAGTAAGGAAAATTAACACTGATGTCATATTTACAAATTGAGGTGGGACTTAGACAGTCTTTTCTCAACAAGAATAAGCAGTGTTAAATAGATGGCCTGCTACGAAACAGCAAAAAGGCAGTAGACATGACTGACAGATTCATACAGAAGTGAGAGTAAGAAGTACCTGAGTAGATCTTCTGCTGGCAAGCACATCCTACTGTGGCATTGTTCAGCACAACGTGGTTAAATCTGAGCATCCAGCCTTTTTTTCACTGAAGATTGAAGCTAAATGTTTGAAGGGTGCTTAGCACAAATACAAGTCAAAAATACTGTTGCTTTCAGACCTTGTTCTTTGTTAAGAAGTCTAATGCAAGTCTAGAGGTTACTTCCCATGCCCCAGATGCAAAGAATTACCAAAACAGAGTGAATATGCAACTAAAATATACATTCCTCTTATATTTCACTTACAATTGCTTTTTTACTTCAGGATAAGAAAAGGGGGTTTTTACTCTGGGATAAGAAAAGATACTGCTTCACTGAACGCCACTTATCATAATATGATCACTTAGATGATCTTGGATTTACAAAGAAATACATAATTTTTTTGCAAGAAATAGTCCCATCTGTCAAGACACTGAGAAAGTGATACAGCTCCTGGGTCTAGGACAGACAGACTGAAGAGCAGTTTTAAATGTAAATATTCTTTCTTGCCTCTCATTTCACTGATCAAACCAGCCAAACTGAGCTTCTTGTTAGCTTCTGGAATGAATGAAGAACGGGGCTTTTAGAAAGTCCCTGGAAAACAACCACACAATAAGATAGATTGTGCTTTTAATGTCATGCTGTTCTTCCTCTCATTGCAAGCTATATAAAACAAAAGCAAATGCCACATTCAACTGTTTATTCTGAGCTCAATAGTTATTTACATTTTTCAAGAGTTTTCAAACAGAATTAAACAACTATGTTCATGTTTATTCATTGCCAACCTAGACAATGAAAAGACTGACAATAGGAGGCATTTTGTCACACTTCACCATTTGAAACAGAATAATCAACAGATGACTGTGATCCCTAAAATTGGGCTTGCAGAGGCTTTGTTTAATATTTTAAGCTGGAACTCTTAGGACTGTTAAATTCATTCTATCTCCTACTTTGTATTTAGAAAGAAACTGTATATAAAGACCTGCACATCTGCTTCAGGGCATGTTTGTGCCTGTGTCAGTGCTTTAATGAATATGTTGAAGTGAGCAACTGGCACTTGATTCTGCTACTTTTGAAGTCAATCCCTATAATCCCAGTAGGACATTATCAGTGTGAGTGAGATCCAGACAGCTAAGGACAGTTGCTCCAAGCCTTAGAATAGTGAAATAAATTTCATATCATGATAGTCAAAGGGGATTCTTTTAATATTTTTTTCTAAATTCATATTGCAGATTTTAAGACGTACCACTTATTTATTTATCTGCATCTTTCTGATGAAAAAAACATAATCAATAAAGAATGTACTGAGACTAAAGAGCGTTTGAATAAAGCTGGAATTATAGGCATGTGAATCTGCATGGCTGAACAACATATTGATTAAATATGATTGATTACCTATTTATTTCCAAGGCACTTAGAAAAAGAGCTAAGCTATATTCAGCATATCTTCTGTGACTTGAAAAATCAGATTTTATTTTTAGTATAGTAGCAGTGAACAGGATAATGTTTATATTATCTGAAAGACCCTATGGAGCCTTAGAAGAAAAATCTGAATGGTGGTCTCAAAAATGCAGAGTTAGTTACTCAAACTTTGGAGAACAGTCTAAATATATAGTATAACAAATCCAGCAACATGAATACAGAATGAAAATAGTAGTGACACTGGTGTTTCTCTAAGAGTGAAAATCACAGTCAGTATTAAACCTTCAGTGTCTGGGAACCCGAAGTTCTGGAGTTTTTCTCTTACCTTTGCAAACTGTAGTTTGGGTCTTATTCTTAGGAACTATAATCTGAATAAATAAGACTTGTCCCATGAGAACAAAGGAACTGTCATGAGAGCAGTGCATTAATAAATCTGAATAATGGTTTCAGACTCATCACTGCTATGAATTTTTATGCTGGAAAAAGGAGACCTAATTATATAATCTTCTTAATTTGTTTTGATTTGATTGTAATAATCATATTTTTCAATGGACTAAACTTTACTCATAAAATACATAAAACTCTAACATCCACTTATAATGCTGCAGAAAGATCATGTGGAGGATAAACTCTTTTGACATCCTTTCCATGCTCTCCTTACTTGGAAAAAGTACTTCTCTCCTTGACATTAGTTATCAAGTTCTCAGTCCAAAATTATTTTCTGTGCTAGACAGAGTATAAAGAAAAATGCTGATGCAGCTGTGCATGTTCTAGTATTATACATGATGTTAATACTACTACCTAATAAATATTTATACTTTTTATATAGAGATCTAAGTGAAGGACATCTCTCAACTGATCATCCAACCTTCATATGGTCCTTAAATATTCATACTGTATGCTGTTATATTCATAAGACCCTACATTAAAAATATATGGAGTATTCTCCATGGAGACAGAATTTGTCTGCATCATAGAGTGTACCATTTGATCATTAAGCAGCATTATAATTCAGGACCCTGTTACCAAAAATACTTCTCTCTGTCACTTGGGTATTTATTGGGTGAAGATGTCTTGGTACAATATAATTTTATAGGCATTTACGATGTGACTATCTTCACCCATGTTGCCCTTTTTATGACAAGGTGAATTATAAACCTTTTTTTTTTTTTTTATTTTTTGTGTGTGTGTGTATAAATGCTAGCAAACTCAGTGGATTGCTATTAAGACTTGGAACAAATCCAATTTAATTAGAATTGTTGCAAGTTCAGTTGCTGTGTGAATTCAATTCATATGGAAGGCATGGGTTTTCTCTTTCACTTTTCAAGATTTAGTCCTCTGAGGTACTAAAAAGTTAAATAACTTTGGACTGCAAGTTTCATCATGACTGGTGAGTTCTTGGGGAGCCAGGCACACACAAGCTCTGTATTAATGATGAAAGCTCAGTGCAAAATGCTATTTCTTGCAGATTGGTAAGTGCAGAGACTTCAGCTGTGCCAGGCAATTAAAGCAGCCTTGAGCTCTGGATTCAGGAAAGGCTCCAGGTGATAAGATGCTGTGGCACTTAACATTAACTGGGATATATCCAGCATCCCAGTCTTACTCATGTGTTTTTCAGTCTAGCATTTTGGTAATCTCAGATTACTGCCTTTTTATTACAGCAGATAAACAAAGTGTTATTTATATGGATAGATTTTTGTATAGAGCTAACAGAGTACTACTGGGCTGAGTATTTATTTATTAGGCACTTCTTACTTTAGATAGAACACATTTTAATAACCTTTTAATTTAATAAAATGCACAGTTTAGGAACCACAGTATATTAATTGAAAACTTTTATGGATTGTTCCAAAATAGTATCTTTATTTTAATGGAATTTTAAGGGCATGTGTTTAAAAAAATATCTCCTGTTACAGAAAGCTTTCTTTGGAGTTCATCTGTGTTCCTTTCTACGGTACATTTGTGACATTGTCATCTCCCAGAAAATAATTCTGCATCAATCTGCAGAGATACATATTTAGCAATTGCACCTAAATCAAAGACAAACATAACAGGGCACATAAAACAAACAACTCTGGCTGATGTGCCTTTTAGCCAGTTGCCTCTATCCATACACTTCCTCTAGATAATTGAACCTGGTACAATAAAAGGCATGAAAAGTAGTCTTCATTGTCTATAATTTTCTTCCCTTCATCATGTTCAGTGCTTTTGCAAGTCTGAACTTCAGATATACATGGGAGAAAAAGGATTGTGCTTTTTGAATTGAATTTTCTGATGTATTTGAGTGCAGAAGCACCTGTCCAATATGCCTGTTCTTGCTGGGAATTCAGAGGAGGTTCAAATACATGAGCCTAAATTTTCATAGACATAGCCATGGATATGTATGCACCATATGTATGCTGGTATCAGACAAAGCTGGCTTAAGCTGTGCCTTGGATGCAGGCCAGGCCCAGACACATGGCAGCAAACTCTTCCCCAGAGGCAGCACATGAATGTCCCATTATCTGCTGCTTTTGGAAGAGGGAGGGTTTATGACTCTCCAGCTGCCTTAGCATTTCCAGCAAATCTTTTCTTGGGTATAGAGAGCCATGCTCACTTTATGATACAGATATACATGTATGTTATCTATAGCTGCAGCACAGAAAAATGTGGTCCCTTTCTTCTAGCGTGTCTGCTTATAAGGACTTTATATGGCACAGAGCTTCTCTGCAGCCAGCAGTGTGCATGAGCAACAGGATAAGGTATCAGTCTGAAGGTTCAAGAGAAATAAAATTTAAGGCATGTATTTTCTCTTCAATAATTCAGTTTTGGGGCAAACGTGTAAATGTAGAAAACAAATATAGAAAAGAAAAAGATACCACAAGTATTTAAAAGGATAGTTTTACTAATATAATTAGATGCACTGGATGAAGCATGTTTTGGGGTTTTTTTCCTGTTTTTGACTTTAGCAATGGTGCTATTGAAGTGACTGGGTCATGCATATTAATGCCTCTTTGTCAGATAAATAGGTCGATGTTCTTCTCAGATATGCTCATTTTTAAAACAATGAGATCAGTTATATTTTATCAAAAGTGCAGATTTAGTGTAACTCTAAACTGTAGCCAAAAATGTCAAGAAAATTGATCTTGCTATGAAACACAGTACCTTGAGTTTGACCTATAAGACTGTTAGAGAGCACAGCAATCACTAGGAGAGAGAGATACAGTATATTGCTCCAGGACAATAAAGTAGAAGACTAGAAATCAAAGATGTTGTTTCTCTCTACAGACCTGTTTTTTCCCTGATGAAATTATGGTTGTTTGCATTTTAATAGCTTCTACAGTCATTAAGTACTGTTACTTATAGGCAGCTAATAGTTCTCTCTGTCTACCTGCTGTTTTGTTGCTCTTGTTATGGTGTAAAATTTGTGAAGTGCAACATCTGAAATCGTAAAGACTGCAAAGTTTGTTAGGTAAAATTAAGTAACTAAGTACTTCTTATATATTAATATTATAAGATTACATTTGTATCCCGATGACACTCATGCAAACATATCCCCTTGCTACTCTCTGCAGTGCAGTAAAACCACATTTAAGTTTTTCTCCAAATCAGAATATCTGTCCAAGTAGAGTTTGAAGCATTATATATCAGTTCCTAAGAAGGTGTTTTAGCTGTAGCATTATTGTTCATAAAGTCCTCCAGCTCTCCTGGACTACACAATGAGTTTCAGTAATGAAAATATTAATAAACCTTTAGTTAACATAGTACCATAAATTTTTTTGATCACTAAGTGTCTGAAGATGGAAATTATTGAAGTCTGAGTGAGAACTTCAGAGTTAGAAAACACATATTTTGTTATCTTTTATTTGGACTTTCTGTTTCCTGGTTGTTGTCTGTATACAATTGCAGTTTCAGATATCCAAATTGCTAGAAAGCTGAAGTTAAAAAACCCAAACAGCTCAATAGCCCAAAACTGAGTCATTTGGTTTGGCTTGGTTTGCTTGTATTGCCAAAATTGCTCAGGTATGTGAAAGCTTACAATGTTTGTTTAATTTAATTTTATTTTGTGTAAGGCTCTAGGGGAGATGCAGATGGGACTTGTGTTTCACTGCAAGTTAGATTTTGTAAAATTTAACTGTGGACACTGTAGCTGGGGAAAAAAGAAAAAAAACAGAGAATCTCTGAAATGCAGCTGTTAAGTCAATGAGTGCATCCATCAAATAAATTAGGAGCCACAATACTTTTTTCATTTTTCACTTTCCTTGAACAGCCATTTCATTTTCCTGCAAGGCCACACTGCATGCAAACACCCTAAACAAATAAATTCAAGAGGTGGCTTGTATGTGCTAAACATAACAGAGAGCAACAAGAAAAAAAAGTCATTTTTATTGTGTTTTATTAATTTCATTTATGTTTCAGTTGTTTATTTTCTATGGGGAAAAAAAAATCTCTGATGCAAGTGATTTGTATTTGCATGGTCTTCTTTTATGCAGTACTGGAAAATAATTACATATGTGGTTACTACATCAGTTGTAGCTGCATTTGATAACTGTATGGCTGAATCAGCAGTTAATGTGGGTACTATTTCTATTTCCATGCACAGTGCATTAAGAAGGGAGTGAGAGTGTTTTACCCTCACAGAATCTGTTGCAGTCCAGTGTGGTGTTATCCACTCAGGTAGGGAGCTTTAAATCCCTAAAGGCAGAGGAAGAAGTGAAAGTCCGTGTCTTGCGTCTGGAATTGATGTAATGCTGGATTAAAAAAAAAAAAAAAAAAAGAGTGAAAAGACAACTTCTAGTCTACTCTTCCAGATTTCTTTTTAAATGAAAGACTTGACCTCTTGCAGAATTTTTACAAGAGTAACATGCACAGATCGCCACTGCAGAGGTCTGATTGCCTTCTTACAATCCAAGCAATAGCTCCTAATTCTTGGAGAGAGTTTGCACCCTTTCCAAGAGGACAGCTAAAGGTAACTAAAGGGTACAGTACTGTAGGGAATCATTCTTACAGAATTACATTTTCCTGTACACCATACAGGAAAGTACTTCTATCTTAAATATCACTAATTACAGTATGGTTCTTTTATTTATCCAGGATCCAGAAATTTAAGATCTCAAATAACACAAAGTTTGTAAACAAAGCACGGTTCTAAATCATTAAATTACGTCTAAGAACTGGGCTTAATTAATTTTGTAGAAAAATTTTGGGGAAAAAATATTCTACTTTTTTTATTTGGTTTGGTTTGGTTTGGTTGTTTGTTTTTTTTTTTTATCCTACCTGTCTGCTTGGATGAGTCTTTGATGAGGATGCTTTCTTTCCTCCTTTTTTTCCTTAGTCAAGCTGTAGAGAGAGTACATGGGCTTTTTTTGTTTGTGTTAAGGAAGGGAATTTTTACAAAGAACTAAGCTTCTACTTTGGAAAATACCATCTCAGCCATTCTAGATCAGAATACATACATTTGGGGTTAAGCAATCAGGTCACTGAATACAGTCAGAGAAACTGTCTAACATTCTGTAGAGCAGAATTAATTAATGAAAGCTGAAAGATGTTAAAATGAACTTCCTAGCATTAGTAACGTGAGGTTTTTCCTTCCATAGTTGGGAAATGATCTTGTTGAACATTTCTTTTAAACTTGTTTAAAAGTTTAAACAAACTAGTATGTCTGTGTTGTCACAGTAAGTATGAGTGTACAAAACTGTACAACTTAGGTGTTGAGTAGGTATGATGGAAAACTAGAAAATTAATTTGCAGAGGAAATTACCTTTACTTTTTCTTCATATATTTTCCTTGCTCTGAAAATTATGCATACTGGAATAATGATTTGCTTTGTAAAGAACACTGCTCTGCTAAAAGTGCTGATTAATTTTACACAGTTAGTTACTGGAGGTTATCTTCTTCAGCTGTCCTGAGATTTGTTGGCCTTCTTAGAACAACAAAATGAAAAATCCAAGGATATACTTTTTTTTCCAACTTCAAAGCATTATGAACCTAACATTTATTTCTTGAAGCATGTGTGTATGATACAGCCTGTAGTTTTATGAATACTTTATCATTTACCTACCAAGTAAAAAAAATTCTGAAAGTCAACATCAAAAAAGACCCAGTGTTGCTGTAGCCTTCTGCATCCACTGACGGGAGGAGAGTATAGAGGCAAAGAAAATGAACACCAAATTAACAAAACCACAGGATTCTCAGGATGCATACAAGTTTGCATGTATGATTTGTAAATTGCCTACTCATTGTGGTCCTTAGGACTGCATATTAAAAAAAAAAAAAAAAAAAAAAAAAGAAAAAAAAAAGCAGCGTTGGAGATAATGATAGTCAGCATTTTGATTTGGTAAGTGGTCATGCAAGTCAGTATTCCATTTCCTGACCAGAGTTCAGAAGTATAAGCAACATTATTAGTTAAAAATACATTTGTTCATCACTGTAAATCCAGAGTGGCTCTTCTGAAAAATGAGATGGAGATCAAAGTGAGTGCAGTTGTATTTCTACGTAGAAAAAGAGATATTTCAAGAAAATTACTGTTACATGAGCTGAAGCAAGCTTTGGTCCCTGAAATACTTTTGGTTGGATGATCCAGCAAATGGCCAAAGAAGTTACTATGTCATCTGATTCTTCAAACTATAGGCTTAAAAACTCTCTCCTATGGGAGCAGGAGTAACAATTTCCAGGCCTTATGCAATTAATAAGGATTTAATATAAAGTTGGTACATTTTTTTCATGGATGGAATTAAAAGGACAGTGGGCTGAAGCTCCTAGGGGTTGCTGTCCTTACTTCAGTAAGGATGTCAAGAGAAGGTAGGATCTGAAATGTCTGCAGTTACCTTTTATTCCACATAGACTGGATCTGTGATGGAAGCCATAAACTGCAAAGTAACATTTCAGTTTGTGCCAAGCAGGGAGGAACTTCCTCCCAAACTGGTGTGCAACTTGCTCTTTCAACATCATTTCTGAGGTCAATCTGTTAGCAGTAGCAGGGTATCTCTCTCAGACTAAGCAGAAAATGTAATAGATTACCTAAATATTAGTACATGGATTGGTTTATTCTTTTTATTTATATAGTGATTCTAGGATTTTAGATTAGCAGTTCAGATTTAAATAGGTTTAAAGCAAATCACAAAAGATAAATTGACTCTTTGGATTAGAGCTGATTGTCCTTTATAGTCCTTGGAGGGTTACAAGTATAGATAAACGTTCAACAAAAAGTCTTGTTTAAATTTTAGCAAGCAGCTGTCAAAGCCCCAGGAGCTATCATTTACCAGTGCTGGAGAAAAAAGTGCATCATCTGTATTCTTTCATCTAAGAGGTTTATTGGACACAACAGGAACGTAAAGATTATTCCAAAGGGTTCTGGCTGCTGTGTGAGTTGCCCATGTGATTTACAGCCAGAACACCATGCCCTGCATGCATTTCATGACACTACAATCTGTCAGTTCTCAAAGTTATAAAGTCATCCCTTGGAGATAACTGAGTCAGCCTCACACTGATGTTCATTTCAGGACATGACTATCATTTCTTTGCTTAATAGTAAAGTGGTAGTGTGATTTAAAATGTCATCCTCTAGGTAAAAGACTAAGAATCCTATTAAACTATAATACAGGTAATAGATATTGTAAGATACTGTAAGTACTAATCTACTCTGAAGTAGTGAATTGGATCCATTTCAAAGTGGATGGATAGGAGCTGACATGGGCCCATAAGCAGCTTGGAAAAGACATAGGATGTCTTTATCAGGTTATTTATTTAGATGTTAAAAATAATCACTATCATTTTTACTTAGACATGGAGAACTGAAGAATTCCAGTCATCTTCCATTATAAAGTGCAATGATTTTATTTATTCGTGTCTATTTAAGAATCCAAAGTTTTTTAGATAGTGTGCAAATACAAAACACAAATGGGCATCATTGTCTGAAGAGTTTCCATTGTATGTAAGAATTTCCTGTGGCAGTGTACCAGTCCTTAATGCCATCAGAATGGTGACTGAGCCCTCAGCAAAGAGGCTGATTCTTTTAGACAAAAGTCTTTTACATTGTATGCTACCTAATGATGAATGTAATTTAAAGTAGCTGTATCAGTTTGAGTACTTCTTTATGTTTAAAGAAAGTTCTCTTTGCAGTTAAAGAGCAAGAGAAAATCACTTGTTACATTGGTATTCATCTCTGATTGGTCCCTAAGGAGTTTCTGCCTCAGGAACAGGGCAAGCTTCACCTGGTGATTCACAGCTGCAGTACCAGACTCTACATGAAAATAATGACATAGTTATGTGTAGATACTAGAAGCTGCAAAGCTTAAACTCCTTATAAAAAATTCAATTATTCCTTATTATGGAAGTTTTCAGCCAGCCTCTGATTGGTTGAAGATATGAGATTTTTCAGCCCATTCAGCATCTGAAATATGAAAATCAAAAGCTCTGAGGTTCTCTAGAGAGAGAAAGAGATGATGTAGCAGAGGAACAAGAACTTTGATATGGTAGTAGATGCATTTTGGTATGGAGTAATTGTTTCATGCAGATATGCCACATTAGAGCATTGTATAGCAGTGTCTGGGCCTGTGCTATCACCCCTTTTAGACTGACACTGAGCAGCTAGCTGGGGGAGTTCAGAAACTATGAAGTTCTCAGAACTAATCAGAATATACTGATGTCTGTGAACAAGTTGTGTTAGACTACCTGATACACTTGCAATAGTTTTTAACAAAGCCTCAAGAAATTCCTAAAGAAGTGTAAGTTCTATTAAACTTTTCATTTTGAGAAAGATAGGCTTTTAATAGAAGTTATAAAAAGAAGAAGTTGAAAATGGAATGAAAACATACTCAGATCTCTATTTGCAAATTGTCTTAATATTGTCTAATCATTGAGCTGCTTCCTGCACACCTGCCCTTTCTGTGAGTCATATACTCTGCACATAGAAGTTATTAGTGTAATGACTATTTTAAAAATGTGTTTATATTAAGTGCAGAGATTTTCTTTTGGGGGAAAAAAAGCCCAATATGGATAATGAATAATATGTATCTATAATTATAATTTTTAAAGGCAAAACAGAAACTGAGAGCTACGTGTTTGATGTTTTTCATTGTAAGCTCACTGCTACCATGCAACTTTTCCCTTGCCTTAGATTTCTGACAGCAAAAATACAAGGGTAATCTTTGTTCCAGTCAACCCCTACAAATACTGATGATTTATGCAACACACTACTATTTGGATGCTGATCATTTCAATCGTCTGGATTTATTCTTGATGCTGCTGACTCTACTAAAAAGCTAATTCATGTTGTGGAGGAGACAGAAAATTCAGCCATTCCCCAACACCATGTTTTCTGTTCTTCAGATTTTTGTTTCACCAAATTACAGATGGTGCTTCTTTTGGCTTATTTGTTTTTGATATCTTTGATCTAAGCTTTTAGAAGTGGAACAGAGAATACAGAAATCTCTTCTGAATCTCTGAGTTCTGTTTGCAAGCTGCAGTTTGTAGGCAATATGTCATCACTGTCATAGTGATTGTGCTATTAAAAGGCACAAACATTGTTCATCTTGCCAGAAGGCACTTTTTCATCAAGGTATGTAAGGGATTCTACAGATAGCTCTTGGTATCAAAGGAGCTTCCACAGAGAAAATGGCCAAAAATGAAATAGACCTTTCATATTCCATTCTCTTGATCACCTATCCAAAATTACAGAATTAACATTGCATATATCATGCCTTATTCATGTGGCATGAAGTCTGTAGTAGGCACTTTGCAAACATATGTTAAGGCAAAGCCAGGGCGAAGAAATGTATATTCTAACAAAGTAAGATGGGAAGGGTAAGTGAAAACTCCCTGCTGTTGATATGTATCAGGGTCCAGTTCTTAAGGAATTCACTTTGAGAGGATGACTGGTTAAAAAGTTAATATAAAAGAGTCAAGGAATGTCAAATATCTTGCAGCAAGTAAATCCAACCTATGCACATGACTTTTAGAAAATCTCTTAGAAAATAACTTTAAAAAACCCAAACAAATCTGTAACAAATCTGTTAATCAAACACGGGGCCCAGAGTTGCTTTATTCCTGTATTTTAAATTGTAGTTTTGCTTTGAACTAAAGACAACTTTCCCTATCTCTTGAACTTTCACAGATCTTAAGTCTAAATTGAACAGAGGCTTTTTGTGGTTCTGAAAGTCTCTGATTATAGTAAAAATCATTAATAAGAAAAGATACATGTAGAATCCATAGTGATCCTTTGGCATCAGATTATTCCTGCAGATTGTTTCTTTTTTCACTGAATTGAAAAAATTGATGTAGGTTAGTGTCAACACTAGAGATATTCCACAGATTATTTTCCTCCAATAACACATAAGCTAGATGCAAAAATCTACCCTTTTGTTCATGAAATTCACAAAGGTACATTCATCCAACTTCAGAAACCTAGCAGAAAAGTCATCTTTAATCTGTACAACAGATGCATTTTCTATTCACTTGAAACTCATGTCTGTAGGTAGCATTATATAATAAGTAGAAAATAAATGAAAGGCTGGAAGCAATGAAAATAGTGATGAAATAGTAACAGATGGAGAATTTGAGGTTGGGTCTTGGAGAGTGAAATCTTCAACAGAGAGCAAGAATCAGAATTTGCCCCATACTTAAGCCTTCTCACATTTCAGTCAAAACAACAGCCCCCTAAGTGATTCACTAAAAGGCAAACTGTACACACACACACACACACACACAAAAAAAAAAAAAAAAAAAAAAAAAAAAAAAAAAAAAAAAAAAAAAGAGTTTTTCATCAGTCATTTTGGTGTGTTTCTATCATACTGGCAAAAAGCAGAGTAGAATAGAATAGAAAGGTCAGCTATATGAGAAACACTTGCTCCCAAAACACTTAGTATTCTACATGGACTTATTATGCAGTATTATCAAATCACATTAGATTGCATAAACTTTTCTGCAGTGTAATCAAATGGAAAAACAATTACAGATGCAGTGCATCAGATTAGTTTCACCAGAGCAGTATTTATATCTTGCAAGCAATGACATATGCTGTGAGCAATACTGACTCCAGCATGGGAGGCAGCACTATTTGTTCCTGAGAATTATTCTGTTCCCTTAAACTCTAACAATCAGATATTTCAGGAAGTGCACACTTGCAAGACTATCTCAGACTGCTTTTGCATCCATACAAATTATGGATTCACTGATAATTTAAGTGTTTTAGAAGAGAGTCAGCAAGAATAAAATAAACCTCCAGACTGCACAATTTCCTAGCATCTAAAAGGAAATTGTTAGAATACATCTTGAGTAGGCAGTGGATCAGCTTTTTCATTCTGGGTTTGAATTGGCCCATGAATACTGAATCAGGCTTGGACAACATGGAGGAAGGCTTGTAACAAGAAGGGAAAAGAGATATGAGGAAGCAATAAAAGATAAAGAAAGCAAATGATGAAAGTAAACAAAGGCAGCAAACTTGAATTTTCAGAGAAGAATGTAAATATTGTTTTGAAGTAAAGGAATGAAGTCTAAGTAAAGACCAAAGGATTTGTAGCAATGGATAATATGCCTGTCTGTGACAGGGAGAGATTAAAAATCCAGCTGAGAGAATGGGAGCAGAGCAACAAATCCTGCCATGCTTGTATTGTGGAGCAAGGTTGCTCATGAGGAGAAAACAGAACCAGAGTAATGGAGTGGAGGTGAAGAGGGAGTGCTTGGGAGAAGATGCTGTTAGTATAGAAAAATACCTAGAACAATTCCTCTGCATGTGTGTTTCTGAAACATATGAAGCTGAATGGTTTAGTCAGACTGATGCATTGCAGCATATCCCCTAAGAGGCAAGATAAGGTCTTACATTAAAAAACTGAGTCATGATGTATTATGAGGTTGTACATCTTTCTCACTGTTTTTGTCCCATCACTAAAGACCAGCAAAATCCCAAATTGCATTTTTCTCAAAAAAATTAAACAAGCAGATATACCTTCACAGTATATGTGATAAAGATTTATAATGTTAGAAACACCATAATATTATTCTTCTGGAGATGCATACCTTTTGGACTGAGGACAGTTTTTGTCCAGGATCTTCGTGTTTGTATTTTTAACAAATAATTGTTCATTTGGCTTCAGAAATTTCTGATTATTTAAATGGAATATTCTAGTAGGCCATTCTTTTTTTTCAAAAAAGTCCATCTTCGATCAAATTAAAAAAATTAATCCTTTTGTGAAATTATAATTTATGATGGTAATATGAATGAGATGCTTACTATCTGGCTGTCACCAGGGAACAGTTTAGACTACCCATTTGTAGTTATTTGGGTATGATTATTTTGAATAGCCAGATCTAAATCCTTCTCAAAACATAACAGTTTAATCAACAGCTAATTTCTGTTGGGCTCAATCTGTAGCTCCTTCTATAACCAATATCTTGTGAATTGTTAGGCTTGGCTAAAGAAAGGCTTATTGAAAAGGGCTTATTATCAAATACATAAAACTGGCTTAACAATGTACACTGACATTCTCTTTTTCTCTGGTACAATAGAGTGCAATGGATGAATCTGCTTGCTTGTTGCTGTTCTTAACTCTATGAAGGTTGTCAGTGTGATTTGAAAAGTATTCATTGTTGCTTATCACATGAATTGACCATATTTTCTGGCCTTTGTTCTTAATGTCACAAATGTATACACTATGAAAAAACTGTTCATGTGGAATTATTGGTCTATTATAGCATTTTGAAAACTTCATGGACACTCTGATTTTCACTTACCAACCATGTCATCCTCTCACTTCCATCACTAAGCATCTCAATGTTAGACATTTTTTTGCCTTGTTCTTCAAACTAATGTCAAAGATCAATTTGTGATTCTAGTGTGGGAGACAACATGAAGAAACTTACTTGATTTTGTGACATTTTTGTTTCTGTACTTCAACAAAGTGACCCAACTATTATATGGATTACTTCAGTTTCTGCAAGGAAGCTGTAATACAGGCACAAAAATGCAAATGGAAGAATCTAAAGGATAAAACAAAGCTAGTTTACCAAGAATCAAACTGTGACAAGAAGGGTTGCAAATTTTTTCCTCCTTCCTAAAGAGTTCCAGTGCAAGCAATCACACAGAATCCCCAGGCATGCAAGCAACCAAAAAACCCCACCTTTGAAACACTTTGAACAATTAACAATTTTATTCAGGTTTTTTATGTGCAATTTAGCTTTTTAAGCATCATTTATTTTTAGGAGCACTTTACTCCCTGCATTCCTACATCCCTACACTAGCATCTCCCTGTTTTCAATGACTTACACCAACCAGCAGTAGGAGTGTCAGAAAAAAGTACCAATAGAGAAAGATAAGTGGAGTCTTAACCTGCTATCCTGCTGGGCTCGCTTTTAACACTTACTTGCAGTACTAAATATTTTTATCTGAATTTGCAAATCCTATTTGAATGTGGTTGCATGCATTTAAATTCTGGAGCCTTTGAGCCAGTGGGAGAATATTCTGCCTGAGCTTTGAGTCATCAGAAGCCCTGTGACAATGTTGGAGCAGCAGTGAACTAAAACTCATCTGCACGTATGCTACTGAATCAAACACAGGCATCCTCACACTTCTCACTGACTTCACTTTTACTTTCAAAATACCATCTAAATACATGCGTAGGAGGGAATAAATAACCTAGCTTTAAAAAAATCCATCACTACAAAATTCTGCATTTTCTGCGCAGAATTTAAGGAGGGTTGTTACTCATATTCCAAAGTGTGTGTGGGAGCACATGAAAGTGTTCCATTATTGAAATAATATTGAGCAGATCATCACACACCTGATAGTGGTCTAGTGTGTGTTATACTGGTGGCACCAATGCATTACGAGTACCAACTTCTAAAAGGTGCTGGGATGAAGATTGTTTTGCTACATATGTCATCAGTGCTCTTATAATCTGCAAGAGTAAGTCTTGGCAAGTAGATTTTTTTTATTGGAGAAAAGAGGATTATATTCAGAACTGGCCCTAAGAGAATCTTAGGAGGAGGCGGGCTGAGGGATCAGTGGTTCTTGTTATGTGTTTGTGTAGGTCTAAGGATGAAGACTATTTTTGCAGAAGGGAGGGAAGACAGTAAATGTTGAAAGAAATGCACAGTCTATTTCTTGTGCAAGAAATTAACTACATTTCAAGTGACTTTTTAAAATGGCAGGTGAACAAAAGATGACATTCTTTGGATCATACAGAGACAGAGAATCGTGACACCAGTAATATCAGAATAAATCCTGAGAAAGCAGGGCAGTAACAAGGAAACAAATAAGGTCACAGGGGTGCATTCCAGAAAATGTGAGAGCTGTCTGAAACAGGGGATAGTCAGAAGAGAATCCTGGTCAGTAACAATAGTGACCAAAGCGATACTTAACACTCATATTTTTTTTTTTCTTCCGAAAATTGTCAAATAATGTCATCTTTATAAAAGTTGTTTATTTTCCAATAGTTATGTCTAACACATGTACATAGAGTTGCTTTAAATTAAAAAAAAAAATGTAACACTGCAACATAAAAGCCTCAAAAAAAATCTCTGCCTTGGATGAAATGTCGCACCACAAGTTATCATTAATTTAATTACATGCTGTTGTCACAGAAAGGTGCTATTTTTCAGAATGATTAAAAAATGAAACTAAGCGTGCTGTCACAATATCATCATAGCTAATTTATGTAAGAATGTGTAAGTTTTCACTGGCTTAAATTATTTCCTTTACTACAGTATCCCATCAGCAACAGACAGATTTAGAGGTTGTTGTTTTCTCTTCTCCACAGCATTTACATTCTTTCCTTAAGTTAAGTTCTGTTAGACAGCTGAAAGATACCAGGCTATAGTTTAAATTGCATTTCCAGTAATTTTATTTTAGCTCTTCATTGTTCAGCTGAAGTCCCTAAATTGTATACCAAATGGCTTTAAATTAAGAAAGTGCAATGAAAAACACTTTAAGTCATACCTACAGAAAGTCTTAGAAACTTTGCCAGAATTCTCAACTGCTTAATTCATTCTTAGGTCTTACCTAGAGGTAGTACATGGAATATACTGAGGACCATAGGCTTCAATTTTAATCAGGGAGCCTTGTCCAGAGGATGATCTGCTTCCTATAGTATCATTTGTCAGCCAGAGGCTTTGTTCTGGTCCAGAGTATTTACAGAAAACATGTTGGAATCACCAAGATTTTAAAATAGACAAACAGTGAGACTGAACATGTATTCCCAAGAGGTACAACAACTGTGTACAGTACAGGTATACACATATAGATTGCCATCCAAAAAGAATAGAGAGGCACTCTCAGTACTCACACAAACACAGGCAGCACCAGTGGCCTCATCCTGCTCCCCTGTCTGGCTGAGCAGGTTGAAGGACTGATAGTTCTATACAAAGGACAAGGAAATCTATACAAAGGATAAGGTGGATCTCTCAGCACAAGGCCGTGATCCCAGTCTCCCCAGTAATTGCCAGTAATTACTGGCAATTAAGCACTTGAGGTTGCAGCCCCTCTCCTGCTGCTGCTGATGCTCAGAGCCCATTGCCCAGATGCACACACAAACACATGCACAGAGTCTCCTCAGTGACACTGGGTTTTCCAGCAGCTGCCAATGGATGGATGGGTGGGTGGGTGGGTGGATGCCCCCTCCTGTGATGGAACTGGAGCAAGGTGGTATCTGGGCTGTCCTACCTGCCATCATCTCCCTGTGCTCCTTTGTATTTTATCACATTTCCTAACAATACAAATTAGGGCAATTAAACAGACATGCTAGGCTTAAATTCTTAAAAAATGCCTCTGACAGCTAAGGAAGAACCAACCAAAACAACCAGCAGTAACCAGTTTACTTCTCAGTATGAATTTCACTAGGATACTGAGAAAGCAGGAGCCATTACTTTCTATGATAAACTCATCTTGCATCCTCACGTTGTTATAGGTGGTAAAACAGGGATTCTCTGCAGTTTAGGAGGAAGCAGCAGACTAAACACCATTTGGAGTTCATTCCAACAAGAAAGACAATATAACAATTTTAGATGCAAGGGAAGCTAAAGGAACATAGGTTGAGGGACTTTTTTGTATAGCTTGGACTAAAAGTACAGTTATTTTCCTTTCATAGCACTAAGGAAGGAGCCATAATGTCTCACCATTGTTTAAAGCTCATAAACTGCTACCATATATCAGCAAATTAGCTAATGAAGGCCTCTGGGTAGCGATACATGATGAAAAACAAATGAGGAAAGGTACTCATGCATTACACTTGGTAGCTACTGGAAAAATTAAAATTCTGTCTTCATAAAAAACCCGTTAAAGAGTTGTTATGAAGGGTTGTGCCCTGGTAGCAGAACAATTAGTGCTCCAAATGGGCATGTTTTTTAACAAATATTACTATAGTAGCATTTCAGTGCTAGCACTTTGAAATGATTCATGGTGTAACTGAGATGTGTCTGCAGTAGGAAACTGAAGCAGAATGCTGTGTTTCCAGCCCTTTCTAGTCAGTGACAACTTTGAGTACTACAAATGCACATTGCTAAATAACCAAATAATATCACACAGTGATATCATTATACCAATAATTTTTAAGTGCAGAGACAGTAATGGTAAGCACAATCCCAGACCTTTCAAACCATAAATAGACTTCTTGCCATTTTGAATAAAATAGAGAAACAATATAATCATAACAAAGCAGTAGTATTTTTGTCTCATGACCCTCTACCCAGGCTTCTACCTGCAGAGCCTAGAAGGTTTCTGAAACATGCACAGTGACTCTTCACTACCCATGTTGCTTGTTCTCAGCCTCTTTTTATAGTCTTTTTGCTTTCAAATTGCATTGTTTTAATGTAAGTTGACTGTGACTTGTCCATGTGTTGGAATAATCTAAGTAAAACCTTTTTCTCTTTGCTGTTTAACATCTTCCCAGAGAAATCTGCAGACAAGCTGCCTTGTTTGGTTTTTTGTTGTTTTTTTTTTTTTGGTCACAGCATGACTCACAACGTTTAATTTACATTTTCATGTCACTTTGTTTACAGTAATGCAAAGTAATCAAGTCTGATCAAATTTACATTTCTTGATATCAATATAGTATAAGTGAGAAATTAGGTACATGATCATCTCATTCAAGATGGAGTCTACATACACAAAATGGTGTTATTCTGGTTGTTGTTTCTGCCATTCATTATAGCTGATTTCTCATGTGATAGATAATATTCCATATTTATGAAGGCTGTAAGGAGGTGTGTCTGCCTCCATGAAGTTCAGAGGAGGCACCTAAGTTTCCAAACAGAACCTGAAGATCAGTATTCTAAACCAAAAAGCCTCTTTTAAATCACATATCTCTCCAGAACTCAGGAGCTGCTCTCTAAAGCAAAGCTTTCCTATATTTCAGTGTCCATAACCCTAACTTTTGGCACCTCAGCTCGTCCCCACACAAGAGAGGCAGAATGCAACACACCCGTCACCCTTGGAGCCAGCAGCAGGAACTGCAGAGCACTTGCACAGGGTGCAGCAGATGGGACAATGAACCCCAGAGACATGATATAACACTGTCATTTTTAAATGCCCCCGAGCAGGAAAAGTTAAATTTCTATATTCTACGTGTTGGATAGTGAGTCTAATCACTGACTTTTTAAATAAGTGTCCTCTTGGTGGGAATTGGTGAAGTGGAATTATTTAGAATCACCCATTGGCTTGAATGCTGCAGGCAAAGGAATTACCTTGTGGATAGGATCTGGAGTTTATTATATCAGGAAGATGACTTCTGGTTACACTCAGAAACTTCAGACATCTGAAAAATTTTATTGATAAAAGCTTATATATTTCTGACTTAGATGGTGTGTGATAACAGCAATGTTGAGAATTTGAATTTTTTGCTTGACGGTATAAAGAGGCAGCTATGCAGACTTGTGCTTCAAAGCAATTGTAATCCTAAATGTCTTCAAAGTTAGTAACCTAAGGCAGTTTCAAATGCTATGAGTCATGTTTTCTAAAAAACCTTCCACATCAGGAAGCTGTCAGAACAGGTCTGTTGCTACAAAAGAAAAAAACAAAGAAATCTACTGGCTAGGGAATAGTAGTCTCATGTCAGGGGCACTTGAAAGTGGTGAAAAAGGACCTCAGACACTTGTCATTTTGTACAAAGACTATGCAAGACATTTTCATCAAAACCTTCTGTTTGTTCCACTGTTTGGTATTTAGAGGTCAGTATTATTAGTCAAAGCACTCTTTTTTGCAGCATACAGCCCTCCCACTGCTTCTTTTTCTGGCAAATATCTGGCTTACGTACGTAGATATTTGCATAACTCAAATGTTTTTGTGTTTTGGTACTAGTACCCAAGGACTACAAAAAATCCATTTTAATACACTTAGAATGTAGTCATGCATAATGAAAAGCCATTTACAGTCTTGAGGCCTTCATTACAAAAAAAAACCGAGCAGGGCTGAAATATGGGAAGGACTTTTTCTGTAGGGAGTGTTCCATCAAAGGAGCATACAAAGCATGCTTGTTTTAGTCCAAACATATTTTTGTGGAGACCACTTTGTTATCTTATATATATTTTGTTATTAAAAGAGAAATTGATGCCTTGTAACATTCCACTGCAGCAGGGATGCTTTGCAGACAATGATCTATAACTGCTCATAGATATATGAAGTCAATTGGTTGTAGTGATCTTACCTTACCGGTTACCACTGCTGATAACTAACATTGACTTTTACTGAATATAATATGATAGAGTAATTATAGGATATTCTTTGGTAACGAAATCAATAGCTAGAGCGCAAATACTGTTCTCATGGTGCTGTAACTGTGGAGTCTTTCCAGTGAAGGCATGGGTTTATCACAGCTAAATTCAGGAAAGAGAACTGAGACTGTTTGTGATGGTTGCATAAAAGTAATCCTTTTCAGAGGTGAAAACAATCTGAAATTGCCTACTTTTATCATAATGCTCACCTAGATATACTTGTTTGGATACCATTTCGAGAGAAAAGCAGAACCTACCTTCAGATTCCCTGTCTGTCTTGGGTTATTGCAGGTGGTGATCTGGAAGGGGGGGTCCATGGCAGCGACTCCTGTGAGGAGCTGCTGGAAGCTCTCCTGGTTGGGCATAAACCGTGACACTGTCTCTCTTTATTGACTATATTTCCATTCTAAATTTATTATTATGCATGTAGATACATTAACTCTCTTGTGCTTTTACTAATTGTCCAGACTGGCCTGCTCCTTGAGAAGTAGAACACTTACATGCTACATCGTTATGCAGAACACTAGCAACCAACAGAAGTTGCTGCTTTTTGCAAGTTTTAGTAGTCTTAGGCAGACTGTATTTCTATATTGTATATAATTCCCACATGGAGGTTGGTAGAGTTATATTCTAGTTATTTCTGGATGCTGTGTTTTCTATTGCTTTTCTTTTATTTTTTGAATTAAATACATCTGTTGGAAAAATGATACCAATGAAATGTTAAACTGTTTTTTCTCCATAAAGAATACATTTTCTACAGGGACCACTTTTGACTGTATGTATAAGGTACTTCATAGTTAAAAGAGAAATTGTTAGTATTTTAACATTTTAATAAAATGCAATCCTAAAGGTATTGACTGAGGTATAGTGTGACATAGTAGAATTTTCCTGGGAAATATGCTCTGAAGTGTTGCTAGTAATGGATGTAAATCACTGCTTTATATTAGTCTGTTTTACAAGATCAAGAGGTGTAATACTTAACTCTGTCAAAAATAAGAACCCGTGTAGAGAGATACTGGTCAAATAATGTCAGATGCATATTAAAATATTAATATTGGCATAGCAAGAAGTGAAATGTTGATATATGTATCTTCAGAGCTGCTTTTCTCACCATATGTAACTGAGCACCAGTTAGTAATAAAATTAGTGCCTTTGAAATAAGATTTTCATATTTAAAATTCCAAGGAGGCTGGTAAAAACAAGTTTCTGTCTGCAGACTTATGCATCTTCTTCCCCTTATGCGTGCTAAGACCAAGTACACAGACAGGGGTGAGTAAAAGTCAAATAATTCCCTTACCTTTGGAAAGGATTTCATGTCAACATTAATTTCAGTCAGCTGCATAGCACATAATAATATGATGACTCTTCACCACTGAATCTGATTCAAAGAACAAAAGGTAAAACATGAGTTAAGGCTAAGTGTTGTACTCAATGGCACCTAATAAATCTATAATGAAACTGAAGCATGAGTGCCTAGTCCTGCCTCTTGGTCTCACTTTCCTAAAAATATAAAATCTCTTTAAAGTGACCTAAGAAGTGTGGCTACTTCTGAAGATCATTTGATTCACATGTTGTGTCCTGGTTTAAAAAAAATGAATAAAATACGTGACATTTTACTGAGGAAAAGAAATGTCATATTTTGTAGTAACTCGCTCTGCCAAAGCAAGACACAGATTCAACTTGCCTCAGTGAGCATGTCTGCAATGGTGCTTCAGCACCACCAGACAGATTGTTCAGAGGCAAGGCAAATTCACAGCTAAGAAGAACCACTCAGCCACCATCATCACTGATACAGTTATACCCACCTGTGTAGATGTCCATCTCTCCTATGAAGACAGACTGAGAGACAGACTGGGGCTGTTCATCCTGGAAAAGAGAAGGCTCTGAGGAGACCTTATAGCAACCTTCCAGTACCTTAAGGGGCTACAGGAAAGTTGAGGAGGGACTGTTTGCAAGGGCATGTAGGATGAGGGGTAATGGCTTTAAACTGGAAAAGGGTAGTTTTAGGTTAGACTTTAGGAAGAAATTCTTTATTGTGAAGTTGGAGAGACGCTGGCACATGTTGCTCAGGCAAGCTGTGGATGCTGCTTCCCAGGAAGTGTTCAAGGCCAGGTTGGATGGGGCCTTGAGCAACCTGGTCTAGTGGAAAGTGTCCCTATCCATGGCAGGGGGGTTGGAACTTGGAGATCTTTGAGGTCCCTCCCAACAAAAACAGTTCTATGATTCTGTTATTCTATGCTGATCAAGCTGTTATACTTGTGATCAGAAGCAGATCTCCTGTCTACATGAAAAAAATAAGGTCATGTTGCACTGCATATTTTATGAATGTGCAACTATGGAAAAATTAGTACTTCCAAACCCACACCCATGCACTTTGCGGAACACGTGGGTGTGGGTGTGTATATGTGCACAGTACCTGTCCTCAACTGACTGTTCCTTGAGGAAGAGCAGAGTCTGGAATATATGCAGCTGCATACATAACATTGCATTATGTTACATTATGTTACGTTATGTTACGTTACATTACATTACATTACATTACATTACATTACATTACATTACATTACATTACATTACATTACATTACATTACATTACATCAAGGGGATTTCTAGAATACAGGGCCATTTCAGACCAAAATGGATGGTGTGGTACTTGCTCTTCTAGCAGGTTTTTATATCCTTAATAGCTGCCTTGTCCAAGAATGCTGAATGATTAATGTTAGTAGAGTGTATGTTAGTGTTTAGCTTAATTTCAGTGCAAATAAGCAGCCCTTTGATTGCTCTGCAGCACTAGTAGTGACTGACAGTGATTTGTGAACAGAGGGGTACAGCATAAAGAGTGGAACATACAGTATGTAGAAAAGAATGTGCCAGAATAACTGAATGACACAAAGCTATTTCAAAAGTGTATTTCAGAGGCTGGAGCAACTGTCTGTCCTGGAATTTAATCAGAAACCAAAGCTTTTAAAAGAATCGAGAATGGAAAATAGAGGTAATACAGAATGTCACTCAGGTCAGCAGGCAATGCTAACAAATTGCCATGTCTTTATCAAATTCTCATCACCCATTTGAGTGTTAGGTAGTACCCATAAAAATTGTGATTGTACAGATCCTGCAAGATGTTTAATCCAAGCAATCATCTTTGTTATTTTAGTACATGGATGTCTAGTAAATTTAGGAAATGTCGAAAGGACTGTAGTATTTAATAGGGAAAAAAAATCAGAAATAAATGCACTGTAAAATAGGATTAATGGTATAAATTTGTGGATTAGCATAAATCCTATTTACCCCTACTTAATAAAGCATTATAAAGCGAGCAAAGTTTATGTAATAGTATTTAATCTTATTTAATTTCCTTTTTAAAGCGGATATCCAGTTGACCCTAAAATATGTAATACAAAAGCCAATTTGTGAAATATTCCATAGATCCACAAAATCTCTTGTGGTTAACAGTAGTGAATATACTTGACACAATTATGTGTAGGCTCCAAGTTATCCATGTTACAGCCCTGCTGCGTAGTTGCCATGCAGGAAAACATGTCAGTGAAACTGAAGGGAATTGTATTTTTTTATTAACCTAATATTCAAACACACCCCTACGCCATTTTTGTATAATTTATTTTATCTGGAAAGACTTGGGAATTTATACTCCCCAGTTGACTATACATCCACTAATATGATAAGATTCAGTAGTTCAATAAATGTTCTGTGTTTGTTTGTATCTAATAATTTGATATGCTTATGTGTATCTGGAAATAAATAGTTTTCCAACTGGTAGTTTCCTATTCTGACAGTAACTCATGAGATAAGCTTCAACAATGAATTATGATAACAGGCTTGATTTTATGTGGATGGTAGACATAATTAGCAATTTTCTAACAACTATCTTTCTAGGTTTATATTATTGAATAATAAAAATGGGGGTTTTTGCATAAATTTAATCATGAGGATTAGAAAAAGTAAACCTGAAAATATTTTATTTATAACTGGACAGAATTTCTCCTCCAGGCTGTAAATTTGGTTATTTTTACCTAATGTCTTTGAGCAGTGTAGAGAAGCAACAATGTCTGAAAGTTAATTGAGTCATAAAATTACATCAATTTTAAAGCTGACAGCAAGATATTAATACTCAGAAGTTAATAATCTCAAATTAGCCACTTGCAATGAAATTAACTTTCAGAGTTGTTTTTTTTTAACATCTCTCTACCATCATTGCTGTCATTTTCATTGGTCAGAAATAATTTCTAATGCTTTAGGACCATTTTAAAATCTTGCATTTGTGTGTGAAATCTGAAGTATCTTTTCCCTGGACAGTCCTGTAGAAAGTGCTGTTAGCTTTTATGACTACACCTTGAACACTTCACAGCCATGCTAATGATTTTCATGACCCTATGTTTGCAGTGATATATTGTAAATACCATCCATCAGGTCTATTTCATGTTTGGAATTCCTTTCACCATGTGGGCATTTCATTATTAATCCTAATGCACACATATTGCTTATTTTAATAACCCTCTTTTTTGAATTGGCAGTAAACTATTTTGGTAATTCAGGGTTTGAAGGTACTGTTTTTTAGCTTATGAACAAGCAACATTAATCATGTTAATTAAAGATGACTGCTGACAAGAGCTGTGGCTCTTCAGGTGCATAAATGAATTCTCCACCTCAGAGAAGCTGAATGCTGCACTGACCAAGGAGGCTGCCAGCACATGCAACCTCAAAGCAATTTTCACTCAATGTAAACAGAATTCTGGAGGATTTGAGATTTTCAAGAAAAGCCTCCCTAGCAGCTCTTCCCCCTGCCCCTTCACTTTCTGAGAATTTTTAATTTTCCTTCAATAAATGTTTTTTGATGTTTTTCACCTTAATGCTGTTTCTTAGGCAACACAGACTGCAGAAGTAGCTTCTGGTGTTGTGAACCACAGCGCGCACAGTAATTTTCTTGGGATCAGACACCAACTTCCTAACCCCACCTTGCACATGTTCTGTGACACAATTCTAAAGCCATCTGGTGCAGTTCACTGGGAATACTTTCATTTATTCAATGCATTTCAGTACATAATATTTTCTTTCATTATTCCTGAAATGAACAAATATAGTTGGTGCTTTTTCCCAATTTTGATATTTACTGCCATTTTATTTCCACTTTCTCCACATGCTTAGTTGACGAGCCGAACATTTTGGATAGATGACTAATAACTACAACAGAGAAGTTGCACAGGTTGTTTAACAAGCAGTTCAGCTTATACTGCTTATAGTAACAGACTAACAGCCTAAATTCTCTGATTGCATTTTCCAAAGAGCAGACAACTTCTAAAATCCAAATAACTTAGTACTTCCATTAAGTTATGGAACACGGGAAGTTTACTGTTTCCAAAAAGTAAAAAATTCAGATATTTAAATATCTAGTTAAAATGTAACTAAATATTCAGAAGACATTAAAACAAGTGATCACTGAATAACTCAATAACAGGTCATTACTGAGTTGATAATGAAAGGCATTTTTACAAAGCATCACCTCAGCATTGTGAATGGTAATGCTGCTGTTGCTACAACCTTGAGAAGTAGCTTCTCACTAGTCTGATAATTAAACATAATTACCAGATATAGGAATGAATTCTAAATACATTTTATAGGCTGTGGTAAAGAAAAAGGATGTATTTTTTAAAATATGAATTGGCCTAAGTCTGTGAATAAAATTAGCTTTTGATGTAAACCTCACAGCCAACATCAGATATGCTTGTTTAATTTAAATTCATTCCAAAATTCAGTTAAAGTGTTTGAAAAAAATCCCTACCAATATGTCATTTGTGCTCCTTTATTGATAAGCATATTTGGGAATGACCTTCCATGTCTGTTTTTTTTTGTTTTTTTTGTTTCTCTGGAAGCTTTCTTGACCTCAATAATGCTTCTTAGGGATGGTTAGGGACAGATGACTTGCAGACATACTCTTGCAATGAGATCTTGTGAGGGATACTCTTGCCATCAGAGGCCCTTTTACCTATAGGCACACACTCACACAGCCTCCCTGATCTCCTCAATGAGCTGATGGTTGAGGGACATCCCTTAAACCATTTGACAAGGTCTAAGAACTGATTCTCTTCAGCAACTCAAAGAAGCATTAATCATTCTCACCGGGCACAGTGAGTTGTGTGCATAATCTGTAAATACAAAACAAAGTCCTGTCCACTGTAGCTATTGAATAAAAAAAATACAAAGCCTATTTTTTTCGTAATTTGCTCTAGACCTCCATGTTTGCACAAAATTATAACCTACTTCAGTAGCTTAAGTGCTGTGTCTGATTAGTTCTTTAAAATAACACTTAGTAGTGGGCCTTCATTTATTTCCCTTGATACATCAACATATTGCCTGATGAAACCTCATGAAGAGGAAATGCTGTCTGTTCTTCAACTTACACACTTCATGTTTCATATTAAAGAAGAAAATAGTTCTTTTTAATGCCATTCTCTTGGGTAGGAAGAAGGTCATGTTCTGATTTATGTTGCACTGTATATTACAAGGCTTGAGATATCCCAGGTATCTCAAATATTAATCTGAAGTTCTAAAGGAATGAAAGTAAATATTAATTATATCATTTGTTCATTCGTTCTCTTCTTTTCCACTGACACTTTCTTATGCTTCCCTTTCATTCCTTTTTCTTTGACATCTCATCTCTCAAATTTTATACACTCCCTTTCTTCTTCAGTATCTTACAGCCATTTCTGTGAAATCTAACCACTTCATAAAACCGTGTGGAAATTGCTTTGGCTGAAATTTATTTATCTTTCCTACCCTTCTGTTGTAATTTCAGATGTATCTGCAGTTCTTTGTAGAAGAGTGAAAGGGCATTCTTTAATGTTTTTGTAGTTCTTCAATTGTAACACAAGTTTTTCATCATGAAAGGTGGTGTGAATTCTGGTAGAAGGTCCCCTCATTTTTCATGCGCTGAAGGAAGATGGCAAAATCTGATATAAAGCATGGATTCATAAAACATTCTTCATTTTAAATCAGCTTTCCCTGCTAGAATACTAAATTTGAATTGAATTAATTGTTGTGAGATATTATGGATAATGTGTTTTTGCTACACAGTTTTCAATCATTCAGTATTATGGGACAGTTGGATTTGCTGTGCTAATCCTTTTAATAAATATTCCAGAATCTTCAACAGTATTATCCCACTCCTTGAATCCTTTCCCCCCTCTATGTACTTTCATACTAATTGGAAATGTCTCATCTTGACTTCTAAGAACATAATGTTTTTTATTATATCTTTCCTATCCTCCTTGCTGCTTTCCATCCCCTTCTTCCTCAGAGTTATACTATTTGTGATGTTGCTCTTCACATCTTTTGTTTCAGCTGTTTTCAATGGTCTGCTTCTCTTTTTTAAATCAACAATAAAATATTGCATACATGTATAATAGGAGGGAAAATAAAAGTATTAACTGTGATTAAAGAATTCTGAGAGAAATTAAGTCTGAATTGTTTAAGATGCCAGCTATGTATTTAATTTTTTACTTTAAGAAAATATTATTGAAGAAACCTGAAGTTCACAGGTGCACTTTAGTAAGTAAATTTTGAACATTATGTCTAAAATGGCAAAATCTCTTTTAAGTTATAAATTTTAATTACCATTCCATCTTTAAATCACCTATGCAACTGCATACTTAATAATTCCACTCAAGTAATTAAATAAAATACTGAATAACACTGGACCAAGGATAAAGCCTTGTGGCTTTTGTTGCATCATTCTAGTTCGGTTGTTGATAATCATTCTTCTGAGTAAAATTTTTTTAACATTTCTGAATCCATCTTTTAGGTGAATAGATGTTGTTTTATCAGATGTGTTTCCCTAGCAACTCGACCAAAGGGCAATTCAGATTTTACAGAGGCCAAATTATCTATGAAAATGCCATTTTTTTCTCAGTTAACAGCACAAGAAGTGTTAAGCAACAGTGCTCTCAAAGGAAGTGTCTCAGTCACATGCCTAAAACTAAGTTGAAAGATTCTTGGTCTTTATCAGAAGTTAAATCTATGAATCTCAGTGACAAAATATGAAAGAACAGGGGAACAGAAATGTCTTCAGGTGGACAGAAATCATAATTAAATATATGAATCAGAGTCTAAAAAAAATATTTTGGTTATAGTGATTGCCACTTGAAATTGTGACTTCAAAGATGTACAAAACTAGTGGGGTTTTTTCACTTGTTTCTTAGTAGGGTAAAGGCACTAATTCAAGTTGTGACCATCGATAATTTGCTAAATAATAATACCTTATAATTATTTTTGCTGTTTCAGATACTTCACTGAAGGGTGAAAATTAATTAGAGAATATACTTTTTAATTATTATTTTAATAAATAAAAAATGCCTTTCAAATATTAATTTAAAAATTTTTGTTAGTTGGGAATGAAGTAAATAAATCCTCAAAGATTTATTTTGTTGCTACTGAAGAAAATAACACCTGACCATAGTCTTCCACAGAACTTAAAAATCAAATATTAAACTAGTATGAATATGAGATAAAAAAAGTCTGTAAAATAATAAGTTTTATATGTATCACTGGGAACATTAGTGGAATTCAGCCAGCAAGAAAATAAAAATTATGTCTTCAATGAATTAAAAAAACCATCTATGCCACATTGTTCCTGGAATGATGATTTTTATGTGCTTATAAAAAAAATGAAAGAAAAGAAACTGCAAACAGAAACTGTAAAAAGCGGAATCAGACCTTGCTGCTTAGGTTCTTTGATCATTTCAGTAAAGTACTGTAAGAAAAAAATTAAATACTTTATAGCTGCAGAAAGGCTTTTTGCATATACTGCTACTTTTACCTGTTAATTATCTGTATTTATCTTTTCAGAAATAAAATTAGGCAAGGTTCTTTTACAAATAGTTCTAAGTGTTAATAATTTCAGTGTTTAATGCTTCTGTTTCTATTTCAAGCCTGATTTTGTTCTCTATTCACCAACAACTAATCAAGGGTTTTCATCTTTGAATAGGGGTGTGTGATGGGTGGTGAGAAGGAGAGGGTTTGTTTTTAGAACTTAGATGAATTTATTCATTTGAGGTGCATCTAGCTCCAAGACAGAGTATATTTAATCATGTATCAAAAAGTGTTTTCTTGGCTTTGCTAGAGCTTTAAGTATATAACAGTGCCTTCAAGGAATTTGATGTGGGATTGTCTATATTTACCCACGCAAGCATCATAGCAGACTATAAAAAATATTCTGATATCTTTGTCTGTTGTGATAAAGGAACTACTAACTGAGATATCCCAGCAAGCGCTCCTAGGCTGCCTGACTTCATCATCCCCTAATGGAGGATATAAACAGAATGAACTTTGTTCATTCATGTTTAGTAACCAAAGTTAGGACTATCTAAAGGCTCATCTGAATTATACCAGATCTATTAAAAAAAAAAGAAAAGCTTTGGTAGGCATATAGAACCAGTAGTTGCTCAAAAACTACTGAGAATGTGAACCAGATGTCTTTTTTTTTTTTTTTTTTTTTTCCTAAGTTTCAGGAGAGATGAATGATTCAGACCACCAGCTAATCCAAGCTTGTTTCTCTTACAGTTTATAGTAACAGATAGTCATGATGAGAGCAGGTGTTCAACCTTATTCCCACATCAGCTAGGTTTTTTTAGGCAGGAATGGGCAAAATAAGGGAAGTCTAGAGGTAATACTAAACATTTGAAGAAATACAGAATGTTGTGATAGATTTTGGCTCCCGAGGCTGTGTAAAATCTTTTCCTTTATACATGCAAGTAATATGGAATAGCAGAGAAAGTCATAGCCAATCTATTGTAAGGCTTGCCATAATAAATTCCAATTTCTTTGAAAACGTTGCATGTGAGCAGTGAACCTTGTAATGTTGTCTAGGAAATTTACACAGTCTGCCATGTAACAGACTGTACATCTCCTGCAGAATAATCAGGTTGGATGTAATTTAAAACCGAAGAACTGCTTATGTTTTCTAGATTGAAGAAGGGATATTATGCTTCTCATAAATCATAAAGACCTTTAACCCAAATTTGAGGGATAAATATGCTACAGTGGTTTTGCTGGATACTAACATGTGTAACAAGGGGAGCAAATACAATTTTAATTGCTTTGGACAGTTGAAGTTGTCAATCTATAATGTTGCACACCACATCGTCAGCCTAGGGCACATCAGTAGTCTAATTACAGAAAGTCTGGCTCTTCACCAATGTTTTAACACTTGATTTATTTCCTGTGCAAGTTGTTCAATAGGGCCAGAGTTAATTGGTTTTCCAAATGAGTGTTAAAAATATAAAGATCTGGCTTCATTAAGTGGAGTCTGTACTTATTATGTGCCACTAAGTTGTAAATCCATGTAAAGGTTAGAGGGTGAGATTTCAGAGCCATGTGTACAAAACCACAACTTGAATTGGTTTGTTTTCTTACAAATTATGGTTAATATCTGATAATTGACCCAAGATCCTTTTTTTTTTTTTTAAAGAAGTTGTCAAGGTACCTGAAAAAAAAAATTAGGCTAAATATATTAAAAGTGGGCTAATCCACTAAGCCATTTTATTTATTTCATGCGATGTTTACCGTTTACCTAAAAGGATCACACAGTATTTCCTCACAATCCCCGTATACTTTCTTTATTCATAAAAGGGGAAAAGCATTTTACTGAATCCTTTCCTTTTGTTTAAAAGATTCCCTGCAAAGCAGCAATGTATCACGAGCAAACAAATCATAATTTCCTGTTCTGGGGACCTACATGCTGTTTGAATTCAGCAATCTGATGCTTCTAAAAGTAAAATCACAGTTTGAGAAACAAAGAAAGTTGACAGGTATTTTGACCATTTTTAAATTCCCATCTAGGCAAAAAACAGTGCAGAATGACTTCTCTGTATTTTCCTTGGGAGAAAATAATGTTTTCTTTGTTGTTCTGTGTAGGTGCCTCTGTGTATGTGCTTTTTTGCCAGATTTTTTGTTGGAAAGGATTGCTTTATTCTGTTACCTTACTTTTTTTTCTTAAAATACATTCAAACTTTCAGTAAAGAAAAGATTTTTATTTTTTTAAACTCTTTAGATTGGATTAAATCACATGAAGGAGCGTAGAAGGCTCTGCAGTGTTTGTGGGTAACTCCAGGAGAAGCCAGGCAGACAGTGTTTTTTTCTTAGAGAGCAAGGGGTAGGAAGATGTCACAAGAATGACTTCCAGGCCAGGGCTGACAAGGGAGGTAGTGACGACACGAAGGCACAGCAGTGGCATGATTTTGGGGAGTTTCATGGTAAACCCATGAGTGAGGGCCTCAGAGGAGCAGTAATGCAGCTGCACATGTATGTGGGGTTCAGATAGTGGCTGTGGAAAGGATCTGCTTAGGAAATGTATGACTGCAAGGGTGTGATGGGAGAGGCAAATATATTAGTGGGGAAGTGATTTCTGAGGCATTTTGTTTCTCTGGTAGGTGGTATCAGAAGATGAGACAGCAAAAAAGAGCAGAATCAGTCTCCTTAAGGAGTGGGAAAAACTGAGTCAGAGTACTGTGGCCAAAGGAGGAGGAGGCTGATCATTAGGTGAAAATGGGTGAGCTGAGGGGAAGAGAGGAGAGCAGAGGGTGCAGGTTTCTCACCAGCACAAAATAATGCTCAAAGGGACATTTGGGTTTACCCAGCGCAAAGGCTGTCAAAAGGTGATAAACTTATCAGCAGAGGCAGTTATCTGGGAAGGCACTAAGAAATAAGTGTGGTAGACATGAAGAACTTGAACAACAAAATGAAGGAGATGGAGCTGTTCTTGTATTTTTAAAACCTAATATTCTAGGGAGACAAAAAGCCTGGCATAATATTAATAATTATTATAGTACAGAGCATATTTGCTGTTAGGGAGCAGGGAGGTCCAACAGCTCCTTGGGGCTGGGGTCTGGCAGCAGAACAGGGGTGTCCTTGGAGCCAGGGTCCATCCCATCACCCCAGCCAGGAGCAGGGCAGGCAGGGGGCACCAGGCAGCCCCAGCACCAGGTATTGGACACCTCCCAGGAAAAGGACATGGGCCCACAGGGGGTTCTGGCTCCCCAGGACCCAGTCAAGAGCTGGATAGGGCACCCAGGGAAATACAGATTGGACCTTCATGTTTCCTAAGCTCCTTCTGAGAGAGGAGGCAAGATGAGGCTGGATCCAGTCTTAGTCTCGGGCCTGACCCTTCCTGGGAGAGAGATTAAAAATGTTACATTGCAAGGAAATAGTTGATTGTCAGATACCCCTTGATTGGGTTAAGGTGAAATGACACTCAAGGTCTGTATTTGAACATTAGCTTTAATTAAAACTATGGAAGGAATAACTCAAAAATTAATTATTATATATGCTCAAGCTGCATTAATCATAAAGGCTGATACTTAGATTGCAAAAGTCCCAATAAATGCATGCTCAAGTTGCACAATTCTAGAAAAAATCATGTCAGGCCTTGTGCTACTTGTGATTTTAGGAAGGAAAATATTTGGGTTTAGTTTTCAAACTAGAAGCTACTGTGAGATGTAAAGCTCTTTAAACTGCAATGTGCTAAATAAGCTCCATTCTGGTTTGTCAGAGAAATCTTTAGAAACTGACACTCCTCCAACCAATATTTGGACTTGACATTGAGTTTGCTGGAGACAATCAAAGGGCTTATCAAATAGGATTGGCTTAAATATCAATAAATATCAATAAGGCACTGGATTTGTATCTTCTTACTGATAAGGTTTATCCAAAACAGAGCCAGCTTTCAAAGGTGATCTTTATATCAGACTACAGCAAATATTTTTAGGAAAGTTTTCAAGGTTTGGTGGCCAACAGAAATTTGTCTTTGGTAAATTCTCTTACATGGAAGAATGTTCAGGGTGACCAAATTGCCAACTACATACTAGGTCAGCAGACTAATTGTGGTAGTACATCTCATTAACACTGCTGAATGCTTTAATAGCTTTTCCTTAATTGCTGCTGCATTTAATGAGAAACAGCACAATGCAAGTGACATAACTAGCCTGACAATTTGTTCTATTGATTTATCATGCCTGTTTTACTGCTGCCTACCCAAAAGGACTGCAAAACATTTGTCACATGTTTGTAGATTCTGAATTCTTAGCTGTACAAACAAACAATAAGACTATCTCTTTCAGGCATTGCCATATAACTTGGTGTTTAGTCTTATCTGGATTCATTTTCTTTCCCTTTCTCAAATGACAGTTACAGAATTCACTTCAGTAAGGTAGACTGAAGAATCCATTGCTAAGTATCTAAACATAATGTTAATGAATATGTTTTAAAAATGCTAGTAATGTCATAAAGGATGGCTCTCCCATTTTATAAAACCTAGTTATTCTAGCATATTACATTACTACACTATTTGCTGTAGTAATCTAAATGCTTCTCATGTGCTGTGTGTAAAATATAACAGAAAACACATTTAGTGAAAGCAATCCTAAATGTTCATAGATTTTTCTTGGGACATAACAAGGACAAAACTGTGCTTCCAAACACTGAGTCATATGCAAGTGTCATAATTGCCTAGTTGCAATAGGTCACATTTAATAAATGTTCCTTGAGAAATTACTCAAGTGAAACGAAATGCCACAGAAGTATTTCTACTAGAAGATGCCCATAAAAGCCCTGGACAGGAAAATTAATCCAGTATTAAAATTTTAAAAAGGCTGATTGCAAATTGTGATTAGAACTATGCACAAAAGACTGTTTTAGATGTCTCATGATTCATTGGCTGATGAAATAAATAGATTCTTTTGTGAGGTCTCTCCCTAGAAGCTTCTCCTTACTTTATTGTTACATAAAGCATTTTGTTAAAGGATATCCAGAAAGATAAGGCAGTCTGTGATACATTAGATGCAAAAGCATCTTTGTACATATTTAAGATATATTGAAAGATGTAAGTAAGTAGAACTGAGTCAAAGGACATGCCAGGCATTAGTACAGAACCCAGCCTTATCCTCTAAGAGGATGTTTTGGTGTTAATAGAATGGATGGTGCCCACTTGATATAGAAATAGAAGCAAGAATTGCATAAGATGTGGGATGTTCAAGAAAATTTATGATGTTTGTCTGTTAACGTAAGCACAGATGTTATTTAATTTTAAAAAAACAACCAATCAACCAAAGAAAAGCTACTTTTAGAAAACCCCAGGGATAACCACTTCATTATATTAACTAATTACTTTCACCTTATTGGAAGACTTTCTAAAGTTCAGAGCAGATGTGGATCCTAGGTCCTTGGCACTACTGGACTCAGGCTCCTCACCAGAGAATGAAGCTTTCAATGAGATGAGATGATCTTCTACCACTATGTAAGCACTGTACAGTATCTGAACCATCTCCTGGCTGCATTGCAAAGAGAGCTGAGGCAGTTGCCACAGCTCTTACTTTTTCAGAAAATATGACTTGCCAAGATAATTTAAGATCAGGGAACTGAGTAGGTATCTGAGTGAGCAGTAGCTTAGTGTTTCCTCTGAAAGTTCAGATACCTGCCTTGCCTGTGAAAATTAACTCAGTTCTTCTTTTTCTTTTAAGCACTCATAACTTTAAAATGTGGCAGAAACTACTTCTGAAACTCTTGAAAAAGAAAATTGCAGATATATCAAACCTTCAAATCCATCAGAAAAATAACTTTTGGCATCTTGAAAATGAGATATCTGGAGGCATAACACCTGACAGATCTCCTCCCCAAATCCATGACATTCTGGCAGGTTGTATTTCACACAGCAGAGCCCAAGGAGATGGGTCATAGCCACCTGAGGGGCTGGAAAGGGGTGATAGACAAGGAAGACTGCCATGACTGTGGGTCATACTAACTCATGCCAGTGTCTTGGGCTTACATGCTAGAAATAGGAATACAGAGACTGCTGGAGTGTAAGTGCTGCTAAAACCTTTGTGTTTGTAACTCTTAAAGATTTACAAGAAACAAAAAAATTCCAGAATAGGTGCTGTATTTGAAAGAACACTGTAGCATGTCTGTCAATGTGTAGATGTCAGAATTATCAAGCAGGTGAAAAGTAGTGGTGGAATCAAAAGATTTGAAGAAGCAGCATCAGACAGTTTATCAGAATAATAACGACAAATTCCAAACTGATGCAAAATTGTTTGCCTTGTATATTCTTAACAATTGGCTTGTCTTCCTACAGTTCAAATAAAGAAAAAATCACCCTACAATAAAAATGAGCATTACCATTTCCTCTTCCCTTCCCATACTTCGTTTAGTGATTGAAAGGGTTATGATAGAATACCCTAACTTAAGGATTTGCTGCCATCTCTTTTGGTGAGTTTCAAAAAAAGATTAACCCTGCTGTTCATAACAAATATCTTTCCATCTGTCCCTGTCTCTATTTGATAGTGAGTGGCAGTCTTTTGAGGTGATCTTTTCCACAAACTCATGTTTGTGCTCCTAAAAATTGCTTTGTAATATGGATTGGATTACCTACTTCTGATACGTATCAGTTGCACTGATCAGTTTGTGATTAGCTGGAAATCGGTTTTCATTCCTAAGATCTAGAGAAAAATGAAGAGCTATGAATGACACATTTACAACAGGCTCAGTTTCTTCTGTTTTCTGAATTCTGAAGTGCAAGACTGTATTTTCAAGCAGCCTTTTTCAGTCTTGAAAACGATATATAAAAATTTATCTTTATTTTATTTTAAATATTCCTTAATATGATGTCAAAAAAAAGGTCAGTGATCTGTTGTGGAACAATGTCCTGACTGCCTGCTTCTTGTCTTTGTTTATCATAGTCATAGTCTTTGCAATTATCACTTAATGGAAAATAGAGTAGAAAATATTTTTCCTTCAGAGCTAACAAAGCTAGCTGGATAAACCAATATATAGCTTGCATACATTGCTTGCATAAACTAGTCAGACAGAGGAACGTGAATTATTTTAGTATTTGGCAAATATTTGGCAAACTTTGAATACTGCAGCACTCCTGATCTGCCCTGATCCAATAAAGCAGTGATGTAGCCTAGCAGTGATCTAAATGTCAGTAGCTTCACCAAAAATTCCTTTGCACTTTGAAGATGTATTTAAATCAGAATCTTCTCTCCTGAGCCTTCCATTTGGCTGAGTCAGTTAATGAGGAAATAAGCCTGTGCATCCAATTTGCCTAAATCAGTAAAGAAGGCACCACTATCAACTGCAATTGATTAAACTCCTTTGCTCCTTATCAGTCAACTATATAAATCAGAAATTGCTAACAGCCTCTTTTTACTAAATACATCAGCTGTGCTGAAGAAAGAAGATACTTACTTCTATCAGGTGAATGGCTGAACCTGTTAGTTTGCATTGTTGTATGAATTTTTAGTTCTCAAAGTTGAGCAAGGATCTTGAGCAAGTGATATATGCAAGTTGTAAGAAATTCTGCAAAAAATTCATCAGTCTCCAACCATGTCTAAACTCGAACGTTTGTTAAATTCAATGTTGTTTCAAATAATCTGTCTCTTTCTTGGGTCAATACTCAGCACCTTTCTTTTAAGATTTTTTTGAAGAAAATTTTATGCTATTGCTAAAAAAATTCTATCATATGGACCAAGAAAGGATTAATGACTGATGAGTCACAATAATTAATGACATTATTGCCGTATGTTCAATTTCATAAGAAAACAGGTCCATGAGGTATCAATGACGTAGATAAAAATATGTTTTTAATATATCTCCACTGTTAGTTTTGTTTTATGTAAACATACAAAAAAAATATTCCACTGCTTATTACATGATGGCACATCTATGTAGGGTCTGTGACAGAAGTACATAAACGAAATTCCATCCTCCAAAGGCCTGGCAGTAAATGTGCACACAGTGGTTTTCAGCTTATCTATCCATACAGTCATGGTCAAAGAGATGGTACAAGAGAAGCTGAGAGATTCAGGCCTATCCTTTGCAATTTTTATGATGGTTTGCTAAGTTCAAGGTGAGGCTGTGTGGACATTTTAAATTACTTCTAGGGGAAGATAATAGGGTTTTTTTTTTTCCTTCACCAGTTCCTTTGGTATCTGGAATGATATCCTTTCAATTCACATTGAAAGAAAGATGTTCTCTGGGCAAAAATGTTCTTTTCAACATATGGCAGGGCTACGTTTGGGGTTCTTATCTCTTTTTTCTAAATTTATTCTTCCTTCAAAAATTGTAAATCAGTGAATGTCAGCCATGAATAATGCAAAGTCACAGTTTTATTTTTTTGAACAGCAGATCTGTCATTGCTACCTTCCACTTAACTTGGTTTTGTGCACTTGGTTGTACTTAAGTTGATTCTATGTATTTCAACATTAGGTGTTCTATTATCTTCAATACATTTGCTTGTCTTCTTTAAACAGTGTTGCAACCATGAGCTTAACCTCAAAAAAACCCCAAAAAATCCCACATTTTGAAAATTATGACCTCATAGCAACTATATATTTTTAAATTAAGAGGGTTTAGTTGTTGGTCTAGTATGCTGGTTGGAAAATGATACAATTCCAAATGTTAGGAAGTGAACAGATTTTTATTTCACCATTTTGCTCCCTCTTATATTTAATGAGCACCTACCTTAGTGGTCACATGTTTATAAAGACTACTTTGGTACCTTCTATATAGTTGGTTTTATTAGCAGATAGTTCATGTCATAACAGAAAGATTACACTTTTTCTTTGGTTGATAGTGTTTCTAAAACTGACCACAGTTCCATTGTAATTAAACTGAGTGTATGAAAAAATCAGACCTAAAATAATACTGAAATTGAATTTAAGACAGCTTGGAATTTTCTAAGTTAGGAACTGTATATTTTAACAGAAGATTTCTGCTTATGGCATTGTCACTGTTTTCACTTTACTTTCTGGTCTGGGTTATTCTTTCCCTTGTAGGCTTGCATGTGCTTAGTAGAAGTGGGAAATCTGCTAAGTGTATAGATATTGCATGAAAATCATTAAATGTTTTAAAAAAGGAAATATGTACCAGCTAAAACTATTTAGTGGTGGACTGTCAGCTATTAAATCATTATTTCTTTTCACAAGCAAAAAACAGAAAATTAGCTACTTGAGGCCAAATTCTCTTTTAATGGCTTGCCCACTGAGCTGAGCACTCCCTCAATAGACATTATACCAAGTGAATGTTTTTCTTTTTTAGAGACTGGAGTGTAATTTGTTCTTTGCATCCCTGCTACAAGAAAGCTAATTTAATGCTGTTATCAAGACAGATTTCTTTAATTACATCAAACAGTCTATAGACTGCTTGACATTTATAGCTTTAATACAAAAACTATAAATATGTCTGTGTTATATAGTAACAGAGTTGTATCTTGTGATGTTCTTCCAGCTTAGCTGTTAATTCAGTTCCTCACAGATGGCAAATCAGTTCATGGAGCAGAAAAGCAATGAAAGTCACTATGGAATCTAATGTCAAGTGCCACCTTGAAACTTGACTTCTCTCCCCTTGCTATATTCTGCCTCCAGTTCACAGTGCCTGCGGGTCAATTCTGTACATCTGCATGAGCTTCTCCACCATTGTGTGACCCAGCCCAAGCAATTGACTGAAATTCTAGCAGGCTACTCTTAGCTGAGATGAGAATTTGCTGCTGAAGAGAGCAGCAATAGTAGTTCAAGTCAGACTTCTGATTCATGTGTGTAACTTGCCCTGTCTCTGAACTTCCATGAGTCAGGTTAACTGAAGTAACTTAGCACTTTTCCAAGCCAATCCTTAAGTGTCTCTTTCTGCTCCATAAATGTGCAGCAGAGATTCATATCCAATATTTCTTTATTTAAGATATTTCATTAAAATTATGACTCTTAAATGCATTTAATGGGCATTAAAATGTGTAACTAATTAAAAGTCTGGCTATATATGTACCTATGTTCTGGCTATGTACCTATGGTACTGGAAGTTAAACATTTTCGCTCCACAAATATTTTTCCCCAGGTACATATGCCACATAGATACCACGTATTTATATGCCACATGTACACACCACATAAATACACTCTTTTCATCTCCTTTACAAAATATATTGGTGCTTGAAGAACCTAAATTGGGTCACAAGAAATCTTTCCTCTACTGTCATGCATCTGCTGACTCCAAGGACCTCCTATTGATACCAGTGTGAATTCTGTATACTGACTGAATGCAGCATATCTGAACTAAGATCAGTCTTGTAGATCTAAGAGAATTTTCCTTTACTATACAGTGTTGCACAGTGTAGGTTGTTCTGTTTATGCATTATAGATGACCTGTTTTCTGATAGCTAAGCTTTTATCATGAATTTAAAACTCGGTACTTCTCATGTGATCGTTTTTATACAAAGTTCAGATTTCCATTTGCTATTCCCTCAAGGGTATTTGCGCGAGAAATATTTCTCTCCTTTTTGGAAGATAAAATAAAGGAAAAAAAATAGTTGTATAAAAGCAGTAAATTTTCTTTGTATAGAATACCTGCTGTGCTGATTTGATGCCTGTTCTGGGATGTATACCAGTCAGATATGTTATAGTAATAAGAAATTTACTTAATCCTGAAAAACATACTTACCAAAATTTTGTTACCATTTCAATCTGACTTGTTTTAGCAGAAAGTTTTAAATCTCTCTATTCTCCTTAGGACCTAATTTTACCCCTCCTTGGATATAAATTTTCTACTCTACCAAAGTTAATTAGTAGAAAGATTGAAAGCTTGAGAAATTTGGCCCCAAATCACAATCCTAATAAAAGTAGACTACAATATACCCAATAATGCAGGAGCACCTGCAATAAATGAAGATTTTAATATCTTTTATATATATATATATATATATTATCTTTTTAGGTAGCATTTGTTTGAATATACAGGTAAAATAGAGGCGAAAGACTTAAGTTACAGTCAGCACCATTGGATAGAAAAATGTGAATTTTCCCTATGTGGAAAGTAGCATAAGAAGTAGGTAAGAAGGGCAGGATTACCATTATTTGTCTCTTTGTTGAGTAATCTATTTTTGTATTCAGTAAATGTAGTTCAACTTCTTTTGCTATAAGAAAGATATTGAACTTTATCTCTTAGGACCCTCAGTCAAAAAGATGGAGCTTTCTTAAGTCTGTTTTTGCAAACTCCTTGATTCTATTGCCTTTGTATTGCTAATTTCCCTATACTTTTCATCTTGTTTTGTTTGACTCATCTAGAAAATTGGATAAAATATTTGTTTGTTTTGGTTTTGAGGGGGGCAACAATCTTTTGTTTTTATTTTAAAAAATAATAAGCCTTTGTTATAGAAACAAAAGGTAGCTTATGACCAGTAGAAAAGATAGTAATGGGCTATTTTCCCATCACTTAGCTTTTGATGTAATTCTAGTGTCAGCACTTACAGTGCTGTGCTTTTAAGAAAACGAAAGGAGCATAGAGAAGCCCTCCCTAAGTCAGCTAAAATCACAGTCTCAGATAAAAGAAACTGTTTTCTGTGCACCACTGTCTACTTTTATCTTTTCCATAGGAATATACCAGCATGAATTTTGGCTATTTGAAATAAAGTTGAGCAGAATTTAAGATCAGACTATTGGACTGATACAGCTTGGCCAGAGAAAATTGCTTTATGCTTCTAAGGTTATAACTTTTCTAAACAGTTGAAGCCTTTTCTAAACCAAAATTTTTCTCTTGATTTCAAGAGATCATCTGATGTATCATAGACTTGTTAGATGCCATCCAGACTTCTTTCCCAATAATCTGTAAATTCAGCTTTCCACACAGGCCTCTGCCTTCCATTTCCTTGAACTTTGCTATGCAAGAACTTTGCTATGCAAGAACTGGGTAGCTTTGCAAAATTAAGTCATTTGAACTCTGCTTGTTAATCACAAATCATAGTCATTTAGATTCAAAAAGGCTGAGCCAAACTTTTAACCTAAGACTGTCAATTCCACTGCGTACTTAAGCACTGTATCCACGCACCATTTAAATACCTCCAGAGACAGTGACTCAACCACTTCCCTGTGCAGCCTGCTCCAGCTTGACCACTCTTTCAGTAAAGGCATTTTTTCTAATACCCATTCTAAACCTCCCTTGGCTCAACTTGAAGCCATTTCCTCTTGTCCTGTCACTTGTTACTTGGGAGAAGAGACTGCCCCCCACCTCACTACAGCCTCTTTTTCCATACTTGTAGGGAGCAAAAAACAGCCCCCTCTTTTCCAGCCTAAATTGTCTCATTTCCTTCACCCTCTTCTCATAAGAATCATTCTCTAGACCTTTCATCAGTTTTGTTGCCCTCTCTGGACATGCTCCAGCACCTCAATGTCTTTCTTGAAGCAAGAGGCTGAAAACTGAACGCAGTATTTCATGTGAGGATATACCCAGTCTGAAGATTTTTGGAGTTAGGATTTTGCTGCTAGATTCATCTTTTTCATGCTAAGTGCTTTCTTATCTGCTTATCATATGTTAGCAGTGGCAGTCACCTATGGGTCTCAATAAGCAAGCATCGTCCAAACGGCTATATTATGCACACAATGTTCCCATATTCCCTGCATTTTACATTAAGGAATATGTTTCTCTCTCCTGAAAGTTTATTTATAGTTAGTTCCTTCATTTGCTATCTTTACAACCTGCAGTCTCGATGCATTTTGTGAATTATGATCATAAGTTACATCTATTTATATTTGATGGGGTTTTTTCTCCTTTCTGAAGCTAAAGTTTGCAGGTGTTCCTTGGAGAAATATGTGAGACAGTTAAGGTATAGTCAAATTACTTGAGGCAATGTTACATTTTGCTGTGCTGCAGTTTTCCTTGGCTAGAATTGTCAGTTTCCTGGCTGCCATCAAGCCAAATCTACAGGAAAATGCAGAACTGGAACTCATTCAGCAACCTGCCTGTTTCTTCCTATGCCAGGGTGATGAGCCTGCATCTCAGGAGGAGATAGCAGGTCTGCCCTCCTACAGGAACAACTTCAGTGACTGCATCTGAGTTTTGTACAAATTCTTCACAGATGATCTCCTCAACCCCAGCACATAGAGCAGGTACAAATATCAGCAGTAAAAAAAAGTAAGGAGTTAATCAAGTTACCTTGGCTAGAGAAAATATTTGTGTATTTAGAAAATCTTTGCAGCTCTCAAAAACATCTTTTTAGAATGAGGAGGAAACATATATCAAAAGTTTATGCAAAATTGACAGTTGGACTTAGATTAATCTTAGTTGATCTTAGAGGTCTTTTTCAACTGTGACAATTCTGTGAAAATTGTCTCATTTTGTTATGCAAGATGATTTGATATAATTAGATCTCAAGCTTTCTATCCATGAGAACAAGAGAATATAAAATTTGTGTAAAATATGCAAGATGCAGTTACAGAAAAGATAGGACTATTTTTGAGGCACAACATAAGTATCTTACATTGGACATCCATGATAATTAATCACACACGTGCACAGATACTTTCCTTGTTCTTTGAGGCATTCTTGTGATCCATCTTCATCAGGAAGGATGGACAATGTGTAAAGATGCATAGTGTAAGTTAAGCTTGAAGAACTGCTAAGTGAAATGAATAGTGAGTCTGGAAATTCAAAAAGGAATGTTGAAATGTTACCTGTCAACTTTCTGTATGACCAAAAGGTGAGTTAAAAGCAAGTCTTGTCTGCAGCACAGTTCCTCATGGCAGTTACAAGGCATTTCTCCAAAGCAGCTGCATCTCAGGAAGATAAGCAGGTACAAACAGAAGCAGAAAGGGGCATCTACCTGAGTACATCAAAGAGGTGTCCAGTTGTGCAAAATTTTATTAAGGAGGTCAGACAGAAAGAGACAAAACAGACCACTAAGTCAGTGCTAAAGATGAATTAAAAACAACGTTATCTACTTACCCCACACAACCCCAGGGTTTTTGTTTAAACATGGTTAATAAAATTTATTTTAATATTTGGAATAATTTGTAGGGCTATATATTAGTAAGCTGGACTTTTCTGGAAATCTGATACAAATTCTGAAGAAGCAAACTGACAAATGAGCTAACACATGAAGAAAAAGCTTTTACACAAATATATCCATGAGGTACTTGGGGAGAATCAGTGCAGATTATCTAGAGTCTGTTTTCAAAAACATTAGAGCTCTTTGCAGGAGGCAGTGAATTAAAAAAAGGTCTTCTGAGAAGACTGTGATTATGTTATGTATATTAAAGAAATGCTCTTGAAGGTATTAAGAAGCCATCATGTTATATAAGGAATAGTTTTCTCATGGATTTAATTATTGAGTAACAGATAAAGTTTGTACAAATCCCACAGTTTTCCCATGTATGGAATGCTATAAATCCTATGAAAAGGAAGCATTTTTTCCACACAGGAAGTAGCTTTTGGAGTCTGTTTCACAGTATGTTACAGGTCCAAAAATACATTTAAATTCGTTTCTAAAAAGTCAGTGCAAACAATCTTGAAAGGTAGGTCCATCACAGTGGATACTTGCAACCATTGACATAGGAAGTCTTTACACTACTGTAGTTAAAAGTCAACAAACTAACTCTTAGACTATGTCTGAGAGATCACCAGTCCTTATTTATTCTAAGCTGTATTTATTTCTATGCTGTTTATACATTTTCTCAAACTTTTTTCTAGTATTTGCAGTCGGAGACAGCACACTAGGTTAACTGGAGCTTCGATGTAGACCATGAGATCTTATCTTATATAGGGTGGACAGTTTTATGTCACACTGTCATTGGTATAACCTCAGCTGTCTTACTAGATTAGAATAAATTGCAGTCACAAAAATACATTGAGGTGAGCACTTTCGTTACATGTTTTTCTTGTGGACATGATGGAAAATGACAGCTGGTATCAAAATGGCGTGTGTGGTACATGTGACCACCCTGCACCTTAGCTTGACCTTGACTTGGCACACAGGAATTTTCAAAAAATATTTATCTTTTGTGGTTATTGTCTTTGCTGAGACCTAACCTAGTGGCTTCCTTACAACAAAACATCATGGCTTAGATTGCTTTTGAAGATATTTTTTTCTCAAGCAGACTGCTTCTCCAGAATAGTCCTTGTGTTGTTTTTTTGACATCTTATGATAATGTTGTCTGACATACACAGAAACACAATGTTTAACAGCCCTTGTTTTCATAGTGATTATTATTATTATTGGTAGTGTTAGTGCCTAGATATCTTCTCTTAATCTCATTCTAAGGTCTTTGGAGGGAGAAACAGTCCTTGTTTTTCCTTTATTTATTTGTTTGTGAGATTTTGCTTTTCCCATATGTTTTCTTAACAGCTTCTATTTACCTGAATAAAAGGCTAGAAATTAGTCTTGTATTTTTCATTTCCAGATCTTTTAATTTTTGTTTTATGGTTATTTTAAGTCTTGCCTAACCTAAATGATTCTACGTGAGAAACTTAAATTCTACAGGCTTCTGCTTCCTCCAGACTCAGGTTGTTACTTTCATCCTTTCTAAGCTCTATCTTAAAATCGAAATCAGTATTTTAAGCTTTTGACAGCCTAGTTCAGCACAGAAGACCTTAAATTAAATTTGTAATAAAAAACCAAGCATACCATTGGCTGTAATCACTAGCTATACAAGGCAGAATGTTTCCAAGAGTGATTTCTAATAATAAGCACCTAGCGCAAGAGGTTATAATTAAAGTTTTAAAAAAACAAAAAAAATTGGATGTGTTGTCCTATTAACCTGGCAAAGGTACTTCGAGGCTGATTTGGTTCCAATGGCTGGAACAGTGCATAGTAGACATCAACAGAAATAATACTTTATTTTTTAATAGGGACAATGATCCTCTCTATAGCATAGCTTAGCTAACTGCTGAATTGATGTTTCTATTAGAACATGCCTTAAAGCAATAATTTGAATGTATGTTTTTGTTTATTCTTCCTTTCATATTTAGCATCTAGCACCATTTTATGATTTATCTGACTCCATTTAAGTGATCCTGATGAATATTATATACAAGAAATATCTTTCCAGCTCACTAATATTGATTAGCAAAGCTATTGTTTGTAGGTTTTATTTTTAAATGGCTCCCTTGGGTGCTTATGACTAAAGAGAAGAGTTCAAAGTGGTATTTGAAGAAGAAAGGAAATCATGATAATAACAAAGTGTAAAAAAGTAAAGTTAGAATATTCTGTAGCTTAAAGGTGATCCTCTCTCATGAGGATAACTGACTTCATTGAAAAGTCTTTGCTGATTGAAGTTTAATCTCTAATGATGGTTTCTTTCTGCTCTTCAGTCCCTCATACCTGTTTTCCTCCACTGCTCTTGTTGCTTTCTTCTCTTCTGCCCTGCCATGGGTTGTCCCTCTAGGGTGTCCTGCTGCAACAGCCCCCTCAGAGGTGTAGCTCCTCCAGCACAGAAATCCTTCCAAGAATAAATCATGTATCCTAGACTTAAAATGGTTAAAAGTTTTAATTTTTTTTTTTTGTTATTGATATACCTAGAAACTGAACAATTGGTATGACCTTTACTTCCTTCTCAACTCTCATACCTCTTGCTTAGGGAAACAATTTTTTAAAAAATATACTTATTCACTGTGGAGCCTGGACATCACTAAATATACTAAATTTTCATCATCCTGCAATCCTTGTTTTTTTGTTGTGGTTCAGAACAACAAAGGTCAGAAAGGCAGCCTGTACCTTTTATGTACTAGTGAAATCAGATGAGGAATTGTTTTGACAAAGTGTAAAAGAATAGTGTGTCTATCAAGTTAGCTGAAAACCATTCAGAGCATAAAGAATAAGTTTGAAAATTCATCAGTTATGAGCTAAAGGTAAAGTGCTATGAGGATAGACTGTAATGAACAAAGCTCATGAAGATAGAAATGTATTTCAATGCAGTTTAACAACATCTTTTTGCAAAAATAAGTTGCATGTTCTAATCTGATGTAAACCTCTTACTGTTGGCTGGACTTCTAAAAATTGATCTTAAAGTTTGAATTGGTAAAGCTCTTTTAGATGTTATTTGTAAAAGTTTTACTTATAAAACAACCTTCCCAGTATTATCAATATCTGATCTCTTAAAGCTGATGTGAACAAGAAATGACTCAGACCATTTAGGACTGTGGAGATGTGATCCAAGTAATTCTGAGATTTTTTTCATTACTCTCACAGATTTTCATTTTGCTTTTGAGCTTATTAATTACATTAATTATTAACACTTCTAAATTCTGTTTTCTGCTCATAACAGGGGTAATAATTATTAGTTATATCAATGATTTTCTTGAAAGTGGGATTCTCTAATATATTAGGCAAAATCAGTATATTTATACTATTAATGCAGTTGTTTAGTTGCCATTATTTATAGCAAGGAGCATATCACATTTTTAAAATTTCTGAATACCAACAGTTACTTTTCCCAGAATAAGAAATGCAAAAAATTCCCACTTATTTGTTTTTCTGGTTTTGATGCCTCTGTCCATGAGAATTTTCTCACTGTTTTAAGGAGGAACTACACTTAGCTCAGCAAATAGCTTATTGTTCACATGCTGTAGCCTTATAAAAATACACCAAACAAAATGATGTTCCTACCACGTGGACTGAACAATCCAGGAGACAAATTAATGATGCAGAAGAATAGTTTTCTACCTTTTGTTTCTATGATCAATTCTACTTTCTATGAAGAGCAGAGAAGCTGATTCAGGAAATGGAAAAATGCAGTGGTTTTGCTTTCTCATTAAAAAGGAAGACAAAAGCAAAATATGAAGTAACACTTCTATGTGCCAAAATTAACATTCCAAAGGACATTTAGAAGACTACTTAGAAATAAAGCCTTTTTAAGAGATATTATGTACTCAAAGATCAACATTTATGTCTTAGATTCAAAGGCATTTTGAGGATGGAAATCAAGAACTTTAAAAGATTGCTACTTCCAAAAATTTTCTGTGCTAAAACACTGTAGTTAACATCCCTATTGCTGTGTTATTGAAACTGGATACAGCATGCTTGATTTTTGCCCAGTTATGAGTATATAGATATAATTACAATTTACAGACCTGAATGTTCTCCTGCAACTAGGAAACTAAGGAATAAAGGGTAGGTGTAACTTCCTTACAAAATGCCAATGGAGGATAGCATAGTTTTACCTCAGTGTTCTGTTTCTCCTCTGAGACTGTTGACATGCTGTAAAATAGCAAGATACAGCTCAGAATAATAACCAGACCATGTATTGCAATCTAAAACTTCCTTTTCCAAGAGTATGTCTCAAAACCACAGTTGGATATTCATGGTTTCTTTGGCAATCTCTCTTTCCTCAATTAATCTTTAAAACTGGAAAAAAAACAACTGGGTCAGAGTACCAATATCACAGAACAGCTTTAATCCTAGTGGCTGCAATAGCCATTCTCGTTACAAATATAGCTTCAGGCTGAAATAGGAATCAGGCTTAATAGGAAGTAGGTTTGGCACTTCACTGGAGTCTTGTGGAATTGTGCTCTTTTGGAAAGAAAGAAGTGGTATCAGCTGTATTTGTGGGCAGACTGATCAAGATACATGTATTAGATATTCTTGGGGCATGCCAATTGGCTTATAATGTTCCTGGATGATAAGTGGAGAACTTCTGTTTATTGGGTACTAATTAGGCATTAGTAGCACACAGTTGTTGAGCTCTTTGGTTCTTCCAGGTTTAAGCAGCTACAAGCCTACCCCATAGAAAAGTTTTAGGTACATAAATCTCAAAATCTCAGGTTTTTCCAGACTTCAGAGGTATTGATGGTTAGCATCAGTTTTGGAGAATCAATGCTTGATTAAGACAGCTCCTAACTAAAAATGCTAATGTAGCTACACCCTTCATCTCACAATTCAGGTTCTGTTGGGCTGCCTGGGCATAGGTTCCAATGCCATCTGAGGCACCCTACCACTATCAAGATGTCCATAGGAGACCAGCATCTCACAGGACTTGAGATCTGCCCTGTCAGACCAAAAGGCAGAAGCTGGGCAGGATATGTTAGAATGTCTAAAATGGCAATAGAAAAACTACTCACAACTGCCAAACTGATCTCCTAACGTCTGCTTTATCACCAGATGTGAGAAACTTAGTTTTCTCACTGGCATCAAAATGTGTTATTCTTAAACTTGACATCTCCTCTAAATTGTGCTTCTGTTGTTCCAGAGGCACGTATTGGTTATCCCAAAGTACTTCAATTTAAACTTTCTCATATGGATTTTTTCTTAAACCTAAACACTTTTTATTGTCCATTGCACTGAACTTCTGCACTCCACATCTCGAAACAGTAGTACCCATTGGATCCCTAGACACTAGTGATGGTAAAATGGACAATAAAGATGTTCCTTTTAATTTCTGAAAGGAATGTTTCAGTTCTGTCTGGCTGCTCCTGTTTTCATGTCTGTGTTGACTGCAAATACATTCATCAGTCTGGCTTAAGATCAAAACTGATACAACTTCCTTCAATTGGCAAGGTGACTACAATTTCAAAGTTAAGGCTTGATCACCAATGATGCAATACTTTGTTTTTTGGATTATTAATAATTTAGTATTATTTTAGTGATGCTTGCAATTAAGTGCTCTAAAAGTTACACATGATCCTGAGCCACATTCTAGGCTTCCCAGTTGTTTTCTGGACCCAAAGAAATGAAAGGGATTTATGGAGATGGGGATCTTTATAACATTTCTATCAGGATTTGGGGGTTCTAGCTTGTTGCTGTGTTATCTGCTGGTCAGTATATCTTTGTCTGTGGCTTGCATCTGACTTTGAATCATTATATTTTAATAATTTTTAAATTAAAATGGAAAAATGTAACAGACATCAGGTATTACTGAGAATATTGAGCTGAGAGAATATATTTTGCTGGTACAGTGACATATATTTAGTCATATGGAATAAAGTTAGCAGAGGTGTCTGACACAAAGATCTATTATGCTGTCAAACAGCCTCCCAGGAGAAATGGTGGAATCCCTACTACTCCTACTACTGGAAATATTTAGAATTTGATTAGAGAAAGCACTAGAAATTGTTCTGAAAGGACCAATCATATTTGACAGGAGCTCCTAATAGATCATCTGTTCTCTCCAGCTTCTAATTTCTCTAATTGCATGCTTGAACTCAAGAGAATAAAATTTTAAAGACTGCCTCTGAGTATCTCAATAAGTATTAACCACTTTTTACTGTTTCGCTCATTATTATATTCACAAATGGGAAGTCCCATCACATTCTATGTGTTTGCTTTTAACTATACCGGATCTTTCTGCAATTAAGGTACACAAATGTACTAATTAAGTTTTCTTTTACCTTTAAAACCAAGAAGAAAATTCTACATTACATTTAATCCTTGCATTTTATACGTCATGCTAAACCGTATTTCCTACTCTGATAATGTTAGAAAATTACTTCTAAGAAGATGCTGTGAATAGGCACTCTTTAAATTCCTGTACACTAAAGAGTACACAGTACCAAGAAGAATTTTCAGGAACATTTTCAATCAAATGTGATTAGCAGCAGTGCAAATATTGCTGGTTCTACTATAAGAAGCACTGAAGCACTTGATAATAAGTTTGTCAATGTCATAAGCAGAAAAAAAAATAGTTCATCTCTTCTTTAAATCATAACATTTATTTTCCTTTTAAAATCTGCCTATGTTTTTCACATTGTTTCATTATATCAATTCTTCAAAATTTAAGCTTAAATTAAAACAAAAATTGGTCAATTCAGACATGAGTTTTCAAGGGTTGGAAAATAAAAAATTCCTTGGAATTCCCAAGCATTGAAGACCTGGAAGTTTCATTTCCCAAATTATTATTATAAAGTTTAGCTAAGGTTTAAATGGTCTGGCAAGCCAAACTGTTGTGAGTTGCTTTAAACTAGCAATAAGTTGCTAAAATCACACATAGAAGTTGGCAGTCATTAGTAGATACTTTTAATTTCTGTATGCTTTATACAAGAAATCTTAGTGCTTCATGAAAAGATTTTGTCAGCTCTATCAATTATGCAGCAGCTGCAGGGAGAGCCTGCGAGAAGTTCACCATCAGCTTTGCTTGAAATTTTTGAGAAATATTAGTTACAATAAAGAGATAAAAACCACCAGTGGGTGTGCTACAGCCCATCTTTGCTTTGAAGCTACTCTGTTCATTTCAGTTCATGGGGAAAATATATCTTTCATTTAAATGTCATTAATGTGATATATTGTCCCCAGTACAACTTGTTACTGTAATATATTTTCCCTTAACTACTATGTAAAGCAGTACAAATCATCAGTAAAAATAACAATTAAATAATCATTTCTTTGGAGCTCTCAGAATCATAGAGAATTAAAAAACTGCAACTTTTTGCAGATACACAAAGAATATAACCTTGCATTATTTTTCATTTCTACTTACTGGCTACTACTCTACGAAGTTATTTTATTAATATCATAGAAAGAGATGTTTCTGCAAGAGATTCCTGTGTAATAGGAACTGAGTAAAGGATTGATGCTGAGGTTAGGATGCTATTCCATGAGGAGAGGCAATATGAAAAAAAAAAAACAGAAGTGAAATAGAAGAGCAAATGGTTTCGTGTTGAAGGCATCAAGGTTGCAGTTGGGGAAAGTTCAACAATTTAAACAGATGTAAGCAGCAGCTGCTTTTACACAGCTTTGAAACATGAACTAGAATTTTTAATGTGACACCATGAGCACAAGAGAGCTAACAGATTTGAAGGAATAAAAGCATTACTCAGATGACTGTTGTATAATAATAGTAGTGGCAAATTATGCTGTAAATTACAGTCTTGCAAATATGGAAGGAGTGAGAAAAGTCTCATTTCTGTTAGGCTTTCTATTACATTTTCATTCATTATGAGCCAGCAGTGTGCCCAGGTGGCCAAGAAAGCCAACAGAATCTGACTCCTACCAGGAATAGTGTGGCGTGCAGGAGAAGGGAAGTGTTTTTTACCTGGAGTGTTGCATCCAGTTCTGGAGCCCCTATTACAAGAAAGACATGGATGTGCTGGAGTGTGTCCAGAGAAGGGCCATGAGGATGATCAGAGGGCTGGAGCACCTCTCCTGTGAAGACAGACTGAGAGAGTTGGGGTTATTCAGTTTGGAGAAGAGAAGACTCCAAGGAGGCCTTGTTGTAGCCTTCCAGTATCTGAAGGGGCCCTACAAGAAAGCTGGCAATAGACTTTGTAGGATGTCAGAACTAGGGGGAATGGATTCAAACTAGAGGAGGGTAGATTTAGATTGGAAGTTAGGAAGAAGTTCTTCACCATGAAGGTGGTGAGACAGTGGAATAGGTTTCCCAGACAAGTGGTGGAAGCTCCATCCCTGGAAGTTTTTATGGCCAGGCTGGACAAGGCTCTGAGCAACCTGATCTAGTGGGAGGTGTCCCTGCTATTGCAGAGGGGTTGGAACTGGATGATCTTAGAGGTCCCTTCCAACTCTGAAAATTCTATGATTCTATGATTGTGCCCCTGTACTCGGTATTGGTGAGTCCACACCTCGAGTACTGTGTTCATTTCTGGGCCCCTCACTACAAAAAGGACATTGAGTTGCTGGAGTGAGTTCAGAGAAGGGCAGCCAAGCTGGTGAGGGGTCTGGAGAACAAGGCCTGTGAGGAGAGGCTGAGGGAATTCGTAATGTTTAGTTTGAAGAAGAGGAGGCTGAGAGAAGACCTTATTCCTCTTTATAGCTACCTGAAAAGAGGTTGTAGGGAGCTTGGTGCTGGCCTCTTCTCTCAATTGAACAATGATATGACTAGAGGAAAAGGCCTGAAGTTGCACCAGGGGAATTTCAGACTAGATCTGAGGAAGAATTTCTTTACTGAGAGAGTAGTCAGACATCAGAAGAGGCTTCCCAGGGAGGTGCTGGAATCACCATCCCTGAAGGGATTTAAAACCCACATAGGTAAGGTACTTTAGGACATGTTCTAGTGGGTGATACAGATATTGACATAGATTTATTTTAGAGGAGTGGGATGTTGGCAGCTGGATGCAGAGATCTTTGAGGTCTTTCCAACTGTGAAAATTCTGTGGTTCTGTTCCGATTTTCTTTTTAAGTATACCAAGATGTATTTTCAGTATTATTTAGCTGAAAAAATAAGAAAAAATTTTACATCCCAATTTAGGAAAGTACATAGCAATTTCTTGAAATATCTTTAATTTTGGTTTTCTGTGACTGGTTTAGTACTACACAGTTAATCACATTTTTGGCTGCTGCCCTGTTTTTATCTTGCAGACAGGACTTTTAGGAATTCTGGGTGGTAAGCATGTTTAGTTTCACTCATTCTTATTACCCTGGTTTTTTAGCATGAGATTTATTTAAATGATTGAAATATAAGGACATGAATGTTCTTCACTTTGAATTTACAAAATATTACTGAATGTGATTATACTGAAATTTTGGTTATATTTCCATGATTGTGAAAAATGTTCAAATATATATTACTTCTACTATTCAGTTATAAAGGTGTTTCCTATTGGTCCTGTGTGAAGAATAACTCTGAGGTGCTGAAGAGGTCAAATGTGTTGAGATTATTTCATTGGCACTGGCAAGGACATCTTTGCTGGGTTGTGTTAGCACTGTAGCCTCTAAGTCATGTATTGCATGTATGAGGTCCATAACATAGAGCTCCCAGGTTTTCAGTTTATGAGTATTCCCATTTGAATTTCAGCATTATTTTTGTTCTCATCTTGATGCATATAGTGCCACTCTACTTACTTCGAGTTAATCTCCAAAACACTTGGTGAGATCTCACTAGTTTAGGCGTTTTATATCTTCAACAAGATGGTGATAACTAGTTTCTCTTTTTTCTGACCCTGAAGTTACAGTTGAAGAATTCAAGGCCAGACACGATAACAGTGATACATACTTATGGAGTAATTTAGTCAGGATTTCAGTTTCTAAGCAGAAAATATGATTCTGGGAATCCTTGCTCAGCAACAGACTAACATCCCATGAGTGAGATGAATCAGTGAGATTTGTCTGCTGTAACTGCAGGTTTTCAACACTGAATAATCCAAATCAAAAATAATTACAGTTTTTACCCCTCTTCATCACTGGTAGAGAGAAATTGCCATTCATCTAAATTACATAAAATTAATGTATTGATATGTGTTCTTCTACATTTGTTCAGAGCTACCCCCACCTTAGAACAACTTGGGGAGTAAGCATTGAACTCATCAGTGTGACTGTGATGGAAGGCAAGTCCTCCCCCTTTCAACACTCTGGAGAGGATCAACCAAGCTCATCACTTGCAAACTGCTGTGAACACACAGTGACAGCATAATCTACCACTTTTATCAAAGGAACAAGTAGAGAAGGAGGTGACAGTAGTGAAGACCCAAGTATAATATCTGTGATCTCCTCTAAACTTTGGTTAAAATCTCCATGTCTCTGTGACAAGATTTAATCACCTTAAATACTCTGCAGGAAAAAATTTCAAGATTCATTAAGCTAATCAGGCAAAATGACTAGCCAAAGGTGTGTGTGGAATGAGAAGGCTTCCTAGGTGTATTCCTCTATTTTCTCTTCTGTTTCCTATACAGTACAAGGAGTTGGATTTAAGTTTTCCCTTAGTTGTTAGCATTTCCTTAGATGTAGGTGTGTAGTCAGCTGTATGCCAGGTTGTCTGACTTAAGATCTTCTCCGACCAGAATGCTGTCTGCTTGAGATGCAGACAGACCCATCCATCCCCATGTATCATTCACAGCGTTCCAGCTTGCATCCTGGGTCTCTGGATGCTTCAAAATTAAGCTTAGCAGCACTGATTTTTCACAAGCTCAGCTTTCTCTGAGCAGTAAATTTCTTCAAACAATGAACTAACTTACATACTTAAAGGTTAGTTACCTAAATCTAGCACATCCATCCTGGGCTCCCTTTTTAGCAATTGGAAACAAAGTTCTCATTTAGAGAGCAATTCAACTTGTTCTCTAATAGGTGTCAAAAATGTGTGGGATGAATCACCCTCTAAAAATGTTTTATTTCTACCCTGTGACTCTTACAAGAATCTACCACTAGGTCAGTGGTAGACAGCTGGCTTCTAGAGCCAGATAAGGTGAAATGGATGAGTGAGAGAACGTGGATGTGGCCAAGTTGTAACAAAAAAGAGAGTAAGGCAGATTTATGGAAGGGTAGATTTATGGAAGCAAGAAGAAATTAGTAGAAACTGTGCAAATGCCACCTTACTGGGGAATAACTGGTTTTACTTTGAGTTACAATTAGAGGTTGATTTTTATACCCCTCCCTCCTCCTCTGGGGTACAGTACTGATTTTTGTGTACTGCTGGATGTGGCTGATGAGAAGCACTACCCTGGTTCTTGGGCTGCAGACCTTTTTCTTGTTCTCATATTTGTCAAGCAGAGCACAGAGCTGCATAACTCACTTTACTCTGACTTATTGGTTTTTGTGTTTTGCCTTTATTTGAAAAAAGGTTATTTTGCTACTTGAGAAAGATTTGGGCTATCTTCTCGAAAAAAAAAATAATTAGTTTTTACTTCCTTGCAATGTACTTTATCATCTACTACCAAAATATTGTGAGTATACACCATTTTTCAGAGCATGCTGTGAAAATCCTCTTTCCTAAGGCTATTCAGAGACGAGAGAATTTAAACTTGGTGCATTTGAGTGAGAGCTGCTGTTGTTTGGAATAGGGCTTTAACATTAAATAAGAAATTCATATTTGAAGAGATCAGATTGCTTGAGATTCTGATACCCATAGTACTGATGATACTTATTTTGTTTGTATTTCAAATGTTTATTTCAGCATATGAAACTTGTCCAGAAGTAAATTTGAATAAGTAAAATAAATCTTTCTCAGTGATATCTTTGGTGCCGAATCAAATTGATACTTAACTTTTTCTCAGGTAGCAGAATATAAGCATTTATTCCAATCATGTCCCTTTTATCTTCTACACACCTTTTTCCACTGACTTTAATTTTATTTTTCAGTGGTGAAATAGTGTGTATTTGTTTTGGAAGGGAGTCTTTCCAATGCTATTCTGAGTTTCTTCTAAGAGCTTTTCCCATCTTCCATTTTTGGGGAAATACTGGTAAATAATTCAAATATGATAACTTTCAAATTAGTCTTTTCTTGAATTGGGCTGCATTTAAAAATTTTCTTTAGTTTTTATTTTTGTTATTTTTAACTCTAAACTTACCAGAGCTCAAAATCATCCATAACTGTTTATAAACATTGTTAGCCTCACTGCTCCTCCATATGTGTATTTCTGTTTCTTTATCTCCAAGATGTATCATTTAAAGGCCAGAGCAAATCCTAGTCATTGAAAGACTCACTTTCCTCTCCCTAACACAAAATAATGATTTTTTGTTGTTGTTTTTTAAGGATCTTTTATTAAGAAATACCTGAGCTAGTATGTTACATAAATAGTTCACCTGTAGGATGACAGGGTAATTCTCATAAAGGTTGCCTCAAATAAGGGAGAATTAGCCGAAAAATACTTTTTTTTACTAAAGATACATTTTTACCATGCCTGCTTTCCAGCCATTCCATTTGAACCATTTGCACTGTGTTGACCTTCTCTGAGCCCTTAAGGGAGGTGGTTAAAATCTGTAATGTGAACCTACAGAAGTGTCAAATACTAACAAGTGTTCTCTGCCCTGCTGGTGCTGAATGTTGATCCACCTCAGGCATCAAGAAACTGAGAGCTAATTTGTAATTGTTGCCTTTCCTGGTCTCTGGGATGGTGGGTGAGCATGCTGAAATGGCTTTCCTCCAGCTATTTGACTTCATCTAGGAACTTGCATCCCCCTTATCTTCAGAGTAGCTGGATCCCACCCAGTAGCATACTAATCGATGTTACTAACATCTGTCTGATGTGGTTCATTGTTTCTATCATCCTGTTCCCAGAAGGAAGATTGTGTACTTAGCCATATGTGTTAAATATAGTAGACTGCAGGGTATGTGTTCAAATGTACTTTTTGCTGTGAGTATATACTACTGAAGGCAAGTCAGATTGGTGCACTTAAACCTAAAATGGAAGATGATGAGGTTTGTGTGGACTTCAGATTCTTCGAGAGGCCATTCCCTAGTCTCCAAATGGAATCCTCCTCTCATCCAGGAAAGCTTTCCCTTACTGCAGGCTGAGACAAGTGCCCAAGAAGGTGAAGTCTGCACCCTGTCCTTCCTTCAGACCCCACCCACACTCACTGCTGGAAAGGAGACTAGAATAGGCAAATTTACTGTGCTTGACTTGGGGAGATACCAATGAATGCTTTCTCCTTTTTTCTTTAGATTTGGAGTTCCAGTAAAGTCCAGTTCACTACATTATGATGTTTAATTAGCAGAAATAATGAAGTATCAAACTAGCATTGTACTTTGTGTCATTTTGGTAGTGTACCAGAGTGAATGTTTATTGGACTTGTCTTATTTCTGAATTGGCCCAAGCTGCTCCTTCTACCTCAACCAAACTAAATTTCTGATAGCTTCTGGAAAAAATAAAAAGACTTGCCTTTGCTGTAATTAATACTTAGTCAAAGATTTTTAAGCCACCTGTTTCCTGTAGAACTTCCCATAGCAGGAAAATAATCTTGTGACTAAAAGTGGCTCCCAAAATTCATGGAGAAAAAAAGGTGTTTTTCCAAGAAGTATTTCTTGCCTACTCTTTTGTCCTGCCATATGAAAAAGAAATAATCACCTGATTATTTATTTATTTATTCTCTGGTTCCTGAGTACTCTTTAGTTCAGAAGCAGCTACAGTGGATCATAATTGCCCATGGCTCTCTCAGTAGAAGATACAGATGAGATGAACCACCTTCTGAAGTTACTTGTGTCTCGAGCTTAGGCAGAGTGAGCATTTGTCTGAGCCCATCAGTTAGGACGCTTAAGTGGGAGGAACCTGTGTTAAAAAGTTCATTAACTTGCCACAGAAAAGCATGGCTACATAAAGAGTGGGATGCTCAATGAAGGAAAAGGTGATTCATATAAGTTATTTATAAAAATCATAACCCATTACTTCCCTCATAAACAAGCACAAACCATGTTTCTCATAGGTTTGTGTGTGTGTGTGTGTGTGTGTGTGTGTGTGTGTGTTGAGGGGGGGGTGGGGGGGGGTGTTGTGACCGGACATTATGATCTTATCACAGTAACATTCTTAATAATGTTGTACAGTCAATGTATTTTCCCTGCTATTTGTTCATTTCACCTATACATATTTATGGAAGCATTTATATAGCAAATTCCTAGGAAATTATTGTTCTCATTATCATTCACCAATCTTAAACATAGATCCCACTGAAGCACTGAGGTTCAGACCATGCACCACAGTTGCACAAAATGCACATTTACTATCAATGAATAAGATGTGTACTTGAATGAGTAACTGTTTTTTTTACCCTTGCAATGTACAAGTTTTTCTTCATGGTGAGTCTCAATTCTCATCATTAGGCTGTGTTTTATATACTATAGGGCAAATATAACATGTATATATTGATGCACATTATTTCTACAGCTTGATAACATGCTTTGATTTATCACAGTTTTAAGCTTTGTTGTTCTGATTTGCCCATAGGGATATGATGATGGATATGGGGGTGAATATGATGATCCAAGCTATGAGGCATATGATAACAGTTATGCCACCCAAACGCAAAGGTAAGCATTTGTAATTTTACATTCATTTTTCAAAGAGGAGTAGACTTATTTCCTTTCAGCTTTTCATATAACTTTTGTTTTATTTTGCATATTAAATTCTACGAAATCTCACAGTACTTTAAAAAGTTGTCAGAAAGTAAGACTAATGACAGAGTTTGTATGCAGAAGTATTCAGATGGCACAAAAGTGCAAACAGACATACTTCTAAATTTTTTGCAAATTAGGTGTTGGTTTTTAAAAAAACAAGTGATTGCATAATGCTCCTGTATGATGTCCTTTTGAGGCTGTTTGCAAAGTTGCTTCTTTTTTCCTTTTCTAATGCAAAGTTGCCATGGGCGCATCGTATTTATGGCTTTTACAATGTTTTGGGTAAAACACAAGGAAATTTCTTGAATAATAATAATGATGATGGTGAATACCTGCCAGTGGTTGGCATTCACCAGCAAGTTGAACTATGGAATGTAACTGCATGCCTGAAGTAAGGCTGAAACTCTCTGTTGTCAACCCGCTACTTTCTCAGTAACTCTTAAAATTCATATAAGCAATCAAGTTTGGAAAATTTATTTTATATCCTTACTGTGTATGATAACTGGGGAATTATATTCACATCTGATATGATTCATGTCACTAAAATGAGGCAACAAAAATGATCGCTTTTCATCTATGTACTCATAAGCCACACATGCTCAGGTATTAATTCCACAGTTGGTCCGTGTTTAGTAAACACAGAATGAGATGAGTCAATGAAAGAGTGCTTCAGCCAATTATGCAGAAAATGCTCTTGTGGGTTGCTAAGAGTAGATTAAGATTGTGGAAAGGCAGATGAAATTTTAACAAGAAAAGACATAGATTTTAACTGAGTTACTGTGATTCTCACTGGGCAAGAAAGCAATGTAGACATACAGAGTTTTGCTCTCCAAACACCAGAGGACCTTAAATTTGCTTTGTGTTTAACCATCTTCTTTGTTGAATGCTTTGCTGCTGAAAATGCCTGTCAGTATTATTTTCAGCTCCAGAATTGATGTAGTAAGTGGCATTTGAGCTGATAAAAAGATACTTTCTAACTATTTTTATAACCGGTGAAGTATATTGAAAAGGATGTATCCCAGCTAAATGTGACCTCCCCATCAAGTATACTTTAACAACATTTAAGTAATTAAACATTAGGAGCTGTACCATCACATCATTGTGTAGGTAGATATTCTGGTTGTCAAATACAGTCCAACTTTTTTGAAAAGAATTCAGCCCATCATTTCCTACAGTAGTGAGTTGTCACTGGAAATTATTATTATTGCTTTATATCATTTGAATTACCCTGTACTGTCTTTGCATGTTGACATCCCAGGAAACTAAGTGACAAGTATATCACCTTTATGAGGAGAGTATTCTAATCAAGATAGAAGTGCTGGTAATAATTTGACTCAAGAGTTAGATAATTTTGGCAATTAGCTGTTAAATTTAGTATTCAGATATGTTTTGTACTAACATAAGCTACCCCCAGGATACCTAATCTATTTAAAACATGCAGTATATGTCCCTTTTTTAATACATGGCAGGACACACAGTCATACTTGTTGACTGTCTCTGAAGGCAACAGCTAGTCTATTGATTCCAAAAAATACACTTTCACAGTAACACACTACTCATTTCAAAGATTTAAAGAACAAATGGGCCATTAGATATGCAGTCTGGATTTCTGTACCTCATCGGCCTTCACAGAAATGCCTCCCTACTGAGCCAAAATATTACAGTACAATCAAACAGCATAACCAAAATGTTTGGTTAGGTGTATAGGTGAAAAAATTTTCTCCCAATCTGAGATCTTGGTTATTAGTATACTCCAGTCACACAAGGAAGACATATCACGTACACACCCAAAAAAGAACATAAGTTGGATTAATTCAGAGTATTTATTCCTCTCAGTGTGTGATTTACATTAAAAATATTAACAAAAGCATGAATGTTTGTGCTCAGAAAAAATCATTTTACTGCCCTCTGCAGGGACTGACTGAAATTCTGAAGCAGGAGACAAGAAAAAGTTGTAGTCAGTGTCTTAATGCAGAGCTCCAAGATTCATGATATGGGCAGAATTTCCACTTGCTATTTATGGCTCATTAAGGAATGAAGAGTTCTTAAAACTCTTTTCTAACTGTCTCACCACACATGTTTATAAAGCTTTACTCTCATCATCGCTTCACACTGAACAGTGTGTTGGGAGGAAAATGAGAAGGGGATGAGGAGAGATGTGATGGGATTGACAGACTGAGTGGCAACTGTGTTCATCTTGCGTTAGAGCAGAGCACAGGCTAAGTCATTGCCTTGTTCCCCTACTCACCCAATACACAGGGCGAAGTTACTGCTTGGGTGGCCACCTACCACCATCCCTGTTACATACACTGTTATCTTTCAGATTTTTTATCTACTTCCCATTTGCTCAACAGAGGCTTTCTGACCATATAGATTCCTTTTGGTGGCCTTATTTCTCATTGCATAAGAGGTCTGACCTAGACTTCTTTATAAATTAGGTTGTGCCAACAGAAGAAAAATTGAGCATGGTGTCAACACACCTGCCGCTATGCTACACCACAAGATAATGATTTAGTAGAAGCTCCACAAATACCCAGTCCCAGGAACATCCTGATGCAAAGGGAGACAAACACTGTCCCTCTGTGCAAAATTATCTGAAGGTCTGTACTAAAGGTCAGGGATAGCATTGCAGTCTCAGAAATATATTTTGCGTGGTTATTTCTCTAATGAACTCTACCACTGCAACCCTTCCAGACAAAAAGCTCTGTTCTTCATAACAGCAGTCTGGTTTTAGACTGAAAATAGGGGGATGGGGTCTCTTGTGGAAGAGACCATGACAGAGTCTCTGGATCAGACTGGAATGAAACTCATAATAAGTGTGCAAGGCTGAATGAGCAAAGGGGCACTTTGAAATGGACACAATAACCAGCCTGGTAAGCCTCACCTGTATCTTTCTATATTTGGTGAGACTTATTTTAGGAAGGAGAGAGTGATGGGTTATGACACTTATTGCTACAGTCTATATTGCATGATGTATGTCTTCCTTTAACTGACAGAAGCTGTATTTCTAAAGCTACTTTTTTTCATTGTCACCTTCCTGTCCCATAATGATGACCCAGAACAAAAATGGAATTGCATGACAAAGATTTAATTGAGCAACTATCTGCCTTTCCCAAATGTGTCTCTAATCATTATTTACAAGACTACAGATTTAGCATAGACATTTAGAAACATTGCTCATTTCATAAATTTTCTCATACTGATTTCAAAATACAGTTTTTAATGTAATTAAAATGAAAGCTTTGTCCAGTGCCAAAGAGAATGAGGAGACAACCATTTCAGTGGGCATGGGAAGACATCAGATTTGACATACTTCCCATAGGCAATGTTGCACTCCACTTTGAATTTCTTCAGAAAACCTCTTTTTCCTCTCCCTCTCCCTTCCATGCAATTTGAGGATGGCTTACAGTGATGATAAATACCTCTGCCTGCCCAGACATACCAAGATTTTTTCAATAGTTGTTAAATTTATAATGCTACTCCCCAGGCACTTGGCAGTCAGGCAGAGATCACTCAAACCCTTCCTGCCAGCTAGATTTACCTCCTGAACCTCCAGTCTGACAACTTTGGTAAAAACAGAAAACCTAGACATGCTATTCAGAAATACCAATCCCATTCTGAATATGGTTGCTATGCCTGGTCCTCACCATTGCCTGTTCACGTGTCAATGGAAAGTTGCAGAAGAGAGGTAAGGGAAAGATTTAGCTTGATGTTCTCAAAATAGCAGTGTCTCTTCTCATCAACTGGTTAATGTCTTGGTACTTAAAAGCATGTAAGAATATTCTGATTGTCTACATTATAATTAAACCAAATTACTGTCACTGCAGTTTACCCCAACTCATCCCTCACCTGTTAGCCATTACATCTGATGCTGCCCAATTTCCATTGCTCAGGTAGATGTCATTCCTGTGCAGACCTTTAAAACTTGTCCACTTTTTGATGATTCTTAGCAGTTCAAGCACTCTAATATTCTCGAGGGCTTCTTACCTTCATGTGCTATGGGAACACGTGATGGCAACCATTCTTCCTTTCCATTCCCACTGCAATATTGATTTACAGAAATAAATATGGTATTAACAGGGCAACAATAAATCCTATTAAACAAAACTCAAAAATGATAGAAGTATCAATTTCCAAATCAGCTGTAATGCAGATGATATAGGATAATCCTATTAGTTTTCAAAATTTAATACACTTTTACTTTCTCAGCAGGAACTTTTAAGTCTGTTGAACCACCAGAACTGTCCAGGGTTCATGAGCTGTATCACCAGGAGAAAAGGGTGAACTCTTTTGTGAAAGGAACAATATCTGCCTCTCACTCAGAGGTCGGTAGGGACTATATCAGACTATACCACATGCAATGTGTTGTCACACTCCTCAGCCAAGACCAAAAGAATAATTTTGCAGAAGTGAACCCATTGCTGTTGAATCAGCTGAGAACCCTGTTGGCCAGCAGAGCCATATTTACTTTGCTGCCACATCTGGAGTCATGTCCGCTGAACTTTGTGTTTCTGACAGCACCTGCAGTTTCATTTAAAGGGTACCATGTCTCTCAGCCAAAGGATATAATATAGAAACCTGGGACTGGTGGGGTGGTCATAGAACAAATAAGGAAGGGTATGTTCTATTAAATCCATCTGTGTATAACCTATCCAACCATATGTGCTGTAAACAATGGTGCCTGACAGGAAAAAGCAAAGAAATTAAATGATTGTCCATTGAAGCTTAAAATTTGGGTTCGATATAATTTTCCTGTTCTGCAGTGCCTGGCATGAACAGTCACACATCAATCAGTTCTGATTTTTGTGAACAGGTAGCTGGCATATTGGCGATGTCTTCCAGGGCTTGTTTGTTGCTTTGTCTGGCTTTTGTTCTGTCTGGCTTTTGTTAAAAACATAGTTCAGCTGCAAAATGAGATGCTGAGTGGGTGCTTACTAAAGAAAGAAGAGTGATTGCCATCCTGGGCTCTAAATAGACACAAATACCTGAAAATCTGTAACATGCTGACAAGAAAAATAAATAAGCCAGTGAAAAAGACATCTGGAAATAGTGCAAATTACTACTGTTACAGATGTCATCCCACAGTGACACAGGCCTTCTCATGACATATCTTCATCTGTGTTGTGACTGCAAGATGACATAGGTAAAATTTCTCTTGCCTGCCTGGATGCAACTCCACTAGTGATAGCAACCCAGTTTTAGGGCATTGAAGCAATTCTCAGCAAAATACTTACCATTACTCTTGTAAATATTTTATGTAACACTATAGGAAACAGTCTCTAGACACACATTCCATGCTGGTATGTGGATCATTCTGGGACAATGAGTTCTTCTTAGTCTGTCAAATGCACACTGCAAACCCACCCCGCATCTGATATAGAAACAACTAAACTTCTGATGCAGAAATGCATCTTATAGCTCATGCCATCTCTGAGCTTCCTCTAAGAAGTTAATGGTAATACAGAACCTAAATCTTAACATAAATATGGCTTTAATATGTCTGAAATTAATTTTAAGTTTTTTCGTGATCTGGAAACCTATACACATTATGTTAGGTAGCTGCCAAAATGAAGTTATCTTAGAGGATTGAAGAAGAGAGGAAGGAAAACTGCAGTGTCAGTGAATTTCAAGTTGACTGGCATAGCCTTGTTCTAGCTAAATTATGTGTAATTCAAATTAATATCTATGGTTCATAACTATAACTGTGGTATAATGTGAAAATCTATTTGGCTTCTGTTTCACGATTCTGGTAAGGAGAAATGTAATGAGAAAAACAAGTTGCAGGGTATATATGCTGTGTAAGTCCACATTCCTGCTATGGAATAGTCCCTCTGACCATAGTAGCAGCAATGTCTCAGTAGCTGTATATTCATAGCAATACCTCTCAATTCAACCTGTAATAAGTTCTGCACTTCTGATTCACATTCATAAAATGAATTCTGACCCTTTGAATATCTCAAGAGCACATTCGATCATTGTGACTGAACAAGATACTGATGTTGAAAGGAAGTTTTGTTTATTTTTTTTTCTATTGTTAAGTTCCTGATGTCTACTGTACAGCTTCTATTTACAGCTCTTTATTCTACAGCATAAGCTGGTAGTACAGGGGATTTAGGGATCACTTGCTTATTTCTGATCTGATATGTGGGAAAATAACATGGACCACAGTTCATCCTGTGTTACCTGTGTGGCTTATAGTACAATCACTTCAGTGCAGAGACATGCTATAAAGTGATTTAGAAAGTAAAGCAAAGAATATTTTATCCAGTTGAATCTCCAGGAATTATTTACATCAGCAGCATGTATTTGCTTGAGCTCCAGTTCATCCTAGTTACCCTTGTTTGACCTCCAGATATCAAGACTTTGTATGTGTATCTAATTCCAAAGATGTCTTATTCACAATCACAGCACTGCTAGTAAAATAACCCTTTCAGACTAATACACTTGTGAAGACCACAATACAGAGCTCTTTTTGATGGACTCTGTCCAATGGACTATTCTTCTTCCAGGCTTCTTTTCATTCAGCAAAAAATGATGGCCCTGTATTTCAGTAGCAGAAATTCAGTATAAACATTGCTAGATGTTTATACTAAAACAGCAGTAGGACTGGTAGCAAGGAGAATTAAAAGAGGACTACAGTACTTGGTATTCCCTGTCACTGTAGCTTTAAAAACATTTCGGTAAAGAATTTTGTAGATAAATTTCTGTGCTTAGAGGTAGATTAAATGACCTAGGTGACATTTTGAGGTCCCTTCTAGCTCTGTTTTCTATTACAGTTTCCCTCTTTTTGTTCACATACAACCAGGTAAACTTCAATATAACAACACAGGATAATCTAATTGGACTAAGAAAACTTTTTTGTTACAAATATAAAGAAAGTAACTCAATTTACAAACTCCAGCTTGATTTGTGTGGCTTTTATGGCTGCTAGAAATTCTCTTAGGAACATTTAAAGTAGATCTGATCTTTCAAGTACAAAAAAAGTAAACATATTTGAATTTATTTTTAATAGACTGGGATACTGACTTTCATATGATCTTCATGCTGTGTTAAATTGCAGTAAATAATTCTAGTCCTTTCCTTTAGGATAATCTCATAATAAAGATATCAGATTATAATTTTTTGCAAATAGCATTTTCATTTAGATACACAAATGCACACAAACTGAAGGCTAAATATCACACAATAGAGTGCATCACTGGGTGAACTTTATTTCAGACTTTCTCTTATGCTGAAAAGGGGAAAAACTAAAGGGGCTGGGGAATCTTGAATACTAAAGTATCATGAGAATTAAGAGTTACATTAATTCTTATTGCCACTACAAAGGAAATTAATATCATGGCCAACTAATATGAATCAAAGTATCTTAGATGCTCTTTTTAATTTCAAGTATTGATGTAGCCTTCTTACAACAGTGCCAGAGTACATACAGCAATAATCAGTACAAATTACAACACTCAACCTTGTTTATCAGTCAGAATGGTTTAGGGACTTAAAAGGTCATCTGGTTCCAAACCCTCTGCCATGATCAGAGACATCTTCCCCTAGAGCAGGTTGCTCAAAGCCTCATCCAACCTGACCTTGAACACAACCAGGGGGGGTCTATCCACAGCTTCTTTGGATATCAGTCATCTCACAGGCATCTGTAGTCATCAGAAGAGTAAATAAGTCTGAAAAGATTCTGCTGAAAACCTCCTGTAGATCTCGGGGACAGCAGCATTCATCTTACTTATAACTTTTACTGATGTGATAGCTGTCTTGCAGCCACCCAGTTTATTGACTATCTTTGTTCTTTTAAGTGATCTAACAACATTAATCCATTAGAATCACTGTAGTCTTGAAATCCAAGTTACTGTAATAGAGCTGTACAAATGAAAACCTTGTGTGTTCTTCAAAGACCTTTGAGTCAAAATTCCTGTAAGCTTCTACCTGAGTGACAGAAATTACTCTAGTACTTCATTTTGTGCTTTGGCTAAATAAGATACTAAGCCTTACTAAAAGCAGAACTTTATTTAATGTGTCTTTTGAAGGAAAACTTCTGAAACAGTTAAATAGAACAGTTACGTGAGAAAATCATTGCCAGTAACAAGTGGTTGTTGTACAGCAGATAACATGAATGCTGTTTCTGGATTCTGTTCAGCACTGTAAAGCTTTCTTGCATATTCAGGTAATGGGGAAGCTTACACATTTCCCACAAGATGCTGAACTGATGCTTATCAGTTTCCTTACCTTCTGGTAGACATTTGGGTGTGGAGAGAAACCTGATAGAATTCTAGCAAGTTCCTTTCTCTTTGCCGTGCCTCCGGTGTGCTTGTACCTCCCTCTGGTAGGTGTAGTGTAGTTCAAGAGGTGTTGAAATATACCACCCTCCCACCAGTTGAATTCCTAGTTACAGTGTGGTGTATGTGGCGGTACAATCTTTCCCTTAATTGAATACTGGAAGACTAGGGAGCAAATATTCCTGTAAAGTCTTGAAGACTTAAGAGTTGCTTTTGAGAAAACCACGATCATAGTCACGTAATCTCTCTCCTAATATCTTGCTGAGGAACTTTAGGAAACTTTTGTCACATTAATATGCTCTGATGGCACTCAGAAGGAAAACAGGTCAATGATCGTCTTTATGTGTAGAACAAGTTTGATAAAAGCTTACAGCAATGATCAGATACATTTATTTAAGCAGACACTCATTGGTTTTGACTATTTGTTTTGCAAAAAGTACCTGCACACTAGCTGTGGAGAGTTCTATAATAAAATGAAGCATTTTTGCCCTTAGTTTAAAAATTATAGCTAGACATAACTGTGAATAATCATTAGTTTACTCAATATATTATCACATGCTTAAATCTTTTAGTAATATGATCAGAGGTTCAGGCACTTCTATCAAAATTTTGCTGTCTAGTAAAAGATATAGAAACAAATATAATCCAAGCTGCAATAGGAAGAGTGGTTACACTGGGGATTTTTTTTGTAAAATTGGATATTCATTATTATTTTCTCTACTGTGCACTCTCTCACTTTTAGCCAGTATGCATTGTATTTATAATTTGTCATATTACATTTTGGTTCTGTGCTTATACCCACCTGTTCATAAATAAAGAATTTCCTGTATTTTATATCCAGCTTATTGAAATCAGTCAAACCAGGAAGCCTAGAATATGACATTTTATCTATCTTCACAGCAATCCACTTATGCCATTCATCATCAGAAACTGTTTTCAAATGCCACTTCTCATTTATGTGATTCAGTGAGCACAATGGCATCAAATTTCATTGCTTTGAAGCAGAGAAAAGTTTTTCCTCTGAAACTGGATAGGATTCCTGAAATTCTGCCTCATTTCCTGTGTCTGCAGACATTTTCTATTATATTCTGTTATACTGGTAATAATTGTCCATGTGTAAGCAAAGTATAGTGAAATGGATACTATTTGCATGGAAATCCCTGTGTGTCTTTGGTTGTACAAATAAAAGGCAGATTGGTTTCTATTTCAGATTCTGCAGTTCAGAACTCAGTCATCTTGCAATTATGATGACTCTCCAATTCTATGCTTGAATAACTCTACTGGCCTCATTATTTATTTCTTTATGTATTTTATTCTGATTTGCAGTAGCATGAAATCAAACATAGAGAAATGCCACAAGCAGGTGAGATCTATTTTAACTTCAGGCATGTTGTAAACTAAATAAACTCGGGGAGCATTGTAATGGAGACATTCTTCTCTGCTAAAAATACTGGATACAATCAAACTTGAGCTACCAGGGAAAGGAAGACTTTATCCACTAACATGTTCATCATAATACTCTATTAGCTCTAAAAATCTATTCAGTAAAATACTATATATGTGATTTAAGGCTGAATCCTACAAGAACTTCCTTCATTGGGAATCTCTTTATCTTTTCTATAGCTGTAGTGCTCTGTTAAGTAAATGTGTCCTAGTACATTTCAGATTCATAGGAGGGTTATTTCTTTATTCTCACAATTTTACTTATAAATATTATGAAATATTTTGTATTAAAAATTGCATATATGCAAATCTCACTCATCTGCCAAGCAGAAGCACGCTGCTGTGTGTAAGCAAATTTTCTTTCATGAACAAGTATGTGTCATTTAATCATAGAATGTCAGGTTGGAAGGGACATTAAGGATCATCTGGTTCAACCCTAAATCCTGCTGGCTTCATGGAGGAGGAAGCAGCATTGCAAACATAGCCTTACATGAAATGTCTGCAGTAGCATTAGACAGCTTCCTGTTAACATAGGAGCAGGGTGTTTGTATCAATTACCAGTGTTGAAAATTGTAGGCTCCAAGAATTACTCAATAGAAATGATACTTATAAAGCAAGAGGTAACAAGAAATAGAGGGCCAAGACCTCAAAGAATGAATTTAAAGAAGTGAGAAAGAAAGAATGAGAGTTGTCTAAAAATACTGAATCCCACCTCCTCGTGCATTAATCTGGATGTTAGCTGGACTCGAGAATCTGTTGTCTAAAGCTAGACTGGGATGTATCTATAAGGGATGCTAACACAGAGATTATGATTGCAATCTGATGAATGCCAGGAATGCCAGTCCTAAAATACAATAGTGATTCAATCTTACATCAGCAAGTGCCCCAACACAAAGAGGGAAGTCTCTCAAGAGTTACTTTTACTTCCTCAAAGGCTAGCATACAAGTTTTTAATCTGTTTGATAGTGAATCTGAACTGTGGAATTTCAGTGGCATCAGCTGAATGTGGCATCAGTGGCATCAGTTTGGACAAATGCAAGTATTTCCCCCCAAAAAGCCTGTTTATCATGTAATGGCTGAGTTGTAACTCCAAGGTTGATCAAAAGCCTCTTTTCTAAATTGTGTAGCTCTTTCCCAAACATTTCCTAATAAAATACTGATATAACAGTCCAGCATAAACTCTTCCACTTTAAAAGTACAATTGTTAAGAAAGAAAAACAAGATATAATCATGTCTTTATGAGGAAAAATAACCTGTTAAATCTACCTCAGCTGGTCTTAATCAAAGGCTTTCTGTTTCTTAGAGCCTTTCAGGATAGACTGCAGAACACACTTCATCTATGTGCTTTCACCTGTTAGCAGTGCTTAAAGCAGATGAAGCCTTTTTTTTATCTTTCATCTTTGGCTTTAGTGGGCCCATTGTATATTTACAACCGCATTTTGTGCTCCATAATTACAGAATAAAAAATTAGATACATCTGTCAACAAGTAAAAGAATAAAAAAGAAAGGAAGAAGGAAAACAAAACAATTATAATAATGAAAATAATAATAATTTAAAAAACATGAGGCAACAGAGAGTATGAAAGTTTTTTAGTTCTTGCAGTGTTCTGCTGCTCTGTAGTACAGAGCTGGAGAAGCAAGGGAACCATATGGTAATGTTGCTAACCTGGGGCCTTTTGCCAGCAGCTTCCTGCAGGTGCAGGAAGAGATTGGTTAAAGGCTAATGAAATCTATTCATTAATGTCAAGATTTCCTACACCCGACACCATTCATCTCTGGAGTGGTGAACATCACCCTCCCCCGGGTGCCTTGTTGACTCAAGAGTCAGTGTTTTGTGGCTTCAATCTGAAGTCTTTTTTTTGCAGTTCTCTGCTTAAACCACTTTAAAGCACCATTCTCCCCAACATCTGGATAACAAACTGTGGTTTCCCCTGACTGTTGACACAGACAAACTGGAATTCAGCTTATCTTAGGTAATGTTAATTTGACAAAGTCACAATTAACAAGAGGTTAAAAGTCTTTGTTGTTTTTTAAGATTGCTCTTTAGATACAGGGTCTCTCTGTATTTGAGGCATTCTGATATCATAGGTGTACCAAATAATTCAGGTTGAAAGGTGCCTCAGGGAGCCTTTCTCTCTCAAAAGAGGAACATGTTTTGTGTTCTTTTTCTGGAGTTATTCTGACTTTTATTTGCATGAGAAGAAAACATCAGAAGTTTACGGAAACTTTGATCGCAAGTCTTTTAAAGTGGCATGTTCAAAAGCACTAAACAAAAACAACATTTAAGTTAAAAATAAGCAGAAATACAGTACAATTTTGAAGTTAAACAGTAGGTGCATTGTTAATCTTCTGGCCCATGGAGTAGCAATAAGGACAGAATCATGTTATCTTTGTTGCAAAAGTTTAATCTAGATAGAGAAAAATTATATCAGAGGTCTTAAGATTACAAGCCATTCAAGATAGAAAAATATTTTAAAAACTTATAAGATTTGTAATATATCAGCTCTTCTACAAGTGGTATGTGTAGAATGCTACTGAAGTCTAAGTCACTGCATATCAAGACCTCTATGTTTCAGAAGTCAAGTGTTAAAGTGTAGCACAAAGCTTTGCAATCTTAGGAATAAAAGTTGAGAAGTTATTAATGAGTTAATCTTATCTGCTTTTTAAAATTTACTACATCCTGCTTTCAGATGGGTGCACATACTTAGGTAAATTACACTTCATGTTGCTTGAAAGTAATGAATGCTAATAACAGATAATGGTGTCCTGTTTCCATTAACACTGCCAAGAGAGCCTGAAATTTCTAAAGCTCATGATCAAGTATTTTCCAGGAACAGTCTGAGAATTTGAAAATTATATGAACAAGTTTTATTTATGCTGATTTAATTTGCTGATTGTTTCCTTTCATAGTTGAGCATAATGTGAATGGAAAAAAAAATCTCTGTACTGCAATAATTAAAAAAATAGTTCGTATTATATCACCCATTTTTATAATCATAATTTATTGTTAACTTTAATAAAAAGTAGAGGAAAATGTTTACAAGTAAATGTGTGTAATAGATTTTAGTGAATATTTGGAAGGATTTAAAATAGAGAAGGCTAAGATGTTCACAAGGTTAAAAAAATCTAAGTTTACATCAGGTGTTTCATGCTAAGAAATTAATTTGCTTCGTTTGAGTATTGTTCAAAACACTATCTAGTAAGAGTTAGCAAAGACTTTGAAATACCTTTTTGGCTGAAATTTGTGAAAAAAAAATGTAAATAAATAAAGTTAGAGAATATTATTATTTTAGAGGTCTTTTCCAACCATAACAATTCTGTGATTCTGTGGCTCTATGCTTTCACAGTTCCAACTCAGATCACAATCATGTATTATGCTTTGAATGATACATTTTCAGAAATGTGTTAAGTATTGTGCTCAGGGACATCAAATATGAAGTATATAACAAATCACTTCCTTTTAAAAATTGCAGCACAACTTGTTTCTTAATGGTTTGAGCTTTAACGTTGTATTCTGTTTATAATGTATTTCAGTTCAGAATGTTCACTGTGCAGGATTTTTACCTTCAGTCATTATTGTCTGTAAAACTGTGTGTTTCTTCTATAATAAAAGCATACAACAATGATATTGCAATGAATTTTTGCCCTCTCTTACAAGTCTTGCATTTTTCTGGATGCTATACTAATGGTAATAGCTCAAGGCCCTTCTCAGTGACAACTGAAAGCGGGACTGCTTGTTGGCCTTTGGTTTGGATCCCAAATGCTCTCATTTTAAAGCTGGCCTTTGGATGCAGCCCTTTGTTTTGGAAAATGTATCAGGAAGAAATGTTATCATTTTATCCGCTGACAGAAATTGAAAGTTCTGTGGTTTCTTCTCCTGAAACTCCACTCACTACTGCAATATCCTCTTCTACCCTCCAAAGCAGGCAATATGCCAAAATGCTGCTGCTTAAATTGTATTACACAAGATTTTCATTCTGCTGCCTGCCAGATCTGGATGATATGTTATCTTTCTGTTCTGAACACTTCAAATAATTTCTTAAGTCTAAACTGTGAACTCTGTAGATATGACTAGATACATGATGTAACCCTGACACCACCAGTGCTGTAGTTCACCTTTCATAATCCTATAATTGAATCTGACTGGCTAGTAGAATAATTGAAAAATAATACAGAATGTTTCATATGTTCAACAAAGCAAAGATGTAATCTTCAAGTTTGCTTCTAGGACCATTTCAATAGGAGGATGTGTATACTTAGATGATTAATTTTTCAGTCAGCTGGATTCCTCCCTTTACCCTGGAAGATAATGTTCTACAGTGATTCTGTCCTATAGAGAGCAAATGGCATTTAGAAAATATTTAAGTGTAAATTTCACTTTCATTCATGTCATTCCCATGTCCACTTTTTGCAGCTGCCTTAGAAAATTAATTTTTCATGTGTCTGAGATACCAACATCAGTGTACTGTGCACACACATGAATGACTTCTGGCTAATTGACTAAATCAATTCACACCAATTATAATTGCATTTTAGTCCAGAAAGCACCACATAGCTTAGAAGCAGAAAACTGTTTGTGTGAGCTGTGCCTAGCTAGTCAGGGATTATGCGTCTCAAATCAACACAGCTTGACATTCAGTTATCAGATACACACAGTAACTGCTCTCAATAATACATGAATTATTCTCAGAAATTATACTAAGAAAAGTTCTGAATAGCTATTAAGTTTGTGAAACTAGAAATCTGATTCCAGGCAGTTTGTGAACAAAAAAAGTCAAACTTAGTTTATTTAAATAATTGTTACAAATGCTTATTTATCTCTATTGCGTTTGTGAAATATTTTTACTTTACTCTCAGCTAAATTGCTCCTTCAACTGTAACTTATTATTTTTTAAATGATAATACAGTATGGAAAATTGCATGAAAAATAATGGTATAAATAGTGCAGTATTGAGTTGATTGCCTGCTTCTGCTCATTTTGAAAAGTCTGTCATGTCACACAGTGTTCAAGAAAAAAATCAAAAGCAACATTTAAAATTTAAAAAAAATTAACAACAGGGAAGGTCTTTGGTTTACTGCAGACAAAAGAAATACAGAAGGATGACCATGAGCCAGAAATGTGCCTTTGTGTCTAAGAAAGCCAATGGCATCCTGGGATGTGGAGAGAGATACTCTTCCCCCTCTACTATGGTGAGGCCATATCTGAAATATTGTGTCCAGTTCTGTGCCCCTCAGTTCAGGAAGGACAAGGAACTGCTTGAGGGAGTCCAGCACAGTCACAAAGATAATTAGGGAGTGGAGCATCTCCCTTATGAGGAAAGGATGAGGTAGCTGAGTCTCTTTAGCCTGGAAAAGAGCACACTGATGGGTGACCTCATTACTGTTTATAAATATGCAAAGGGCAAGTGTCAGGAGGATGGAGCCAGGCTCTTCTCAGTGATGTCCAATGATAGGAAGAGGGGCAACAGGTGCAAGCTGAAGCATAGAAGGTTCCGCGTAAACACGAGGAAAATTTTTTTCACCCTGAGGGTGACAGAGCACTGGCACAGGCTGCCCAGTGAGGTTGTGGATTCTCCTTCTTTGGAGACATTCAAAACCCACCTGGATACACTCCTGTGTGACCTGCACAAGGTGATTCTGTCCTAGCAGGGGGCTTGAACTCGATGATTTTTCAAGGTCATTTCCAACCCATAACTTTCTGTGATTCTATGTAATATAGTGGAATTCATGGATCTTTCTGGATAGAGACTAATTGTTGTTATGTCTTTCTGGTATGTGATAACAGCAGTAATCTGATACTGAATTTGGTACTAGGCACCAAATATGCATTGTAATACACATAATTCCATTTCCACTTCAGTATATCTTAGGGGCCAAATTTTCTGGGTCTCCACTGTGATAATAGCTGGGGATTGCTGACTGTCAGGGTGGAACTATGATCTGAAATCTTTTGATTACATGTTGATATGGCCATACATAATTTTTGTTTATTAGCAAAAAGCAGTTAAAAAGACCAATATTCCCCTTTTTATAATCACAGAATCATAGAATAATAGAATAATTTGGGTTGGAAGGGGCCCCACTTCTTTCAATATATATTTTATTGGTGCTATCTCAACGTTTCCAATCACAACATAAGGACACAAAAGTTGTGAAGAATTAGATATTTCTCTACAAGGAGCGAAAACATACTTGCTTCTTCAGGAGCAAAGCTGTAAACCTGACAGTGTTTTTTGTAAAGATAAGTAGTTTACAGATTCCACACAATACAGTACAGTCAGCTTTGTGGAAAACAAACTATACTGAGTTTTATCTCACATAACTGTTTGAAATTACAGATAAAAGACTTTAACACCTCTTCTGGCAGTTTAACAATTGTGAATAATAAAATGGTTTGTCTTTTTTTCAGACCTTACTTTAGAAATAGAATTTCAGTCAGTTTCATATCTCCCAAGGCTTACATATTTAGGACCAGTTTTATTTTATGCTCAGTAGGTAAGAAGTGTGATGTGCTGTGTAACAGCTGTTATTATCACTGACACTCTCTGCCTTTGATATCATGAAAAAGTGTTAAAATACATTTAATTTCCGTGCTTTTTTTGTTTTTAATTGATTACCTACAATACAAGTGACATGACTATCTGAATCTGTTACAGTGTGCCTGAATATTATGACTATGGTCACGGAACAAGCGAAGAGGCTTATGACAGCTACGGTAAGGTCTATTCTATCTTCAGAAAAAGTGTGAAATCGAAAGAAAATATCAGTCTCTAACAACTTCAATATTACTTCCACATTCTTTTCTTTCTTTCTCTGCCTTTGCAAAGACCAAACAAAATGGATTTGTGTAACTTAAGCTGAAGCTTGACTTATTGAAGTAGGACCAGAAAATTAGACTGATCGATTTTGATCAAAATTACAAAGCCAATTAATCACAGTAACAGATCAGCTTTAACAGCAACGCTGAAGTTTCTGATTAGTGCCTGAATATATGTTTCACAGTGTTAAGTTTCAGTTTGCTTGGTGTGCCAACAATATTGTGCATCTGCTACTGTCAGATACATCACTTCAACCAGCCAGTATTTTCAGTCTTTTAAATATTCTTAGTCATAGGAGAGGGTGCTGTACCAACTCAGGAACCCCCACTGCACCAAGAGGTTAAGGGCTACCCTGTGCCACGTGAGGCAGTGCAAGTTGAGGGATTCTGGGCTCGTTCCACCTCCTCACCATGTCTGTGTTTGGAATAGCTCCACTTCACAAGAGCTGGAATAGCTGGAATAATTCAATTTCACAGCAGCAGAGGACATGAGAGGAGAAGAAGGTATTGCTTCAATGTGCACAGCCCATATTCTAGGTCAGTTGTTTGATGTTAGTAATGTTTTTCAGTAACTAATTATAGTCTAGTCTGTGTTTTCCTCTCCATAATTTCAGTATATTTTGCCATCAGATGGCACAGTGAATTTTACCCTGACATTTTCATTGAAGTAACAGAGCAAAGCTGTTTTCAGCTTAAACAGTGACCCTAGTATATTCATCAGCAATGTCATACTTGATTTACTACTGCTAGTAAAGTATCTTGAGTTTACACAGTGACTTCCAAAGCATTGTGAAAATGAGAGCTGCTGTAAATAATGCCGCAAGTGAAAGTTCCTTTAAGGAGTTATATAAGATTGCTGCTTAAAATAAATAATTTTTTTCATGTAGCTGTGAAGAAAATGTCACTGCAATGCAAACTTGCAGTTCCCTGTATATTTGTACAGTAATCATGAGACATTGCTGAGACATCAAAATGATCCCACTGCATAATCAGCAATAACTTTTTTTGTGTGTAATCAGTATCCGGACTACATTTGGATAATATGGTGTGCAGTCAAGCAAATTTTCAGTGCTAAACAAGTAATAATAACAACTTCTCCATATGAATGTGTGTGGTTGAGCTGCCCTTTGCTTTGTTTCCTTTTTGCATGTGCTTTTTAACACCTGCAGTGAAAAGACCTTTCTTCCCATCTAGAGATCACCTCTCCATCTCTTCTCCCAAATGCACTGGGAATGTTTTGGGCAATGGAGAGAAGCATAATCTGAGTTCAATAGTAAGAATTACCCACACCTTAGCTTTTAACTTGACTTCCCCATTCTGATTCTCTGTGTGTTTGGGCAAGATGTTTAAAGTAATGTCACTCTTCCACCAATCCCCCATTTGTAAAACTAGAAGAATATTAGTTGTTTTCCCAGCAGGGGTTTTGAATGGAGTAATTAGCTAAGGCTCACAATGTGTTCAAAGAGTGGGAATGTGACTAAATTTATGTTCTGCATGAAGCTACTCTTTTTTTTTTGCTTTTTCCCATTCAGCAGCTGAGACAAATGCAAAATGTCTGGGTTTGCTTTTCTAGAGTTGTCTTAAAATGCACGGTTGATGAATGTTGACTTGTTTTTTTAAAACAGAAATATATTCTGAGCTGGTATCTGAACACAATAATTCTTAAATACTTTTACCAGTAAACTGGAATAAACTTAGAAATGGACTAATGTCCCAAACTGTGATTTTTCTATTTTTCTTAAATCAGTCATATGACTCTGCTCCTATTTAATTTCTTGCTTTAGCAGATGAATGTATTTGCTAGTTCGGTGCTCTGGAAACCTGTGCCTGAATCCCAAAGTCACTGCCATTTATCTGAGTAGGCAGTCTGAGGATTCAGGACAAAAAAAAATATATGCTTAACTTTCCTGTGTTATGAATTCTTGGTACATATACTGCTGTTCTCTCTGGATCTGACTTTGTCAGTGCCCCACACTCAGCCAATAAGAAGTCTGGTGCCACCCCTTCTCATCCTCATGTAACTTTACCGTAATTCCTTGTTCCCAGAGAACTGTTCCTAGTTTTTTACTTCTTTTTCAGTACGTTTTGGAACTCACTATGAGTCTTCTGAATCCTTTCCACTGTTTAAAATCCATTGTCCCTTCATGTTTCGCCATCCAGCAGAAACTGATTCAGGTCAATACACACCTTGTTTTACATTCCACAAGACTGTCTGGCACACCTCTGAATGATGTCACACACAAAAATGGCACACGAAGATAGGGCTGGTGTCTTCATGTTGTTATCTCATAGACTTTTTGTGTAACTTTGTCTTTTTACCTTTAGCCCTTCCAATAATAGTACCTGAATTATCAAAATTGGCTAGGTTGGCATTTGTTTGTTTTGTCCTGTGCATCTGCTTGCTTCCAGTTTAGGGAGGAGAGTTCTCAGTCCTGAGGGGTTTTTTTAATTCTTTTTCATGAAGTAGAATCACCCGAATAACAATGCTGCTTCATGCAGCATTTTTCTTTTATCTTTATCTTTATATACTTTTTCTTTTAAGTATAATATAGAGCTCTCTGTAGTTCACAAAGTATTATACAGTACCATAGCACTCCCACTTGAGCTGCCTGCTATGACTTTTCTATCTGAATTCAGTCCTTTCCAGTTCTAACCAAGCAACCTCTCAAGACAAGAGCCAAGTCAGCTAAGAGCAAGATATGTAAAATCCCGTATTTCCCATGACTTAGGGATGTTCCGTGAATGAAAGTTCATAGCTCAGAACCTTATTATGCACTGAGACACTTAAACTCTCTTGCAATTTGATATACTTGCCACCCAGGTTCTCCAAAGAATCACAGTAGAGACACTTCAAAGCATTCTCTGAAGTAGCCTCTGGGAACCTGGAAATACTCGACTAAGGAATTATGAGATTCCTACAAATTTTCAGTAGGATCAGGATTACACAGCTGCTGCTGAAGTATTTTGAAGATCATTCTTTGGGCTGAGGAACATATATTTGGGATATATGCCTGAAAATCCTCTTGTGGAAATACCTTTACCAGGCAATTTAAAAGGCCAGTCACCTAAAGTACTGTACAATTTTCATAAAATGTAAAGCATCCTCACCTTTGATTGCACTCAGTAAGCATTTATGGTACTTATGTCACTGAAGGTCTTGATACCTGCAGACAGTAATTTAAATCTAGGAGTCTAAACTAAGTTGACAGTGCCACTTTGACTTGGTGGTGATGTGTATGTTTTAAAACATAAGGCATGAAATTGGATTAGTTTATGAACAGAAAGTGTAAATCCATTGCTCTCATACTTTAATAATTTCATGTTTCCCCTTCTGGTGCTGTTATCATTTGAGGAGATATCTAGTGCAAACATGAATGTAATGGTTTGCCTTCTAAATCAATTAGGCTAAAATTAATAACTCACCTTTACTGCAAGGACCACTGTAAAGGAAAAACCTTAGGAAGGAGAAACCATTCACATTGTTATTTCTTTCTCTTTTTCCCTCTTTTTTTAAGGAACTGACATTCTCAATATGTTATGTTGTGTTAGGCCACTGTAGAAAGATAACAGAGATAGTATGGCTTACTAGCAAGGCCCATGCATTACATTATAAGCTATATTAATTGTAGTGAGGATGGAGGAATGTAAGAGTGTGTCTTGTCAGATGTTGTAGTTCACAGCCTGGTGCATATGCTGCCTGGTGTATTACCTGAAAATTATGGCAATTTATGGTTTTATGCCATGTCATGAACTGCAGTATCTGAGGAGCCAGTACCCCTGGACTTCTGTTGTTACTACTAAAAAAGCATAAACCTTAGGCAGAGAATGAAAGAGGGATAAAGTCATAATCTCCTAAACCACCAGAATTAAATACCATCTGCCAAAGGCCTTAGGCAAGAGGAACATTAATCTGCACCTTGTCTCCTACAAAAAAAGGGAAGATATGAGTGAAGTCCACTCATGTTCCTGTTGCTGTACAGAAAAAGCTTATAAGGCTGTTTACTGCTTGTGCTGCCAGTGCGGTGAGGGAATGTTATTTAAGTGTGCTCTGTTTTCACAAAAAGTTTTCAATTATGCACATTTTCTCTAATTACAACATTTTTTAGAGCATGCTCTGCTCAAGTTTAGCATTAAGAGCTCACTTGTGAACAACTGGTATTTGGTTTCAGGATAATTCCATCTTTAATTAAAATTAGAGCATATAGCTGTTTGGTATATTCCCTTTTAATGTAAGACACCATTTAAGTTGTAAAATGCTGCCACAATGATTTATCTGACTATTTCACAAATAATTTCTCCCCAGTCAGTCCATATAAGAGCTCTGTTATTGTGATTATAATAGTTTACTAGGTAATCCTCTACACAGACAGCACTTTATGAACATATTTTTTATAGGGCTTTATAGGGTTAACAAATGAAAATGCACAACAATTTTCTGCTACTTCTTTATAATCTTGTTTATTATTTTGTTTTGGTTTTATTCTGAAGAGTATATTATCTAGATAATTTTTTTTAAAATAGTAATGATAGTTTCTGCTGAAGAAGTAAAAGTAAAAATATAGTGATGAGATTTAGGGAGGAAAGAGTGTATGGATGGTTCAAACTTTAGGAATTCAGATGAATAAGCTGAATGAGTAGTTGTGACTTTAGTAGAAATAAATTCTCATATTTCATGACTAGACATAAGCCTGTTCACAACATGGAGAAACTCAACTAACTACCATCCTAGTGTGAGATAAACCCTGTCTTGATTAATCAGATAAAGCCATTCTGCAACGTATCCAGGAAAGCATTTGTAAATTTTGAAAAAAGCACTTCTTTGCTGTTGCTCTGCAGGTGAAGAAGTTTGTTGAGCTGTCAAATCCATGTTTCTTCCTCATTTTTAATGATAACTTTGCTATTGTAGGTCATTGGTCCTGATACACATTAAGCTCAGGACTGCTAAATGTTTCTTACCTTATTTTCTCTAGCCTAGCCCCAGTTAAGTCTACAAATGTAGGAAATTAAGTGCTCCAAAAAGTAGTGACTGATACGCAGAGGTAAGAGTCATAGGTCTGATTGTCCTCATTACAGTGCTTGACTTCACATAGCTTGTGATTCCAAGCACGATCTTTGCTAATTAATAATAATAAATGTGAACTGGTTGTTCATTTATGTCATCTGAGCATATACATTTGCTATCCAATAGGAAATACAACTGGCAACATTCCAAAGAAAACTTGGTTTAGTTTCTAGGTCTTGGAGAATCTTTACATCAATAAGGCATCCCATAGGCAACAGGACACAGATAGCTCCAGTGTAGTGCAGTTTTTCTGCTGTGCTTTGGCAGAGCATCTGAGCAGATTAGTGCACACTGTGTGCTCCTACACTAACATAGGACCAGGAGTGCTTTGCTGAACCAGATTTCCCAGTGGTCTTCATTTGTCACTCTTCTTTTCATATCACCCAGTAGAGTGTGATTTTTAGCTTGAAACTAAACCAGAAGATGCACTCCAGCTGTTTGAGAGGTTCAAATTATGGTCAGCCTGCAATGGAAGAAAATTTCTAGAAGCCATACAGAGTGAATATCAGGTCCTTAGCATCAGCTATTTCACTCTGCAGATCATTCCTATTTGTATGCACTATGTGCTGATATTAAAACAGCACCTGAATCCTGATGCCTACCCAGCTGTCCAAGCTAATGACCTTGCCACATGTTCTGACCCAGAAAATGCTGGTGTGCAATGGGCCTCCATGATCACCTTCATTATGGGGGGTGCAGAGGCTCTGGTCTCTTCCTGAGCATGAGGGAGGTATACCCCCACCCCTGGGAGCTCAGAATTGCTCCTGAGCCCTCCTCTACAGATCTCTGTTTTTCTTCCACCAGAAACAGATTTCATTGAAGACTTCTACTGCATATGGACAGGAGATAGGCCAAATAAATTGTCCTCCTTTAATCTTCTGTTTCAATCATTCCCTACATACTAGGTATCAAGAGATCAAGTTCCTATTCTGTAGGACTCAATGGAGGGTCAAAAGCATTTCCTTGATTTTCTGCAAAATTTTATCATTTTTTTTACAGAAGGAATCACCTTAGCTGTCTCCCAAATATTATTCACTCCCTCAGAAGAGATTTATGTTTTTTGTAAGAGTATGATATTGAAAGTCTGCAGGAAAAGGAGCACATTTTGAATTCAGCTATGACAGCTACTGTGGGGATGATACTAAAGTTATTGCTGTTTTGTCAAATCATTGCTTTAATTAGGTTATAATTCTTTAGGAAGTTCCACATTTAAACCTGTCAAATTCTTTTAACTGACTATATATCCTCAAAAATTTGTACTTTACTTATTATGCTACAACACTGAAAAAAAGTCCACATATAGCAAAATAGAGTGCTTTTAATTTATAGTGACTTGTTCTGCTTCCTCTATTACTCCTGAATTATAAATCAGTTCATATGACAGAATAAGAATAAGTAAATCATGCAAAACTTTCTTATGTAGTCTGTCATATAGTAATTTCATTGCCTTTCTATTCTTCTCACAAAATTATAAAATGCACAGTCAGAAAACCCCATGTTTTTTGCCGGCTTTGCAGCAAGCAAGAAGCCAAACAGAACAGAGCAAGAACAGTAAAGCAAGAGAGAGCAGAACAGTAAAAAACAGATGTTCTCCTTAAAAAAAAACAAGACAGAGACAAAACCTGTTCTTGAATTTTTGTCTGAAATAATATACACTTGTCTGATTGACACAGGAAGAGTACAACTGTGGTGCTATGGGGTGAAATCCTGCTTTGTCAATGTGAGCTGACCTGTGGTCATTGAGAGGGGCAAAGTTTCCAACTTAGCATCTTGTCCCCACCCATCTTTTTGTGGAGGGTGAAGTTTGGAGGGTTACTAGAAAGACAGCACAAATTGAATTATCCAAAGAAAATAATTCTAATTTTCAGTGTTCTCATTTTAAAGTTAATTGTCTGCTTTCTACTGGGTCTTCTGCTCAGCACATCTACAGCACTTTTCTCTTACTGTTCAGGCTATTAATTACATCTCAAAGACCCCAGGGAGGTAGGTATTCCTGTCTCATTCTAACAGTGAGGAAGCCATAGCACAAAATATTAAACAATTATCCAAGGTCACTGAGCAAACAAGGAGTAGAGTTGGTAATCACAATGCCTGAATTCCATTTATACTCTACCTCTAGTGCAATGTGCTCTCTGTAAATATATGCAGTAAAATTACCTTGCAGAGAATGTGGAGAATTTTTTTTTTCTCATAGGAAAGAAAACTACTTTATTCTGAATTAAAAGCAGCTTCTATGTTTCCAATAGCACTGATAGCTAAATGGCAAATCAGATTAAGCCATTATCTAAATTGCTGTTATATACAACTTTATCTAACCAGAATAGCTCTTTCTATCTCTTCCTGGCCACCTGTCCCAAAATAATTGATCAGAGATGAGTAAAATTTTGCCCAGGCAGTTTTCAAATATGAAACAAGTAACCAAGAAGAAGGGGTCATGTCTTTATTATTATAGGGAATAAGCAATTAATAGAAATGTAAACGTATTAGGAAATAACGTGTTTATATGCTGCTAATATGAAGCATCTCTTAATGTGATCTGCCTTTTAATGACTTGTATTGTAACCCTCTGCATTTGTGAAAGAATTTTGTTCAGTGCTGGAAAATTCCATGACAAGGTTGCAGAATGCTGACCAAAGAGTAGGAAAAAGCACTTTAGTAGGTATGTTTTAGTTAAATGTTGTACTAAAAGACATTTAAGCATGTGATCATCACTGCTTGGGGGAGAATTTTGGAGTAGATGGACTGCTATGAATTTTTCTGTACTTTCAATACTACTAAAGTAAAACAATAAGACAGAAAGTACTTCATATACATCTCTCTCTGTTATAAATGATAACAATGATAAATCCCTCATAGAAAGAAATTTCACAGGTTAAAAATACAATGACCTTTTTTTCATTGTGACGCTCCAATAAGAAAAAAATACAACCTAAATTCACAGCAGATAAGAGCTACAGAGTCTATTGATTAACCAATAATCTTTAGAGATATTGATTATAAAAAATCTTTTAAAATCTTAAATAGATCAATAATGTCTGTAACAGATACTGGAAGTATTTATAGAACTCTGTGAACAGTGCAACAGAGAGTTGAGTTACAACTCTAAATTACAAAAAGCAGTGTGAAATTACTAATATATAATTTCAATCAATCATAAACCAAGGGTGCTGATTGCCTGTGATTATAAGAATTAATTTATAATGGTGAGCTTCATATATTCATACACAGGGAACATACAGTAAACTGAAAAAAGTGCCCAGCCTAATTAAGAGGACTGTGCCCATGATTTCACTTTTCCTATCAAAGTGCCACAAAATAAATGTATGGCATTTGTTACCACTCCCAAAGCCACCATCATTCCTATGCACACTCAGATTCCTCAGCTATAGACTCTCTTTTGGTTCCATTGTGCCACCATAACTTCTAGTTTCTGAAAGCAAAGCACACAACATTCCCTCTAAGCTAAGGATGGCAACATCTGAGGGCAGACCAAATCATCAGTAACACCAAATTCTCAGAAAAAACTGGACCCTCAGTTATTAAGCTGCATGTGTAGATTTCTTTTTTAATTATTAATAAAACAAAATATATTTTCTCCATTGTTTGACATAGTTTCTAGCTACTCTTTCTCTAGTTCATCTCTGTCCCTAGTTTCAATTCATATATCCTTATCTGTGCATCTGTCTTTGAACTCTTAGATACTGATGCTTTTTCTGGCATTTTAAGTATCTTCCCTTATACTTTGACCCTCAGTTCCTGTGACCATAGGCAAAAAATGCTGTTATGCCCCTTTACACATCATCTCCTTTTTATTTGTTCTCTTTAATTGGGTGACAAGAGTACAAAATGACAGAGGGTGAGAGGATCCTTCTAGAGCAGAAGGACTGGATGTCAGGGAGCAAGGAAGTGGTAGCTCACAGGGTTTCTTTGCACTGGAGTGAGGAGGAGCAAAAGGAACCAGTGTTAAAAACCAGTGACTGCCCTGTGCATCTCTTCAGCTCTTGGGCATGCTGATTATCCCTATTACCTTTCTCCAAGGCTACAGCTGTTACTTGCTGTTACGAAAAATCCCTCTCATTTTCTACTTCATTTACAAGTCACTTTATTAAGATCAAGTACACCCAGGCTCTTATTTATGTTTTAGTTTGGCACACTCTCAAAAAAAAAAAAAAAAACAAAACAAAAAAACCCCCAGAAAACAGCAACAAAAAAATCGAGAACATTGATTTTACCAGTGGCTTGTACAAAAGGGCACTGTATACTCCTTTGCTAAATGAGTTGCTGTTTCAGCTTCTCACCAATTGCCAGATACCTATGACAGACAAATAATTTAAGAGCAGACCATTCCCTTGTTACTCTGCCATAATTATGTCTGTTAACCATCTGTAAGACTCCTTACTGCAATATATTTTGCTGATACAAGACTGAAATGGTTTTGCATTATTGCCTTCCTAAACAAAAAATGCAAAACTACCACCTTAAATAGGTAGAAAAAGAATCTAGAAACAAATTAATTTTAGCTGGTTTTCTGGTTCTGCTACACTCAAAATGCTAATATACACTAGAGGGGAAAATGCAGTCCACATTTAATACAACACGTAGGCAGCAGTTGTAGGAGAAACAATGACTGGGAGATTTCAAGTCAGTAATCAGGATTTACTCAATTCTTGCCTGTCATGCCTGCATAAGAAAATATAATGAGCAGATCATGTTTAAACAAATATACTTGGCATGGGAAGTAAAATGGCTGAAGGGCCTTTTGACCCTACTGTTACCCAACAAGTGCTTCAAATCTCTGTGTGACTACTCAATTAGCCTACATGGCTTCAATCCCTTACTCCCCAAGACTGCTGAAAGAAAAATAGAAGTTACTTTAGCATAATGGAATTGAGATAGGAAAGAGCAACTTTACCCATGAAGGAATCTTTAATTACTGGTATTCAGGAATATTGTTATTTATTATAATTCCGTAATGGAAAAAACACTAATAATCTGATTTTCTTTTTTCCAAGTGACTGCACCTTGTAATTTTTTTGCATACTGTGGTTCAGATACTGTTTAGCATATTGCTCCATATTGTCTTCATTCTCCACATAATTATATGCTTTACTTGTGTATGAGTGGTAGAGACCAGTGTTTTTCTACCCCAAAAACTTTCATTTATATTTTGGCAACAGATTCACCTGTTAATGCAGTAGAGTCTATCACACAATATCCACAAGAGCTGTTAGCTGTCAACCATCCTCTATTTTGATGATGATATTAATAAAAAATATAAACAGCTGTGGCTGTGTTTAAGTTTGAAATCCAGCAAATAGGTCCACTATGCTACTGGGAAAAAAAAGAATGTAAGAGACTTGTACCACAAATTATGTTTCTGTTCCTGTTCTCTATGAGAAGCTGGTACAGCCAAAGTAGCAATTTACTTTAAAAACACTGTTAGTCAAGGAGAAACAGCTTCTTCCAATAGGTAATATGAAGTAATTTTCTACTATATGAGGACTGGCAGAAAGACTAGGTTTTACCTTTATATGAAGGTGTTTCAGTCCAGAGGTGTTCAAGGGAACTCGAAGGGAACAAGGTATAAGATTGACTCTGTGTTGTACATTTAGTATTTTTACTACTTTTGTTGCTTTCATTTATATAAATAAAGCTTCTCTTTATCTAAATCTTACTTCTCCCCAAGGCCTTTCTGTAAAGAAGTGACACTTCAGCAAAGGGTAATTGAAGCTGCAGCACATTTACAGTAAAATTCCATTTTTAAAGGGCGTAAAGGAGCAACCTACAGAGGCAGGAATTTTACATTCACTGTATGGAAACTGATTGCCTGTAGGAAGGAGACCTGAGGATGTAGAACTATGTCATAATGGCTGCCACTTCTTCAGCCCTCTAGGCAATAGCTGTCCACAGTAAACATCTTCTTGTGACCACAAACCCCCTGATATTCAACAAGAGAGCATCCTTAGCAGATGAAAGAAAAAGAAAATAAATGGCATGAACTGAAAAAAATAATATTACAACAGAAATATTTCTTGTTCCATAGCAATAGCAGCTGCTACCAATTCTTCTTCAGAGATATCCACTCCTAATATGTGCTACCCTGAGCCTTATTTCAGCTCTGCAGCTGATATTTGCCCTCCCCAAATCTTCTTTACACCACAAGGCTACAAGATAAGCAAATGTAGTTGCAGAGAAGACATATTAGAGAGAATAAATAGCTTTCAGAAATTTAAACAGTTTTGGTTTGGTTTTGGTTTGTTTTTTTCTGATTTGATAGAGCATATTTTTTATATATTTTGTTTTTACAAAAACTACCTTTGATACTTGTTTTAACCCTTCAGTATTTTAGTCTAGAGTCAGCTACTTATTTTCTTGCTGTCCACAAAAGTCAGCAGTCATTAGCAAAAACAAGATACCACCAATAAAAGTGTGTCCATTAAAAAGCAGCAGGCTCATTAACTAAAATGCTTCAGTTCAATGACACATTTTTTCCATTACCTCTGCTTACTCCTGGATGCTTTGGAATATAGGTAATTTTGCAGTTGTAGATCTGTAGCAACATTAGATACTCCAGTTAATCAGGTAAGAAAATGACAAATGTTCTGATTTTCCAAGAGGACTGTTGTGGGTTGTTTCCTACTAAATGAAAGTGTACATATGATTAATTTTACTTATTATTAAGGGAGAGTTTTTAAAGTTTTAAATGTCTTTAAATGTAATATTAAAAATAGGCAGCAGCAAATTTTAAACTTCTTGGGTGAATGGCAAGGAACAATGTTTTTAATCCTTTTTAAAAATGAAGTTTGGACAATAAGGAGATCAGTGGATGTATAATACTTCATTTTTGTTAGAAGAATAGCCTGAACATTACTAGTAGTTTACTGTCTTAACCCAAAACTTTAAAGAAATCTGCATTACAAAACTTGAAACACTCTTTGACAGCTCTAATGTCATTGGAGGGGCAAATTCACCCATGGGTTTTGGGAAGTATAGTTGATTTGAGTGAAGGAGTATCTGAGATGAGGAAGTTATTTGGCTAGCAGTACCTGTACCCAGAGGAAGGTCATCAGAAGATAAAAGGAAGGAAATAAATGTCCTTACCAGCCTGCTTTTAGGCCCTTTTGCAATTCAACATGATGCCAGCATGTGATAATATTGTGTGTATCTACACTGCTGGTCAGGCCATGGACCTGGATCTGGTCTATGATCTAATGGCTTGACTGACTAGTCAATTCACACTCAAAATTCACTCTGTATCCACTTAAATAAATAATCTGACTCCAAGCAATCCCTGCATAGTATTAATCATGATCTGCCCTGTGATCATTTGGGGGACAAAAATTGATGCTTCATCGTTGGAAATATCTCCATTCACCATTGCCTCCCTCAGAGGCTGCCTGCATACATTTTTTTTTTGCTGAAGCTTATGTTGTTCCATAAGCTCTCAGGTGTTGGTTACTGTCTCTCAACTAAAACATGATGTCTAACCCTGTGAGCAGTGTTTCCAGTCAACGTGTTTTACTTTGCATTAAAAACAGAGTACTTGCACTAATGCAGTCACTGACAATGTCTCAACTGAAAAGGTGTTTTGATAGTCTACCTCATAACTGTAACCAGAGATATGTGTGCTCTCACTCTCAGTGCAAGGTGAAACATTACTTTACCTTCTCCGTGGAGCTGAACAATTTTGCTTTGCTCTGAAATGGAGCACACCCAAAATGTTATCACCCTTCTGTTCATAATGTAGCTTCTTCAACCATGAAGCTCCCCAAATATTCTGCAAGAGCTTCTTTATACTAAACACCATTCTCTTTCTGTACTTTTTGACCCTTGCAACATCTGAATAAAGTTCAATTTCCCTCACATGATCTAGGGACCTCATCCTATGAAGGCTTTGGAAACAGTAAACTGAAAGTTCAACATCAGTACACGATTCCATACAAGTAGCTAGTGTGGCACCATGTTGCTCAAAAATGTATTTAGAAGTTAGACTCTTAACACATGAATATAGAAAGAAAAAGCCAATTTTTTTTTTTTTTTCTGTGCTGTGCAACACTACTTGGAATACTGAATCACTATCAATAGGTACATTTCTCAAGATGTAGAAGAGAAACACAGGCCCTTGTATATATCAGTTTCACTGGGGAATATTGTAATTTTAAGCTCATCATATCTAAACAACATGAATAAATTATTTAAGGAGAGATTAGTGAAAATTGAATTTCAGTAAGTTATCATAGCAACTGAGCTCAAAGCAATCACATGTGGATCTTTTACTCAACTCTTGTTGTGGTCTATAAGGTATATTTATGAAGTCTTCGCTTGAGAGAAAAATGTCACTATCACTCTGAAAACTTGCATTAATAAAAGAAACTCTTCGATATTTAAGGCTACCATTCCATTAATCAAGTAGCTGACTAAAGTTAAGGCAATACAGTTAGCCTTCACTGAAATGTAAGAATCTTACAATTCTGATTTTTAGTATTCCTGTGTACTAGCCCAGGTATATTGTTTTGCATAGAAGTCTCTTTTCTCATCAAAAAATTGAACAGAATTCTTCAATACTTGGAGTGAATTGCAACAGACACTACTTTTAAAAACTTGCTTTCTAGCAATGACCTAACTGTTGACAGCTCAGTCTCTCCTCCCAGTAGTGAGCAACAGTAGTGGGTAGCGGGCACGGAATACAAGAAAAAAACCAAAAAATCTGAGGTTGGATTCACTTTATAGGTACATCTGGGATCAAATCAAACTCAAGAACATTCCACTTTTCTTCATATAAGATAAATTAGAAAGTTATGTGTAACATAGAAATGTAGTAAATGTTTTTCTTGGCTATGAGCAAGTAATATTTTTGGCCCTGCTCGCCATAGCCATTGTGTCCCATATTGGCTCACAGCTTATCCCCTTATACCTGGGAGTTCAGCCTATTTCACACTTATATTCTGTATAGATTCATTTTATTGACCATGCTGAGTCAGGAGTACTCATTTCAATGGTGGCTGAGTAGGGTAGAAAAAGTCTAAAACAAGACCTGAGCAAGGAAAATATGTTCTGAAATGTTAATTTCTTCAAAAGGCACTAAAAATAATTGTATGAATTAAGGCATGAAAATTATGAATTATGCACCTATTCAAAAAGATACACCTGAATCTTTAAATTTATGGGGCAAAGAATTCCAATATTTCAAATATTCAGCAGCAATTTAAGACTGAATAGTTCCTCTTATTATTGTGTTATCTATTTATAAATTAAATAATATAGCCTTACTTTAGGCTTAGAGAAAATTGTCTATTTTAATAAGTTAGATTTTTCCAACCAGTTAGATTTTTTTTGAGAGCAGCAGTAAGTATACTGTTTCGTCATCAGTTTGAATCCTGCTGTCCCTTTCCTGCTGGCTTCAAGTCACCCTCCAAAATCCTCTCTTTTCAACATCTTATTTTTTATGCACCTTAAAAAGCATTCCTTTTTTTGCCTAGCATCAGAAGGTTTCATCCTTACTTTTGTATTTTAGGTACATTAGTATTCTATGCATACCAGTAGTACAAACTTGCTGATCACCAATAAAATACAACAGTATAGAAAATAACTAACATTTGCCACACATTTCTGCATAGACAGAATATCACATAACTTTGGGGGTGTATGTAGAGAATTTGAAACTTCCTCATGAATATCTGTATGTCAGATATGTCAGACTATTGTAGCAGGTGTAATGTTGCACTATGTTGCAGTATAAGACAGGTGAACCCCTGTGATTTTTGCCTTTCCACTTTAATCACTGAGTGTATGATCAGCTGGAAGTCAGTGGAAAACAAAATCAGAAATCATTTGAAGATCCACGAGATGATTTAGAAGGGAGTCCAAGTTTGGGGTTCAACTATAGGTTGCTTCCTGTTTGTTCCTTTGGAAGCTTAATTTAAGAAGGCTTAACTTCCAGAAATATCTTATCTGAGGGGAAGAAAAATAGGAAAAAAAAAGACTTGCAGAAGCTTTGTAAAAACTTAACTAGACTTACAATTTCTAATGTACTCATCTCAAGCATATTTCATTCACACAAATTTGGAAAAAAATTGTAAATATAGTGCAAAGTAAAAACTATTTGGCAGGAATTTTGCTTAAAGTAGCTTCATTTCTACACAGTATTTTTCTTCCCTTATTTCCTTTCTTTTGGTCTCAAATGGAAGTAAAAAAATCAAATGTATTTCTCTTTTCTTTTATTATTTATATCCTCACCTTATTAACATACCAATTGCATTAAATTTTATTCATATTGCTGCTTTAGTTTAAATGCTAGAAGCTCAAAATATCAAATGAATTCTGAGCTGGCAGGCTACTGCAATGATTTTTCCCAGGCTGACTGTGCTGACACCACACTAAGCATTCATTCTCTGCTGAAAGTGAAGGAGCAAGTTGTTTTTTTCATCCTATGTAAGACAGGCTGTCTGTGTAGAGAAGCAGGTTAGTTTTTCAGAAGTTTTTGTGAAAGGATAAAGAAACGGATCATAACACCATCCTCATTTTATTTTCTTAAAGCTTTCAGCCAAAACCCTCGAGAATTTTGAGAGCCATTAGCAGTGGCATCACTTTCATCACTTTGTTCTTTCAAGTTTAGATATTTACAAAACATGTTTTTCTCTTCTGTTTTTAGCACAAGAAGAATGGGCCACAACCCGTTCCAGCCTAAAGGCACCACCTCCAAGGTCAGCCAGAGGGGGTTACAGGGAACACCCCTATGGTAGATATTGAAGGTCCTGCTCATCTGTGACCTCATCTCAAAGACAATTAATAGCCTGTGGTCTCCACATAAACAGCAACAAGACAAGTAATAGTCCATTTCTTTTCTATCCTAGGGATTACTGCTCATTACTATCATATGTACCACTTGTATTTCCTATAGCATTGGAGTGACATTGGCATTAGTATTATTTTATAACACGGACTTAAAAAAAAAGCAGAGACAAAAGACCTTTGGCAAGCATTGTCTATAAACCATTCAAAGATGATGTTCTGTTGGTTGTATTCATTGCTGTGTGTAACTTAAAAAGCATGACACTGTTACAGATCTCGAGTCTCTCTACATACTAGCTAAGGCTGAGTTTTTGTTTAGGGTTGCTGAAAGACTGTAATATGATTCTTTTTTTTCCTTTTTTTTTTTTTTTTTTTATTTTTGAACCAGACAATAATCAAGCTGTAGATAAGATATTTTAACCTGTCTTTTTTAATATATGTTAGTTTAGATTAGGATGTTCGATATTAAGTTTGTAAATTTAATTTAAATGCTGTTTAATGGGGTTGAAAACATGCAGCTACTGTATGTATGTAGCTAACTGAATTTGTTCAGTGTTTTAACCTGTATTTGTTAACAAAAAAATCACATAAAGTTACATGTGTAAGCTTCTCTAAATAGGAAACCATAATTTGTCAAATATGTTTGCCATAATTTGTCAATAAAGCTGAAATCTTTTGTAACAAACTAAATTTGGAATTACTTGTTTTCTAGCTTTAAATGCCTGCTTTATTTCTTTTTCAAGAGATGCCTAAAATGTTTTTTATATAAAAATTACAAAAATGAACCCAAGCCTGTTTTAAGATTTTTTGTGTAAGACTTTAAAAGTTGTATTAATAACTTCTGGTTGTTAAATAATTTAAAAGTTAACAAACTAAACTGTTACATGAATCATGGTTAGTATCCACTAATGTATAACATGTTAATGGAAAAAAATGCTTTAGAACAATAAATGGATTTTAAACTATCCTCTAAGCTTGATCTTGCTAAACACAAACTCTGATTGACTTGTTTGTATTAGCATGTCTCTCGTGAGAATGTAATGGAGTTTAAAGAGGTAAGATTACCACTTACCACTGTTAGACTGTCTAAATACTAGTTCTTCAACCTTTGAGTTTCCCCGCACATTAACTATCCCATTCAACATGTAAGCATTGCATAGATTCACCTATTTGTTTTCACTCAGAAGAGTGCATCGACTGCCTTTTTCGTAGTATATAACAATTTGTCTTGATAAACCAATCATCAGTGTCACTGCCCAGTTGTTGGTACTCAACCTCAAAAACTTTATTTGTAATTTTCAGTGCTAAATATCACCGCCCTTGAAGGCAGTTTGCAGGGCTGATATTTCTTTTGAGACTATCAGACTTGATGGCTGATGATTATTAAGGAAATATGTCGCAGGACTCAAAGGATGACTAAACGTTAAACAGGTAACACTAACAGTAACTCTGTAATTTTGAGTATGCAACAGTAATGTTAAATATTCTCAGTTATTAAGTTACTGATAGTTAAAAAAGTAAACCTACCAAAAGATAACAAATAGGTATATAGGCTTTTAAAACAACTAATTAACATTAACTAGTGAGAACAAAATTATTCTACAATATATAACCCTCAAGGTAATAAACAGAACTAAAATTAACAATAATAGTAATGCAACTCTTGCTAACAACACAAATATAACCTAAATTTTGATGAAGAAAAAAAAAAAAAAAAAAGAAAAGAAAAAAAAAAGAAAAAAAAAAAAGAAAAAAAAAAAGTGAAGACTTGATAGTAGGGATGCCAAAACCATTAATCCTTTATATACAGTCCTTTTGTTTACAGTGGCTTTTTGTCAATGTGATTGGTTTACTTTTTTGATGAGAATAAAGTACAGGCCTATTGCTGTTCAGTTTGTGAACAAAATCTCTTGCAGCTGGAGTTGCATGCTAACTCTTGTTGAATAGTTTATGCGTATGTTTTGTTGTTTGAAGTGTTAAAGTGAATTCATGAGGCTACATGATGGTTACATTGAGTTTATTCTGTCTCACTATTTCAGGGACTCACAGGCACTAACTGAACAGCTGAGCAGCAGATCTGCTTAGAAGTGGTCAGGTAAGTTCTGCTACTTCTCAAGGGTTTTTCCTGTTTCCTGTTTTATCTTGCATTTTTTTAATACTAACACAGAGAAGCATTTTCAGCTAGAGTTTTAAAAGAAATAGTTCTCTCCAGCAATGTTTCCCTATATAGCAACATAGCTTCTGCAGTATAATTGCAATCAAAGCATTTGAATATATAGCATGATACCCCTCATTTAAATGAAAGAATTCTCATCTGTCCTTATAATGGTAAATATAAAGGTTGTATACTTTAAAACTGCTGCTGCTAAAAACATTTATTAAAAGCATGCCTGTATTTTGGAAACAAGCTAGTAACATGACAAAGAAAAATACAATACTGGCTTACCTTTGATTCTCAAAATATTTATCATATCTTCATATGAAAAAAGTATAAAGAGGCAGGAAGTTGTTATTTATGCTTTTGTGTGGTAAGTGGAGATTTTTTATGCTTTAAAATGGCAGAGGCATTAATGGTATTACCATGCAATGACATGGATCAAGGCATAACTCTAAATTTCTCTGTTAAATACTTTTAAAGGTAAAGATATATTGTCCATCTTATCTTGACTTCAGATTATATATGAGATTTTGGATTGAAGAAAAAAAACATTAAAAAAACCAAAACAAAAACAAACAGCTCAGATGCAAATTCGTTCACTCACCCAGAAGTGTCAGACTATTCAATAAACAAAAAGTAAAAATTCCCTTCCTCTCTCAGGACTCTTAAACTATATAAGAGTTAATAAAAAAACACGATGATGTTGTACACCAAATACACAATCCCACACACATTTATTACTTTGGCATCTTTTCCTGTGGTTGTGGTCAGGCTGATTTAACATTTTCCAGGTATTGGTGTATTCAGCGGTTACTTACAGACCACAAGTTGTGCTGTATAGCAAGATATATTTGGCTTAATTTTCCTCTTCAAAGGGTTGCCTCAAGGGTTGCCTTTATAAATTGGTTTTATTTATTTGCAGTGGCCACTCTACAGCCTAAAGCAATATAACACAGCATTAAGATTTGTCTGCATGTTACAATCACACCAGTGTGAGTGTACTGCTATAGTAAAAAGCCTCCATCTACCCACTTTGCATGCAGTTATATAAATGGGCTTCAGTTGGTAGATGATCTGCAGAGAAGAAAAACACACTCCACTGTTAGAAACCCAGTTTCATACCGGTGTAACTGTGATTATGGACTATTGCACATAATGGGTTTTACTTTCTAAGTATTTCAGGAAATGCTCATATGACTTACTGAAATTATTAATTACACGAAACTGTGAGGAGGTCATTCCTGATGCAAGTGAGATCCAGGGCAAAGTACATAAAATTTATTTCTCCCTTGTGCACCAAAATTTTTATCTGAGGGTAACTATTGTGAACTCCTCAAAGATGGAATCAAATAAATACAACTTTATAACAGAGCACTGCCCTTCAATATTGTCTCAATGTCCATTTTATGGCCATTGTTTTTGTAGATTTTTAGAAAATCCCAATATGTCAGTAAAAAAGATGCATTGTGAAATATTCTTATACAAGAATTATTTAGAAAACATAGGTTAGTAAGCCAGTGCAGGCAACTATCTACACAAACATTTGTTCTACTGGTTTCCAAGAAATTAGTGTGAATTATGACTTCATGTGCTTATCTATGTTAACTACAAAGTATATTTCCTATCATTTTCTGAAGAAGTCTTAAAATTAGTCAGCTATATTTTCTTAATTAAAAAAATCCACCTTCTTAATTTGTAAAAGAGTAACAAGAAAGTCTGGTTATTTTAATTAATGTCATAATTAGCTCTTCCATTAAAAAGCTGTGGTATATTCCACCCATCTACCAGTCAGGTCATTCATAAATCTGAGGTCCTGAAAATATACAGGCATCATCAGAAAATACAGAACTGCATGTTTGCTACAGATAATTCCAAGGCACTAATCACCAGCCAAACATTTTCTTTAGATTAATTCACTTACCATATAATTTCGCCTGTAACAGGACAAAACACCAAAACAATTTGGAAAAACACTGGAAAAGAAAAGCAGAGTTGAAAAAGTGCTGTTTCTGTTCAAAACTTTCCAAGACTTTTTTTTTTGTCCAAGTTGACTTCATCTGCAGAACATTTTGATCTTCAAAAGAAAGTAATGCATTATAATTTTCAGTACTTAGAAGAGCAAATATATTAATTTACTGAATTGCATTAAAATAAAATCACTCCTAAATATAATTGTATCTCTGCAGCATCCAGCTAAATATTCTTTTCACTGTTTTGTTTTCAAAATGGAGCTGTCTACTTCTGAGAAGTTCTTTGCTTTCAACTGAACCAGTTTTGAAACCGATGATTTCTGGAGGTGGGCATTTGACAGTCTGCACTGTTAAAATGGTGATAGGATAGTGGAGTGAATGGCACAGTGATAGAATCTGTAGCTTCATACTGACAGAGCTTCACTTGCTGGAAATTTAGTCTGAGAGAAGGGAGCAATTTTCAAGTCCAGCTAGAAACAGAGTAAGACAAAAGCACCACGGGGCTGAGAGCGTTCTCATCTGCTGGAGCGGAACCCACAGAGCTGCACTACTAGGGACAAGCTTCTAGAAAAGTAGTAGATGAGGAAAAGTTGTACTCCTGGACTGTTTTATCTAGCAGACTTCTTGCATGTATTCAAGAGCTATTCAAACTGAAAAAAAAATTAATTAGATATCCCTAGAGTAGTAACCTTTATCAGAAAATGAAGTAGCACCATGCAACTATTTCTTTCCTATACAGCTTCTCTTACACTGTTTGAACAAGATCTTAAGTCTTCATATGAATAAATGAAGAACCTGAGGAAGTACAGTATACCTGACCTCACCTCAAAAGATATTGACAGTGCTCTTCTAGCTCAATGAGGTCCTCAGCCTTCACTCAGAATAACAGAGCTCTTGCCATAATGCTAGGAAATATTCCTTCCTGCACAGTCCCCACTCAGGCAGTAATCCAGCAATGATTACTCCATTATACTTGAACGTTTGCTGACTTCTAAACTGAGTATCACCAATGTGAGTGAAAGCGAGCAAGTGCCTGTAAAGCAGATTGCTGTGTCCACAATAGCTCTGAAGGAATGGATGTGAAGACCTGGTCAGTAATCACAGCAGACTGGAGTCCATGTCTCCCTATTTCCAGGAAGCTGCCAGGCCACAGTCAGGAGCAAGCTACTGAGCTGAGCATCTGGACTTTAGCAAAGCAGACAGGTTCCATTATGAGCATATATGAGCACAGCAGTTAAAAGCCTTGACATTTTATCATGAGAATATGAATTTATGGTGCTCCTCATGAAGTAGCATCCAGGAATATTATCTCAAAATTAAAATCAACAACAAGTAAGCGATGTCTTTTGTTTAAATAAAAGCAATTTGGTCTACATTAGTGATGTATCTCCTTCATGTTTAACAGTAGGAATGTTGTTTTGTGTACTCTCTAAGAAATCATGTGTTTTGTGAGAGTGAAATGATTCAGTTAGAAAATTATAAATGGTAACTAAGGAGAGGCATAGAATAAGCTAAACATCAGATAGAACAAGCATTCTTTAATGTTTGAGAGAAGAATACAATCCATGGAATCACAGAAAGTTTACCCTGTCATGCTATATTTACTTGCAAAAGGAAAATAAGTTAAGATTGTGTAAAGATTAAATAGGGACATGACTGGGTATCAGTTTCCTTCATAAAACCTGCTTAGCAGCACCTCACACTGTTAACTTTACTGAGACATTTTCTTTCTTTAAGGAAAAATATTATCTAAAATGATAATGACTGAGAAAGATTATCTTGATTTCCTAAGCAGCTGTATATATTGAGTTGTATATATAGAATTTATATTGTATATATAAAAATTGTTTTTTCCTTTAATATTGTGAAACAAATAACAGATCTAAACAAAATTGTAATGTCCCAACAGTGTCTATTTACTAACGTGTTTCCAGGAAAGATATTAGAGTTTTTTTCCACATGTGTAACCTGATTTATTTTATAATGCTGTAGAACATCAGTAAGTGACTCAAGATTGCAAGAAGATGAAGTAATTTGGGAAAATGCTTATACAGTCACAATCATAGTGCAGGTTCTTAACTCATCCTATGTGCCAAAGAACCCACTTATCTATACATTGGTCTGTATGTAATTTTAGTGTTTAGGAGAAGAGAGTTTATTTGCAGATGTATTTTATCAAAGTAGGGTGCTTTTTACTATAGTAAAAATTACACAGTATTGTAATTTTCCTGTGATAATCCAAAATTTTTACCAGAAAAAGCAAAACCTATTGCTTACAAAAATTGAAAAGAGGGGCTGCAACTAGAGATATGTCAACAGAATAAAGGCCCTATTTATAACTATTTCAAGTCATCCTCTGTTGCCAACATATTAATCAAATTACAAAATGAACCCTAATAAGTAAAATCACTGAAAAACCTGTAAAATACTTGAATGCTAAACAGAAAACTAATGTCTTCTGAAGTTTTTTGCTCTCCATTAAAAACTTTTATGCATTCTGTGACCTCCGTCGGTTATTATAACACAGGAGTTAACAAAAAATTATCATGCTATCCATTTTACTGTATTGGTCTGTGGAGACAGAAAAGGCACACAGGTAACTGTCTCAGACCAATTATGGCTTCAAAGATGATCACCATCTTCCAATCTGTTGTTAGCTAATTATATCTTTCTAGTAATTATTATTGCTCATTGGGACCTGACTGAACCATTTGAAATCATTAAGTGTCTCCTTTTTCTTCATTTGGTTTTGTTTCTGGTCCTTTAAGTTAGATGCTAACATTCATTTGGAGACATTAAGGTAAATTATTCCCATGGAAAGATTGCTGATCTACATATTTATTAGACAAATTATGAGCTTTGCTCATGAATATGCTGATATCTTTTAGTGAAGACATGCTGTATACCATATTTATTTCCTGAAACAGTGGAATCTGAAGAAGAACTGTGGCTCCCAGTATGATTTCTGTCCTTTCATGATCTCCATTTGACTATGTCATTTATATTATAGCTCAGCAGAACATTTTCAAATTGGCTGAAATGCATCTCTAAATCATGCATATCTGAAACAAATTTTTCATCTTCAAACAGAAGCAATCTGTCAAGCATAAGGAATGCAGATTTTTAAACTTCTAAAAACATGGCACTGTTTCTAAGGTTTGTTTTCTTTATATAAATCCTAAAAAAGGATTTTGTATAGTTCTTATTGAAGAAAATAAATGCCTCCTTTCCTAAAATAATTGAATTCATTTTGAAATCTAGAATGCTTTATCAGAGAACAGCAAGATTTACTGGGAAAGTAATTTCAGGCTTTCGTATTTGAAATCTGTGAGTCAGAAGGAAAGTTTATTGGACAAAGAATGCTATAGGTTATCACTCACATATTAAAGGGGGAAAAAAATGAAAGAAAAGACTGTGTAGTTAATCTTGTAAATCCTGCAAATGATTTTTCAAGATGCTGCATAGAAATAATCAGAACTTTCTTGTATCTTTTAGCAACATTTGATTGTATAAGTAGGATGCTGGAAATGATTGAGTGCCCTGATAAGAGCAGAATTAATTTTGAAATCAATGATTCTCATTTCTTTATGCTACTGCTGTACCCTATTGATTTAATTGATGTACATTTCTTATTATACAGTGCTATTACAAAGTGTGAGGGTCCCTGCTTATCTCATGTCTGGCACTGTTCTTGCCACGCTGGATGATGGATGACTTACAGGAAAACAGTGAATACCTTGTTATATGCCCTTGCAATCTTCACATTGTGTTTCCACTAACTAGTCAGAGGTGCAAATTGCTGATCTGCTCATTTATGACTTCTTAGTGTTCTAGCTATTGGTTTTTTTTTCTTTACTTTTGCACAGTAAACAGAATAATTTTTTTTTTTTTTTTTATGATGTACTCTGTTCACTTATAACTCTTCATTGCTCATAACTCATTATATTTCTTCTCAAACTTTATAAAAATTCTGTACAACCACTGGCAAAATTCAGCACAAAAATTCTTGCACATTCAGCTTCTTTTTTCTCCCTCTTTTCTTCTCAGAAGAACATAATTGTTCATATTCCTACTTTAGCGGAAAAGATAATCAAGATATTCAAATGAAATGCTTCTATATGCTCATAACATATGACTTCAGCTCAATATCCTCAGAGTATTTAAAATTGATAGGTTATTTTCATATTGTGCAAGGTATTTGAACATTATATATCTATCTTTGTAATACATCTGTTAGAATCCATGATGAACAGGTGACAGGAATGCTTTGGTGGGTTGGTTACAACTAAGCAAAATTTTTGATGGAGAATTCACTCCTGCTGATCTAACTCAACTTTCACTCACTAAAATTCCATGCTAATATTAATGAATAAAAGGGAATAAGAAATTCAGATTTTTTTTCTGCAGTAATTTGTACAATTTAGTAAACTCAAACAGAACATCTATCTGTTAAGGACTGGATTGTGCCATTCCAGGTGATGTCCTGCTTACTGGTACATAACCTTGCCCCAGGAGGAGTACCTCATTTACAGCACCAGCATCAAGTTTCTACATCTTATATACCAAAACTAATTGCGTGAAAAATACTTAGTTGAAGTTATTTGCTCGGGACTGTTACTGACTCCAGATCTCAACTTGGCAACACAGTTCATCCATTTATGAAAGTGACCACTTTATTTTCATAGAGTGAGAATTAACAAATAACTTTCTGAGGGAGACACAGTACTTTTTATTACATGGTCTTTAATGGCTATATTATGGAACTTGTCTGCAGAGCTAAGGAAAAAAAAAGGGCACCCCACTAGACTAATGACCTGTGGGATATGTGTTTATGGGAATCGTGTGCTCAGTCAAAAGGAAGGAAGACAGCTATCTCTTATTGTAACACCAAGAATATTGTGTAGCTCTTATAAAGCTTGAACAGCACCTACAGAACTTTAAAAAAAAATTACTGCATGTAACTCAAAATGTCTACCAAGGGAAGCAAATGTTTTAATCTCTGTCTTGGTAAGAGAGATCTAGAAAAAGTGAAGATGAATCATTTGGCTAAGGTCACTTGAGCAGGTCAAACATATGTAATTAAGTGTAATTAGCAAAGCAGCAGATGAGGGTTTAGGAGGTGCATCAGGAAATGAAACAGAGGGTGTCTATAGAGCTGTCATTTGTTTTGATAACAGAAGTCTCTCATCCACAGTACAAATATATGGTCATCTCTTGAAGCCTGCTGGGTCTTGCTAGGCAACTGGATGAAGCAGAATGTGTGCATGTAGTGAGCATACATATATAGGCAAAATTTACATGAAAGGAGCCTCTTGTAATTGCGTTTCTCCATTTGCATTATAGCTGTATTTTTCTGCATCACCTGTTGCCATGGTAAGTTTCTCATTCTGTATGTCTTTAATGAACAAGAAATACATCTCTTAACACTGACTAGGGCTTCAGACCCCTGCTAATACCCAATGCTGTCCCTGTAATGCTGAGTATGATAGGACTGGAGCCTAAAATCTACATATTACTAAGCTTTATAGTGCTGGGAATTTTAAAAGCTACAAGTTCTCTCTTAAGCCATTTTAGGACCAATTTTAAACTCAGAGTTGGGGTTATTTTATCTACTTTGGAGTCTATTTTTCTAGATTAATGGAAGCAAGACACCTGGCTTTGTAATGCATAGTCAACCTAAAATAACCCATAGAATATATGTAATGATCTGAAAAACAGTTCTGATTTTTTAATCTAAAATCACTTTTAATCTAGGTTCTTTACCTGGACTTTTTACGGTGACTCATTCTCATTCACATCTCTTCCAGATGAAATGCAGAAACTCCAAAATAAGCTATAGAACTATAGAACTGTCATCTGTCATGCATCCATTTGTCTTATATGATTTGTAAGAGCACAATTGGGAGTGCTGGTAACATTATCTACCATTAAGACAGTGCTTGATATAAAGTAAATGTCAACTTCAAATTGAATTTTCTATAATGAGTATCTACTCCATCCAAGGAATTTGGCCAAAAAAAAAAAAAAAAAAAGTTTGGAAAAGCAAGACTTTTTTTTCATCTACAAAATATTAATAGTTCCTCTTGTATCTGCAAATGTCTATGAAAGTATATTGCAAAATGTATGTTACAGAACACTCTAGTGCTCTAGTGCTGTTTTTTTCATGCATGAGAGTGTAAAAACTGCCTTCTCCTGTCAGATGGTGAATATATATTGCCCAGTATCTTTTTTCTATTTGATCCAGAAATGGATGTTTTGGCTGTGTGGTGGAAGGGTTGGGAGAGAGACACGGAACAAGGCAGAAGCACCATCTGTAGTAGCAAAACAAACAGCACCAGCATGAGTCTCTCTCTCAGACTTGTCTTTCCATTTCCCATGTTTTTAACTCCAGTATCTTGGCTAATACACAGACAGCTGTAGTGATGTATAAGGGTTCTGTGCCCAAATAGGATCTTATCTGTAAAACCACAGGCTGACATTGCCAGGTATTGTGGAGTGTGCAGAAAACTGGGTTACAAGAAAAGTGGAGGGAGTTTCATAGCCTAACAGCTGAGTTTGATTAAAACAGAGGAACGGATTAAATTCTTCTTCAGCATCTCCTACAAGCTGAGTTTTTTGTGATGGTAGGCAGAGTAAAAGCCTGCTAAAGCTGTATTTATTGTTGTCTTGAGATCTTACAGAAAATCCTGGGATTTAATTTTTATCAGAGTTGTAAGTGGCATCATCAGGAGCTGTGCCTGACTATGCAAAGTGCTGTATAAGATTAGGTATTTAAAAAATCAAGCCTTGGATTTCCCAAGTTATGCAACAGTGATGACTGGTTTATTTTAACTCAAAAATATAATACTAAAAATTAGTTACACTCATGAAGTATTTACAGACTATAGCCACAAGTGGAAGAGAAAGACAAATGTGAAAATTGTAATTTGGACACAAAAAAATTAAGGATTTGAATCGTTACATAAAATAATAGAAAAACAACTTTGAATAATGAGGATAAAAGAAATATTGAACAGCTTTTCTTTCAGTGCCCTTTCTTATTTATGAAATCAAGTAGAAAAAAAAAAATCAACTAACTCAACCACTGCAAAGACAACAACAAATGTATACATGAAAGGAGATGAATTAGGGTTTCACTGGCCCATACCTCATAGTTATCTAACTTCAGAGTGCTTGGATTACTTTAATGATTTGCTTTGCAAAATTTCTATGACTTTCCATCATAGAAAGATGTCTCTCATGTTTATGGAAGGGTTTATACAGTTTGAAAATTGAAGGTTGCTGCAATTTGCAAAAGGATCTTGCTTTTGGTAGGGGAAATTCTACTAAGGATCCCAGAAATTATTTTTTTAAAGCTTTCATGTAAATCTGTTTGGTTTGGAGAATATCATGAGACATCCAAAAAGTTGCCCTAGAAGCTATGCTAAAATGTCCATAGCACCTTACCCTCATGATCAGAATTTCTTTTTGTATTTTATGTGAAGCTTAGAGTGGCACTGGGGGAAATATCCCCAGTTCAAGCACATTCATCAGCTTCAAATACCTAGCTTTTGCTAATACAAGTACTTAGGGTACCTGTACTTTCAGTGGAGTAGTTTTTGCTTAATGAAAATAATTCAGAGTACCTAAGCCAAGTACTCCAAAAGGCTCTCTGTCTGTACCTCCTCTCCTTTGGCTGGGTGAAGAGGCAAACTAATGCATGTTTTCAAATAAGTCACAGTTCAGCCTAATCCCTCAATCCATTGATTTTAATACCAATTCTAATTTCCAATTTTAATTACACTTTCAGAGACCTAAGTATGTTTCTATTATGAAGAAATGCAACACAAATCCAACTCAAACAGTTCTCACAAGTTCCCATTCCCATGCATACCAGCACTCAGAAGTAATTTGTTCAGGGTGAATGTAATTACTCAGCTGTATTATCTGCATAAAGAGCCTTGGTGTTCACAAAATTCACTCCCACAAGCCTTTTTTATTATATTGATAAAATCATAGTCATTCTACTGTGCATGGACCATGAGCCTTGATCTCAGGTACATGATTGCAGGTAGAGAAAAAGGTGTTCAAGGCAGGACTTCATAAATTTGTAGCATTATAAAAAGTAAGAAGTTAAAGGAGAAAGCTGAGATGAGCTAAAATGATATTGCTGAAGTTCCATGGAGTAACTTAACAAAGCCAATAAAAAAAAAAATCAGAATTAGCAATACCAGAATTTAGTTTGTTCTCTTTCTGCGTTTTTGCTCTGTTGTGCACCTTCATTGCTGTAGAGATCCTAAGCAGGTGATCATATGCTCTTGTGCTCTACTTCTGTTCCCCACAAGGCATGGGAATGTGTAAGAACTGTGTAGCAAATGATATTGTTTGTTTTTCATAACTGATTTATCTCGTAGCTTGCAGAATTTGGAAGGCAGTGTCTTCCAAGAGTTTTCTGTCATCCAGAATAACCCTGTGTCACAGAGCAGCTGTGTGACTCTACATAAGTCATTTAAGCTAAAATATTAATGTGACAACTAATTCTATGTTCTTCATTGAATATGTTTGGCCAACTCTGTCTTGATTTTCAGATTTTTGGAGCCCTTAGGGAAGTGCTGTATCTTTTGGATGGTGTTCAGGGAGCTGGGAGTGTTCAAAATAATTTGCAATAAGTGGAATCTGAAGGACTGAGCCTCAGGGTGGGACTCTCCACAACCCTGTGTTCTGGACCTGCCATTAGCAGCCTCTCTAGGACTTTTTGGCACTCCTGTTTTAGAGTGATCTTCCAGTCTATCAGGTGAGCTGTGGTATTAGCCTACATATTTTTAGTTTATGTCAAATATGAGATAATTCAGCTTACCTCAGTTGTGCAAAAACCAGGATTATTTTAAACTGGCTAGTTTAAAATAATTTTAACAAACAGAAGTTTAACCTTATGTTTGCCTTTGAAAGAGAGGTCATACAGGGATAACTAAGGTGCATGTTATTTTGAGACAGGATAATTTGATAATGTATCTAAGTTCATATGCTGTCTTTCTGTGGTCAAGAAATATATTTTATCACCTTTGTCACTGAAGTAGTATAAAAATAATCAAACTATATTTATGCTGTATGTTGGATACCAGCATTATTTGTGCAGTATTTTATAATGCTAAATATTTGGAGAAATCTCCCCTTGGAATAAGTTAATTCATTGAAATGGTAATATTAAAACCAAAGTTTGCACTTTCTGGGGTTTGTTACTCTGTTCTCTACTTTTTCTTCTAGAAAAATCTTGGTATCTTCATGAGCTGTTGTAAACATACACTTATAATGTTTTTAAGGTTCAGCTACTGAAGCACTGTTGTAACAAACTGTGTGCAAAGAAAACCTGTGAAAACTAAATAAATCTACACCAGCAGGCATTTGGATGGAAAACAGTAAACAAAAAGGAATCATACCACTAGTGTTGAGGAAAGATACACATATTCAACCTTATATCCAGAATGAATTGAGTCTTGTGGAGAGAAGGGTAGCTAGGGGTGCTGTAATTAAATGCTATGTCCTCTTGTGTATATTAAAGAACACAATCTTATTATGTTGGAAAGTATAAATCTAACATTTCCTAAATCTTCCAAACTAAATACATAGAAGTTATATTTCTGTAATAAACTAATTATAGCCATACTATATATAAAACTACATCTATTGCGTTTGGTTATTAAAAATGAGCTCTTTTTTTTCAGCAAACAGCATGTGAAACCAAAGACTATTTTTAGTCTTTGTTCATGGTAGCTAGCAATGTCCAGAAGGCTTCATGTAATTAGCAAAAGTAGTATTGATACCTAATGTCAAGTTCCCATACAGCTCCTCTGATTACAGGTTACACACAGGGGCAGCAGCAATACCTGGCTCAGTCCTGCACACACCATCCCTACTCACACCTCTGGTACAACCTCAGTCCTTCCCTTGCTCCTGCTCACTGTACACCAGAAACCAGACCTGAAGCTTGGTGTCCTGCACTGCAGAACAGCATAAAGTTCTCTTACAGGACTCCTTTCCTTGTCATCACATGTTCTGCAATGGATGACACTTCTTTGCCCATGTTATTTTTGGATTTGCTCTCTGCAAACAGCAATAAAAATTTTAACTATGACTTACTTTAGATTTTTTTCTACAAAGAAAGAATTAAAAGAATGTGGCCAAAACCTGTTCAAGCCTAACACATCCCTGGACTTCAGAAAAAAAATACAAACAGTGTATTTTTCAAGATTCTTTCTCCTAGCTAGAGCTGGAAATAGACTCAAGGTCACAGTATTCACACTACAGATTTAAGTAGGCTGTGAGTGTGATAAAGAAACGGGTGGAAATATGGATGTTTCTTAAGGGTTTACATAGATTATAGTTACGTGTGTTAACACTTTGTAGAGAGTAATCTAGGGCTCTTAGAAATGTTTTTTCATGTTATAGCAATGTGGAATAAGAAGACTGATGCCTTTGTTGTTATTTGTGCTTTGCACATAGCAAATGGAGGAGCAGAAGGAAGCTGTTTGCTCTATATCACACAGAATGCTATTCATCAGAACCAAAATACCTTTACTTATAGCCCAATCTCCAGATTATTTGTTTCCTAAAAATGCCTTTAAAGGGAGACTTGGAACTAGGTGATCTTTTTCACTCTTTGCCTAAAGAAATTATTTCATTTTCTACTTCAGATTTTAGTAAGTGAAGCAGTGTTTCAGGAATGTGGAAGACTCTACTTATGGTTCTTCCAATTTGAAAAGAAATCTCTGGAGAAAGTCTGATTTTCTCCATCCTGAGCAAGCCAGAACCTCATCATAGAATACCAATGTTCATCTGTTTCCATGAGTTCCTTTGCATTTTCTGACTTTTTGTTTTTCATTTTCATATATATGTGCATATGTACTCAATTCAGGTCCAAAGAGAAATTTAGCTTCTCTTCAGGTGCGTATCAAAACCAAATGTAATGAAATGGCCTCTGCTGTTCAGAAAATGTGACCAGATGCCTGGCATAGACCATGTAGCTGTCTTTCAGATAACTGAGGTTGGGTGAAATTAATCCCAACCTTATTAACTAAACTTGTAAGGAACAGAATGTTTCATTTCAGTTATGGGAGATACTTACATTAAAAGCTACAGATTGTTTTTATCATATTTTATCATTAATTAAATTGTGTAGAGCTGAGAGAACACAAGTTTTTACACATATGCTTATCCTTTGAGTTTCAAGTGAGTCTGTTCTGCGCCCAGTGCTCGTCTCAACTATAGGGTCTCAAAAATCAGGAGTCATTCTCACAGGCACATAGGGTCTAAATAACCTTACCCAAAACACCTATTTTTTGAAGTTCCTGTCTTACATATTTATACAAACACTGTGGAAATTAATATATTTCAACTGGTATTAGCAAAAGCCAGGGAAGTTCTGAAGATGCATATATTACACTGATATTTCTCTAATATCTTGAATAGCAGCTGAAGTGAGACTACTTTATATTTCTAAAATCATCCCTAGTGACTGAGATATGTTGCTTACTCAAGCATTATAGTGGTGATCTATGAAAACAGATAAGCAAAGAAAAAGATAATTTGTATAAATATATGCATTTTTCTAAAGGTAGGTAGAACCAAATTTTTTAGAATCTTCAGCCTTAAACTAATGAATATAAGACACTGTGGACCATGCTAGTAATAAATGCATTATGCTATTAGCTAATCATAGATCTTACTGGTGAGTTCTGCAGCTGCCTGTAACCACTCTGCAGCATCTAGGATTGTGTGACTTAGCACCCCTTGTAACAGTGACAAGAGTCAATAAATGTTTAGTTAGGACTGAGTCTAGCCTTTAGGCTGTGTGCTGAACTCTTGTCTCTCAAAGTCAAATATTATTTTTAGCTTTTATTGACCTGACCATATGACTCCACTCAGCTTTGGTTTCTAGTCAAATGCACTTCCCTCCCTCTATGTCTAAACTCAGCAACGAAAGAAGTTGTGCTCTTCAGACAAGAAACTGATTTTTATTACTGGGCTCCATAGTGCAGCACATTGAAAATGAGGTAATAGCAAGAAAGGACATATAATTGAAAGGTTGTCAGAAGATAAAAGTGTACCGAGCCTCACAGGGCATTCATGTTGCAACTCATGAAGTCAGATGACATTGAAAAAGCAATTCAGTGTTTAATGCATGCACCTCCAGTGGCCATGCTCTTCCACAGCAGGAGCTGTTGAGGTATCAATCACAAAGTCTGTAGCTTAGAATCCAATACAGGAGATTTCTATTAAAGAAGTTAGCTGTTGTCATTCACACTAACTTTCTTTCTGGCTCGACTTACCTATTGAGGACAGTGTACTTTGTCCTTGATCAGGCAGGATTGCTCTCATCTTATTCTTCCCACTGGAGCAGAGAGAAAGTACAGAGTGAGTACATATGAAGCGATGTACAAATGAGGAACTGCAACACAGGCATCTATTATTATTGGACTTTTTTTTTTTTTTAAATGTCAAGCAGTAATACACGAGAAATAAAAGTGAGTCTGTAACCATCCTGAAAAGCTCCTAAATGTTCAGTAACACCGTAAAAGATGCCTATATTTACTACAAAAAATAAAACTGTAGCATTACACTAATCAAATTCAAATCAGTTCAACAGCATAACTTTCAGTGAAGAGGTGCTTATGAAATACAAAATGAGCTCTAGAGTGGAAGGTTCATTGCTACCTAATCAAAAGCACTCATCTCTAAACACCAGCCAGTCTGGTGATAAGTTTGTCATTTCTCAGATGTGCTCCTGGAGGGAAGTTGCCAAGAAGGCTTGACAGCCTTTAAACTTACAGAACATTTTTTCCCTGTTTCTGAGCGTCATGTTGATCTACAAAAGTTCCTGGGAGGCTGGGAGGAGAAGTAGAGTAACAGCAGTTCTATTTGCAGCAATGAATGTCAAGCAGTTTATGAAAAAATGTGTAGTTCTTGAAAACAAATTTTCACCACCCCCTCAAGTCTGGTTCTTTCTTGTCTAATTGTGTCCAGCTACTTTGGGGGACAGAGGAGTGTCAATGATTAATCACCTAAATGTCAGAGAAGTACAGGCTTGTAATGCATCATTAAAACCAGAGATTAGGGCATCTGAATTAAAATGGGAAGCTCTGATTGAATCTATTACTGCTATATACAATTAACAGCACAAGCCAGAAATAATTTGCTTTCATAATTTGGAACAATAACAGCTTTCCAGTGAAAACATATTTACAATAGGTTTACGCTGCTTTTTACATTCTTAGTACAAACCGGAGACAAAAATTAACATGCACCAAGGCAGTAATGGAGAAAACTGTCTTTGAACTGTTCTTTCCTTTTAATCAGTGTGAGCTCTGCTAAATAGGGAAAAGAATTATGAATAGGTGGAGAGCATCTAGGTTACTGAGGGCAATCACTCTCAGGGGAATAACTTTGCAATTTGAACAAGAGTCTGACCTTCACGTGACTTGAGATGAACAGGTCTTCTCTGTTTTAACCCAGAATGAACAGCGATTGCAAGGCAGCCAAGCTGAAGTCCCTCAACCAACCTTACCTACATGAAGGTCTGATTTTCCCTCCTTTGGCAATTGCATCATGGTCCTGGAAGAATTTTCTAGTGCTGACTAATGTCTTCTATTTCACATCCTCAGGTGTGGGATCTTATATATATATATCAATAATTTTTGGTGTTGGTTGAGCTTCTGAGCTTCTTAAATTGCATCTTGGAGTTTATTTGTCTTGCTGCTTAGGTTATAAAAGTAGCACCATAAACATTAATTGAGCAGCCATTAAGCAGTATGGCTGTTTGTTTTGGGTTGATGGGGGACATAAAGCTTCATACCCTGTGGTGGAAAACATCTGATGATGAACATGCTATTAAAAATACCATTACCAAAAAAAGTTTAACTTTAGAAAATAGCAACCAGCTGTAGCCAAAGCATACACAAATGATAGAAAATCATATTTTAATTGTCATGTCATAGCCTGTTATAAATATTGTCGCTTCTAATGTTTTATGCTAATGACAGTGACTAATGGTAGTCATTACCTCCATTCATTCTCATAAAAAATAACCTCCAGAGAGGGTGAGCATAAATAGAATGCTGTTTAAAATTAAACTGTATTTTTCTAAAACATAGAACATAAAAACCTTTTAAATACCAGGAGGTTGGCTAGCTAATTTATTTTGTTTTGTGTGTGATGGGCAACTGCTGCTCTTAGTTTTGCCCTGAGCTGAACGTATATTCTTTTAGAAATGTTTTTGTCATACTAACGTGTATGTACATGTCCTCATATGGTATCTGCAAAGTGGGATAAAGCAAACCTCACAGCAGGATACCTGTGGTTAGAAAGAAAAATCTGATGCTGCCCCTGTAGAGTATTAATATTAAGAGCACTGAATTTCCTCATCATTTCTTATTTCAGTTATGAATTCTGCTTACTTGACAGGTACAGAGTACTTCATTATGTGCACGAACAGAAATGCTTAAATGGATGAAGCAGCTATTTACATCTGATAGGAGCTAAGTGGGACATTAAATTAATGCCAAACAAGTGAGTGCTCGTTTTAGTTTCATTATAAATGGCTGCAGCATAGCAGTAATGTGTTGACTCTCATGTGCTGACAAGTTCTATATTTCTTACAAACTTCCCTTAGAGCTCGATGCGGAAAGACAAATTCACACTCTGCATGATGAAATTAGCAGCAGATGCATTAATAATTGAGTAAGGATCTCTGGAGATACATAGTTCATCAGGAGAGTTGGTGAGTGGCTGGTTCTCACTAGAGGCTTCTGACATATATATGTATATGCACTTACATAAGCCCCAAGTTAAGAGTTTCTGCCTGTGTGTAGTCTCTGGTATCAAATCTGTGTCCTGCTTTTAGAAGAGCTCTCACAGTGACATTCAGCATGTTTACAAGCAGGCTGCCAACCACTGATCTGGTCAGGGTGTTTGTCCCTTGGTACCTTGTTTGTCCCTCCTTCCTCTGTGACTCTCCTAAGACTTACACACAAATTCAGCACAGTGCCTTCTGAATTTGTCTCCAGATGATAAGTGGAGTATGAGTGATCGAAAGACTTCCACATTATGCAAGGCTCTGGCCATAGACCTCCACATCTGGAATTCCTGTAAAGCTGACACATTTTCCTGAAGTGCAAAACCCACATGCATTGCAGATTCCTAGTTTTGAGAAGAGAAAGTTGTGTCTTTTGAACAGTAACAAAGAAAAGAGGATTGCCAGGGGAAAAAAAAAAAATCTGTTTTTTAAATATACCAATACTTAAATTATGATAATTCCTCACACCAAGTAATATTATTCTCAGAAGACATTAACAAAACAGTGTGACATCTCACAGGCAGCAATTCTACTGGGATAAATTCTCATGGCTTGAAATCAGCATTTTATTACACAATCAAACTGCCAAGAGAGTCATAGGAATTTGAATAATCTGAAAATTTGTCCCAGTTAGAAGAAAGGCTGCAAAATTTTGCGCACTGTTACTAGATTGGCTCCATGTAGTTTTCAGCTCTTCTAACTGTCCATGCAGACAGTCACTGGTTCAAGTAGCACAGGTTGAACTGACCTCTGTGTTTTGCTTTTCTGCCATTACATATTGTTTTATAAATCTCAGGAACTGGGAGACAGAAATTTTTTACTTCAAAATATCTATCAATATATTTTCTGAACTTCTGTCAGCTAGAGGAAAGATAATTCAAATCTCGGGTTTTTTTAGCATATTATTTTGAATAAGCTATAGTATGATTTAATGAAGTCAGACTGTCTTTAAAACAATGCTCATTAATACAAGTATGAATTTCAATTCTTTCTCTTTAGATATGAAACTTTATTCAATAACAGTGCATATATTATTTATTCAGGAAGAGTTTGGAATCAAACTTGTCCTAATTGCAATATTGGATTGAGTATAAGGAACGTGTAAGGTTTCTCTTGTCCCTTGAAATAAGAGATAAGTAGCAAAGATTCAATTTCTATAATGAAATAATACTGCAATTTATTAAACACCCTGAAGTATTCCAAAAAGTTACTCAGCTGAGGAAAGAGCCAAACATTTTTTTAACTTTGTGATGTTGGACTACCATGCTGATGTTAGAGATGAATATCAGATGAAGTAAACTTGCTGATTGTAAACTTGTATGAAACAATGTTGAAAATTGCTGAAACCATGGTTTCAATATCAACTCTTCTTTTGAGGTTTCTAAAACAAAGATGTGGAAATTGAGTTGGATTTACATATACATTTTTAGTGGACAGGAGTAGCATTTCAGAATAATATTTTTTATTTGATTCACACGTATAATACATTTCATTGCTGTTAAAAAGGTAATGTTACAATCATCTGAATTTTGAAATAAAAGACTAGATACATAAACAAGGTCATGTACTGCGGGATGAGAATATAGCTGAATTACATAGACCAAAGAGGAAGAAAAGAGCTGTAGTGATGGGGACAGAGAGAGAAAGATCACAAGTCATTTACTGGCTTTACGCTTCATGTCTCTTTACAGTAGGTTCAATCCTATTAACTGCTTTCCTTTCATTCTGCCATTCCCAGGGAAAAAGATTCTAAGTCTGCTCTGGTTAGTCATGAATATTATCCAATCCAATAAATTTTGTATCTTTTGTTAGAATATACAAGGCATGTCAGGGGTCACGCTGTTTATTCTTAACATCTGAAATAAAAATCAAATTTCACAGCTCTGGGAAGTTATTGCTCCTGTAGAAGCAAAGAGATATTTCTAAAGCCTTCCAGTGAATGAATAAACCAGTAGCTTTAATCCAGGTTTTGCAGGTCACTGAATGTTCAAAACAGCAAAGCTAATTAAAAGAACTTTTTGCTATCACGGTAATTTTGCACTTTAGTATATGAGGATTTGCTAATATGAAAGCTATTGAGGAAGATATGGAATGATTTTCTTCTAGCACTGCCTTGAAAAGTAGCAATAAAGGTTGCATTTCAAATTACAGCCTTCCTTGAAATGTGACTTTATGTTAAAAAAAAAAAAAAAGACGTCTTGAACACGAGATTTTTGTCCTTTGTGACTTCCAATCAGAGGTAATCCACTTAGAAGTAAAAAGATAATTTCCTAATTGCCAGCCCAATAACCTCATCCTAAAGATCAAGTGGCTACTTTTTGGTTTATGTCTCATCACTAACATTGATGGCCATATTTTTTTTCCTCTTGTACATTCTCAACTTTCTAATCTTCATACTTTCCCTCATTTGCCCCTTGTTGCATAATATTATTATTATTATTAAATCTCTTCTGAACTGTTGCCCTGGTGTTGTTTAGCTCTACTACTGGAATAATTTGTCAAGTCTAATGGTATTCCATTCGTGTATTTATACTTTTGTACAAATTTCCCAGAAGAATTAATTAAACTAGATAAGTGAAATTAGGTAAACCATCAGCATGATCTACATCTCTTAGGAAGTGGAGGAGGATGTAAATACTGCATGTGTTGTACGTGCACTCTAGCTTCATGTTCCACTTTAGCATAATGGATTTGGCATAATGAGCAATTATGCTGATGAACAGAGAACTTCCTCCAGATGGAGGGATTTACCCAGAAAGAGATGATGACCTGTTGAATAACCAGAGCCCAAACCTGAGCTAGATGAAAATTTAGGATTATCACATTTGTAACAGTGGCCCAATAGTGAAGGGTTCCCCAGGAGAAATAATTGTGCTAACAGAGAAAGGTCCTCCCCAGTCTCAGGAATCTGTTGGTTCATTTTTGCCCTAAACATTTCACATATATTTTAATAAAATGCCATGTCCCTTCACAATGTTTCTGAATGTTAAATGCACAGAAAACAGTTCAACACCAGGGTTCCTCTAGGAGATTAAAGTGGGGTTTGATATCTTCATTCTTATTTGTTGAGTAGGGAGGTGTGTTTTCTCCAGAATCATGGCTGTTCCCATGATTTAGTTTAGTGTTTAGTTCACTAAACTAAAATTTAGTTCACAAAAAAATTTAGTTCAGTGTTTATGAATAACTTGACTTAGTGACATGTTCAAGTTCATTTTACTTTTTAAATGTTTTTTCTCTTAACTCTTCTGATTTTTCTTCTTTCTAAAAAAATAGTAACATTTTTGTCAACAGGGAACACTGACATTTTAGCCACTAGATTTTTTCACATATTTAGGTGCAGATTCAAGCTCACTTGTGGGCTATAAATTACCTAATATTCTAATTGCACTTCACATATAGCTATTTTCTGTCCCGTGGACATCTATTATGCAGTTAGCAGTTCTTTCTATTGGGATAGCCACAATGACTTATGTATATTTTCCATAAATCCAATGAATTTAAAATCACAGAGTATCTATTAGGATCCTGATTTCCAAAGTACATCATTCTGCACTTTGTTTAGATGCATGTTGGCTTACCAGTGTATTCTTCAGTTTCCTACCTCAAATTCATCACTGAAATTTCTTATCTGTCTTTTCAGATCTACCCTACCCACATTTTTTGGTACTTCCTATTTTGACTCAGTGGGTCTAATCATAGGTGTAGAGGTTGTAAGATCTGTCTCTAAAATTATACTGTGCTAAATAAAAAAACACAGAAGACAGTTTAATAAATGAAATACATCAAGTCAGTTTGATGGTGTTCTGTGGAGTGGAGTGTGTGTACCAATAAAAATCTCCATGGTTTTTAACTATTCCATTAAAGTAGCACACAACCTCCAAATATTTACAGAGATCAAGCAGACTCACTTGAGCATGAGCCCTTCATACATACCAGAGGTACCATTTCCTGCAATGCAAACAGCTGGTATCTGCTAAACCATAATCCCTAAATCAGAAACACAAATGTTTGGATTAACAAAAAACTGAAAGCCTCCTTCCTTGTTGTTGACCTCCCAATAAATTTTATTTCACTTTTAGTGTTACCTGTATGGCTAGTACTCTTTATCCAGGACAGGAAAAGCAGTTGCTTTTTGCCATCGTGACCACAAAGGACAACAGTGATCAAACTCAAGCCAACCCAAACCTCACTGAAGCTCACTGGCTTCAGGACACTTGAAGTCAAGCCTTCTGTTCAACGCCAGAAATATGATGCATTATGAAGCAAATGAGATTTGATATTTGTAACATCAGAGCAATAAAATTATATTTATTTTTATGCCTTTAAAAGAGTAGATGGAGCTGTTAGAGGAAGAAGTTGAGGAACTCTAAAACATAATCATATATGTACTGCCATTGAAATCTATTTGATTTTTATATCATAGAGTTTTAGGATTCCATTGCATCACAGGCTTAAGTGTTTGGCAACCATTTAACCCAGACCTGGAACTGGAGTCTGTCATATTTGCAGTGTGAAGTAAAGAATCCATATATCCAGAAAAACTCATAGCACAAACTATAGCTATAACAGTGAACAAACTGCTTAAACTCTAATGCTGAGGTAATGAATTTGAAATTCTTTTCCAAAGCAGTTTATTTTTGGGCAGGGTTTTTTGTTGACAAGATTAAATGCAGAGCTAACGGAGAGTGCTGAGAAGTTTGAGAAGGGTGAGGAAAGTACTGTCTGAGTCACAGGTGCTCTTTCTCCAGACCTGGGGCACAAGCAGTGCCAGTCTTGGAATCCTGCCCAGTCTTTTTTGTGCTGTGTTTTTTGACTGTATAGACCCCATTAAAATAATCCATAACCAATCCTTTGCTTGGGTTTTGCATCTTACAGTCTTCCCAAACCATGCTCCAGCCACTGCTCCTCGCCTCAAGCCAGGGAGTCTAAAAGAAAAGTTGTTGGAGTTCCTCCAGGTCCATATCAGGAGAACGAGGAACCAAGTGCTCCAGGTCAGCCTTCCTGGTGATGAGCCTTACTGCAGCCTCTGCTCCTAAAAATTAATGGATTGGTAACTGCAAATTGGAACCGTCACTGAACTTTCTGAACCAGCGACTCTTTGGAGTCTGAGGTGGTCACCAGGCACTGCCTTTGGCAGAATGACAGGGACACATTAGATTAGGAAGTTTTTCAAATTTTTTTTATGTTACGTATTAAATTTCAGGTCTTAGAATTAGAGTTTCCCTATGACAAAAAATACCAAATTACTCTTTGTCTACACAAAGATGCAGGTTTTGCTTTCATTCCTATCCTGTCATAAGAAATATAAAATTCTAAGCAGTATAAAAAATGCACCCTGAATCCTAGTGTCAATATTCACGTAATTCCCTTTTGAAAATTGAGTGTAATTTTACCAGACATCACTTTAACCCTGGAGTAAAGGGAAGTAGCTCTTGCCATGTTAAATAACAAGCTGTCTAAATTTCAGCTCTTGGGGATCTATTCTGTGCCTCCTAACAGGAGAAAAAGCTATTTCCAGTGATTATGGGTTTTAATGTTCATAACTTGAAGTAACCTATATACTGTTATAATTCAGGGGAAATCTAGTTTCGCTGCACCCTTCTCTTAACCAAAAAGGTCCTAGAAAATAATATAAAAAAGTATTATTGCTGCTGCCTTGCCACTCTCATTGACATATTGCAGTGCATTTGTATTTATAGTTTGTACAGTAAGACATTTGGTTTGTAGTGTACTACATTCTATCATCATATAATTCATATCTTTCCAGATTTTGTCACATTGAGTTACTTATTCCTGTGGACCAAGGCCAGAAAAATAAAACCTGAACCTCTTTAATCGAAGCCATGAAGCAAAGGTAAGAGCTGAGAGCACTGCTCCATCTGTAGGTGTCTGTGTGTGCATATATCCATATCCCATCCATTGGACTGTGACAGGGAAGCAGATCACAAACATTTTTCAGCTGAAAAAACTGAACATTGCTTTCTGATCTGAGAGATTCTCTGTGCCAGCAATAATACTGGCAAAGAGCTTCCCAAGCACTGGGTTAGTCTCTGTTGTAGAATGGTGTTTATCTTTCTTGCTCAGAAAAAAGAATTCTCCTTAATTTCTCAAAATGCAAAAACATAGATAATCACAGCCACCATTGGTGGGTCTGCTCAGGGCTTTTCACCTTGTCTTTTGATGTTTGCATTTTTACCTGTGAATATTAATGCCAGATTTTTTGGTGAAAAATGTATGCAGGATATTTTTAGAATCACATATATACCTGGGAATTTTTAATCGTCTGTACTTTAAGGATCTGAGTTTACATCATCATTGATGAGCAGTTCAGCTACCTGTATTTGTGAGGTATACCTGCATGTCATATTGATAAGTCCTGCTAGGTTAAGACATACACTGCCAGAAATAAAAAGGTTGTCTTTTTTTTTCAAAATGTGCCAGTAATTATGGAGTGCTTCATTGCCTATGAAAAATAAAGAAAATTTGTGTGAAATAAAATTACATAAAGAAGGATCTAATGGCTTGACAAGTGTGCATGAAGGGGTTTTTGGAGAACTGCATCTGCATAAATTTTCTAGACATCTAACTTGAAGCAAAAAGTTATGAAAAAATAAGTCTTCCATCTACCAGGAAATCCATCCAGCTACTGGGGAAACTGGTTTCTACAGGACACATACAGCTCATATCTTAAGAGAGGAGGCTGAGCTACTTAATTCTTTGAGAAAATTGTGTGGGAAAAAAAAATAGAAAAGAAGAAAGCAGATGGGGGGAAATGAAAACATGAAAAAGAAGAAACATTATATTACAATCCCCTTATAAAATTAAATTAGTTTTCTTGCATTTGTCTTACTGGTGAAATATCTGGGAGCACACAAAAATGTTTCATAAACAAACACAGTGAGATCTTATGTCATGTAAAATCCCTGTCCTTTCTTCAAGGGCCTAGCAAGAATACTGATTTTTTTCTAACCAAAAGTTACAATAACCTGAAAAATTAAGCTGTCACTAGTTAATGCTGTCAAAATACCATACCTCAAGTGTTCATGCTTGTTTAATTAGATTTCCCTCTTTCATCCCTCTCATTCTGAACAGTATTTGGGCATTTTATTATTCTCTGGGATCTTTTTTTCATAGTCCCTTGAAAACAAAACATAAAATCAATGATGCTGAAGTTTATGTAGGCTTAATATTAGACACAAAAAAAATAAAAATGGAAGTGCCTTGTCCTGCTGTCAATAGGATACATTTGTGTAGTTGTCCATGTAGCACTTTAAAGTAAGGTAAGTGACAGCAATCTTGTTCTGAGGAGAGGAAGAGCCATATGTCTCCATTTTATGGGTGGCTGGTTTCATAATAGCTCAGAACAAAACAGTTGTGATCCTTAAACAGACTCAGATCACTCATGTAGACAGGCAAAGTAGGCAGCACAGGGCTGTGGAGTTCCAGTCTTTTCTATGTACTGCCCTGTCAGGAAAGCCTGACAAGGACTGGGGTTTAACAAGAAAGAGGAGAAATGTTTCCACCAAGGAATCTATAGTTTTAGATGGAGGTTCTCATTGTTTGCTTGGTCACTTGAGGTCAGACTACAGTAGTTCATACCTGTAGTCTTTAGTGCCCTGATGTGAATGCCTCTGAAGGCATCCTCAAGGCACAACAGGACAGTTTATGGTGACATGCCATACTGATATTTTTAGATATGCAGACACTAGAAAAGCTTGTAATTTTACATTTTGGTCACTATATGTGTATGTGCATGTGCCTGGCTACCCACATGTGCATCCTTCTGAATACTGTATCTCTGGAAGAATCTTAAATGACTTGCTTTGGCTTTGCTCCTTCCTTTTGATACTGAGCTGTCTATATAAATTGAAAGTGAGAGGATAGGCAATGCAGTATCTAGTTTCATTGTAAACCCTTCCTGACTGATGCCTTGCCTTCTCCCAGGACACAGCATTATAGAGCAAACAAATTGGTATAACCTACAACTAAGACTATGTCTTGGAGTTCTTTTCTATGGAAATGTTTTTCATTATTACTAATGCTCAGACTCCAGAAAAAATTATTGAAAGAATCGTCTTATATACAGAACTTCAAGACTTTGCTCTTCTTGAGGATACTAATCTGTTTTCCTACAGAGAATCATACGAATTTTTACCTGTCAGTGCATCCCCATGTTCATCTCTTAACACTTGTGGGTGTGATACAAACCACTTGCGCTGTTACATATTTTTCTTGCTGTATCTTTTGGTGCTAATACAAAGATTCTTACCTAGAGTGTTTAAAATTCTTCCTGACCTACAGAGACAGAAAAAGTACAAAACAGTTAACAAATTGCTCTGATAGATAGTGCAGCCCCTCAGGAGGCATTCATAACATGGACAGCAATGTTGAGTTCTCTCTTGGGAGCATCATCAGCAGTCATTTCATTAGCACCCAATGTGGAGGTAATTCTGTAACAACAGTCCCAATGCTGGGCAGTTCTCCCAGTCAGAGGTTAACTATAGGCACAAAGCCTTCAATTTTGAAAAGAATGTGGAAACCAGCCTAAAGTGTTAAAGTTTCATTAATACAGGCGTTTACAGACAGCAGAAACAAACTGTGAATAGAAGTGAGTAGTTTATTGACTTTTTTTTTTTAATTTTATACAAAGGGACAACTTGTGTCTTATTTTTTGGTTGAATTAATAGTTTATTTTGGCTTAGTCTGTTCCAATCCTGAGTTAGCCAGACAAATATGTTTTGAGAAGGACTCAGTGTCACTACAGAGAAAAAGCTGGATATGAACTATGGGTGGATATGAACTTCACTATGTATGAAGATAAATGCAATACTTTAAAGAGTAAATGGGTAAATAATAATAGTAACATGGGGCTATTAGTTCACAGCATTTGAAATTTTTACAGGAAAGCCATGCACAATTGAAAATCAATTTGTTGAAAATACAGAAAGGAGTTCTAAAATTAACAAAATTTAGGCAAAATGTACCACTAGTGAAACACAACTATTAATTCAGTCAAGAGAAGACTGAGAAGTAGCTTGACTGCAGCCGTCAGGTGCCTAAAGGCAAAAAGAATTTCTGACAATTACAAGCTCTCTAATTTAGGAGGAAGGAACATGTAATTAAATGGAGCCAAGAACTCTTTTCTTTTTCCCCTCCACCAAGATGGCAATGGGTGCTTTTAACCATTGGAGCAATCTGTGTCCTTCTGAAAGGTTTGCTACATCTCATTCAGAAGCTACAAAGCCTGATAGGAAAAAAGTTGAGCCCACACTGGAGGTTAGACTAGACAATAATGTACAATGTCTTCTCCCCTTAATATCTGTTTCTGAATTTAAGAATCTGTAAATCAACAAAAATGAATAAGGTCAGCAGAATCTGGCCCTCAGTCATATATATTTTGTCATTTAATTACATTTCCATTTGAGGATTATAATTCAGTTCTCTTATTACTTCATCTCTGAAACTTTCCTTCATATAACAGAAATAGTCTTTCTTATTCTAATAATTAAACTTTGAACCATGGAGAAGCTCTTCAGTATGAGATTCTGAATTGTCATGAGGAAAATTTAAATAAATATAATTTTAGCTTCTTTGTTACAAATGCACACACCAATGATATAGCAGAAAAAGTGCTTATGTCTGTTACTAGCCCTTGAGCTATAAAAAATATGTGGTTTTGTTTTGATCATGCTTGATATGCTATGTCTTGACTAGGACTCATTCCATTCTATTTCTACAGGTTAGTGAGACTTTAATCAAGAAAAAAATATCTAATGAGCAGCAATTTGAAACACAGCATTTGCAAAGGTCAGAATGGTACATTACATCCTTATTATCTAGAAGAACAGATGAGTTTAATATCCTGGCAGCATTTTCCTGTGAAGAAGATATTAAACAAGAACTGAAAATGGCATAAGGTTCCCTCTTCCTTTCTTATGACAAAGATTGTAACAAGATAATGAAACTGTACAGAATAAATTTCTTTCTGCTTTAATGTTTAGTCTGTGGATCCTGCCTTGATTTCAGAAACTAAGAGCCAGCACACAAGGTATTTGTTTCAGGTCCTTTACAACACATTTTCTTGCTTTTATGATCCAGTTTCCATTAATAGTCTTTAGTTTTAAAAAACTGGAACAGATGTTAACAGAAGGGGTTCAGTGCAATGAGTTTGGGAAAATGCTGTGTTGAACTGCAACAAGCAATGCACTGCATGAGCACTCCTTAAAATGCAGGGGTTTTAGCTCCTGTGTGAATAGATCTAAGAACAGAGATACTATAATCCAACACACAATGAACTTCCTATTTCCTCCTTTGGAGAGACCCTGAAGGTACAGAACTGTCTGAATGAAAAGGAAATAAATTCCACAGGTTTTTAACAATTTGATGAATATAATGAACTGTCACAATTGTCTTCTTCAAGTCATTGTCTGTATGATGAAAAAAACTCTTCCTTTTGTTTTATAGGCCTAAGGAGAAGATAAAACCTTCTGGAACTTGATGTTACATTTTTACACTACAATACACCATCAGGGTGTTAAATCTTATTATGACATCTGAAAAAAAACTATGCTTAAATGTCAAAACTAGAGTCTATGGCTTGTGCCTTTATTAGTTACATTCATTCCATATGAGATATCTGATGTCTGCTATTACAAAAGAATGTAACAAGCTATGCATTAAAGAAAAGACTTTATATTTTTATAAGAGATATCTTTCTTAAGTATTGCTAGCTGAAGTAGCCCCACACAGATTTGCAAATTCTCACAAGTAGACATTATATCAAACCTTGGTTTTCCACACCATCTAGGGAATACATTTGAAAAATTATTTCACCATGGTACATTACATGCAACATCTTGCTGAGAAAAGCCATTCTGCTCTGGTCAAGAGAGAAAAAAATAACATATCAAAAAAGGTTTTCATTCTCTCCAATGAATATATATGCGTGTGTGTAAAAAATATATATACACACACTTATTTTTTTCTTTGCCTTAGGTGATCTTGTTATCCACTGGAGATTTTGATCCTTTGTTTTGCAACCGTAAAGTAAGATATAGCTTTTTCAATGCATTAGCAATGTGCAACTTATTTTGAAACTTCAAAGCTCTTGCAAAACTACAGACAAAAGTCCCTATTGGGTCTTCATTTCATAAGTGCCTATGGAAATTAATGTTTTCTGTTTTTCTGGAAAAAATTCACTAGGTACAAGCTGCTATCAAGTTCTCTGTGATTTTGGTAATAGTCCTTGAATCTGAAATAACTACAAACAGTTCTTTCCTCCTTCCAAACCAGATATATCAGCCATTGAATATGCAGTCTACAGAAAAAAAAAAAACAACTAATTTTTATTTTCTTAATTATTATTCATAATAGAAATACATCTATTATTATTATTATTGTTATTATTATTACTATTATTATTATTATCTGAACTAGTAAGAACTCTGACTATTTGTCCTTTTGCTATGAAAAAAGTACATGCTCTTTTATCCATTTTTTTAAAAGATAATGGCCAGGGAATGACTGAGTGGAGAACAAAGGGTACTGAGGAGGAGTCTCAATGCATAATCACACAAACAACTCTGGGATTTCCCACAGAGTGAGTCAAATACATCAGATGAAGGCAGTGGGTTTTGTTACATTCTTTTCAGTTTGCTCATGATTATGCAAAATGCTTTTACTGTGTCACGTGCTATTTAACACCAGGAATACCTTGGACACATTATGCAGCCTTTCTTAGTTATTTTATGAAATGGATTTTTTCCACTAGGTGAGCACAGTCATTCTTTTTTGAAAAATTACTAATGTAATCAAGTACATCTTAGGAAGCAATACACTGGTTTGAAGTTAAACTTTAAGAGGGTTTTACTTTCATCACTCATCTTCAATAAATCATGTGGTGGTTGAGCATTTCCATTAAGTCCTTCTTTAATGAGGAAGGTGAAGAGTAAAAGGTGGACATAAAATGTTAGACCTGTGAACCCATGAGAGTCACATCTCAAAGTAAAGGATCATGTAATCCCTTGTGAAGTATATTCATTAAATTAACAGCAGATTAAAAAAGGATGTGGCTGATGGGAAAGATGTCATACTGAAGCAAGATCACAAAAGAGAGACATCAAAACTCAACAGACCATGTGCTGCATGTACCTTCATGGTTTTGCACCAGAGGGTGCTGATTCATTGTAATCCCAGTAAAAAGGGCACCAAGATGTGAAGTATTGTTTAGAATACCATTTATTGCAGCTTACACTGTGAAGAAAAAGATGTTAGAGCAGACAATCTTACATCCCCTTAATGCTGGGAGCTCTGAGCTTTGTCCCATCGAATGTGCCTCAGAGTAGAACGAGCATCCTGTTCAGATCCTGTCCATGTAAAGGTTACCCAATATTTAACTCTTCTGAGCTCTTGTAAGATTTTATTCAAAGAAAAGGACTCCATTTATCATTTTCACTGTCAAACAAAAAGGCAAAGAGGCAGTACAGTCAGAGACCCAAGTGGCAGCTGCCCACAGGCTGCTTTATTCTGGTTAGCCAGCTAAGTTTATTCTGCAGCCAAAAGATGTGCACAGCACACCACAGCCCTGAGGGTCACATTGTGTGCAGGCAATAGCACAGACCTCTGCCTGTTCAGGGTAGTTGTCATGTGAGTCACCAACTCCTCCATCTATAGTCATCTTCTGGTCAGATGTACACATACTTATCTATTTTGCATCTGCATATAAAAATCTACTTTTGTGCCCCAAAGGGAATCAGCGCATTGTGTTCAAATCTGCACACATTAAAAATCTGTCCATGTCTGTGGCAAACGCTCCTTTGTCCAGGTCTCTGTGTCCACCAAGCTGGAACTGTGCAAGAAGTCAGGTAGGTTTAGAATTATGCAATTTATACCTCCAAATGCTGCTAAAAGGCTGTGTAAGTACATTTTTGCGAGTGTGCCTTTTGTGCCTGCAGCTTAAAATGTAGTTATATTTGCATCTGAATTTGTTTTGTCACACAGTGTTACTTGATAGTATGTCAATAAATAATCCATGAACTAGAAAACACACTAAAATCAAAGGAACAAAGTCAGCTGCATTATTAAAGACAGATTAAAATAATTTGACGTGAAAAGCATTTTAGAGACAATCCAGCCTGTCTTATTTACTGGTGTGCACAGAAGCCAATACATCATTCGGCCCTGCTACCACCTGACAGCTGCTCAGCATCTAATAGGAAATGTGATGGTGGTCACAGTCCAGTTCATAGTGGATGGATGTCGGCATCACGGAAATCATCAGCACAACTGGCACTAATTGGCACCTTTGTTGACAGCCTCAGCAGAGAGGCCAGTGCTGCCTTGCAAGCTCTGCTGGCACGGGACACTGGGCTCAGTGCTTCCTTCACTGAAATCATCCTTAGTTTTGCACATATTCCAGAGGAACACAGTCAGATCCTGACACTTTGTTTGCCTGTAAATTCTATGAATGTGTGCATTGCTGTGGCATACCTTTGGAAGTGATGCCTCTCTGCAGAGCTATAGATACGTGCAGGGGACACTGAGGTCTGCTACCTTGCACTCATGAGCAAAAGAGCCTCTGAACTTAGGCTTGGGGTGGAAGACTGAAGGGGGTGAAATCAAAGGCTAACCCTGGTGTAAAAATGAAGCCTCACGTGACTCCAGTGGGACTCCAGTCTCATCAGAGTTTCTCTCCAGCTTATTTTATTTTAGATACATGATTCTATAGCCTCTTTAGTCCACCATGTCTCATTTTATTCTTTTATGTGAAGGTCATGATATTTATCTCACCCTCTGATATAATATGAGGTTTTGCCAACTAACCAATGCCTTAAAGTATTTATGCACCTGTGATAGAAGTCAATAGACACATGAAAACTCAGGCTTCTGTTGTGTTGGAACTTTGGTTTCTTAATAATGCTGTTTGATGAGTTTTAGGCAATGACTATTGAGTGTATCCATTTGCATTTACTCATCTTTCCATTCACTCTGTTGAATATTAAATACAATTTCTTCCACTCAGCCTTCCCAGTCCAAATCAGCATTTAAAACTAATTTTTCTCTGGTGTACAGAAACCTATACTATTTGTGGGTTAATTATCACTTACTTCTTTCTTCTAGCTCTATACACAAATGTAATATAGGTCAATAGTGCGACTGTAAGAATTGAGAATGTTTTTATGGTAACAAAGAGAAGTAAAAAAAAGGGGTGATAAGTTTGATTGCAATTAGCAGGAGTAACTGAAATATACAGAGGTTATTAGAGCTCATTAGTACCCTTTTCCAAAGTGAAGAAAGAAAGGCAAGAATGCAGGAAGGAAGGAAAGACAAAAGGTAAGAAAGAAAAGAAGAAGTAGTGAGGTTGGAAAAAAGGAAAGAAAGAACAGTTCTAGTTTCACATGAATGGAAAAAAGCATTTGAATTTCTTGCATATGGCTTTGTCAGTATACAGATAAAAGTGAGAAAACCAAATTGCAAAAACAACACAGAAAGTTAGGGAAAAATACATCATAAATGATTGGAAAAAATACATAAAAAGCTTGAGGTTTATCTGTTTGTATCATTGTTCCTGAGGCCTACCTTCATTAGAAACAACAAAGGTATGAGATATGAGCACTGACAGAGGCTCAAAACCATCATCAGGCCAGATTCTGATGTCTTCCCATTTATTTTTCTACTTCTGCATTACATTCTGTTTCAAGGATATGTCCTCTCATTTACATGCATCTACATAAATTCAGGATTAAGCCACCAGCTTTTGCTTCTTCCAGTGTTAATAATGAGCAGGGACTGCTATAGTGTGTTCCTAAAGACACTCTGGAAAAAGAATATGTCATAGTTAGCCTAATGAGGGGAAAGAAGGAGAGAGATTGCTAAATGTTTTCTCTCTAGCCCAATTAAAGAAGAGAGAGCAAGATAAAGAGATGGGGACAGTGTTCTGGAGGGAGAGCTGTGTACGTGATAGATTTCTTCCTGCCTTCAGCTACAGGAGCATTCTCATTAGGTAGAACTGAAAAAAGACAGGAGGAGGACATGGGAATACAAAGGATAAATCCTTTGACTGAAATCAGACTTTGACAGCGTAGACCATCAGCCTGTGCTGCACAATAACTTCCAAAAATAGCTTGCTCAGGAAGAAAAGAATATGGTAACAAGTATTCTATTGCCATTAGGTTTCTTAAGACAAATTATCCATGCAAATATGAAGGAGCAAGTCCTGCCTGCCTGCCTGCTGAGAGCCTCCTTGGCCATTCCTGGTCACTGCTCTAGAAGGAAGAGCTGCCTGTCTATGAAGGACTTTGCCAGTCTGGACACTGCTGTGCCCAGACAAGTGCCAACTTGCAGTCTATGAAAAGCAGAGCTTAGCCCCATGAAGGTTTGTGCCATCAACTTAAGCCCTCTGACCTGCCAGAAAGGATGTCTACGTTTCCAACCACATGCCAGGTCCCAAATAATGCTGTCCCATAGCCTGGGCCTGGGTGCTGTCAGGAGGTGTGGAAGCTCACCTGTCCCTTACAGATGACAGTGCACAGAGGCACATGCCAGGCCAGTTGAGGGTTTTTTCCTTGACTTGGAAGTCTCTGAAGTTGAGTGTGATATTTAGGGTTCCAGGGGCTTTGCGGAGTCCGAATCTCCTAGCCCAAGACAAAAACTGATGGGAACAATCACATGTACATCACTGCAGCTGAGGAGACTGTTTCCAAACATACCAAAGAGCATTGCATCCAGTTGTTCAGTAGGACAATGTACACACATCATCTCATGTGACAGAATACCTGCTTCTTTAGGCTTCAGCAGAGATATAAATGGGCTTGCTAGAAAATTTCTTTGCACCCACGGTTGTGCTGCTGACCCCACATGAAACTCATGTCACCTTTCTGCCATGCTGTGACCACACATCAAAGATATAACCATCCCATGGGGTCTTAATCTGCATGTTGCTGACTGTATGTGACCCATGGGAAGGGCCACAGTGTGTGCAACTGGATAAACACATGTAGGGAAAAGATGTGTGAGGGTTAAATTAATATTCCTTGTAACCAGACCCTTATATTTAACAGGATTGCGTGGCTACATGAAGATGCAAGTTTCAAGTTTTTTCCACAGGTTATGGAGATCTGTGACCAAAGGTAATGAGGAAAGTGTGAATTTCTTTGTAATCACCTCATTTACCAGCCCCTGATGGGACCCCAAGATTATATCCCATGCTGTTTTCATTGCCTGCATAATGGCTTGAGCCATGCAGAGAGCAGAATAAACTACATTGCATCCCTGTTTGGATATAATGCTCAGACACTGAGCTGAGTGATGAGAAACAGTCTTGATGTGCCTGCTATAATCCAGTCCCCAAATGTTGAATTTCTGTTACTTATTTTAAATCTCTACATATTTTCTTACCTTCTGACAAAAATGTAGCAGCTTTGTGAGCTAAGCTATAGCTGCCCTTTTACCATTTCAAGTGCCAAAAGCTTTAGGTAGGGAAAACGATTTTGTAAAGACTTGCTGTGCTCTGCTGGTCTTACATATTACAGTTCTCCCAATAACTAAAAAGAAGTTGGAAAGTTCTCAAGAAAGATTTGCATTACCAGTCTCTTGCTGTAGTTATTTTTAACTCCTGACTTGCCATCCTGGGAGACATTTTTTGGCCTGTTCCATCACCTAGCCATGATCAAATTAGACAATTTTGCCCCTGCAAGGAGACCTATTTTCTTTATTCATCATTTACCTGAGCAAAGACAACAGAAGGGAAATACTACATCTGGCTTCTGGTTGTCCAGAAGGACTCAGGGGATGATTTCCCAATCCTTCCAGGTAGGAACACGGGACAGGAATGGATCCACAAACATTCCTGTTAGTACAAGGGAAGGCTGTGGTAAAAGCATCCTGTGCTGCTTTGGGTAGAAGGGTAAGCCTGCCAAAAAGACCAGCAGTAGCCTAGATTCATGCAAACAAGCCCAACTGAGTCTTGTTTTTACAATGGGAAAAAAACAAACCAAGCAAACAAACAGTCAAAAAACCCAAACAAACAAACGAAATAGAAGATGTGGGAAGGCAGCTGCTGTTAGGGTCCAGATGCTTTCAATCTCCTTGTAACATTTTTCAATTATTTCAAATTTATTCACAGGCATTTACATAACACAGAATAATAGAATCATTAAGGTTGGAAAAAGCCTTCAAGATCATCGAGTCCAACCTTAATCCAACTACTGCAACCACTGAACCGTGTCCTGAAGTGCCACATCTAAACACTTCTAAAACACCTCCAGGGATGGCAACTCCACCACCTCCCAGGGCAGCCCATTCCAATGCCTCACCACTCTTTCAGTAAAGATATTTTTTCTTAATATCCAACCTAAACCTCCTCTGGTACAACTTAATCCCATTTCCTCTCATCGCTAATTACTTGGGATAAGAGACCAACACCAGCCTCTCTACAACATTCCTTAATTTAGTTGTAGAGAGCAATAAGATCTCCCCTGAACCTTCTTCAGTCTAAAGAACCCCAGTTCCCTCAGTTGCTCCTTGTACAATGTGCCCTCCAAACCCTTCACCAGCTTCATAGGCCTTCTCTGGACACACTCCAGGACCCCTTACATCTTTCTGTGGCACCCAGAACTGAACACAATATTCAAGCTGTGGCCTCATCAGGACCAAGAACAGGGGGTGCCATCACTTCCCTACTCCTGCTGGACACGTTACTTTTAATACAGGCCAGGATGCCATTGGCCTTCTTGGCCACCTGGGCACACTGCTGGCTCATGTTGAGCCATCCATCCACCAACACTCCCAGATCCTTCTCCATGAGGCTGTTTTCCAGACTTTCCTCCCCAAGCCTGTAGTGTTGCTTGGGGTTATTTTGACCAAAGTGCAGCACCTGGCACTTGGTCTTGTTAAACCTCCTACCACTGACATCAGCCCATTAATCTATCTTGAGACCTGTCCAGATCTCTTCAGTGCCTTCCTATCCTTGAGCAGATCAACACTCCCATTCAATTTAGTGTTGTCTGCAAGCTTGCTGTGGGTGTACTCAACCCCCTTATCCAAATTGTTGATGAAAATATTAAACAGAACTGGCCCCAGTACTGAGCCCTGGGGGACATCACATCACTTGTGACCAGCTGCCAGTTGGATTTAACTCTGGATAAGTATTCTAATATGATAAAGATAATATGATAAGTATTCTAGCTAGCAATAACAATATCATAAGATTTCTGATCAAAATTTAGGAAGTTTGAATTACTGTCTTTCAGAGGTATTTTGGTATTTTAGATTCCTTTACCCTCTTTTATGGTTTGTTTCTTAGAAAGTACTAAGCTTCACAGTAAAAATATGCCCAACTCACATTTTAAAATCTTAATATTTCTGGTTTTTAAATAAGACCTCCACTGAATTCTGACATTCTATCAGTGTACTTTGTGTTGGGTGCACTGCTAGCACTAGCAAAATTTGTGCATACATGACACAGGACTTCCAGCTCCTCTGTCAGGAACTGCAAATATCACAAGATCTGAAATAGAAACATCATCCCTGATGTGGGGATATAAGATACCAAATTCAGTTTGATTTAGTGACAAAGCCTGGCACTTTGGGAGATATAATGGCTACCTAATGAAATGGCATCATCTTTGCTTACAAATGTCATCTTCTAAAATACCATCCTTAAAAAGAAATGAATCAGTTATGGTTTCTGTTGGGAGTTTAGCCTAATGGTAAAGTTAATGAATGGACAAATTCAGTTAATTCCAGCATGGCTAAGTAGATCCCTTCAAAGTTTACAAAAGGTAGACCTTTGTGCTCCAGACTGGAAATAAGGGCCTTGCTTTGTGCAGAAATGGTCTAAGATGATGTAAGAAGGGAGGAGATAAGTACAGTCAACATTAGTATGACTCACACACTTTCTGGTCACTTTCGCCTTCCTGTCATATGTCAGCCACTGCAAAGCCTCACATTAAGGAGGTTGGTGTTATTAATTTCCACACACAGGAACTTAATTCTTATTTAAAAGTACTCCATTAAACAGGAGAGATGTCTGCAAAGTATACAAGTAAAAAATTCAATCACAAGCAGCTAGACCTATACACAGAAAGTCAATCTGGTCTGAATTATCAGTCAGCACTTCAGCAATCTTCCAATTATTTTCATCATTTAGAATGACCCTAGCAGTATTTTAAAATTATATTTCAAATTGTAGTGGTGATTAATCGGGGAGCTATGGCAAGCCAGCATCAGCAAAAGGGTGTTGACTGATACTATATCATTTTTATCATACCTAACAAATTGCTTTTTAGTACAAAATTTCTTGCAACTGTATCTTTCCATCATTTGGATGTCTTGAATAACAAGCTGAGTGCCTTGTGGTGGTTTAGAAGACTTTTACTACATGTCACAGAACAAAAAATGAAATTAAATTGCCTCTATCTCCCTCCCACGCAGCATGTTTTTTAAATAATAGATCTAATCTTCATTAAATCTCAATTTCTTAGCCCTTAAGATGCGTAGTAGTCCCGATTGTACGAAACCAGAGCTGTAATAAGTTGTTAACAACAATAGTTCAGAGCTGACATCTCCTTGCAAGAAATAAAAATAATATATAACTTCAATTTATGAAACTTCATGGCTACAATTTTTGATTGTAGCATTCATTCCCATTTTCCCTATGGGAAAAGCAATACTGTTAAAAAAGTCTTAATAATGTTTCTCAAATACTTGTTCTTCTGAGAAGAACACCTATTTTTTGCTTCTGAGCAATTTTGGGCCTCTTGCATTTATGTCCTTCATCAGGCCTCTTTATTTCCAGCACAGATAAGTTATATCCTGAGCATAATCACTAGGGTATTATTAAAAACAAGGTGTAATTTAACTTCATCTGATTTCTTGTTCCAAGAAAAATAAATGGCTAATGGTGGCATCAGTGGTTTCTCTACTCCTTTAAAGTTTAATTCGCCATGGATCAGCAAAATTTTATTACAAAGCTCAGTAAAAACATTTACCTTTATTATCTTAACAAAAGAAGGTCAGTAAGACTATTTTTTCAAGTAATGGTCATATTTTTGACAATCTTAAACATTAAACAAAACATTTTCTTTTTATGTATTAAAAATGTGAGCTCTCAAGCACTGGGTTTACATAATTCTACTGCTGATTTAGGCATCTCATTTAGAGAAGGTAAAAGTGCCAAAACCTGCAGCCAATAAAGTATTATCTGAGGAGAATTTTATTTCTCTGAAACACAGTTCAGGCAAACCTGCTCCATGTAATTATCCCCACAAAGAACTTCTGGGTTCTGTTTTCATTAAAAAAATCAGAAAAATCTTTAAAACTTTTCTCTGTATTAAAGCCATTTCAATGCCAAAAATACATACTGGATGAAAGCCTTCAAATATACCCTAGAAGACCCATAAATCAGTTTCTGAAGAATGAGGAAGGGAGCTGTACATAGGATTTCCTTGGCTATTACAGTACAAGCCTAAAAAGCCTGTGTCTTTATTATCAGTCAAATATTGAAGCAATCCAGTGTATTAATTTTATTTGATTCCAGTCCTGGTGCTGGGAAGGAATTGACCAGAATTTCTTTCTGAGTATAGGAAAGACACTTTGCCCAGCTACCATCAAGCATTCCTTTCTGAGGTAAGGTGAGTTTCCCTTTGTTTTGCCAGAAGCTACTGAACTAAGAGAGAGATTTTCCTGTGCCTCTCATTTCTGGATACTCTTCTTATGCATCTGCTGCTGGCCACAGGCAGAGCTGCACCTCTGTACTGAACCCAGTGTGAGCTGTCTTATGGGTCACTCTTGCACTCTCCTATTCAGCTGCTTTGAACCAGTAAACATCTGCTCCTCTTTCCACACTGCTTTCTGCACATATTCTTGATCTATTTCAGATAGACACAAAATGAAGAAGTATTCTTGCCAGATGGTTACCTAGCATCCTTATTAATTGCTAGCTGAGTGTGTGCTTCAATTATGATGTGTAAAGATGTCAAAGATGCTTCAAAAAATTCTCTGAAATATTGCAGACAGAAAAATCTCTAACAGGTCTGTTATAGCATTTTCTGTGTTATAGCATTTTCTGTCAAAGCAATCTTTGGGAAAATTTGATCTGAATAACAGCAAGTTCCTGCTTTAGGAATTTCCACTGAAACAGTACAGCAATCTCATTAAAGAGAAAAGAGGTTTGTTTTGATGTTCTCTGATTTCCCAAAGGTTTTCCATAAGACTTGACTCATTCTAGTATGGAATAACTCACAACTGAATGACAAGAAAGTGCACTGTGCCTTAAAATGGTGTTTAAACAGCTAAACAAAAGCCAATCCAGGCAATGTTAGCAGCACAACAAACAGATAGGGCAGGGATATTCAGGGCTATGACAACCAATCTAATCATGTGTCCGGACAGATAACATAATACATATGAGAGAATGAAGTTATTTATTGGCTGAAGCTCCTGGGTGATACCAAGTTATAAGTCTTCTCTTGTACTCTGACGTTTTCATCTGATGATATTTCAGGGAAAACAAGTGGATGAAGAACGAAACGTCTTACTTGTAAGCACCTGTGAGAAGTCTGGAGATTAAACTATAAAAAGGGGAATTGTGATTTTTTTGGTTTTAGTTAAAGCTCATTTGACAAGTGTACAGTTATACCACAACAAGTAAAAGGCAAATTCTTTCTATAACTTTCTTGACAATTTTGCTAAACTCCACTCATGTTAATATTCAAGCAGATTACACAGCACAATAAGAACTGAGAAGAAAATGTGCATATAAGAGTACAACTCTTTGGGCATATGAAAATCTACAAAGTACAATACATTTGACTTTGAGATGTTACCATGCTTTCTTACACTCAATACACAGATTATTTCATTTTTCTTATGTATCTGGTGGTCATTATGTTCTACCTTACTAAGTGAAGTAGGAATATGACAGCTCTGAAATGCAGCCCTTCAAACATTTGTGTCTAAATTTCAGAATGCACTTTGAAATTTTTACATGAAGTTTTACATTTTACAAGTATCTGAAATTGCTATGCTTCTATTTTTTCCCCATACAAAGACATCAAAATTGATTTTAAAACATATTGCATTTAGAATGAGAACTAACTTCGCTAAGGTTTATCTCAGTAGGTTGTCTAATACCCTCTAGAAAATAAACTGGAAATTACTACTGACACAGCTGAAAAAGATGAAAGAAAACACATATTTAAAACATTCAACATTCAAGAACTAATGTGTTAGTCACAATCATAACATATTCATGTGCTATATCAAGGACTCTGAAAAGCAGTTTTTAATAAGCAGTTATAAACATTTAGTTGGTTCAAAGAATTCTAACAATGAGAGACTGCAAGAATGATAAGTAGCTAAGCAGAAAACAAATTATTCACTTCATCCCCAAAGCCAACACACAGTCTTTCAGCATCAGAAACTCTGTGAAATTGGAATATATGGGTGTACACTTTTGAAATATCACCTTTTCATTCAATCAAGGTAAACAAACATCTTGCACACTTCAAGAATGAATTGAAGAGTTTCCTTTTACCCCTGGGATGCAAAATGAGAGTGAAAATAAGCACTGCATTCATGCTTTGTGGTTCACAGGCAAGCAATTCTCTACCTGGTTTTCTCCAAAGAGCATACAGGAGCTTGGCTGTGTAGTTTGTGGAATTAAACACAGTAGGCAGCTATAGTTAACATATTTCAGAAAGCAGAACAATTCCACGTGTTCTGCCTGATTTCTGCTGCTGCAATAGCCAGTAAAATGTAATGGCACTCCTATTTTGGAGAAAGGATAAATCTGAGTAGAATAACAAACTCAATATTATAACATATATGAAGACCACCTGAGAGAACTGGGCTTATTCAGACAGGAGAATGTTTCAGGGGCACTTATAGCAGCCTTCCAGTACCTGAAAGAGTCCTACAGGAAAGCTGGGGAGGGACTTTTCTGAAGGCCATGTAGTGGTAGGATGATAAGGGGTGGTTTCAAACTGAAAAAGGGTAGTTTCAGATCATATTGGGAAGAAATTCTTTCCTGTGAGAGTGGTGAGACACTGGCACAAGTTGCCCAGAGAATTTGTGGTTGTGCCCTTCCTGGAAGTCTTCAAGGCCAGGTTGGATGGGACTTGGAGCAACCTGGTCTAATGAAAGGTGTCCATGACCATGCCAGGGGGGTTGAAACTAGATGATCTTTAAAGTCCCTTCCAACCCAAACCATTCTATGATTATAACACTAGCAGTCAAGATATGGCAGTATTAGAAATGCATGATCTGAGTAAGTAATAATTGTTTGACTTCCATGCACAGGTAACAGACTGTACATTTTGGAGAACAAACTAACCAGAATAAACAAACAATAGAAGATTGCTCTTCCAAATTTACAAATGTCTGTCCCTTCTTGAGTGAAAGTGTGAGCTATATTCTATGCTTCTATAACCTTTTGCTAATACTGCAAATTGGTTTGCTGCTCCTGTATTACCAACCATCATCCAGAGCTGAGGCTTCAGGTTGTAACAGTCCTGCTCTTGTAGGCATCTGTCTCTGAATTGGAAACCAGAGGATCATTGCTATCTATACCACCTAATATTTTAACTGGGTTACAGCACATTGTTCTCTAGTTCCATGCAGGCAAATGTCATTTGGGAGAAAAAATCCTAGCTCCTGGATTAGTGTGGGATTCAACAACCACTCATGTATTCCCCAGAGAAATACAATAACCAATTATTATGATTCTGCTTTTCATCGCTTTTCATTTTTCACTTCTTTTTATCTAGAGCCTTTTGTAATAATAAAGAAAGGGGAAAAAAGCAAGATTTGTTGTTATTGTTTTTGGTTTAGGTTAGATTTTTTGGGTTTTTTTTAAGCTGGAAATGGATGAACTATCAAAACAACTGCTTCCAAAGTGCCTTCTGCAAGAAGTTAGATTTTATGACCACAAAGAGGCATGTCAGACATATGCAGCAGGCCAATGCTGACACTGTAATGTCAGGATGATCAGAGAAATGTGCAGCACTCCATACAGCCAGCACATGGAGCCCCAGGGTCATTTCTTCATCCAGCATGATTGTCTAAATGTGTTGATCTGAATTCATATTGGATGTAAACTATTTTACAGTGCATGCTTAGCAGAATTTAAATGTGATGTGACATTAATAAGGCATAAAGGAAAAATGCTAATGCCAAAAGTCTTTCACATTGTATCTGTTCTGGACACACATTCTTCTCTATTAAGGATCAATTTTAGCAATGCCTGTAGTTTTTTCTTGGCTCATTTTTTCCCTCACTGCTCATAGGAGTTTTCAGTGTACTGAGTGGGCCCAAGTCTTAGGCTATCACCTAACATCAAGCTATCTTGATGTGTCAGAATGGGAATAGGCAGATTTTTTAACACACTGTGAAGTGGTGAATTATTTCCTCTTTTGTAAGTATTTTTAATGAACCCTCTTCCAAAAAAAGGAGCTCACATGCTACTTTACAATGGTGGTATCATAAGGGGTTTGTTTGCGTCAGATTTTACACATCTGACCTCTTTTTAAACTAAGATCAGTTTAAAATCTTGTCTCTTCACTCACTTTTTATACCTGTGAAGGACAGACAGAGTGCTGGTTGTTTCAGTTGAAGGGCTTTTTGTAATTGCCAGCAAAAATATAAGAATTGTGAATGACAGAGCACTTCCTCTGAAGGCTGTTATAAAAATAAAAACAATGCATTTCCAAGGGCAAAACCAGTACAGAATCATTGAGTGTGCTTGTTAAGCTACAGCAAAAACATGCACCTCGTGGCAGCCCATCCCCAGCTCTTCCACCCATGCAGCTCTGGGGTGCAACATGTGCTTAATGGCATCACACCCCTTTGTCACCCCCAAAGCTGTGCTCTCTACAGCCCCTCCTCACTCTTCCTTTGCTCTGAGGCAGCAGCTGTTTGCCTCCATTCCCTGCCCATCAGCAGCTCTTCTATGTACACACTACTACCTCCCTCTGCACATCTACAGTAGATCACCCACATTTGCAAAGACCTCTGCTCTCTACTACTGACTCCGTGGATGAGCAGTTTGAGGAGAAGAGAGAGGAGGCTCTACTTCCTTTCTCTTCGGATCACTACCTGTGCAACAGGGGCCAGAGTGCCTTTCACCTTGCAGAAGTGAATCAAATCACACCCTCTTCAGCCTCCCCTCAGGTGATGCCTGAGGTGCATGATCAGCCAGAAGCCTCTAAAATGCAAACCTCCTCCCACCCCAGAAGTTTAGATCAGCACAGGCCATTCATGAAATCACTTGTAAATAATACTCCTCCCCTTGCACATTTGCACAAATCCAGCCCAGTGTCTGGCCTGGATGCATTTGGGGTGGGTAAGGGAGCTTGCTGATATCACAAGCTTGTACAAATTGAATCCCTTGTGCAACCATGCCACAATTACATTTTTCAAAGACAGTTTTTTAAAAGGTTATTTTTAAATATTTCTTTTCCCCTGCTTGATCTTCCGTACTTTTAAAAGGCCACACTGGAAGACTTGTTGACAATTTGTTGCACAGATACTAGTGGGGGGTGGGAAAAAACATATCACTTGGCACATGGATGGACATTCATTCATAAATCCTGGTCACAAATGTGTGATGCTTGATCTCATGCCAAGGCAGTCTGTTTCTGCCATTATGACTGATGCAAACCCTCCAAGATGAAATGGTGCTTTATTCACCCTGTTTCAATGAAGACAAAAGGTGACAAAACTGTGATGGGGGGTCCAACAGGCTGCCAGGATTAGTGTCTTGCTTAGTGAAATTGGTTCCAAGATAAAACCTGGAATAATCTGGAGAGAAAATGTCGACCTTTCTGTCAAAATGTTAGATCGTATTTTTCAGCTTCCTTTTTAGATACCTGTCCTAAATACTTTCTTCAGGAAAAGTACCCCAATTTTGTCAATTTCCAGAGACACAATCTTACAGGATGAAGCCTTATTTCAGCCATATATGATGTTATGCACATAGCTCATTTCAGAACTACGTGTCCTGTCAGGGCATATAAATTCAACAGGCTTGGTAAACAAGTGGCCCAAAGGGAGCTCCTGCCAGCTGTGTTATAAATATTCAAGACCCAGTCAGCCACAATTAGTTTACTTCCTTATGCTGACTTTAATACATCCCCCTCCTTCCAGTCTGTGTATACTTTATAAGTTCTTCTTTTAGAATAAAGGCTTGCCTGCCAGTTTTATCCTCCAAGTACAAAGAAAATCTTTGGGATGTGCAATAGCACTGTGCTTCCCATACATAAGGGAGGGAAAAAAAATATTTCCTCCTTTCTGATAAGAACATGGGGGGTTTATTATATTCTGTGTTTCCTCTTAAAGGAAACATCACAATTTATATACTTTGTTCCTCCAAACCTTGCATCCTTCTACATTTTGCTTGGTTATTAAATTTTTTAAAATTAAAGAGGGTATCTTAAAGTTTCATCCCTATTAATGGTAAAAGTGTCTTTGCTGCTGCATGACCCAGAAATTCTGTGAAGTGCCTTCAGTCATATCCAAAGCATTGCACAAAGCTGCAAAATATCAAGTGTTGGAGTTTGCCCATTGCGAAACCTATTTTATTGCATATTTGCAAAATGAAGCATAAACATTAAAAATTAATCAATGCTACAAAGGCAGAACAATCTATGGAAAATGTACAGTGGAAGGGGCAAGGGATAAATAAACTGAACAAGAAATTAACTCTTCAAATGGAGATTTCTAAAGTTTAGCACTTGAAGGAATGTAAGCTGGAGTACTTCTGAGTTTGAAGAGATTGAATTCAGATAAAACATTCCCTGTCCCTTTCTAAATCCTGACACTGCAGTTCAGCAGTCTCACTGCACAGTGCCACCTCCTGCTTGGTCAGAGTCCTATCTCAGATGCTGGCAAGTGGGGACATGGAAAGCTGAGTAAGGGATGATGAATCTCTCTGGTTATATTAGATATCCACTGCCTATCCACTGTTACCTTCCTGTTCTACAGCCTTTTCTAATGTAGAAATGAAGGTTTTCAAAGTCAGGCACCAAAACTGTCATGACACTGAAGAGGAATTCAGACACAGCTCCTTTTGTGGTGCACATAGTATATCACAGTTTAGTAGCTCAAACAGGTGGACTTTATAAGTGATGATTTCACATTTAAACCCCATTTCAAAATGGAGTGATGTTACTGGCCATACCATTATAGAACTATTATTAGTATTACCATACAACCTAATGACAAAGAGGGGTGATTTGAAATGCAGGACTTGGAGATGTATGTCACTTTCCCCAAAGCTCAAGAAAGTCCAGAACAAATATTTGGTATTAGCTCATCTTTAATGGTAAGAAAATGTGGACATTTTTGCAGCTAGACACATTGAGAGACTAAATACTGAAAACCTACACAATCAAAACAGAACTTGGAGATTTGTCAATGGAGTAAGGTTATGTTTAGTCAAGCTTTCAGGGCCCTGATGGTGCCATTAAATCTTCTTCTGCCTATTTAGATCCCCATGGCCTTCCCTCACCCTGCCCACAGCCCAGGATCCAATTTCAGCCCAGCCCACTCAAGGGCTGCACTGGAAATGTAACAGCAGGGGCAATGCCTCACCCTACCTCCGGGACAGCCGTAAGACCAGTGCTGTACCTGGGCTTCCAGACTTGTTTCCAGCTTTTTTATGGATGGATCCTGAACATTATCCATTAAGTGACCTTATCTGGTACTGTGGATGGACCTTTTCACATTATCACCCAGGTCCTACTCAATTTGCTCAGCCTGGACAAAGCTCCAGAGACCCTGGAGCAGCCTTCCTGTACTTAAAGGGGACTTACAAGAAATCTGGGTAAGGACTTTTTCTAAGGGCGTGTAATAATAGGGCAAGGGGTAATGGCTTTAAACTGAAAGAGGGTTAGGCATTAGGGAGAAACATTAGCTTTAGGTTAGACATTAAGGAGAAATTATTTACTAAGAGGGTGGTGAGACACTGAAACAGGTCATCCAGGGAAGTTGCACAGAGTACTTGTGGTTGTGCTCTCTCTGGAAATGTTCAAGGCCAGGTTGGATGGGCCTTTCAGCAACCTGGCCTAGTGGGAGGTGCCCATGCCCATGGCAAGGGAGTTGGAACCAAATGATCTTTAAGGCTTCTTCCAGCCCAAACCATTCTATGTTTATATAGATCTATGAATTTTGATCTGGTCAGTAGTCACATTCTCTTCTTCTGCCAGAGTTGCCCTTGCTCAGGTCCTGGCATATCCTCCCTCAAGGAGATGCTCTGCTCCTACTACACCCTGACAAAAGCAGGATTAGAGTACGAGGTAGATTGCTTTAATCAGAAAGAAACTTTGAGAGTAAATGTTACTGACTTAATTATGAGACTTTATTTTATTTAAAATGTAAAATCTGAAGTGCTGGATCTGTAGCAGTGTCAAAGGGCAGTATCTTTAAATCCTCATATCTTCACATCACAGAAGGGAATATATAAATATGTTCTAAAAAAAAAAAAAAAAGAAAAGAAAAAAAATCCAAAAAAACAAAACAAAAACAAACCAAAAAACCATGATCAAATTTCATGGATCACAGCACTAAGTTTGGGTGCAGATGATGAAACCTCATCTGTCTCATTGACCAAATCTACCAGGGATAACTTTTAACTACTTTCATAATTCCCACAGAGGTTGCCTGTTCTCATGCACTGTCTGCTTGTGGGAGGATTATACACAGAGCACCAACCCCCATTATACTTTCTCTTTCTTTGAATACTTTTTCCTTTGGATAATTTTCTTTTGACACTACATGATTTTCAAAACTAGCATGTTGCATGGGAATATAATAAAGAGAGCTGAACAAAATTACAATAAATGAAGTCCGTCTGGATGTTAAGCAGTCTGCCACTGCCTGTGGTGGTGTTACAGAAACATGGGGAAAAACATTCAGTCCACAGGACCAAAGTCCATGGACCAAAGCTATGGTGAAAGCTAAAAGGTGAAAATACACAAAACACCTGTGGAACATCAGATCTTAATTCTTGACTGTATCCCTCTTCAAATCTGCTACCATGGACACTAACATAGGCATAGCCCTTTTTGCTAAAATTCCCTTTCAGACAACCTTTTCCTGATAGTAGGAGGAGGGAAATAAGCAAAACCTGAAGAATTCAGGTAATAGAATCAAAAAATTCCTCATTTTCATCCCTTGCACCCAACTATTGCACATTAGAAATCTGACAGTGCTGTCAAATTGAACTATTGAACTCAGAGTGGCAAAAGTCCCTCCCCAGGAAAGACACCAAAATAATTTTCAAAGTTAATTTCCTGCTCCCAGATGGGGAACAAATCTAATCGAGTTCACTTCATTCTTCTGATGAACAGAAAAATGTTGTCTGCATGCTCAAAAAAGGACAGTGTCCTAGAAGGCAGCCAGAACCCTCTCATTGCAGCACCAAAGGTGGCTCTTCTGCAAAGATTCAGATTTAACTTGTCAGATCTTCCTGGTCTCCTGCTAATTCCTTTTTATAATGAAATTATGAACTCTTTACAAGCTGACAGCACACATGGGACATTGAAAATAGTCAGAAAAATATACTAAGGCTGGAGGGGTATGTTTTAGAAAACTGGCTATGCATTTAAAAAGACTCTTCTCTGGTCCCTTGATGTCTGACAGTGAAGGCTTTTCTCAGGTTCTAAGGAATATTTCCATGAATGTTCCTGATAAAAAAACTTCCATGAGCATTGAAATGAATGAGGTTTCTAGAAAATTAAAGAGAGCATATGGAATAGTGAACAAAAGTGCATATATATGTATGCATGATACAGCTTAAGATAAAACAGGGTAAATTAACATCTAAGTGACAGCATTATCAAAGATAGATGACAACCAATATTAATTTCTTCAAGAAAAGTTGACAGATACTATTTCTGCTGTGTTACTGCAATTCCACAGTAAAAAGCCTATATAATAGCACCTGAGCTCCTAAATATTTCTCATTTCTTTTGACAGAAGTAGCAATATTCTTTAATGAAATAGCAGATATGCATTTAAGTCTTTTTTATGTGATATTTTCCCAATTTCAGCATATACTATAACATTATTATCACTCTACAGAGACAAATGCATTGCCTTGAAAAAGCAGAAAATTCTGATATGGCCAATTTAAATTTATTTAACAATAATAAGTTTTCAGTTCATGGACGGAAATGAAATCAATTCCAAAAGCATAAATCCTCATTTATATTTAATTTTAATTTTTTTCTTTTATTCATGCATTATATGTAAGTACAGCAATTATCAACTTTGGTTCTTAAATTTAGTGCTACTATAAACCAGTTTAAAAAGTAACATTCATCAACCCAATGTGATATGGACAAACAATCATAATAATTACAATCTCACCATTAAAAAATCATCACCTCGAGTCACTGTAAATAAGTTCTTCAAGTAGCTGAAAACTAACACTGAGAACTTGGTGGCTTCCATATAGCTTCTTCATACTGGCTGCTTTACTCAGAACATCTCATTTAGTTTACTCCTTACTTCGGTTGAGAAATTCTTTTTGTGCCCAAATTTAAGCCTAGTGATGGACAAAATGCTCTCCACTTCCTGAGCAATAATATAATTTATCATACACCATAGAATCATAGAATCATAGAATTAGCCGGGTTGGAAGGGACCTCAGAGATCATCAAGTCCAACCCTTGACCCACTGGTACGGTTGCTAGACCATGGCACTGAGTGCCACATCCAGTCTCTTTTTAAATGTCTCCAGGGATGGAGAATCTACCACCTCACCGGGCAGTCCATTCCATTGCCTGATCACCCTCTCCGTAAAGAAATTCTTTCTAATATCTAACCTAAATCTCCCCTGGCACAACTTAAGATTGTGTCCTCTTGTCTTGTTGAAAGTCGCCTGGGAAAAAGAGACCAACTCCCACCTCACTACAACCTCCTTTCAGGGAGTTGTAGAGAGCAATGAGGTCTCCCCTGAGCCTCCTCTTCTTCAGGCTGAACAGCCCCAGCTCTCTCAGCCTCTCTTCATAGGGCCTGTGCTCGAGTCCCTTCATCAGCCAGGTTGCCCTCCTTTGGACCTGCTCCAGGACCTCGATGTCCTTCCTAAACTGAGGGGCCCAGAACTGGACACAGTACTCGAGGTGTGGCCTCACCAGTGCTGAGTACAGGGGCAGAATCACTTCCCTGGACCTGCTGGCGACGCTGTTTCTGATACAGGCCAGGATGCCATTGGCCTTCTTGGCCACCTGGGCACACTGCTGGCTCATGTTCAGCTCCCTGTCAATCCAAACTCCCAGGTCCCTTTCTGCCTGGCTGCTCTCAGCCACTCTGTGCCCTGCCTGGAGCTCCCCATGGGGTTGTTGTGGCCAAAGTGCAGGACCCGGCACTTGGCTGTGTTGAACCTCATCCCGTTGGATCATGGAATCACCATGATCCATACTGCCACAAGTATGAAGACTATTAATGCTATTGCTTATTTAATGTGATGTTCTTTGACAAGCACACAAAGTTCTCCATATCCAAAAGATGGTTATCTCCAAACTAGACCTCAGTACTACTTAGTGAACTAAAATTGACCAATTCTGTTGCTTAAAGAAAAGTAAATACTTCTTCAAATATGCAGATACAAGCTCATAATGAACAAACATGTATGCTAAATTTTCAAAGATCTCTTTCAGAGCTCTGCTATAGCTAAGCTAACTGTCTAAGGATATTGGGTAGGGGAGGGAAACCAATGGCTTAGACAAAAACTGTATGATACTTTTCTCCCTTAAGGAAGCATATAATGGAGGAAGAAGCACCCCAGTTTCATTCCTGTATCTTTAGACTTTACAGTACATACATTAAAGAGAAGGGAACAGAGAAAATTCCGTCCTTCTGCAAATCCTAAACTATTCTCTGGGTTTAATATGTGCCATCTTCAATAAATATGTAGTGTTTCATTAGTAAAAAACCTTATACTTAGCATTTCCTCATCTAGTAGTAAAAAATTCTCATTTAAGGTTCTTTTTTTGTGTATATGTGAACTTCCTTTTTATTGCAAATATTTCACTAGTTCAGTCTGTATTTTAATAAAAACCGGTATTTGAGCAATGTGCTGTGAAAATACTCTATTTGCCATTATTATTAATGGAATATTATATTGTCACAGAAGAAGAACTTAAGTTGAAAAGTCAGGGTTGAGTTAGTTTTTTGGTATTATCTGTTGTCCAGTAGAAGTTTACAAGATCCTTCTGCATTCCATTTCTGTGTGCTCAGCAAAATCATCTTTAGATCAAGTTACAAGAATATGGTGTAATCACTTTTTCTCCATTAGAAAAGAAAAATGGGCTCTGATTTAAAACAAGTCCATTCAGGCAACAGCATAATCAAGTGAGTGGAGAGAAATCCCATAACACCACCAGTATTGTGCATCATCAGCCAGGTGATTGTACCACTGAATATCTTCATCCTCTAACTTAAAAACATAGGTAATTAAAAATTAAAATCAGGATATCAAAGAAGAAACTAACTGACTGCTTCAGGTAATTTGGAGAGAGATCTTGTTTAAAGCACTCAAAAATGGACCCATGTAAACTATTTAAATAACTACATAAGAGTGAATGCAGTTTTTTTAAAAACTTCTAACAAAGGCTAAGTACACCATACAATGAACTTGTACTTCAGTACAATACATTTCTTGGCAAATTTATGCTCTAAGTACCTAACTGTCTTCCTTTCAGAAACTGCAGTTCCATCCAATTATTTCACAGGATCCAATAGAAAAAAAGAAACCTCATTGCTTTATATGTGATCATTCTTCCATATGGCACTCACTAAGTATCCAGAAGCATCGAGATGACTATAGCACAAAAATTCAGGCAAGATTAATATGCAACCAAATGTTACCAAAATGACATACATCTAGATCATAATTTCAGAATCAGGCTTTAAGATAAGAATAACATAAAAATATCTATGACATATTCACTTAGCTGGAGGGGCAGATAAGAAAAATATTCCAAGAACACAGTTCTTGACTGGCAAGTGGTACAAGTATTTCACTCATAGAAAACAATGCTCACATATGACTAATGAAACTACCATTGGCACAGGATCCAAGCCTAGACTCTTTCTACTGTATCTAAAACCCTACACTGGAGCTATCCATTCAAGATATAAATTCTGTGGTGTGAATAACTTGGTGATATAGTTTATTTTCAAAGGTGGAACTGCAAAGAGTTAAAGGTTTTCATCATGCCCATGGTGTCGCAGCTCTTACAGACTAAAACCAGTCTCTTTTGAAAGGCAACTATTGATTCTCATGAAAGAGTAAAGCAGGTGTTTACAACAGGAAAAACACTCTTGTCAATAAGAAAGAAGTATTTTGTTTGCTATTAATTTTCAAAATAACACAGCTGTACACTAAGTAAAGTAGTAAAGATTACTGAAAACAGATTTATTAGCAAATCATCCTAGATCAAAGCAATTCGCTTTTCCCATTTCCTCAGAGGAGAAACACCAATTAGAATGGTGGAATGTTCAAGGATCATCATACAGCCTGTGCAGTGCTAAAGAAAGTTGGTGTTAAGGTGTGCCTGTGTCCTTTGTAAAGCTGATTTTATCTCAAGATTGAGACACCATTTAGTTTTTCTCACAAAATAGTCTTTCCTCCAAAGAACAAAACCATGGAATTAAAGACCAGGAGGGGAAAGAATTTGACACATTACTTTGAAAGGATACAGACTCTTTCATTCTGAAATGGAATAGTCTCTCTTTTGGTCAAGAAGCATCTAATACAAAGTAACATAGAAAGAAACCATAACTTTTTTTGGTTTAAATTTTCAGTTTAGTAATGAAACCATAAGATACAAGATTTTTCTGAGAAAGTGTTCCCTTTCTAGAAGAAACCCTTGCACAGCTGGGAAGAACATAGATTTAAGGCAGAAAAGTTCTTCCTCAGGTTTGAAGCAAAGGCAGCAGCTTTGTAGTCAAGTTGGTCTAAGCATAGCTCAATTATCTTAAATAATTAGGTGTCATTAAACCAAATCTCAATTATGATACACAGGCCCATGAAGAAATATGAAAGTGTATTTCCAAACCAGAATGAATTAGAAATTAGTAGCGGAGATTTCAAATATGACTGAATAGGAGAATTATTATAAAATTAATCTGTTAATTTTCTCCACTGTTCCCCAACGTTAGAAAAGGTCAGCACCAGTTACTGGTTTTCACTCCTTATCAGAGACCTTCAGTTGTTCCTTTGAAAGTGAAAGTGTCTGTGCCAACCTCTGTTCCTTAGGAAAGACAGAAACCGGGTAGGGAAAAGTAAAATGCTACGTAGAACTCCAAGAGCCTCAGATTCAGTAATAGGTTGGGAAACACAGGGAAATTATTTTTATTTTTGCATTGGTCTCATTTAATATTACCAGTTCAGGTAACTGGATGAGATACAAATCTGTGTTTTGGTGAGGCCTTCATTGTCAACACTTAGGAGCAAGTAATAAAGTTCAGCTCTCAGTTCAGACAGACATACTTGTAGTGAGTCTAGTGAGTCTGGCAAGTAAAACTATCCAAGGGTGTATAGCATAAATTGGCAAACTGCTGAGAAAAAAACTTGAACAATGTCTCCCAGAAGCTCCATTCTAAGCCTTAGAAACAGGGTTCAAGAACTGTAAATGTAGGACAAGTTACTAAAAAAAAATTATTATTTCTTGGTCACAGTATAGAAATCTGGCAAGTCATGAGGGAATAACCTGGGATCTTTATTTTCTCAGTTATCATTATAATGGATTGAGGGGATGCATCTGTCAAAGTGACAGTTTGCATATGATCTTTGAATTCTACAGTTGTTCCAAATAGTGCTGTAATCCTTTTTCCATCTTAAGCTTTCAGTCAATGCCAGTGGTTCATTGAAACTTGGTCATATTTTAATTCAGAAAAAAAGACTATGCACTTGTCTGAATTAAAAATATCCCATACTGCTGCTTCATGTGTTTGCAATAGTGCTTACATTGTCTATGAGTTAATCAAGAAAATTTCAGGAGCATTCTAAATATAATTAATATAAGAGGGCACTGCAGATTAGTAACAGGATATGTTACCTCCAGAAAGGCTGATTTCTCAATAGATCTATTTATAATGAAGGTAGGGTGGACTCTGGTCTCATATATGTCAAACATGGGAGAAACAAGAATGTAAGTAGAGTCTCAGTAGTAAATGTGTGCTTCTGCTATAGTTCATAAATAGAAAATCAAAGGTCATCCTTCAAATAAGAGTACTAAAACTCAAACAAACAAAGAAATTATTCGAAAAAAAAAAAAAAAAAAATAGAACCCAAGCAAACAGAGAAACCCCATGTCAGTTCTTCTACTGCATCTAAAATTGTCCAGAAAAATATGTTATCTGCTGGATAACATCAATGTGAGATGAGGAAAATGCATTCTGTTTAGAGACAGGAGAGGTACCATAACGAAGAAGGTAAAGAAATATAGAACAAATGTATAGCAAGAGTGAACTTCTTAACCTCTGCTCACTTGTCACCCCTTCTCATTTAAGATTGGTGTTGAGCTTTTCTATTTTTCCTGTTACACAAGAATGGGCCTCTAATTCACAGGACAGTTGAGGAAGAACTATTATGGGCAGAAATAAAGCCAGTCTGAAACATATTATAAAGCACACAAAGAAAATCACTGGAGAGGTCTGGTTACCTGTGGTCTTTGACACAGATTTTTATTTTGCAAGTCCAAATATAAAAGGCTGCACAAAAGCTCATTCCTCTTTTCTGGACTCCAGAAACTCCTGGGACATTCACAGAATGAATTTGGGTATGGAAATAATTTTCTTTTTTATTTCTTACATAGTTGCTTTGTACAATAAAAGCTAGGACCATTTCAGACCAGTTCTTCTGAAAGTAAAAGGAAAAAGATTTCTAAATGTAAATTCTCCAAGAAATATCTGACAATAGAGTTATTTTACCACTTCTTATTCTAAAATCGTTCAGATCAGTGTAGTCCTATTTATAACTTCAGAAAACCTCAAATGAAGAAACAAACAAGACAAAAAGGCTTACTGGAAATATGATATAAGATGGCAGTATTTTATGGTATTCTTTTAGTAAAGTCACTTCATATATTTGTTTTCTTGAAGCTGTTGCAGGACATTCGAATCATTCTCTGCCATAAGCAGCCATCTGTCACATCACTATCTTTTTTTTTTTTTCATTTCTGTGTAATAGTGTGCACTGAACATGTAGCCTAGAAGATGAACAAATGTCCCTCATGGCCAATATTAACTCTTTGGAGATATTTACTGGTGGAAATCATTACACTTCTCATTAATAGAGTGAGAAAACTCCTTCCTTCAAGCAATCAGCTGTTATTTCAGGAAATCTTTGCCAGAGACTCCAATTCTCAAGTCTATCCATCAGCTTCTGTAAGCCAGACTGCTGGCCACAGCATGGTCCTGGCACGGTTTGATCTGACCACTCTTCTCTCAGAGAAGGGCAAAGGCTTAACTACAGCTATTTTAAGCTAACTACAACTATTAAGGATTAGTGCCTTACTGAACTGGATGAATCCAGACAGGAGGTGGGTATATAGAAAAAAGGTTAAAGGTTTTCTGTATTTTACTATGTGTCTCAAATATTCTGCACTAGTCAGTCTTAAGGAGGAATGGCTAGATAATATTGGGATAGCTAAATGCTCTAAAGGGCATTGCCAAAAACAAGTAGAGGAAACTCAGCCTGCTGTCACATTTTCATTTAACCCAGACTGATGCTGGGTTAGATGAAAGGATGAGGTTTCAAAAGGCTCTTAGTTTTGATGATAACTACAATAAGATTGAGAAGAAACATTAGGGAAGAAAGCACCAACAAACTCCCTTAGAGAGAGGAAGGTGTCCCATCTTTCACTTCAAAATATTTTAGAAGAGTGTGTCCTTTCTTGAACTTCTACTGTTGCAGAATAGTTCTGGCCACTTTGAGTGAACACATGCACATTACAACTTTTCCAGTCCAAAGCATCTCTTACCACATTCTTAATGGCTTCATCATACTAGATGACTTCCATCATTGAAGTCTTTGTAAAAACTCAGCAAATGCAGAAAGGTAATTAGTAAGTAAGCAGAAATCAACTGTCTGAAAGAGGGCATATTTATCAGTTAAGTTTCTTGAACACCACAACATTTCATTAGCATTATAATGAAGAAGAATACTGCAGAAAATGTGTTTATTGATATTCAAGTCAAGGTCACCAACTGATTATAGAGGTCATCAATTAATCTGAGATGTTTCATAAAAATGGCTCACCATAATCCAGACCTTTTAGGGAGGTATCTTGCAATTTTATTATGTATTTATGAGTATGAATGTGGTGATGTACTTTTAATATCCCTATGTGAAAACAACATGGTTGGTTAACTTAATATGATTACAAGCCACCATGAATATTTTTTTTTTTCTGTATTGATGGGATATATCTGGCACTGGGAATTTTCCTGCTCAGCTGCTATTATGTTTTGTGGCAGAACTGGTCCAAGATTTTTAAACTGCAGCTAGCAAAAGCTATGAAAATTTGATAATTATCTAACCAAAGACAACCTAAAAAATATAGCCTTAATCCCTGTCAATTATAAATTGAATGTTTTTTCTGACATAATACAGAACTAGACTTGACTAATGATACTGCAGTCTTCAGTATGTTTGTGGTTTCAGAATTGATTGTTAGTAAGTGTGAGTCTCTAAATTGCAGTAAAGAAATGACTGAAGACGTTATATCTAAAATGAACTAGTAGGGCAGCCCCAAAATATAACTATAAACTTTGAAGTACTACAGATAATTGCAAATAGGTATGTTTATTGTCTGTGGGGATTGCTCCAGATTCTTTCCTGAATTCCAGTTTTGCAAGTGAGAGGAGCAATAAAACAACCTACAGAGATTAAATAAAACATAAATAAAACTTCAGAAACTGGCATTCTCACTACAATTTCTCTCTTAGAATCATAGACTCATAGTAGACTCAGTTACGAAAGTACCTGAGGAGGTCTCCAGTTCAACCTCCTACTCAAAGAAAGGCCAGGCAAGGGATCAGACCAGATTGTTCAGGGCTTTACTTGATCTGTTCTTGGAAAGAGGCTGGATAACATCTCTGGCCAACCTGCTCTACTCTACTGTTCCTCAGCTTCTCCTCCCACGGCAAGAGCTCAGGCCCCAAATGGCCTCAGCTGACTCATCCTAGTTTCTTGGTCTTTTTTGTCCTAGGGGCTTAAAACTGGAAGAGGTCTAACAAACATCAAGCAGAGGAGGATAATCACTTCCCTCTGTCTACTGGCCATGATTTTCTTTATACAGACCTTGACACTGCCAGCACTCTTTCTTGCCAGGACATACTGCTGGCTTCTGTGCAGCTCACAGTCCACCAAGATCTCCCAAGCCTTTTAAGCAGATCTGGGCTCCAAGCAATCCCAGCCTGTATTATTGCAAAATGTTCTTCCTTCCCAAGTGCTGGTTCTTCTCTTGTCATTTAACTACATGAGGTTCCTGTGGGCCCGAGTTCCACATTTGTCTGGTACCCTCTGAATTATGGTCCTGTCCTTGAATGCAATTCAGAAAGTTCAACCTGTCTGAAGAGGGCTTTATCTGCTTACCATGCCAGGGCCTGGTGTTTCCCACCATGGCTTCCCACCACGATGCCACCATCCCTTCTCCTTTGGTTTTCACCAATAAGCTCTCACCCAACCAACCAGAGTTCCCTATACTTGAGATGCTACTGCATTGAAAGAACTACTCTCTCCCTACCCCCAGCTCCCCTGCCACTATCTTCCTTGCCAATCTTTCCTGAAGAGCTTGTACATGTCTATTGCAGGTCTCCAGCTGTGAAGTGCCTCCACACAATATTGCATTTCTGATGGCAAAGAGGCTCTTGCCACAGCTTGTTCGGTGTATCCCATTGCTCTCATTCTTAGCCTTTGAAGAGGTTCCTGTGTTTGTAAAAACCAAACCCCCATCTACAGCAAAAATTCTGTATAAGTTGTTGACTTACAGGATTTCCTATTCGTCCCCAAGCGGCTCCCTTAGATCAAGGCAACAGCATACAAGTTCCTGTTGGAGAGTTTTTGGAAGAAAATGGACATGTGAGCAATCCTGACTATTTAGCTTTAGCCAGAGTGAGCTAAGGGCCTTGAGGCCCAGCTGCAAGATTATTAAAAGATCAGCTATGGGCAAAAGATAAAGGAGCTGGCAGCAGAAAAAAATAACAGGATAAGAAAGCATTGCACAGACAGCACATAAACAGTTGTATTTAACCAGTTAGATAGTGCCCTGTGGCATATGAAGAATGTATTGTGCCAATCAGCACTATGCTTATATTATGTTATCAGCCTGACTGTGTATAAAAGGGCTATTGCTACTCTCCATAAATGGCAATACTTGGATTATATTAATCTGCATGTTGTCCATTGCGCTCTTCCCAAGTTCCCATTCCTTACAGTTTCACCCCAGGGGCTGTGCAGTACTTCCTGATGTCCTCAGGGTCTCCCTTGGTCAGATTGGTGACCCCATGGATGGGCAGCAAGGAGAGCAGCTAGAAACAGTAATGAAAAGGTGATATTAAGGAGCAATTTGATGTTTTTGTATCGTCATATCTTATAATGTGCGGTTTGAGTACTCATTAAGTGGCTAGATTTAAGAGAACAATTACCTGCCAGAAAAAAAAATACCTGCGGCCTTCTCCCTGCCTTTTAACACCACCACCACCACAAAAAAAAAAAAAAAAAAAAAAAAAAAAAAGTATTTAAGAGGTTTTTCTATCTGACTCAGATTTTATTTTCAAGTTCATGACACCCCACGGAACCCACAGAAAACTCAACTAGGAAATGTACATTTATAAAGCTGAAGTTCTCCTTTGATAAGCATTTTTGTTCAAAATACAGGTCTTCTGGCTTTATATCAGTGCTAAGATCAGAATGTGATTCATTAAAGTCATCCCCTCTTTTTTTAAATGCCATTATTTTTAATCTTCAGTTTTATCAAGGCCTTTCACGTGTCATGCTGATGTTTACAGGATGGCCAAAGAGCATCTTTATTTTTAGTCAAGGTTCTCCTTTAAAACACCTTGCCAGTACAATGTGTCTGTGCTTGATTATCTAATCTATGAACAGATCAGTCGACTCAGGGAAAAATGTTAACTTGCTCCCAGGAGGCCAGAATAGCTGTTTCACAGACATGTATCTGTATCCATCTCTTGCATCTTTGTGATTCTGGTAAAATAGATTAGTTAGCAACAGAAAATGCCTTGTACTTGGATTGTCATTACTGTTCATAGATCTCAAAGCACTTTTCCAATGTTAATAAAAATAAATAAATGTTAATTAAGATAAGTCACCCAGACAAGTATGACTATCATTGTTTTATGGATGGGGAAGTAGAGGAAGCTTAGATGACTTGTCCAAGGTCATATAGTAAACAGGCAAGTCAAATGAAAAAAGAAAAAGGTCTATTGTAAGTGTTAGGTAATTTTTAACTGCAAGACATAAGCACTGCCCAAGCACATGTTGTTAGGGACACATCCTGCAAGGATTTTTGTCCCATTTTCTTCATCATCACCAGCAGGAGAGAGAGCTAAGCTCTTGTCTGTTCTCCAAGCTGCAAAGAAACAAGTCCACTGTTATCCTGAACTTCTCCAAGTTATTTGGGGAACACATGCCTGCTTTCTCATGATTTCATAATGGAACTGAGCTGAAATTCAGGCACAGTCCGTAAGTCATGACTGAGGAGTCTGCTGTGTGTCAGGAACTTATAGTTGCCTTTAACAATGTAGACACTGTTAAATAGCTGTTAAAGCAGGTGTGTAGAACATATTCTTTAGCAGGTACCTGAGGAAAAAAATTAAACCCACTGTGAGAAGTCTTTGTGAAATTCAAATATCCAAACTGCATTTCATTACTGATATTGAAGCAGTTTTATTATGTGCTTCTAATGTGTGTCCAACACAGAATTACTCATTAATTCATCCAAGAAGAGCTAAACATGATTTACATGGGTCTTTTATCTGATACACAAGGAAAAATCCCAAACTTGAATCAATATACTGTTGGTTGATATATAACTGGTACACTGGGGCTATAGGATAAACAAATGTCTTCAGTTTTTGACCAGCCTTGTTCTGTCTCCTGTTTAGAAAGCAGCTCATGCTTTCCTTGGCATTTGTCCAGTTGCTATCTGGACTGAAAGGTTACAGAATCACACATATTATGGCTCTGCAAGAAATAGAAGGGCCAGTGAGTCATGTATTTTCTGTGCCTGAGGCAGAGAAAATACTGTTCCTTTCTCTGAGTTTCCTTCCACCTTCAGTCCTTTAAAGTAAAATCAAGCTTAAGGTATCAACCTGCATTAGCAAGTTTGGTGACTGACAGTTTTATTCATTTTTTTGTCAGATTCTTAAATGCAATGTAGCCAACAGCATATAAAATTTACTTCTCTCCTAATATTTGTACCAGAATTTCCATCTAGAAACTTCCCCACCCCCCCACCCCTTCCTATTTGATTTTCATAGAATGTGAAAAGGAATAAAGGTTTAGATAAGAGCTAAAATTCAATTCAAGCTGATAAAGACAATTGTTTGGATCATTGTTTTTTCAATAAGGCCATCTATTCTTTGGCTACATATTGATCAGATATTTTCTAATTTACAGGAACTCTGATTAAATAACACAACAATCAGGTAAAAAAATGTGATGAAAATGTCACTGTTCAGTTTGTAATATGGTTATTCTAGACTGCCCGTTAAAAATATCAAAAAAACTAAATCACACTCCCAGTGAATCTTCTATTTTAGTGAGATACAAAATTCTTTAAGTCTGAATGCTGAAATTAGTCCTTTGGTTCAAATTAAGTACATCAACCTACGTCTGCTCAACACAGCCCAGCCCTGTCCAGTTGCACCCAAGCTCCCTTGCAGTGAATTAGCTCAGCTACCACAAGCTGCGTAGCCAAACTCCACCAGCAGCCTCCCAGCCTGTACAGAGCCCACTTGAGCAGAAGAACAGGAAGCAATGTGGCCATGTCTGACATGGCACAGGAGTTATTCACAGGTCTTAATCCAGATGAAACAGCTGGGTAGAAATAGTAGAGTGTCATTGGCTTCAGAGCTTTTACCTAGCATGGTGCTCAATGTGAGCTTTGTCCTAACTAAGTGCAAATTAGTCAGCCTTCCTCTTACCTATTTTTGTGGCTTCTCTCTTCCCATGCAGAGTCCATCCCAGGCAGAATTTTTGCATGTCAACTACAGCTTCATTCCCAAGTTAATACAGAGGTCTGACGGCAAGATTAGTCATATCCTCCCAAAATTTTCACCCTTAAAAATCCTTTTGAACACCCTGAATTTGCTCCACACAACACTGGTATTTCTGTATCAGTCCCTGATGTCTCCTTTCTATGTGCAGGGTCTGCTTCTGATTTGATCAGTCAAGCACTTGGCTTACACCCAGACACTGCCAGGAGTCAGTCTGAGGACTGTTTTCTCTGCCTTACATCAGACATGGGTATAGTTCTGAAAACATTCCCTTTCTTACCAACTTGTCCAAATACAAAGCATGAGAAGCTTCTTAGAAGTGGGCATAAGTGCAGAAGTGTGCAACATTTGTGTTTACTGTATTATAACATTTGCAGGAACCAAACGGTGATCCCAGAAACCATTAATGTTCACCACCTCAGTGGTAGATAATTTCACAGAAACTTAGAAGTTTTTGATCACAGTATATTACAGTTTTAGAAAGTAATTAGGTGACAGATCTGTTCTGTTATTCCCCCACTATCCTCCAGGGGAAGATGAGGAAGGGAATAAGGAAGAAAAACCTTAAGGCTGGAATTAAAAACTAGGGTAGGCTTAATGAAATTACAATACTGTTAATGAATTACAAATACATATAAAACACATATTTATGGAACTCACCCTCCTCAGTTGGTAATTACTTCCCAACCTGAAAAGTCCCACACCTAACTCAGCAGCAAATGGGAGGGGGGAGGGGCAAGACCAGGGTCTCAGTGACGTTGGATCACAGCAGCCTTGGAGCAACCAATATGGTCCTACCTGAGGAGGCAAAAGGAAACCTACCTTGGTAAATGATGCTCTCCTCCAGTGGGGACACAAACAGGAACAGCAATAACAGGGAGGTCCCAACCCAGCTAAGACACCAACAAAAGAAGCCCACAAAAGGAGCACTTGGGAGCTCTTTTATACTGAGCCCCATGGGAAGGAATATTGTGAGTGGTCCATTTGGGTCACCTGGCCCATCCTCTCCTCCCCATAGGTCCAGCTGGTCCCCACTGTAAGTGTCTTATGTACAGGCTGGCATTTGCTGGGGGTGTCCCAGGTTTTGGTTTTGGTTTTGGTTTTGGTTTTGGTTTTGGTTTTGGTTTTGGTTTTGGTTTTGGTTTTGGTTCCATCCTGGTCCTCTCAAACCAGGTCACTGTACTAACACAAAGTCAGTAAGAGCTATATTTTTTTTTATGCTCTGAGCATGGCAAAGAAAATCTAATGCATTTTCTTGCATGACTTTAGTGTATTTTCCTTATCTCTTCTTACGTTGCCTTAAAATATGATACGGCAATTTTCAGGTAGAAAAGGAAAAACTAAAAAGCATGTAATTCAGCTCACAATGGATTTTACAGGCCTCAATGGAATTAATTACTGAGAAGTTGCACATGTAGTAATTAATTTCATGCAATTCGGCACCATCTGCAGAGGCATTATTTCCTTTCAAAGATACTGTAATTTGATGTAAAATAGAAATTGTTGGGAGTTTCTAGGCAGCAAAAGCTTTTGTATCTTGTTTATGCCAAAGCAATTAGATAAGGAAATTAAATATTATTTGAAAAACATAACCTCCTTTTCAATGGAAGAGAAAGTGACTTTCAGTAGTTGGTAAGGGAATTGCTTACAGTTACAGAGATTTGGGAAAAAGAAACTTTGATTTAGGACTGGTTTTCTGCTTTAAAAAATTCATTTTTTGGAAAGTGTATTATTGCATTTAACTTTGTACCAATTGCAAACAGAAGCCACAGGATATACATAACTCCCTTGAAGTAAATCTCAAAACTGCCCTCCCTAAATTATTTATATATAAAAATGTTACTTTTCTGTTTATTTTTTTTTCTTTTTCCCTTCATGACCTTTTATATAACTTATCCTGGAATAGAAAATAACTGACTACAACCATTGTTTGTATATATTTGTATAGATTTGTATTTGTTATATTAGGGGGTTTGTTTGTCTTTTTTTTTTACCCTTTACACTACTTGTTAGAGTTCATCTATACTGAAAGAGCAATCCCATAAACTAAAATTAATTCAACTTAATTAAAGTTAAGCACTTTGTTTAGCAGTGCCCTGAAATATTCAAGAGCATTCCTCATTTGCATTTTTAAATACAATTTAGAGCCAGAAATATTGTTAAAGAAGAGATAAGAACAATGTACCAGAATTTACTCTGTGCATCAGCTGAACAACACAGGAACCTCTGGAAAATCAGTCTGGATTTTTCCACATATTCATGTAGCACTTAACAAAAGAGCTGATTCTGCTGTAGTAGTGGGGAAGTGCATTTGTTTGTGAGGGAGATGATGTTCACATAGCAAGGCTTTTTGTCTGTGATATGTTAGGCAGTGTGCATGGTTCTTTAGCAGTAATAATGAATGGATTACAGCCCCATCAATCTGTTCCCATTTACTGGAACTGGAACAGGAATGGTTCTTGTTTTGAAAACAAACAAAGCAACCAGAAAAAAAAAAAGCCCCCCAAGCCAAAAAAATGCAACCAAAACAAAATACATGTGATTATTTATTTGCTTTTTTTATCACTTAAAGTATTCAATTTCAGCCTATTGCCCTCTGTAAAAGCAAACTGGGACAACAGAGACCTGAAACAGCTGGAGAGCACAAAAGCCTTATCATTGCAAAAATAGGTACCAGACCAGTCAGGGTCTATATATTTTCCACCTGCCAATCATATCCTGAACATGATTTTTCTTTCTGTCAAGTATTCACTGAAGTCTCATGTCTAACAAGTAGCCTAGATAACAGCATTAAAATTACATTTTGAGCTAAAGGAGATGGCATCATGAAAGTCACATATGAGAACAGTGTAGAATGATACAGGTGATTGATTTTAATGCAATCTCTTATCAAAGCCAGATGCAGTAAGCAAGCAAGAACTCTTTCCAATGCATTTTACAAAGGAAACATGAACACAGTCTACAGCATCCCCATGACAACTGCTTTTAAACAAGCAGAGTATCTTTACCTAGATAAGTGAAGCTGGTGAAACATGAAAAAATTACAGTGAGGCTTCCCTATTTTTGAAGACCAATATTAATCCAGATTCTGTGTGAATGTGTACTAATATGGAGCTGGTGATTAGATCTGTGAAATCCCCAGTTCAGTAACAAGGAAAAAAAAAAACCAAACAACAACAAAAACCCTGAAGGAATGAACTTGAATGTCATTTTGAGGGTCTGAATAGGGCAATACTTTTTTTTTTTTTTTTTTTTTTTTTAAGGACCTTGAAAACACACTTCAAAAAATGCCAGAGGAATTGGTTATTTTTGTACTATTCTTACTGTCATTATATTCACAAGAGAAGAGATGAATAGTTTGTTTGAGGGATTGGAGGCCAGAGAGATTTGTTCACTCGACAGCCCTAAGAATTCCTCAGGCCTGGATTAGCTGCCATTTCCTGATCCTTCTGTAATGTTTATCACAATAGGTTTTGACCAAACTTTAATGTTTTATATAGTCTTACTGAATATGGTCAACCTCCTTGTTATAACAAAAGGGCAGAGTAATGTAGTAAATGCAGAAAATAACACAATGTATTCACACAGAGAGGTCTTCATGTTATCATAAAAAAAGGCTGAGAACTTATGCAAGCTGATTATTAAACTGGGAATTAGTAAAACAAGCAACAAAGAAAATGTTGCAAATAATTGCTTCTCCAGACACTTAAAAGTATGATTTCCCAGTTCTTGCTCCTGCTGTATATGTAGCAATGCAGCCTCATGACAGTTTTAATTTAAAGGGCTGAAGTTCAACTCATCATTCTCTTTTTTTTTTTTTTCTTTGATTGAAAAAAATTATTTAGACTGTGAAGCATTATAATTTCTGGACAACCTTAAGTAAACAAACGATGTGATAAATTCATAGCTATCTGGCAAGAAGTTCAATTTTTAGTTATATACTGTGTTGAACAGACAAAACCACTGGTCAGTGCCTGTCACAGGCTCACCTAACCCACACCAAAGGTTTTGGTACCCTCTAACACACAAGTATGTGTGTATGCATTTCTGTTATCAAACTCCTCTGTATGATAGAGTCAGTGTCCATATGATGTGCATATCCAACATGAAAAAATTATTAATGTCCACAATCACTATCTACAGAATAACCCCAACTACTTAACATATTTCACTAACAGCACAGTAAATCTACAGTATGAGTAGTTTCTCCCTTCTGCCATGTTAACACAGCTTGCATTATATGTAAGTTTTTGTAAAAATACCAGTCATATTTTTACACACAAGCATATTTTCCTAGCCTCCATATAAAAAAAAAACCACCACCTGTAAAGGATTTGAAGGTCCTGCGTTCAACTTCTTACTATTTTTAAGTATGATGTTGAAATGTTATAGAAGAGCAATACAATTAAGCATCAGCAGCAATTTTTGAAACAAACCTATTAGAAAGAAGCCTGGTTCATATTTATATCATTTCTCTGTGATGTACTTTCTATGTCATTGTTGGTTTCCTTCTTGTTCCTGCTTCCAAAAAGGCATATGGAAAATTATTTGAAGCATACCAGAACAATAGCATGTGCTATCAGAGGTTGGCAGAGTGTATAATAAAGTAGATAGGGTGTCCTTTCAGTCAGATTTATTAACAGGCAGAAATGCTGCTAGGAAAGGGAACAGAGTTTGCTCTCTAGAATATCCTGGGGAACTCTTGAACAGACTTTGAACAGGCTTTGCTACATTGGCTTTGTTGATTCTGTTGTGATATAATAAATTATTCATTGTTAATGTTTTGAACTGTTTCTTATGGAACTCTCTTTGGAATGGTTCAGGTTTCAATTCTATAATCATAAACCCATGGCATGCTGACTAGGTGACCTTTAGTAGTCCCTTCCAACCCAAACCATTCTATGGTTCTATGAGTCTGTTTTCCACTTACCAAACACCCATCTTATAAAGACCATCAACATTTGAGCAAATGTTGTGTGGGTATTCCATGGCTTACTGCTATAAATGTTGCTAGAACAGTTAATTGCACTGTAAATGAGGTGGGTAAAACTTTGGTTTCCATATATTCTCAAGGACTGATTATTTTTATCTCTGGATACCACAAATGGTGGTATTTTGTTCAGCATCTAGCCTTATTACATACTAAATCTTTCTGTAATGTCTAATTTATGTAGCCAGAGCTTCTCCTCTGTTATAGTTTAAAAACCAAAAATATTGGTATGTTAGAAGTGTTACCAGTCTAATGGTATATAAAATGGTATATAAAAGTACATAAAAAACCAAACACACATAGAGAAGAATATGAGACTGGCAAAGCATAAAGGAACTGAAATATAAAGAGGCTTGCGTGGTATGCTCACTCTTTTTGAAGAGTAAGTAAAGGCCTTTGAACTACATGCCTTTAGATATACTTGTAATTTGATACTTCAAATTTCTATGTGTTTCCAAGTCTCTGTAAACTTACTCTACAGTAACAAATATAAGAAGATGAAATTAGAAGTCTGGATTGGATGATTTCTTGTTTTCATCTCTTTCTTTTCATTAAAAATTCTCCCATATCTCTCTACTCTGTAAATGCAGTCACAGATTGTCACAAAGGACTTGGTATTTCATAATGGTTATAGTAAAAGAAAAGTAAGGTGAGTGCAAATATTTACATATGGTAGACTGACTGAATTGTCAGAAGTGTAACATTTTGCGTTAAATTAAACACCTCATTTTTTAATATGTCTGTCAGAGAAGACATACATATTTATAGAGCAGCATAGGAATATGACATTCTAGTGAGGAAATGAAAATAACAAATTTTCAGCTCTCTAGAACATCAGAGATGTAGGCAATGTGATGGGCCACAAAGCTTGCAAGGCACTTAAAAACAAGCATCTCACAACAGTCACCTACGATACACCTATTCTCCTACAATACAAAAACTAACAACTTTTAAGAACAAAATTCCTAAAAGACTCATATCTATTCCTGCTCTAAATAAAACTCACTATAATATTGAGAATTAATATGCCGAGAGAGACATTTAAATCTTCAGCCCAGTGGCTGCAGATTCTCATAATCCATTGAATTCACAACTGAGTCCAGTGAAAAAAGTTCTCATCACAGTTGCTACTACAGACAAAAGAATATAATAAAATTGTAGAATAGTTTGGGTTGGAAGAGACCTTAAAGATAACCTAGTTCCAACCCTTCTGCCATGGGCTGGAACTCCTCCAACTAGACCAGGTTGTCCAGCCTGGTCTTGAACACTTCCAGAGAGGACATCCACAACTTCCATGGGCAACCTGTCCTAGAGTCTCTCACCACACTCACAATGAAGTATTTCTTCTTAATATCTAATCTAAATATACTCTCTTCCAGTTTAAAGACATTACCTCTTGTCTTATTGGTACATGCCCTTATGAAAAGTCCCTTCCCATCTTTCCTGTAGGATCCCTTCAAGTCCTGGATGCCCCTGGAGGGTCACCCCAGAGCCTTTTCTTCTCCAAGCTGAACAACCCAAATTCTTTCAGGCTGTTTTCAGAGGAGAGGTGCTCCAGCCCTCTGAGCATCCATGTAGCCCTCCTCTGGACTCGCTCCAAGAGCTCCCTGTCCATCCGGATAATGACCCTAAAAAGTGAAAGGAATAGTTTAAAAACTATTGGGATAATTTGGATGCTTTAAAATAATCTTAACTTTGAAAAACAATCAAACTGAGTTTTGTCCAAAGATGAAGACACAGTAAAAGCAATCTCTGATTCACAGCATTTATCTTTAAGAATTTTTGTATGGTGCGTGAAGGACAGAAAACAAAGAGTTTTAAAGAGTTTTAGGTCAGTTCACGTAATGTGAATTCTCAGGTAAAAAGTAGAAGCTGGAAATATAAGTTTACTACTTCTAAAAACCAAGTCGAAACAACCTAATACTCTTGTAAATCAATGTAATATGTTGTGGATTCAAAAGAAGTAGCTTATCCTGTATATGATGACTCTCACATTAGATTTTTTAAGCAAGAAAAGAAAATATGAGTGATATTAAATCATTCTGGAATAGGCTTGCTGTCAGAATGACTCATGAAGAAGTGTTCCTCAGACTTCTGCTGTGCATCCATCCCTGTTCCATAGTTCCATTTGTGACCAAAAAAGACAGACTAGAGTGTTTGTTTTTTTTTAAATCTGTGCTGCCAAAAAGAAGTAGTGGGACTGTATGTATTTTGGAGGCTGAGGTTTAGTTCAAAATCATCTTCACAGAGTAGATAAATAGTTTCCCCCCCAAAAAAAATTTGCATGTAGAAGTGGAAATAGCTGACCATAGTCTGCAGAGGAATGTATTGGTTCTTTGGAAAAGAACCTGAAAGTTACAGTATATAAAAGTTTGAATGTGAAACTACATCACGCTGTCATGAAAAAGACAAATATCAGAATGAAAGATATGTGATGTCTTCCTCCCACTCTATTCAGCACAGGAAACACTTTACTATATCATTCCTTCTCTCTTCAGCAAGAGTATGAGTTCAGTTTCAGGAAATGTACATGCAGAAAAATTAGAAAGAGGATCAGATACATAAAAAAAAATCTGTTCAAAAAATGATTAAATAAATGGGGTAATTTCACATAAAGAAAGGATGTCTGAGACAAGAATTCTTAAAATAGTCTTCAGCTCCCTAAAGACTTCTGCAATAAGAAACTAATCTCTACTACACATGCACAGTTGATGGAATGAGGAGAAAATACCTTAAGCTACAAGGAATAATAATTCAGGTGAGATATAAGAAAAACATTTTAATGGCCAGAAGTGAAAGACTGGAATATATTACCTTGAGGCTGTGGCATCTTCTTTGTCATCTTTTAAAAAAAGTTGAGCAGACCTTAGATGACAAGCAATGAAAAAATAACAGGTTACCTTATGGTAAGGCAGTTGATTAGGTGACCTCCCAAGGTCTCTTTCTAATGAATTTCTCTAGGCAGAGCAAAACTTAAAATTATGCTCCAGTGGCTTTACACTAAACCTCGTGCCCATTCTGTCACATTTCTCCTACATATTTTCACTTTACATATTTTCAAGGAAATTTTGTCTCTGCAGTAACCACTTTTATCTTAGACATCTTCAGTGATGAAGCATGTAACAAAATTTGACTTCCTACCCAGCATTAGGAAAAATAGTTTTCTCTGTATTTCAAAGACACTCTATCAAATGGCAAGATAACACACTTTATTTTTACACCAAGCAAACATTTTTTTGTGCTTTTCTGAGGCACTGTCATGCCTGAAAAATGCTGCTCCAGAGGCAGACCCCAGGGGCTTCCTCCCTGCAGAGCACAGCACAAACAGAAGTCCTTGAGGGATACTTAAGGACTTCTTCACCTTCCCTGTGGAAGTGATGGAAACTGAAGCAGAATTAGTATTAGAAAAGCCTGTATTAAATAGGCATTGCCTATGCTACCTGCAGATTTGCTTTCTGATGGAGAAGAACAACAACCCCAGTTGCAGCTCCCATGTATCAGTGCTCCTGGCAGTATCAGCCAAACACTCCTCCTGTCCCAACTCTCTGGGAATTCAGTCATTACCAACTCGGTTGCCCCCAATTTACAAACCTGCACATGCTTATACCTAGCTGGAATCTGGCCCCATGGCATTAAAAGAATAAACATGAGAAACAGAAAATTCAAGTACTGCCTCTCTATGACAGAGTATGAATAAATAAGAGAGAAAGATTTATAGTACATTAACCACTGGAGAATTCAACCACTATAAATATAGTTTACTCTTGAAGTTATAGTGACAATTTGGAAGTAATTGAAGGATACTGTGTGTAAATGTGTCTCTATATACAGGCAGGTCCATTCACCCAAAATTGTAGAGAATAAATAACATGCAATACGATTTCTTTTATACCAAAATGACACTCTAGAGAAAATGGAGAGCAGCAACAGGATAATGTGACAGAAAAAGGCAGACAAAGGACACTGTAAAAATGCTCAGGGGGAAGAAAAGGAGAAACAGGAAAAAATAGGACAGTGTGCTAAGGAAAAAAACCTAGGTTGCAGAGAGGAGAAATAAAGGTTGGTTGACATGATATGCTAAAACAAAGAGATTAAATGAAAGTGACAGGTGTAATGGGGAAGAAAAAATAAGAAGACATATGATAATAAAGTTAACAAAGCACTACACAGAGAAGCAGCTAGTACAATGCAAATAAAGATTTCTGTGCTAAAAGAGAAGAGATGATTCCAGGTAGACTGGAGATTTCCTTCTTGAGACTGAGAGCCTTGTGTGAAAATGGCACAGGAGCAAGAGCACAAAAAAATAAACACCTGAGGAAATAATGTGAAAAAATGTAAGATGAAAACCTGTAAGTTCTGTTACGGTAACAATGTTGCTTCAGTGCTGATGTGCTCTGGTTTAGCAGTACCATAGCAGCGCAAACACATCCAGATAAAGCTCTGCAATGATGGCATAAAAGACAGGATTTTTGGAAACGGGAAAGATAGTAGTGTGATGGGGCAGGAATGAGAAAGGAGTACAGCTCAAGCATATACTTGTGGATATCTCAAAAAATATAATTCATAGTGTTAAATGGCTTTTTCTTTCTTCCTCCAATGATTTTCCATATGCCGATTGCACACTAGTGACTCAAGGTACCATTTACACAGAAGATTAGATGCAGGAGGCTGTAGAGCATTCAGGACATAGGGCATTCAGGACAGAGCATTCAGACAAAGATATAACACAGCATCTCAAGAAACTGGTGCTTTTTCAAAAGTAGCAGCTGGAGTCCAGGCATATCCTAATCTTTCAGGGCATCTGAAGTAGCACTAGATACGTAGCAGCTAAGTCGAACCTAGAACAACCTAGTTCTTAAGGTTCTAAGGTTCTAAATTCTTAATATAAATATATATATTTATATATACAAATTGCCTATCACCATATTGATAAACATTCTTTGCAACCACTCTGACAGCAAAGGTAAGAAAGGGGAACAGGAGTCAGCCACAAGACTTTGCTGCCAGCCTGCTTGGCTGGTGTTTAATACTGCTGCTCCATCAGGGTTGGAGGGAGACCTATTGTGAATGGCAACGATTTACACTGTGACCTCTTGACTTTGTTGGACATAATATATGCTGTAAAAGTTTTACAGCTATGTGAATAGAGCTATATAATATTATTTCACAGCTATGTTCTAAGCAACTACTAACAAGTAGAGAGAACACTACCTTGCTACCTTATAACTTGTTTTTATGTGATGTGCCTGGGAAGTTGCTGGTGGGAAATAGCTGTGACTTTCACCTTTTCCACTCTTCTCCATCAAACTGAAAAATCTAACTCAAACGCAAAAGTTCTTCATTAACCAATAGCCAAGAAATAATTAATAATTAGGTCACCTTTGAAATATGCCACACGTTCACCAACATTCTCTCAGTTGTGAAATACTTCATAATTGACAATTCCAGGTATTGAGGTGTATCAATGATTATGATGTGCAGCTTTCATAATCAAGAAGTAAACATAAACACTTTCTATCTAGTAATGCAGGTACATTTGTGTGGAATATTATTTTTTAAATGTGTGTATTTGTCTTGAGTAGTACCTTCTCTCCCCAGTTGTACCTCCCTGAAATCACTGCATATTCAAGAGGATAACTCAGTGAACAAAAGGCAGTTAAAATGAATGTCAAGCCTGGCCATTTTGTTATATGGTTTTAGGGCATATTTCTAATTTCCTTGCTAGTCAGCAGCTCCAAACCCAATTGCATTTCCTAATTATTCCCAAATCGCTTGTAAGTAAAATCTTATTAGTTGTATGCAAAATGCACTGCTGTGTTTGGAACCCTGCACCCTTACTTGCTTACTACAACAGAAACTGAAGCTATACATAAAAATTTAAGTTGTACATGTCCTTCAGTATGTACTGAAAAGTATTCAGTACATGTCCTTCAACTGTCAGCTGCAAGATTGGGACTTCCTTTTCAAAGACTTCTTTCCTGAAGTTGCTCACTGAATCAAAAAATTGTACTTTAAACTCTTGAGAAAAAATGCCTCAAACTGCAGAATTTGCAAGCTGGTTCTATTTGCCCTCTGTAGAGGTAAATATTTGAGCCAAGGTGGGAAATGTTTACTTTCAAGGCATGGTAAGCATGGTTCCTGAAGCAGCTGAGATTCATAGGATTAGACATAGTGAAAACACGAAGCCAGTAAGTAAAGGAATTCTCATGTTCATGCATATGCTTCTCACAAAATGTTAGAGGCCAGAAAAAGAAGGACTGGTTGGCCTGATTTCCACTGTAAAAAGCATTAAAACGGTAGCTTCATAAAATAAAAGATCACAATTGCAAGATCCTTTGCCTCTCTTGGAAACTCTTCTCAATACAAGATTTAAGGAACTCTGCATAATATTGCATTTTAAAGAAGTTTATTAGAAGACTACAAATGATTCCAGTGAAGAGACAGACTCAGATACCTGTTGCCATTAGGCAGTTCAGTGACTGGAACCACATGAATCTGATATTGTAAGCTGCAATAAGAATTTTGTCTGTATTTTGAAGTATAATATTTGTATTTCAAAATTCCCATCTTCTTTTAAAATCCCTTCCCAATTTATGTTTACTGCTTATTCCTAACTGTGTTTGCCTCCTAATGGACAATTTTACAGCCCAAGAAAGCTTGAAAATGACCAAACTATCCAGAAACTCAGTCATCACAAATAGTGACACAGGTGTTTAACTGAGCTCCTCTTTGACAGAAATCTAAAAGATATGGAGGGTGCTCAGGAACAGCAGCTGAAATAAACATTGTAGGAAAAATCCCATGAAACAAAACCAGAAATTCTTTCATTTCTTTTTTTGCATTTTTTAATTAAAAGGCAGTTAGTGAAAGTACAGTGAAAGTACATTTATTGCCAATATATTCACAATTTAGTGTTTTGCAGTGTAATAACACTCCAATGTGTGAAAATTTTTAGAGGAAAAATGAACAATATAATGAATGGTTGAAAGGAAGAGTAACCAAACTTCAGTAATGCAGTAATCCTTATGAACAATAATTTTAACCACAGGAAAAGCAAGGGATGTTAGTACAAACACAATAATTTTTTTTTTTTATTTGCTTTAAAAATATTACAGATCAGAATTTACTTGTTGCCCAATAACATGCTACTGGATAAAATACTTCAATCAATGTTCTCTGATATTTTCCAGGAGCTACTGTGCAGTCTTTCAAGTTGAAGAATGTCTTTGAGATTTATAATGCATTTGTCATTGGCAGAGGGAATTCTACTCTCCAGTTTATTTGCTTTTTGGCAATCAATAAAGCTATTTGTACAAAAGTCCCTTTGAATTTGTCTAGTCTGGTATTTTCATTTCTGTGAAGTAAACAAACATGGGTTAAATAAGAACTTTTATTTTAGCTATTCTGTTTGTGACTTGAATCTCTTGAGACTAATACTTCTACAATTTAGAAGTTCAAAACATGCATGGGAGTCACTTCCATTTCTGTAAAAATCTTGGCCAGCAAAGGCTAGTAACCTTTACTGAACAAACTACAAAATTTGTATCTTGTAAAAAAGAACTAATATAACTACTGACATTTAACAGAATTTAATACTTTTAAACTGATTTACATTTTTCACTTGGCTGTGAGAAAGCTTCTGTGGGCTTCATTGTTTTCTGTACTTCATGTTTTGTGATGAATTTGTAAAACCAGAGTAAACTTGAGTTTGAAAAATTGTCATGACTACTCCTCAGCTCACAATGTCTGAGGAATATTTCTACTGAAAAATAGATTTTCTGCCCATTCAAGGATACATCCACTTTATACATCAACACTGAGACAGGCTCTTCCATCATATTTCTTCTTTCTGCCTCCTCTGAAGTGCTTTGTATGCCAGTGGCAAAAGTCAGCATCTAGACAGCATCCACACAGAATAATTTTGGCTGGAAAGACCTTTTGGCATAGTGATTTCTTCTCATTCTAGTCATTAATTTCTACTCAATTATCTTTGCTATTATATATTCCTCATCTCTCATTTTAGGCTTTACAGAGTTGCTTCATGCAGAGATACTGGAAATACATGAAGGCAGAGAACCTTGTAGGCTCTCTTGATACATATATTTTACCTTATGTGACAATATAGCATAGTAGGTTATGTTTTCTCTCCAGTAATCCAAAAACTTTACCAATGGCTTTTCTTTTAGTTTGAGGCTTGTACAATCACATTTGTATATGGCCTGGTATGTATGCGTTTAGAGATATATTTTGTCTGTTTCTGTGTCTCTCAGAAATTTCTAAAAATGCAGCCAATTTCACATTAACGTGACAGAGCAACTGGATTCACAAAGCATATGAGCTTCCTAGAAGTCCTGTGAAAATAAGCAGACAGGTGAAAAACAGACAAGGCCCAGTTTCACAGAGCAAGAGTGGCTTCCTCTTCTCTTCTTCTTCTTGAGACCATAATTAGTTAACTCACACCAGGTAATTGGATGGAAAAATAATGTAGTCTGAACTACTTCATAGTCCAGACAGTGAAAGATATTTTGATTTTTGAACAATTAGGCCTCTTATTGATAATGGCTTATTGATAAGAACAGCAATAAAGGAAAAGGCTGGGATAACTTCAACAAATGTACATGGTTAACTAGAATAAAGTGTTCTGATGGCTGGTATTCTCAACCAATTGGCTCCTTAACCCTAAGTATATCAGTCTTTCCTCATTATGAAGGCTAAATTAAACAGACAGATTTCTGTCTGTCTTACACAGGGTACAGCCACTTACTCACATGGTATAAACCTGCTGTTTAAAGATGTTTGTGAGAGAGGGTAAAGATTCACACACATACAAACGAGATAACATATACTTGCCTTTTAATGGTGAGAAAATACAACAGAAAAAATTAATTCAGCAGTCCTGAACCAGCAAATAATATTTCATATGCAAGCCGCTTCATTCCCAGCTGTGGTCTTCCAAATTGTTTCAATTACAGAAGCACTTGAAGTCCCCAGTCATCAAACAGGTCCCTGTGAAGTACAATACCTTTTAGATTTTTATGGAAAATAATATATCTTACTTCAAATGAAAAGAGAACCAAGATGTTGTCCAGTAGTCATTACAAATGAGGGTTACAGAAGCACCAGTTTTGTAGTCTATGTATCATCTGCATGTCATAAAAAAAGGATTAGAATAAACTGGTATAAGAACAATCTGCACCAACGTGGTGGCATTGCAAGGAAACAGGTTCTTGTGCTAATTCTATTCTTTGTATAACTGAACAAAAATAATTGCAAATGTTGGCCTTTCAGGGAGAGTGCATGATGAACTGCTCTACTCAGAGCAAGGAGCTGAGTGCTACCTTCTGCCACCACTGCTATCTACATTCCCCTCACCAACAAACTAAAACCTTATATTTCACATTTTTAAATACATTCTCTACAACTGAGAGCCACTGCAGGAGTATGAATGAGGGAGAAGTTTGTTAATTGCTGGTTGGCAGCAGAAACTTGTCCTGAGCAGCTGAAGAGGCTTGAAACTTTAGAAGTGACACTGGGAGAAGGCGCAACACTCAAGTTGCATCTTTCAGAAAGATTATTAATTTATCTTTTCCTTAGGGCTAGAGAAGGAGGGTGGAATTAGTCATGGTACACCCAGATCAGCACCAGTACAGGGACAAACAACACAGACAGGGGCAGATTAGAGGATACCTATAGGAACAGAGGGAATCTCCTATGTAGGGCACTATATTCAAATACACAAAAGACCTCCAATACTCCCAAGAGGTAAGTCCAACAGACACCTATAAACTCGTTACACAGGAAAAATATGGAAATGGAAGTGATGCATCCATCATCTGGAGGCGCTACTTGGTACTGCATATAAACTTATTAAATAGGAGAAACTTCAAGTAAAAAAAAAAACAAGACAAACCTTACCTCAGCTCAGTTCCCTCTTGCCCAGGATGTTTCCAAGCTCTTCTTTTTTTTCTAAAAACATCAGGTTTGACTCTGAGTGTATCTTCAATGTAAACAATATGAAATCAACACCACCACTTAAGATGCTATGGTTTTGGAAATCTGTACTCTATAAATGATCAAATAACAAGGTCAAGGTCAGAATAGTGTCTTGCTAAACAGACTGGCAGCTAATTGGAAAAATCTCTTGGCTGAGCTCAACTAAACTCCCTGTTGTATTTCTTCAGAATATGTCTGGTGTTTTATTTATGTGTGTAGTGTGTTGTGATTTTGCCTACTATGATTTGTGTTTGTTTTTCAGCCTGTTCTTGCAGATATTTTGCATGGAAATAATCCTCTTTCCAGCTCATCCTCCCCCACTTCTAACCTGAGTTATAACTTGATCTTTGAAAGATTTCCTGCAAATAATTTTGTCTTGAGTGGGAGGATTACAATAACATTCAGAACATTGATCTCAGTGAAACTTATAGGGCAAAAAATTGCACGGGGAATCATGAGTTTACCCACAGGCATGAAGCTTTAAGTTAGTCAGAGAGTTCATAAATATGTAGTGAGGAATGTCTAATATTGAACTGACAAATGCAGTTAAATGGTGAACAGACAAGGCTCAGGGGATAGCTATACAATGCATTGCATTTCTAAGTAGTCTATTTTAAATCTTATACTTTCAAAATGACCTGTAAGTGCTCTTTTTTCAATGGATGAATGGTAACGAACCTGAGTGCTCTCTAACCACTTGTTTTTAGACAGAACTCTGCCCTGAATATCTCAGTGCTGAAGCTCTCTAAATTATCTTTGGATAAGCAGCTAAAATACCAGTGTGCCCGAAATACTTTGTCACTTCTATTTATTTAGTCTTGACTTGAATATACTCTAAAGAAAGGATTTGTTGAAGTAGAAAGTGATGAAGAAATAGATACTGTCTATATCACATGGTTAATATCACACACTGACACCAACTACTGAAGAAAACTTGCATGATTTCCCTCTAAAAACCACTGCAGCTGGGATGATAAAGAAAGCACTTTCCTATCTCAGGCAATCGGTGTAATTCACTGTGAAATCAGGAGAAATCTTTAATCCTTATTAAACTTTTCTTAGCAGAGACTGAATACAAGCTTATAATTTGCTCACAATTACAATTTTCTACATAAAATTTACTCAATTATTGCATGTAATAAACAAGGTCTTGTAAAAAACAGGCCTTTATCCTGGAATCTATTAATTTCAGCATGAGGGATTATTATAACACTATCAGAAATCCAAACCTCCAAGAAGTTAACTGTTCAAGAACACAGCTGGAGCTGCACAATAGTCCCTCTGAGCTGCCACTATATATGCACTGTAAAGGAAATAGTGACTTCTGATTACATTGTATGTACTGCTTTGTATATAGTATAAAATACAGGCATTCGTTTTGCATATGATATAAACATAGAAAACATTTTAAAAGGAGATTTCCAGAAGGGTGAGAAGAGGTTATGCATTATCTAGATCTTCTTAAAACAGATAAAATTTTCTGAGCTGAAAACTGCTGGTAGAAGGGGTCTGACTTGTAGACTTCTGGGATATTTGTTCTCTCTGTCTTCAGTCCTCTATTCCAGGAACTACTACAGCCACTGGGTCTTTCACATGGCACCTGCAGCCCAGCATTCCATCTCCTGTATTAAACCAGGTTTGCTGCATTTGGTACCCAAAGGAGCAGATAAATGTTACAGTGATGGAGACTGAGCTAATAGGACTACAGAAGACTCCACTCTCTGTGTCTATCTTGCTTTAGGCCCATAGCAGAAGCATTGTTGTACAAAAGCTCATGCTCCAGAAAAGGATTGCCATAGCAAGTTCAAGAAAACACAGATCCTCAAAGTGACTTTAACAGAGAAGTGGTAAAATGGCTGGAGAACGCCTGTAAAAAACATCTTTTCACCAAAAATATCTACTGATTTAACTGTTAAGATAAATAGGGAGGTAGGCAGGCACACAGATGGACTTCTATGAGCTATAAGACAGTGGTCATGAAAATAAATTTCGTGAAACTCAAAGCTTTCAAAGTAGAGGAGTAAGTGTAAAGTCAAAAGGAGTCATTCTAATCTATCTCCTGCCTAATACTGGTCAAAAGTGTTCCCCAATACTGTTAAATCCCGCCAACATTACTGAAACACCTTTCAAAATTTGCATCAGGATAACTTTCTGCATTATAACCTGTAGTGACAACCTATGTCATTATTCAGTAAGTTGTTCCACTGGCTAACAATTGCAACATCTATAAATATTAATCAGAACAATCTTAGCATCAAACATCCATTTTCCTCTCTGAGTATGATTTTGAGGCAGAGCAGCAAAGTAACTGGTTCCTTTTACTTCTGTCATGACCACCCCTTGAAGCCTACGCAGAAGAGACACAAGGGTAGAACTGAAGGTGACTGACCAGGTTCTCTGTGCAGAGCACTCACACTTGTGAACCAGAACTGCATGACACAAGGCTTCCTCCCTTCTGGAAAACAAATCCTGGTACCTGCCTGCTTGACACATTCATGGTGAGGCTGCAGTGAATGATGGTGTGTGCGGGCCCTGCAGCTGCCTGCTTTGGTATCAGCAGAAATCCTGAAGGCTCCCATATATGCTACCATACACAGTGAACTGTCCTTTGCTTTTACTCCCCTCAAGATATTTGACCAATTTTATAGACAGACAAATTGCCTAACTATTCTCTTTCTAATTTTGTTTGGCTTATATGGACACACAAAATCAATAGATATTTTTAGTTACCTCTCATTCTCTGGACTCTTATTCCTGGTTAAAGTCAGTTCTTTCCACAGCACTGGTCGGCTATTGATAGTGATCAGTTTGTTACCATGCTCTGCTACTCTTTGGCAAAATGCTGAACTCTTTTCCCCTCTCCACTGTCACAGACCACAGCATTTTTATTCCCAATGAAGTTGGTTCCACTTATCTTCGTGCTTATGACTCTTCTTCAGATGAAGTGTATCTGCTCTGTCTCCCAGCACATTTGGCAAGCAGCAATGCACAGGGGATTAACTATTTCTGGAATTCATTCAGACACAGAGCTCAAGAAGGTCTTTGCACTTTGAGCAAAAGAGTGTCTCCTACCAGTTATTTATACTCTGGGTGTCACTGGGTTGTAGAGACAGCACCATGTCATGAATCCCTTTCCTGTTTCATTAGAAAAAGCTTTTACAAGAGGATTCAGTCTTTCATACTTGTAAGTATGTTGCAGGAGGAAAAAAAATACATTCATAAGGTTCATGCAAATCGCTTTACAGCACATACCTCCTACAAAGATCACTGTTCCTAAAAGCTGTTTGCTTTTGATGAATGACAGCACTATCAAGGCACAAGCATTTTATGCTTCATTCTGCCCAGTATACACCTATCTGTAAACCCAAGCATGCATACATTGATTTCAAACCAATTTCCTTCAGTCAGGTAGAAAAAGTATCTGCCCAATACAAATGCAAAATTGTTATTTCACCTAGAAAATGTTCAAGATTTGTTAATCAGTTTTTAGTTTGTGAACATCATTTAACAGATATGAGTATTCTTTACACGTCCAGTTGAAAATGTGGTAATCACATTTGTTAATAATTCCTAAACACAGAGTTGAACAGTTGGATATGACTCTAATAGAACACGTTTAGCAACTACTGCATACTTTTGCACAGAAAAACCCAAACAAAAGCAAAACCAGAACAAACCATTCCTAGAGATCTTTAGGGAGATCTCTAAAGAAAGAATTAGACCCATAAGAAGGATGCTTATTGCACATTTGAACATTGATATTGTTCAGATCATTGCTCCCTTAGACTTTGATGTCATTAATTCCCTGCAGGTCAAAGCACTGTATTAATGAATACATTCTGGAGACCAGTTTTGGGAGGGTATTTGAAGAATAAGCACACCTACTACATTGAGCTTACTCCTTGATTTCAAAAGTGAGCCACACATACTCTTGATATCCCTGTTAGAACTCCAAGAGCTACAAATAAAAATGCTAGGAAGAACCATGATGCAGACATTCTTCTCTGTTCTAGAAATCATCCAGTGAACAAAGACCACTGAAAGCAAATCATTAAATAAACAAGTAAAATGTGTTCAGGTGGCAATACAAAGTTTCTAAGAGAATTAGGCAGTAAGCTGGACTTGATGGTTCTAAGGCAAGTGAATTTAGGCTTCCCTTTCCTCAGATAATATCATGACATCCAGTCTTTGATATTCATATGCTATTACTTCTACAACAAGGCTTACTGGGGAGAGAGAGCAGTGTAAGAAAGTGGCCCTTGGACCAATAAAATGAGAGACAGCAAGAACTTCTGCTTCTAGATGATGTCTCTGAGAAGCAGTAATATTTCAGAAGAGATGTCAGGAAATAAATTTTTCTCCTTTTTTAAGGCTCCATATTCCTAAGGACAGTTTTGCTGAGTAGTGTTCCGAGATCATTGCTGCTCATTTGTTTTGTTTCACAAATAAGTTGGGATCATACTGTCCAACTTCTACACACAGACATCAGATCCGATTGTATTTCCAGCATAACTTACTATGCAAGCAGTTGCACATTGAGAGGTCAGAAGTTGCTATTCCCATGAACATACTAAATGTGAACTATTAAAGCAAGTTACCAAGGCTTGGTTTGCTTCCCATTAGCTGAATGCTGAGCACATGCACATGCAGAGCTGCCACAGAGCAGCTGCCACCCAGTAGTGTGCACATATCCTAAGACTTTAAACTACTTTGGCTCTTTAAAAGCCCCATTCAGGTAATGGTCTCAAAGTGCTCATAACATTTCTCTCTCTCCTTTTTTCTCTCTCGTATTGCTTTATTAGCTAAATATAGACTTATCTAGTGTGTGCATTAAAAGGCAGAACAGGTAATAAAAGCAGAAGTATAAATACCTTCTCTACTTTAGGAAATTACATTGGTGTAATTTTCCCTTCCTCATTTGAGTAGTGTGAGACCTTAGTGCAAACAAGGACTGTAACATTAAAATGTGTTCAGCAATATTGGTCAAATCAGCTACACAGCTGGGTCTTGATAAAAGCTGAATAAAAACCCTGCAGGCCTTAGAAGGAGATGAAAATGGAGCACTGTCCAGGAGACCCCAAAGGCACTACACAAAACATGTTGCATTGTAGGTATCTACTGAAAGTTAGTAGCCTGAGAAAGAAACCAAAGGAGAGCTCCTACCAAGTAAGGGCAGACAGAACAGAAGAGAAATCCTTAAATTCTTTCATTTTGGTACCCCTCACCTGGCAGATGTCAGTGTTCCTCACTACAGCAGTTCTCAGTGTTCCTCTCTTAGCATTCCTTCTTCTAGCTGGTGCTTGGTAAGGATTGCCTTGACCCAAACACTCTTTTTTATTCACTCACTGAACAAAAAGTTGAGGGAGTCCAACCCAATCACTCTAGCTGGTGCAGGTTTTCACCTTAGGTACACACCTAAGGCTATCTATCAGCTTTGTGGACTTCCCAAATTTCCTATGCATTTTTCTTAAAAGATATTTCTTATCTGAAAACACTTGCCAGTCTAAATTCCTATTGCTGTAGTTGAAACCTTATTACTTCTTGTTCACCTCAGTGCCCATGGAGACCAGCAGGTAGAGATGATTTACACAAGAACCCATCCATCTTCTGCATGAAGTCTTCTTCTGTATGAGGCTAATCAAAACCAACCTTTTCCATCCTTTCTTGGTAGGCATATTTTTTAAATTTAGCTTCTCTCTCAACTCCTTCCATCTTGCATGCATCCTTCTCAAAATATGGTGTATAAAACTGAACTCGGCTCAGAACTTTATCCAAGACTACAATGTGACTGGATGTCAAGGTATATAAAAAAATAGCAATGACAGATTTATATCTGATATGATTAATTTTGCAATTTCTATTTTACCAGTTGAATCATCTATATCAGAAATTATTAATCCAGTATGTAAGTGGTCTTTCACTGTGAAAGCAGAATAATTCATAGGAAATTATACTTCTAATAATACCTGCTCCTCATTTGGAAAATACATACCAGGCTGGTTGACTGGTTTTCACTTTCTGACTCATAATAACATACAGAACCAGCACTGCTGCACAGCAGGAAATTCACTATTCATTCATTTAATTTCCATTTTCACTTTATATTTTGTAGTTGGATTTCATCTTCCTGATTTCACATCACCTCTCAAGTTAATCCAAAGCTAAAGTAAAGCAATGGCAAAAGGGAAGAAGAGTATGCTCCAAGTCTGCCACTAAATAGAGGGCTGGATGGGTTCAAAAGTGCAGAATTAGTGAAACTTATTTCTTGAGAAAGAGAGTATGAAATCCACAAACTGTCACTAGGTGAAGAACTTCATTTCCAATATCCATTGCTGTCACGAGTGCCAAAGAGCAGTGGATGTTGAGGAAAGTTGGAGGAAGAGGTTGCATCTTTTATATGGCTCAGCCCAGATAACTTCTACTCATGCCTTTGAATGAATTCATAAGACTCCTCAGAATGCTGAAAATAAATCCTTTCTTTTTATTCCATCACCCCAAACTACCAGTGAAAATATTGACACACATTGAACTCAGATTAGGATTCTGTCATATTGCATGTGATAAACTTTCACAGTTTGACAGGCAGCAATTGATAACTACTATGCTATTACAGTTTTTCAACAACTTGTGCATCAACTTTACTATAATTTCATCATCCATAATTTCATCATATTTCCCTGAGAGTGTCGTAGCGGATATCATCAAATGTCTTACTCAAGTCAAGAACTATCACGTCTTCTGCTTCTCTTTTTGTCCTCTAAACCAGTTATCCTGTCAAAGAAAGAAATTAGGCTGTTTTGTTGTTTTTGCTCTTAGCAAATCCATATTAGCTGTCTCTTATCACCTTATTATTCTCCAGGTACTTTCAAATTGATTGCTTAATAAATTGTTCCAAGAACTTTCAGGTATTGAACTTACACTGTCTATTCTATAATTCTCGGGATTCTCCTTCTCTATGGGTAGGTGTTACTACATGAGGGACCTTTTCCAGTCCCTCAGAGACCTTTGCTGTCCCATACTAGATCTTGGAGATAAATGGTGATGATGTATTACACTCTTATGATTTATTACTTGAAGCAGATGTTATTTTGCAAGAAGAACCTAAGCTAAAATCAGCATTTCAAAGCAGAATATTTACAATGTTATATAATTTTATCTGCAAGTTAAGACCTTGCATAAACCCACTATATGGAAATACCATTGCCCTCAGAATATGTTTGTGTCCATTCCTTACAAAAATATTATTTCACTTTAAAATAAGTACCTAAAATATTATAATTGGATTTATAGGAAAATATGGAAGGCAGAAAAGAAAATCAGGCAGGCAGGCATGAAGGAAGGACCTCCATCAACAAGCTACCCTAAAATAACAATAAATAAAAAAATAAATAAACAATAAATAAACAATAAATAAAAAAAACCCAGAGGTCTTCTTAATTAGAACACATGAAAATATTTAAAGAAGTATATGTCTGTCTGTCCTTGCTTCTACTTATGTAGGCTTTCTGGACTGCCTCAGGGATGCAGAAATTCCAGATCCCCTTCCTTAGGGGATCTGGAAAAACTAAACTATAGCCTCCCCAAAAATATAGCTCTCCCTAAAAAGTTGTTTCTTATTAATTTAGCTTAAAGCATAACAGCCCCTTTGTATGTTCCTAGAAACACCTATGAAGTAAATAGTTCTCCAGATCACAGGGAAAATAAAATGCAGCTTGAAGATAAAAAGACTGTAGGCTGATATTCCAGACAGCTTTGTTACTATTTAAAGCTGCTATTCTGTTTTTAGGTGAGAATGACATATTCTGTAGGGAAATTTTTCCTAATTTAAAGAACCCGGTATACAGTTTTATTTTTGAACATAATCGCTGGTGAACATGACATACTTTGTGCATATTCTTAACTGTTCTCCTACATAATTTTATGCACAAAGCATTAACTGCAGTTTACTCATAGCAGTGAAGTTATTTGTATCCACGACTTCAAGACCGTGGTCTGCTATTATCTTCAAAAGTCTGTGAAAATAGGATGCTTCCAGAGAAACCCTTCTGTTTATCAAATCCTGCCTTCACTCTGGAAAGAAGTGGTCACAGAAATATCTGAAGTACAGCAGAGGTAATATTTTAGCAGTGTGATAGAGTCAATGCTTAAATTCACTATTGGTATGTAATGGAATACACTCAATAACAGGAGCAATACTGACTGCACTTCAAAAACTGTCTTGGGTAGGTGGAAGCACATAGGTAAGAGTTACTCTTTAAACAGAAGGTAAAAGTTAAGGTCATTTATTCAGTTTAAGGGATAAAAAAAAGAAATAGTGCAGACAAAGCTGGCTTTCAACATTTCCTTTTCCTCAGAACAAATTTGTCTTTTTATAGATTATAGTAAGCTGTAAGGAGAGTGAGATGTCAAGGAATTGCAAGAAATCCTTTATGAAACAGGACAGGCAGACAGTGACAGCTGGCAAGAAGTGGAGACAACTAAAGTGAAGGGGATATTTCTAAGAGGCATCTCTGCTCACAGGGTGTCTCTTGTGGATATAAAGAATGGCTTGATAATGAGTAGGGCTCTGATTTCAAATGTCCAAACGTGATGAAAGAAGGCAAATTCTGTTTCACTCCCCCATTGTTCCATCTGCTGGAATGTGCTCCCATGTCTCATTGCACACAGCCTGCACGTGCAAACACCCCCAAGGCCCTGGCTTCATCAGCAACAGCATTCTCCTATTGCTTTCAAATATTCCACATAAAGCATGTTAGACATGTTCCCTTCAGTTTTCACTGGCAGGAAGAAGCACAAAACTATGTCTAAGGGTCATTTTTTGTTCCATTTGCTGCTAATTATAAGTATAGCCTGTGCAGCATTTCCTCACAAAAATCTTTTCAACTTCTCTCATAGCACATCACTTCTTATTTTCTAAACGGATGCTACATCAGAAATATTCTCTGGTTTTGAGCTACATCCATTTTAGCTCTCTCTAGTGTCCACCCCTCCCCCACAAAATGCTACTCGTTGGAATTTCAATCAGATCATTCTGTAACCTATTTAGATGCTCAAATTATCATCAAGGTACCTTGAAATTCAGGATTGCCTCCAAAACCTGGTAATTGTCTGATTGCCTGACTGCCTGAGTGTGAAAATGAGTGAAAATGTGAACCTTACATGTGACATTACAACCAGTTATGGAAATAATAAAAAAGGTAAGAGGCTGTGGTGAGATTACTGGTCATTATGCAAACTGTACAACCAGAACCCACGCAGGACAGTGCCACAGATGTTAACCATTACATGTCAGTGTTTCTAGAACTACTTAACATAGGAAAGATGGTATGCTAAGCATGGAAAAATATTAAATTCATATTCAACTCCAGAAAAAAAAAAAAAAAAAAAAGAAAGAAAGAAAAAAGAAAGAAAAATGAAAAAGAAAAAGAGGAAAAAAAAGAAAAAAAAAAGGAAAAAAAAAGAAAAAAGGAAAAAAGAAAAAAAGGAAAAAAGGGAAAAAAAGGAAAAGAAAAAAGAAAAAAAAGAAAAAGAAAGAAAAGAAGAAAAAAAGGAAAAAAAGGTGAAAAAAGAAAAAGAAAAAAAAAGAAAAAAAAAAAAGGAAAACGAAAAAAGAAAAAAAGAAAAAAAATGTAGCCAGAGGTTAATTTGATTCTTACAATTGAACGAAAACTACTCCTACATTTCCAGGTAATGAGAGAGGCAGGCAAGATGCTGCTTTGCAAGATGTCTCACACAAATTTCTTTACAAAACTCTCTCTAAAGATAAGGAGAAATGTCTGAGGAAGAAATATGGTTGAGTTGCAGATAGTTCTTAGAATACACAGGCAGGGCAAATAATGAAAGAAGCATCTTATTGGGAGAAAGGGGACAATGTAAAGCACTAAAGAAATAATAATTAAAAAAAATTGGTAGAATGGTCTGGCAAAATAGAAGTCTCAATTGAAAGCAATAAAAGGAAAACAAGCTGTGAAAATTATATGAATAAAATTAATTAATCTGGGAGCACAGTCAAACCAAGGGTACAATCAGTGAAAAAAAGGCTAACTGTAAAGAGACAACAAATGGAGGGGACATTCTGACAAAGTGTTAATCCTTGCTGATCAAACAGATCCAAAGAGTCCAGGCATGCTGCAAGGACAGGGCAGCTTTCAAGGCAGAAGGGATGTGAGCACTACACTACCAGCAGAAAAAGGAGGTAGAAGGAGGGCTGGTGTAGATCGGAAGAGGAGAGCTGATGGTGCAGATGGCGTAGCTGCTGAGCTGTAAATAGCTAGAAAGAGAAGTGTGAACAAAGCATCAGAAGTTCAATCTTTTAAGCTTTTGATAGAGGTGATACTCAATGACTGGCAAAACTTGGTCTGTATCAATATATAAGGCCACCTACCTAATTCAGGCAATGACAGACACGATTGTCATTGTCAGTTAAAAAAACACAAACAACCAAACAAACCAAAAACACACGAAGAATTATATTTCTAAGATTTCCAGACTGAATCATCAAGAAAGTTAGAATAGAAGGAACAAGACAGAAGACAAGAGAGGATGTTAAATAGCTAGACTGCTGTTCATGAGGCCAGGAATTAGGTTTAACAGAAATAAAAAAATAAATAAAAATAAAAATAAATAATAATTAAAAAAAAAAGGTGTGTCACAAGGGGATTCAGTTTGGGATAGCTCCAAGAATGGAACCACACCAGTCATTGGCATAACATTTAATATTTATGTATCAGGATAGTTATAGGAGGTAGGCAATGTTAACTTCAGATGCACACCAGTTAAAGCTCCTGTCTCAGCACACAAGGAACAGGACATGCACCTGTGATGGCTCAATGTGTCTCAGTCCTGGTTGGCTGCCTGCACAGCAGTTCCATCCTGGCCTGAGATTTCTGCATGGTGTCAAACTCGTGTATATGAATGTTACCCACAGGGGGCTAGGAACATACCAGGAGAGTTGCATCTCTAGTACTACACAACAATATACAACATTACATATTACAGATGTAGTAATACAACAACAGTGCAAAGTGATGTAGAGAAGCTTGACTTCTGGGCAGCTTTATGAACAGTAAGGACAGAAGCTAAACACGGCAGTGTCATTTGGGTGTTAATGCTGTTTCAATAATCGATAGCATGATGGCTTTACAGTCACACCTTCTGGAGAAATTTAAATACATGAAAACCTTTTCCCCATACCTTCTACCTGCCATTATTTGAATACAAATCAGTTGCACAAGCCTTCCTTGAGTTATTCTTAGAAGAACAACCTTTCTTATGTGTTCCCCGTGAATGCAAATGTCAGTTTTATCATGAAGTAGGGCATAAAGCAGGTTGGTCTGGAAACAACATCCTCTTCTGTCATGAACCAGGATCAGAGCTCCAAGTGCCAGGAGATGGAGGTCAACATGTGCATCAGAGCCTGTCAACAGACTCTAATGTAAAGGTTTGCACAGGACATTTCTGTGCTGTCTCCCCAGCCGGGGTAGAGAAGAAATTGTAATTCAGTTTCACAGTATCTTCACAAGTTTCCATGGTGATGCAGGAAAAAAAAAAAACCAACCCGACAACAAGCCTGCAGGATGTCCTCCCTGCTACCAGTGTGTTGGGAGGTAATTTATGATAAGGAGCAGGAGCCTTTCAGACATTTCTCTGGTCATCCTTGCTCCAGACATCCGTGAAAAGTGGGCAGTGTGATACAAGAGACACAACTGCATGACTCAGTAATGCCAGAGAAGCTGTTGCTATCATGCATCAGTACTGTGGTACCTCTTTTGGCAGCATAACAACATGGCTGTATAATACTTACAATTGCATGTGTACATTCATTCCAGAAACTGTTTTTCTCTAAATGGAAAATGGAAGTCCATCTAGCAGCAACTTCAAATTTTAAGGAAGAATATTACCTTCAGACTATTTTTCATCTTTTCAGCGCCCTGTGACAGTCAATAGGAATGAGGGTAGCTTTGGAAGATTTATTACATCAAAAAGAAGCAGAGGCAGAGCCCCTGCCAAGTTCTTACACCCTTCTTTTTCAAGCCATGATTATGCCGGAGAGAATTCTTCTACAGAAAAATATAATGGGTTAATTTAAAAAAAATCCAAAAACTTTATTTATATTCCTTCACAAATTTATGAAAGTCAGCAGTCTAAACTGCTACAAGACTCAGATGAATTCTACAAGCTACACCTCTCAGGATGCTGAGCCCCCCAGAGGATTTGACTGAAGTATTTTAGAACAGAGTTTTTAGAGGGTTTTTTTTTTTTTAACCTAACCTGAAAGTTTACTACCCCATGGTGAGGACTGTTTACAATTTACCGTTCTCTCTAATAGTTTAACTATTGCACACATTTTGCCATTTTGTAATTTGGTTATTAAAAAATCAGGCAGATACTCTTTGAAGAAGAGTCCCTTACAGCTCTTTGAGATAGAAAAGTATTTTTCATGTTACAATGAATATAATTTGCATCCATTGGGTGCTATTTCCTACTTTCCCTTGCCTAAAAGAAAACATTAATATCACTAAATCTTTCAGAGAGGCAGAGAGGAGCTGGAAAAGCAAGAAAAAGTTGCTTATCCTCCATATGAAGATCATCAGAACCATCCATAAAGGAAAACATTTTAACGGGTGACTGGTGACTGACACTTCAGCTGCAGTAAGAGATATACATCAATGCTTGCACCTACTCAAAAATATAAAAATAGCAAATTTGGCATTCAAGCTTATATTGTTGACAGCATAATAATGCAATCAAAACTCTGCTACAGAGAAGTAAGTAATTCCCCAAAGCCTTTGTATCACCATGAACTAATACCCACTCCATAAGGTTATTTATGAAAGACAAGCTGCTCATGAACATGATTGGAATTTCTTGTCCTCCAAGAAATTCCTAATGTAAATTATCTATGTTATCCAAATAAATTATAAAATGCAATTAAACAAAAAGCAGGATTTTTTTTAATTAACTGCTTTATAATAAAACAATAACTTTGCAATAACCATTGCGCATAAATATTTCTTCAATAAACATCACTTGGACAATGCAGAATAATTTTATCACTGTATCTCAGAGCAAAGAAGAGGACACTGAAGTATGACAAATATTTCTACCAAAAAAAAGATATATGCAATGTTCTCAGAAATCTTTAAGCCAAGCAATCCATGTAAAAAAAAGTGATCACAAAATAAAACCATTTCAGTTCCCTAGAATTTGTGACTTCAGGAAGAACTTGGCTAATATTCACACCTGATTTAGTTACATGGCTGCAGCTAGAGACAATTTAGACACTCAAACGAGAAATTAGGTGCCCAGTGACTACATTTTATGACCACAGATCTGTTGGAGAAATAAGTGGTGAAAATCAGAAACATGTTTTCTTATTTCTCCGAAAGAAAGCTTCTGTTGATAAATTTTAGGGCAGTTGGATAGATGACAATTATGGGCCAGAGAAACAGGCACTGAGCTGAAGTATATGGTGTTCCTAATAAGGATGCTGCCTTACACCCTGTATCAGCACAGTACAGTGAAACCAGCCCTCCATTACCAGCTGGGGCAAAACTGTGTCTCAGAGGAGAATACAGTTGTAACTGGCAGAACTGTGCCATTTATTTTCCTTCGTTTTGCATGTATACCTTAAGAAAGGATTTTAGCAAAACAGTGCATCACAAATTGTAAAACACTTCTATTTTTTAAAGACAGTAATACCAATTGACCCTCAAACTTTGCAGCCCTTTGTTCTCCATTTTCTTATAGTACTACAGAGAGGTTGGCTGCTACTACAGCAGTTTGCATCTGATGCTGTTAAGAAATCACCTGCTGTGCAACTCTGCACTTAACCCCAGCCTATGCCACTGCCTCTGAATGGCAGCATGCATAGTGAAACATGAATGGTTGAACATCCCAGGTGTTTGTGGCCTGCCAGCTCATTTTTGCAGCAGTGTTGGGTACTAAGCTGCCACAGGTAATAATAATTGACCACAACTGCTGCAGGCTCTGTAATGTCTTAATACCACCGCACCATGCAGAAAAAAATGAGTTGTAATCCTTATCTTGGGTGTCCCTTTAATTGTCCAGCTGCTCCCACACACTATTTTTTCATGTAAAACAACCTGTTTAGTACCCCTGGGCCCCTGAGAGCATGCAAACCAGATTCTTTTTTTCCCCTCTGTGTTTCATTTCTCTCCTTTCAATTTATGTTCCCCTAAGAAGTGTTGCTAAAGCTACAGGTGTAGAGATTAAAGGTAGGGTCTACTGTGGTTTACAGACATCAAAAGCCAAGAGCAGTACAGACTGGAGTAAATTGCATGGTACTGGCCTTTGTTAGCCTCCAAAAGCCTCTCATTATCATTCTTGTTGTAAGCACTCTCTGTTGCTTTTCTGGTAATTGTAGATGCCCATCAGAGGTGATAAATACTACCTGTGAGAGAGCACAAGTGATTTAATTGACATGGGAGAAGAGGAGCTGAAGAGGGTGAGTGCAGTGACCTGTGAAAGCTGTCACTCCTGACACACCACATCTTATACTGACTAGTTAATTTATTGTTTGCAGAAACAATTGCAGTTAGTCTAAAACCAGTTTGCAAACAGGAGTTTAAATACACCGTGATGCTATGCTCTCACCATGTGATGCAAGTTATACTGGTGTAAAGAACATGCATATACATACCTTTATTTTTGCAACTCTCAGCCTGGGGAGGAAAGTACCTATTCCAGTGTAAACTGCCCTTCAGAGCAGTATAACAGACTGTCCATTCTTATAATAGTACATCCCTTGAATGCATGAAAATGAGAGAATGCTGGTTTCATTAAAGACCCATCCCTCCCACTAACCCATCTCCAGAACCAGCTGCTTGAAGACCTGGATGGAGAAGGGAAAAAGAGCACAAGAGCATACAGCATTTCCCTGAGTGCTATCTCATCTCACATACCCCTGCTGGAGCTTGATGGGGTTTCTATATTTAGAAATTTAGGTTAGAAATCATAACATAATTTTATGCAATAAATCATAACCTTAGACCAGATGTAAGTTTCTCTTCTATTTTCTCTGCAGAATTTACTGCATTGTACCAAATCCCTCTTCCTGCAGTTCTAATTCCAGGTTTCCCTGCTGGTATACAGATGGCTTATGGGTTCTTTCCATTCCCTTCATATCTAGCTCATCACTCTCACAATATTTCATTCCTTTCTGTCCATTTCCTACAAATTTAAGAGGGGTTGCTCTGTTATTTGTTCTGTCATGGCGATCTCATTTGGCTCACTCATCTTAAATCTTTCTTCTTTTGTTCTTCAGGGTGTAGGTGACATGCAGCATAAAATTCTTGCAATACCCTGTATGAAAACACCAGAACGGTTTCTTTTGCTGTATGAACTAATCAGGAATGTTTCTTTCAATCTTAGCCAAATTGTTGGCTTTTCTAAGAAACAAAAATGCATTTAATTTTTTTGTATCTTTGAAATGGGCTTCTACACAATATTCCTGAATTCATTGTCTAAGTGTCCTTAAAAGACACAAAGCAATGTTTCAGTTTTACAGGTAAATTAAAAATAAATGCATGTGGGTTATTACATCTTGGATGGTTTTAGAGACTAGTTTTGTATGCTTTTCTTCTTATTTCTGAATATTTAGAGCAATATAATTGCAAAAACTGATTTAAATATATTCTTCAGTGAAAAGTATGTCTTATCAAAACTCTCCAATTTTATGTATGTAGAGGAACTAAGTATTATGTTATAGACAAGGCTATAAGTCAAAATATAGAGGGAAAATGTATCTAAAGAGTGGCAAGAATAGCATGAATGTAAGAAGATGTTGGTGACATTAAAAATGATCTAGCGACTGATGTCACACACTAAAAAGTTTGTGATAAAAAGGTAAGGGGTATTACATTTTATTGAATTGCTGTTAATTCACATAAAATATTCTCTGTCCTCACCTCTTTTAAAATTTGTTCTGGATACAATGCCTCTCTTTACACAGGTAAAGGCACCTGCTCTAATGATTTATCCTCACTGTAGGCTACCTTGTACTGGGTGACTCAGGTACAGGCTGATAAGGGCCAGACCCAGTCTGGGGAGACTGAGCCCTCCCACGCAGCCTAGCACTTGACTGGAGTCTCTTTTCCCAAGGTGGTCTCTTAAAGTTTTTAATAATAAATTTCTCTGAGCTTTTAAAGTTGAAAGAATTTGAAACCAGTCACCTGAGATTTACCTTGCAGGCTGCTAAAGCACAGTTCTAGTTTTAGACAGTGAATATGTGGTTTATCCCTGGAGATTTTTGACTTAAGGAGGTGCTTGGGCTGCTCAAGTGTTAGAGCACATTTTTACAGGACACACTTCTGAAGAGCACATTTTACAGGACACATTTCTGCAGAAATGCACTCTGCTTTCATCAAGAAGGGAACTAATTTATTCTGAAAAGGTACAGTTTGTATGATATCAGGAAAATTACGGGCAAAACAAGGAAGCAAATTATTTGACAGCGTAGATATGTGTAGAGAGTTCTCAAGGGTTTCCAAGGAGGGACATTTCAAGCAAAAACTTGGTATTATGGGCATAAACTATAAGCTGGAAGTAGTCTATAGTACACTTTGTGACCCATGTTTGGACAAAAGGGAAATGATAGTGACACGTGTGAAGGCAAATGGAAAATGGTTGCAACATGAGAAAAGTAAGAGAGGAATGTAATATGAACAAGAATTAAAAAAAATATACAGGAACCTATGGTTAGCTCTTTGAATTGAGTTTGTGTACAAGAGAAAACTAAATTACACTAATGAGATATGAGTTTGTGGGTTTATATTACTACAGATTATTAAAAACAAAAAAAAAAAGAGGAACATAAGTGAGAAATCAAGAATATTCATTTATGTCATTGTAGTATTTGTTAGAACTTAATCTTGGACTCAAACTGAGATGCACTTACTTCCTTTTTTTGGATCCTAAGGATGATTTCTGGATAGGCATAGGGTAAAAATACATTTTTTTAAGATATATTGTCTAAATTTTTGGTAGTAGCAGAAACGTTCTGCTACCTCTCTAGTATACTTAATTTTTAAACGTCTTTTCCCATTCAAAAGGAATTATAATTAGCGCTTATCTGTCTTTTTGAAATCTAATTAGTTAGCCTTGCATTTTCATTAATTGTGAAGAGTTGAAGGTCATGTCACATATCATTTCAAAAGTAAATGTCCCCCAAGTTTTTATTACAACCTTGAAATTTACCACTTTTACAGAGATGGCATTTGGCATTAAAGATTTCATCATCATTAGAATGCAGGTCAAAAAGAAAAATCCAGCTTTTATTAAGTGCACTGATTTTATAAGAGGAAATTTGATTTAGTATATCCATGAGTAATCATTTTCTATAATCATTGAATAGTACAATTCACCATATGCAGATCGTTTTAGACCAACTTATTTCAACTGCTTTGCTGGAGTTACTCCTGTGTATTTTGAAATGATCCAACACAGAACTGGATTGAGTTACCTGTCCATGTTTTTCAATGTTCACATATTCGTATTTGACTCAGCCACAAAATCTCCTCCCTACCACACCCCAGAGAGGAGAAGGTTCCTGCAATGCCAGAAGGAAGCTCAAGTGATTTTCTGCACTGGAGGAATGCACAGAGCTGGGAAATGTTCTGGGGAGCAGGAAGCCTCAGGGGTGGGGAAACGTAGAGGTGTGGGAAGCGGTTCCCAGGTCTCCTGGAAACTGTCACAAGGAGAGGGCTCTGTGTCACCCACAGGAGAGAGGTGGGAGCCTGTGGGGTCCAGGTCTCACTTGAGAGTGGCCCCAGACAAGTGGATCTCTTGTGGAAGGAGGGAACTGAAGCCCACAGAGGTTGTCTTCACATTTTACAACCCATAGCTTTGCTCAGTGTGAACCAGACCTCTTATAGACTTGGCTGGAGAGTCCTGACTGTTCTGAATCTTTTGGTTGCTTCTTAGCCTAACAGGGATCCCCATGGCACATTTTCCCTGCTGGGTTTGAACTTTCACATCAGCCTGCAAAGAAATACCTCACTTCTATGTGGCTCTCTCTGGTTTTCACATCTGTGAAAACCTGCAATTGCACCTGCAATTCTGGTACAGGCTGTTAAAGGAAGACTTTACACCAGGGAGAAACTGTACATTTGAGAATCAGGACAAAGGTTTCAGAAACTTTGGTTGTTTTGCTAATTACAGTTCCCATAACCAAACTCAGCATTTGCCATACTGAATGCAAATATTTATGCAACATAATTTTTTCATTTTTCAAAATAATTTAGAAATTAAAATTAATCTGTGTTCTGATTTGCATTTAGCCAGTGCTTTAGCCATTATATTTGGGTATCTATTCATACAAATAAACCCAATATATTTAACAGGATTTTAAAAATATGTTTTTTTTTTCTTTCAGTGGTTTCTTGGTTTTGCAATGCCTGGCTCTCTGATGGGGTTTTAGTTTCAAGGTTTCACTGTGTGTTTTGCTGTCAAGTTAACAAAACAACTGGTAAAAGCACGTGCACCTGCACCACACTTGTCTTCATCTTCTGCATGCTCCTAGAGAAGGGAGAGTGGTGAAAAAGAACTCAGCAAATAAAAAAAAGTTGAATCTTGGAAGCCTTTAAAAAGTATGCTGGCATATCTGTCCTTTCTTCCTTAAACTGACAAATTTCTAGATTGGCTTGAGCAGTTTGTTCTGTAACTATTTCAGAATTATCCTCTGTGGCAGATAACCCATTTTTGGGGTTCAGCCACCCCTTTAATAACTACAGCTACACAGTAACTACTAAAGATTACTAACTGGTACTAAGTTTATAGTTTATGATGGAAAATAGGGCATATATTGAGGAATATTAGTATTATATTTTTCTCAAATTGAAATACAGGGAAGTAGGAAATGGAAAAATAAAAGTTTAAAAGTGAGGCATCTGGTGAGCAACATGAACTTAACACTAAGGAAATTCTAATTCTCCTAATAGAATAACATTCTGAACATTAGCCAAAAAAGGAAGATCTGATAGAAGTACAAGGGCACAATTTTTTCCTACGCCTTGTCCACCATGCCAAATACTGTTGCAAGATAAATGACATGGGCCACCCTAAAAACATGGAAAGCTAAGTTGCTTGCATCTCTCTTTAAAAAAAAAAGAGAACTGGCTTTCCACAAAGCCAGTTGTAGCCATCTGCTCAGCTGGGAGACTGAGTATGCCATGAACGTGCTGAGTCTCCTTCTTCCCCATATGATAAATTTGAACTATATAGCTTTTGACATCTTTTAGGACAAGTTAGAGTCAAAGCAAACCAATTGCCTGGTTTATGCCTTAGGCCTAGCCAAGCAGGATAACCGGAGGACAGCCATTAATCACTAGGAAATTACAAAGCATTCACCATGCCAAGTGAAAGGTAAAATCAATTACAATGACAATTAAAGCAGTCAGATATCCATCTCCCAACCAAAGCTCAGGCAACTCATCACACTTCTATAAATACACAGTGTGTGATTTGACAATAAATTTTCATCTATCAGGCTGCCCGAGAACATGACTGCAGAAAATGGATCCCTCCTGAGAACACCATGCAGGCAGATTGGAACACTGCTGATAGACCCAGGCTCCTGCATGTTGTTTCTCATTTGAGAGTGGTACCTCCTTGAGAGCACATAAGCTTCAGGTAGGGTCTGGATTTCTGAAAAACAGTAGGTCTAAATCAGTCTACATTTATATTGCTTAAAAGGGACAGCTGCAGAACATTGTTCTTCTGGCTCCTTGGCAAGTGGCCCATGATTAACATTTGTTGAAAAGCATTTACTTCTCTGTGAAGGACAAATTTGTTTACACAATGTAATCAATTTTCTAACAAAGTACAACAAAACCAGTAACAAAACCTACCCAAAAACTCACTCTCATCAGGTTTTATGTACAAAATTTAGTTTCACTGAATGCTTTATCTGGGTTCCACTTTTTATTCCTAGGATCTCTTGCTCTTAGAATTTTTCTAAAGTATGGATCAAAATTTATAGGTTAAGAGATTGAAAATTCATTGTGGTTATGTCTTATTTTGAATTCCCAGACAAGCAAGCATATTTCATACCAGACAACTGATGACCAATGCATTCAAGTAGAAGGAATTAATGATGAACTACCCTGTTGTATATTAGAACTAAATCTGTCCTTTGGCTTTTAAAAACAATTATTCAGAAAATTTTAAAAAATTAATTTTCCTATAAAGATGCATTTTAAAAGCAACTACAGATAATAACTTTTGCAAAAAATGTAAAAGCTGTCATGGAAACTTCCCTCATCCTCATACTTCCTGACACAGAGTCAGTACAAGCAGGTCCATGCCTTCCAAACCTCTGGGATGTTTTTTCATAAAGTAATTACGGAATGGCAATCTTTTATTACTATGTAAATGGATGTGTTCAGTAACTGAATCCAACATACAGAATAGCTAACTGAATACATAATAACCTTTAAAAGTGAAATGGGCTGAATCTTAGCTTATCTTTGCTGACATGTTTTACTGTGGGCCAAAGCTCATATAGTTATTCAATTTTTAATGGAAAATATTTCAAAATACATATTGATTTCACTTGTAACTGTGGAACTTCAGTTTAACAATCTACAGAAAGTAGGGGCAGGAGGCTTTATACTTTTTAAAATTTTGACTATTAAATAGGCCTATTCTTTCTTATTTTTCTAACTAAAGAACTGAACCTATAATGAGCACTTATAACTGTGTAAGTGCAGGGGATGAAGACGTATTTTTCTCTATATACAGATACTATAAATTTTTAATCTGTTAAATTCAATATATATTTCAAACCTTGAACTAAAAATATTAGTGGAATGCTCTAATCATGGAAAGATTTATCTGAGATAATCTATAATATGTTAAAATACAGGTTAATACTAAAAGCTTGAACTTAGCCAATTCATTTATCTCCCTATATCTATCAGTTCATATGTTGATGTATAACAAAAATTATCAGTGGTTACAAGATATTAATCTGTCTTTCCAATCAGATATGGATATCTTCAAGTTGTGGGTTTATTTTTAACCCTAGATCAGTGCCAAAGGTTGAAACAGATACATTTCTGAGGCACTGTCCCTTGCTCAATAAACTGTGAAAGATTTAGTCTCATATTGTATTGCATAAAGTCCCCTGTCTCCTTTCCTCTCCCATGAAGTAGTACCTCTCTCCATCTAGGTGTGTTTCTTCTTATCCTCCCAACGGAGTACATTCAAAAGCCAAATTCATTACCTATTAATTTGAAGTTCAGTACATTCCATTTATCAGACATGCTTTACATTTTCCTGTTTCTGTAATTTACTTCAGTAGTTAACTTATTCGAAGTTATTTCTTTCCTGCACTCTTACCATTACCTTTGATAATTTTTTTGTACATAGGTCATGAAAGTAAAATGACTAGTTCAACATAACAGTACAAGATATCTTTGAAATATTAAAAAAAAAAAAAAAAATGAAGACAGGGGAAATGCATCAGTAACTCACTGTGACATACTTTTGTTTTGTCACTTACTTTTGTCCTTAAGCTTTCTGCATTTCTAGATTTTATCTCTAAAATGATAAAAGTAATAATGAAACATATTCCATGCACACATGTATATATTCAATATTATAATATAAGACATTCTCTTTCAACATTTTGCAGCCACTGCTATAGGCCCGTCTCTCAAGCTTTCACTGCTAAAGCTAGCTTGCATTAAACACAAATGGCTATGCTTACAAAGAGGAAACACCAATCTACTGGGTGAAACAAACCAAAATACAAAACTGCCCTTCGGCCCTCTGGAGCTCTTCAGGATAAACTCTTTCCTCCAGTCTCGTTTTCTAGTACAGCAAATTTCAGCACTTCCCCAAGTCCCAATAAATTCTGAAGAAACCCCTGTGCATTCCCAAGGTAACGGCCTACAAAAACCAGCAAGCTCTTTCCTCTGCTCCAGGGTGCCTGCTTCCCTCATTATCCGTCACACTACATCTCTAGTGACATCCTCTTCCAATGTATCCTAAATGTCCCCTTGTTCAGGCTTTGCCTGGCAATGAAGAGCACCTCCTCCAGACACAGGGCTTGACCAAAACAGTAGGCAGCTGCCAGAATAGTGGGTTGCTCTTCTCTGCTTCAGAACCAAGGCCTTTTTCACCTACAAAATACCATCACATTAATCTATGTGTGAACAAGATGAGCATAAACACACCAATATGTTCTGCCAGTCCTCCTCCACCAGGTTTGTAAAGTCTTTTGCATCACAGGGACCTGCTAGGTCCAAAGTTGTTCTTTACAGGTCTCTGTCTACAGGTAACTTTGTCCTTGTGCTGCAGCCTAGAGAGCCTGCCATTTTAAACCTAGTTTGCGTGGTTTAGTCCTCCATGTTCATTACTCTAAAAATGAAAGGTCTTTGAAGCACTGATTTCTTAGGACAATTCCCCAAAGACTAGCTTGCCAAATAAAAATAAATTGTTCTGTCATAAATGTTAGGAAAAAACGATTGCTTAGCAGAATATCTCCTTGTTATAATGAAAAATATCAGCTGCATTATGGCTTGGATATTTTTTTCCCATCTGAATGATAAAGGCTCAGGAGACTGATTTCTTCATGTACACCTAGAAGGTCACCTTTCTATGAACTGAAAGTTGTGAGGATTGGACACGCTAGAACTATGTCAGATTTTGTTTACTGAAATTATCAAATAGATAATGACCCAGAAGGAGTTTTGCAACTTTTACAGCAATTACAAAAGAGTTGCACAAAATATTTGATACCTGTATCATGAAATATTTAGATAAATTTCTAAGAAAAGATTTGATGATGCTGAAGAAATCAGAGACAGTGGTGGAGATAAAAAATTAAACCAGGTTTGGTTTATTAAAGAAAAGCTGTCAGTCCAGGACCTCCAGAGACTGTAGAGATGATAAACAGTGGTTGATCCAACAGCATCTGAATCATAAGATAGTATAAAAAGAGAAGGGTGAAACACTGGTGATTTGGAGATGGTATTGGGGAGTTGGAAGTATGAGGGAGAAAGAACCTGTAAACAACTCATAGGCTACAACATGACTAAAATATATTTGTACATTTATCATTGAAATAAAACACTGGAGAAAGGATGTCATTCTGTAGAGTGTGGTCAGAGCAAAATGACCTAAAAAATACCAACATACCTTGATGAAATAAAGCAACTGGTGTCTGGAACCTGCCTGGAAAGTTTACTGAAGGTCAACAAAATTTTCTGTGAAACATATTAAACTGCAGAAGTGGAAGAAGAGCTAAAAGGATTGGAAAGCTCAGTGGCATACTCATCCTGAAAAAAAAAATGTTTAGAAAGCAGAATCTGTATTATATGTTGGTATAAAGATGTAAGTTTTCACTTTATATGTTGTAGCGTAATGCTGGACCAACTTGACCTCATTTCACATGAGCCAGCTCAGGTATTGAAAACTGTAAATGCTATGCTGTGCTGCAGTATTTACACTGCAAAGTCAATTAGAGCTTCCTGGTTCCATGGCTAGCTTCCTTTTAATGAGTGTGTTTGCTTCTTGCTTATCAAGGCAATCTAGTTCACTGAAAGCTATTTCCAGTATCGATGCAGTCTTTAAAAGGTACATGGATTTTGATGCCACATTAATGTAAGACTGAAACAAATGTTTCTGGAGCTATACCACCAGATTTCTATCTGCTTAGGAAAAGGTTACTGAACAAATTTTACTGAGATAGCTAAAAAAAGAAAAAAAAAAAAAAGACTGAAGAACGGGTGTAAGGGCATGATCAAATATATACACCAAAATAAATGACTGTCCTTGTTAAAAGTTGGGAATCACACAGGCAAATTTGTGGCTCATTTGCATTCTTCTGAAGGTCTTTCCTGAGAGAAAATGTTTTTTGGCTAGATTCCAGTTCCTATCACCAACCCCCATAGCACAGGTGAATTTCAAGTAATTTTAGCTTCCTTGGTGTAGTTTCACCTCTGCCTGAAGTAACTGTGGAGTAAACTTGAAATGCACAGTTCATAATGTCTCTTTGCCAGGACCAGACACCACTGGCATTTAAGGCAGAGCTGCACTCTTTCCCACAGGAAAAAGCAAAAGAAAAGAAAATACTAGTAAGGCCACAAATGTCAGCCTGCTGACTGTTCTTGCCTCTTATCTTCACATCAGAACTTGGCAAGAGAACCCATTTTTTTTACTTAGCTGTTAAAGACACTTTTCTTCAGAGTGAAGTAAAAAAATACTATATTTCAATTGCCATTAAGAGCCTTCTAGTGCTTTACCTTTAAAGTAATCCAAAATTAAAACTAAATTATTTTCCTTAGTAGTGGGAAATCTATGCTGCTACAGCAAAAATCGACTTTGTTAGTGCAACTCAATCTTGACTTACAATGAATTTCTTTACTACTAATGAAACTGGCATCTTCTGAAAAAACCTTTTAAGATTTTTGTCCATGGCAAATGTTTGGAACTGCCTTCATGACAAGGTTTATTATATTGCTGACAAGGAAAAGTAAATATAAGAAAAGATCAACATGAATTTCACCTATTGCCTCCAGTATTTCTAGAAGAGATCAGTTCATTGATTATTTCAGAAGTAACTGTCTCGTTCACTCACTTCAAGGTCTCTTTGCTAGGAATGTACCCAGACAAGGTACCTGATAAAGACAGGAAGAGTACATATTCAGCATAATATATTTTAATGACTTTCTCCACAGCAAGAAGTTAGTGCTCCATAAAATGTATGATCCTAATCTTCCTCAATGCAAAATAAAATATGCTAATTAAATAACTACTTAGGATGTAGTCAATCATTCTGCCAGGGGAGAAGTCTTACTTGTGATGTCCAGCATGACAAAATTCAGTCTCAATATCTAAAATTCAGGAAAGACACAGGCAACTGAAAACCAGATCTTATAATTGAAATTGTCAGAGGTACTGATTTCTGTCATACAAAATATATACCGTACATAAAAATATCAGTCTGTAATTTTTTATTCTTTCCTACAACACAATGCATAGTAGCACAGAATTTTATTATTAGGCAGCCATGGGAACAGTAGGAATTATATTATTTCAGGCACAACCACCTCATGCACAAACGAGGTCTAAGACCTTGGTAAAATTCCATCCTTAGCCACAACTTCTTCTTTAGAATGCTAAAAAGCAATTGGAAAATGAAAGGGGAAAAAAATGTAGCTAACTTAAATCCAGATAATAGGTCTGATCACATCCCTAGAATCAACTGTAAAATGCATCTTTCTGTGGAAAGACTGAGAGCATGGAGTTTCATTGTGCTCCTGATATTGTGCCCTAATTCTCACCCAGATATTGATAGGAAAGATGAAATTTATCCCACCTTATTCTGAAAATGAGGGGGTTAGTTAGCTAGTAAGCTAGGAAAGCTATCCAAAATGGGTGAGATGAATCAATGGAAAGAAACATGCTTTTGAATCCATTGATGGTAATAGAACTCTACCATGCATAGCTGAAACATGGCAAATGAATTAGTCACAATGAGTCCCCACTGAGTGTTACATGCCAGTCTCAAGCTAAAGGGCATGAAGTGATGAGGGCAAAGGTTTTAAGATGAAAGAAGGTAGATCTAGGTTAGATATCAGGAAGAAATTCTTTATTGTGAGTGTGGTGAGACACTGGCACAGGTTTCCCAGAGAAGCTGTGAGTGTCCCCTCCCTGGAAGTGTTCAAGGCCAGGTTGGATGGAGCCTTGAGTAACCTGGTCTAGTAGGAGGAGTCACAGCCCGTGGCAGAAAAGTTAGAACTAAGTGATCTTTAAGGTCCCTTCCAACTCAAACCATTCTATGATTCTATGAAAAGTTTGGCTTGTAGCACCTTTAACTGATACGTCAAGCAAACTCAATCTCAGTATATCATGCTACTGCCATGGCAGTAGAATAACATCAGGGTACTGACTAATAGCTGTTAGCTAGCCTCAGTCAGCTGAATCCCTTTCCACTCTCTGTCTGCCCAATTTCTTTTAAAAATTCACAAAATCTTTCATAATCATAATCAAAACAAACTGAAAAGTAAAAAGTAAAAAAAAACCCAACAAAACAACCAACCAACCAAAAAACACCAAACAAAACAAAACAAACAAAAAACCTAACAAACAACAACAACAAAAAGCCTAAGCAAAACAAACAAATAAACAAACAAAAAAACCACCACACAAACAAGAGTCCAAAGAGAAATAAGGAAAAATCGGGAAAGAAGAATAGACGTGAATAGGGGAGAGTGAGTGCTAGACAAACAATAGAGGTGAAACAGGGAGAAAATAGAAAGAAATGGAAGATAAAAGCAGAAAGGAGCAGGGAAGAGATGAGAAAGAAGATGCAGCTACTCCATTTACTATTATTAATCCAGTTGATTTAAAGCTATAAAGAATTATATGAAATCTATACTGTGTAGTAATCCTACTCACTCATAATACAGCCTTGCTCCTGCAAATTTTTAAGGGTAAAGCCCAATTTGATTGCTCAAAGCTAAATAAATTCAGTTTGTCCATGGGAAAACATTAAAACAAAGGCATTTGTCTAATTATGTATGTAAAACAAGTTAAATTTTGCAAAAGGATGTCAATAAAAAGATATGCCTCAACAGCCAGATGTAATATAACATGAAATTGTTATAATTGTATCAAGAGGAGTCAAGAGGAGAGTTCCCGTTTGAATTCCTATTGTCTACACTATTTCTATTAAATCAGCTTCCTAGATAGCTGACATAAATTTCATGCCAGCATGGGATCCTTAGGGACTGCAATTTGAACAGAAGAAATCCTGATATTTTAGTCTGAATGAAATGGGGCAATATCCATTTAAGTCAAAGGCCTTTTTGTCGTTTGCTGTTCCTTAGTCTTAACCTATTACAGATACTTTAAGAAATAGCAAGTATTGTGAAAAGTGATCAACTTGTAAACTATTTGATGAAGAATAACATGGAATGGGCTTGCTGAGTGTATGCTATTTCTGTACATTGTGCCTGAAATGATATAAGGAGGCAGTTTATAGCTAAACAAGGTATGTCCTTCTTACCATTCATATGTTGCCATAACCCAATTTGCTGGGCTAAAATCCATTTTACAGGCAGACAAAGAATATATAGGTTGATACAATGATAGTGCATAAAACCTTCTAATACACAATATATTGCTCAAATCTAGTTGCCATTTCAAGTTTATTGCTTACTCCTGCGTTTGCTTTATATGACACTATGCAAATTCAAAAGAAGTTTATTTCACAGTGTTTGTGAGAAGTAAGATCTAGAATAGGAATTGAGACAAAGTAAGTATATTTAAAAATGTGATCAAGTTCAGTTCAGGATCAAGAATTATAATTACACACAGTATTGAAATAACAAGGATTTTTAATCCCTGAAATACACCTGGTGTGTGCTAATTGAGAACAAGGACATCCAAGATGTTTTGTGGTATATCAGATACTGGTATTTAAATATTTGGGTAATTTTTATAATCTTTTTTTCTATTTAGGCTTTCCAGAATAACACAGCTCCACAGCACTTTTAGCATAAAGATAAGTTTCCATGTTGGAAGGAAATTTTTCAATACACTGTCAGTACTATAGTTCTGGGAAAGCAGAGAAGTGCATATTCTGGTATACTTCACAGTGCAAAGGAATTATTCACAATAAATTTGGAGGATTGTCAGCTTCTTCTTAAGTATGTCTAGCTGTACTTTCACTGCATAGAAAATTCACATGGCCATATCTGAATGGAGAAGAAGCTCCTTTGCTTTTGATACCACAGATCTGTGACCATTTACCAGAAACCCAGGACTCTGCTTGCATGGGTCTGAGTACCAGCAACTTGAGGCTGCAAACCTCAGGGTGTTTAAATGTGCAGGTGCTCTCAGCTGGAAGATGAAGGATCTGGAGCTAACTACTGGGCTGATTAAGTGGCTATGGTCAGCAAGTGGAGATGTATACACTGTGTAAATATATGTGTATGTACCTATTCACCTAGCAGACTTCAACCCTGACCAGCTGGAGGAGAGGAAAAAGGACTGGGAAGTTGTCCTGGTTTGGGCCAGGATAAAGGTGATTTTCTGTCTTGTACTTTTGCTTTTAGCTAAGTCTCTTGTAAGTAGTTGCACTTGCTGAAATTAACAGCAAGTTTCTCAGTGTCTGCTTCTGGGACTGATAACACTCGATGTTTATAGTTACTGCTACAGACTGGTATGCAGAGCCAAGGACACTGCTCAGCTCTGAGGAACATTTTACCCTCCAGAAGGAATAAAGTGGTCCCACCTGCATCCCTCCTTTGGGGAGGAACGGACAAGATAGATGCCAGAACTGACCAAACAGAGTATTCCATCCCATACACATCATACTCAGTATAAATTTGAGGGAATCACAAGAGCTTCCAGCTTCCGGCTTCCTGCCCTTTCTGCCTTTCCTGCCTCCCTTCCTTCACCCATTCCCTGTTTCCTTCACCATCCCTGGAGGATTCCGTCTGTTCGTCTGCCTGTGGTCCTGATCCGTGCCAGCCCAAAATCTGTGTGTTCCTGCCTCCAGTTCCCGATTGCTGCCGACTCCAGGAGTCCAGTCTGGACTTTCCCAGGGCTGCCCTGCAGCCTCGGTGGTGACATGAGAGTTGTTGGGGGGAAAATGGGGGAAGGAACGTGGGATCAATTTTCCTGTATATTTGTATATATTCAGTAATTTTCCCTATTTATCATTACTGTTTCATTAAAGTTGTGTAGTTTAGTTTCCAACCCATAAGTCTCTCTCCCTTATTCTCTCTCCTTTCTTTATCAGGGAGGAGAGAGAGATTAATAGAGAGTATCTGTCACTCGGTTTAATTGCTGGGCCAGTGTTAAACCATGACAGAAGTCTATGCTGCTCATGTTTATATAAGACCTATATATTTACATGGGTTCTGGTGAGTCACTCTTTTCTGTCTGTGCTGACCTGTGTGTCTGGCTCTGTGTGTGCACGTATGTGAACCTGTGTGTGTGGATGCCTATCAGGAATGTTCACTCAGCCTTGCTGCTGGCTGAACCTGGGCACAGGGAGCCATGGCAGCCCCACAGAATCACAGAATTGTCATTACTGGAAATGACCTCTAACATCACCTGCCAAAAAAGTTTTTTAAAATATCACCATCCCACCAGAGCATGTCCTGAAGTGCCTCATCTACACTGTTTCTAACTCCAGGAATGGTAACTTTACCATCTCCCAGGGCAGCCCATTCTAACACATAAATATTCTGAGTAAAGAAATTCTTCCTAATACCAAGTCTAAACATCCCCTGGTGCAGCTTCAGGCCATTTCATCCTAAATGCACAACTATAGGCCTAGTGGGTAGACCAGCCACTGTGCTTCTGGAGCTGTCTTCTGCTGAACTCCAGAGGGCATCTTTTAAATTTCTTATCATCTGAACACCAGGATAACAAGCTCATCCTACACAGGATTGCATTAACCCCACTGACTGCAGGACAGATGGGTCATATCTTGAAGGAGGACATCATCACAGTCATCTCACATAGACTGCTGAGTGATGACCACTTATAATGCCTAACAACCAGCTCTGAAATCAAGCTTACAGAAGACTTATAAAGTGCTCTAGATCACTTAAAACCTAGGATGTCTACTTCTCTATAAGATTCTGTTGCAACTTTTGTAAAGGAAAATAAGACTAATTTTAATTTACATATTTCTTTCAATTATTTTACTGAGGTAAAATTAGTATAACATGTTCTAAGCATGTTCTGTGCATTCATAATGATACCACAACTTAAAAAAATTATTGATACTTAAAACTTTAGATTGTAGAGGGAAGAATATTGTAAGCACACTCTCAAAATAAGACAGTTATAAGCATGAGAACAGTATATTACTTACATTCTTGAAAAATCTGAATCTGATGCAGCTCAAAAGAAAAAAACCAAAAGGAACTGAACAGAAATTTTATCTCAGTCAGTGATTTCATATTTCTAACATTAAATCTAAGATGATTATGGCTCATTAGCTAAAATTGCTGTAGAGATGTTCATAGAAAGATTTATTGGGCAGGATTATTTTAGCTAGTGAGAAGAAAATTTTATTAGACTTTAAGTCCTTCTGTCTTCAAAAGCAGCATACTTTCTACTGACCAGGGGACAGATCAGATATCAAGCTAATAGCTTGCTTTTAGCTAAAAGGCAGAAAAAACCCCACACGTATTAATACATTATTTTCTTTATTGGAGAAATTGCAATCTAGTTCTGACAGGACAAAACACCCAATTAAACTTCATCTTGTCTTTTGTGAATCTTATTTGGTTTTTGTAAAGAAAAAGCACATAGAGGCTAGTGGATACTAGCCTCATATTTTCTTAACAGATAGCCTTGACAGTCATTCATGGAACTTTAGTGAAAAGAGACTGAGCTTAGAAAACCACTCTAGGCTATAAATACAGAGTGATATTTTAAGTGCTGTGTTGAGTGACAGTCCATCCAATGCTAAGGTCATCCATTAAACCACATCCCTGTCTACACAAGCACACCTCAGCACTTTTAATTTTTCTTATTTATAAATATTATGTATCTTATAACCTATATATTGTGGGTATTTATTGTGAATCAAATAGCATACAGTCTGTGTAACCACAACTATAGTAATTTGTCATTTACCTCATTTGTATCCAAGATATTAATTCTTCATTTTCTCTCAATTTAATTTCCTTCCTATTCCCCAGCCCCCAGTTCTGTTCCTTCCCTAGGCGTATCTCCCAGAAAACTGAGCTCATAATGGGGACTTGACTTCACTCATCATCTTCCTCTTCACCTTCATAATCCCCCTAGTTTGCTTCTTTTTCCTTCAGACTTTTCCTGTTCTCAGAGCTATGCTTTCTACCCACTTGCCTGTCAAAGGTTCTCAGTGCTACCCTTTTGCCACATGGATGTGCTAACACTTCCAGTTATTACCAGCTGAGAGTATCTTAAATGGAAATCAGCCCCTGAGTATATTTCCCATAACACAGAAGAACTGGTTGTGATTAGAATGGATTTCCCTTTGATAGTCTTAACAGGCACAAACTTCTCTTCATTCACTGTGTATGTTATCAGAGAGTCTGTTTCTCCAATGTACTCTACTGGGGGTCTCACATCTAACATTTTTATGAGAAATTTAAACTGGTCCCAATATCAGTAGGAATGAGCCTATATCAATCCACCAAAACCAGAGCCTATCTGTGAGATCTGATGATAATCTGGAACTTTGTTAGTTAAAGTTTAAGCTTATTTTTCCAATCAAGGGAATTTATCCCCCTTACTGCCAATTTGTCCTCAAAGAATCATAAATACTTGGACTGAAGAAGACTCATTCTCTTCCTTTTCTTATCTTTTTGGCTTCTTCCTCTGTCTGCATACCAGAAAGTGACCAGCATAACTTCCACTGGGCTAGAGATGTCCTGTCGTTTTTGTATGGGTATGGCAGGAGTAACTAACTTATTAGTCCTTCCAGGGAAAAATTTATAATCAGTCACTGTTGAAACACACCATTTTTTAAATAAAATGAACAAGAAATTATACGTAAAATATACACATTTCAGTGATCATCAGGACCAGATATACAGAAGAGATAATCACATCATTTCTCTTAGTTCAACCACTCTTCTACTATTTGTACTAATTGTCCCCTGGCTTCAGCATAGCTTGGCCATGTACATTGATGTTCATTTGCACACCATGACTGAAGAATTCATATCATTTGAGTCTTCGCTTCATAGTTCACCCTGTCTAAAGAGAGAAGACCACATTTATTCTGAGATAGACCCGGTAGAATAGAGGAACAGATTTATTGCTGCCTTTTCCTGGCAAAGTGTCACTTCATATTCCACTGGCAGCAATGCTCCATCCACCTGTGAGGACCATCCAGTGTAACTTCTGTCCATGTGTATTGCTCAGGATTTCATTGTCCTAACCCAACTGAGAACTGAATTTGTGAATTTATTAATACCACCTGTCTAGTTAGAGCACATTCACTATCTCCACTTACGTTCTCCACTTACATTTGTGGAGAAACTGTCATCTATAATGGCTCCAACTCCAGTTTAGTTTTCTCTGGTTGTCAAGCTACACTCTTTCAGGCACTAATGATGATAGCCAAAGCAACATTTTTGATTAACTGCTGAAATTTGAAGAGCAGGTGGTTCTATTCCACCTACTCTTCTCCATAGTTAACAATACCAAAAGTAGGGATTTATTGGTACTTTGCCAATTTTTCAACTACTGGGCACAGAACTGCATTTTAAAAAAAAATATTACAGCTCCTATTCGTTTGGTTGGATTTTAATTTTAACTCTCTCTCAGCAAAAATGATATTTATATGACTAAAAATAGTGAAGTCAGGGCAGACCTATCTTAGATTACGACTGGCATAAAGAACAACCAACTGTGGTGACTCTGATGGGAGGTATTTCATACTCTGGAGGAGTCTTTTTTAACAGAATAGTAATTAAGTTTGCACTCCTTGCTTCTCACTTCTTATTTTTAGTCTCTTTTATTTCTTGATGGCTGGGACATAGTAAAAGAATTTAATTTAATACATGGTACTTTTTAGAGCTGAAGTTTGAAACCTTTTCTCTTTTTCCATTTCTTTTCTCCTGACAGATATTTGAACAGTCATTCAAATTTGAAAACTGGTTCATTTTAAACTAGATACTCCTACTCATTGACTGCTGCTTGTAATTCCACTGCAATTAAAAGCACTGTTTTGTAAAGAGCTCCCTCCTAAGAAAGTAAAACCACTACCCTAATTGATTTTGTCAATGACACCAATGACAATTTATTTTTACCTTGAAGTCTGCATGTAAGATCTCCTTCAGGGAGATCTTTTAAACTCTTGTTTAAAAGAAATAACCAGTTTCAATCTCTCTGTTTAATGGCTCTTCTGGCATCACACTGCACTGACCAGTGTTCATTGAGAAGTTTTTTATAAGTTTTCTCATCTCCAAAACTTGTGAAGTTTTCCTTCTCAGTCAATAGTTTCTCTTCAGGTCCTTAAAATTGTCTCTAGCATCTGTGTTAGCTGGTGTTTCTTCATCATCCCATCATATGTACTCTCATCACTTTCAATTTCCATCAGCACTCTACCTTAGTTCCAAAGCACATTTTAGTGACACTTCTGAAGATCATAAACAAGGGAATATTACAAAGCAAAAGATTCCCCAGGGTGAGAAGGGCAACACTGCCAATTCATACATTCCAAAGGAAAGAACAAAACATTATTTCATTCAATACAAAAAGTTGTCTTCTCTGATTAGAATGAGGACATAACCAGACTAAAAGTAGAAACATTAAGACCAAGATACTTGATTACAGAGTCCCAACTCTATTCAACTTAAAAGGTAAGCTCTTGATTGACTCCAATGAGTTTTGAAAAAACTGTGGCAAATTAAGAGCTTCTACGTGTCCAGCAAGGAGGAATAAGTGCTCATACATGGTCATTCAGCATAAAGATTTCTAGAAAGCATCTCTGACTTCCTGGCAATGAGCTGGACTTTTTCCAATCATAGCCATGAAATTGGTCTGGATTTTTTCTATGATTATTCTTTTATGAATATTTTAGCCAGTTCTGCTAAAGATCTTCCTTCTTCCAATGACCTCAAGTCTGAATAGGATATGCAAGCTATTTAATAGTCCTTGATTCACTTTAATATGTATGCTTACATCTCAGTAAACTAATCAAGGTAAAGATTATCTCTAAAATTATTCTTTCTATGATACGATAAACATGATGTGCACTTCCTTGTATATTCGAATGCATCTTTTATTTTGCAAACTGTGGAAAAACAACAGCATTAACAAGGAATAAATTATTGTGCATTTTGAGAACAATCCAAAGCAAAAACTTGGTATTCATTTTAACTCTTCCAATCACCTTCCGTACTTTAAGACATAAAATGCAGTTTCATTTTGAAAACAGTATTTAGTAAGCGATTTCTGGGTCTTCAACATACATTCACAGCAATACCATGTTCAATCTCTATTATGTCCTAAGTGTCATTAAAAAATTATTCTGAACATGTTCTCTCTAACTTTTCATATACCAGCAAACAAATACCTTGTAGAGTATAAAAACGTAGCACTGACACTTCCTATGTAAAAGCACAGTAAGATCTTCTATATCCTATTCAGTAGAACCTTTCCAGACTTCAGAAGATAATTTAAGAAATTTTATCACTATAGAAACTACAGATCTGCAATTTATACTATTTTTGCTACCTTGTACATCTCAGAATTTAAAAACTGCTCTGAGTAGTCCAAAAGCACAATGACTTGATATTTGTCTATACCTTTTGTCCCTCTGGTACACAGAAAAAAGCCCCAGGGGAGGTTATTTCATCTTTCACTAATCATAACCTTAGGATACAGATGTATCTAGTCCAATTTCATTAACCATTTGCTCTTAACTTTTGCTATAATTTTGGGCAGAGGCAGACTGAAAACAACAAAAGCAGAGGCAAAGATTTCATCAATATTGCACTTTAGTAAAAGTGCTCTGTCCTAAGGTAAGCAGAGAGAATAAATGTCCACGTCTCCATTCTTCACAAAAGACATTCAAGTCCTTCCACAAGAATATCTTCCCAGGCCTCTTGATCGGAATTATCGGCCTATTGACTCCAACAGTTATGTCTATAGCTCATCCTTTTAGAGATACTGCTCAATAAGTCCTATCAGTCTGTGATGTAACCACAAAGCAGACAAGCTTTGCACCAGCAATGTTGAGGAAACAAGTTCTCAGGACAAGTTCAAGCTACATATCATCAGTTTCCATCTAAAACATGCTGAAACACCAAGCTGCTTGACTGTCAGACAAGTATATTTACAGTAGCTCTTAATTCCATTTCCAGATTCCTATTTCAGATATTTGTTCATGAACATTTTTCTTCTTACATATATGATACTTTTATTATGTGGCACTGGTTATGACTAAGCACTCTTTGTCTCAGTATATTGCTTCACTTAAAGCATAGAGCAGACCAACCACAAACCCAATGAAGGCAGCAAATTCTCCAGAATTAACAGAAAATGTTAATTTCTGTCTGTAATATAACTTGAATTTTCAAAAAAAAATGTTCCCCTTGCAAATCCTCTTATGTGTTCCTACAGAGATTATTATTCTTTGCCTTTGTAATTTTAAAAATAGATTGTTGAATTATTTGACTGTGTATCCACACACCTACTTCATACAGATTCTACACACACATTCAGAAAAAAAATGTACAAGGATAAACTAAAGATGAAGATCTTTAAATTTCATTTTGCACAGAATTGAATTTAGTATGTTTTTCCTTGAGGTTTATGACCAAACCTTTTCAAGCATTATTAACGTATGTCATATTTTGTCTGAATTCAGGAAAAAAAAATGCATGGACTAAATCTGTCAGACCTTTCACTTTTATGAGCAGACTTGTCTTGACAGCCGAAATCTGCTAATTTCTGAGTGATTTCAGATTTTCTTATGACATTTTCACATATTGCCATTAAGTGAATTCAAAGTCTAGTTATACAGCACACGTGCCTCCAGAGGGACCGTGATTTATTCCTGTCTTTCAAACATTAGGGAAAATGGTCTTGGGTCAACTAAGCCTTGTCTTCATTCAGAACTAAGACTCAGGGAAGCAGCCTGCAGAGCTGAAAGCTTCAGCAGGAAATTATGTAAACGGAGCTGATGGTTTCAGATCTCTTTAGACTTAATTTAACTTTCAGATTCTCTCAGGAAACAAAATATCACACAGCAGTAATACACAAGCAGCTTTTACTGTGGTAGCTATATATTTAAACTTCATGTAGTAACATTGCATAAGACATTACTCCCAATTACATAATACACTTCAAATTTGGCTGTGTATTTTTTCACATAAAATATCCAAGCAAGAGGTTTTTTTCTTCATTATTTTCTTTAAGTTTATGCCTTGTTTCCTTTTATCTAATAACAGTTTCTTCAACATGAGCACAAAACTTTTACATAAACCCTTCAAAACTTGACCTTCAAATATTAATAGTAATTCACACTAGTAAGAAAACAGCAGACAAAATGCCACCTCTTAGGCACTGAATATACTGCTTCCTTGCTAAGATGTCATTTTTCAGCAAATTGATTTTTAACTTATTCTCAAAAATCAAAAATTTTAATTGCATGTTTACATTGATACTATCGCACTTAAGATGCTAGATTTGGAGGGGTGGGATGTGGCCTTTTATATGGCAACTCACATATCAAATAATATCTTTTATTGTTGCAGCTAGACCAAATGATATTGAAAGACTATTTCATCTATGAAAAGCAAGTAACATTGCTACTGGCATTTTCTTTCATCAGTAGCATAAGATACATTATGAGTAAATATCTTGCATATAGCAAGTTAAAAATTGTTAGTAAAATGCAGATTAGCCTAACAACTAAGTCATATATAAAGACAATTTTCTGTGCTGTGTATTAGTTCCAGGTCACAATCCTGACTAACACACTGTCCATGCATGGATGTGAGGTTTTACCTGAGTTGCTGTTTTCAAAGACACAGAGATTTCAAACCACAGAGATTTCAAATCAATACAGCTTAAATTTTGAGCACAGGTTGGTCCTCTTCACAGCTGAGCTGAAACACACCACTTCAGGCTGAGGAAAGGTCATGCTTTAAGGAGAGACTTCTCACTGCAGAAGCTGTCTTCCTTGCTCTTCTCTCTCTCTACCTGTAGCCATGCTTTTCCTGATCTCCCAGATCAGGAATCCAGATCTCTATCCACAGCAGTGGAAACCATTTGTACTTAACACAAACAAAAAAGGGAAGAGGTTTTTTTGTACCTCACTCAGAAATAGTATAAACAGCAGAGCTGACACTAGAAGAGACATGAACACATATAACCAATTGCAACAGCAGAGAAGGATTGTACCCCTTCAGCAGCAGGTAGCATCTCCATCAGCTTGCTTAGCACTCTCCATTCTTTCAGAATGAAGCAACACAATACACAGGTAAAAAAAAAATGAGAAACAGGCAATATAAGAATTTTTTTTTTTTTAATCTTATTCTCTTTAATGGAGAGGCATCAGCTATATGAATACAGGTACTATTATCCTGAGAATGCTTTCTTGCCCTGTGTGGAGGATTGACCCTTGCTGTATGCCCAGTGATCAAAGCTACTCTATCCCTCCCTCTCTCAGCTGGTCAGTTTCCACTACAGGCAAAACAGATTAAACTCAGGGAAGATAATTTTAATTATTAGCAATTAAATCAGAGTACAGTAATGAGAAATAAAATCCAAAGCTTAAAACACCTTTTCGTACTCCAATGTAGAGTCCTTCCAGGGGAGGTAGTTGTCCACAAATTTCTCCAAAGTGAGTCCTTCCCATGGGCTGCAGTTCTTCACAGACTGTTCCAATTTGGGCTCTTTCCCCCAAGCTGCAGTCCTTCAGAAACAGACTTCTCCAGTATGGCTTCCCCACAGGGTCACAAGACCTGCCAACATACTCCACTTGTGGGCTCCTCTCTCCACAGGGACACAGCTCCTTCCAGGACCTTGCTCCACCACAGGCTTCCCACAAGGTCACAGCTTCTTTTCAGTATCCACCTGCTCTAGTGCGGGGTAGTCCTTGGGCTGCAGGTGGATATCTGCTCCACCATGGACTTCCCTGGGCTGCAAGGGAATAGCCGCCCTCAACGTGGTCTTTACCACCTGGAGCTCCACCTGGAGCACCTTTTCCCCTCCTCCTTTACTGACCGTTGTGTCTGCAGATTTGTTTCACATATGCTTACTCCTCTCTCCACTGCTGTTATTGTGCAGCAACTTTTTGCCCTTCTTAAATATGTTATCACAGAGGCACTATCACTGTTGCTGATGGGTTGGCCTTGGTCCATCTTAGAAACCATCTCTGTACCTCTCCAGCCCCCCAGTAACAAAACCTTGCTACAGCAAACAAATTTCACCCTGTTTAATGGCAGATAGACATACTGATGGTGCTGTCAACATCACCCAATGAGATACCACTTCTCTTGGGCATATTTGAGTTTGGCTCTTTGGCCCATCTTAAACAATGAAGTTGGCAAAGAAGGTTGTCAACTCCCATACAGTGGCTTAGCCTTTCAATCAGAAGTGGGGATACAGAAAATTCCCATTTGCCATGCTGTTCTGAGAGGTTTTTTGGCAAGGACAACTTAATTAATCCCATTGTAATAGCTGTTAGGGCCCTGTTATAAACTGAATCTGCACAAACTGAGTTATCTAATGCACATAGGATAGTTCTCCTGTATAATGCTTTGGTGATAATTATGGCTGTAAATGCTTCTGTTGGTGTAATATTAAGCAGCTGTCAGGGGAGAAACTATAATTGTAATGTGCAATCTTGGGTGTGTAGGTTAGCATAATCTCTGCTAAAATACAGAACATGTTTAAGAAGACTTTTACTCTTTTTTTCTTTTTCAAAGTCATCTCTACTTTTGGTGTCCTTGTGAGCTGATTTCCAACAAAAAAGAAAATTACATCGTGAACTATGTAATATAATTTTATGAGCAACATTATACAAGTGTTCATCCTGTATAGGGCTACACTGCCTTTCACACTCCACACATCAAATTTAGCTACAAATTTACCCTATTTTCTCTAATACAGCAGAAGATTTATTTTGCCACCTGTTTTCATGTTCAGTACTCTAATTTGCAAAAGCGACAAGCTGCAAAGTAACTGATTGCTTTAAGTAATACAGGGACAGAAATGGAATTTTCCATTAGGACTTTAATTGTTCATTTGTCCAAGACATAAGCTAGTGAATTGTGAAATAAAAACCTCAGAAATGATTGACCATAAGGCTGATACTGAATTCTAAAACCTGGACTCCAAGTCTTAAGGCTTCATATTGCAAATAGGTTCTTTCAGGTTCACTAAACAATTTGACTATTACCGAGCCTCTGCTGCTGCTCTGATGAGTAAAGTGCAAAATGTGACCAGCCTAAAGAATCATTGCTCTCCATGCAACGGTAGCACCAATTCAAGCAAACTTTAATATTTTTATGTTTTATTGCAGGAATGCTTCCCATGGGAATAAAATGTGCACCATTTCCATACGGCAGTGGTAGCAATCACTCATCAGCTGAATATCTCCTCTGCATCCAACAACACTTTTAGTAACACAAATTAATCTGTGTCAGCATTAGCTAAATTAAAGACCCTTGACCAGGAGAACAACAGGTCAGAGCATAGGGGATATTATTTTAAGGGCTACAGGATCTCTAACAATTGTTGCAAACTTTGCTTCACTTTAATGCTGACCCAAAAGGCTGCACATTTAAGTTAACTGTAATTACTCCTCAGGGTTCCCCTGATTTTTGACATGCTGGCAGTGAAACTTTGATTTATTATCTTGTTTTTCAAAAGTGGGAACTAGGGGAACTCTCAATACTATCAGTCCTTGGAAATATTCAAGTAGAAAACTGGATTCTCAGGGAAAGTTCTGTCAAGTACTTATGATGTGGAACTGGAAAAACAATGAAAATAGAGAGTTATCCATGCCTACCAGAGCTTACAGTACTGCCCAGGCTTCAGATTCTTTAGCATTTTGTTTAGAGTAATTGTAGGATTTGAACTGAAATATTCACTTAACACTCATCATCCACACTTAACACATGGAATGGTTCACTCCATAGAACAGATGTGATGCTCACAAACAAGATTCACTTTAAGGCCTTTGGTCTAGGTACACAACAAATGTACTTCATCACCTTCTGGGACTGGAAAACATAATGATGCAAACTAATGTTTGTCCTTGGAAATATTCAAGTAGAAAACTGGATTCTCAGGGAAAGTTCTGTCAAGTACTTATGATGTGGAACTGGAAAAACAATGAAACCAATACAGAAAATAGAGAGTTATCCATGCCTACCAGAGCTTACAGTACTGCCCAGGCTTCAGATTCTTTAGCATTTTGTTTAGAGTAATTGTAGGATTTGAACTGAAATATTCACTTAACACTCATCATCCACACTTAACACATGGAATGGTTCACTCCATAGAACAGATGTGATGCTCACAAACAAGATTCACTTTAAGGCCTTTGGTCTAGGTACACAACAAATGTACTTCATCACCTTCTGGGACTGGAAAACATAATGATGCAAACTAATGTTTGTCCTTTCAGGAATTTTAAACTAAATCTGTGACAAGGACATCCAATCAAGGTTACTAGACTAAATTTAAACCAAAATAGATTCTCTGAATAAGGCTGATGTAAGGTCTCCAGCACCAATGGATTCAATCTGTAGTTTGTTCCTTCTGTTCCAAATTACTTGTTAATGTAGCTACAGTAACAGCCTTATGAAAAGGATTGTGGAACTCTGTGAAAACAGAATTGTTATATTGCCAGTCAAAGAAGTAATAAATCCTGGATTCCCATCCAAGTATCTAAATATACTTACAAATTAGTTTTCTTTACAGTAATTGATAAGGACTAAATAAGGGCTTGAACATTATTTTAGAATTAACCAATATGGGAATTCTATACTTAATCCAACACAGAAATGAACTCTTAATGTAGACTTCTTGGAATCTGAGTTCTCATTCTAATTAATGTTAATGCATAATTAAGAGAAAATGATTTTTTAAAAGAGTGCAATACTGAACCAGAAAAATCAATGCAAAAAGCAGGAAATCACATTTCAAGGTGGGAGGGTGTTGAAGAAAGATAAAGCAATTATTTTCAGAACTTCTTATTTAAATGTTTATTGATGTCAGAACATTCATGATCTTTAAGTCAACTACCTTCCAAGATACTGTTTGGTAATGACATCAGGTAAAATAATATCAACAGTAACATAGTACCATATACAACATTAATCACTGAACTTATGAAAGAAGAAATTTTCAGGCATATGATGCATAGATTAGCTGCATAAAGAAATTTTTTAATTCAGCCTTATTATCTGCGCTACAAAAGGAAATTTATCTCATCCCCTTTTATTAGTTTCCATGAGCCTGATATCTCCTTTGGTGGCTGCTTCTCATCCAGGGACCTCCCACCAGCATGACTTCCCTCAGCACAGTCTGTGTGTAACCGTGTCTGCCCTGCGTCTCACTAACTTACCCATATTCTCAGTTTGCCTGTGTTACCTGATTATGCATGCTATCTGAACTGTACATTCATAAATGGATGCTAACAGTTATCAGACCTTGGATTTTCAGGTTTTCAGCTGGGCGATCCTACTTAGTGCTGTGGTAATGTATCCAGCATGTTTTATTTTGTGCCATTTTTCTCATTTCTGTGTATTACAATAGTTGCAAGATCTTTGTGTTAGACTAGTGAACAGCTGAAGTCTTTGTAATAAATTAGAGTGATTAATTGTTTTGATAACATTCATAACAAAAGGCCAATCCTCAGCAGCTCAGTTGTCTTTAGAGTCAATTAGGTTATGATCCATCAAATGGATGTCAGAATCCCATAAGCATAGGAGCATACTATAGCATGATATGATGTGTACACTGATAAATTCACTATGTGAAAATTGTACATATCATGGAAAGAGATTTTGTTGTTCCCTTAGGCACCTTGTATGGAACATATTTTCTGAATTGCATTTTGCCATGTTTTACTGAAATTGTGATAATAACATTCGTTTGGAAGTGGCATACCATTGGCAACTGAAGCACAGTATGTTCTCTCACTGTAATAATAACAATAATAATAATAATAGGACTTGCCAAGGCATGGCAAAGGCAAGCCAAGGATCAGCTGAAGAAATCAGCTTTCAAACTTTCATATAGTCTCAGAAAGTCATGAAGCATACAAAATTTCTCTGCCCATTTCCCACACAAGGGGATCTAAGTCCCAGGTTGGAAAGGAGCTGTGGTGTGTCCTGACTAGGAGTCAGTTCAAATGACTGAAAAATCATGATTTAGGGTGTACCATGGCACTCGTCCAGAATCTATGTAGTTCTAGGCTGATCCTCAAACTCTCAAAAGTCCCTTGTTTAGTATTAGACAGAAAAAATCAACACAGCCATCGGGCTAGGGAGGCACTGAACACACGTAGCAACCAGCAAATAGAACAATTCCACTGAGTAGCCCAAGAAAAGCCACCAAAAAAATGAAGCTCTGAAGTGACTTTAGCAGTAATCAGTCCATGTCTGAAGACTGCCAATTATTTGGCATCATTCTTATCTAAGACATAACCAAGTATTCAGCTCACATACCTTTGTATCCGTACAGACAGGACTTAATAGAGGTGCTTACCTTAGGTTCTAAGGCTGCAACATCACGGACATTGAGCAAGAGACCTGCACTAGCCCTGCAATATGCTGGCTGCCTATGAAGGCAATGTGGACAGCTATCTGCTCTGGTTAGGCACTTCTAGTAGCTGTTCTCCCTATTTTGGGCATCATGACAAATTTCCTTCCTTAAGCACATAGGGAATGAGGGTCTGGCACCTCTGGTTAGCAAATGGTCCAAATTTAGGTTAAGCATCATCATAAGGTGGCTGGGATGCAGTTATTTGCACTTGTTGCAATAGAACAAAACCAATAGTGTCTCTAGTTATTCCCATTAACCCTCTCAAATATCGAATGAATTATATTAAAGGGACTCTGAATGCCACAGCTAATTTTCAGCAGTTTGCTTCAATCAATGGCCAGCTTGCCTTCTGTTTTCAAATATCATGAAAGCACATGAAAAATAAATAATTAAGAGTATAAAAGTAACAGCTGCACAGAAGAATTTTATTTCTTTGATAACTTTTCTACAGTTCATTTCACTCATTGGAACTATTCAGAGCAAATATTTTTTCTGGAAAATGAGGCAACACTGTGGAGAAATACAATGGCACTTAATAGGAAACAGAGACTCAGGCACTCAGGTGGAGTTCTAGATTGGCACTCAGCTGTAAATCAAAATTATATTGTAACTAAAATGTGAACACTTCCCAGAAACCTAATAACTATTTTTAGCTTTTCATTTTACTGTAATAATGTCACCTATGGATGTTTTCATCTAGCAAATTAGGTTTGAGTTAATAAGAGCCACTAAATCTGTTTTACATGAAACCTTTAACTAGGCTTTTTTAGTTTTTTTCTTTCTTTCTTGAGTGCCTTTTGAGATCTTCTGTTTGTTCCATCAGAGTCACTTCAAATTAAAACCCATGTGGTACTCCTTGAAATGCATTATAAAAAGCACCTGAAAATTTCAAGAGGTTAAGTGGCCATGATCTGCACATTGTCCGTACTGCAGCTGACAAGAAGATGCAGTTTGACACAATATCTAATTTGCTGTGACATTCAGGTTTTAAGTGATGTTCAAGGAGATGGAAGTGCTGGCTCTGAACATATACCACAGTGTGCTGGTCTGCTGTCTGTTAACTTGCTAATGAACCATGATTGAGTAAAGTAATGAAGAGTTTACAGAGAGCCCCAGGAAACCAATTTCCAATTTTGCAACCAGCAGGCTTTAACTTCACTGCAGCCTTTGCTAATTTTGTCTAGAAGAGGACTTGGATACTAAATGCCATTTCTGCTTTGTGAATCAGACAGGCTTTTCTAATCCCTGAATACTTACTTGCTAATGAATCTCTCTTCCTCAGATCCATTTTATTTCCATCTGCAGTTGTTAAAAATAGGCCAAATAACTAAAAAATTGCTACTGAGAGAAATGAAATCATAATCACTGAAAGTCAGAGGAACTGTTTGGCTTGTGGAGAGAAGGAAATTTTAATCTTCAGTCTGACATGGGATGAATAATGGAGATAATTGTAAGGAAAATGCAGAAAGTTAATTTTGAGTGGAAAAAGACAAAACAAAGTGTGAAAATCTTTTTACATATGATGTTTGTATGTGTGCATTGGGTTTGTGTGGCAGGGTTTTGGTAGGGGGGAACCTGCAGGGGTGGATTCTGTGAGAAGATGCTAGAAAATTCCCTTATATCCCACAGAGCAAATCCCAGCAGACTGCAAAACAGATCCACCCCTGTGCAAGGCCAAGCCCATCAGCAACAGTGATAGTGCCTCTGTGATAACATACTTAATAAGGGCAAAATGTTGCTGTACCATAACAGCAGTGGAGAGAGGAGTAAGCATATGTGAAACAACTCTGCAGACACAAGAGTCAGTGAAGGAGGAGGGGGAAGAAGTGCTCCAGGTGCTGGAGCAGAGATTCCCCGCAGACTGTGGTAAGGACTGCAGTGAGGCACGCTGTCCCCTTGCAGCCCAGGGAAGTCCATGGTGGACCCCACACCAGAGCAGGTGTATACTGAAAAGAAGCCGTGAGCCTGTGGGAAGCCTGTGGTGGAGCAAGGTCCTGGAAGGAGTTCTGGCCCTGCAAGAGAGGAGCCCACAAGTGGAGTATGTTGGCAGGTCTTGTGACCCTGTGGAGAACCCACACTGGGGAAGTCCAGTCCTTCACTTCTGAAGATATTAAACAGTGTTGGACCCAGTATCGCTCTCTAGGGGACCCTAATTGTGACAGGTTGTCAGTTTGAAAAGGACCTATTTACCACCACCTTCTGGCTGTGGTCTGTCATCCCATTCCCCCAAACACACTGGACAGACCACTTGTCTGAACAATAGTACATTAGTTTCAAAATGAGGAGGCTGTGGGGAACTGTATCAGAAAGCCTTGAAGAAATCAAGGCAGACAATGTCCACTGCTCACTCGACATCAACCAAGGAGATTACTTTGTTGTAGAAGGTGATGTTGTAAAGGTTTGTCAATCAGACTGGTCCTTGGGTGAGTCTGTGCTGGGTTTCCCACTTGTGCATCATTTGCCTTGTGATAGCCCCCGGGAGGACGCATCCTATGACTTTTCTAGAGACTGAAGTAACACTGATGGTCCTAAAATTTCCTGGATCTTTGCCTAGGCCCTTCTTGTAAATGGGGGTGACACTAGCCTTCTTCCAGTCTTCTGAGGCATTGCCCTCCCTGACTTCTGAAAGTTTATGGGGAGTGACCTCACAGTGCTGTCAGCCACCTCGCTTAGCTGTCAAGTGAAACAATAGATTTTCTAAGTAGAAGTTTCCTACACATCTCTGCTTTCTGTATACAGATCCCTATGAATCCACATACCAGGCAGAAGAGATTCCTACTGCTGCCACTGGAGTGTCTGGGGGCATGACCCAGCTAGCTGTGCTTGCAGGAACAAATTAATCTTAAAAGTGACTGGTAGGAACACATGACTTCCATGAGAGGTCCAATTAGGACTAAATTACCTGAGGGATGGAGTCCACAAAGCCTCATGGGAAGGTATGTGGGATTTTGGCTTTGTTTCTGAAGAGGGACACCTTGTCTTACCTGAGCTTTCCATGCTGACCAAACAACCAGAGGTGGTGACAATTTGGAGAGTCCCTGAATCACATATAAATGTTAAAGCTTCTTGAGACATTATGTTTTCTACAGATTACTAAAACACACTACATGTGTACACTACAAAAGGAGAAAAAAAAGAGATGGAAGAAGGCTGAAACAAGGGAAATGTGAATCCTGAAGATTATATCTGTTATCATTCAGATGAGCAAATATGATATATTTATTTTAAGAGCCTACAGAAGACAAGCCCTTAGAGGAATAAACTTCTTCAGTAAACATAATTGTGCAATAATTTTCTTTGGCCAAATGAAATTGATTCAGGTTGTTAATACTTAAGTAATGAAAAGTCTTGCTATTTATTTTTAGAACTTACTGCATTGTACATGACTATTAAAAACAGAGAATGAGTCTAGAATATTGTATAGAATTCTAAATCCCCTAATTGAAAATGTATTATGAAAAGAAATGCATGGCTAAGATACTATATTCAGTCCAGTAACAGATTCAATAACATTTGCAGCAATAGCTCTCTATTATCTACATTGTATTACTTGGTAAATTTAGCAGAAAGAAGGGGATGGGAAAATATGAACACAAGAAATATGAAAATAATGAAACTTTAATGTACCACAAAAAGTGTGACAGATCTAATACCACAAAGAGTCATTAAATACTTCCCAGTCCATCTCTTTTTATCTCTCTCATCCTGTCACTATCAATTATTCCAAATGTTTCTCCTTGTTTCTGCTATACTTAAGAAAGCAAGGTTAATTTATGTTTTTTGCTTGCTCTCTTGCCATCAAAACTTCCTTCTGACATTTCCAGATGCCAAACCCTGTGATGCAAAATATCTTTAAGTGAAAGAGAAAATAACCAATTTATGAGACAAACCACAACTCATTTTAGTATTCTGCTTGTTTTGAGTGGGCATATCTTATAAAATGCATCTAAACTGTAGCAATGGTTACAGTTCTTAGCTAACCTCCTTATCTTATATTTACTTCTTCATTTTAGGCCCATAATTCCAGTAGAACTTCTATTAGTCTTTTTAGCATGGATCAATGCAGATGAAAGAGTGCCCTAAGCAGAACTCATTTGTCCTTGTCAGCTCTGGATAACGAACCAATACACTTAAAATAAAATTACACTGAAATACCCTGATCTTATTAGGTTTATTTAAAGTAATAAGTACTATTAAGTCTTTAAGACCTAATTGAAAGTTGCAATAGCCTACAAAGAAATACAGAATTAGCCTAAAGCAATATTTTACATGGTAAACTGCAGTAGTCTAGAATACAGAATGAAACCACCTTTTTCCTGAAAAAATAAGCTGCTCATTCTGCAGAAAAAATAATGCTGAAATTCAATTAATTATCAAATAATTATAGTCATTCATATCAGTTCAAAATATTTCTAATAAACATAACAAGATGAAAACATATTGAGTTAAGATTAAAACATTATCAGAGCCTTTTTTGTTACAGAAGTCTTGGCTATTTCAGGCCAATTTATTTCAATACTTAGAGAAATGCATTATGTATTGAGGTTATAAAAATGCAAGATTAGAGTTAGTTTTATATCTGCAATGAGACAGAAAGGTTATTTAATACAGCTTGGCAGAATCAGTTGTGAACATTAGGGTTGTGGGGTTTTTTTGCTGCATCATTTGGTCAGGGGCTGATGGCCCCAAAACCTAACTGGGGGTTCTGTGCCTTGAGCAGGGTGGGGAGGTCCTGGGGGGTCAGGTTGGTGATGCCCTCAGGGTCTGGACAAACACATGAAGTAACTGTGTCATGTTTCTTGACCATTCTCTTTGTTCAGGAAAACTAGAGGAAATAAGCACAGATGAAGCATTTAGCAATTCAAGGCAAAATTAGAAAAACAAATTTCTTAGTCAAAATATTAATGAGAGAAACTATGTTCAAGGACCTAAATACTTGTTATGACATCTGTGAAAAGCAAACACTTTGCAAGTGCAGTAAGGTTTGGTATACATGTTAATGCACCAGAAGCTGTAAAAAAATAAACCCAAACAAACAAAAAATCTAAAACCAAAACCAAAACAAACCAGCAGCCCTGAAGTTTCCTTTGGGGAAACAGTCTCAAATAGATTGCAGTTGTTTGCAAATTTATGTCAGGCCAGTAAATGTAAGATATTAATGGCACCTGGCAATATATAAAGTTTAAGAATGAAGAAAACTAGTGTGAAAACTAGGTCCAATGAGAATAGTCTGTAAATTCCCATATGAAAGTGATTTTTCATTTCCCCACAGTAGTAAACACATGAAAACAGCGATGTTGCAGATAGACTTAATTACTGTGGCCATTTTCACTGCTTCACACCTGGAGAGTTCTTTTGAGTTAGAAACCTGAACTAAGCAAAGCATTCATGGTTAACTTTGTCAACGTCAGAAGACAGCAGTAAGTCCATCCCACTGCCAGTTAATAAGAAACTGTAAAATTGGACATTCCATCAACTTCTAAACATTAAAATTGTCAACAGATAACATTGCCAAAAGGTCATAAGGCTCAACAGAGAAAAATCACTACCACTAAGACCTTTCCTGCTTAGGAAAGCAGTTAAGCACATGCTTAAATCTACACAAAATTTTTGTTACAAAAAAATCTGCAATTTGTCCATGATTGGGTACATACTGATGACTGTTATCAAAACCCAACAAGGCCATTGTCAAAGCTTCTGTTAATTCAATAGATTTCAACCAGCCTGTGTGAGTACCTATGTACTATTGAAATAAAAACCAAAAACAACCCAAAACCAAAAAGGATGAAAAATTATCTTTTTTGGTTGTTTTCCCTGCTGGTCAATTTGTCAAGTATTTAATCTAAAAGGTCCACTCATATGAATAATATCATTGTGTTGCAGGCTGATTAATGGATAATGTGGTTTCACTGTCAATATTCATATTTCTTGCATAGCAACTGCTGTGTATATACAATGTTCTATGCTACTAAAATATATATCAAACAGTTTAATAGCCTAAGATTTTCTTTGCTTGTAATTCAAACACTAATTTAGTGTTACTGAGTTGGTATCTGATACCAGTGATTACACCTTTTTAAAGAGATAAAAAACCAAAAGTGCAATAAATCTTAGTTTAAGTATGATCAAAACCTAATACCCTAGGGATCCTGAAATACAGATCTTCTGGGAATTGAAGGTGTTAGTTGTTTTCCAGAAGTCTCCTGACCCCACAAAACTAGGACTTGATGCCTTAAGTTTGAAAATGTTTTAATCCTTGTCCAGTGTAAACTGCAAAAAAAAACAACAACAAAAAAAAACCAAACAATAAAAAAACCAACACTACAATTTTTTGAAGATCTACAACTTCAGCTATGTACAAAACAAGAGCAGACAGACTGCTGTGTTAACATGAGAAACTGAGATACTAAAGCCAAGATCTTAAAAATCTCAGCACTAAGGGTATGATCCACTTTCTCTAATTTGTAGGTTCTTTGTGAGCCAGGCTCTACACAGTACATTCCTAAATTCTCTGTGTATTCAGTGAAGAGGGAGGTATCTTTCATGATCATCAAAGCAACATCTGACTGCAGAATTCCACTGGAAATTAAACAATATTTTTAACAGCACTGCGGACCACCACTAATCCTTTGTGTGGTTATTTCAGTCCCAGTCTGAGAGATGGCAAAGAATGGAACCGACTACAAACAAAATTATCACTAATGCAAACTAAAAAGTAAAACCATACTGAGATTTCACAGAGAATCTTAACAAGAAGACCTTTTTTGAATCAGGGGATCTTGCCTCAAAAAATAAGGTGACTTATTTCAGCTGACCAAGAGATGAGAAGTGGAACCCTATCTGACATGACTTTGGCTGTTAATTTTATTCCTGCAAGTTGGATAAGTGGGAAAGAATGAGAGTTTGGCTATCAGGTAAATAGTATAAGAGGGTTTGTATTTAAAAAAAAAAAACCAAACAAACAAATAAACGGACAAACAAACAAACAAGAACTACCGTAGGATTCAGACTGATTTTGGCCTACTTAGTCAGGGCATGTGCATGCTGGAAGGCTTTGCATGGAAAATAAATTATTTGACAAGCATAAAAAATGGGCAAAGAAACCAGAAATCCCTCTGTTAAATACAAACTGACAGCATCCTTCCGACAGCAGGTTTGAATTAACCTTTATTCCCTTTTAAATATGAACCAGTTTTGGTATGCTGTTCTGAAACAGAATGCTTACAGATCTTAGTTCATCCATCATCAGAATAAGAAGGTAGAGAGGAACTTGCATAACAGCTCTAATTCAAAAGTACACATCCTGGTCCTTTGACTTGTAGCATGGGTTTCCACTGTAGTAAACTAACAGTTAACTGGCTGTCAAGAACCTTTGCAAGTGGCAGGGAGAAGTTGCTGAGTAGAAAGCTTAGGTATGTACCAAGTAAATTATTGCATTGTTAACAATTCTATTTACTACTGCATCACCATTACTGTCAATATTTTTGTTACATTCTGAAGCCTTAAAATTCTGCACTTTGTTTCTGGCCTCTGTTGAAAAGGGAAGAGATCGGTTTGTTGAGGTTTTTTTGGCAGCTGAAACCAAAAAATGTAAGGAAAAAAGTGTCAATAAGCCTGAAAGTCTGGAAAAAAAATTAAAACTTCAGGGGATGTGAAAACATTTTTCTCCCTTTCTGTATGTGTGTCTGTCATCCACTAAAGCTGTAGCAATTGCTTTGAAGGAAACATTAACAGTTCAGCAAATTCACACTAAATCTAAGGAAGGAGTCCAAGTGTCTGGTCTGTATTACACCTAAATTTCTCCAGGTTCCATGGCCATAATGCATTTTACCAAATCCACCTTAGTGGCACTATGGTCTGCATGGTGTAGCACATGGTCTCCATCCCTAATGTAATTTACCTGATAGGGTTTAAGTCTGACTGGGGCAGGTCCTGCAGTGGGAATGGCTCAAGAACAAATGTGTCCAATTCTCTTAGCCAAGACAAGTTGCCCAGGGTTAAAAAAAAAAAAAGTAGAGGAGGAATGTTGCTTGCATTAATTTATTAAAACCAGTACATTATCCTGAACTAATTTATCTATCAAACAGATATAAAAGCAGATGCAGAGATTGATCTTCATCTTAAATGCCTGTGTTAGAAGAAATGTTTGTGGTGTCTTTTGGCTGTACAAGAAGATATGTATATGCCCGCCCGACTGCAACACCCACCTTGTGACAGATAATGTCAGATAAGATTAACACTACTCCTGCTAACTCCATTTGGTTTTTTGTGGGTTTTTTGTGGTTTTTTTTTTTTTTAGAATTGGCTGGGTTGGAAGGGACCTCAGAGATCATCAAGTCCAACCCTTGATCCACTACCGCTGCAGTTCCCAGACCATGGCACTGAGTGCCACATCCAGTCTCTGTTTAAATATCTCCAGGGACGGAGAATCCACCACTTCCCGGGGCAGCCCATTCCAATGCTTGATCGCCCTTTCAGTAAAGAAATTCTTTCTAATGTCCAACCTAAACCTCCCCCGGCACAACTTGAGCCCGTGCCCTTTTGTCTTGCTGAGGGCTGCCTGGGAAAAGAGACCAATCCCCCCCTGGCTACACCCTCCTTTCAGGGAGTTGTAGAGAGCAATGAGGTCTCCCCTGAGCCTCCTCTTCTTCAGGCTGAACAGCCCCAGCTCTCTCAGCCTCTCTTCATAGGGCCTGTGCTCGAGTCCCTTCATCAGCCAGGTTGCCCTCCTTTGGACCTGCTCCAGGACCTCGATATCCTTCCTGAACTGAGGGGCCCAGAACTGGACACAGGACTCGAGGTGTGGCCTCACCAGGGCTGAGTACAGGGGCAGAATCACTTCCTCAGACCTGCTGGCCACGCTGTTCCTGATACAGGCCAGGATGCCATTGGCCTTCTTGGCTACCTGTTTCTAGAAACATTGGCTCTAAAGAAAGTTCAGTCCCTACATGCTGGCATGATTTTTGGTTTAAGGCATAAGATAAACAGAACAGTAATGTTAAACAGATGAAATCCTGAGGATACACTACACAAGAAGTTGACTACTAGCATGGTTGGCAGTGAAGATCACATCTATCAATAATAGTAATTTACCTTAAGATCAACAGGATATGTCACATTGTCTTAGAATGGTCTGGGCCAGAACAAGGTTTTGAAAAGCAAGATTTTTCACAGGAAGGAAACCCTCCATTGAAATCACTTGTAATAATGGACCCCGTTTCTAATGCAATCACCAAGCATCTGTGTCCAACAAACCAGCATATGTGGTTTTCAAAAAAATTAAGAAAAGTTTTCATAACGCCTGGAGATTTCCAATGATAAATTTTCATAATGATTAGGACAGAGTGGCTCAGGAACAAAACCAAAATACTTCACCAGCCAGTGGTAGTCAGTGGGTTGCTGATTGCACCAGAATTGGTTTCTTATGGCTGCTTATTATTAGCAGAGATGTGGAATTTTATTCGCTTTTTGTTTTTTGGTTTAATGCAGGCTTAGTGTAGGAATCTTGTCCAAGCTGCATGAACAAGTGTTTTTTTGTCTTGTGGTGCTGTATTGTCCTTGGCAGCAGTCAGCTGCCCTCAGAACTACTGACTCACTGCCACTTCTTTCAACATAACAAAAGGAGAAAATAGGATGGAAAAGCTCATGGTTTGAGACAGGAAGATTTCTTATCAGTTACTATCATGGGCAAAACACATCTAACTTCTGGAAAACTAATTTATTGCCAATTAAAACATTAGCGTAGTGTGAAACAAAGACAAATATTAGAATGGCACCTTCTTCCTTCTTTATCTCTGACCTCATTGTTCACACTACTGTTTCTTACTATTTTTTGTTCTCTCCTCTCATTACTGTGAGGTCCTTTGTACTCATCCTACATGATATCTTATCACAGAGGCACTCCCACCCTGGCTGGGGAATTCAGCTGTGCCCTTCAGAGGGTTAGTTGCAGCTGGATGGAACTTCCACTGGGCAGCACTATCCTTTTCTTTTAAGGGCCAACTCTACATTCTCCACTACCAAAAATATATCGTATGCACACAATGCACTTGTGCACAAACTTTTTCTTTCATTTTGATATTAGTTCCAGCATATACAATTAGCTTACCATGTCTTCACTTAGCTGACCAGTGTTCTAAGTTAACTATGTGCATTCATTCTTACTTTAATGAATACACAGTTTCCTAAGATGTGCTACAGAGATGGTCAGAGAACTAGACCATATGGTACTTGAGGAGATGTGAAGAGAGATCAGCTAGATAAGATCTAGCTGATAGACAAGATTGGTCTAGATAAGAGAAAATCAAGGGCTGATCTAATAACTGCCTGTATTTGAAGAGCAGTACAAAACATGAGGGTCAATTTCTCAATACTGTAGGGTGATTTGGACATAAACTGGTTGGACATAAGAAAGCAAATTCTTACCATGAGGGCAGCACAGCATTGAATCATGTTTCCCAGAAAGACTGTGAAACTATGAAGTTCATTACTTGGGCAGACAAAGCCAAAGATGACCTGATCCAACATTGTTGATAGAGCTGCCTAATGAGGGAGTTTGGACTACTTAACATACAGAGGTCCCTTCCAACAAACTTTCTTATAACTTTTGTGATTCCCATTCTTCGCTTCTTTGTTCATCCAAATAATTCCCATCAGATCATGTGGATCCATGAATACAATCAAAGGCTTAAAGTTTAAAAAAAACCACAATGGTTTTGTTTAGTCTGTTCGACTCAACTACTCTACATCTGTCTGCTCTCTACTACAGAGCCTTAAAATGAGTTAATTTGGGAAAGACTACAGAAATATGTACTCATGGATGAAAACTGTTCTGCAACTGTTATTCTGTACCTATTACTACCTAAAATATCTCAGATGTATTTATACTAGGAGGAGATTCCTGATATGCTAAAACATGAGATTGCTGACAGCAACTAACTTCATACCAAATATTCCACCTCCAATAAGTACTCATCCCTGGACATACCTTCTGTATCTGTCCCCATAAACCTCACTGCTGAACTATGAGTAATGTTTCTCATTTGCTATAATCTGGACTATCTAACATTTATGTCTTTCACCAGGTATGACTTTTCTTCTGGGTACAAAAATCAAATAAGTATATATCTGATATTGTTCAGCATCTAACCTTGATTTGGAAAGATTATCTATTTTAACTTCTATTTTAAAAGGCGTGTAATCTCTCCTAGCAGGTAGGGATATATAAACAGATATATTCTGCTGAATTGAATGATGTGAAAAAACAACATTAAAACAGATTTCTCTCCACTCCATTTTTGTGTTTTTATTGTTGTAATACTTTTTCACTTGCAAGTGTCAGGTGTGTTATTCTTTACAGCACTTCAGAAACCACTTTGTTGAATCAACTCCAAGTACCTTTGAAGTAGTCATGACTTCATTTTGCAAACTCTTTGAAGTCTGCAGATGAAGAGTACTAGATGATACCAGATAGATACCATCATCTAGTTCTTAATACACTCAGGGATAACTGGCATTCATTTCCACCTTGTTGTCACATCAAACAATGTTTAAATTCCAGATTTACTAAATATTCAAAAATTGTTTCCATCTGCATCACTGAAAGTGGCTCTTCTTCAGGCAATATTCTGATAAATTTCCAGACCCATGTGCTGAAATGGACAGTTTCATCATCTGATTATATATTGGTATTGTTTGTGTACACCCTCTTTGTATATATACATTTATATATATATAAATATATATATATTTATATATACAATTTTGGTAAATTGCAACAGCAGTTTCGTTTTCAACTACCTGCCTATATTTCAGTGTTTCATACTTCTTCCAACAGTATTCAGTATCTGAAAATCACATAACTTAACAGTACAGCCTGTCCAAAATAGGACTTGATGGAAAATGGAGGGTCTGTATAGTATCGCAAACATGTTCTGCCTCAGTGTCAAACTAAATTGTTAGATAGACACTCTCAGACAATGTCAATTGTGGGAGTATTAGTTTTGACTCAGTATGGCACTAATTTCTAATTAAAGTGTCACCTCTTTTGAGCAAAGCAGGTAGTATGCTGTTGTTTTGGCAAAGCTTGTAATGATTCTGCACAAAAACCTTTGGAGTTGTACCCTAAATGTAATTTGCTTTTTATATTACCATGAAGGAGCTAGGAGTTCACTTACCAGTTTGCAAGGCAGAACATATGAGATAGCTGATATCTGCTACCCTTTAGCTACTAACAGCACCGATAGTAACTGGTCAGTAACTAACAAAGCAGAACACAGTTTGCCAGCAATTCTTCCTGCTATGTGAGCTTTTGGTATGGCGATCTCAATCCTTTTTCCCTGAAGATAAAAGGCATTTCCATATTTCTAAAGCTCCACAGAGTATATGTAGCCATAACCAGCATGGGATTAAACTGCAGCATTCTGCCTAGCCCCCTGCCTTTGGAGCATGAGCAACACCCACGGCTCTGAACAGGCCTGCCTGGCAAAATGTGGAAGGGATGGGAAATCAGGTGGGGACAGAAGCCTTCTGGGTCCAGTATCAACAAAGCACAGTATCATGTCTACTCTGCCTTCTATTTAACATGAACAAAGCCTGACTCCTAAGCACATGATGTGGACAGACTCATGATATGCAAGGTAAAAAATTGGGATGCAGATTCTCATCTCTGGGCTCTCTCATCCCAAGGCTGATTCAGTCGATATTCCAGTGCCTGGAGATGAACTAACACATACAGTTGCAGAAAGGATAACCATAGTATTAGCACTTCTATGGACCCAAACAGAGAGAGGGTCTGTTTGGAAATATACAAATTCTTGTAGTTTAGTATGTGCATTTAGGTACCTGTAAAACACTGCATTGTACTGTATAGATATTTCTAATTCAAGATATTTTTATTTAGAAAAGTCTACGATGTTTATACTATTCTGTTCAAACACAAAAAGTTACTGCCAGGAACTGTATATTCTGCTGTATTTGCTAGCATTTTTTGCTAGCTTAAATCTCTGTTGTCAAAGTGAAGAGGTTATCTTAGGCCTTCACTGAATGACATGGAAGTTTCTAAAGAGAAATACATTAGGAAAATTAATATTTCTAAAATTGTTTGCAGAGTAGTAGACAGCAAATAAGGAAATGTTGACTTTATTTTGCATATAAAACACTGTATTTCCAAAAAGAGGGTTATGAGATCCCTTACAAATTTCCTCTAAAAAAACCAGTACAACCTTTAATGAACCCTAAATGTAAGATCATCTGGTTTTCTTCCTGAGAAAACTTCAGCTGTCTTGGCACTATTTGAAAATTTGTTGGGGAACAAAGGCAAATACTCATGTAGTTCTGAAATGTGTTTTTTAGTAGAGAAAGTGAAACCTGTTTGAGGGAAATTAGCTACAATTTAGAAATTAAAATCAGATAAGGTAATTCAATTTCACAAAGTCTAAAAATTGCTGCAATAAATGTAAAAAACTACTAGTAAATTAGTCTAAGCGTTATCAATGTAATTTTTTATCTTGCAGCCATTTGCTTTGGAATACTATACCCATTCCTTTCTAGAATTTTAAGCCAGCAGCAATCTGAATTTTACTGTTCAGAACACCAGATGCCAAAGGTAGAATTTTGGTAAAATTGTGCTTCCTTTTCCCTTAAGCACTGCACAACTTCTTGCATGATGCATCTTGAACTTTCAGGAGCTTCTACACTGCTGCCTACATACACTAAGGACAGAGGTCATGAAGGAAATCATCTGAAAGGCAGACCCTGTGCAAGTCCAAAAGCAGGTAAGCTGGTGATGCATAAATCTAAATTAGAAAATAATAAAAGAAATTGATAACTAAGGAAAAGCTACTTTTTTTTTTTTTTTTTTTTTTTTTTTTTTTTTTTTTGGCACAGGGTCCAGGTGAATGTACAGTTCAGTATGTTTAGGCAATAAGATAGTAGATGCTGTAGAAATTGACTTTAAAATTTCAGTTAGCAGTAAATGCCAAGTGAGGAACATGGAATTATAAGAGCTAATAGGCACTACAGGCATGAGATCAGATAACTAAGTCAAATTATGCCTTTGCGTCAGAATCTGTTAATGTCCACAAAAAAGAAAGTTCTGGGATAGTCTTCCTTTTGGAGCAGTGAGGACACAACCCAATTTAATATTAATCATCATCTTGATAAACGTATGGAAGGAATTACACAAATAATTGGCTGTGATTGTTTTCTGATCTCCTTAGTGAACTAAGGGACCACATCTACTACTTGTGTGTCTTCTGCATGCTTCTAGCTTCTAAAGGTATCAAACTGACACCAAATTAATGAACATTTTTTCCAGTATATAATTTCACTTTGAAAAAAAATTACCCAGTAACTTGGTACTATAAAGTTGGGAGAATGTAATGGCTACAGTGCACAAGTTGTGGACGAGAATCTGAGACAGGGAGAGGGGAACATAACCTGACACACACAGATATAGACATCTAGGCCTGGGTCTACATGCCACATTGTCTACAGAAAACAAGACCTGAAGAGGCAGAAACCCAAATTGTGTGAAAGATCTTCTTTTGACTTTGTGCCCCAAAAGCCACACAGCCATAGTAGGGACTCCCTAACTATGTCTGTACTGGAAAGGAAACAGTCCAGAGCCACCCTCTAGCTTCTGTGTCAAACAGTACACATTGGACTGCATCCATACAGCTAGACTCTGTTATCCAGAACACGGCAACTGTTGGGAATGCTTCCTCACCTGTGCAAAAGTTCAGGAATGTTTTTGGGTTTCTCTGGAAAAGCGGTAGATGGCCCTAGGAAAAAGCCACACCAGAGACTCCATGCTGCAAAGCTGGATACTTGTGTTTTCTCTTATCCCCTAACTCTTCTCAGCTTAGTGTTATGGATACAGCCACTGGGACCAACTAAGCTAGGCACAGTGCTGTATTGATGTAGCTGTAACACTCCCCTCTGAAGTTCCCTTACATTAAAAAAACCTGCATAACAATTACAGTTCTGACAGACTTTCTGAACATATTATTTTTAATTTAGGAAACATACTTTTCAAAGTATAAAATGCACTTCATACTAAGGGGGACAGGTTTTGGTAATAAAATATGCTCAGAGTTTTGGATTTTTTTTAATATTATCTCAGTGTTTATTTCTGGTATCTTTGCATCTTAGAACGTGGAGAAAACTCCAGAAAAGCAGCTGTAGTAGAATCTATTTTAGAGAAATATTCACTGCTTCCTTTCTGGACTGTGGATGTCCCACAGTGAAAACTGTGCAGTTATGGCAAGACTGCAAGGGAATGCGCATGGACTGTCTACACTGTTATGAAATAGACTTTGAAGGTTGGCAGAAGATTTCAGTTAATCCCCACCTGAACCATATTTAAACAAGTGTTGTGGATACCTTCCTAATGTCAGTGGATACATATGCTCTTGGAGTTAAGAAACAAATTTTTCTTGTATAATGCACAATTTATAATTTTTTAGATATCTAAAGTAAACTTGTGTAGATGTATAATTCCCGTGAATTGCTATAACCCCCCAAGCCCCTGAGTGGCTGTAATTCCTGCTGTGCAATACCTGGATAACAGCAAAGTAGAGGAACAGTTCTCAGTCTGTTGTTATCCTATGCTTCATTTCAGTGACTTAAAGATATAACTTTGTAATATCACCTCTAAGACTCACAAAATCCTGGTGCTTTTGTTTGCCAAGGCCACTTGCCCCATTAAGATGTCTCTGTTAGAAATATGTAGCTACTTAATCCTGCTTTGTAGAAGCTGGAAATCAGCAGAATCTGTCAATCTAAAAATATGATTGAGAGACAAATATCTTTGTTTAATTTAAGTCCTTTTGTACCTGAGTACCAATACTAAGTTTTTCAGCTGATACATGCAGAACCCAAGTAACGATGTCTTTGCTTCTGAAGCTTATCAAGTGAGGTGAATTTTGATTGACAAAGCAGAATAAAAGCATGTTATACTATGAATTATCTTTATATTTTCGCTAAGTTGCTCTAAATTTCATAATAGCTAATCCTCTTTTAGAAAGACAGGTCTTTAACTATTTGTATTTTATCTTTCTGGTCTTGTTGCAGAATTTTACTTTTCCTCATCTGAGAAATACATAGAATATATATAGATAAACATATAATATATTTTGATACTAATTGAACATGGCCAGTTCTGACAAACAAAGCAGGATGGAAGAGTGTTACTTTGTGAGTTTATAATTTTAATCAAAATATGCTTATCTTTAAATTTCATTAAAATTAAGCCAGTATTAAGAATATAGTTGCTAAATTATTGATGTTTTCTCTTTTCTCACTTAATAAAAGTATTTTTACCTCTGCTGATAAACTGAGGAATGAATTTTCATCACTTCACAAAACATATGCACCAGAAGAAGTGCAGCACTCAATTACAATGACATACAGTCTCCTCTGAGTCATTGTATGGTATACCATCAAATGTCATGCAACAACTCCTTTTTGCTTCAGGGAATTATTGCTCACCCTTATAATTAAAGGCACCGCTACAGCTGGTGTTTCTGGACTGGAATGGGAAAAGTTAAATTTATTCATGTTTGACTGTTTTAGTGAAAGCTGGGTTTCATTATGAACAGATAGTCCTCAGTTCATTAGTAAAATAAATATGAAAATACTGCTTGGCTACTGGAATATGTATGTATTTTCTACAGGCAAGTTTGGGGTCAGGAAAGACTAAACTTCCTTATGAATTACCATATTTTTCACCATATCCTTTAGCATAGCCAGCACAGCAGTTGGGCATTTCATCACAGCTACAGAACAGGCTTATGCCTTGCTTCATGGAACTCACACCAGCCTTTGATTTCCATAGGGACTGGCAGACTTCTTTGATGCATAGATTCTGTAGAAATTTAGGTTTAGCAGGTATACACTGACTGAGAGGTCACATACATGTAAAACAAGTATAAGTGCATAGCCTGTTCTGGTAGCCTGGAAGCATTAATGAAAATGGTGACTGACACAGCACAATAAGAGCTGAAGAGCCAGTCTTGTGTGCTGCCAGCACCCCAGCCAGCACGTTACCCAAAGGAAACCAATGCAACAAATGAGACTGCTGCCTTTTCAAACCTGTCTGAAAAAAAAAAAAAAAACAAAAAAAAACGATTAGAGACAAGAGATGTTACCAGATGCATAAATTGAGCCTGCATCCAGAGAAACTGTTTTGGCTGACTGTCAATCCAGAGTCTGGCTTGCTGACAGAAAGATTAGTCTTTTCAAGTCTTGCAAACACCAACAAAAAGCCATATTTTCCAGACTGCTTCTTTTCCTCTACTTCTCTTTATATCTCTCTGTTTTGTCAGAGCAAGATAGCAGCAGAACTTTAAGGTGAGTTAAACATTCTCTACTAAGAGCTGTATGACAAATCAGAGAACTCTAATGGAGACGTCTTACACAAAGGCTTTTTCCTTTCCAATAAATGGGGAATTGAAAGTAGCTTTTACACTAGGATTTATCATCCAGACTTCAATTTATTGAGAGTAATACACTAATACTGCTAAATTTAAAAGCAAGAAAGCAATTCAATTTCACTTGCTGGGAACAGCAGGCAATATTATTGTTATCTGTTGGACAGAGCTCAAGGCATTCTCAGCCTTTCTATTTTCCTCTTATCTCTCCCAGATTTTAAGCATGCTCTTGCTTGTAAAACCCTCCAACTATCCCAGAGTTGGACTGAATTTTTCCTGGCCTGCCCTTCTTCTAAGTTTGATCAAGTTTCTCTTTTTCTCTCTAATTTGTCCCATTTAATTTATTTGTTTCTGGGGATTGTTTTGAAAACACAGGGATAGTGGTCCTTCCAGTTCATAGAGCAACAGAATGCAGTCTTGTTCACGTTTTCCTCTTAAACTAAAGAGAACTGAGGTACAGAAAAGTAATTTCTTACCAGTTCCATTTCGTTATTATGTCTTCTACATTACTGATTTGCTTTCTAGACTGTTGCTGCAGTCTGCTGGCTTGTATTTTTTTAACCTTCTTTGCCTGGAATCTCATAGTAGCAGAGATACCTTTAAAAATATTGAGTTTATCTCCTACTGGAGAAGCTTTGAAGAATGATTACAGAAAATAACAGTACACAGAATTCCATCTTACACTAGCACACATTTGCATATTGTGCTGACATAAATATAGCTACAATTTCTATAAGCAATTAGACTCTTAAGATTATTCTTCTGGGAAGTTCCTAGCTTCTACCAGAAGTACCTTTCATATAAAAATTATGGGACTTTGAGATGGTTGACTAACTTTTTACACCGCGTGGTTTATTTTCAAAATCATTTATTTTGGTTTGGGATGGTTTCATCTGTAAATCATGGTCAAATCAGGGAAACAAGTGAATAACAAGTATATAAAATCTTTATTGGCATGGAAATTCAAAGTCCAGATAGGAGAAGCATAGTGTCAAGATTGCTCAGCTAAGACAGTGAAAGTGACTGTGAAAGGCTGAAGGTGATTAGAAGCTAAGGAGAAAAATTAAACAATGAGATTTCATCTGCTGTTATATAGACTGGAAAAAAATAACTTCTCATCTGTGAAAACATGACAGTTTTTTGGGCAAAATTAATGACATCTTTGCAGACCTGGTTTAATTTTTCCTCTCAAAGATCCCGATGAATAAATATCAATTGACTTTTCAGGAGTAAGAAAAAGGAATCCAACTACTGCAGCAGTGCTTAATTTCAAAAGGAAGCATTACAATAAAAATGAGATAGAGTCCTAGAGGTAAATGAAAACAGGACACCAAAACTGAAAAATGTTGGCAGACAACACATTAGAAATTCAAAACAAATGTGCAGTATTTGCAAAAATGTTTTTAGAAACATCACAAAGAAGGAAGCCAGCATGGCCATGGGTTAACAACAGAATAACAGAGGCTATTTAAAATGAAAAGGCATGTTTCAAAAACTTGATATTGTATTAAAGTTTAGAAATAAAAAGGAGAGGAGGGAAAAAAAAGAAAAAGAAAAACTTAGGAATTGAAAGACATAAGCTCCTGTACTAAATCCTTGTTCAAACATGTATTTGGTGAGAGAATCCTCTCCAGGGATGCCTTCAAATAGATGGTCAAGCTATAGAAACATAGCTCAGAGAAGATAAGACCACAACAGACACATTAAATTATTATTTCCATCCAAGCTTACCAGTGAGCAAGGTAAAGCATCTCTGTCACAGCTTTTTTTACAAATAAAAATACTAGAGCATTACCTACAACTGGACTGACAGCAGAAGGTATGAGCAGTCTTTAGCATGTTTGGTTTGTGGTTTTTTCTTTATTTTTGGTGGCAAACTCATTCCACCAACATTAACTCAACCGACGTTTCCAAAGTGGGGAAATGCAAGATTTCTTATTTCTAGAACTTTTATTTTTAAGAATTTACTATCCAAACAATGGCCATTGCTGTCTTTTATGAGATGCTTTAATAACTACTTCTCATTAAATGGTTCAGTGAATGTTGTCTTTATAGGTGTTTCAGGAGAAAACAAGTTTGTCAGGGCTATAAAGCAAAAAATGTGTCACTTACAAATGTTAAAAACCCTTACACCCCTATTTACCAAAGATAAATTGAATCATAGCTAAGCCATTATTTCTTTGAAGCAGAGGACTCTCCAAAAATAAGCTAAAGGAAGTACAGTGAGCTGTTGTTTCACAAGGTTTGGGAATCATTTGTAGACACTTGTGTTGTGGCTCATCATAAATAATGGCAATCATTTAGAAACCAGGCACTAAGTGCAGCTCATCCCAGACACACTACCTGAGGGCTGAATTGATCTCACCTGTTAGTCCTCTAAACATTAGGCATCATGTTTAAACTGCAAGTTTAGACTCTATACTCAGAGAGACATCCATTTAAAGCATGATACATCCTACCTACCAGTCTTAATTTGCATAAATGGAGAATGATCCATCTTGCTCCCTTTAAGAGCTAGGAGTTAATCCTAACACCTACTCTTCCAGCTTTTAGCTGGCAAAAATTAATTTGGATAAATCTAGGTCCAACTGATTCATGAGCACCTTAAAATGGATTTTTTCTTTCTTAATACAGGAGGGACAGCTGTCTGAATCAGGTATTTTTTTAGAAGTGTAAACCATGGCAAGATATGGTTTTCACAAAAAGTTACACCAGCTAAATCCTTGTATGTCCTGGTTTTAGAGATAAAGGTGCATTTAAAAGAAATGGACAAAAATTGAGCCAAACTGCTTATTGAATATATTAGATTGGACTTGACATGTAAGTGATCAAAATATTTCACGCTAGTTTTCATATAGTTGAAAAGATCAGGAAAAAAGTGTTTGTCTAGGTGTATAATGTTTATGAATGTTTAAACAGATACATCAATGATATCTTTGATACTGGTAACGATAAAGAGTAAAAACTTTTTTTTTCTCTGGAAATTTTTAAATGATTGCTTCCTGGACCACTAAATACTCCATGTTTTCATTGTCTGTAAGAGAAGGCACACATCTGAAAAAGCTGTACTCATATTCCAGACTAATTATGAAAACTGGTATAAGTGATTACACTTTAAGTTTTCATTTCCATTAGAAAACGGGAAGTTCGAACTATCCTCACTATGGAGGAGAAATAACTCTTTCCCTTAATTAAAGTAACATGTACGCCCATGCCTTTTCCTTGCAGTAGGTTTGTCTTCATATAAAACTGATGGTTTTATACACCACCTCTACAGACTGGGTCAAGACTTTCCCTGGAGCTAAGGACAGCAATGTTGAATCATTTAACCTGACAACCTGAACCACCCAAAACATGAAAGAACAGAAACAGAGTCTCATTCATCTCTGCTGATGTGCTTATGTCAGAGCCAACACCAGTGAATTTGCTGTTCCAAAAGCTCACCAGAAAGATGAGTTAACCTTTTTTTTTTTTTTTAATATGTCACAAAAGCTTAGTAAGAAGTGTGATGAAAAGGAACTAATAAACAGATGTAAATGTGTTATATTGAAATTAATGTCACTGTGCATGAATTCAGAAGTAATGTGATAAAGAACCATGCAAATACATGATTCAATTACAAAAATACAGCTCTCACAAACATCTAGAAACAATGCTGCTAGTTTCACACCTTTTAACCAATCAGTTCTAGTTCCTCACAGAATTCTCAAGAAGACCTTAATTCCTTAATACCATAAATTGTTTTTTAAAGTCTAAAACTAAAATACGCTAGGATTAGAGACTTACTACATTTCAACTTCAACTAAATGTAGTGATGACAAGTTTACAACTCACTTTTGTTGTTCTTTTGCTGGAAGATGTGGCAACTAGGAAGTAAGAACCAATAAATCAAATAAAATCCTCTCAAAGTCACATCCATTTAGGTGAACTGGTTTGAAAAATGGTCCATCTTACCAAGTAGGGATTTACACCAACCTGCCAGGGTTGGGATTTACACCAACCACAAAGCCAATTAAGTCTGGCCAATAGTTATTATTTGTAAACAAGGTTCTTCTGAAGGACTGACTGATTTCACAACAGCTATAACATTTCAAATGCCTTTTTTTTAAGCAGCTGCTGACTACCTTTCTCCTTTTTCTCCTTCTGACTTCATACCTTTGGTTATAGCATAAAATAAGGTTGCAGGGGGCATAAGTGAGCAAATAAGCACAACAGTGGTGTGGCAGAACAACTGGAATATTTCACAAATCGCTCAATTTTTATTAATATTTTTGAGAATATTTGGCACTGAAGGATTGAGTTTTATTTTACCTAAACCAGTATTAACATGTGAAGCCTTGTGAAAACTTTCCAAAAGTAAGAATGCTCAGTCACTGAGGGGACATTTTGCAGGGACATTTTGATTAAAGAAATTGGAGGGGGTGGTGGGTTGCTTAGTAACTTTGTATTTTGATGAACAAGTAAAACAGAAGTCTGTCAGGACTTCTTTAATTTTCAGTTTGGTTTAGCAAAAGCTGCAACACAACAATATTGGCTGCAGATGACTCAGTAGCCCTTTAAAACTAGTACATATTTCAGGGAAATATTCCAAATTTAGATTCTGGCATTGCCTAGTAAGAGTATGTAATGCTTTCATTGCTTTTGAAATTAAATTTCTCCATGTAAATAAAATTTAATAGATAAATATGCTGTTCAACAAAACAGTTGGCATGCATCCCCTTTAAGGCATAGGTTTCTTTAAGGCATACAGATTTCTTCTTAACTGATGAGATACTGATCTAAACACTTTGTTACTTTTATTTTTGCTACTGAGTGGCAAAGACACACCATTTCACCAGACAAAAGTATGGCTGCAGATGCACAAAAACAGGGAAAAGAAATAAGTTAAAAACTGAGATTTTGATTTATGAAAGTGCAACAGACAGATAAAATGAAATAGAAGATTACAAGAAGTAAGAAATAAAAGCTTTATGGGGAGCAGGTGGCATGGACCACAGAACACTAGCCAAAAATAATCCTTACTTGTCAGATTGGGAGGCAGAGAATCAGCCTCAGCCAACAAAACTGCCTCTCTCACTACACAGCACTGGGAACATATCCTTAAAATTAAATACCATGGAAAATGTCCAGGGAAGACTGAAAAAACCTGTCCCAAATCAACAGGGTTTTCTTTAGCTCAATGCCACTAGAAGTTCCTATCAAAGAAGAGAACAAAAAGAAAAAGTTAACTGGATTTTTAGAAAAGCATGTCAAGGAACATCATTAGAGAGCTCAGGACTGTGTATCTTACTGCTTTTCTTGTCTCCTGCACTATTCTTAACAAAATTCCTCTCTTTTGTCATAATTTTTTTTCTTTTTTCATTTTTTCTGCAGCATGCTTAATTTTTCAGTTTCAAGAGCTATTGATATAAAGCATGCCTCATTAGCTTTGGGAGGTAGCTAGTCTTCATTAATTCAATTCTCACTTCATTTGCTTTGCATACAGTCATAATTAGCTTCAGAATAACTTTGGTAACTTCTGCAGATTTATTGCTTCAGTTTTATTCTTCATTTGGATTTTTGCACTTGTTTAAATGTGTTGTATGAATTTTAAAAAATCAAGAACAGCAATGACTGCTTTGGGGAATAATTTAATTTTGCAATTTTTAGAGTGACAGTCTCTTTACATCTCTCTGCTCAGCTATACAAACAGTTAAAACACTAAGCCTTACATAACCTCAAATGACATCTTCTAACAAGTAGGCAGGAATTCCCCCTTCATCTGGCACGTGTTATCTGGAGAAACAATCCTTTCCCACTTATGCCATCTCCTTAGAATAGTGTATAAGGAAGCAGAAAAACCTATCCATACTCTTCAGAGCTCTGGAAAGAATCATGTCAGTCCTTCATAGATGTTCTACAGCCAAAAGAGAGTTTGGTTTATCCTCTGGGGGACAGTACAGCTGTAGTAAAAATTCATGCACGGCACCACGTATAGTACAAATTGGTTTCTGTAGGCTGGCAAGGCAGAACTCCTATTTTAAGAAAGACAAAAAAGACACAGATAACAACAGAAGAGCCACAGCATTTCCTGACACCTCACAGAAGGTTCTCACCTCATAGGAAATATGTCAGTCACCCCCTGGCTGAGCTGATGGTTTCTTTCTTCTTGAGGCAAAAACACAACACTTTACTCCACTAGACTGGGCCACTTTGAATAAGGGGAAGGGAAATAAACCCTTTAGAGAAGTACCAGAATGTTCATATAATTTATCACTGAGGTGATAATTTAACACCTCACTGAAAAGCCATTGTTTGACCAGCCCTCAGTCCTTAGTGGTCATTAGCCAGTTTGCTGGGGTCATTTACTCACTGCCAGCTACACCTTGGTGAGAACCTTCACCCTGCCTTTTCAGTCAGTGTGAGTCTACCCCCCAACATCCCATTTGCCAAATTGTCATCTGAGGCAAAGAAAATTCAAAATGCTGCTGAATGTAACCTCACAACAATGCTAAGACCAATGCTATAAACGCTGTTTTCCTAGTTTAAAGTCGCTTTCAAAGCCCTGAAATCTGTGTGCATTCACTATGTGCTCCTCCAGCATGAAATCTTGCACTGTCTGCAAATCATACTGATAACTCTTCACTCCAGCATTTCCCACAGAAACCCCAAAACCTAGGGGTTAATGTTCTGTAGCTATTATACCTTCTCCTTACTTGAAAAGCCAGTTGACATAGTATAAAACAAGATGAAGCTCCGTGGAGATTTTACCAATAAGCTGCAAGAGGCACAGTTCATGCTATGAGAGAAGTAAAGTGGTATTTTAAATGTTAATAACCTGCCAAAGTCCTATTGATTGCTCTGCATAGCCTGCTAAGTCATGCCTTCTCTGTACCAGTCTGTATGCTGACTTGGTGATACATGATCTTAGAGAACAACTTTTCCCCACACATGTGAGCAGGCCACTGAGCCATGCTGATGGTGTTCCTGGAACACTTGACACCTCTACAAGAAGTACATTTTAGTTGTTCCACAGTACCATCTTCCCTTTAGTTCAACAGTTAAACTCTCAGGGTTGTGATCAGTCCATACCCCTGCCACCAGGTGAGCACCTGGCATGCCCAAGCCCAATACTTGGTAATATATCTGTCATAAAACCCATCGGTAATTTCACTCTGCATGCTCACAGGAAGGATTAAAAAACATTCCTCCAACAGCAGGCCACCTTGCAGAGCAAATTGTTGACCAGGATCCAAAAATGAAGCTGATTTAGTACGTGGAAAACTAAGAGTCCTGGCAGAGCTTCATGAGCAGAAAATGTGTTTGAGCAGCTTTTTGTGCTAATCAGATTTCAGACAGCTCCTGGCACCTGCAGGGAAGCAGAGGCAGCCTGGTTTCAATAATCCCTGCATCACCTGTCCCAGATGATTGACTCTGTGATACCATATAAAAGAATCTTCCCTGAGAAGCCAAGTAAAAAAAATGGTGTATCGTATTGGACCTGATACCCTGTGAGTAGAAAAGAGAGTCAAGCCATATCATTGAGGAGATGGGGACCAAATTGTTTGTGATCAGTTTTGATGTAGAAATTTTGGATGCTGCAGTATTCCTGGGCAAGTGCAAGGCATTTTCTTTCTATCAGCACATATTCTTTTCTTATTTGTTAGCTTGTTCAGAGTTAGCTGGTGCTCAGATTCTCCTATCTACATCACATTATAGAATTCATTCTGGTTTTGCTCTCATTTGCTACAGCCTTACTGTGCCACTATTACCCCAGTCTAAGCTACACGTTCCTTCAGCTAGCAGGGACCACAGGGCCCAGTCAGCTTTTGGAGCTGTCCCATCACTTTCGAAGGTGAATGGTAGTGATACTTCTCAGACTTCCAATGGCCCAGAACCACCAAATATTCAGAAGGAAGGCAAAGTGCCTCTCAAAGCCCTACCTGATATGCCTATTCACAACATGAACCCCCTAAAAAACCTACAAAAACATGAAGGATTAAAGAGCATAAAACATTAAAGAGAGGTGAATTTAAGGGAATGTGAAAAGTGTACAAAGTCATGTTGTAGTCCTCTCCTGACATACACATAAGAACAGCAGAGCACTGAAAGCTCTTATGAAAAATACTGCTCGATTAAGTACCTATGTGTGTTTAAAATATGCTCATTATTACAGTATACACTATAGGTAATATTGCTATCTAAGTATGGATAATTCAGGTTTATAATTTTTTTGAATCTGAGTTTCTCAGGGTCTAAAAGCTGCAGGGCAGCTGTTCTGGAATATCAGCAAAGCTCTCTACAGGGACAGTGTTGTTTTCCAAAATAATGTATTGTTCTGCACTAGATAGGGGGATAGAGAAAGAGAAAAAGAGTGCAGGGCTCTTTCAGCATGTCAGAAAGAAAGGTCTGACAATAAAGGGAATATTAAAATAGCTGCTTTAAGAAAATAAAATAAAAGAGGACTACAGATAAAAGAAGAAATCCTGCATCCCTTCATATGAATCATGTAGAATCATAGAATGGTTGGGGTTGGGAGCTTAAAGGTCAAGATCCAACTCCCCTGCATGGGCAGGGACACCTCCCACTAGACCAGGCTGAAGAAACAAGACTTCATAGTTGGGATCTGTGCAGTATGCTGTGGGAAAGTCCATCCCATCTGTGGTCCTTCTGAAACTGCATGAAATCAGAGTTCCGAGCACTGGAAAGGATATAAAATTTACTCTCTATATTCATCTTTTTATTCTGTCCTTCTGAAACAACTGTTTTAATATGCCATTTGGTGTCAGGCCTTTCTTACTGACATCCAGAAACAGCCATGAACCATATTTCCCCCACACATCCCCTCCCAGCCCCTGTGCTATATTCAGACAACAGTTACTACAGGACAGCTGTGACACTTGAAATTCATGCCTTACCTTAATGGTTTCCCTTTGCAGCAAGACCCCTCTCACTGACACACTCAGCACACAGCCAGAGGCTGCTGCTTGCAGCAGAACCAAAATTCCTGAAAGCAATTTGAGAAACTCATTCCTAGGCCTGCTGAAGCTGAAACAGCTCTTTTTCAATTTTCAGGGTGGTGATCTTGCTTTTATCATCCTAATTATCCACCACACAAAAGGAGAGGTCTTAGGTGAAGTATCTAAGGTTGCCCATGTCTTAGTCTGGTGTGGAAACTTTCTTCTATAAACACAAAAATAAATCACAAAAAGCTGGCTGGATATGGGGACTAATTGCTGAGAGAATCCATATTTTAAGCTGGGGAAAGTTTTGCAAAGTTTTTACTAATATTTGAAAAATACCATTTCTCCCTGCCTAATGCATCAATATGGTCTCTGTCTCACACTTTCTAGTTAGAACACAACTCTGAGATGCACAGAGATGTCAGAAAATGCTTTAGATTAATTTTCTCCACCTCTTCTTTCCTAATTGTTTGCCATTTAAGAATTCAGTCAACATATTTACAAAGTTTCCTATAATAAGGCAAAGACTGCTGAAACAGAACACAGGTTCAGCAGTAAAAGGTTGCCTCTGAGTTTTTGAGAAATGCAACCATTTGCCTTAAAAAAATTTAAGAAGTGCTGTAAAACTTCCAGCATTTGGAAAAGAATTTGTGTTGCTAGCTGCCATGAATAGTCTCTAATTATACTGAGCATCTTTACACCAAAAAACAGGGTTTATCAGCACCAGACACTGGGCTGCAATCAAATGCACACAGTGAATTCTAGCTCCAAGAAGTTAAAGATGCATTGAAAAGTTGTAATGAAGTGTACAATTGGGAACATTTATCGGTGATTCTGTCTCAGTAGGAGCCAAACAATTGTCTGAAATCACTGAAGGCTGGTCTGCTGGCTATTCAAAGTCTAGACTGAAGAGCTGATTGAGCTTGCATGTAATTTTTTTAACAACTTAAGCTTTCTGACTTCAAACCAATGGGGACTCATGCTGTGTGATCGAGAGGAACTTTGGCTAGATGAATTCAGAATCTGCCATTATACCTTGTCACAGTCCATCTTTTGAACACTTCAGGTTTGATTTCCCATTCTAAGTGCAAGACAGTAACATGACTGGAGGGCCTGGGGTATTTTTAGTTTAGTTTTGCATAATCCAAGACAAGGCAGATAAATTTCAGCAAGAAATCAGGACCCAGATCGTCATGGCCTCTCGAATCTTTTGTAGTTGGGCCATGAAGGGCAAGTGCCGAATCCTGCACCTGGGATGGGGCAGGCCTGGTGGTAAGTATAGACTGGAAAACTAGTGGCTGGAGAGCAGCGTGGCAGAGAGGGACCTGGGGGCTCTGGTTGATGGCAAACTTAGAATGAACCAGCAGTGGTCCCTGGCAGCCAGGAGGACCAACCATGTCCATGGGGTACATCAAGCACAGTGTTCTACTCTACTCTGCAGTGGTAGAGTAGAGCGGAACGTACCTTGTGTGCTGTGTGCACTTTTGAGCACCACAGTATAGAAAAGACATCAAGCTATTGGAAAGCATCCAAAGGAGAGCCACAAGGTGGGTGAAGGGATGACATATGAGAAGCAGCTGAGGTCACCTGGATTGTTCCATTTGAAAAAGAGGAGGCTGAGGGGTGACCTCATTGCAGTATAAAGCTTGCTCATGAGGGGAAGAGCTGAGACCAGTATTGATCTCTTCATTCCTGTGACCAAAGACAGGTCTCAGGGAAATGGTGGGAAGCTGGATCAGGGGAGGTGTAGGTTAGATATCAGGAAAAGGCTTTTCACCTAGAGGGCAGTTGAGCACTGGAACAAGCTCTCCAGGGAAGTGGTCAGAGCACCAACCCTGCCTGAGTTCAAGAACCATTTGGATGATGCTCTCAGGAGGATGGTTGTAATTCTTGGGGTGCCCTACACAGGGACAGGAGTTAAGACTCAGTGATCCTGATGGGTCCCTTCCAATTCAGCATATTGTATGATTCTATGATTCTATGAAAATGTCCAACCCTCATCCTCACATAGATTTCAGGAAATTTCTGTCAAAATTCTATCAGCAAAGTGCTGTCATGATTCTAAAATTATTACATCGCCTTTTGCCACTTGAATATTCAATGTCCTGGTGGTCATAATCACTTAACGTGTCCCTGATTAGCTGTTATCTGTTACATGATGAAGTGCAATACTATTGCAATTCATCTGTCAGTAGAAAGCATCTATTGAAATGGAGTTCCTTCATAACAGATCACCTTTTAAGATTAAAAGCAGTCTCTTGTCATTTAAAAAATAAAGGTTTTATGTAAGAGGAAGATAGAGATAGTATTTGTGATAACATTACCTGAGTGTTTATCTACCTATTCAGTGGGGAAAAATTCAGTAGGTTTGATTGACTACCAAAAGGGAATAGATATATGTGAACTGAGTTTACCCAATGGTGTTCATCAATTAATGGTAAAAAGGGTGATCATCAAGGATTATTTTCTAAAAGGTGTTTCGATTTCTATATTTCTGTAAAACACACAAGAATTGTTGCTCACACTGTCAGAAAGTTTTTGCTTCTTTCTTGCCAGATGATGAAGAGTCCTCTTGGTATGCAGCTTTCTGTCCATGATGAGTTCTTCAAGTGAATTGAAACAGAAATTGGTGCATAGAGAGTTTGAAACAGGACCTCAGGGAGCCATCCATTAATGAGGAAATCTTTATTTTGTTCCAACAGGGTCAAGATGCAGATGAACCCATCTTTTGACTTTGCAGAGCTAAGGTGTTCTGACAGAGGGGCTCTTGACAGGTGTCTGTAGGTCCCAGTTCAGAGGCAAAGCCAACTATCACTTTCTCCCAAAGCCCTGCAAGTGGTCCCCCTTCTAGAAGGCCATAAAGTATATAGTCCTTATAAAAGCACCACAAGAATCCAAATGATAAATGGATGTTCTTTCAATCTGTAATTAAAACTTATGTCAGTTGTAAGGGCAGAAATATGTGTTTTAAACTGGACTCAAATTGCTTTAAGCAAAGAGACATTTGAAAGCATCATGAGCAGACTGAAGGTTCAAAAAAAAAAAAATAAAATACAGCTACCAGCTTCTGTAATCCCTGGAGTGCTGCAGAGAACAAAAGAGCCTCTGCCATTGAATTTTGCCTGCAGAAAGTCACTGCAGCCTGCAGTGGCTGGATGTGTGGAAAGCACATATTTTTAAATGAGCTTTAGGATCCGAGTAGGATAGAATAAAAACATGAAAAAAGGTTGATATTTCAAAGAGTATGGAAGTCTACCAGTGCTGCTGAATGCAGCCTGAATTACAAAGCTGTAGAGTTTTGCCCTGGCAGGATTCAACTCTATGAGTGCTTAATCAGTCACCCTAACAATAGGACAAGGCTGTGAAAGGCTTTGCTTGCTCACTGGAGTATGTTGTTGGCATTATTCTGTAATGACACAACAGATTTTATAGAAAAATTGTGCTGCAAAAGCAATTGGTCTCATTTTCACCTTTAAAAAAACCTGCATAGTAATTAACTTCACAGCAGTTTCATTTGGCAAAGTAACACAGTACATAGAATAAAATATTCATTAATAATTGACTATGGAAACTGTAGTTAAACTGTGCTCAGCATATGTAATAGCTAACAGCTAAAAGAATACAGGGGGCATGGTTCTTGACAAGAACAAAATATTTCAACCCAATAGTGTTTAAGAGCAAAGAACAGGGAAACTGCAAAGGGCCCACTAAAAAAAAAAGAGGAATGCTGGGAATGCAAAGAGTACTTTGTACAAAGTTTTAACCTATAATACAGAATACTTCTGAGAATGAGATCATTGACAATTTCTGCAAACCAAGGTAATGTATTATTTCTTCTAAAGATTTACAAGAGATAGCCAATGGTCTCTTTTCAGTGAAAAGGACTTAAAATGCAAGGAAACAAAACTATGTTACATGTAACAAAACCTGACAGCAACATGTGATGACATATGGTAGAATATAAAGTGAAATCTCTGATAAGTGCACATTTAATCGAGTCTTTTGTTTCCATGTTGAACCTCTGGTCTTCTTTTACATTGTCTTTCCACAGCTCCTTAATTCCAGTTTGCTATTCCTTAATGGCAAACAAAAGAGTGCTACTTTCCATGTTTTACTGTGATGTGGTGCATTATCTTTCTCTCCTTTCTTTCTTTACATGTATCAAAATTTGCTAACTTTTCTGCCTGAAAGAGAGCTTGAAAGCTCAATGGAGCAACTGTCTAATGCTTCAGCTTTCATATGCTAAATGCCAGCAGAACCTTTTAGGCAGAAAAGAAAACAAGGGTAGTACTTTTTCCCAAGCTGTTTTCTTTTCCACTGTGCACCTCACCTTTCATAATTATTCTAGCCATGCAGGCTGGTTTATGCTGGAGAATAAACCAGAAGAGAATTGATATGTTCTTTTCAAAAATAAGTAGTAGAAACCAGCATGTGAATACTCCAGAATGCAGGAATACATTTAAGCAAGATAAAAACACACTTTTAAGACTGTTAGCTATTTTCTCCCAAGTGATAAGATTTTCCGAGACATGACTGAATCCAAGCTCAAGCTTTCTTTGAAGCTTCAGTGCGTTAGAAACTATGGTCCAGATTCAGACCTTTCAAAAGATAGAATGGGCAAGATTCTGGCTGACCTTCATTACAGACCCTCATTTTGATGTTTACAGATACACTTGCTGTCTAAATTCTCCCTTGCAGCAAATACAGTCAAAATTGTCTGGAGATATACTGAGCTGAACAGCTGCAAGTTATCAGTAGAGTTGACCATGCACACAGATTCTTCCTGCCGTGTCCAAAATCTGCACAGACTGGCAATATTACACACAGCCTCTAAGAGAGACATGAAATTAAATGGTAGCCTGAACATCCACTTTTGTATGAGGTGAATGACTCTCTATGGGTCCCTTGGCTGGGAGCAGAAGCCAGCTGCCAATACCACAGTGTGTCCAAGATGCCACAGGACACCAGAGCCACAGGCTGAATTGTCATGATATAGGACTCACAAGAGATCTTTACCTTCAACTGGGGCAGTTCAAGCCTAGGCATTAAACCACATGTTAAGTAGTACCAGCTGCCATAATAAGGTAGCTGAATCCCACACTAAGTATTCACAGAGAAGGAGCATAGACAACTAGAGGGCTTGTAGAGGCCTAAATTAAAGTTTCTTTTTTTGACTTGGTCTCCAACACAGAAATAAGTAAGTTTGCAGATGACACAAAGTTGGGTGGGAGTTGATCTGCCTGAGGGTCTGCAGAGGGACCTGGACAGGCTGGATAGATGGGCTGAAGTCAGTAGTATAAGGCTCAACAAGGTACTCAAGCAGGTCCAGAGAAGGGCAACAAAGCTGGTGAAGGGTCTAGAGAGCAAGTCTTATGAGGAGTGCCTGAGGGAACTGGGGTTGGAGAAGAAGAGGCTGAGAGGAGACCTTATCACTCTACAGCCATCTGAAAGGAGGTTGCAGTGAGGTGGGGGTGGTCTTCTCTGCCAAGTGACAGGCAATAAACCAAGAGGAAATTGCCTCAAGTTGTGCCAGGGGAGGTTTAGATTGGATATTAGGAAAAAATTCTACACTGAAAGGCTTGTCAGGCACTGGAACAGAGTGCCCAAGGAAGCAGTGGACCATGGAAGTATTTAAAACCATGTAGCTGGGGGCCTGAGGGACATGGTTTAGTGGTGGACTTCACAGTGTGATACATTGTTGGTTGGACTTGATGATCTAAAGGCATTTTCCAATCAAACGATTCTATAATTCTAAATGTGTATGTGAAACCCAGCTTCCCCAGATTTCAAACAAGCTCAAAGGGTTCTCATTCACACTATACACTTATCACCAGAGTCCCAAATAAACAGCCAAAGATTCACACTGAAGAAATTTAAACCCTAAATTCCAAACTTCTCTCTTGCCTTTGTGCTAAGTATGTATCCTATCAAAAAGAATGATCTCTATCCCCATCAGTGCATTTAGTGTTTCCCAACTATGAAATCTTTACCTTTTTTTTTCCCAGTGACATTATTCTCATTAGAAGCGAAACCAAGTTTTTTTCCCCTAGTTGTTTCAAAACTTCCAACTGTAAGAAGAGAAAAAAAAGTAATTTCTACAATCATGCAGTAAAAAATCCATTTTGCTTACTGAAAACAAAAAATTCATAACTGGCATTGAAATGACAAAGTCTATTGAAATTCTTCATCAAACAGCATTTCTTGTTGCAAGGGCAGAAAGTATTATATACAGGCATGTATAAATGTTCCATGTGATCATTATAATCACGTTCTCCCTTTGGCCTTGCAAATCAAACTGAAAAAACAAGAAAAAAAATTACAAAATTAACTAATGGAAACACAAATATGTACTGTTCTACAAGGTTCCTAGGAACTCACATAATCAGTCATTTTTCACCACATAGACTGTCTGGTTACATTTTCAAATATAAATAAATAATACAAGAGATGAGTGCTGTCTAGGTCAGAGTCACTTTTAATAGCAGCAGAAGAGAAGCTCTTTAATAGTGCACTCAATATACAATCATTTTTTATCGTAAATGAGAGATAAATTTCCTGCTGCTGGGGCCAGGGGATGGATGTAGATAACCTGGTTCATCATTACACTCTTAACTAGAGTCTTTATTCTCAGAAATGATCTACAATCCTTATTCTCAGAAATTATCTACAGTCTTTTGAAGGCTATAAGTAGCCAGGACATCTCTCTATTTCTAAAGAAAATTATTGTTTCATAAGAATAACAGAATAAAGGAATAATTTGCCTTTTTAAGATATCCATCACCTTTTCTAAATTATCATCAGATTACCATTCCATGAGAAAATGAAAAAAACCCACACAGACTTTTCATAAAGCAAATCGTTGAAAAATAGAAAGACTAGAAGTGAAACAGCCAACTGCAGTTTGCTGCTTTTACAGCTTACTGACAAGAGAAAAATTTTGCTGCACAGTAAACAGTTCCCAGAAATATTCAGGTGATCTTAACATCACCTAAACCCCATATAATGGTACAAATCAACAGCAGAGCAATGAAGAGTCCAGACAATGGAAAACATTAGGTTTCTAAGCAATGACAAACACTTGGATTTCATCCAGCTGAAGGCAGAGCAAAATGGATTTATTCAAAAGGGAATGTTTTACAACAGTCCCACCTACTGATATCTAACATGCAAATCAGCAGGGCAAGTCTCCCATCCCAGGGGCACAACATAGTTCACACTGGCAACTCCACCAAAAATCAGCAACCTGACATCAGAAGAAAATTTCCAAGTGCTGAGATAAGATCCTAATTCATGCTTAGATTTGACCAGGACACGATGAAGCTTTTTCCAATGAAATAATGACACCAAAAGCACAGTGAGATTTATTTCTTTCTTTGTCAGTGTGTTCCCTGAGCCCTTTTTCTGTCTGGGTTCTCCTTGTTCATAGTCAAACCCAACTACCATTAAATCTAAAACCTGCTGTTAAAAGAAAACAATCTAATAGATTGTTAATGAAAAGAGAACAGGATGAAAGTCTACTGCATAGCCAGGGCAGACAACATGTTTAGCAGCAGAGGTGACTCATGCTGAGTGCAAATATTTATTCGGTCTCATCTAAAGATAGTGTTCATTTATTTTCCAACTCCCCAAATGACATAATTTGCCACTTAAACAGGACAGGTGATTAAGATATTCCCAACTTCAGAAAGTTGGGAAAAAAGAAAAAAAAGACTAGCAAAGATCTGTCATTTGAAACTACCAACTACATAAGGATTTTTGCTAGCATTTCAGTTGTTGCAGTGATACTTTACACAGAGATTTTTTGGGTAGATTTTTAAACCTCTGGTCTTAAATGCAGCAAATTTTCATTGAGCTTCACATAAAAGAAAATCACATTTACAGACTGAGTGGGGCTCTTCAGGTTCAGTGATTCCAGGTACTCCTCCTATCCAAAAATCAGGTCCTATACAACAGTAGTTAGATACATCTTCAGGCTCATTTCTTTATACTTTCCAGTAACACAAATTTTAATTTTCTCTATCAAGCAACACAGTCTATGAATAATTAACTGTGTGAAATCCATTATGACCTCAGGTTGAAATGCATCACCACTTTCATTTGCACAAGTGCATTCTCTCTTTATATATATGGATCTATCTAATTATTTTCTCTGAGAAAAAAACAGTTGGCCTTCAGGTGTTAGGCTCTCTTGAAAATGTATTTCCATACATAAACAGATAAAATAGTTTTGTGTGCATGTCGTTCCTCTCAATTTTGTTTTATTGAGACCAAGGGAATAGAACATGCAATACTAAGCTCATTTCCTGTTATTTTTCCCTCTTAAAAAGAAAGGCTTGTTTATTCTCAGTGCTGTAGCTACTCAGCACAGTACATACATCCTTTATGAATGTTACTATACCTTGAAAAAAAGATTATAGGGTTTTAGCTTATCAAATGTCATTCAAAAATAGCTCAGCATACAAATAACCTGTTGCTGTCTACCTGCATCGCTGGAAAGTCTGTGTCCTCTGCAGATGGAGAGACTTAAACCAAAAAACCTAAACCTAGCATCTTCAAAGCCAAGCAACTAACCATTAATCAAAGTTATTTGATATTCAGATCATTGATGGACCTCTGTGTGTACCCAGTGTGCTGCACAGAAACTAAAGAAGCCCACTGTACAAAGAGGTGAACAACCTCCTACACAAACATAAGGCCCATTTCTGTTCTGTTAGCAAAGCCCCTCCTAATGCTCTTGAGACCAGATTTCTTGATTCACCAGAGGCAAGGCAGGCAAGGCAACAATTTTGGATTTCTCACCACCCGTATGCAAAGACAGAGGTATTTATTGGGATATAGAGTATTTACTAGGATACAGGATACGGAGGCTGGAGAGGAACTTTTCATAAGAGTTTCTAGCAACAGGACTAGAGGAAATGTTTTCTAACTGAAGGAGAATAGATTTAGACTGGATTTTAGGAAAAAGTTCTTCAGCATGAGGGTGTTGAGACTGGAACAGATTGCCCAGATCTGAGTTGTGGATGCCCCCTCCCCAGAAGTGTTCAAGGCCAAGTTGTGTGAGGCCTTGAGGAACTTTGTCTCGTTGAGAGGCATCCCTGCCCATGGCAGGGAGGTTGGAATACATGATCACTAAGGTCCTTTCCAACCTAAACCATTCTATGATTCTATAATATTCCCTTGGCTGGCCAGATCCACATGTTCATTTAATACTCCATGCCAGATCTGTTTTTTCTGACTAAACAGTTTCTCTTACTGCAGGTCACATTGATGGGAAGCTACTGAAGCAGAAGGTGCTGCCCAGCTCTGCACAGCAGTAGCTGATTTCTGGGCAGGCACTGGCTAATCCAGCATTAAGCATTTGATAGAAACATGGTTCTGAGCAATCTGGCTTTCTCTTTGGAGACAGACAGCACTTGACCTTTTTAACCTATTTTCTCCTCCCATTCTGCTTTATGTAGAGCTGATTATCCCCCCACCCAGATTGATGTCTGTAGGCATCTCAGGATATGCAGTACATCTGTTCTCTAAAATGGCCTAAGTATAGTCCTTTTCACACTTTCAGGGAATAGGAAATGGATGATGCCACTTTGGGTACTACTGAGGTGGCAAGGTGAACAGTTTCAACACTCAGCTAATACTGGAAACACCTTTCTGCCTACTCCATAGTCGATGCCACTTAGTGGAGGTGTGTCCAGCTCAGTGGGGCCTTGCTGCAAGCATCCTACAGACAGTTCAGCAAAATGGTGCAAGCCCAAAGAAGTGAGCATGCCCCAAACAGTCTGCCATTCCAGTGTCCATGGCCTGTTGCTAGATTAGTCTAAGATACTGAGCACTTTTTAAAATAGATGGATCTGCTCATCCCCAGAGTTGCTGTGAAAAGGACAGGAAAATTTTTTATAGAGTATGTTTTCAGTCCTAATACTGTTAATGTAAGAAACAAGATTGTGCTTACCCACACCACTCAGCTTCAACGAGAAAGCAATCACGGCGGAAAGGCGCGATTCTCCGGGACTTCGGAGCGTGAAGCCAATAATCTGTTCCCTTTCTTTTCCTTTTTTTTTTTTTCCTTAAAAGCTCTCTCAGTGATTCGTCTGTTTAAAAAATTTGTTTTCCTGGATTTTTCTCCCACTGTTAACCCCTTCCTGAGACCCACTACTAGCGTGGTGTTCCTTTACCTTAAATAAACTGGTTTAATTCACTTAAATCTTAAAGTTGGTTACTTTTGCAATTTGTGAGGTGAGTATGCGCAGTGGCTAAAATCTCCTCCTAAACAAAATATAAAATAATAATAATTATGGACCATGACAGCGTGTATCATCCAGATGATGTCTCCTTCTCTAAGATGCAAGCACTGCTCTCTTGCTTTCTTTTTTATTACGCACTCACATTCTACATACAAACAGTGATTTCTCAGGTGTCCTGGTTTGGGCCAAGATAAAGGTGATTTTCTGTCTTGTGCTTTTGCTTTTAGCTAAGTCTCTTGTAAGTAGTTGCACTTGCTGAAATTAACAGCAAGTTTCTCAGACAGTGTGTGTTTCTAGGACTGATAACACTCGATGTTTATAGTTACTGCTAGAGACTGGTATGCAGAGCCAAGGACACTGCTCAGCTCTGAGGAAAATATTTTACCCTCCAGGAGGCTAAAGAGGTCCCACCTGCAGCCCTCCTTTGGGCAGGAACGGACAAGATAGATGTCAGAACTGACCAAACAGAGTATTCCATCCCATATACGTCATCCTCAGTATAAATTTGAGGGATCACGAGGGCCAAGCCATTGATTTCCTACTTCCAGCTTCCGGCTGCCTGCCCTTCCTGCCTTTCCTGCTTCCCTTCCTTCACCCCGGCATCCTGGAAGGATCCCGTCCGTTTGTCTGCCTGTGGTCCTGATCCGTGCCAGCCCTTATCTGTGTGTTCCTGCCTCCGGTTCCCCACTGCTGCCGACTCCAGGAGTCCAGCCTGGACTTTCCCAGGGCTGCCCTGCAGCCTCGGTGGTGACGTGAGAGCTATTGGGGGAAAGGGGAGAGGAATGTGGTATCCATTTTCTTGTATATTTGTATATATTTAGTAATTTTTCCTATTTATCATTACTGTTTCATTAAAGTTGTGTAGTTTAGTTTCCAACCCATAAGTCTCTCTCCCTTATTCTCTCTCCATTCTTACCAGGGAGGAAAGAGAGATTAATAGAGAGTGTCTGTTACTTGGTTTAATTGCCGGGCCAGTGTTAAACTGTGACATCAGGTCATTCATCTTATGGCTGGTCTCCATCCCAGTATAGTTTTACTTGCTTTTGAAAATCTTTGACTATGGCCCCTTGGCATAATTTTCTTTCTTCCAACAGAATCTGTGTAGCAATATTTGAAAAAGACACTTGTGATTAATATAATCTCATCCTCCTCCTGCATTTTGTGAGGTTTCACTTCTGCATCTATCCTTCTGGCTTTGTTAATAGTTTTCTTATAACTCTAAACTTCCTCGTATGACAAGGTTTCAAGATTCCTCCTTTCAGATGTGTCATTGGTCGAGTTTATTTTACTTCAGTATTACTCTAAAATTTTTAGATAAGCATTATTAAGCTTTTTGCTCTGCTGCTGTCCAAAGCAGACAGGGGTGAACTCTATATATGAAACATGATGTATATGATATATAAACATGATATATGATATATACACATGATATGAAACATGATATATATCATGTTTCAGGTTTATGTGTCCTCAGAAGTCATAAAATAATCTGCTAATGAGGCACCTACAGAATTTGTCTGTCCACTCCAGGAATGAGACCATCTCTACCAAGAGAGTTAAAGCAATAAAGACAACATCATTAGAATGGTTTGGAAAAAACAAAAAGGAGTACAATTTCACAAAAAATTTCCTCGTGGCACTCCACCTTTTCACTATCTAGTATTGACTCTAATATAGTTTTATGCTTCCATCTTTCTGCATGTACTGTATGTAAAGCTGGAAAGAACTTACACCAACCTAGTCAGTATTGTGGTAACACAAACTCATCTCTGGGTGAGAGACTACTAATGGTTACACGTCTCTGAGGCTTCCTAAGCAGAGGGTTTCTTTCTTTATTCAAGCTTCAAGTGTCCTTATTGTATTCTCATATCCTGGCACCAAAAATATATTTTATTCTACTTGGTAAAGCAGCAAACATGAAAAGGCTATTTGAGAGACATGAAGATTTTAAAGTCTGCTACTGTTTCATGTTGTCAGCAAAGTTAAGGAAAATGTTTCATTTATGAAGCCCTTACCTCAGGTAAAACAGCAGCTTGTAATTGTGGGGGTTTGAGGCAGAAAAGACAAAACATGACCCAGCCCATTTAAGCAATAAAAGCACAATATAGAGAACTGAAATGACTACTATATTGGATGTATTTGTCCATCGCTGTTCATTCAATAAGGTTTGATTCATTTTACTGGCTATAAATGGGTCTTATTACTCCTCTGTTCTGCACAAATGTTATAATTTGGAGGATAACATATTGCAAACCTTAGTATCTCTGCGTTCCCTTGGAGACATCCCAGGCAAACTAATGATTTTCATTTCAGACTCTCATTTCACTCTGCACTTTTCATTGCTATGAAGGCTTTGTGGTGATCACAAAATGCTTACCCAAGCAAAATAAAACTAAAATTCATCAAAGGTACACAGAAGTCTCCCTTGGAAAATGTGCATTCTTTTCAGAATTGTTGGCTTAAAGAACTGTGAATGTGTAACCCTTTTGCTCTATTTGGTTTTTTCTTAAGGTCCAGAAGCAAAATATTCCTCTCTTTCCAGCTAATCAAAGACAGCTTAATATTGATTTTTAAGACAAAAATCTGTAGTATGATGTACTGTAGAGCAAAATTACTCATGTGTTTCATTACATACACCTGCCATTTGCATTTCATCCCCAAAATGAAATTAGTACTTCCATGCTTTCAATTTTTTTTCCTGTTTACCAAATGCTGAATTCAGATTTCCTAACACTTTTGATGTAAAGCTGCCTTTTACATTTTAGTATTTTTAACAGCCTTTCCTTATTTGTATTATAAATGCATTTTCCACCTGCATCTCTAATTGCTTCTTTTTTACAAAATATTTCTACATTTTTAAATGTCAATATTAAAAAATGTTATCAGTTATACATGGAAATCAATGGATATTACTATATCCTACTTAACCCTGAAATAGTGTTTTTCTCTTAGGGCTTCAAATTTATGTTGGAATAAAGCATACAAATCTGAATAAACCTTTGATACACAAATTTGATAAAAGCAATGACAAAGATGTAATCTAAATGAAAAAAATTAGCCTGCTCCAAACATAATGAATGTCCTTCTGGACTTTAAACAGACCTGTTAGCATAGCAGTTAATGACTGAGATTTTAGGCATGTATTATTTCCAGGTTTGTTATTAGCAGCAACAGTAAAAATTCACAGACCAGCAACACATAAAATGGTATTACAGTCGTTAGACTAAATTGCTTCCAATCCTTATCAAAGGCAATTCAACACATACTTAACACAAAAATTGTTATTGGACACTGATATTTTTTCTAAAATTGGGATCTATGTTCAGACAAATGATCTATGAACATGCTGCAAAACCTGCTTTAATGAGAGTTACCCCAGTACAGAAAAGCCATATTTAGCCATTACACATTTCACAGAAATATGTTTATGAAGATGACTGTGACAAAACAAGAGGCCATAATTTAAGTGCCCAAGCTATCTTCATGTGTATCATAAAGATGCAAAAGTAAGCATAAAGTCCCTTAAATAACATATGTGGATATTCCTTTCTATCAATGAAGTAATCCATACTCTTTTTAGCACTGATAGATTCAGAAACAAAATCTCACAGTTTCAAAATAATATACCAAGAGTACTAAAATGGCCTTCTTACCAACTTCAGCACGTTTATGACAGAAGTGAGAGTCACTTCAGTAAACAGTGAGCAAAGAAAGGAGAAAGCAGTAAGCAAGTGTTCTGAACAAAGTCATTAAAACCACTACTGAAAATACTTTGTTTTCCCTCCAGTGTAAAATTTTACTCCTTAAATATGCTGTCTTTGAGGTAGCACAATTTGTAAAGCCCATACACAGTAATTTGCTTGGCAGTCAAAATTTAGTGACCCATTAAAGACTTATCTTTAGGCACCAGTTCCCTGAACCCATCAATCAGAGCTAAAGCAATAAAAGCTTGCTGAGGGCAAAAGCCTTAGGGCATGTTTTCAGAAGAGCTGAGCACCCTCAGCTGTCAAAGTCATAACTACAGATATCCAGAACAATAAACAAGCAAACAAACAAAACAAAACCCGCAAACAAAGAAACAAACAACCTGCATTTGCTGGTTTCTTTCACCTACACTGCCACTGAGCAAAAAAAAAATCTGCTTTTGTGTATCTCCAAATAAGTCAACACTCACATTTCCACAAGTAATCTGCATGCCAATTTGTTAAGATTAGAATCAGCCATCCACTGGTAGTTAACATATTTTGCTTTGCATGACAGCAAAGAACTTCCTTAAAAGTAAGTAGACAAGAAAAAAACACAGAAGTAGACAATCAAGTTGTGCCATCATGGAAAGGAGAATTCATGATAAGCTGGACAGTCACCTTGCCTTGCTGCTGAACCAACATCCTTCTAGGGGGATAACTGCCAATAATTCGTTAAGAACCCATTGAAACTGTGGGTTCTTACTGCAGGGGCTGAGTTTGCATTAGGAGGAGTTCAAATGACAGTATATGCATTTGCATTTCAAAGATGTCTTTCTCTTCCCTATATTTAAAGCTATTTAAACCTAGGATTATGACCTAAACAAGTTAGGACATATGAATCATGCCTGACATTCAGATCCAGAACTAAAAGAACTTGGTTCAGAGTTTGAAAAAGTCTGGATTTAGTGGTTTGGGTTAGAGTACATGCATGATTCCAGCCTATCCCAGCTATGAACTTACCTGACACATTTTGCCAAGTCCCCAGATGCTACTTGGAGGCTGAAGATCTGTTCTGGTAAATTTGTAAACTTTTCTGAAAAAGGAGTTTTGATGTGATTGCCAAAAGACATCATGAGATGCACTCAAGATCACAGTGTAGCCAGCTCCCACATTAATGTTATCATTCTCATGATAGCAATATTTTTCTTCAAACTCTAGTTCTTGGAATGAGGGACTCAGTTTTCATTATATAAAACCAGATTTCCACTCCTTTCTGTTGTAAGGGAAAGTTTGAAAATAAACTGCAGAAAACCCTAACATTTTAGAAACCCCAAAACTATTAATTAGAGGCTTTGTGGTTTAATTTTTTTTTTAACTTTTTAAAATTAATCTGGGGAGTCTGATTCACTGTTTGCAAATGCACAAGAGTGGTAAAAGGAGCATACAAAGAAAGTCCCTTATGCAGGTGAATGGGACACCAGGAGAAATACAGACCATATCTATAGAAGATTTTTTTGGTCTTTTCTGTGCAAGAATAGCTCTAAACCGGTTAGTATAAATTACCACTGAGGAGACAACTGCTGTGACCTGCCTTCACTATATTTTATTTTCATTTCAGAGCAGAAAAGAAAGAGTGTATGGTAGAACTGTACGAAGTGCACAGATTGCATCATAATGTGAGCGGTACAGTCCTAGCTGGAGGCAGCTGGAAGACAGCTAACACATGGGGAGAGGACAGTGAAGGGACATAAAGTCACAATCAATTTGTTACCAACCAACACAACTATAAAGAGAACAAACTCAAAGACAAGAAATTGTTCAGTCTCTTAGATACCAAATGCTAGGGTAACAAGAAGGGTGAAGTGCAAGTTCCTGTAGATAAGAGGAAATGTGATTTCATTGGCAACACTAAATCCAAGGAGACTAATTTGTGTGACTGCAATTAAAATCACTGGGGTAGGTCTGAAAAAGAGAGTTGAGTGGGTGTTACAGTGTGCCACACGAAAGAGAACACATTTCTTGTGTTCTTGGAGTAAATGAGGACTCTGAGCAGCAGGTTCTGCACATGTTGGTCCACCCATCTCCATGAGAATGAAGGTCAAGAGAGTCCAATAACAGGGTGTGCTGCAGCCCACTAAAACAATCTGGTGAAGAGGATAAGTCAATTCCCTGTGACGAGAAAAAAATAAAAGCTATATATGGAGGAGCTTTGGTTGGACAGGAGACCACAATCCGACAGTGGCAAACAAGATTAGAGCTGCTGACAGGTAAAGATGACAATGGCCCAGCATAAATGCCAGTAACAGAAGCTGCACAACTTAGTTCTGACTAAAGTGGTGGGATAAAGGAATGAATGAATCACATATCTGTGGTAGGGGCAGACACCTCTTGCTAGATGTCAAACTGAATTAAGATTACTCAGAGCCCCACTATCTCTTTGCTAGATGCTACTCCAACTGAGTCCTGAGATTATAACAGAAGATCACCGGTTTGTTTGAACAGGAATCAGGAGGCAAAACATTAGTTTTTGGTGAAATCAAAGTAGTTACTTGCTTTGTTTTATCTTAACCCACTGTTGCAAAAGATGGTTGCCCTCCAGGAACACAGACTTTAAAGAAGAACCACCTCAAAAGCCTGTACTGTGTGCCTCGACATGACCTGTGTCTTTGTTAAACATTTTCAGCATCCCATAGAGCACGGAGGTGGTATGCATGCTCAAGCACAAACCATTTGAAGACAAAAATAGAAAAATCTCTTTAAAACATTCAATTGCTTATATTGAATCCAGAAAACAAAAAAAAAAACCAAAAACAAACAAACAAACAAACAAACAAACAAAAAAAAAAAAAAAAACCAAACATGCAGAGTACAAAAAATCTCAGCACCAGGTAACAACCAGGAATACATCTACAAGAAACACTTTGGTCATGTCAAATCTGACAAACCTGTGATACATCCCAAAATCCTAATATGCTGTTAGTGCCAATGTGAGGTGGACAGACCTTGAATCTCCATGTTCCCCATAATCTCCTTCTTGGCACCAGTGAGGAAGGCTGAGAGGAAGCTGGAGCATGGTTTTTTGTCACAAGACAAAAGGAGCATTTCTCGCTCTGTCCAAGGATAATCTGAACCTGTGCTGCAGTAAAGAGCCTCTTCTACTAATCTGGAAAGCCTGTGGCAAACACATTTGCACACAATCACTAGCAGCCATACTTTGTTAGGATGGGCTCATAAACCTTGTCTGACTTGGGTTTTGTAGAGTTAAAAACCTCATTCGTAAGCAGCATTTTTAAGGGGGTAATAACATGATCTGGATTTTTCTGGGTATATGTAGTTCTGTGGTAGCCAAGCACGGCTTTTTTAATTTTCTTCTTTTGTTTTTTTGCAATTTAGGTTCCAATAGGATATAGGCATGCAAACTATGGAACCCATAAACCAGAAACCTAAAACATGTGGGGTTTTATTTTGCCAATTCGTACTCTTCAGAACCACCTTCCTCTGCCATGAGTTCATTTGGGGAAGCTGCAAGAAGTATGTCAAGGTCACATTTACTTTGCTACTAATGAAGCAAAGAATAAATCACAATTTGTTAACTATCCACTGGGAATAGAAGTGTAATTTTTTTTTCACAGCTAAGTAATTAAAAAGGCAAATGTGTTCCAGACCCAAAGAATGTTACTATATTAGAAAAGGGAATGGTTCATGACCATGTGACACTATTACTATGACCAAAAACTATCTGGTCTCTTAAGCTGATTTATTTTTTTTAGCAGAATGTTAATTTCAGGTTCGTAATTTTAACCACAATAGTATCTGACTGTTTATAACTGGCATTTCATTTCATTTTTAAAGTTGCTTCTCTTTTAATTTCTTCTAGTACTCACAGGGTTCTGTTTATATATACTGAGATTTACTTACACCAGATTGTGTACAGAGATAATTTAAAATCCAATCTCATTTGAATGGTTAGTCTCTGTCCTCAGGATGCAGCATGACATAACTTCATGGCCATTGTAGGTTTTTACTTGATTCTGTCACCATTCCTCATGCTGATTAGCAATGACTTTTGCAAGCAGTGCCACTGTGTAGGAGGCAAATAATACATTTTACTTAGAGTCATCTGTTTTACACAAATGAGGGAACACAGCATGGCTACTTGATCCAATGTGGAAATACAGTATGATGCAATAACTACAAAACTGCTCTGATTATATTAGTTCTGCCAAAAAATTAGAAAATAGCTTTACCTCTTTCCTACTGAAGGCGTTATATTTGCACTATAATTTTTCCTCTGACACGTTGTCTTTCATGGTAACCAAACATTTTATGGCAAACTTCAATGAATTACCAGTAAAACAACTCATCAGTTTACACAAGCAGCAACAGTAAACACAAGCAGATGTTTAAACAAGCAGCATTTACCATCAGCAGCTACACAGTGGTATATAAGATAGCACAGTATTTCTTAATCAAGTGGTCAGTGCTGATGAGGTGAAGCTGGGTGGAGGGGGAGACAAGAAAACTCAGAGAGAGTTGTAATTAGTGCTGAATGGGGAAAAAAATGCTATCAATTTCTCTAAATAAAGCCCACCTTTTGAATTCCTAAGAAAGCTGAAATGGAAGTGGAAAATATTCAGCAGTTTTGGCCAAAGATTTTACTTTAATATCCTATTTATTTTTGCATAATGAGGTGCTTACTTAGTGCCCACCAAGTGTGCATGCATGCATGGGAAACAGCAAATGTGACGGCAATGCCTTTTTCTAGCTGGTGAAATTTGACCTGCAGTTTTATACTCTTAACATTTTGACTTCTCAGATAATTGTCACCAGCCTGCCTCAATAAAACAGACATCTGAAGAGTTGGCATCCACTGTAACCACCTCCTGCCTTGCTATAGCATGTTCTAATGCACGACGTACAACTGCTTTATGGATCACAAGAAGGGAATGGGATGCCCCCCTCTAACTTTGTCAGCATCTTCTGACAGAGATTCCCTTGACATAAATTATCTGATTTGAGTAAAAATCACTTACAAGTATGTTGATAGATGGTCATAAATAAATCCTATATATTTTACCAGGAGCACTAGTGACTGAAATGTTGGTGTCTTGGTTACTCAGAACTTGGTTTCAACAAGCATGTCCTGTGTATTCACAATACACAAGTCCTCATGTATTCAGAAGAGTATCTGGAACAGGATTTTTCAGCTTGAGTTTATCTGTTTGCTTTTTTTCAAGACAAAATACATAAGAGCTGTTTAAAAAAAATAAGTTTAACCTTACATAATACTGTTTTGATATTCTTTGATACTTGATTCATAGGTTTTGTTGAAACTGAACTTGTGTTAAAATATTCTCAATTTGAACAGTAACTGAAGATCTCCACACTCCCAGATAATTATATCAGTCATTCTGATGCCAGTAACTGAAATAGCTAATGGCAATTGAAATATAACATCCACCAGACTTTTTCATACACAGATATAAATTCCCTAAGAGTCAAGGAAAATATACAGCATATTAGGTACATGTGTACGGGTGTCCACTTAAATCATAGTCTCAGTGAGACTTGCCTAATTGTGGTATTACTAAATATGGTATTAATTTTACTGCCATATAATAGAATAGATAACAAAGAATACATGCTGATTTTAAAAATTAGAAGATATGGGTGAAACCAGTTCTCCTCATGGGTAGCAGAATCTGCCAGTGCAGATTTGTTACAGTTCTGAGAGGTAGTGATAATGGTAAGATTTAGCTAACTGGAAAAGACAGAAAAGAATCCCATAATCAGCTTACTATGATTAAATACCCATATAAGAAGTAAACAAATTCTCTTCTTTAAGAACAAGTTCAAATTAGATACACTACAGATCTCACAGCTTCTGGAATTCTTCATTGATAAATGAAGCACTAAGAATATCCATAAAACATGTTTTTTTGATTAATTCAGATGCACTTAATGCATGTCAGAACTCAGCTTTTATGTGAAGAAACTGAATAGCAGGAACTTGCCACTATATCATGTGCATGTTACACAGTCCTGAAGAGATTAAAATAGAGTATACAGAACTTCAGAACAAACTACTCAACACATCACATCTCTGAAAGTTTTACAGGAATAATTTTGCTTTGCAATCCCATATCTGATGGAGCTACAGTACCTCTGATGCTAGCTACCTACCTTTTCCTACTGCAGTAGAAAAAGAAGCCTGAAATCATGGCAACCGTATGACTGCTAGGATTTTTTTTAATTTTTTTTTTTAACTGCTGTTAAAAATATGTATGAACCAGTAGGTGAAAAATATAGCACTGAATGATCAGATCTGGAGGCTCCATAAAGTATTTCCATGATTAAAATAGTTCTTTCTAATAGTGGATGGGGAACTGATGCACAAACCCTTCATAGGCTTTGAATATCAACACAGTCTGGAGCATCTGAAGAGATGCCTCTTTATTTTCTATCTGGTTTGTTGCAAGACAGACCCTAGCATCTTAAAGGAAGTGTCTTTGGTGTTTTGTGCACACAAAATTACACACAGCTCTTGACTGGGTACTTTTAAAGGCCCCTTAGAAAGTGTTTAATCTCAGTCAAAGCTCTTAAGCATTAGTGGCTATTAGAGGCTTGTATTTATATTACAGGCGAGTGTTGCAGAGAGTAGTTATTAGTCTCCTTCTGATCCAGTAACAAGTTTTTCACAGCAGCTGGCTTCTTTTAGCAAGTTCTTCTGTAAGAAAGGGTATTATTTATAGGCAGAAACTCTACAAAGTGCAGTAGCATCTGAAGGCTGGAGTGGGCTGGCATCATCCAGTGCTGATGACAGACAGGGAGAATTCCAACACCGTATGTTTTTATCTGCAAAACGCCTACTTCTGAGTACAAGTGCCTCAAAAAATTACAATTATCTTCCTGCTGAATTCAAAGTCACTTGCAAATCTGCTTCTGTTAAATAAGCTCAGAAATAGGATTAATGGAGTAATGAAATTAACTCTGCACCAAACCAGATTTATCTTCTGACTCTTTTAGCAGGTACTGAATTTCCCTGACTCCTTTGCAAACATAAATTCACAGAGCTCTAGTCAAAGCTGTTTATCATCTTTCCTGTAGCAAACACAAGTTCTTTCTTACTATAGCATCATTACTTTTTTTTGTGACATCTAGCAATTAGACAAAGTCAAATATCATTTTTAAAAACCCACACAGTGCTTAGCTGCATTCTTTCTTCACTGTTTCTTTAATGACTTCACATCAATTAGTTTGAAGATATGAAACATATCCTAAAAATCTGCAATACCTTGGAAAAGTGAAGCTTTCATATTGTATCACCAGCTTATGCTATTAGCATCATTCTTGTTCTAATTACCAAATGTACATGCTGCAGAGAGACCGAGATCCTCCACAGTGTCTGGAGGTGATAATATAGGAGAGACACAACTCACCTGTAGTGTGTGCTCCCAGGATCTTTTATCTCTCCTCTGGTAATGAAGAATCAGTGGTTAATCAATTTAAAGTGTTAAAGCTATTGGCAGGCTAATGAGTAAATACTGACAGGGTGGCAAATTGAGAACACCATTTTGGTATCAAAGAGAGAAGGATGGTTTATTGGAGGTGTAACAGAGGGCTGAAAGCAACCGTGGAGATAGCCAAGGACAAAGCCACCCTGTGAGTGCAGCCCATGAGGGTGTTAATTCTCACTTGTGAGAATCCAAATGGGAGGCTCATGAAGAATGTGCTGCATTTCTTTAGCTGAGGAATAATCAGTGAAAAGCAGATTCTTGAAATGTGGTTTTTATAGATATATAAATGCATACGTTTGTTGCTGTATTTTTCATTGTAGGGAGGTTAGAGCACCAATTCTGTGGATTTGATTTTTTTTTTTTCAGCTGGGTTTGCATGATAAGTTTACAGTATCTGAAAAAGCTATCAAAACTTTTCATTCAAGCTCTATTACCCAGGACATTTTGTAGCTTTCCAAAATGGTCTAAACAGGACAATACAAACCCTGGGATAGATTGTTATTCCTTTTCTCTGACTGACATAAAAGACTTGCTTGAGAAGGAAATTGTACTGTGACTCACACACCACCAAATGACTGTGGCACACAGTGGGCTCCCATATATTGCTGGGAAAAAGGGAATGGTAATATTCAGAAAAAACAAATTTGGCATTATCAGCCCATCAGGAAGCGATTCAAATCCAGAAAATTTTCATTTTCATTTTGAAATCATAACTCCTCCCTGAGAAACTGTGGACAGGTTTGTCTTTCTTTTCCATTGCAGAGGACTTGATGTCTGCAATGTATTACACAATTGCTTCCCTTAAACCCAGTGACAGAACTTTGCTATCAAAGCTATATTCAGAAACACTATTTCAGTCTAAAATTGAATGAAAATCTATTTTCACCTTTTATATTGAGTACATTTGCAACTACAACTACAAGAAGACTATCAGAGGCACACAGAGCTTAAACTATTATTGATTTTAAGGAATTAAAGCCAGTTTCACAGAGCTCTTGGCTTCACTGAGTCATAAAACCCCATCAACCACTGGTTCAGGTGGTTTTTGTTCCTGGAAGACAGTGAAGGTTCCTGTGAACCAACGGGTGTGAACGTATTCAGTGTGAAAACTTCTGAAGTAATTTTTGCAGTGGAACTCTTAGCAGAAAGTGGCTGATTTTAACTAACCCACAACCAGCTGAGTACAGAGACAAACATGTAGTGAAATGGGGTCATCACATTAGGGACATCTGAGATTCAAACCTGCAGATGTTCATACTGGATGTTTATCTGAACCTCTGGAGTCTTCAAAGCTATGCTTTAAAAAATATATTTCATGAGAACAGGGGTTTCTTTTCTTATGGCACCACATAGTAACGCAAAAAACTCCCAGAGCAAAATTTCCGTGTCAGCACTTTTTGGTTTTGCTTGCTTCAGGATACATAAGAATGGCTAACATAAAGACTTTATTTAAAATTTAAAGAAAAAGAATTTAAAGAAACAAAAAAATACATGCCTTAATATTGCTCATGCTGTTTCTGTCACATAAAGAATGGATGTCTTCTTTTAGCAGATGTTCCACTTCATACCACTATCTAGAAAAAAACATTGGTTTTCTCACACAAAACCTGTATCAGACCCTGCTTGAACTCAGACACATCTGTTTTCATAAGGTATCAGTAAGCAAAATGCTATAATTACTACCAGCAACATAATGCAGCCATTATTCAGACATAGGCCATTGATTCTCAGTGTCATTCTCTGTATCACGAAATCATCAGTTATTCTGAAAAAAGTGAAATGCACAGAGCCATTTAGCAAAGAGCAAGAAGAACTCCACAAACATTCCTCCTATAAATCTTTATAGATGCTTATCCTCCTCCACCAACAGGCAGTAATTCCCAAACTGTGTGGAAATACCTGTAGGATATGCAGTTATATCTGGAGGACTTCCCACCTGGCATGATGGGTGCTTGTCTCCCATCTAAACTTAATGTCTAGATCTTCCCCCTTTCTAGTTTGGGGCTTTCTGCAAAAAAATTAGGTGATTTTTCCCCTTTCCTCATCAAATTTGTTCTTGTCATCATTATTGTCATCACAAGATCCAGATGGCAACTGATTTGTTTCTTCACATATGAACCCTCATCAGCAAGCATGGTTTGGGGCTGGTCTTAGTAGCCTGTTTGGACATCCCAGCAGACAACAGTATCATAGGACAATTAAGGTGTGGAGGGACTCAGGAAAGTCTCCAGTTCATTTCCCTGCTGAAAGCAGGATCAGTTATAGGGTTCCTCAAGGATTTACCCAGCTGGGTCTAAAAAACCTCCGGACCTTCTGCCATTTGTCTAGAAATCTGCTTAGGAGTTCACTAATCTCTCATTCCATCTTTCTAAAGGCTCTTTGTCTTTTACTGGTGATCAAAGGAGGACACTTCCTGGCACATGCCAGTAAGTAATCTAAGCAAGTGTTCTTGGATTTAGGAAACTACCTTCTTTCCATCAGGGAAAAAGTAAACTCGTAACAGTTTCCTCTCCATCATCAAGCTAAGAATTTTGGTTCCAAGTACACAGTGACTTTGGAGAAATGCTGAGAACCCCCAGATCCTGTAAAGAGAAGCAGAACTTGATGCTGTACCAAGCAGCAGAATGGTATGGGTACGCCTCACTTCACACTGAAGCTGCAGAAGAGCAGCCACTGAGTGCAAGTAGGAATATGGGAGTAGTCATACTTCATGCCAAGAATATGTTAGAGGAGTACTTTCATTTGCAAACTTTACATGATAAAATCATTGTTATAGGTTTTAGTGTATGATTCAGGCATCCATCTGAACCTAACACTGTTTACCTCTCAGGTGGGCTGAAAGAACACTTGGACTTTATCGGACAGTTTCATCTGAGAAGTGGTAATCTGTTTGCCTCGTTTGTATGATGTTTTTTCCCTTCAGTTTTTTGCTCCAGTCCCAGGATTCCATATCCCACCATTAAAAAACTTTAAAGCAAGGAATTTCTATTTAGAAAACCTGTATACCAAATGGATCTATGATCGTCTATAAAATGGCACTCCAGGGACAGCAGGTCCAGGTTATGTATGCTGTTTTCAAGAGCTCTCTTTCAGTTCCTATGAGTGATTTGCACACTAGTGTAAGTCATTGCTTTCTCAGCAAGCAAATACCAGTGTAAACTGGTATTAATGTCAGATTTATACTCATCAAAGCATGCAGAGTGCAAGAATAAGTGACAGGCATTGATTTAATTTCTTGCACATATATTTGCATGGCATTTACAGATTAATAAATGAGATGTACCTTGTGTAAATCAATAGCTATCCTCCTGTATAGCTCAAGCTTCATTATTCATGGTCTTACACTATGTTGAATGAAACATTAAAGATACAACTAAAACAATTATGGATTGCTTGGAAAGACCCAAGGAAGGTCACTGTCTGAGAAACGTAGAACAGGGATGTACAAGATTTCACAGATTTAACTCTCTTTATTCAAACAGGACTCTCTGTGGAGGACACTTCCTGTGTGGAGAAACATCTAAAAATCCCATAAATTAAAAAGTGTATTGAAGACAAATAGTGTGAGGAGGTTGGCAGAGGGAAAAAATGTGATACACCCTGCAAAAACAGCAACAGCTTTGTCCCAGGGGAACCCAGCCAGCAGTAAGAATTTTGTTCACCCTAGGCACCAAGATGGCATGATTGCCCCTGACTACCACTGGCCAGCTGTGTGATGTAATGGACTCTGGACTAAGACTATCCCAGCTAACACAGAGCACAGAAATGGCAGCATTCACAGCATCTAGCCTGTTCCACTAGGCAGAAAAAGTAAGAGTTTGAAATAAGGATAAGTTTCCTGATTGTAAATACAGGATCTTTGTGATTTTCTCACTCTACAGCCATTACCTAAGCATCATGTGCTCCTTCCTTCAGGAACTGAGACAAACCACAGAGAAAGAAGCACTGAGGAGCAGGTCACAGAGATATCACCTGTTGGTCAGTGCACTTGTCTGACTGAGCCCTTTCTGTGATCACTGTAATCCCTTTCCTTGACCACTGTAATCTTTCTGTATTCCTACTAAATCCCCTTTTCTAATTAGCTTCTGTGCGGGTACGCTGTCTCTTCTGAGCTCATATGGGTGAGCCCTAGAGAATTCAAAACCAGACTGAACACTGAGCAGGGTAAGAGGTCCGAGTGACATCCACCAAGCTGGGACCACAAGCTGGGAGCTCAAGAGTTTTGGGGTCAGTAACTGGAGGAGACCAGGGCCTGGGGGACAGTTTCTAGACAGAGCAAGCACCAAGCATCAGCTTTTGGAGAGATGCACAGCACTTCAGCTTGTGTTTGTGTCCAGTGCAAACTTCAGCCTCACTAAGCAAACCAGGATGAACAGCTTTGGGCTGTCTGTGCAGTTCATGGTCATGTGAATGTTGTTTGGTTTCACACTGGTAAGAGCATCGCCCCCAGTGGTGATTGGCATGGCCAACCACATCAGTAATGTGGGTCAGGAAACATGCACAGCCTCATTACTGGTTGAACTTAAAAATGGGAATAGCAGCAGTTTGGTTCTGCTAGACTAGGCCAGGAGTAATCTATCCCCTCAGTCACCAAGCCCACCAGATTTGTTTCCAATGGACCAGGAAGCAGAAATCTTATAGATCATGAGGCTGTCCAGTATCCTCCAGCACTTTCCCCATATAAAAAGGATGAATGTGCTCCTCTGTCACCAAATGAACTGCCTCCACAACACCAGATTCCTGCTGAAGATACCAAGGTATTCCAGTCTGTTCTTCCCACACTAGGAGCATCTAGTGCCTTCTCATCCTTCCATCTTCCATAATTATTTTATTTACAGTCATTTTTGTGTTACCTTTATAAGAAAGATGGGCAGAGCTGAGATTAAGAACATCATCATGCCATGACACATACTATGGTGCCACCAATGCAGAGACAATCCATTGAAGTTGCTGTGCCCAGAACACCAAATTCTATGTATATCATTTTTAAACTTTTCTGGTTTTGAAATCTTCAGTAAAAAAACAAGCTATCCCACTGTATCTGAGTGGATTCCTTGAACATGGTATTGATCTAAGTTTTATTATTTCCAAGCTAAGAGATATTATCCAATTGAACCTAGAATTAATTTTACTTTTTTCTAACTGAACAAAAAAAAAAGTTGACAAATCTTCGGGAATGGAATCAGTAAAGAAAGCACAACCAGGAGAGTTCAAAGAGCCTTTCAGAAACTTGGCTTTCAGCTGAAAAAGTGAGCTGGAAAACATAGGGATACTGAAAGTGACCAAGACGATGAAGGGAGTAGAACATCTCCCTTAAGAGGAAAGGCTGAGGAAGCTGAGTCTATTCAGCTTGGAGGAGAATGAGGGGCAGCCTCATTACTGTTTATAAATATGTAAGGGGTGAGTGCCAGGAGGATGGAGTAAAGCTTTTCTCAGTGGTGTCTAACAATAGGACAGGGGGCAATGGTTATAAACTAGAGCATAGGCAGTTCCGTATAAATATACAGAAGGATTTTTCACTGTGAGGGTAACAGAGCACTGGCACAGGCTGCCCAGGGAGGTTGTGGAGTCTCCTTCCCTGGAGATATTCAAAACCCACCTGGACCCACATGTATGACCTGCTGTAGGTGACCCTGCTCTGGCAGGGGGTACTGGACTAGATGAGCTTTGGAGGTCCCTTTCAACCCCTGACTTTCTATGATTCTATGACTCTATGAAAGGACAGGCTGCTCTGCCCCTAGAAAGAGTGCAGTGGAAGCTGTGAAACCTCATTGCTCAAGCCAAGCACAGAAAACCAATGTTATGAATTTATGAAGATAAAATGTGACCAGAAAAAACCTCGCTATGCCCTGCCTTATCCTATAAACCCTGGCACATTGCACTACAAGATCTAATCTTTTATAGTTGACAGCACCATTGGAGCTTCATAATATGAAAGAAAATAAATCCTCAAGGAAAAAAACAAAGCTCACATAAAAGCATGTGAAAAATTTTTGGTTTACTTCTCAAACACCTTTTTCTCACCCTGACTGATCTTAGCCTCATCAAATGAAAACAAATCTTCACAGAAATAACACAACTGTCTTTCCAGTCTCTCAGATCCTTTAGAATAGTGGAGAGGGTGCTCAGAATTTAAAAGTGTTGTTTTCCATTTCTCTCTTCCCTCCTTCTCAATATCCAGAAAAACAGAACATAGAAATGAGGTTGAAACCCTTAAAGCTAGGAAGGGGAAAAGTTCCAAGTTTCTTAGCAAGGTGGAGAAGTAAAAAGATTAAAGAATAATACTGGCAATGTTAGCAGGAAAATTTGAACACAGAACTTCCTAAAAGGGCTTAAATATAAACTTGCAAGCATGCCTGGCCCTAGTATTCTGTCCTCAAAGGAGATTCTGAGGATACAAGAGGGCAGAATAAACACAAGAAGACAGTTTAGAAGTCTTATGCTATCGTTTCCCCAGGAGAGAAACAAGGATGAAAACTGAATGGAACAAGAGATGGGCTGCCTTGCAGATGCACTAATGTAGGAGGCTGAAGAAGGGATGGGGAAACAGAACAGCAAGACTTTGCCCATTGGATCCTACCACATTTTTCACACATTGTATGAATGTAAATGGAAAAGCAAATGGAAAATCTCTCCTCTGGGGGAAATACAAGACTGTGCACTGACAGAAACCTAATGCAGGAAGGTGAAAATGGATCACTAGAAAAGGGGCTGAGGACAATAGTATAACACTGCTGGTACCAAACTAAGAGCAAAGTCAGAACACCTGAAGGAACAACCAAACATTAACTCACTACAGCCTACACAGATGCACAAACACCTTTGCAGGAACCCACCAGTACTCAAATAAACCACAGCTGCTACAGAGAAATGAATGGTTAGATACACAGCCTGATGCATCCTCTTCTAGGTGAGCCATCAGAAGGCTCTCAGAGGGGAAAAAAAATTTAAAAATAATTTCTTTTTATCCTGTGTTTCCAATGGCTTTTTAGTTATTGTTCTTCAGTAACAACAACAAAAACACTGAAAAACTGTACTGAACAGCAAACTAAAACATGCCTACAGCAAAACACAGCTTTTTGAAACTTCCATCTTGCTACTGGCTGTCTGTATGAATAATGTCACCATGTCACTGCCTTTCCTGTATTCTATTACAGTATGTTCTTCCCCCGCCTTCATTATGCTATTCTATTTCAACTTGATGAATTATCTATATTAAATATTTTGAGGAACATTCCCTCTAGGGATGGACAGACTTGGTTTAGAAAGTTTCCAAAAAAAAGAGGAAAAGGGGAAAAGAGCAAGAAAGTTCCACAGCTCCACTTTTCTTAATCTACCCTTGGGATTAGGATGCAATTATCCACATTTTGCAATTGTCATCAAACTCCTAGCAGAGGTAATGTATCTAGGGCAATGAAAAGAAGTGGTACTGAGAAGCGCTGCTCAGACAATTGAGAAGGAAGAAGGACTCTGTCAGCAGAGAACAAGAGGAGGTGAAAACACAAGATGGGACCCCATGTAAATAGTTTCATTGGCACTGACTTTGTTTTTCTACTATTTTCTCTACTGTTCCATGAGTGATGAGCTTACTCATCTAACCACAGATAACAGTGTCAGTAACAGTCCCTTCCAAAGTGGAACAAAATATCAAAATAACTTGCTGCACAGCAGCCATTAGCAGGTAAACAGTTGGGTATGCTCTGGATTACATAGAAAAGCAGATTTCATGTCTTAAACAGACCAGCTTCAGGAGAAAATCTGTAAGTCTATGAATTTTCACAATAACTTTACTTTGTTCTCCTCTCCAAAAATAGAGAGAAAAAAAAAAAATCCCCCACGCTAAGTGACTTTGTGGGCATTAATAAACTTTGTTGCACTTATGCATTCTAAAGACATTAACAAACACTGGTGGTAAGACCTTTTTTCCTTTCTGCAGTGCTAAGGACTGAGGACTCCACAGCCAGGTAGGTATACATGCCTTAGCTTCTTTGCTATTGTTATAGCAGCCTATCCTTTTTATGATGTGAATATGTCACCATAGTAATTTTGGGCAAGGACACCCTGTAGGTAAATTTTATTAAAAAAAAAAAAAAAAAGCTCTTTTGATAAAATAAGTTGACCAGCTGAGCTGAGTTTCAAATATATCTATAACTAATAAAAAGTGTATTGTGCTACTGTGAGAATCTTCATAGGACAAATCAGTCCTTGAGGAACTGTAAGTCAGCTTTGCCATGTAAGATGACTGCAGTACAAAAGCTACCACTTACCCTTTCTTCACACTTGTTTTAATTTAGTTTACCACTAATTGATTTTTAATAATTGTTACTACTTAAAATTAAAGACTGCCTATTTGTTTAAAATTAGAAAACATCTTCCTATGTATTGTTAGAATGTAAAACCATCTGCAAACAATCTTCAAGATTCATTTATTTGTTTACTGCCACTTTTTTCCCTTTCTAAAGACACATCCAATATGTTGAAAAAAATCCAAATCACTATGTATTTAAGCAAAGACAAATTAGTTAAACGAATTAAATTCTGCAGTTCCAAGCAGAAATATAGGCTGGCTGGAAAATGGATTGAGGACAGCTCTGAAGAAAAGGATGTTGAGGTTTTGATGAATGAGAAGCTCAACATGGGCCAGAAATGTGCACTCACATCCCAGAAAGCCAACCATATCCTGGGCTGCATCAAAAGAAGAGTGGTCAGTAGGTCAAGGGAGGTGATTCTCCACCTCTGCTTTCATGAGGCCCCGCATGGAGTACTGTGTCCACTTCTCATGCCCCCAAAACAAGAAAGATTCTTGGAGCAAGGCCAAATGAGGGCCAAGGGCATGATCAGAGGACTGGAGCACCTCTCCTATGAGAACAGGCTGAGGCACTTGGGGTTGCTCAGCCTGGGGAAGTCTCCGTGGAAACCCTAGAGCAGCCTGAAGCAGCACCTGAGTGGGGCCTACAGGAAAGCTGTGGAGGGACTTTGTAGAAGGGCATGTAGCAATAGGACAAAGGCAAATTATTTGAAACTGTAAGAAGGTTGATTTAGATTTAGATTAGGCATTAGGAAGAAATTCTTCCCTGCGAGGGTGGTGAGACATTGGAACAGGTTACCCAGGAAAGTTGTGGTTGTCCCCTCCCTGGAAGTGTTCAAGGATAGGTCAGATGGGGCTTTGATATATCTGGTTTAGTGGGAGATGTCCCTGCCCATGCCAGAGCAGTTGGAACTAGATGATCTTTAAAATACCTACAAAACCAAACCATTCTATGATTCAATAAAAGTGTCTGCTATTTCTGAGGCTCACATCTGTTTCATGAACATGTAATCATCACCAGTTTCTTAGCACGGCAAGGGAGAAGATCAAATGTTTTGGAAGAGGTTCATATGTCAACATCACAATCTATTATAACATTTCCATGAGTTTTCACACACATTCTCTTAGGATTAAAAGTTATTATGCCATTTAATGTGCTTACACTTTGCTGCATAAAAAGGATTATCATACTTTTACCTGAGAGTTTCATTATATATAATCTTCACTCTTTTGGCCTAATTATCCTTGTGTTCCACACAGGGGGAAAAGAGTCTGCAGGTGCCTTGTAACTTTATTTTTTTGTTGTTATTGGATGTTTTCTTACAGATTACTGGAATGCGTTTGTTCTTAGGCCACCATTCCCCTCAAAAGGAGAAACATATTGCCTTGGAGTTATTGGGAAAGAAACCTAAAGTATTGATACACACAGAGTCATTCTAATTACACCAAGCCAAAAGCTAAATCAGTGGTGGTGGAACAGCCTAGAAGTAGAGCTTTGCATTTGGGTGGGTTAAGACAGGTATCAAATCAACTGCCAACCCAAGGCTCACATGAGCAGACTCTCTATTCTCTATTCACTGTTGATCATTTAGAATTAGTTGGGAGATTCACACTGGAGCTTTATAGACTGAAGCTAAAGGAGGATGCTGCAGCCTATTTTTAGTGGAGTCTCTATGCCTTTGAAATTTATGCTTTCTTCTTTGCTCGAAACAGAATACATTGAACAACCTCATTTTTTTCCAGAACTTCGTATATACGTATATAAGATAGAGGAGACTAAAGATGTTCAAACAAATTATTTTCAGCAGGGATGTCTTACAGTGCTGCACTTAAGATAAATTTTATACTACATCAAAAGGTCTGGGTGCTTATGGAAAAAATGTCTTTTTAGTGTTCCAGAAATCTAAGTAAATACATAAATGTAGGCATTATAATGAAAAGCAGATTTGAAAATAAATGTACATTATTCAAGTTACATTTATATTTCAAGTAATGACTGTTTCACTAAAATCCAAGTAATTGTCAGGTGAAGACTTTCACAATACTTCTTTGAAACAGCAGACACTGAAAAATCCAAGAGTTGTATTTACAGGTTCCAATGACATATTTTTTAAAAAGCACTATCATCCTAGCAAGAATTTTCATCCACAGCAAACAAGAAAACAGAAAAAACGTTTATACGTACGGCACATTTCTGTAATCTGATTTCTCAATGGTTCTTTGGTCAAAAGAAATTAGAGGCACTAAATTTTATGAATTTCTTGAGAGTCTTTAACATGTAGTTCCAATTAATAAAGGTGCTAGGCCAAAATAATGTAGATTATTTTCATCTTTTAAAGGTCCCTGAGTAGCATTCAAGTATATGGTACGGTCTTGAAGAATCGAAGGTATGACTGTTTTCTGTAACTGAATCTGTCCCCTCTCGACCCTATATTCAGTAGCTACATCTGTTCTCTTTTGACCCATGATAATGTAATAAGCTTCCAGATCTCAGCATGGCCTGTGCTGGCTGAAATGATCACAGTTTTGTAGAAAAGTAATTTTTCTAGAGAAACAACACTGCAGCCTTAAAACACACAGAGCATATAAACCCAAGTTAATTGGGCACATAATGACTCTTGAGCCATAAGGTTAAGTACTGAAAAACAAGGAGATAAACAAATCCCATACACAAGACTAGGGTTCGTGCCATGTTGTAATTGATGTAATACACTGCTCAGTGTTCCTTCAGAGAGAAAGAAGTGTTAGGGAGTGAAGTGAAGCAAATAATGCAATACGTTAAGTGAAACAATAGTCGTTGCATTAATTTGACAGAGTGCTGCATCAGAGCAGTCCCTCTAATCTTGTAAGAATTTATCACAGAACTACTTCGCAGTTAGAAACCACTGGATTTAGCTCCTGACAAGGAAAGGCATTAAGCCTTATGAAAAAACCTGACCAAGCTCTCTGTAGAAATAGCACATTTTGCAGCTATGATATTGCACTGGAAACTTTGATTTTTAAGAGATTAGTGATAAGAGGCTCTTTCTGCATATAACAATATTTCTAGAACCAGCTATTCTGAATGCAAGATCACAGCCTCCTGATAGAAGATCAGGGTGTCACAATTTTGTAAAGTTTTTGTCTGTCAGTTGTTGTTTTCTTGCAATGTTTAGGTTTTTATACACCAGCCAAACAGTCAAACAAGTCCAGTCTATTTTATTAGTTTTATGGGGTTTTTTATGTGCATTTCCAGTTTCCCTTTTTTCTGCTGGAGATTCTTTTGATTAAAAACTGAAAGCTGTTCTTTTAACACAGAAAACTTACTGCGACTTATTAATGCAAGTTTGTACTGTAGGGTAACCTTTTTTTGTTTACATCCAAAGATCTAAAATCTCATTCCAGAGATCAAGGCAATTTGTTCACAGACACCTTCATTTAATCCACCCATCATCTAGGGTTGAATTCTCTTTTTAAACAGAAAACAGCACCTTATACTATTAATGGATTTTCTTGCCAATTAAAACAAGATAATAATTGTTATATATTCAGCGACAATAATGGTGAAAATCCCTTCAAAACAAATAAAACCAAGAATTTTATAGTAACATGAGATAAATAATACCTTGAATCATTCTAGGATTAAAATAATTATTTCATGCCACATACAAGAGAGGATTATTAAACACTAATCTTGAAAATTAAGGCAAAGCTGAGAATGCTTTCTAGAGCTCTAAGACTGGTCATTTAAGGCTATAAACTGAGTGTTTTCACCTCGCTACATTAAAAGGGCACTTGTAGCTGTCACCTAAACTTCACTGAAGAATGTGTTTATGCAGTTCAACACAAAGTGATGCAAGTACTGTGTTCCTGCAATGTGGGTACATGCTTGCTACTACATAAATGTGAGAAAAGGGAAAATCCATACAGCCCAGCACTGGCAGAAGTGAGCAGGCATTCCACATAAAATGGTAGAAGGAGATGTTGCCTGAGCTGCTGCACAGTACGGGAAGGGAAATAAACCAGTAAGGGTCATCCGTGGTAGTATTTGTATGCCTGAAATGCCAGAAACTCTTCACATTTCCTGACTACAATCTTGCACTCAGATACCCACTTCTTTCACTGTTCAGACATTCTCCCATTATGGCTGAACAGGCTATTCAACCAACATGATGTCTGTCTTCTTTTGGGGGAATTTCTTCAGAAGTGAATATCCTTGAATCCAAGCTCAAAAAAGGGACTTGATCTAATGAGTATCCAGTAAGTTTATCCTCCATTCTGCTGCAGAGTGGCTATTAAAAATAGGCAAACAATTAAGTGAAAGAGTGGCACCTTCCCTTCTTTTTGCTGCAGTTCCATGACTGGGATTCCTCCCAAAATCAGAGAGAAGAGACACCCTGGGACAGCCTAAAGGGGTGATGATCATTGCTCCTCTCCTTTGCAGAGAAACTGCAAGTGCCTCTATAAAAAGCCTATATAATACTAAAGGTGTTTTTCATGTTTCGTTTCTTGCAAAACACAAAATACTGAGGAATAATATGAAGAAGAGGGGAATGGAACTCTGATTCTTGAGGACACTTGTGGAAAGTGATCCTGCTTTCAACCCCTGCTCCCAGAACTATTCATCCTTGGATGAAAAATAGGAATCATCCAGCTGCAGAGGACTGAAGCTGTTTTGCTCGAAAATAAAGTGAGGATCTAAAGAGCTCATGATAATGAGGTGGTCAGTCTTGCAGTGGTGGGGCTTTTCTAGTTATTTAATATCAAATTATTCTTTTAAATTTACATATTCTAACTACAGGTAGCCAGCACAGTCAGAATCACAGAACAGAGGGCTGGAAAGAACCTAAAACCAGTAGGATATTTTGAAGCATCCCTAGACTATCCCTAGCAAGTGTTTGTGTCAGTTGTTCTTTAAAATATCTGATGCCACTATCTCCTTAACAGTGTCTCCTGGACTTTCACAATTTTCTTAATTTTCTTAATTTTCTTTTCTTAATTAATATCCACCTTCAGTCATCTTTCCTCCATAATAAACTGCTTTCTTCTTGTCTTTTCCCCAGTGACTACATGGAACAGTTGATCACAGACATCTCTAAAAAACATTTAACATCTTGGAAAATTACTCCAGTCACTCTTTAGTTTTCCATACTTTCAAAAATCAAAAAAAAAAAACCAGTTTCAGTTAATTCAACTTTTTATTGCTTGGGCTTCATAAATCTCTTGCAATTACAAATGCTTTTTTCCAGATGTTTTCCAGATGGTTTACATCTTTACTGAGGTCCAGAACACAATGCTGGACACAATTCTCCAGATAATCTCGTTAGCACCGAGTGAAATAATTATGTTCCTTGTCTAGCAAAATCTTTTCCTCTAGAATAGTACTTCCAGAATAAGAGAAGATTCCCAACAATAGCATTGTTTTTTGACCTTATTTATATGCATCTTGCCTTACAGTCCCCTGCCTTATCAAAACTACACTTGTGTACCTATTTATATTTTCCAGTATTGTATTTGATAATGCCTGCTGAAGAACAGTGCTTTGTGTTTGCCCTTATTTCATATTTCTGGCAACAGACCATTTCTTCTCACCATGAGCTTCAATGAGGGATTTTGCAGATGCTGTTTGATCCCTTTTCCTTGTAGCACTTTGGCTGAAGATTACACAGCTTTCTGTGATTTCTTGTGTACTCTTGGCATGATCAAAACCATCATCATGTTTTCTTACTCCCTTTACACTTTTCATCCAGCCACTCACATTTTCATTCTGTCAGCAATTATTAATTTTTTTTTTATTCTTGTTCTCTTTAACTTGGAAGAAATCAGAGAACCATTAATTTTTCTTTCCATGATAGAAGAAAGGTCATCCTTGACAACATGAGGGTGTTACTAAATATACCTAACTAAGAAAGAAAATCATAGTTTGCACCAAAAAAAGGAAATATATATACATCAAGCTTCAAGTCTATTTCACTGACACCTACCATTTAACATAATTATGAGATTTGTGGCTTAATTCATATCACAGGACTACTTAATAAAATGTAAACATGTTATATTGTAAAGGAACATGTTAGCTCTCTAGTCTACGAACAAAACTGATCTGGTGGAAAACATTCAAAGGGGAAAAGTCCACAGATGCTGTAATGGTGGAGCTTCTCCTACAGAACCAAGCTAGGAGTAATGAGTGCAGAATTTATTTTTTAAAAATTACATGTGATTTTGCTTTTGACTGTTATTCTGAGATTAAGTAACACAGAAAACCATTAGGAGTTTCCAACCAACAGGGGGAAACTGTCACAAATACCAAGTTAAAAGGCATCAGGAAAAAAGCAGGAATGAAATAATATGCTTAGAAAAACAGGAGTTGTTATTGAGTATTTTGTTTTAACTTTCTTGTTCAGTTGTGATTCAAATTTTTTCTCCTTTTCCTTTTTATTAAGCACATATACAAAAGCTTTGCACATATCACAAAATTATTTATTCCAGGTTTTTCCTCTGAAATGCAAGGTATTGGAGCATTTTAGAAGCAATTGTTAATTTCTCTCCACAATACAGTTGTTGTGAGAGTTGCTTTTCTTTTTTCGCAGAATGGTTGGGAACCTGAGGCACAGATATTCAAGTTAAAGTTGTTGAAAGCATTCATTAATTGCTGATTCCCAATTTAACCAAACAGGAGGGTGAGCCTTCATATTTTATGTAAGCTGAAAGCACAGTCCCAGCAGGCATAGCTGGAAACGTTAAGCATTAACTGCTTTAGAAAATGTGTAATTTGTCCCTTGGCAACTGTATCCTAAGATGCATCAAAAACACAGGGACCAGCAAGTCAAGGGAGGTGATTCTCCACCTCTACTCCAGCCGTGTGAGGTCCCATCCACAGTACTGTGTCCAGGTCTGGAGCCCCCAGCACAAGAAGGACATGGAGCTGTTGAAGTTAGTCCAGAGGAGGGTCACAGAGATGCTCTGAGGGCTGGAACACCTCTCCTATGAAGACAGGCTGAGAAAGGAGGGTTTGTTGAGCCTGCAGAAGCGTCCAGGGATACTTTAGAGCAGCCTGATACAGTACCTGAAGAGGGCCTACAGGAAAGCTGGGGGGGGACTTTGCAAGGTTGTGTAGCAATAGGATGAGGAGTAATGGCTTTAAACTGTAAGAAGGTAGATTTAGGTTAGACATTAGGAAGAAATTCTTTCCTATGAGAGTGAGACACTGCATGAGTTGCCCAGGGATATGAATGTCCCCTTCCTGGAAGTGTTCAAGGCCAGGCTGGATGAAGCTTTAAGCAGCCTGGCCTAGTGGAAGGTGTCCTTGCCCATACAGGGGTTGGAACCGGGTGACCTTTAAGGTCCCTTCCAACTCAAACTATACTGTGATTCTATGGTGTAACATACTGGGAGCACATTCATGACCAAACAATACAACCAACTTACCCAGTGCCACGCGACCGCTCTCTGGTACAGGCAGTTATAATCCCCACCTTTCCAAAACAGTTCTCTGTTCCCTTAAGCATTAATCAATTGTTATGTAATTAGAGATCATATCGCTGTGTACAGAAGGAGACCAAATATTGTATGGGTAATTATATCCCTGGTATTCTGTATCCTGGTTTTGTAGCTTCTACAGTGTTCCTCTAAAGAGCAGTCAGATGTTCCAAAGAGACATGCATGGCATATGGAGGAAGAAGTCTTGTAATCACTTCTGATATCTGACATTACAGTAACCCCCAGAAAAAAGAAGACTCACAAGAAAGAACCCCAGTAATTTCAAAGTGGGCTGTATTCGGTCCAAAGCTGCCAAGTGACACAAAACACTAGCAAGCTCTGGACTGAATGAATAGATTCCCACATGCAGGAAATTTTCACCAGCACTGGGATCTGCTCAGCAAATATCTTACTAAATGTCAAGACTTCCCATAAAAGCAGTGAATTTATAACCTTTTGCAAAAATACTAACAAAGTAAAAAAATTGGTACATCGATTACAATTTTTAAAAATCAGCAAAAAGCAGATTAGAACTTGAATTTAGGTTTCCAACTTCGTTTTAAAGGTAAGGCATCAAGAAAGCTCTGTGCCAACAACTGATTAAATTCTCAAAACCCCTCTTCATACTGCATACGGACCAGATAAAATTAAGCATTCTTCTGCTTTTTGATTTTTATGGATGTAAAGTTACCATACTTCATGGTGCCATACACAGCCAGATTAGTTATAGAAACAGTGTGTCACTGGGACACAGTAGGCTAGGATCACACTGAGCAAAACACTCAAACTAAACTCAGGACTATGGCTGGGACTTGAGTCCTATACTGAGATTTGGCACTTTTTCTTTTTTTCTTTTTTTTTTTTTTTTTTGTGGAGTTGGGCACAAAGTTTGGCTGTAAAGCAGACACCTTGAAGGAGAGCTGTGTAACCCTTTACACTACATCTATTCCAGTAAACTGAATAGTCACAGAAAACATAGCCAGGCACTCAATTATCCCTGCAGGGAACTGTTGGAACTTGCACAGATCTGGCCTCTGCTCCCAGACATTTTCTGAGCATAATCAGGAACTAGCACAAGCCAAAAACTATGCTCACTGGGTATGCTGGCTAGTGAATTATTAGGAGGTCATTTCAAGTCAGTCAGTCTCAGTGCCAGACAACAGTCTCAAACACATCTAATTAAACAGTATGGACATAGCCCAAGTGTCTGTAAGCTGCCCTGATACAGCGTTGCAGAAAACTGTGCTTACAAACACTGTCATTAATAAGTCTGTAATGCAGTACCCTCTGGTGATGCCAGCATACGTAGGTTATGGGATGGCCCAGGTGCCAGTCCCCACAGATGGATGTGCCAAAGCAAACCATGACAGGGGTAGTAGCCCATATTGGGGCAAAGTCCAGATCTATTTCAGTTGCCTTCATTCATAAGTTAAACTAATTCAGCTAAAATTAGACTTGTCTGGATATAACTGAGCCACCATAGGCATTACGTTCACTGCAACAGAAAATAAGCCCCAGAGGAGAGATTTAAAAGGCAGCACCAGGACAGAAATTCAGATCCATTGAATTTGCCTGCTCTCAAAATTTAGGGCCTCCCAGCATCACATCATCATGTCTAACCAATGCTATGGAATACTTTCCACTCAATGACTCCTGCTTGTCAACACCTAACTTTCTGTCACAACTTAGCAGTTTGGGCAAACCAAAAACCAAATATGAGAATTGTTCTCTATTATCACCACCTCCTCCCCAATAATGTACAAATACATATATAATCCCATTTCAATGCTGTCAGGGATAGGTGCCTGAGAGCCCCTTGCAGCAGGGACAACTCAGGAGGGGGGTCCATGGCTCTTCCCAGCACCTGATGAATGTGGATTCTGAAGAGCAGGAGGTGAGCTGATAGAAAAAGAGCACAGGGGAACAGCAAAGAAGTGAGGAGCAAGCAAAAGAGAGGGGACTTCTGGTCTGCCTGACCTTGATAGAGTATTGGCGTGAAATGGAGGTAATAGACCCCTCTATGTTTCACCCCTCTCAGAGTCTAAAGCCCTCCTTCTTTAGTTCCTTGTACTAAAACAGTGACTCTTTCTCTTCCACATATTAACAATACCCCTGCCATAAAACCAAAGTTTACTTTACTGGGCATTGCTTCCCCCATATTACTCAGTTCAGACCCTACTTCTTAGAAGAAATGGCCAAAAGACAGTAACTTTCCCCTCAACAATCCACCAAATTCATGTTACAACTCCAATACTTAAAAAAAAAGTACTTCTGTACCACAGAGTAGCTAGAGCTCAGGCTTCTGTAAGTCCAAGCTACCATGGCTGCGTAGAGTATTAACAATACTATTTTTTTTAAATAAAATTTTTAAAAGTTCAGAGTACAGGTACCTGTCTGTATGTCCTTTCAGGTTAATATGGTATTAAAACAACATGGGTGATATTCCCTCATCGTTGCTATTCTATGCTATGCTATGCTGTTCTTTTTAGTAGGAGCTGCTGTAATAGAATAAGGGGCCATTGTTTTAAACAAAAAAAAGAGTAGATTACAGTTGAACATAAGGAAGAAAATTTTTATGATGAGGATGGTGAAACACTGGCACAAGTTGCCCAGAGAGGTAATAGATATCCCATCCCTAGAGACATCCAAGGATGAGTTGAATGGGACTTTGAGCAATCTGATCTAGTTGGAAATGTCCCTGCTCACTGCAGGGTGGGGTGGACTAGATGACCTTTAACGGCCCCTTCCAACCCAAACCATTCCATAATTCTAGTCTAGTTTAATCTAACCTGGTCTACTCTATTCTATACTATTCTGTTCCTTTCCTTTTAGCTTGTCTGTTCAATTTTAAGATTTGTTCTTCATTCCACCTGCAAAAATTATTCCTTTTCTCCTTTACTGTGTTTTTGGGGTTTTTTTTTCTGGTATTCAAGAATGACTGACTGCAGCTCCTTCACCACCATAAAGAGAATGATACTGACAGAAATTGCTTTCACAAAAAAACCCAAAAGAACTATTTATGCCTTTGAAAGTACAGTGCTGAATGCATTGGTATATACTTCAGACCTCTGCAAGTCTGGTGCTAATAATAACAAAAAACAAACAAACAAACAAACAAAAACCGGATAGGTGCATGAGGAGCATCATCACTGAAAGCTCTTTTCTGGGCTCTGAGACAAACTCACTTGTTCAGCTGCTTTTCCTACCTCCCCACTTTGTCATTCTGAAACAGTGGCCCAGCAGTGGCAATACATGGCATCTTCTGGAAGTAAATGAAAGATCAGGCTGCATCTTCAAAGTAAACAAAAGGAATTTATCTAAACATGTCAGCAGTTCAGTGCATGGCCAGAAGGTTGCTTGCATCCAACCCTCAACATGAATATCATGTTGAGACCTGGCACAGAGAGTTGTTCGTAGCACCATTATTTTAGAAAGCCATGGTCACTTTGAGGCTAGAAGGGGAGATTTGTCCATACTCTGACTGAAGACTTTTGCCAAAAAAAAAGGGAATTGTGAAGGAACTTTATTTTTAGAAGCATAAAACCACACAGTGGAGTACTCAGAAATTCCATTGTGTTATGATAGAGCTTCATGTATAAACTGAATTGCTCCACAACAAATTAACAGCATGTCATGAGAGCAGCTGTAATCCAATACAGAGATAATAATATATAATGGAAAACAGATCCAATTGACAGAATATTCAGTCATGATGGCTTTTTTTCAGTAAAGTTCTAAGTATTGCATGAGTTTTAACATAACAGCATAATAATTACATTACTTCCAAACACTGCATTTCGTAGTTGAGTATAGACATATACACATATATATACACAAACTTGCAGTTATGTATGATGTGACAAAGATTTATAGAAGACATTTTGCTCAGATTTATGTCAGTTAATCTCATACATTTGATGGCAGCAGATCTTCTGCTGAACAATATGTCTCCAGATTACAAGCTGAGAACCTGTCCTGTGGAAGTGGCTGTAATTAAAAACTGGCACTGTCTCAGAGAACTGACAATATGCTACAGCCCAGGTATGCAAAGGCAGAAGCCTGAGCACACCAAGGAAAACTAGAAGAAACAGCTCTTCAAGACCTTTTTGAGTAAATAACTTACATCACTGTGCACCTAATCATGCACTGCCCTGCAAAAGGAAAACATCTGGAATATTCACTTTGTAAACACTGTGAACATGACATTTTCATCAGGCTGGTTGGTTTGTGGTTTTTTCACATTTCATAACTGTGTCCTAATGGAAATTAAGACTTTTTGGTTTCTGCATAAAACAAGATTGCAGAGCAAGATTATATCTGCCAGAAATGCTGTATTTTTTCCTCCAAACAATGGACTGACTGCCACTCCAGTAGAGTAACAAGACCACACAGGTGTGATGGAGTACTGCTTTTCCAGCAGAGGTTTGATTTTTCTCACTGCTATAAAAAAAAAACAAGACAAAACACATGGAACAAGGCAATTTCAGGGTGATCACTTGTCTGCAGACATAGAGGAACACACCGTTCCAGCTGGGAACAACATAAATGAAATTCCTGCACATGGCAGTGTGCTCTTGAAACAGAGGTCAGGAAGACCATGAAGTGAAGCTGGTTTTGGTCTTCATGGACATAGGTCAACATTAAATCTTTAATATTCTGGATATAAAATTATCAAACAGTCTGGGTAGTTGTGTTTTTCATGTATGCAAACAATAATAAATATTTGTATGAACCTAAAGATGAGCCCTTTTATAGAAAAGTCTTTTATCAGAGAATCCTTACTATGAAGAGGATCCTACTTAAGCCCCTGAATATTTAATAATGTCATTATTAGGGAGCAAAACATTATAGAGCTGGCATGGTTATATGGGACAGCCAGAAATAGGGTTTCAGGAATGGAAAATTCTCTCTCATATTACTCACTGAGGCAATAAAAGTGACAGCAACAAAAAGTCACCTTTCTTTGGTGTACACTGCTCTATGAATTTTGTCAGAAGAGATGGTCAGATTTAACATTTTAACAAATTAAGATTAACAAATTTAACATTGCAAAGATCAGATGGAAAAGCCTGCATTATGCTCCACACAGTGAAATGGCAGTAACTATGGGAAGGAAATTTTCAGGACCATTTAAGACACTTCTAACGTGATGTAGATATGACTGCAGGATTTTTCCTTCTTCCCCTGAACTCAGTGGACACTAAGGGTGGTCAGCACCTTTCAGGAACAAATCTTTTCCTTTCCCTTCTTGTCGTGTACCTCTGTCTTTCAGATATTCTCAGCTGCCTCTATGGCTTTCCCCTGCTACTCCCTTGTTCCTGAAACGCACACTATTTAGATATATTTTCATGTGTATGTCATAGGAAGCTCTACTTACAGTCTGACTATTGGTTTGCTTGTCAAAACATGTATATCTCTCATTTTCTTGTGGTTTTGTCCAAGCACAGCAGTGCTCCAGTGTTAGAATGCCTAGATATACCCTTTGCTGCAACCATCCTCATCTACTAGAGCAAATACTCAGCTATCCCACTGGAGACAGGAGAGCTCAGGAGCACAGTACTCCAAACACTGGCTGTTGGCTGTGTTACTTACCACTCTTTGTCAGACCACCAAAGATCAAGAAGTCCCAGCTATTTGCAGGAGGGCTAAACTAGATGACCTTTAAAGGTTCCTCCCAAGCCAAATTATTCCATGATTCAAAGTCAACACATGTCCAGGAGGAAGCATTTGTAGGCTGGGTGCTCTGCTCTGTGTCAGTAAATTACATACTATTGTGACAGTGAATGGGGTAACATCAGGCTGGTCACTAGTGGGGTCCTACAGGGCTCCATCCTCTGCACAGTCCTCTTCAATATCTTCATCAATGGCTTGGGCACAGGACTCAAAGGAATTCTAAGCAACTTTACATATGGCACAAAATTGTGAGGAGCTGTTGACTCTCAACAGGTGAGAGACATGGGCAGTCACCAACTACGTGAAGTTTAACAAGGTTCTGCATCTGGGATGGGGCAACCCTGATGGTAAGTATAGACTGGGAAACTAGTGGCTGGAGAGCAGCATGGCAGAGAGGGACCTGGGGGTTCTGCTTGATGGCAAACTGAACATGAGCCAGCAGTGGGCCCTGGCAGCCAGGAGGGCCAACCATGTCCATGTGGTGCATCAAGCACAGAGTTGCCAGCCAGTCAAGGAAGGTGATTGTTCTACTCTACTCCGCAGTTGTACAGCCTCACCTTGAGTACCATGTGCAGTTTTGGGCACCACAGTATAGAAAAGACACCAAGCTATTGGAAAGCATCCAAAGGAGAGCCACAAGGTGAGTTAAGGCTCTGGAAGGGATGAAATATGAGAAGTGTTCGAGGTCATTTGGATTGTTCAATTTTGAGAAGAGAAGAAGGCTGAGGAGTGAACTCATTGCAGTATACAGCTTGCTCGTGAGGGCAAGAGCTGGGACTGGTATTGATCCCTTCATTCCTGTGACCAAAGACAGGACTCAGGAAAATGGTAGGAAGCTGAATCAGGGGAGGTGTAGGTTAGATATCAGGAAAAGGCTTTTCACCCAGAGGGCAGTTGAGCACTGGAACAAGCTCTCCAGGGAAGTGGTCACAGAACCAACCCTTCCTTAGTTCAAGAGCTGCTTGGATGGTGCTCTCAGGCCCATGGTGTGATACTGGAAATGCCCTACACAGGGAGAGGAGTTGGACTTGATGATCCTGATGGGTCCTTTCCAAGTCAATGCATTCTATGATTCTATGTTTCTGGCATATATTCTGACATACATCATACATCTGTGTTGTATGATGGTCAGGTATATTTTACCCAAGCCTTTGGTTTGTGTTTCAAAACACATACACTTTTACTCTTTGTGTCTGAGTAAAGAACACTGAAAGAAGTCCAGACTTCCACAGCTTAACCTAGCACATTTTTGTCGCTTCATACAATATTATCAGAGAGACTTAATTAAGGTATTAAAAGCTCTCTGCAAAGACATAACGTTCATGTTGTCAAGAACCATTAAAGCAGACACCATTTGCTCCAGGAAAGCAAGGTCTCTTACAGCAAGTGGCAGCAGGATTATTTTTGTCCTGGAGTAAGGACACCCACACGTCCTTTAAAGTAGTGGGGCAAAAATGATCCCGTAGCACTGGAAATGGTGGGGTTTGCTGGAGTGAACACAGGGCTGGCAGCAGGGAAGTTGAGAGCTGTAACTAATCGGACACAAGAAACAGATTCATTAGGTGACCTTTGGCAAATCCTTTCACTCCCCTGCTTTCATTTTCCCATCTGAAAATTGAGAGCAGCAATATGCACTTTGCAGGGATGCTGTGACCAGAGGCTGCAGTCATGTCAGTGCCTCCCAGACACACTTTCCAAGGAAACTTTAGCCTGCCCATGCAGAAAGCAAAGCCACAAAGCCAGTTCATTCCCTTGGTTCAGGCTCAGTGGATTTAAACCAGAAAAAATTAGAAAGTAGAAAGCAGAGCTTGGAAAACAGAGGCTGAAAAGGCATTGCATGCAAAGAGGCACTAGCTCCTCTGGGATTTGCTGATCATAAATTCCACTTTTTCTGCCCTAGCTTAAAAGTTTTGGCAAAGTTCACGAGGTAAATAATTTACTAGAGGTGGAACTTAAAACACATTTGATATGACCGTTTCTGAGGGGGAAAAAAAAAAAAAAAAGAAAAAAGAAAAAAGCAAACACAAAAAAACCTGGAAAAAAAACAAAGGGGAACTTTTTATGCAGACATTTGAGCCAACATTATCAAATCCATAAACAATATCCATTATCTGTATATGTCATGTTTCTCGTCTGACCGGTTCTTACTCTCAGCAAGCAGTCTTCAGTTTTTTACCCATTGCAAAATGCAATAGGTATTATCAAGAAAAGGAAAAACAACAATTGAGGCAGTCTATCAAAGCCTGTCATGTTTAAACTGAGTCTCAGCCACAGCAAACAACAAATTGTGCCAACAACAGTAACTAAAGGAAGATGCATTTACGAGATAAAGCTCAGCCTTCTCCATGCTAAAGCATCCACTTGAGCAGATGAAGGGTGTACATGATCATCCTTTGGAGCATGTGGCTGGTGAGCAGTCATTTCTACAGCTGCAGTATTGGGCAGTAATTGGACATGTCTGACCCATGCTCCATCACGATGCAGCAGGACACCTGTGATATGTCTTATGACTCTGCCATTCCCTGCCAAGTCAGTCCTCTCATTTACTGCTTTAAACACCACCTGTCCATGTTGAGAAATCATTCTGAAAAAGCAGCACCAGCGTTTTAGGTTCTGCTCTTATTAGGAAGCTAGCTGCAAGCATCATGGATCTACTAGCAAGGTGCACAGCCTGAGCATTGCCAACTATTTTGGCCATTCCCTTGTCTTATCAGCCTGCTCTTATAAAATAAAAAACTAATAACAGGCTACTCGTTTTTCTGCTGGTTATTGGAGGAAATGCTGAAATGGTAATTGTGATGAGTTATTTTAAACAGTTAATCCACAATTTATACAGTCACAGGATTAAGGAAATTAACAGATTTTCAAACAAATGTTTTACACATAACCATGTATTTAGTTTAGTTATCATACTGAAAGTTCTCTTTGATCTGGTCCCTTTTTCTCCTTTTTGGATGCTTCTTTACAGGCTACTTGGTTGCTGTCTATGGGTTGGGAATGACCTTGTGCACTTACCTGACAGGTACTGTCATTACTCAACTGATTCCCATAGTTTTGATAATTACACCTATTAATCTGGCAGTACCTGTACAGACCACGTTCCTGTCTTCAGTATAATTCATCCTATTTATTTACAGAGTATAATTCATCCTATTTATTTACAGAGTCATCGTCTCTACCTGAGTCATGAGTCCCAATAGAGTGACACTCTGCATTTCTTTGAACTCTCTTACTGACATCTATTCTGTACCTGTTGTATGAATTTTGAGAGGAGATCTGTTGTTACTTTCTCTGGAGATCTCTGATTCTTCTGTCAATCAAAATTGATATATCATGTATGCCTGGCTAGAATGTTGCACAGAATAAGCCTTAGCAGCAACTCTACCAAATTTAAATTACTTGAAGCAGAGAACAGCATAGCAAGTGTCCCAAATCATGCAACTCTCCGTCAGGGCATTGCAGCCACCTAACAACATTAGAAGATAATTACCATGCAAATTAGGGAATAGAATCTGACAGCATAAAGGTTTAACTAGAAAAAGAACTATCTGCATTACAGCAGACGATGCGACATTTGTGTACACAAACCCCTGTCTAGGTCAAATAGTCCTTCCTGCTGCTGCACTTCTGCCTGCAGTGACAATTCCATGTTAGACTGTGACAGGAATAAAAGAAAAAGTGTGAGGGGAGGAGACAGCTCTTTTCATTCCGTTTTATTTGATGCACTAGGTGTAGTTTTTCCCATTCTGTGTCAATAATTTATAGTAATTGCATGCAGTGCCTTCAAGATCCATTTGCAGGACATTTGGCCCCAGATTGCTTCCTTTCAGCTGCACACCAAATTCTCCTTGGAGTTTTCAGCTCTGACTTTCCAATCCCTACAAGGGGGTGCTAAGGAAAAGCCACCAGGGCATCAGGACACCATCCCCAAGGAGAACCCAGAGGGATTTGGGAGTAGCACAGAGGAGGATGGACTGAATCGTCGGAGGCCTTGGGCACATCTATTGCAAAGCCAGAAATCTCAAACCACAGGAAGGGCTTCTTCATCTGTAGTAAAGGAACAAAGGGTGACTGTACAGAGACTACACTTTACAGTCCCTCCTACAAAAAGCCTAAAAGACAAACACGATTAAGTTGCTGAGAAATTATTTCAAAACTAAGATGCAAAAGAAGGCGAAGGAAATGGTGCATTCATTAAAACTACACAGCTAGCAGCAGGATGTTGTCAGCACCTTAATCATGATCTCTAGTGCAGTAGCAACTCATAACTCCATTTTGTCACAAGGACACAGTCAATAGCAAGGTGCTGCTGTACCGGAACGAATACTGCAGGATAAATGCTGTGCTTCAGGAGACTGTTGTTCCTTCCTAGCTCCCAGAGGAAAGGGGTTCACTGCTGGAGCATGTTTGTGCTAAATTATCACACACACATTGGCCAATGGAAGAGCAGTGTGATTTTACCCATTTGTCTTCCCTTGCCCATTTGCTCCCAAATGATGGGGGCTAGAAAATGCTTTCCCATTTATCCCTGCCTGGCCAAACCCAATTTCCTAAATAACACCACATGAGGCCTACAAGGCAGGTACAACATAGGCACAAAAATCAGATCTCCCTAAAGCCTGAGATTTCTAATGCTGTTCTGAAGGAAGAACCTCACAAGTCAGATATGTTGCTGATGAAATATTACCATCATTCCTCCTGAAAGTTAATCAGTTTGCCACAATGTTTTTGGCTTTTATTTGAGAAATTTCAAATGCAAATTGAAAAATATCATGGTACTAAATATTTTGCAGTAATAAATTGATGTAATTACAGATTTAATACTACCTATAGAATGTTCTTTCTCAGAAGAAAACAGGTATTTTTCTATTGTCATGATATCCCTGGCATTTGAAAGAAATGCAAAGTTAAACAACAGAAAATCCTTTAATTTCACAGTCTGTGATTCTTTCATAAAACTTTTAAAGATCAATTATGTCACATCAATGCAGAAGTCAGGCTGAACTAAGTGATTTATGCTTAAATAACCTTACACAGTCAAACTGTGAACAATACTGTAGAATGAGTGACTCATCTGTTAACTGTACATTCAAATAACTGTTATTTTTGGCACTGTATTATACTTTACCGTTACGTTAATCTTTCTGAATCTTCATATTTTCTATTGTGGAGGTGTCTTGTTGTACACATAGCTCTGTGTGACTTTCATAAAACTTGTGCAGTTGAATAAAATATAAATTGAGATTGCAGAGCAATTGTTTACTAATGAGCCTGTGCAGTATCCTAAACACAAAAGGAACACGGTGAAATAATGCCTTTCAAAGCCACCCTTATATTTTAGGCTTATCTCATAGTCAGTTTGTTCAAGACAAAATTTAAAAAATAAATTAAAAAATAAATAAATAAAAATGGATTTGCTCTTCTTTCCCCTGGAAAACAGAGGGAGTATTTGTATTCCAGCAGATGCTGGAAGTATGGCTGGGTGTGACTTGTAAAGAAACAAAATCGCAATAATCTGTTTGGCCTTTCAAATTAAATTTAAGGCTTGCCTAAAAATGAGTGGCACCCTGGAGCAAAGGTGTGTGCCCACCATCCCACAATCCTGCTAGTGACTCTCAAACAGGTTTCTGAAAAAAAACATTGTCCAGTTCAAAGAAGATGAGAATACCGAGTAGGCAGCAGCTGGCTGTGGAGCTTGTCTGCTCTGGTGAGAACTGGAAAAACTCTGTCTGCCTTATTTTTCACTCTTACAGCCCATAGTAATGTAGCAACCTGATCTAGCTGGAGGTGTCCCTGCCCATGGCAAGGGAGTTGGAACTACATGATATTTAAGGTCTCTTCCAACCCAAACCATTTTGTGATCCTATGATTTTGCTGTTGAAAAGTCCTGCAAGTCCAAACTCGAAACAGTACACAAATTCAAATGCTCCAGTAACCAAGAAATCCTATCACAGAAGAGAAGAAACAGGCAATATCTATTCAGTCAATATCTAACAGAGCAAGACATCAGCATTTGGGTATCCTTTTATTATTATTAAGTCTGTGAGCCAGTGGAGCATCCTTAAAAATCTCCCTGTAAAGAATTGGGGCACATTGCAGTGACACAAAGCTTATTGTACATCTAAATCTGCAAGAAGCTATTACAACACTGTCAGACCCAACAAAACCTCCCTAGAACATCAAGAGTAGATTTTTCTGCCAGCGTTAGGATGAGCATGAGACAACCTTTGGGCCCTATTTATTTTATTTTTCTACCAGCGGTGTGGTTGAACCTCTCAGCACTAGAGGAAAGAGACCCTCCAGGCTGCTTCGTGCTGTGCCAGTGGATGCTGGATGGATAGCTCTGTGTAGCTCTGTGCTCAGACCAGCTCAGCCCTCCTCCTATTTCATAAGGATGCTGTGGCTGGGGACACAAGAATGTGACTCTCCCAGTGGGCTGCAAGAAGTTACAATCAAAACAAAAAAAAAAGGAAAAAAAAAACCAACCAAACCTACCAACCAAACAAAAAAGCCCAGACACAAAGGCTTAGAGCCCTCTATCCAACAGTCACCAGCTCTTAGGAGGAGAATGATGGAAACGGAACCTATTTCTCATAAGACCAGTATTTTTTTTAAAAAAACTCTCATCATAAAGAGTACAGCCTCTCATCAGAGGCACTTCCTCTGCTATGTCCTTACATGCTCTGAGCGCAAAGTACATAGAGAATTTCATGTTTTATTGATCAGCCCATACTTAAGTTTAGCTAATGGATGGCACCAGTTATTCAGCAAGTTGGGAGAGGAGAGATTTTAAATCAAGCTGAAACACATCGATGACTCACAAGACCATACCTTTTTAGGTTTTATGCAAGAGACACATCAAGATCTATGTTCAAACACAGAAAGGCTTTGAAAGACAAAGCAGAATGGCTCTGAAAAACAAAGCAGAATGGCTCTGACTCCAATACTGCTCTGCAGCCTGTGATCCTTTTACACACATGCAAAAAATAACGCATCCAAATTCAAGCAGTGTTTGTCATTCACTTCTGAGTTACACCATGTGAGGTACCTATGCAGGCAGATCATTTAGGAGCATGGGTAGCTTTCACCATGCAACCTTCTTGAATTCTACTTCAACCCCAATAGGGCAGCAAGAGCTCCTGCTTTGTTGATTTGGTGCCTAAATAACCACTTGCCATGCAAGACAAAGGAAAAGACAGTATTTTCTATTAGATCATAGCATCATAGAATGTTAGATTGGAAGGGATCTCAAGGATCATCTGGTCCAACCCTTCTAATATTATTGTTTATATGATAGGTCTCAGCTCCCCATTTAGCTGAGATTTAAAACTTTCCAAAGTGGAGGCATCCACCATCTCCCCTGGGAGACTATTCCAATGTCTGACTGTCCTCATAAAATTTTTCCTCTTGTATTCAAACAGAGTCTCACCAGGAGGAACTTGCACCCATTGCCCCTCATCTTGTCCATGTGACTCCTTGTAAATAGGGAGTCTCCATCTTCTTTGTAGCTGCCCTTTAAGTACTGGAACACTGTAATTTGGTCTCCCCTAAGCTTTCTCTCCTCAAGGCTGAACAGACCCAGTTTTCTTAGCCTCAGATTTTAACCTCTTTAAGTGAACATAAGTGAACAGAGTGCAAACTGAAGGTTCAGTGTAGCTGGCAGCAGAGCTCACTTCATTGGTAGTGGGAATTTAATCAGTAGGAAACAGGGGGGAGGCAAATTAATTTTGAACATGCCTATTTGAACATGTGGTGGCAGCACTTGGAGAGACACCTCACTCAGAGGTCCTTGACAACAATGAGAAAGGTTTTATTAATTTTCCTTGGAGATCAGCAGATGTGGGAAGGAAATGGGTCCTTGCTACTCTCCAGTGTGAAAGTGGCTGCAGTACACAGATACAGGCAGGTACAGCAGAATAACCCTTTACAGGGGTTGCTTCTTTCCAATAAGCAGTCTGGAGGTGAAAAGGAGTTTCTGCAATGCTGTCTCCATGGGGCTGGTCCCTCTGGCCCCTGCATGAAGGAAAGGTTCTCTTTGAGAACCTCTTGTACCAAGAAGTTTCCCAGTCCTCCTGGGATGCCGGGAGCTGAGTCACCAGCACTAGAACACGTGGCTGAGGGCAGAGATGGCAGAAAGGTGCATTCAGAAAGGTGTCTTCCTTGTCTTCCCAGGAGGGATGAGGTAGGATCATGTGTGAGATGGTCAGTAACTCCCCTGCATCTTCTTTTTTCTATAGTCTACATGACTATGACTACTGTAGTACTTGTGTTACTGTGTAGTACTGTAACAGGCAGGAGGGATTGTCACCATTTCTCTGCTATGCTGATCTTCCTGAGATATTCCTCCCACAATTCTGTGTTGCTGCACTTTTGCTTGTCTTTGTGAATCACAAGAGCACCAGGATTTTCTGTGACTTAGGGAGAACTGTAAAAACCCTATTTTGAAAGGATCTCTGGGCCTTTTTAAGCATCATCTCTCGCTCCTGTAGCAACCATGTTGCATAAACAGCACATGCAGTGACAGCTTTCAAACTATCATACAGCTGCTGAAAACAACTTACCCTGATGTCTGGTTTATTAAGTCTAAATATATATAAATGTTCATGTATTACTGCATTGCAGAATTACATTATACATAAATACAAAAAGCCTTACATAAGGTAAGCATGTTTACAGGAGGTATTACAATATGAATACCTCTAAAGTCATATGATACCATCTATGTCAACATTATATGCTATAGAACACAAAATTTTTTTGTATTATTTAAATACAAAACATTTCTAATAACTTATTTTAAAATTATGTGTTTCCAGCCTCTAGAAAATGATGCAGGAGTGCACACAAATGTGAGTTCATGTTTATATATCTAAAAGATCACCTGTGTGCATATACTGTGCATATAAAATCACACACAGTATACATATACACATCCTCTGTAATACAAATGTGTTACTGAGTCAGAAGAGAATGAAATGCCTTGTTTCCAGGGAAATTACAGCCAAGGTCCTTAAGCACCTCTTTTCTCTGCCCACACGAAGAGCAATTGAGGTCATAGAGAAAACAAACAAAAAAAAAGAATAAGACTTGTAGGCTCTCACACATGTGTGCAAGACAGAGCTCAAGGCTATGAAGAAGGCAAGGATGTACTTTTTCTTCCTGCTACCAGTGGCTCCTGGACTCAGATACTGTGAACTGGGAGACATTCCCTTTCATAAAGAGAAGATACCACCAAGCTGCTGGTGACTCCTATCTTGCTCCTCAATTGTGTCTCAGCATCACTCTAAAAAGAGGTGTTTCCAATTGTCTTTCCCATTAAGAAATGACAAAGCTTCCCCTCCTCCAGTTGAAGACAGCAGCATTTTGAAGGTATCATTGAAAAAGTTTCAAAAAGGGTAGTAAAATGACAGTGAATCTACTTCCTCTCCTACTCCTTTGACAGCCTGACATACCACACAGTCACTCATAGAAGCAGATTATCTTCCCTTACATCTATTAATACATACAGATATACTCAACACAAAATGGTTCTAAGGGAGTTTAGGACAAATGGTAAAAGTATGTAAAAATGTACACTCTTCTGGACATGCACAGCTTATCTAAGATTCTGCTACTCGTGAGCAGAACAAACAGTAATTAATGTAGAAAACTGCATAAAGCTGTGTCTTTTACCTATCTTATTTATTTATAACATTTATGAAGGGTTTTGCAAAGCTAATTGTCAATCTTTACTTGCCATTTTACAAGCATGTTTAACATCTGCTGTGTCAGGTAAATGCGTAGTTATTTACTCTTCTGTAGAGATGCTACTGATTACCTAAAGGAGCAGGTGTATTTCCTAGGTAATGCAGCTGAAACAGAAATATTTTGTCCCAGGGGAAACCAGGTATGGTGTAGGAAATGTGCTGAGGATACAGGATGCAGTGCTTGCTGAGAAAGTCTGAACAAATTCCCTTACAGGCCATGCAACCTCTCCACACTGGGAGCATCAGCACCAGGTACCTGAACAAGCTGTAATAAAATTATTACACCAACAGTTGCAGACTCTGTTCTTTCAATGGGGAGGCCAGAAGTAATTTTCCATCTCAGCAAGAAAGACTAACTAAGCCCTTTTTTTGTCTCTTTTTCTCACACAAACACTTCACATACAACAATCCTTTATATGCTGTTCTTTCCTTTGGGGACCATAAATGCCCTAACTCCACAAGCAGATGCTGCTGGCCAGGACCTTGCTGTGCAGCTTTGTTACTTCAATTGTTATGAATGGTGCCAAAACCTATTGCTTTCTGCTTCTGTGCCAGTACCATCATTTGCTCTAGGTGCTCTTCTCTATGTTTAACCTCAAATTAGAGCCCATACCCATCACTGTCTGCACTGATGTTGATCTCCTCCTCTGTGATAAGCATTCAGCTCCCTGATACTTGTAGCCTCCTGCTGTACCTTTCTCCATTTCAGCTTAGCTCAGCTTTCCTTTTTTCCAGCCAAAATATAGTACCTCCAAGTCATATCAAACACAGGCAGAATGTCTTTGGATGAAGTTACCTCACGATATTTACTGCATAATTTGGTAGCTCACTCCTTAATGGGCTCTAGTCTGGCTGCAGGCAGAGGTATGTTAATTAGCAAGCAGTCAGAGCTATGAAATATTGGCCCAGTAATTATCCTCTGAAATTTTTCATCTTACTGAACTGTTCTTGAGCCCATCTAAATTGCTTCCCATCAGTCCAGCGGGGTTGTTTCAGAGGTAGTGACTGGTGCAGTACAGAGGATGAACCTCACTAATAAAATTAAAAAAAACCCTCCCTGAAAATAGCATGCAAATAGGATTTGTTTCATCCTTTATAGTCAGCAACTCAAAATACTGTATGGCTGCCCCTCTCTTGAGAGCAAAGCCTTCGTGCATACACACTGACCTCTGTCCCTGTTGCCTTGTTCTTCAGTAAAATTCACACTTGGGAAGAACTGAGCAGTCGATATAGTTCAATGAGTGACATGGCACAGAGGAATGAGGCTCTTACACAGTTCCTCTGCAGTCTTCTCACTTCTGAAAGCCCAAGTGATTTCCAAATGTTGTGCCTTTCCTTGTACACTCTGCTCACAATCTGGAAACTCATAAAAGGGTTTTAGTTCAGAATTGCACAGAAAGGGCAATGAAATAAGGCCCTGCTGACACACAGTGTTAGGTGATGCTCTGACTTAATAAACTGCAAGAAACCACAGGCTCTTGCCTGATGGAGAACTTCCTTGGTGGATTTTTAACAGCTCTTTGATCTGAGGCATCACAGTGTCATGCGCAGATTGACTGAAAGACACAATGATGCTACTGAAGTTTGAGTGGTGTTTGATTAGTACAGAATTGTTCTAGCTCCTCTTGTATCCCATGTCATTTAATTTGATCTTCTTGATCCTCTTTTCTGACATTTCTAATCACACAGCAGATTTTTGTGAAGGCCAGGGTTGGATGGGGGGGAGGCAGGACACGGGATAGTTCTCAGCCCTTTTCAAATGCAGTTGCCTACCACAGTATCACATCACTTTTTTGCAGAGATGATTTCCTGGAGGGTTTTTTCCATTCTTCCTTCACATCTGTACATGTACAATCAAAGATGAGAATTCAGAAAAAAAAAATATATGAGCACAGACCTTGCAGGAGGTGTGTTTGTCATTATTCTCTTTAATGGCATTGATTTCCTTTTCATTTTCACTGCTGAAGAGAACGGAAGAACTGTAAATAAGAGAATAATGCTACTGTCACACTGACAGACTGTAATGAACAGCCCAATATGCCTTGCATGAAAAACATGGGAAAGGAGTTCTGCAAAACTACCATTTCAAGGGTCATAGGTGATGAATTTATGCAGTTTTGTTTTTTCCTGGTTTATTGTGTAATGGAATCATTGAAATGCAGAACTAGAAGATGCTCCAGGGGTCATACAGGACGGCTTTCAGTGAGACACTTTACTTTCTCCTCCAGAGCTGTGGGAGTTTGGCATCCTGCTGCACCTCCCCAGGTGTCTGGGGACCCAGGCTTCAGATAGAGAAATCCCAGTTATCAGGGCTACCTACATACTTACCAGCGTGTTCCTTTTGCCCTTACAGCAAGCATGGACCTGTGTGGTAATGGTGAGCTGAGGAAGACTTTAGCGTAGAGCATATCACTGCTGCACCGGGAGAAGTCACCCCAGCACCCTTATGAACCCTTTTGGGAAAGCTGCAGACAGACACCAGGCTGAAGACCTCTTATCTACACTACCCCTCCTTGTACCAAGACATGGTCCTTATCTCCAGACCCTCAACTTTTTTTCATTAACTTAAGCCAAGACACTCCATAACTGTGCATGATGCATTCACCCTAGGGAGAAAGCTTCTCCTAATATCTAAACAGGCTTCTCTTGATGCAAGTTAGACTAATTTATTCTGGTCTCTCAGCAGAAACCAAAGCACAGCATAAGTTACTAGTTCCAGAGAGATCCTCTTTCTTACTACTGCAAGCTAAAGCTTGAGCAATTTGAGGCTTACACTTTTCAAATAAGACTATCATAAACATAATCCAGTAAAAAGGCTTTTCCATTCTTAATGGAAAAGACACTTGTAAACACCTCTTTTTGGAGTGATGTTGAGATACAAGCAGCCAACTTGTAGAAATTCTACCTGGAAGGGTTAGGAACAGCCTGAGAAGATGACTTGGAGAACCAAGTCTGATGATGATATGTGATAAGAGAAAGAAAGTATCGACAGAAATACTTCCTGACATAACTATTCGGAGATATTTGAGTTAATGAGTGAATCAGAACCAAAAGGGGTGAAGTTATTTGCTCTTATTAATCCAAATCTTACTGAAAACTACCCTTATGGAAAAGCTTTTAGGCTACTGGAGAAAGGGGACTGGAGGAGGATCAGTAAGTAACCATCAGCTTAAGCCAATTTTAATAGGGTTAAAAACAAAAGCCACTAAGGCATTTGTCTGGCCATTGCAACAGAAGCCCAGAGAATATTGTGAATTATTCTATACTTCAGCAGAATACCAGTCATAGTGATTTTGTCCCCTCTTCTGTCTAGTAGTCATATGCTCACATTTGACTTGATCCTGGTCACAGTTCTTCTTCTTTAATCCTTCTTATAGAGCAGAGCTTACTGAAACAGATTATTGTACAGCAAGGTCTTTGCTATTTCCCTTGCTGTATTTAGTTCTCCAGAGAATTGTGTAGGAAACCAATCAGAGCATCAGCTTCTTCCTGTCTGTGCAGAAACATGAAAGGTTATGAGTTTCACTGCTCAAGACTGCCTTATAGCCCAGTATTTTAAATGAGGCCATTTGAAAGAGAGCTAAACCTCAGTAAATGCCATAAACTTCCTTGGACAGTATGTATTCTTCTGCAACTTAAATTTAGTTACCACATTGAATTTACAGTTAACTTCAGTATAGACTTGCAACTGTGGGAAGGAGTTAATGCCATGATGCCCTGTTGAGACAGACCTTTATGTGAAAGAATAAAAATACATACATAAAATCCTGAAGTACTTGGATGGAGTAAATCTGAGGATTAGTGTCCAGAGAAGGAATTTATGTGATAACCCAGACTGATCTATCCTTATGGGATCAAAATTGGCTTCACAGTATGGGTTTAGTTTTCACAAGAGTTTTATGATGCTGCCTTCCTAAGTATTTCTTCATCTATCAAGCATTCACACACAGAGTAGGCATAAAGATCAGTGTATTTCTAACTTACTTACATGGTACATTTGTTACAGATTATGCCATTTTGAAGATGGACAGCAAGCCTCCAAGCATGACTGTGAAGCAGACCTTCAGCTAGAAGGATGAATTCTGCCTTTGGGAAAAGATGCATAAGAAAACATACTTAGATGAAGAATTCTTGCATGTGAGACATTAAACAACAGATAGAAGAAAAACCATGAGGAGAAACAGCAATGATTTAATGGCATACCAAGAAATGCAAGCTGGGTCTAGGAGCTGTGGGATGGTGAAAGAAAAAGTGGACTTTAACTCTTCCAGGGCAACCGTGTAGATGGATGGGTTTGGACTATTGAAGGCGAGCGAAAGATCACACTGGTCCTTATTACATCAACTTGAAACATCATTTGCTTCTCAGGGTGAAATGGACTCATAGATCTTCCAGGTCTCTTGGGCACATGCAAACACAGGGACATGTAATGAAAATATCACCACCTTTCCCAGGCAATGCAGTTCAAACTGACGCACATCACCCTGAACCCCTCTCTCAAACCATTTGTACTTAGAAATGAGAAACTCATCCTTGCAGTTCATATCTTTATTGCCAGATCTTGGTTGCTTAGTCTTTAAGGCTTTTTTAAAGGAGTTTCTAAATATAAATACTGCCATCCTGCAGATGAGAAAACTGGTATCTGGAAGGTTTTGTAATGTGTTTTAGAAGCAGCAGACAGAACAAAGTTCAGCTCTCCCTCTCAGCAGCACAATTTGCAGGCAGTTTCAGTGACATGGAATTTAACTGACATGGAATTTAAAAATGTAACTGAATGTTGATGGCTTGTGTGCACCTGACAAAATCAAACTTCAGTGTGCTCAGAGGTGTCACACGGCTCATAAACAAGAGGAGTACATCAGCACCACCTCCTGGCAGCTGCCTCACTCCAGACTTTTATGAAAAAAAGGACAGGAAAGAGAAAAAATCTGATCTCTGGATGCGGAAACCAGCAAAGTTATGCTGTCCATGCACTAATGACAATATTTCCAGTTCCTAGAGTAGGTTTTTGGTACTGGGGTATGTCCCTGCTATTTGTGAGCAGTGGTCTAAAAGATAGGGAATGCCTTTAATGAATGCCTGGCATCATAGTAGGAAGCAAGATGAGACATAAACACATCAAGACATACATACTCAACACATGAGGACTAAGATGAAGTAAGCCCAAAAGATCCCCCCCCATCACATGCTGTGATCTGAAAAACAAAGCACTCTGAAACTTCATAACAATGGCCCAAGAGATGTTTTGAAATCTGCATAAGCAGTTTTTGCAGTAAGACATTCCAATGCTTTACCTGCTCCTCAGATCAGTGTAACTGAGACTGGTCTCCTTATAAAAGCCAGAAAAGCAATGTCAACATTTATCCAGAGCAGAGAGAAAAAGCAATTCAAAGTGCTGGCAGTTTCCTTCAGAAGGTGTTGGATCCTGCACTTGAACATAACAGCCTTGCAAAGGGCAGCACGTTGATTATCAGCACTACAAAAAGGCCCAGACAGTTTCCTAGCTTTTTCTTGACAGTGCAAAATGATGATGTAGGAGGGAAATCAATGAGCATAAAATGCTCCCTGACTCTCAGAGCTTATATGGAGAAAAAAGGAAAGGGACTCTTGCAATATCAAATGAAATTATATTATATTTCTGCTAGTTTTTCAAGCTGTGAGATTACTCCAACAGAACTGCTGGTAACCAAGAGGAGGAAGGACAACCAGCAAACTGAAATTTGTCTAAGACTGCAGGATGGATTAAGGTCCTAAAAAAGAGGTAAAACAAACCTTTCCATTTTAAACAACCTTAAAAAAAAAAAAAAAAAAAAAAAAAAAAAAAAAAAAAAAAAAAAAAAAAAGAAAGAAAGAAAGAAAGAAAGTGGCAGAAATCCTGACTTCAGTGTCTCAGAAAGAAGATGTAAGCTTCAGCATTTCATGAAAGCTGAACGGTGAACTCTCAGAATATGCACAGAGGGCTTTTAATTTGAAGGTCAGAAAATTAATTTTCTCACTCCCAAACTTCAGTGAAAATGTTCACAAAAGCCCTCTTCTTTTTCTGGTTTATGCAGCTTGCTTTCCTGTGGCCAAATATGACTTCTAACATACATCAATAGAAGAGCTACTTGTTGGTATTAGGAAGGGCTGGCAGATGCAAGGCCTATATTTTTATAATGACTTGATTTATTAGTCACTTTTGAAGGTTATTTAAGGATAATTTCTTCTGATTTACTAAAAAAAAGTGTCACAAGTGAATTTCTGTGGGAGTACAGAATGACACTCGAAGGACAGACTCAGTCTCTCTGCTCTTCAGCCTTTTGAAGAGTCAAATCTCACCGTAGTGTTTTTTGATAGGAATGCACATCAAAATCCATTAAACCTCAAGAGAGGAACATTTTTCCTTGGTTCAAAGCTAAGTCTCTCAGATTCTACTCCAAAAGTTAAACTAATCAGGGAATAAATCAGTGTCTAAATCTGCTTGGAATCAGGAGGGAGGAATATTGTGAGTGAGATGTGCTACAAAATCATCTGTCACCTACCACTTCTCAAGTTTAGCAGATACAAATTATACTATCTTTATACAAAAATAAACTAAAGAAGTCTCTTCTACAGGTCAGGAAGAATCACAGGTGAAGGCTACACAGCACACATTCATGGAAAAAAAGAAAAGCCAGATAAATAGGTCAACCTCTGCTTAAGTACAATATTTTTTTACCTTCCATTAGAGCTTACTATCTCAAAGCAGTATCAAATCAATTTTCTGACTGGACATCAAAAACTATCTCAAGTCCCAGGCTTCAATGAGGCATTGATACTTGAACCTTAAAATAAAGGATGGAGTGTATATATATATATATATCTATGTGTGTGTATTTATAGTGTATATTTGAAGAGTGGTACAGTAAGCTAGGGAATGGTGATTCAAGTTTGTCCAAAAAAACAGGAACCAAGTATTGGTATTGTTTATCACTACTAGGAAGAAGAATAATTGTAATTGTTAAAAGACCTAGGTAGCTGGAAATTAATTCGAGGGAAATACTGATGAGCAAAGCACAGCCTTAAATGCTGTGCCTACACCACTTTGGTAAGCTGTAAATAAACAAGTTCTTAATGACAAACAGACATAAACATAATAGCTGTTTTCTCTTAAAAGGGGGCTAAAGAACAACTGAGAAGTCTGGCTTACTGAAATATACTTACAGTTTGCAGCCAAATGAAATAATTCATGTTAGAAACTTTTAATTAAATATTTTTTATAAATTGCATTAATTACGTATGTTCACAGTGATATATTTATTTGCTCTCTGAAGCAATCTGTTATCCTTGGTTTCTTCTTTCCCCACTTAATAAATTATCCTCGTTGACACAAAATGTAAATGACAAACTCTTTATTAATAGGATAAATATGGACTTCAGTAGCAACAAATTATGGGGTGTCACTACTTGATGATCTGTCCCTTCCCAGATTAAGTTCATTATTGACCACTAAGCCTGACAATGTTTTGGCAGCTGCTTTTTCACAGAATCACAGAATCATAGAATCATTAAGGTTGGAAAAGACTTCCAAGATCTCCAAGTCCAAGTGTCAACCCAACACCACCAAACCAACTAAACCAAGTCCTGAAGTGCTGCATCTACACATTTTTCAATACCTCTAGGGATGGTGACTCCACCACTTCCCTGGGCAGCCAGTTCCAGTGCTAGATCACCCTTTCAGTGAAGAAATTTATCCTAATATCTGAACCTCCCCTGGCATAGCTTAAGGCCATTTTCTCGTGTCCTATCACTACTAAACTGGGAGAGGTGACCAACTCCCACCTCGCTACAGCCTCCTTCCACATAGTTGTAGAGAGAGATGCCTCACCTCAACCTCCTTTTCTTCAGAATAAACAACATTATTCCCTCAACTGCTTCTCATAAGACTTGCTCTCCAGACCCTTCACTGGATTCTTTGCCCTTCTCTGGACACCCTCCAGCAAATCAGTGTCCCAGAAGTGAACACAGTACTTGAGGTGCAGCCTTGCCAGCACCAATTACAGAGGTGCAACCATTTCCCTTCTCCTGCTGGCCACACTATTCCTCATATAAGCCAGGATACCACCTGGGCAAGCTGCTGACTGATGTTAAGCTGGCTGTCAAACAGTACCCCCAAGTCCCTTTCCTCTGGGCAGCTTTCTAGCCATTCTTCCCCAAGCCTGTAGCATTGCCTGGGGTTGTAGTGATCAAAGTGCAGGACCTTGTTGCGTGGGATGAGTCTCGCCGTGGGAGTCAGTCGAGCTAGTGCTGGCTCGGATAGTATCAGGAGCTAACTTTGATCTGTCCGGCTCTGGAATTCTTCCCGGAAACCACACCTCCCGAACCCGGGCATGCGTGCCTGGGCTAGCCCCAGCTGGGCACAGGTGGGGGGGGCACCGTCTGGGCACTTGCTGCCTACATTTCCCCCCCTTTTTTTTTTTTTTTTTTTTTTTTTTTATGGGGGAAAAGATGACAAATACGCGAAGATCTTAGATGCGTGGTGCCTTGTCGTTCAGGGCCGGTGGTGCTGGTGTGCAGGGAGAGGTTGGTGAAGACGACGAAGTCGCAGAAGCTGAGGGTTAAAGGCATCATCTGCAAAGCCTGCAGGCTCCTGGGGGTGATCAACAGGATGATGGAGCTGGGCTTTTCCCAGCAGTGTATGGCAGGAGGACCAGAGACAAGGAGCAGGAGTAGAAACATAAAGAGCTTGGGGTTAAGGATTCCCTCATACAGCCACTTTAGTTTAGGGGCTGCTTTTATCTTCGCAGCCTTCCGTGGGGCCGGGGGCGGCATCGGGGGTAGCTCTCCGCGGCAGCCGGGGGTGCCGCCAGCCGCGGTTTCCGCCCCATCATTTTCCGGTGTTTTGACTTCCGGGCCGATATCCGATAGGAGTTCGGTCACGGTTTGGTGGGGCTTCCCGGACATGCCCTTTATGGCAGGCTTGCTCGTGGTCAGCCCCAGATACACTTGTTCGTTTTTTCCTTCCTCCGGGGATGGCGCCGACGGGGCTGCGCTCGGCGCTGTCCCGGGCTCCCCCCCCTCGGGGTGCGGCGCCGACGGAGCTACACTCGGCGCCCTCCCGGGCTCCTCCCCCTCGAAGGGGGGTGCCGAGGGGGTTACTGTGGGCATTTCCTTCAGGGGAAATACCTCGGTTTTTCGTAATGGGGCCGTGGCGGTGGCCACTGCCACTTCTATTTCGGCTTTCAAGCAAATAGATTGCAAACGGTTCGCCAGGTGTTGTCCGCACCAATAATGTCGCCGTTGGCCTCCTTATAGTGGAAGCTTGCCAGCAGGTTGTACACCTCTCCCCACAGGTCCCAGGCCGTTTCGGGACTCGGGTAGCGGAAGGGTTCCTGCCTTTTCACCTGGGTTACAATCTGCTCGGCAACGGCGGTGCCGGTAGGTTTGCTTGCATAGGAGCCCATCGTCGGATTTACTGATGACGATGTCGAAGGGAGGAAAGGGTTTCTCTTACCCGAATCTTTCAGGGTATCGAACGGTCTGTGGAGAAGGGTCACTTTCGGACGAAAACGCTCGGGGAGACGGTTTAGGCCGAAATTGTTGCTCACATTCTCCACCAGATGTTGCGTAGGATGAGTCTCGTCATGGGAGTCAGTCGAGCTAGTGCTGGCTCGGAGAGTATCAGGAGCTAACTTTGATCTGTCCGGCTCTGGAATACTTCCCGGAAACCACACCTCCCGAACCCGGGCATGCGTGCCTGGGCTAGCCCCAGCTGGGCACAGGCGGGGGGGGGCACCGTCTGGGCACTTGCTGCCTACAGGACCTGGCACTTGGCCTTGTTTGACCTCATACAACTGAGCTTGGCCCATCTATCCAGCCTGTCCAGATCCCTCTGCAGAACATCCCTACCCTTGAGCAGATCTACACTCCTGTCCAATTTGGTGTCTTGTGCAAACCTACTGTTTGAGCATTCAGTGAAGACATTAAACAGGACTGGTCCCAAAACTGGGGAGCACTGCTTGTGACAGGTCACCAGCTGGATTTAATTCCACTCACCACAACACTCTGGGCTCAGCCATGCAGCCAATTTTTTACCCATGGAAGAGTATATCAATCTAAGCCATGAGCCACCAGCTTCTCTAGGAGAACACTGTGGGAGACAGCACACCATGAGAAACATTTAAAGCAAAGCTTTCAGGAATTACTCCTTTGGGGTGAGATTTAGCACAGTCCAAGCTTTCCTGTGCCTTATTGTGAAACAGGACCACGAGCACTTCACTTTGCTGTTACTACATGTAGCTTTAACGTAATAATTCTAAATAATCTAAATACTAAAGATGTAGATTTAGTAACAAATCTATCCCAGCTACTGAGACACACAAATCTATGTGCTGCAAGTAAGGTACCTAACTCTGTGTGTGAGTTTGGTGTCTCAGAAAGTCAAGGGAAATTAACTGCTTGACAGAGGGGTGTACCCATCTGTAGTTAGGGAAGCACAGGACATTCCTGGATAAGTCTATGTTAACTGCTGTAATCCTAAATGAAATTTCTACCCGATACCACTATACTAAAAAAAAATAATTTTTAAGCCATCATCTTATGAGCTCTGCCTTGTCTTTTGTTATTGCACTGATAATTTGGTCACTATAAAGACCCACACTCCGACACAGAACACAAACCACCCTTTCCCAATAGCCTGTTCCAGGCTTTTCAAGGCTAATTCAGGCTTTCACACATCCTCTGTCTGCTGACATGACTGATCTCAAGCCAGCTCTGGGCAATGTCTATGCATTTCTCATGCACCATCATCAACCTTTGTACACGTTGCTCCTATTTCTGGAAGTATGACACTCAAGAGCCTGCAAACAACCACAACTTAAGCATGTCAAGCAGCCACTTGTTGAAGGCTGGGAATAACTTCTCTGAAGTTTCTCTCTCCCTGAAGAGCTGATTTTCCAAAAATGTCTGCAAGCAGACTGCCTGCAGTTATCAGACTGGGACACAGCAGATGAGAACGATCCTCTCTAAAAATGCACTTTCCCCTGACACTGTTCCTCACTACCAGTGGCACATGGCCACATGGCACAAACACAAGAAGAAAACCTGAGGACATGGCCTTCAGTCATGTCAAACACTCCCAACATTGGCATTCAGGCAGCAATGACAGCTACCTGATACAGACACCACGGGACAAGGAGGAAAGAATGGAAAGACAAGGTTAGGACAAGAAATGGCTGAAGACCTGAGAAGAAGCCAGGAGAAGCCAGTAAGCCTGAGGTTAGTTGAGAAAGACAATTGACTTCAGAGGACTGAGGAAGAGACCATAGGTCTAATAACAGACCATAACGGAGGATCCAAGAAGGATCTCAAACCACCAAAGGAACTTCCTCTTCAAAACACAGAGAATAACTCAAACTTCCTAAACTTCACCACTGCCTTGATGTTAACCATGGGCTGTGAAGTACCTTGGAAAGGGCACTTTTCATTCTTTTTTGTTTGGCACAGGTGATGACAATCTGCTATCAGTTACTCTACAAAAGTGATCAAGATCTGTGAGATAGAAGGCTCCAGTTCTGTCAATCAACAATTTATCAAGTGAAAATTTCTGGGTTTTTTTCAGTTTGACTTCTAAATATTCAAGAATACATAAGTATTTCTTCTGAAGAATCAGTAAGGCTGCAAAGTCAAGTATTCAAAAGTTAAAAAAGGCGAGAGTCAGGGTTTTACACATAGTATCACTGTACAAATTCACTATGATGCAGTTAATAACTACAGGGTCATATGACATATTCTTTATAGGCTCTACCACATCATTTAGTGAACAAAATAAACAGTACCCAACTAAGTGATTACATTTTCTTTCAGTTGCTCAGTCTGATGCCCCAGTCCTTGAATGTTGCACTATTGTTTAACAAATAACAAAGGGCTGAGCCTCATCTAGGCTATGATGCATACAGTGCAGGCACCCATTCCAGACCTAGCCATCTGCCTTCTCTTTAAGGCAATGAAAAGGAAACAGGCAGTTTTAAGAAACAATTGTTGAGAATCATTTGAAACTTATACATCAATGTGAAGGTATCTTGTCTGCTAATAAAAAAAAAAAAAAAATTGTATATTTCAGATGATGGCCATCTGAGAAAAGTCAGTGGACAAAAAACAAGCAGGAATTTTGTGGCAGAGCTCGTGAAAGTCTCTCTCCCTCCAGGGAAGATAAGAATTTTTTTTCCCCTAATTTACAGTTCCCTCAGCTTCAACCTTGGCATTTCCTATTTCTAGGTGATTTTGCAACTCTTGATGCTTAGGATGTAGGCTGTGTGTGTGCATACAAAGGTATGATATTGGAGGATGAAGGCTACTTCACTGTCATTATATATCAAGGCATTGCCAATTGCTTTAGGACTTCTGCAGCTGACCCCCAGAGGGTCATTAAACAATCAAAGCTTATTTGCTCTGCATGGACAGTGGAAGTTTTACAGCAATCTCAAAGGTATCTGCTTTCTTCATTCTAATAGAGAAAAAGCAGACTGGAGAGCTGATAACATGGTACCCTGAGAAAACTGGGAGATAGACAAGGCTATCAAGACAGGAGTCAAGTTCTACAGAAAAATCACAGTTTTGTTAAGAAATGGATAAATCCAGGACTGCATTTTCTCTGTCCCTGTCCTGTTCCACACCAAAAAAATATATTTTCCTGATTTTACAGACAGAAGATGGATATGTAATATATATTTAATTCCATTAGCACCCTGAAATTCTCTCCTGAAACATGCTGTCATCTGACACACTGCAGGCAGGAACCCTGGCGAACATTGGTCTTACTGATATCTGAGTGTGAGGAAATCATTGAAATAATTTTTTAGCAAAATGCCAGCATCTACATTACATGTACATTACATGTACATCTACATCTACATACCTACATTAGGAAGCTGAACATGAGCCAACAGTGTGCCCAGGTAGCCAAGAAGGCCAATGGCATCCTGGCCTGTATGAGGAACAGCGTGGCCAGCTGGTCCAAGGAAGTGATTCTGCCCCTGTACTCAGTGCTGGTGAGGCCACACCTCGAGTCCTGTGTCCAGTTCTGGGCCCCTCAGTTTAGGAAGGATATCGAGGTCCTGGAGCAGGTCCAAAGGAGGGCAACCAGGCTGGTGAAGGGACTCCAGCACAGACCCTATGAAGAGAGGCTGAGGGAGCTGGGGCTGTTCAGCTTGGAGAAGAGGAGGCTCAGAGGAGACACCATCACTCTCTACAACTCCCTGAAAGGAGGTTGTAGCCAGGTGGGGGTTGGTCTCTTTTCCCAGGCAACCCTCAGCAAGACAAGAGGGCATGGTCTCACGTTGTGCCAGGGGAGGTTTAGGTTGGACATTAGAAAGAATTTCTTTACTGAGAGGGTGATCAGACATTGGAATGGGCTGCCCCAGGAAGTGGTGGATTCTCCGTCCCTGGAGATATTTAAAAAGAGACTGGATGTGGCACTCAGTGCCATGGTCTGGTAACTGCAGCGGGAGTGGATCAAGGGTTGGACTTGATGATCTCTGAGGTCCCTTCCAACCCAGCCAATTCTATGATTCTACGATTCTATTATCTTTAGGTTGATGATGAGTTCAGCTACACACCTCAGCAGAGACAGCTACCTTTGCCCAAAACCAAAGTACACAAGTGGATGTACCAGGGTATGGAAAATGAGTCTTAAGAGGAAAAATATTATAACCACAAAGCTAATTGGTAATATCACCACCTGTTTGTTCATATTACCTGATGAAATTTTTGACATGGAGCTTAGCCTGGAATTGGAGAAATATAAATATATCTTTCATCTGGCAGCCTGACCCAGATAAAGAGAGTATCACTTCTGTGGATACAGGATTTACAAGTGTCTCTGGAGACTAGAAACTCATGAAAATCCTCCACACTGTAATTGATCTTGCTTGCTGGTCTTTTGCATTCATATCACTTTGGTCTCTCATATGTTGAATAATTCAGCCATCTAATTTTCTGATTGCAAAAGGCTTTACTGACAGTTTTTTTCAGCAGTATGAGCCTGCAAAGTAAAGAAATGGTAACAGGAGGATCCTGTGTAGAAGACCACTTTAGTGACAGCATTTTGTTCTTGCTGTGAGTGTGTGCTACACTAGTGCCTATCTCTATTTTATTGAATAAGTCAAAGTGTGAATTCCAAACATAAAAGCACCAATGTTTCTTTTATGAAAAAAACATAGTGGTTGTCAAATACATGTACTTGTTTTTTAGGACATGAATGAGTTAACAGTATGTCTCACCTTTACTAAGAAAGGGAATCTGAGCTATTTAAATACTTTCTTCTTTTCCTCTCATAAATTAAAGTACGGAAGGACAGATACTTCTCTCACATGAGAGCTTAATGCAACACAAAAGGAATTTAACCACTAAACATGGCCTCAACTTTGACTGTTGTTCCAGGATGTTTTACATCTGGCATACATTAGCCCCCGTCAGACAAAATATTCCTCATAAACACATGGAAGGGTCATTTTAATTCCTCCTTAAGTCAATTGACTTGAAAGTACTTGTGACTTGAAAGCACTGGTGACAACCCATCAGCACTAACCACATATTCAGGATTTCTCTGATTAGCCTTTCAAATCATATAAGCTATTCTGGAGTAAATGTGCAGATAATACAACTGGAAGAAACCCAGAGACAAGCTTCAATCTTTAATAAAATGGAGATCCTCCAGTAGTTGCTTGAGAATTGCTATATAGAATTGCTGTACAGAATTACACCTACCAGGCAGGCTTTCCATGAAGGTACCTTTCCTGCTCCCCAAGGAGAGCAGTGTCACTACCACACCGGATGTGACAGTGGCAGCTGTGGGGCTGCTTCCTGCTCTTCTCATCCATCCCAGTCTCTGGTGGCCGTATGCCCCCAGTGCCTGACTGCTGCCCACATTTCTCAAGGACTTTCCCACCTCTCTACACCCTAAGGGAATTTCATGCTCCAAACCAGCACCAGTGGCAGTGTACACCAGAGTTAAGATCAAACGAGCAATGAGCTGGTTTGGCCTAATATTTAATAGCCCATTACAAAATAAAGAAAATTCCTAATGCTGCCCTTACATTTCTGGACTTGATTGCCAACATAAGCAAGCTAACCTTTACGTTTTTCAAAAGGTGGCTGTTCTAAACACTCAGCATACAAGAACATGGCAGAAAGTGTTTTTTAACAATTTTACAGGTTGGGGTTTTTTTGCTAGCACATGTATGTTTGAGATAAAAAGCTCAATACATGCTACAGTGTTCAAATGGCATGTTCAGCTTGTGGTTTGGCAAAAGCCCTGCTTGGAGACCTGCTTTTCTGTCTTTGACAGCTTTATGCTCTTGTTATCAGCATACTCATCTTCTCTTGGGGTTTTAGTATTCTGAGTGTTCCCGCTACGGTGTCTTCAAATCAAAACAATGAGACAAAAGCAGGCACTATCTTACATTTGTCATTGTTGGTAATTGACAGGGACTACTTACTTGCAGGCCCTCATGGCTGTAACCCAGGAAAAGAACTTAAGCTTTATATTGAACCATAACTCTCAATTTAGAAACATTACGGTCCTTTATTAATAACAGCAGTAGTCAGTACTTGCATATAGCAGTGCCTTTTATAGGAGAACCTTGAAGACCCAGTGAAAGCGCTAAATAAGCTGCAAAACACCCCTGGATAGTTCAGAAATATTATTATCCCTTCATTTTACAAAGAAACTTCAAGTGGTCCTTTTATTTTTCAGTAGCAATCATTACTGCTTCATCTAAATGTTTGCAAGGAAAACCGTATCTGCCTAGCTAAGTTATTTGTAGGTTTTGTGGAGCTCTCTGCTTTCACTCATAAATTTTAAGGCTGTGAGAAGTGACTACAATCATCTAGTCTGACCTCATGGATAATATAAGACTTTTATTTCTGCCTGGGAAATGTAATTTTTTCAGTTCTGTAGAGCAGCGTTATATATTTAAACCTCTTGCACACATTAGACACTCTACAAACACAGACCATACACACAGCTTAGGTAAATGGGTCTTGTTAGAATCAAATCAGAGACTTTTGTAATCTGTCAATCTATTTTATAAACTCATTTCATAGCTGACCTTCCTCCGCTGAGTACATTTTATTGCCAGCACCAACACTGCAGCACGGTGGTTTATTGTGAGTGGACTCTATTCATGCATCACCATGGCTAAACACTGCAGAGGTTTTTTGCAATTAGAGTAGCATGAAGCTTGGTGTCTTATTGCCCAGGGTGAATTACAACCTTACTGTGAGCAGAATATTTAGCATTTGACAATAAAAGATGATCAATGTCTGAAAATAATATTTTGTAACTATTACCCTGTGCCACATGCTCCCCATTAGCATTGCAATGAACTCTCTTTTGAGGTTATGTGAAGAAAAATCTTTCAAAGAGGTTTTCTCACTCCTTTTTCATTTAACTCATTTCAAACATACAAGAAGCAAGAACAAAACAGTGGGCAAGACAAAGCCATTAGGGTTGGGAACAGGCATAAATGCACCAGAGAACAAAAGAATAAGAAAAAAAAGTATTAAGAAAAAAGGGTGGAAATTCAGGTACACCAGAAGGATATATGTATACCATAACAAACTGGAACTGTTCTTTTCACTGTTTTGCATAATGCTGTAGAGAAAAAATTCTATTTATACCCTCTTCAAGAGAGATATCCCATGTGCAAATCACCAGGCACTTTATTTTCACTGTTCAGGAGTGTTTTCAATCAGAACTATACATAAGATTTTTCCTATTCAAATACCTTTTTAAGATTTTTTCTATTCAAATACCTTTTGTCCATTGTTCAACCAGTGACTGAAAACAGAAGGCTCCACTGTGGACACCAGACAGGTCTTCTACAGGTAACTCTTTTTCATTAGAACCTGATGGTTTTTAAAAGTGTCAGTGTAAGCATAATGTTCCAGGTTAGGAGAGAATCAAACTCCTTGCAAATAAAACTCAGGAAACAAAATTAGAAGACCTGAAGAAATGATGGAGGGGAAATGCTTCCTAGTCAGAGCACCTTGCACAAATCAAAATGCTTGGGAAAGGTTATTGTACTCAGTGGTAGAGATATAACTGAAATATTACTTGGCAAAATTTATTTTACTTTAAGTAGATACAGAGCAGAAGTTGTTTTTTTTATGTATCCTGTCAGGGTCTCACATAAAAAGAATTTAAAAAAATACCCAAGTGTGTCTTAACTGCTAACTTGCCTTCTAATAAACCATGGAACAAGAAAAGAATCACACAGAGGGCACATGTTAAATCAATACTTTCAATGTCCAGCAGAAAGGAGAGATGCTAAAAATTTTGTTGTTGATCCAGCTGTAATTATGACACCAAAGGAAGGGAGAGGGCAGGAGAAAGAGGTACCAAATTAAAAGGATGTATAAGATACAGACTAAAAAAAAAAAAAATTTAAAAAGGGACACGTTAAGCTCATGATGCACACATATGGCACCAGCAGCCTGATTACTTGGCATGAAGGTCCGTGCAAGAAGGCTTGCTCTCACAGAAACATAGTTGTTCCCACTGCAAAATTGTTCTGTTAGCAAATTCTTCCTGCCCACTATGTGGAAATGTCCATTTTGCTTGGATGGTCGAGCACCCTTTCTGTCAGTGGTGCTAATTGCAGGAGAACACTGAATATTCTTCTAGATAAATACTAGAAGACTACAAGCATTTATGAGATCTCTGAAAGTAACTAGTGCTGAGCCTGGTTTTAATCACACCATCTGCTACGTGAGGAATCAGGGGTCAAATATAGGTTCTTGACAACTGTGGACAGATGGGCTCAGGAAACAGGACCTGCTGAATGAAAGACTAGAACTACAAATTATTCCACAGTTATTTGTCAGAACTGCTGAGTGCCTTTTCTGACAGGTCTCTTCAGGAGAGACTGTCTCTTGAGAGTGATGGAGATTGCACTAACTTTTGAAGAAGGCAGAAGTGTGAGTACAAAAATACAAGGGGCTTCTACAGAGACAGAGCTGCAATAAATTGGCATAAGTGAGCAAAGAGAAGGGGAAAAATCAATGGTATGAAGTATCATGGGCTTTGATGCTTCAGTCTCTGTGCTTGTCTATGTAGAAGCATTTTTTTTTCTCTTTCAGTGCATTTTCAGTTAAAACGTCACTGCTTTTTTTCATGTAAACACTGTTTTTCATACTCTTCAGAATGTATCCTCCAAAAAAGAAAATAATCTGTAGTACATGACACATATCTAGCTCTGCCACAAATGCATACAATTCTTATTCTTATACATGGGAGAGCTTGTCATTGATTTGTTACTGAGCACTCCCATGAGGTCAGTGAAAGCCTGGAAAATGTGACTGTGCTTCAGTCTTGCCCTTGGCTGAGTAGTTACTGTCACCTTTCTTATCAGAGATTAAAGCATCTTTATCCTGTTTTGTGTTTCAAAGTTATGTTATTTTAAAGTAAGGGATAGCAACCTTTGGAATTAAAATACGTGTGATTTGCATGCATGCAGGAAGGAAGAAGGAAGCAAGCAAGCAAGCAGTAGGAAGGTTGGCCCAGCCTCTAAATAAAGGAAAGAAGGACACTACCAAAACCTGTAGAGAGGTTTTTCATTATTTTTTTTTTCTGTCCCAAAAGCTTTGATCTTTAGGAGGATGGTAATGGTTCAAATGCAGCAGTGTTTCCAGACATATAGGGACATTTCTAAGACATAATCTTTTTATTTGGTTAGGTGTTGCTGACATAGAAGTTAAACTAAAGGAGAAAAAGAAGCCCTCACATATCTATTTTTTCACACAGGTACAGCTTTGACTCAGCCAAAATATATTGCCTGGGCTGCATGTCATGAATTTGTTAAGTGTTCCTTGTGTAAGATTCATCCAAGGTGAATAAATTTCAACATTCAGAAATGTTTCAGCCTGGTAAATGATCTAAAATTATTGGTCAACTTTTTGCAGAGTCAAATATAACATAATCTTCTATAATAACAGGGAAAGCTCCAAATTGCTTTCTAATATCAAGCAAAACTAGAACATTTCTCTTACTTCCCCCCCCCCCCAACAAGACCCCATACTCTTTTGCAATAAGTTTTCAGACAGTTTGATTTTTGCATATTCAGAACCAAAAGCTTTCCAGTGACTCTAATTAAAATTCAGTTGACAAAGGACTTTAAGGTGCATTTAGGTGCCAGTAGATTTAATTTTACATCCTAATATTTAGCAGGAGCTGCAAAAAAATTTTACATCCTAATATTTAGCAGGACCTGTCATAAGAATCATAAATTTAAAGGACATAACAGGTAACCAAGGAAAACAACCACACCACAAAAAAAAAAAGAGAGGGGGCACAATGAAAGGTTAATAGTGATTATTCCCTATAACTGCTGTTGGAAAGGTAAGGTATTTGATTTTGGCAAACCAAAATTAAGGAGATGAATACCAGAGGAAAACAGTAAAAAAGCCATGTGGAGGTATGAAGAAGATTTAGGAAGAAATTGAAAGATTCAAAAAGGAAATGACAGGCTCTGAAGATGCCTCTGAAGAAAGGAGAAGGCCTGAGGGATAAGAAAATCTGAGACCTGTTGTCAAAAAACAGGCTGTAGCCCTCATGTAAACATAAGCTGAGAGGGCAGAAGATGGCCTGTGACTGCTGCTGTCAGGTTAATTGCACATAATCATCAGTGTTACACTGCCCAGCCCCTGCTTGTCAAGTTCATCCACTGGCTTAAAACATTGATTATAAACCGTTTAGAATCAAGGTGATTTTTTTGCATGAAGACTTGGTAATTTTGTAGTCAGAAGAAAAAAAAGAATAACTTCTGATACAGGTCTCCCCCATCACAAGCACTATCACTAATCACAAAAAATGTGCAGCCCTTTACAGTCATTTACACTTCATGGTTAATGCAGTGATTTTCTTCCTATAGCCTACAGACTCCCAGGAAATTCATATTTCTAGGTCCACAAAAAGTAACTGAAGCCAGCATTCTGTTCTGAACAGACTAATAGATGGACTACACAGGAATCCATAGCTCTCCTGGAAAGTGCTGAAGCATTAATATCTGGGGGGGAAAAAAAAATGAAAGCTACCAATCTTGTATCATTTTTGCCATAATCAGCAGAGGAGAGAGACAGACTGTGCCTCTACAGACAGCACATGCCTGTACCTTCTGAGGAGGCTGAGGAGGTTCTATGAGCCCCAGCCAACTCATGCCAGGATGCTGACTGTGTCCACCTTCTCCCAGCAGGTAGCAGAGGTGTGTCCCCACAGGTGAGAGCATAGAGATTGGATGAAGAACTCTGCCTTAGGTCTTCATAATTTGTGTGATCTCTATTCATTTTTCGTTGCATGCCTATAACTGCAGACATGATACCAGTTGTAGAACTGAACATCCACTTGTCTTGGCAGAGCAGGTGTTCTGGCTGGCACTTAGGATGTACCAAGAGCTTAAGAAAGGTGAAAGAGAAGAAATGTTTGCACAGCCTGGTACATTTGGCTGACTCATTTTAAGAAATGCAGCTCTTGGAAAGCTGTAGAGCAGAGTAGGGTGTTACCAGCTCATCCTTCCTGACACATTGTGCATTCATACTCTCTGTGTTCATTCTACACTCAGGCAGACACACAATACTAGGTAAAAATGCTAGCCACATATGTGTTGGAAACATGATTTTAATTGCTGGGCTGCTTTCACTAATGATTATTCTTGTTTCCACCTGTTTTATAAACCCCTTCTGCCTACTAATGCATTTCTGTGTGTGTTTTTTTCCCCTGTTGTACGTTATGGTTACTTCCTCATGGGTTTTTTTGTTAAAGCTGATTATTTTTAGTCACTCAGAGGAGGCTTTTCCACATTGTTCTGGTATGTTTTCACACAATTTAGGGGTGTAAAGAACAAGAGATGGTAATTTTAAAAGGGTTTGCTTTTCAAACCATTAACGTCAGATGCAAAAACACAAGAGAGTTCAGCTCTAAGAATTTATATATATATATATATATATATATATATATCAGTGAATAACAGAATGTATAGAGGCATTCAAAATACAGACTTCTAACAACAGCATTATAAAAATAGGCACCTAACCTGAAAGAAACCTTGAGAAACAATATAATCTATTTCTTTCCTTCAAGCAGAATCAAACGTACCCTCACTATTCCTGGCAGATGCTTGTCTAACCTAATCTTAACAGTGCACCATGCTGGAGCTTTCAAAACATCTCTAAGGAACCTGTTTCTGTGAATAAGTAGCACTTTAACATTAGAAAGGTTCAGGAGATTTTTTTATATTTTACTGTCTCATCCAAACTTACCTTGCTGTACTCATTATTTTTGTCCTATTCAGAGAGAACAAAAAATATTTGGAGGGATTGTTTTTCTCTTATTCAGAATGAAGGATAAAAGCCTTCTGTCCCTAAGAACATAAAGACAGGTACCAAGTTTTAATTCCTTCAGAATTTCATTTACCCTCCATAAATTCCCAAAGATTAGTAATGACTCTTGATTGTATCAGCCAGTTCTTCCAATATTCTGGCACAGATGTCATGATCCAGATAATTTTTTACCTGCTTTAAGTGGTCTCTCATCTGTCTTTCCACTGGTCTAACCTGACCTTTCATTCATTTACTGCCAGTCTAAATAGCAGTTAACCAAGTGATAACCCAAGGACTGAAGTTAACAAAGATTTAGATATTTCTGTATTTTAGGTTTCATCTGTCCACAACTTTCTCTCTTCACTGAGAAGGTTTTTCTTCCCAGTGTTGTACTTATATAACAATGTTTTATGCTCCAAGTTCTTGGTTTTCTTGTCTGTACATGCCTTGGTTTTTCAGCATTTTTTCTCTCATTCCTACTTCATTTTTCACAATTCATCATTAGAAACTTCACCAGACTTCCACATCCACTCTTTTTGACTTGTAATTTGCTTTTAGCTAACCTTTTTCTTACAGCACTTCCTATTCTTCCTCTTTATTGAAATGATTCATACCCATACATTTAATATAGTTTCTCAGGGACCTGCCAACTATTCCTAACTCCTTTTTCCATCTCAGTCTTGTCTCCTGTGATTAGCAATACTGCTGCAGCTGTAAATCTGAAGCCACATGCAGAAACTAACACAACCTTTGCACATAGCAGGGAATAAATTTCAGAAGAGAGAAATGACTTGCAGAACAAATATGAACTCCTTCTATATATAAAAACTGGGGGAAGGCTCCTTTCAAATGGTACATGAATTTGGCAGGTTTTGAAATGTGTAATGATGGGTTATGTTACCACATTGAATCCCAGCAGTCAATGGTGAAGAAAACAGACTTTCATCAAAAACCACTGCAATTCAGGAAGCTTTGTGGAGAAGCAGAAATAATTTAAATGTTCAAGACAGATTTTTTGGAATGGCAAGAGTCAGTTTAGAAAAAAGTTCTGTTGTTAGGATATAGTATTCACTAAATGTCAGGATGACATGCTTTTACTTTAAACAGTAAGTGCTAATATGAATTTACTTAGCAAATAGCAGACAAAAGTACTTCAAATTTATCTTTGTCATGGAAAAGTGTGAATGCTCCCATTGGGGCAGTAATGAGGCTCACTGAAGTCAGTGAAAGCCTCAGAGTTACCTGAATTGGCTCTAGATCCATACTTGAATATGTGTCACGAGCAGTGAAAAACTTGGAGATAAACATAATCAGTGGATGACTGAAGAGCTTTGCAGTCACGCAGACTTGTTAACAGAGTAGAGGTACATGGCATTGCTGCTCAGATATAGAGAAATAAATACAGTCTATTCCATAAGTCAAGTCTGAGGAAAGAATAAATAGGTGGTGATGCAGAAAGATCTACAGAGCTGTTTATCCAGTTAGTGTTCAGCCAAGTTATGACTACTGCAGAACTTATCATTCAAGTGAATTTTATACTGCTGTATGATGGACTGATTAAGCAGGCTTAAAAAACATAGAAAAACTAGAATAGATTAACAAAAAACAAACAAAAAAAATTTGACAAATCTTCAGGAAAGGGAGAAAAGTTCCAAAAAGGTTTTGAGAGCACTGCAGGCACCCAGGAGGTTACACTTCTCAAGTCCTTGACACCCTCATTATAAGACACATTACAGTGTGTACATGCCAGTTTCTTAAAAACTCGAAAATTTAGAAAGTGAACAGAAATTTGTCAGCAATATTCAGTAAAGATTGGAGATTTGCAGGCTGCACTAGAAGATGTGAATATACCTGTTTCCAAAATGAAGCTATAATATCTTTTCACTTTAACTCTGAAAATGTAATATTTAGAGAATATGTCATCTTCTACCAACCATCACAGTTCCAGACAGCAATGAATTTAGGATTCCATAGCACCTCATCAAGTTTTGGATAAAGCCAGATAGTCAGCTACCCATCATAGCTGAGTAAAGAGTTCAGTGCCTTTAACAAATAACTTACTGCAAACCAAAAAGCAAATAGTAGCAATAAGACAACAGTACCCTCAGAGAACAGAAAATAAAGTGATCCATCCAACAGTGGCTCAGTATTCCCCCCTTCAATAACTGCTAAAATTTATTATTTTTTTCTTAAAAGATAAGATACTGTGAAGTGCCAAACTAAATTAGACATCTGGGACATGTACTGCTATCCCTTCTGCAAAAACTTTCATACACCACTTTACCTAAGCGAGTTCTAGATTATTCTAAGCTTAAAGACAACACAATGCTACAAAAAGCTTGTGAGCAACAAGTAGCTATTTCTTGTAATTATTGTGATTCCTAAATTTTGTCCCTAAGTACTCAGAAATAGCTGAACCAACACTAAACGATGCAGAGAGGGTACTAGGGTTTTATCCCCCTTGGAGGAGGGGAGAAATTTCTCTGCCTAAGACATTAAGGCAAATGTAATGTAAAAAGAACTGAAGAATAACAGCGTAAAGGTTTCGGCATTTCTTTTTTTTTTTTTTTTTAATTCACTAGGCTTTTTATCTTCTTGAAGAAAAAGTAATTTTTAAGCCATTTCTGTGAAACCAAACAATTGCTTGGGCTCAGCAGCTTCAAGGATTTCCTATTCTGTGGCAGGATGAAGGCCATCTTTTACTAGCATAGGGTCTGAACTGGTGTTTAATGATCAGCAGCTTATAAACATATATGAAACATCTACATTTCTACCCATGCATTGCTCTGAGCTTTGCTATAGATATTTCTGAAACAGTGAGATGGTCTTTAGTGTATTTTCTGCACTTGGAAGAGTCACAGAGAAAGTAATTTGGCCCAACAATTTTAATTAGTGCTTGCACAAGAAAATGCAAGGACTCAAACTCTCTTTCCCCCATCAAGAGTATTCTGTTGTACCTTGTCTGCCCACACAAAAGTCATGATCTACTGTTCATTATTCTTTTAGATCTATTCCTTCCAAAACAAACACATTTGAATTTAGCTCTACAAAAAGCTTTTACGCTCAGCCCTTGGTCTGTAGGTGCCAGTAACAATACCACCAGATCCACACCCCCAGAGCGTGGTCATATGCTATTGGAAATGTTTACAGTACAAAGAGTTATGCTACAGGATTTGGGAAAATGAAATATTCTGATAGTACAGTGGCACTTACACAAGCAGATGTTTGTGATCAAGATAGAAAAAGGTTATACATCCTGTGAGAGTGACTCAAGAGGAGCTCAAGGTACTCCCAGAGCACAGAGAGCTGCAGGTTGCCTCTTCCCAGCTGACGTTTGGCAACAGAACACATGCACTTCCAGTCATTTGCATTGCAAAGTGAACAACAGGCATATAAATCAGCTAAAATCTCAGACATTCACCTGACAATGCTACAAAAAGTAGATGATTAACAGTACTGAGCTATGACTTAGCAAGGAGTGACATGAGGCTTACTCCGTGTTTTACGGTTGATACGGCTTTTTTTGTTTTCATCTCTGCTTTGCTTTTGCATTATAGCTTGTTAATTGCTTCAGGAAATGGTTCGAATTGACAGGCTGCCTGGAAATTGGGATGTTTTAAGAGAATGTACTGAAGTGCATTGATCTGAATGGTATCGAATCCATTCTTTCCCAATGGTGCATTGAAAGTGACCTTACCTGATTGCACAAGCCCACTGCTCTTCCATTAATAGTTTACAACTCATGGTTCCATTTTTCATCTATATTAAATATATTATAAATCTTTAACTTGAGAAACAGGCAGCCAATGTGCAGAAGTTTGTAATGTTTTGAAACTCATTGGTTGTTTCAAATTCTGGTTAGCTCCTGAGGATGGAGTTCTCTCTGTGAAGCCAAAGGCTCTGCTGGAATATGCTGTTAGAAAAAGCAATGATGGACAGACTTAGAAAAAAAACCACACCAAGTAACACCTTTATGCAAGTCATCATGAATATATGAAAACAAGCACCCTCCAGTAGCACTTATTGAATACAAATTTTCCCCATAAACATAGCATGGGTACAGGGGACTCTCAGCACCTAGCTCTGTCTTCTAGCATTTTTTGAGTGACATTATACTGTGATCAGCTCTATCAGAAAGCATAAGCAACATTTTCACTAAAAATCACATTAAAATTTTTTTCTTTGTTCTGTCCAGTGGTCTCAAACCCTTACACAACTTAGTGCTTGACTGAATGCCTGTATAACATGCCTTGCAATACGACAGGAAACAGAAACTCAGTGTCCTTTGGCACTGCAGTTTTGTCTGAGAAATATAGGTTTCATGATCTGGTGGGATTTTGTTGTTTATAGCTATTATTATTCTGTCACTATAACTAGCAAGCATTTTCGGAAGATACAATAAACCATGCAGCAAAACTTCTGCTAATTGTTTGATTTGATTTGACTTGATTTGATTTGAAGCACTGCATGAGGGGGATTTTCATCCTTGACACTTCAGTCTTTTGAAATAGATAAAGGAAATTTCAAGTCTGTGCACACAGGAAATGAAACTGCTCCATAAGAATATACCACGTTTATATATTAGATCTCTGGAGATAAAATGTCTTTTAAGAAATTAATTCACAGGTAAGCAATGAGAGAATGAATGTAAACAATTTACCTCAGGAACTAAGAGAAAAAATCCAAATAATAGACACATTGCTTCTTCTGTTCCTGGCAGACCTCCCCATACACAAGGGCCAGAGAAAATTTTAGAGAAAGGGGATCCCCTTCAAGGTTGTGTCACTGTAAGAAGGTTGTTTTGCATTTTTGTTTTCCTTTATCCTGAGGCTTTTCCACCTCCAGACACTGCAGAAAAGGGCATGTTGCTACTTACAAATGAAGAGTAACCTAATACTTTGATCCAAATGCAATGGTCACAAAAGATTTTCATGGAGACTGCAGCAAGCTGAAATAAGAAAAAAACAAAAACAAAACCAGGACATTATATGGGGAAAAGCATACTGTAAAAATTACTTGCCAGTTGGATAGAAATGTACATATGTGCATAATGTACAAATGTACATAAATGTGCACATCAGAGAAAAAAAGGTGTACGTAAACTAGGTTAGAGGTTTCCACACATTTTTAGCCAACTTTCATCTTATCTAAGATACCAAAGTACAGCTATATGAGCACACTCACCAGAGAAAAGTATTTGACCACTTAAAATGACTCCAAGAATCAGCTGTGGATCCCTTCCCACTGCCAAACAGGTCCCTGAGGGTTTCTGTTGTCAGGAAAGCCTCTGACACCTGGGTCACCCTGCACAGAACCTCTGACACTTGGAGGTGAAGACCATCACTCCTCCCCATGGCTCCTGAGCATCACTGCACAGTCACTCATAGAACTGTGCTAGGAAACAGACTCCCAGAATGGTCCAGACTGAAGTAACCTTCCCAGGTGGACTGCCTGACAGGCCACAGGCTTTACCTCCAGTTGTCTGTCAAAACCCCCTTACATTTTTAACTGTTTTTTTCTTTTTTTTCAACTAGAGCTGTAATGGCTGCTTGGGCATGCTCCAGTTTGAAAACAAACTTTGTGGATTTTTTTTTTTTTTTTTAATGTGGCTTTGTACATTTTTCCTGGAAACTTTGTGCCCATACTGAATTCAGCCCATACTAGGCAGGACCAAGGAGCAGTGTCTGAAGGAATCAGCTATGAAGAACAAACTAGAGGAGCATATGAAGTGCTGATCACCACAATGCTAAAAAAATAACTTTGTGTGCAAATTAAAATGTTCCTGGATCCATGTTTTGTTCACAACACTAAAAGCTTAATTCACTTTATGACTTTGAGTAAGAACCAGCAGAACGGTTGTAATTTTTAAACACAAAAGATACAACTGCACTGCCTCATCTCCATTTTAGTAACACTTGATGAATCATTATATTTTATTGTATCTCATTTTTTTAATATTTTTTTTCTGGAGAAACAAAGAGCATGTGTGATTGTAGATGAGCAACCACTTCTGCTCTGGTGTATTCCATAAAGAAGCATATTTTATGATCACAATTTATTATTTGCCAGATTAGTTACTGGACCATAAGAGCAGTTTCTCATTCTCCTTCCTCACTGGCAGAGGCTGAAGAAAAGAGGAGTGGCAAGAGGAGAGCAACCCTACATCTGCATTGCCTGAAAGAAACCCCAGTGCCACCCCACAGATTTTGCACTCCAGCACCAGAATTTTTTTTATTATTTTACATGTAATCACACAATATTTTTGACCAGCACAGAGCAGGGAAAGGGGTGAGGAAGAGGTTTCTGCCTGGCATGAGACAGAGATGACAGAGAGTCAGCAGAGGACAACTCCAGCATCAATGGAACTCATTTACAGCCCTCCTTTGCTTCTTCCCTTTCCTCATAAATAAGATAACAGGCAGATCAGTGCTGTGGCACTCCCAGCCTTCTTGAAAATTGCTGGCATTTCACAGCTAAAGACAGGAATTAGATGATGAAATGGGTCATTAAATAAAGCATCTGCTTTTATTGTAGCACATTAACTTCCATGTTATTCTGGAAAAAATGCTTATGCTTGGGCTGAGTGCATGCTCCATTCCTCCAAAGCCAGCCACTGAGCTTAACCCATTTTTCATGCATTAAGTGACTCAGAACCACACTCTCAGAGGTCACTGACTGCCTCATACATTCATTTGCTATAAAATTATTTTTTTAAGTATTCAAGGCACTTCTTTACAGTAACTCCTGCATGGCACCTGGGTCCATTTCTTGTAATATCATATAGCACTTATGGAATCTGTCTACATCTGTAGCTGCTCCCTAGATAATCTGGGAAGTGATCCTCAAGGAATAATACTTCTGCTGAGGGAACAGGTTCTTAGGTTTGGGAGATTTATATTTAGGTTTAAGGTAAACATACTGCAACTGTTCCTGTCAGCTTAGGTAATTTTTCCAATACACATAGAAACAACTTGTGGCATTCACAGAACAGCTGGTATACATGGGGGTCTGGGAAATGAGACTGGAGCTTTTAATTTCCAAGAGAGACAAAGAAAACAACTTAAGAAAAGACAACAGAGCAGAAAGAGGCATAACGGGAGGTAAAGAGAATGGGCAAAGGGAATACCCTGAAAGTCTTCCCCACAGCACATTCAGTAGTAAAATCAAATCCTTTTAGCTTCTAATCATGTGAAGGCTCGGAGCTTACCTTTTTGTTTCTGCTTCAGGAAACTGGGTCGATGCTCAGATGAATATTCTTCCCTCCAGAATGCACTTTTAACATTTCAATGGCTGGCAACAAAAGTAATTTTGATGCCAGATGAGAGATGCTTGACATTACTTTATTTGATCTCTGCATTTTTCTGCAATTGCAATATGTTTTTCCTACAAAAGGAAAAAAAAACATATGCCAAAGGAGACTAACTCCACAGAAGGGCTGTGAAGTGGGATTCTTCAGATTAATGCTCTTATTAAAATGATTTTTATAATGGGATACTCTTCTGCTTCTTTGTAAGTTTTCTTTAGTCTACCTGTGGATAATGGCATTGCAACTGGATGAGCATTCAAACACATCCACTTTCTGCAGGAATAAGTCCTAATTGTGCCACAGGACAAAGAGTAGATTTTTACAGAAAAAGTCTCAGTGTTTTCATATGCCAGATCATTGCCCTACAGGCTAGGGTGCTCTCATCATCAATTGTCAAGGCCACCTACGTTTCCTCTTGCCACAGTCACTACAGACATGGGTTGGAAAAGCTACTTCTAGGTCAGAATGTACATCAGCATCCTCCTTGATCTGGGAAGCCTGGGTAGTGAGGAAACAATTCCCTTGAGAAAGGGAAGAAAGTGAAAGAAGAAAAGGATCTGCAGAAGCCAGTGTTTTTTTTTTAAGCATCAGATGTCAGCCAGTTGCACAGGCAGTGGGCAGGGCAGGATTCCATGTAGTACAAACTCACTTCAGTATTTTCTGCCAACTGCTGCATCTTGCACTAACCTCAGAATGATACAGCTGTTCAAGGTTGTCCAAGCCATCAAAACCAAGTTACATGGGGAGCAGCCATGCTGGCAAACAGGTCCTGTAGGATGGAGGACTAACCAGGTGCAGGTCAGCAGGACAGCAAGGGATTAGCAAAGGGATGGAGGGTGACATGGCAACAGCTCTGCTGAGAGCTTCCTATGCCCTCAACAGAGCTATGGTGGACATGGGAGCTACAGGGAGAGGAGAAATCAGCCAGGGCAGCCCTGTCACACACAGCCCAGCAGCATCTTGCCAGGGCTTAGCCAGGGATGGGGCTTGGCAGCAAGGTCATGGGCATAAGTATAGCTTCGTAAGTGCCTTCCTACTCTGGCTATGTGTGAAACTCTTGACCTTTTTTGGTTCCCCTTTCTGTGGCTCCAGTGAGTTAATAAGTTCTTCACACCAGATGGGGCAGGGTCTCCTCTGCACACAAGGCTGAGCATCTTGGTTTAAGCAGCTCTGTTCTTCTGCATCACATCTCGTCTGAGCTGGCAGTAGCTAAAATCCATGTTTTGATACTTTTTAAACTCTCTTAACAGAGAGGTAGAGTTCCTGTGCTCATACTCTTCCACAGCTAAGGAAATTATACCTCAACCCTCACAGAAGTTAAACACCTATTTCTCCCCAGTATCATAACTTTTGTGATTAACTGGAACTTGAAGCTTACTCCAACAAGGAGATTTACTAACTGCTACTTTGGACTATTGAAATGTAAATTAAAATCTCATAGGGCTGCACTCTAGCTATTTAATTTTAGGTTGTGCAGAGCTGTGGAGGAATGCCAGGAAATAACCCTCCTCCCCTTGCTGAAAAAACAGATTAAAATATGGGAGCTGGTTTACAGTCTTTTGTGCTGTCATTCACCCCACACTTACTGTGTCAAAGAAATGACTGGGGATCAGGTAGTCATCAATAAGTCTCAGAAAAGTCAATAAACTTTATATGCATACTTCATACTTTGGACTGCAGAACCAAAATCTGTTCTCTGCTTTAATCCTCTGAGGCAGAGCTGAAGAGAACCAATGCTTTGTACCTGTGAAGCACCAACCATCATACTACTTGCATTAAAGCAAAATGGGTGAAGCTTCCTGCAGAAAGACTATGTGGGTGGGAAGAAAATGTGTTTCACCAAAAACTGCAGAAATTTCCACATCTGAGTTCTGTGGACTGGGAATTCAGGTGCTGAGGGAAATGTTCCTCTGCCAAACACTATGTTAAGGAATGAGAGAAGGAACATTAAACTATAACCAGGTTGTTTCAGAATTCAAATCAAAAAAGAAAAAAATCAGGTTTTCCCCCATTACAATAGAAGTGAAGCAAGAGAAGAAGCAAATATTCTTCAGGAGCCAGTATTGTTAAATACAGAATAATTTCAAAAAACAGGTATTTGTCCCCTCTTCCACCAAACCCATTCTCTCATCAGTGTGAAGAATCATTTCCATGGAGCAAGAGCAAGCACATGGGGCAAAATATGATGCTGTCACACTATGTCAGCCCTGTATATCAGGTTGTTCCTGGCTCTTTTTTACTGAGCAAATACTCCCCAAACACAGCATTATGAGTGAGAAGCTGTTTACAGCAGGCCCAGCTCCAGTATCCCAGCAGCCTAGAAACGTGGGAGACATCATCAGTCACTATTAGCACAGTTTGTGGCAAAATTAATACCAAAGGCTACAAATTAGCCTACATGCTGGTATGTTCTACAAAAAACCACCCAGGTTTCTAAGTCATTTTTGGGGACTCCACCATAATCATAGTAACAGAGGCAGCAGAGCTACTTTGTCACTCACTGTGCAAGTTGGACTTGCCTGCCACAGCCACTGTACTATGGGTACCATGCCCTGTGAAAATTTCCTCCTGGCCAGATTAGGGAATACTATAAACAGGTCATTGCTGAAGGGAGAAAGCAAACCTCTATATCCCGACTATTATTACAGATTTTTTTCCATCTCACATTGATGAAACTAGAAAAAGGATGTACATATTACATCCCAAAAAGAGCTGTGCAACAAAGTGTTCATTTAGCACTACCGACTGTACCAGAGCAATAATCCTTCCTCAGAAATTAGGGCTAGAGATACAGAATTGCTCAGGGGCCTCAGTCTTGTCACTTCTCAAACCCACTCCGTCCCTTTGTGACCATGAACCTGCTCCGTTTCTCCCTCTCTCATCACTGCAAGTCTCTTCTCACTGCTTTTTGGATCACAAAGGCCCCATTCAGGGAGAAGTCTTCCGAATCAGCAGCACAGCCTAATGCTTTTTATAGTGCAAAGGACATACCCATGCAAGGAGAGAATAATTCCTTAACTGTAAGAATCATGTGGCAGTCCTGCCACGCTGGTGGGTGCATTGCTGCTGAGGCAGTGGGGCTGTGCCCATGCCCTGGAGTGTGCTTCCCAACTGGCTTCTCCTGGGACAACTGGGAAGAATTTTAGAAGGTTTTGAAAGCAAGATCATTTGCATTTCACCACAACAGCAAAAATAAGTCTGTAATCACAATGAGTTTGTCTGCTTACAAGTGTAAATTTAATATGCTGGAAGTACCAGGAGCAACAAATACTCTTGATTTATAGTAACAGGCACTGTTCTCCATTTATAAAAACTTGAAGTTGTGCTGTACAGTGGTTCGACAAAAAGCCTCAGTAAGTCATTTGCTATCCAGTAGTTACATTGAGTTATCACATGAGCATCCATTACTCAAGGTGACAGTTTCAGCACAACAAGCCCTTGTTGAGAGAGCTTGAGTTTATGTCAACAAGAAACAGATGAACCTAATGGATATCTGGCTGGATGAATTCAGTGTCTGTGTGTAACCACAGCCTGACAGTGGGACAAATCGACCAGGCAGTACATCTCTCCAACATCATGTCCTGCATGATAAGACTGACATTTTTCTGCTTTTCCTTAGAAAAGACTGGAGTTTTGTTGATTTCATTGGGTGGTCTGGTTTTGCTTTGTTTTGTTTTTTGAGGGGTTGGGACAAAAAAAATTACTGCAATTCACAGCCACCAGCCACATCTGGAAACATGTTTAGCACTGGGGGTAGGACTTTCAAAAGTGATCTCAGAAAACTTCACCTGGATTTACTCCATCAAACCTGATCTGCCTGGGACACTAGAGCATGAAGAGAAAGGGCTGGCTATGCATCCCATCTTGGGTAAGAATAAGAACCTGTCCAGTTCTGGTTCAGGTTAGACCAACTTTAGACACTATTCTAACCCAAAACCTACTGTCTTTTTTAGCCAGTTCCGTAGGCTTATCTCTATCAAAGATCTTGAAATGCAAGTTTTTCTGAAGCTGCTAGATGAGAAAGATCAGAATTTCCTCTGTGGTTCTCTTTTTCTTAGGAGTTATTTCTTTACTGAAAGCAGATCAGCTGTTGCTGCACTGATCCCGAACTACTTTTTTTAAAACCCATGAGGCTGAGCCTCATGGTGTAAAGAGAAAATGCATTCCCTAACCAAGAGTAGAGAGTCAAAGAGTAGAGAACAAACAACATGCCCACCAGTTATTTTTCTACAGTCAAACTTCATTGTAATCTTCTAATATACAGTTCTCTAAATTACATACAGAAATCTCCTTCTTCAAAGAAAAGTAACGATAGTCAATGTCTGAAAGCAGAATATTCTTTCTTTTTTTTTTTTTTTTTTTTTTTTTACTGCAGTTTTAGGCTTTTGTATCTTCACTGAATATTAGAAAGGGGAGGAAAAAACCCAATATGTCGCTACTGAAATTGATTTCTGCAGCTGTTATTTAATCACAGGGTGGGGGGCTGAGGGGACGGGTGGGAGGCAGCAGGGAAGTGGAATTCAGCTCTTAATACAATGTAGCCAGTAGGGAACTGTCACATTTTGTGTTGATTCATCTGAATAAGGAGAAAAAGTCACTTCCTAGTGCCACAGGTTCACAGAAACGCTGAATCACAGAGTTGTCTTGGTTGGAAAACACCTTCAAGATCATCTCGTCCAACCTTTAACCTAATACTGACAAGTCCTTAATTAAATCATATCCCTAAGCCCTATGTCTATACGACACTTAAACACCTCCAGTGATGGTGACTCCACCATTGCCCTGGACATTCTGTTCCAATGTCTGATAACCCTTTCAGTGACAAAATTCTTCCTAACATCCAATCTGAACCTCCCCTGGCACAGCCTGAGGCCATTTCCTCTTGTCTATCATTTGTAACTTCATTGAACAGACCAATCTCCACCTCTTTACAACGTCACAGAATTATCAGGGTTGGAAGGGACCTCTAGAGATCATCTGGTCCAGCTCTCCCACTAAAGCAGGATCACCTAGAGCACATGACACAGGACTGCACCCTGATGGGTTTTGAATATTTCCAGAGAAGGGGACTGCACAACCTCCCTGGGCAGCCTGAACCATTTCCTTGTCACAATCATAGTGAAAAAATTTTTTCTTATGTTTAGATGGAACTTCCTGTGCTTCAGCTTGAGCACACTGTCCTTTGTCCTGTCACTGAGAACTACTGAGAAGAGTCTAATTCCTTTAGGGTAATTTTAGAGAGTGTTAAGGTATCCTCTCAGCCTCCAATTCCCTAGGCTAAAGAACCCCAGCTCCCACAGCTGTTTTTTTTCAGACATATGCTCCAAACCCTTCATCAGCTTCATTGCCCTTCTTTGGACTCGCTCAAATAACAAAATTTCTTTTCTGTAGTGAGTGTTCTTTCTTTAGAGAGGGAAATTCTGAGGGGGAATTCACCCGATTACCACAGGCAGAGCCATAACTCATGCCCATACGTACCCTCCATCGGTCTCTACACAACACTTCAAGTGGGGAAATGCCACACCAGTGGCACCCTTGGCCACTCTGGTGCCACCACCCCAAGAGCAGGGTCCAACCAGGGCCACCCCTGGCCATTGCCCCCACCCCAGGCAAGCACTGCTCCCCCAGAGCCAGGAGGTAGCAAGAGGCTGAGAAAATTCTCCTCACCACAGGCACCAAGGAAATGTCACCACAGAAAAGTTGAAGAGAAATTACATCTATCTGGAGCTGTTTATTTGGAGCTTTGTTTAAAAGGAACATGTGGCATATGGGGAAAGAAAAAATCTATGGTGAGAAGCAAACTGGGATAACAAACAAGATGTCAATACTGAATTCTGTTCTTCAGGGAGGACATTAATATTCTTATCTAGCAGAATGTCCCTTTAGTGATAATAAACTGGAAACAAATCAAAATCATACTAATATAAATAAGGGGTAGGTGTTACCAGAGCCCAGTTTAAATGCCAAAGCTCTCTATTAACGAGTTCATTAGTAGCCTCCTTCCTGGGTGAGTATCTCTAAATTGCAACTAAATTATTGGGGGGGTTATACTATATATGACCACAACCTGATGCTGTAAGACTTTTGCCCCCAGAGAACCAGGGGTTGGAGGGGTGAGAAGCAGGTTGTCTTCTGAGCCATTGCCAAACAATGTGGTACAGCAACTTCAGTACTTGATTAGGTAAAACCTCCCTTAAAAGGCAATGGTAATTTGCAGACAGAGAAAGAGTGAGGGATCAGAGCTCTGCTGTGTGGCACAGCCATGAGAAATTACATGATGTCTCTCTGTCCAAAGATGGAGAATGCTGCTTACAGAAACCACAGCAAAATTAGTTGAGCTGTCCTCCATCTGTCACAATGTCTGCAGGTTCCTTCTCAAGGCAGGCAAGATGATGATAAATACAGTGTGAACATATTACAGTCTTTTTTCCTGAGCTACAAATAAAGCTGCCTACAGAATCTGCCTCCCCAGAAGAAAATGCCAAGGAGAAATCCAGGGAAAACAAAGGGGGATGGCTAATTGAGTGATGTCCCTGTCCCTCAACAAACATGATCCTACAGAATGGAGCATGCAGTCCCAATCTGGCACTGTTTACAAACACGATACAACTGGCATCATTTCAGTATCACTGTAACAGGTGAGCACATGTGCAAGTTGGGGAGGAAAGAGCATTTTTATTGACTGACAGATTGCAGCAGTGCATTACATTGAACATCCCATTAAATATGGAGCAAGCCCTGCCCAAAATAAGGCACTGCGCAAAGGTGGGTGGTCCAGTGGTCATTTTATTAAGGCAGAGGTTACCCTGTAAAGCTTTGCTGGAACAGCTATGTTGGTTTGGAATGTCAAATAAATAAATAAACACAAATCTATCCAGAGCCAGCTTAGCTCTGCCAGGGAAAACCCTGGAGTAGGTACAGATAGGCTTTTATCAGCCAAGATGGTCCTCTTGAGGAGCATAGTTTAACAAATGCAATATTAATATCTGCATCTTTGCTGCAGGGCTCAGCAGACACACCATGCCAGCACAGCTGCTGGGGCAGCTTCCGGAGTACATCACCCCTGACAGAAGCTGCATGCATGGGTGTATGCATGCATAGATGATGTGTGCCTGTATCTATTATCACTGTACATATCCTGGCTCTCAAGTCACTGTTTCAGCTGTGGTCACAGCAGTCAGCTGCTTCTGGGACAGGTGGAGCTCCTGACAGTGGTGACAGTCACTCCACTGCCCACTGCCACCTCCTGACACTCTGCACTTCTGACCTGCCTAAAACCAGATCGATAAAGCCCAGAACAGCTAAAATGTTATTATGCCCATAAAAATTTGACACTTCATCACTGAGGATTTTGTGGGGATTTGAATTACATCTCTGCTAATTACACAGTTCATTTTCCTCAGTGACAGCTTCATGACTGGCATTTGTGTGCCCCTTGTTTCTGCACCAAACTTCCATCTCTACAGCAACCAGTGCTTAAGCACTCACTGAATATCATTACTTATCAGATACCACAAAGAATAACTTCTGTGTTGTCAAAAGCAAGGGCTGAAGAATGCCCCATGAAAGTTTATATCACTTAAAGAACTTTGAGGGGTATTACAGAACAGTCAACTATGTCTGGATGGGATGACTTCTCTCTCTTGTAAAAAAATCTTGGATGCTTTTGTTGTCTTTTTTTTCCCCTTTCATGCTGATGAAAAATGATTTTAAATAAAATTACTGGAGATCACGGATTTCTCAAAACTGCTATACCAATCAGAATATCTAACCCAGATGAAAAAGGCAGGTGAAGCAGATATATGAGCACCAATTATGACACCAATGTTAAGATGACTAAAAAAAAAGCACAGGGACACCCTTGTACAGTTATAACCAGACATTTCACAAGTACTCCTTAGCCTGAGGCTTTGGTAGAAAATAGACAAGAAGACAGAGATTCGAAAGTAACCTGTTTGGGAAACTGCTCTTTGTTAAATAGAAAGTACCAATATTACTTACAGGAGAGAGAAATGTTTTCTTGGCTTCTCCTTCAACACAGGAGGGACCTCTGGTGGGAGGAACCAGCAGAAGGAAGACCCAGCCCCAGGAGTTGCTCCGTGCTGCACAGCTCACACTCCATGCGTGGTCATCATTGCTGTTGGTTTTCAGAAGCCTGCTCATTCTTGAAGAAATAGGCGGCTCCCTTTAAAACAAAACAAAACAAAATAAAATAAAATAAAATAAAATAAAATAAAATAAAATAAAATAAAATAAAATAAAATAAATAAAATAAAATAAAATAAAATAAAATAAAATAAAACCTCCAATGCACAGAAGAGTTGCAAAGCATGAAACTGTGCATGTTAAAGTGTTTTTTCCATCATTAATTTATTCAAAAGTCTGAGTAGAAGTTAACCTATAGTATTTCTGTAGTCACTTCAGCCAGCTCAAGTTCCTGGAAATTATAATTTTCAAAACAGCAGTTCAAGCCACACGGAATTATCAGACTTTTTAAAATCATGACTTGGCATAATTGATGGATCACAACAGATAAGTTTAGAAGGAGCCCAAAACCACTAATGTTGAAAGATATTTCCAAAAGCTCCAGTGGGATTTGGTGCAGCACACGCATTGTACTCTAACCATCCTAAAGGCTGATGGCAATGGCATCATATGAATTCTCTTTTTTCATAGTGAGAGTCACATGAATAGATAAATATTTCCTCATTTGAAAGCCAGGTGCCTTATCCCTGGCCCTAATAACACTCTGCAGGTGTTGCGTGAGACGAATCTCACCAAGGGCGCGAGCTCGGTTCGCAAACAGAGTCAATCGAGCTAGTGTTGGTTCGGGTTAGTATCAGAGAACTAACTTCGATCTGCCTGGCCCTGGAGCCTGCTCAGGAACCACACCCTGCCGATCCCGGGCATGCGCACCTGGGCCAGCCCCAACTGGGCACAGGTGGGGCAAGCACCGTCCGGGCCCATCACCTGGCAAGTCCTGACACCTGCTGCCTACATGCAGGGTTGGTCTCTTTTCCCAGGCAACTCTCAGCAAGACAAGAGGGCACGGTCTCAAGTTGTGCCGGGGGAGGTTTAGGTTGGACATTAGAAAGAATTTCTTTACTGAGAGGGTGATCAAGCATTGGAATGGGCTGCCCAGGGAAGGGGTGGATTCTCCGTCCCTGGAGATATTTAAAAAGGGACTGGATGTGGCACTCAGTGCCATGGTCTGGTAACTGCAGCGGGAGTGGATCAAGGGCTGGACTTGATGATCTCTGAGGTCCCTTCCAACCCAGCCAATTCTATGATTCTATGATAACACTGATGAGTGATTGACAGGCATTTTTGGGATACCTAGAGGTGAATATCAACACCAAAGTGAAATGTCAGCAAGGGAGTGAAGTATATTGCAAGGCTTATGGGGATTATGAGAAGCTGTATTATCAAACAAGAGAATGAAGTCAAGGGATAACCAAGTGTAGAATCAGACCATCCATCAGGATGGTGATAATTAAATCCATGGACATCATTTTATAAATGTAGATTTAGTGGTTTTACTCAGATTCTCATCTCTCAGTGTAGAAATGGTAGGTTTATTCAGAGGCCATGTTAGTAATCAGCTTGAGTAGAAGTGGCTACGTGACTAGAAAAGGGGCTGCACAGAGCAACAGTTAGGTTGAAGAAAAGCAAAATTACGGTTTTCCTGCTGCTTGCTAATGACTTAATGACCTCAAATGGGATCCATAGAGGGCTGGAAAAGGAAGCTGTCTTTTGAAATTCAAGCAGGAGTTTCATATCTGTTATGCTAATTTCCAGGCACTAATGTGACCAATTTCATATATAAACAACAATTTCATCTGTCATTTTGGGCTCAAGTTACAATCATTTTCAGAAAAAGAAAAAAAATGCAGCTGGAATTGACACCCTGCTGTCATGTTAATTTCCCAGCTGCAGTGACATGAAAATAAACACATCTGTTTATCAGGAATCACCTGTCCATATGTACCTGCTACTGGATGCACCTTATGCACCATCCTACATTTATAATGAGGCTGGATGCAAACAAAGAACTCTATTCAACAAAATGGTTCATTCCACTACTGAATTTTGCCTGCCGTAAGGATGAGCTGAAATAACTGTGTGTGACTTTGGGGAGAGACAGAATTAAAACACAATGGTGAGATAGTGGCTGTGGACATCCACCATAAAAAAGACCATACCCTGAGATGCCAGACTTCTCAGCAGTTCCTCAACAATGATACTGTGCAATCAATATTCCACCCTCCCCATATGAAAGTCCTTCATAAATGAAAGGGCTGGCTTCCAATTTTCAGCCTCTAGAGGCCTAAGAAGGACATGATGTGATTTTAAGTTGTCTAAGAAAGGGAATTACAAAAGCAAGTTCCTATATTCTACACACTATTAGGTGAGGAGTTTTTTGTGTCCAGAAATTGATAGAAATAGAAAGTCTCTAAATGAAATTTTTAACCAGGATAACAAGAGTGCTAATCACCAAAATACGAGTACGGGCAGTAGGTCAAGGGAGGTCATTCTGCCCCTTCACTCTGCCCTGGTGAGGCCACAGCTGGAATATTGCATCCAGTTCTGGGCTCCCCAGTTCAAGAGAGACAGGGAACTGCTGGAGAGAGTTCAGTGGAGGGCAACAAAGGTGAGAGGTGGATTGGAACATCTCTGTTATGAGGAAAGGCTGAGAGGGACTCTAGCCTGGAGAAGAGAAGGATGAGGGGACACCTTATCAATGTCTACAAGTACCTAAAGGGTGGGTGCCAGGAAGATGGAGCCAGATGCTTCTCGGTCATTCCTGGCGACAGGATGAGGGCCAATGGGCACAAACTGGAACATAGGAAGTTTCATCTAAACATAAGAAAAATCTTTTTTACTATGAGGGTGACAAGGCACTGGAACAGGCTGCCCAGGGAGGTTTTGGAGGCCCCTTCTCTGGAGATGTTCAAAACTCATCAGGATGCAGTCCTGTGTAATGTGCTCTAGGTGATCCCGCTTTAGTGGGAGAGTTGGACTACATGATCTCTAGAGGTCCCTTCCAACCCTGATAATTCTGTGATTCTGTGAAAATCCTAAGGCTTGAACTGCAGCCTCAAAAAAACAGTGCAAGTGTCACCCGCATCAAGGGCTCCCTCAAACTTGCTGCTGCACACACCAAGCCAGAACTTGAAAAGCCCTTTAAACAGACATCTCCATGAAATGTATACCCAAAGCTTGTGATTTCTATTAATGAGAATTTCCCTACATCAAAAACTTTTCACAGGCATACATAGGTAGCACAAAGTACCTCAGTCCTTGGGTTTTGAGAGATTAGAATCAACAATTCAATTGGAAATTTGAAAAAAAAGCCCCAGTGCAGTGAGAGATTACAACCAAATTATTATGAGAATAAGTATATATTATTTTTAAACATTTTTAAGTCTGATTTCACATTGAACTGATCAAATCAGCAGAACAGTATTTAAATATCTATAATTACATGTTGGTTTCTATTGTTCAGACCATTTTATACGCACACGTAAATACAAACACTCCCATATAAATACCAGGAAGTGATTATTTTAAGAAATCATTTTCTCATAGTAATCACTGGGGTACAATTCCTGTTAAACTATTCAGCATTCCTTGGGAAATTAAGTAAAAATCAATATGATTTGCTGTAAGGTAAGGGTTTCCCAGCCCTATATAAATGTGCATTGTATAAATGTGCATTAGCTATGTGGATAATCAATGAAATTATATTAAATTTGCAATTGAGCCAAGTGTCTGCAAATTTAACTACTTATTTCTATTTTTGCTCTTGTTGATGATGCTGTTATTGCAAAGCTCAGCAGCTCATCCCTTTAATGTAAGCATCATCTGAGACTTTACACCACCATTTCATTAAGGTTGAAACACTTTGTGGCCTAGTGAAGTGGTCTACATAGTTTTCTGATTATTTACCAGAAATTGTGGAAAAAAGCTTGTTCTCCTGAAAAACATTTTATAATGTAGTGCATTTTCAGTAGGTGCCAGTAGCCCAGTACATATGTTGTATAAAAACTTTTTTATGTCTGGACCTTATAAAACCCACTGGTTTTAGTTCCCCTAGGACTTCTCTGAAGAGTTCCTGGTGGAGGTGAGGGAGAAGCAGGTTCCTCCAGAACCTGCAAAGCTGCTCTTGCTCCTGGAAGCTGTGCAAATCATTCCAACAAAAAACATCATTCTCCCTGTTCCAGCAGGAAGAAAACAATTAGCCTGATGTTAGTAAACCCTGACAGGAATGAGGAAAGCCTGCCCAAAGACTGCAAGGCAATGAATTTAAACCCACAATATGACAAACACTGTTGCAAACATCTCAAAATCTATTTGGATCCACAAGGATGAGTTCACCACAAAGAGCAATCCTCCCACGTTTGCTAAACACCCCACGACATTTATCAGAGGAGTGCAAGTAATGACCTCTCTTCTGCTTGGCAGATTACATTCTCCCTCCATGAATTCATGAACCTTTAAAATTTCAAACAGATTGCATGTTATTACTTTCCTGTTTCAAAATGTCCATTATTAACAAAAATGGCATTTTGGTAGGGAGAGAAATGATTTCACTGTAATCTGCAAATCAATTTGTAAGGATTTTAGCAAAGCAATTAGAGGACTTTCTGGGCTACAAACACTGTGTAATGTGAGATTTCATCTTGACTGATAGACCTCTCAGGATTTCTATCCAAAGGTACAGCTGTACTTCCCTCCTCTCCACCCCACCTTTTCATGAGTTATATCTGAAAGTTTTATTCTTTCCTGTATTTATTATTGGTGCCTTGGCACTTCACCCAGTTTTAATCCATTTTAAACCTCCTGTTATCCCACTGAGCAGAACAGATAACAGGCAGGACTGGAGAAAAAGGACAAATTGATGCCATAGCTACAGTGCTTAGGAGCCACTGAAGAGAAAAGCAAATTAAATTAAACCTCTAAAATGTATGGGGTGCTTGTTGGGCAGATGAAAGCATGACACCTAAACTGAGTTTGGGTACATCGTGCAGTCTACAGGATGACAACCAGTCTCAACTTTCCCTAACAAAATAGGCAAAATGCAGGATCACAAGCTACAAGCTCTGCCAAAAGGCCCCAGGGCATCATTTTAGGAAGCTGTATGGGTATTAGGAAGGGGGGTGAGGATGCTTAGCTCCTCAAAGTGCAGTGAAAATATTGTTGTGCTCCACTTTCTTTTGAACTATGCACCAGAGAAATCATAAACAACAACCTTGCTGCCATTCCATTAAGACTCAGAAATTTATCAGCCATTAAAAAACTGAATCCCTTTCACATTTGCAGGCTGTGCTGTCTCACTGGCAGCTCCTGCTCAGAAAGGTTCCTTGACATCTCAAGCTTAGTGCAAATAAAATCAAAACCTTAATTCATCCTCTGTCTTCTCCCCCAGGTCTTTATTAGAAATGTCACATCCACAATGCTGTATGTTTGGCCTCATATCTCCAGGGTCATCTCCAGTTCCCTCTTCCTTCTCTTTGCTCTCTTAGAGCCCATGTCAGTCAAATTTGTTAAGGTCTATTATTTTCTTTTTCTCTTTGAAGGCAGTCAGGTTTCAGTTTGATTATTGCATTTCTCCTCCTAGGGCTCTGTTTTACTATAATTTTTTCCAATCTGTACAAAACCAGTCTTCCTTCCTGCCTTGTGAATCCCCTCAAACACAGCTGGTAGAGTAGTTTAGTTATAGAAAAATTAGTTTAAGTAATTAAATCCTGCACACACATAAAGAAATGTCTTATGAGAAGCTGGCATCCACACAGTGAGCCTGGCTCTTTCTTTTGATCTGCATGTCCCTGCAACAACTCACTGGAGTAGGAAAGAAATTCATGAAGTATTTACCCAACTTCCAGAGCTTTTGTGTTGGAAACACAACTGATGGTCAAAAGCTGAAATGGCCAAAAGCATCCAGCCAAGAGCCTCTACCCTAAGCTTCAGGGCACAGTGGTGCTGGCTGCCCTGAGAGGGAACACAAGCATAAACAGAACATTTAAAATAATAAGATACCCACAACACTGCAAACTATTTTAAACAGGGCCTTTCACATTCTGAAAGAGTGGGATGGAGCTGCTCATGACAGATTTTTCATGGCAGCCTCTGAACTGAATATTAAACTGAACAACAGAGCAGAAAAGTGACCTGAAGGCAGGAGCAGCCCACAGCATCCATACACTCAGTAGGAAGTTTCTCTCCTTCACTTCCAGCTCTGTGTACACCACATTGCAGCCCTTACACAGAGGCAAGACACAGCCCCAGGAGCAAAGCAGAGGACACTGGGGAAACAGTTCCAGGCAATCTGCTAGAAGTACAGGAGATCTGAGAGTAACACCAAATGGAGATGGAAATTCAGCATCTCCAGACCAATGTGAACTCCAAAACATTAGAGAAGTAGAAACCAGGAGTGCCCCAAGCATCCATTTTAGCAGCGGGATGTTAGAATAGTTACCTGGAATATTTTTTTCTATTATAATCCAATGTTATTGATGAAGTAAAATACACCTTTAGACATTGAGTGACTGGAAAGAGAGCTTTTACCATTGCTTCTTGTCAGTTCAGGCAAGCTTGGGCAATTCAGCTGAGATGATCCTCTCAAAATGTTACACAAATTGGGAGGTACAATCCACTGGTGCAGACCAATACAAACAGGCCAGAACTGGGGTTAAGAAGGGGTGGGTTCACTCTGCCCTACAGGTGAGACAGCTGAGCAAGTATGAGGCAGATCTGATTCCCAGATCACCAGGAAAATCCATGGCCATGTCACAAATTGACAGCAAACTCTCCTGGGCTCTGCAGCGTGGTCTGTGACTGGGAAGGAAGGTGCCATTCAGTGTGTGGGCACTAAGAGCAGCCACAGGGCTGTCCCTGCTGAGCCAGCATGAGTGTGGTAGGTTTACCGAGAAGGGGAAATGAATGAATTTCATACACTCTTGTCCCAACATTTCCATCATGTCCCCATGCAAGGGCTTCTCTGCCCAGTGCTGGCAGGCAGGAGCTCATGGATCCCTTAGTCACTTCCCAGTCCTTGTAATAAACATCAACGTCCTAAAATTTGTCACTTCAGATGACAAACAGGCATATGCAAAAGCATTGTGAAATCATCTTTACACATACTAAAGCCACAAGCTTTTCAGATTTGTCCTGGGCTCCAGCAGTCAGAAAGTTTCATTTTTTCCTTGCTCCTGTTATGCAGAAAATACCGTGTAATCTAGATTTGGGAGGAAAAGAGAGTGAAACATGACTGCATGTGTCAGAAGCTGTCCCCTGCCCACCACTAGCATGATGTGGGCAGTTGTGCATCTCTGCCTCCATGGTCAAGCTCATCAAGAGAAGAGCTGTGCATTTTCTCAAAGCATCATGGAGAGATGAGGAGATTAATGGAGCAGGAAATCTGCTGTCAACAGCAAAATCTGCTACTGCAGCTGCACCATCATTTCAGAGCTCTAGAGAGAAAACTGTATTTGCATCCTTCCCCACATCTTCCCAGGGAAAGCACACTATTCTTGGGTTGTGATCAGAGAGAATTCTAGATACAGGCTCAACCCTGCAGAAATTAAGCCAAAGGTCTGGAAATACTTGGCCTGCCTCTCACATCTGGCAGTAAACTGTTAGTTTCTGGTAAGAAGGCAAGAGAACAGTTTTCTCATCATATCTTAATGTTCTTCCCATCATCTCCTTGTTCACAGAGGCAAAATTCTATCCCACCTACACTTATGGGACTTGAGCTCTCTTTTGAAGCTGAGTACTGAGCCTGCTTACACAACCTGAAGATGCAACTCCACAGATTTTCATTATTCTCTCCTGACCTCCTGAACAATTCTTGTTAGTACAGCTTCTTACCCTATCACTTAAGAAAAAGAAATTACTATGGAAGAGTTCCCAAATGTGCACCTCTACCTGCAACAAAAATGCAAGGGATGAGGCAAGAGACAGAACATCTGGCAGAGAATGGTATATTTTGTATGTTAATCACCAGTGGAGAGTAAAAGAAAAAGGGAAATTGACTTCTTCCAAATCAAGAGAGATTATAAGAATATATGCTTACCCTGAAATGGAGAAATCAGTGACTGACTCTGCATACAAGAGCAGGAGGCAGTTGGGTTCAAGGGTAAGGGAAACGCTTTCTCTCCAGTGCAGACTTCAGGTGTTACTTAAAAGATGATGTGTCCTTGAAACTGAAAGCTCAAAAAGCAACTGCAGGAAACTTGAATTTTTATTCTTCTCCAGTCTTTTGTCGGGAGCAAAAGCATTTGCTTACCAAACTACCTGTGAAGTAACACAAAGCAGCACTTCAATCATCCATTCCAAATCAGAAACACAAGGTAAAAGCCAAAGAACTGGGATCGTGCTCAACAATCATAAATTTCCATATGCAGCTCCATTTCTCTAACAAACTTCTATTCCTGAAAATTCTATTAAAAATAAATTTAAAAAAAAATGCTCTCCTTAAAGGCAGATTTTGGAATGACAGAAAGAAATTAATAAATTGACCAGAATACTCTTTTGTCCATGTTTTCGTTACTCATGAAATATATTGAGCATGTTCAACTGACAGTTTTGTAAAAAAAAAATTACTATGGCTAGGAAGGGCTGAACTGGAGCAGAGTATGCATCTTGCTCAGATCCAGCCATATCTCTTTAACTTATTAAGGGAACACATCTAGAGGGGAAAAAGTTATTCAGTTATCCTGTCAGAAATTATTTTAAGTATCCAAGTATCCATTTTGGATGTCCAAGTATCAGAAATTTAATTGTCACAAATGATTGCATTGCATTTAAACTGTTAAAAAAAACAGGAGTTTTCTTATTCCTTAGTCAACTTAATCTGCCAAGCAGAAGACATTTCTGTTGCTTTGCTTTGGCTCTGCAATAATTTGCAAATTAAAAATTGTGAAGTTACTTGTGATTAGAAAATATCAATTAAATTATGAAATAGGCCCATGTTATGGCACCAATCCAAAATCATTTGCTGCAGCACATAAGCTGGTGTATGAAATTCGCTGAAGCCAGAGTTTCACTCTGGCTGTAAAATCATGAGACTAGAATACTAAATACAGCATTGAATTACAAAGATGTTTATGAACCTTAAACACCTGTGTTTAGAGACTATGAAATCTGTGATGCTCAGAACAAAAGAAAGTGTTGACAAAGTATGCACAAGCCTATTGTTTAGTCGATTAGTAATTATAAAAATAATTTATATGTGGGGCATTTAATTTCATCTTGTCTTCCAGATCTCTCATGGAGGACTATGGTGATGAAACATGGGACTTGTTTGGGCTTTCACAACATTGAAATCAATCAAGTATCTGTATGCAGTATACAGGGACAATAAATCATTTCTCTCACCTACCACCAATTTTCTGAAAACAAAAGATATAACAATTTCCAGAATCACAGATGCCCTATATTTATCCTTTCTCTGAGAACTTCACTGCTCTTTTGTTTGTTTGTTTGTTTGTTTACAGAATCACAGAATCTCTCAGGTTGGAAAGGACCTCTGATATCATCAAGTCCAACCCTTGATCCACTACCACCGTGGTTCCCAGACCATGGCACTGAGTGCCACATCCAGTCTCTTCTTATAAACCTCCAGGGATGGAGAATCCACCACCTCCCTGGGCAGCCCATTCCAATGCCTGATCACTCTCTCAGTAAAGAATTTTTTCCTAATATCTAACCTAAACCTTCCCTGACAGAGCTTAAGTCCATGCCCTCTTGTCCTACTGCTAGCTACTTGGGAGAAGAGACCGACCCTCCTCTGGCTACACCCTCCTTTCAGGGAGTTGTAGAGAGTGATGAGATCTCCCCTGAGCCTCCTCTTCTCCAGGCTGAACAGCCCCAGCTCCCTCAGCCCTTCCTCACAGGACTTGTGCTGGACCCCTTCACAGCCTCCTTGCTCTTCTCTGGACCTGCTCCAGCACCTCAATCTCCTTCCTGAACTGAGGGGCCCAGAACTGGACACAGGACTCGAGGTGTGGCCTCACCAGTGCTGAGTACAGGGGCAGAATCACTTCCTTGGACCTGCTGGCCACGCTGTTCCTGATACAGGCCAGGATGCCATTGGCCTTCTTGGCTACCTGGGCACACTGTTGGCTCATGTTCAGCTTCCTGTCAATCCAGACTCCCAGGTCCCTTTCTGCCTGGCTGCTCTCCAACCACTCTGTGCCCAGCCTGGAGCTCCCCATGGGGTTGTTGTGGCCAAAGTGCAGGACCCGGCACTTGGCCGTGTTGAACCTCGTCCTGTTGGAATCAGCCCAACTCTCCAGTCTGTCCAGGTCCCTCTGCAGAGCCCTCCTGCCTTCCAGCTGATCCACACTCCCCCCCAACTTAGTGTCATCTGTGAATTTGCTAATTGTGGACTCATTCCCTCATCTAAATCATCAGTGAAGATATTAAACAGAACCTGGCCCAGCACTGATCCCTGGGGATACCACTGGTGAGCAGCCGCCAATTGGATCAGCACCGTTCAGCACCACTCTCTGGGGGCCTCCAGGAGTTCCTAACCCAGCACAGAGTGCTCCTGTCTGAGCCCTGGGCTGACAGATTTTTCAGAAGAATGCTGTGGGAGACAGTGTCAAAGGCCTTGCTGAAGTCCAGGTAGACTCCATCCACAGCCTTCCCCTCATCCCCCAGGCGAGTCACCCGATCATAAAAGATCAGGTTGGTCAGACAGGACCTGCCCTTCCTAACCCCGTGCTGGCTGGGTCTGATCCCCTGTCCATCCTGCAGGTGCTGTGTGATTGCCCCCAGGATGATCTGCTCCATAACACTGCCAGGCACTGGTATATTTCTTACTACAGCTGAAGCTTTTGCTCAAGGCAGAAAATGTTTGAAACAGAACACTCTGGGCTTCAAGGAGTGGCCTGGATTACGCTTCATCTAAATGAAGTTACTATATTAATCTCAACATTCATCATTAAGTATGACAAAGTTTAAAATGCCTTAGATTTGTTATGAAAACCAGTATTATGAAAAATCCTTCCTATTATATCTGTTTAATATACTTCCTCTTTCTACATGTATATTCTAGTTACAAGACACGTTTGTTTTCTTTATTGGTAAATATTAGGGCAATATGAGAGATTAAATTAGAAAAAATATGTCCTGTTGCAAACTCTTAGTTACAGAATCATTTGCTCCCACTGCACTGCCTAGATAATTCACTGATCTATATACCCTAATAAATATTCACACAGGTCAGTCTCAAGCACAAATCCTAATCAGGCAAATGCATTAGAGACACCTCAGTTTCTGAAGCCAAGAAAACACAAGGGAGTAATTTTCTCTGCATCATGTCCAGCCACCTTTTGTTACCTCCAGCCAAAATTACCAGGTACTCAATTACAGCTGGGTTAGCTGGCAGCAGCCTTCATGCTGCTCCATGTGAGATGTGAACTCATGCCTCTGGGCTTGTGGTGAGACTCATTAGCTGCACTGCAACCGTGACTGAACAAGTCTCTGGAGCACCAGGACTGAAAACACAGCTGAAGTCTGGGGTAGAGATGAACCACATACAAGAGGCACAGGAAGAAGGAATATTAGACGCATAGAATAACATCTCTCTGCAGAGATACTGGGAAAGCTGTAACTGAAGGGGGGTATAGCTGGGACCTGTTATATTGGTAAGGTGAAAAGAACAGTTTGTTGCTGTTTCTTATCATTGAACATAATGATACAATGGGGGACCAAACTTAAAATAACAAAAAGGAAGTGTGGGGTATTTTTGCATAATACATAATCACATCATGGGAACTATTGTTACACAAGCATGTGAAGGTAAAAAATATAAATTACTTTTAAAACTGTTTTAAAAATTCATGGACTGCCCACAGAGGGATCACTGCCTGCTTGCACTCTTCCTTTTCCTGAGCATCCGGATGGTTACAGCTGCCAGGGATGAGGTATGGACTAGGAAGCTATAGGACTCACTCACTTAGCTTCATTAGGTAGAAAGAACTCAATTCAAAATGCTCAGAGAGTTCAAAGCAGCAGCAATAACAATGAAAATTTAAGATTTGCCCGCCAGAACAAACAATATACTGAATAGGCAGTAAGTATATATCAAGCTTGTTATTGCCGTTCTATGCTATGAGAATTGGAGGTGGAATTGAGAAATTGCAAGCAGCTCTACTATTCCTCACCTGGATTACAGAGCTTCTTTCAAACAGGTCTTTCCAAACAGAAAGAATCATGACTAATTTGTGTCCATAATATTTACTTTTTTTTATTTGCATTGAAACAAGCACAGAAATCGAGGTTCTAGATACCCTTGTGATCACTCATAAATGCAATTTAGTGCACCAAACCCCAATACATTAAAATAATCTTTATAAATAATTATGAACTGACACCTAAGAGCTAACATAGCTGAAATGACAAATTAGAAATGTCATCTCACAATGCCCAGTGTCACTCAAAGCCAATGTTATTTTTACTCATGTCAAATTAGAATTGCCAGCTACTGTGGATTTTTTCCTTGAACAGGGTAGAGCTGAAAGCTCTGTGAACAGAAACCTGACTGCAAACCATTTCTTTTGGAGTAATCCGTAAACCATCTGCCTGTGCCACTGATGCTTGACACAGGAGCAGGGCTGCTGCTGTTCATCAAAATCTTCAGGACAGAAGCAGTTCTTTGTAAAACAAACCATAAAGACTAATAAAAAGGACTTTTATACACTGACAAAAAGATGACAAAGCTGAGGGAAGGAGACTTGGATAATAGCAAAGACCTAAGCTGTTCTTTCTCCAGAAGTCCCAAGCAAGGGAACAGGTAGAGCTTTCTGAGCCCAAGAAGAGAAACCCAAGAAGAGAAACAACATGAATGGAAGTCTTGTCAGACACCAAAGCATCTTTATCATGTAGGAATATGTGAACCAACACATGAAGCAGTATGTATGGAAATGATCCTTGGAGGGAAAAAAACCAGAATTCTCACCCAGTCCTGCCTTTTGTTCCATCAGCGGTCAGTATTTACTGCTGGTTGAATGTCCTCAGATAAATTCCTCCTCTCCCCTTACTTTAAGTAACACTGACTCTGAACTGTTTTTTGCAGAGGCAGAAATTTTGACACAGCTTTCCCAGGCAGCAGTTTTTGAGCTTCTGTCAATCACAGGCCTCTGGATTCACCATCATGACTGACTGGACCAGCAACAGGAAGAACAGTTACTCTCCTTTAGCCACTGCTTGGACATTGCTAGTTGAAATCAAGCCTATAAAATGATACCGTCCATGACAGATTTTGGATTTATTACCATTTGTGTACACCAGTGAGATCAGATCTTGAAATTAATGTCCATAAGGATGTTATCACCAGCTGGAAAGCTGCAGTTTGCAATAAACCTCCACACCTGCCTAAAATTCAGAAGCATAGCTGGTTTTAGGGAGTGGCCAGGATTCCTGTGACTTTTGTTATCACTTCAGTGCTATATCAACAACACAAAACAAAGAGCCAGAGAGGACCTCTATTCAAACAAGAGCTTCTGCATCATCAAAGAATCTGAAAAGTTTGTGAACAGCGAGAGAACTCAGACAGTAAGGGAGGCACAGACTTCAGCACAGGGCTATTTAGCATGTAATTTGATTTCATGTGTTTTCCTGCTTTGTATTCATTGGTTTCAAATCCTTCCTCAGTACCCATTTCTGCCACAATAGCTATAGTAAATTACCAGCTCATATTGGATAGGCAAGTGGCCAGCTGAGACTATGGATGTAATTAACATATCTATTTTAACAACCCACCTCAAACCCTCAATTTATACTACAACTCACCTTCTGGTTGCAGTCCTTTCTGGGTTTTATCATCTGCCCCTCATATTTGTTACATTCACCCATCACAACATCCCATAATTTAAACTGTAAGCTTATGAGGACAAAAAATATTCCGCTTGCTATCTTCTTGAGCAATGAGACCACAAACAATGAGACCCAGCCACAATAGCTTCTCTGGAAATTAATACACATAATAATATTATTATAACCTTCCAGCCATTTCCTTATCATTTCAAAGTATATTCTTTCCCTTTATTTTTTAAGCAGAGCAATGGAAGCTGCTGTCTGATTTGCATTCAAATGTGAATAAGACACCAAGGGCTTCACCTCCCTGCACTGTGTGCTCCTTACAGCATGCAGGTTCCATAGAGAAAAGTGTGTTGTAGTAGCAGCAGATTAAATGAATCCAGACAGTTTTTGTCCTTCAGGGAAAGACACCTTTTTGTCATGCTCCAGTCTGTCAATGCTCTAAAGTCATAGGATTGCAATCCCAAGTACAAAGCATCTCAGGATAGCACTGGAGAGCAGAAATGGAAATTCTGTTCTTTGAGGAAAAAAAGATCTTTCATACAATATTCATTGACATCTATTGCTGCAGCTCTGGCGAGTGGTTGTCATTTAAGAAACCAGAGGCTTCCCACAGACTGATGAAGGAAGCAGAATGGCTCTTCACACGTTCCTGGTGCATATTTTCCCTCTTCTTGATTCCCTGAACACAGTACACACAAAACGAGACAATGACAACATAAAATTCATCTGAACATTTCTATTCAGCCAAACCTCTTTTGAAGAGCAAGCCTGACATCAAAGACACACCTCAGAGAAAGCATAAATGGAAAGGCCTCCTGCCTGCCAATGGAGAAAAAGCAATGGGATTGAATCACTCAGACATTGACATCTGGGAACAGTTACAGCAGCCTGAAATCATCAGCTCTCTGCACTGAAATGATCACTTAATACCATTTTGCTTATGGGCAAGGGTGAATTTTATATAGTTCATGTTAAATAACCAGGTTTAGGGGCAAAAGTCTTTCCACACTGTGATTTCGTGCCTTCACAGAACCAAAAATCCATGAGATATTTATCTTCTAGTAACCATGGGTTATAAACAAAGTCCCTAAGAAGTCACCAAGAGCAGCTGCTGTTTTTCTAGGAATCTGATCACTCTTTTTGATGCATGCAGCCAACAGCACACATCCCTCTTAGCTCACTCCTCCTCAACAATACGTCTACGGAGGAAATAAACATATTGAGGCTTTTATTCCACTCTTTGCTATTCCAAAGCCACCTTCTGGCCCCACAGACCAGGCCAGACTCCTTCCAGTGCTAACAACTGCTCTGGATGGTGAACAACAGCGGGAGCGATTGTCAACAGAAACCTCATGCTCCTTTTTTCACCCCTGGGAAGTTACGATTTTACAGTCACTTACAAATGTCCCACTGAGACCAGTTTAGAAGAATGCCTTTATTAGATTGCCTTCCACCTGGCAGAACAAACAGATGCAGAGTCACCCATGGCTTTAATCATTTTCCCTCTACTGGCACAGTCTGGCCATACAGCTAATTCATGCAGTAGATTCTGCTCAGCGAAGCATTGCAAATTATCCACACAAGCAGAAAACCATTTCCAGAGAGTAGATTTTTGTTAAGCATCATTCAAGGATTTGCACACAATACTCTCACCACAGCAAACCATGAAGACATTAATGCCATGATTCATTAAAAAGATACGCCAAATGCATCTGTTTATTTAGAGCACCGAGAAGAATCAACTTTTCATTCCCAAAACAATCATTCAGCAACAGTTGAAAATTAAAACTGTTCAGCACTCTGGAGGAATAGCCTGTGGTGGTGATATTTGCTTGGTTTTTAATTAAAGTATTTAGACACCTAAAATTGAAGGGAATGCTGACAACTTTCAACTGTGGTAAAGGTACTCACATGGTCCACCTGCCTGGCAGACCTGAGCTCATAATCCAGTCACGGATCCATGTCATGAAGAGCAAACACTTCAGTCAGCTACTGTGAATCATCAGTTTATACCAACTGCAGTGTAAATCTTGCTCAGGAAAGTAGAAAGGGTCTAATCACTTCTGCAAAAACTTCTTGAATTTAACAATGTTTGCTAGAAACAGTCAAAATAGTCTTGGAGTAGACTCCTTTAGAAATTTCTTCCAAGTTTATGGACAGCACAAGGGCTTAGTAATCAAATGTTCTCCGCAGTTATGATGATGAAGAAGGTGGAAAATGAAATGAATAATGCTATATATACCAGTACTAGCTTGTTTCTTCTCTGTTTTAGGATGTTATTCTTGCAGGCTACAAAAACACTCCTTGGGTAAATTTTGTTACAAAAAATTATTCATGCGGCCATTATCAGTGAAGAAGAAAAGTGACTCAAACTTAAATTTAAGTTTACCAGCTGAAAAGAGAAAGCAAAGACAGGCACTTTTTCAAACAGTTTAAATATTATGAAGTATTTTCTTTTTTTTTTTTTAACATTGCTTAGAAACACTGGATCTCTACATCTGAAGGGTCAAGTAAAAGTTCTTAAAAAACACTAAATTCTAAGTCATGTTCAAAGATAAAATCAACTGCTAACTAAAGCTTCAAGAAACTGAGTCTGAACTGAAAGTTTTAGTACCCAAGTTTAGTGCAAAAATCTGAGAACCATTCCTTGAGAACTGAGCTCAGTGTATTTTAAATTCTGCACAAAAGATAATTTAATAAATATTGAACCAATGACTCAGGTAAGAACACTGCTCGCCAAAAATCTGAAAGGTCTGTTACCCCTACAGCTATTGGTTTTTTCACTCATAAGCCTCATATATCAAAAGCACTTTAACAGAACCAGTTATAAAGCTACATAGTTTATCCCTCCCAGGTATGTATATAAGCACCTTAAGTAAGTGTTGCTAAGGTGAACATTTTTAAGATAATTTTCAGCTACATACAGAAAACAAGTGGCTCTTCTCTGCCATCTAACTTGGTATGTGCTGGGAGCCCACAGAGTGAATATACCATGAATTCTGCTTTATAATAATTTGGTTATGTCAGTTTGGTGGCTGTGCCAAAGATCAGATTTGGCCTTCAGTTTGGAAATAAGAAATGGATAGCAAGGTTGGTTTGGTTTTCCCTCAGTAGTGGAGTCCCATTTACATGTGCTCCGAAACAATGTGAAGGTCAAATGACAAACACTGCACCCAGACCTGGCATAAATATATTGTAATGAAGAAACCTGGGTGTAATAGGGGAACTTCTACATAAAGTTAGAATCATAGAATGGTTTGGGTTGGAAGGGACCTTAAAGATAATCTGGTTCCAACCGCCCTGCATGGGTAGGAACACCTCCCACCAGACCAGGTTGCTCAAGGCCCCATCCAACCTGGCCTTAAAGAAAAAATGAATAAAGTGTAATTCTTTAATCCAAAATTGCAAACTCCTGAGGTTTCAAGGTAAACCTTACATATCTCATGAAAGTCAGTTTAAGCCAAAACATAGATGCAATGAACAGGAAGTCCACAAAAAGCAGTGATTAAAAAGAATATTCAAATGGGTTTTTTCACTGCATAATACATTTGAAATTTTTACAAAATTATAATATGCTATAAATTAGGAAAGTAATTTTTTAAGGCTTATTTCTAAACCTACTGAATACAAATTGGCAGGGAGCACTTCACTTCTTTCACATATATTTGCACACAACAGTTTACTATAGCAGTTTAATATAGCTGCACTTTCAACATATCCAACTCTTGTAATTCTTTTTACATACTCTACAACTGATTTGAAACATATTTAATATAATAAACATATTTAAATAATAAAATTTACTTTTGATATTTGTATTGATTCAATTATTTGCACTTGCTATTCTTGATATACTGTAATACTGATGAAATGGTGAGAAGCAAGATCGCAGAAACAGAAGCGAAAAAAAATTCCTCCAACTGTCAAAAATTACACTTCTATTACTATGAGATCCTGAAAGATGCAGTTTTACCTCTAGGGCATCACAAAAGATTGAAAAATGCCATCAGCAATGTATGAAACCTTTCCCTTCAACAGTGCCTCCTGCTTTAACAGAGTAACAGTGTAAGAACCCCCAGCCTCCTTTCTAAGCTGCAGTTGACACAAGAATTTTTTTTTTCTATTCAAAATCATATAGCAACAGCAATTACAACTATTTTTACCAACAGCATATAAGAATTTTACATAGTATTTTTAATGATGCTCTAACTCCAGAGATCAGAGTAGAATTCATGTCATTCAGTGGGTTTCCTGGCATTTTTCTATAGACAACCATTTCTCTGAAACGTGCAGTTGGCCAAACCACTGGCACTCCAAGGATCTGAACACCGAGTGGCTAAATCACATGTCTCTAGCTCTTAACTCTGTCTACTTAGATTGCCTCTATATTCAACCTAAAAGCACTAGAGCAGCTGTCTGAACCAAGGACACTCCACAGCTTGGAAGATTAAACTTTTATTAAACATAAAAATAAATCCGAGTGTCAGAGAGTTAGATGGCCAAACGGACCAGCTGGATCATCTACTCTGAACAGCAGAACACAGACCATTACATTTCATCCAGTAGTTCATGCATCAATTTGACTAGTTCAGTTTGAGCAAAGATCTTTCTTCTGATCTACCTTGACTTTTCCTCAAGTTCATTTTATAAGTACTGATATTAAGCACGGCAGAGACTTTCTCTTTGCATAGCACCTCCTACTATACAACTCTGATCCTGAGCAGAATGCAGTATGTGTCTGAAAAATAAATATTAAGTTTATGCTATATTTGCTTCTGCTATACTAACATCCTGTTCTTTATCCCATGTTCATGAACTGTCCTAATTAAGGTTTATTATTATATGACAAAACATCTTCAACTTGGCTAAGAACTTTCATTTCAGCTAGAAACACAGCACCTTGTGATGCTTTCATTGTGGTTGTTACTTCTTTTAAGACATAATAAATGAGTTCTTACATTTTCCTGCTTTTTGCACAGCCTCATAACCACGTCCTGCTCTCCCTTGAGATCCATGTCTGTCACTTCCTGTCTTTATTTTTCACATGCCCTAACCCACTTCTAATGTTTCTCAGTGCTTCCTCTGTTAACTGGTTTGTATTTAGGTAACTATTCCTGCATATTTCCCAGCTACAATTTGCTCTTGACATTATTCCAACCACTTTTATACCAGGTTCCAATCAATTTACCTACATAAACACTTCAGGTTCCTACAGGGATAGAAATGTTCTCATTGATCATAACAACCTTTGTCCAATTCAAATGCCTTAGATCCTTCAGCATTTTATGGATTTAAACAAACTTTATCAAGTAAGTGTGCTAAGGGGTGAAAGTATTTTTATTTTTGTGAACTAGATACCTAAGGTAGAACTTCTGATGTTGAAATAAAGTACTTTTGGTAATGGTATTAAGAATACAGATCAAATACAGGTTTATACTCTCAAAAGGCTCTGCTAAAATCAGAATCCACTGACATTGAACTAGGTTTCTTATTCAGATGGGCCAGTGAAGGATGATAACATTTTGTATAGTCTGATGGAGTAATAAACATAAAAGGGATAATAAAACATGAAAGGCACTGACTGGCAAGCACAGCAGCAAGGATGGTTTGGTCTGCTTACGTGAACTAAGTAGTGGACTTCATAAAAGTTCTAAAAATCTCCAACAGGACCTTCTACTATGTAGCAGATAAGAAAAAAGGCACAGAATGGTGAAATACAAAGACTGAACAGCAGAAGTTAGTTAAAAGATGTCAGGTATTCAGCAGACCTACAGTCTAGTAAAATGAGGAAGTAACAATAAAACCCATATAATGACCTAAAAGGACAAAGTGATTCTTTTGTGTATTTTTAAGAGTTGAGAGACAGACTTTAAACTATGCTACATATACTTTTATCCTAATGTGAAGTCTAGTCAAGGACTCAGACATTTTGGCCTTGACTGCATCTGTCCAGCTGTTACAAATTACATATTCCTTGCACTCACTTCATAAAATAAGGAAAGCAGCAATAATTTTAGGTAGATAGGCTTGCCCAAAAACTTACAACCAAAATTTAGGTCTTCCAAATCTCCAGAATACTCTTTAACAGTGTAATATAAAATACAAGCTCTTCTTAGAGATTACACCCACCACACGGTAGCAGCTGCTCAAGTGACAGCCATTCAAGTGTTAGGTGACTTGGGTTTTGGTGGGAATTTAAGTGACCCAAATTCAGATGACTGTTCAGTTTAGCAGGACACAGGAGGCTCCAGCCATGCTCAGACATAGAGGAAACTTTAAAATCAAGAAGGAATACAAAATATTAAGTTTTTAGCTCCTTCCAGATCAGTCACTGCATGGAATGACAGCTTTCTGGATTACCTGCTTGCATATAAACTCTGCTTACATTCTATTTTAAGCACCGAAACCAGCTCTCTAAATTTAGTGCCAAGTTACACATATCAGGAAGCTGATTTCCCTCAGCTCCTCATGTAGGAAAGAGACAGACAGAATACTCCAGAGGGTAATTTTGATCATAAAAACTCCTACTTAATTTACATCCAAATACAGCTAAAAAGAAAATCCCACAAACTTTTGCTTTGCAGTTTATTTATTGAAATCAAAAAATGAGGAAAATATTTAAACATTTTGAAGAAAAACAAAGAAGGTAAGTCAGACAAAATACCTAAGAATTGGGGAGGAACTTTCATTTTCCATTTTTCAGTATGCCATAAATAACAGTATTCTAAAGCAGTGAGAGTAAATACTGGATATAACACCAGCTTCGGTATCTTTCTTTTTCTTCAGTCTATTCAAAGCCCTGAACATCTGTGTCTTCCAGGTAGTGAAGTGCATATTCCTTGGTATAGAGACAAATGCAGTTAGAGAAGGGAAAGAATGAAAGAAAGGGAAAAAAAGGAACCCAGACTGAATCAAATAAAATCAAAAAACCACAAATGAAACAGCTGCTTAGTCTTCAGTGAAGTATGCCCCCAGTCCTTCCAGTTCTGCATCAGTTGTATTTGATGAGGTGGGAGTGCAATTTGAATTCATGCTTTCCTGACTGTTACTTTTTTGATGAGAGTTTCCTGAATTACTTAGTTCCTTCTTCAGTTCTTTACCACCGCTTAATAGTTTTTGACTCTCTGTAAAATACTGGTTAGGATGATTCAAAGAAAACCCAATGTCATCAACCTGCAAGTAAAAGGAAAGGAACAATGAGTTACAGTATTTCTTTCAAAAATTGATCTTTTTCACATTCAAGAACAAATCTACTAGCAATTTTGCCAGTTCTGATTTTGTTGCAGAAAAAGGAGTCAGTTTGTCAATACTTTTCTAGTAAACATTAGGCACGACACAGAGATTGCCCAGGGAAGTTGTGGCTGCCCCCTGTCTGGGAAGTGTTCAAGGCCAGGGTTGCTGGGGCCTTCAGGAAGCTGATCCAGTGGGAGGTGTCCCTGCCCATGCAGTCAGGGTGGAACTAGATGATCTTTAAGGTCCCTTCCAACCCAAACCATTCTATGATACTAGGATATATGATTTATTTTCATAACAAAAATTCTTCCTTCATGTTAGAAATAAAATGACTGCTTTAGCGTATTCAAACAGTATTTCACACATCTTTGGTGTATTAAAGCAAAATAACACCCCAAAACATATAAAGCAATACAAGTAAAATACCATTAGAGATGTAGGACTACTGAACTCACACCTTAAAACAGCATTTCCTTACCAAAAAGAGAGACTAAGGCAAGTCTAGAGTGCAAATGGAAGCAGAAAACATCACTAAGATAGAACAGCTGCACAACATAAATCTAGATTTTAAGTACAAGTGTGAAACTCCGAATAGAAATGGAAATTCAACTCTTTCACTGTTTTCTCCAGTAGTCACAAACGCAGTGTGTAAAAGGCATAAGGCTAAGATCCAATAGATCAAGTTTATCTCTGCTCCATTGATGCTAACATTAGCAACCTGAAACTGTATGCACAAGCAAACCTAAGAACATTCCCTCTTCACTGGAAAAGAATACAGAAAACTACCATAAGGTGCAGCACATTTTTATTGCTCCTTTCTACTTAGCAGGTACATTCCTTCAACTCTGTAATTATCTGATAAATGAACATGCAAATAATGTTCATCAAATATTTCAAAACTACAAAGCTTTTGGTTTTAGAAGTAAGCTATTCTGATGTATTCACCATAAATTGCTGTTATAGCCCTGGAATCCCTTTCAGGGGCTCAGAAGTTGGAAATGCTTACCCAAAAAGGGTGCTTCCACATGTGCTTCAGGCAAACTGCACACCTTATCTGCCTCCCACTTCATGTGTATACTAAGAAAATCTCAAGAAAAATATTGCACTTGAAAAACACTGGATAACTTCCCAAGCCTGGGATTCAAGAAACCAAGGAAGACCAAGAGTCATACCCTGGTCCATTCCCACTATCTTCCCTTTTTGTCAGAATGGAAGCAACTCTGCACACACAGAGCACCTTATGAGGACATGTACTGGCACTGATTTAATATGCCAAAACCCACCACTTTAAATTTCAGCCATATGTGAGAAATCAGAAAGCAGAGAATCAGTGTGCACTCTAAATGGAAAGCTGATTAAATGCATCAACATTGCCTAGCTTAGCTCAATCATTAAATGGAGACATGTATAATAAAAACTAATTCAGACATGAAGACATTAGCAACTGTAGCAAGTGACCTTGCTTGAAAAATCTTTAAAATAATTGACAAGCCAAGCACATTAATTTGGTACTCAAAATAACGGGCATAAGGTTTAAAATAAATAAATAAATAAATAAATAAATAAATAAATAAATAGATGCCATCATTGAGTTTCATTTCAGTCTTATCTGGATTAGTTTCATCCAGCCAGCTTTCATCCATGCTGCAATTTCCATTATATGGAAGCTAAGCTACTTCCTTAAACCACAAAAAAACAAAACAAAACAAACAAAAAAACCCCACAACAACAACAAAACAAAAAAACTTAAAAGTAAGCAATATAGTGAAAAGCTGACTACCCCTTGTGTGTAGACTACCAACATGTTTGTGTGGTTCATATTTCCAGGCTGTTAGCTAAAATTGTAGTATGATTCCAAGTACCATTTCTCCTTTTCAATCCTCAGTATTACTAAACTACAACTCTACTGGATTAAGCTTAGATGACTATTTTAATTAAAAGAATTCTGCCCATTCATCATATCACCTTTTAAGAGAGCCTGAAGAGAGGGGAAGGTTTGTTCATAATCACCATTTTGTGATATAGTGATACATAAAAAATTCTGTGTAATTTTCAACAAGGTTCTGTGAGTGTTTCTCTGAATAAAAATATTCTGTTCTGGCTAGAAATACAACAGAAATTTGACCACTAAAATGGAGTTAAAACACATAAAATATTCCTGGCTGCTAGACTGCTTGTGTAACTTCATGTGAGCTTTACAATGTAAAATATAGATCGAAGAATATCAATTTAAATGATGAAGCTTTTAACTTAGCTGTAAGTTACCAAAACCTACTACCAGAAACAAGCTGGATTTCTGTATCAGATTTATACCTGTAAATCCATCTGAAATCCATTATGCCCAAAGAAAAATTAATGTGCATTCAAAAATTTAAGCTTATAACATGTATTGACCCAAGTGAATAGGTCTATGACTTGAAGCAGAACTGTTCATTCCATCTAGCAGGTGATACTAACACAAGACTTTTTTTTTTGATTCAACATATTTGCACATGATGGCTTTCTTACAAGTTCCTCAAAATACACCAAGATTATAAGTACTCATTATAAAATGCCTGCAGATACATATTTATATGTAAATAATCAGCCATTCCAGCTGTAACATCAAAAAGTAACTAATACATCAGTATTCATGTAACCAGCATTAACATCATCAGTTCCTTTGGAATTTAACTTAGTAACATGGACATTGTCCAGTTAGGCTTCTTATTTATTCATAATGCTCAGACTACTAGGCAGTGAATTTATACACAATCAGATTTTAAAACACTAATTATTTCTACAGACACACTTGTAAGAACACATATTTAACCTACTAGTATTTCATAGCTGTTCATCAATCTCTTTCACTTGCCTACATATACATAGCAAAGGTCTCCAAAGTGGACTGGAAATATTTTCTCTATTGTGAGTTGTCATCCAATTCTACTAATAAAAGTAAAACACAATCTTGCCACTACTGTGACCATGAGAGATATTCCTCATTTCTGCGACTGCATTATGGTTATACTGCTTATATTTTCAGTGTCTCATTTCTACTTCATGTAAGTTGCCTTGTCTTTTCACTTCAGTGCAAAACAAAAACTTATCTAAAAGTGGTAATCAACATGAAACATCTTATTATGAACTCAAGTACAAAGATTAGACCTTCAAACAGCTATGATGCTTTCTATGTGGTTTAAAATCCAAGTCTGACTATCAAGAAAGATACTTACTATGGGTACAGTATAAACATTGTTTATTCTTGAGTCTTATTAAAATATGAAAATGTTTGAAAACATCTGTGCTACAGGCCATCCAGTCATATTTCTTTTAAGTCAAAAGACCTTCTTGTCTTCACATTTCTAGGACAGCTTGTCTTGATCAAGCTATAGTGTTATTTTTTTGAAAGTAACTTTCCCGAGAAGGAATATGCCCTAACTTGAAAACTTGAAAAATATGATAAAACCATCCATGCACTATCTGTAGCACCTTTTTTCCCCCCACACCTGCTGAAAGACTAAAGAAGCTGCATATGCATACATTTCTGTTATAAAGTGCAGGGTATTAATAACACCAATAAATATATAAATGCAGAAAATTTTAAAAAAGATCTTAAAATACTGAAATGGAAAACTAACAACACAGACAGCTAATGATGGGTTTGAAGACTGCAAATAGTCTTTGGAAGTCATGAATGATTTCCAAAGCCTTCTTTAAGACAAAGGTGGTGATTATAGTTTAACATAAATTAGAAGCTACTTACATCATGTGTCAACTCGAAGTACTTCTGGCAGGCCAGCTGGTAATGCATGCCCTTCACCAACTCCAGGATCTATACACAGGGAGAAAAAAAAAGAATTCAGAAGAAGCACACTTACATCTTTTTGATACTTATCATTATAAGTCTTCTGTATACCTCATGGAACTTTGCAAAACAAGACCTCCTTTATATTTGTGTATCCTACTAATAACTGACAACATTTAGACATAGAGCTTTTTTAATATAACCTGGCTATGTTAAAACATGATAAATTAAAGGAAGACATGCCTGGTCCTTAGAAGATAATTCAAAGATTCTTAACTTTAAAAATACGTTGATTCTGTATTTTGGTAATATAATTGTGACAGTTATTGTCAAAGTATCGTATTGCAACATCTCTTCAGTAAGTGCAGACATAAATCTAGTGATTCAAGTGCTTGAAGCATGAAGCAATCAAGTACACGATTTGTATTTTTATCTTCCACATTACCAGTTCATGCAGATGCAAAATAAAACACTACTGTGATCCCATCAAGAAAATTTAATGCAAATCCTTTAGACAAGTATCTGTGAGTGGGTAGTGCTTTTTACCTTCAATCAGATTTGTCCTTTTTTAAATGAAGTTATTTCTAGTCAAGCTCAGCAGAATACATGAGTGAATAGTCTGTTTTGCACACCTATTAGGAAAAATCATGCCACCTTTTGTATATAAAGTTTGCTCCCAATTCTACTTTGGGTAATCTCTGTGCTGCATAAAGCCCCATTCTTATCACCAGAATGCAATGCTGGTTGAAATTTTTAAGTTTCATCATCTCCTCCTGCCTTTATATAATCAAAATCTATGCTCTCTGCTTATCAAACAGAGAAAATGTCTGGAATTAAGAGATAGCCTCAGTGGAAGGAAAAATAGTTTTCAAGAAATGTTAATTTCAAGCCCCCTTCCCAATGTTGACCTTTGTGTCAAACACAACAACACACTCCAGCTTGACTCCCTGCTGGATTCATTATTGGATGCTGCCTTGTACCTATTGACAGACGTATAAACAAATTACATTTGCTGAATGGGTAAGAACAGCAACAAAATGCAAGGAAACTACTTATCTGCATTGTTCCTCTGTAGTAGTCCAACTGATTACATTTCTATACCTCTTGCCACCTCCTGTTAAATCTTCTGTAAAAGATCAAGGACAACCAGGCAATGAAGCCTGAAATCTGTCACTATCTGTGTACTGGTTTTGTTCATAGAATCATAGAATCATAGAATCCTAGGGGTTGGAAGGGACCTCGAAAGATCATCTAGTCCAACCCCCCCTGCCAGAGCAGGGCCACCTAGAGTACATCGCCTAGGAACGTGTCCAGGCGGGTTTTGAATGTCTCCAGTGAAGGAGACTCCACAACCCCCCTGGGCAGCCTGTTCCAGGGCTCTGTCACCCTTACAGTAAAAAAATTCTTTCTGATATTCAACTTGAACCTCCTATGCTCCAACTTACACCCATTACCCCTTGTCCTATCACTGGTCACCATAGAGAAAAGCCTAGCTCCATCTCCCTGACACTCACCCCTTACATATTTGAAAACATTGATGAGGTCACCCCTCAGTCTCCTTTTCTCCAAACTAAAGAGACCCAGCTCCCTCAGCCTTTCCTCATAAGGGAGATGCTCCACTCCCTTAATCATCTTAGTAGCTCTGCGCTGGACTCTTTCAAGCACTTCCCTGTCCTTCTTGAACTGAGGGGCCCAGAACTGGACACAATACTCCAGGTGCGGCCTCACCAATGCAGAATAGAGGGGGAGGAGTTGGGGCTTTTTTTGTTTGTTTATTTTTTAATCTTGTCTCTCCTTTGAAAATGACTGAAAAGATTTGTCACATTAAGTATTTAAGGACTGAAGAAAACTCATCTATTCTAAAAATTTGCATTGTGTTGCCTGCGTTTTCCTGTTTGTTCCTTACAATAAAATCTGTACCATGCAAAAGAGTTGTCTGCTTTTAAATAAATGCTACACATGTTGTAGTTATGTACTTTTGTAAAAAGTATTTTTCACATAAACTGGAGTAATGCTCAGAAGACTCATATGTCTGTTGAATTGTTGGAAGAAACATCCAGAATATTCTGTAGCATTCAGGGTTTTCTAACTTGAATTTTCCAGATGAAATAAGTCAACTAATTTAGCCTAGTTCATACTTTGAATTTTCTCAAAGTGATTCTTGATTTAATCAAGGTTACACCACCTACAAATTATACAAATAAATAAGTTCTCTACATTCAGGTATAAATATATTTCAAGTCTCAGAACCTTCAGTGAGCAAACCAAAACTTCAGTATAGACAAAGTCTGAGTATAAGCCCCAGAAGTTTAAAAGCACTGATGTTCACTTGTAATTGAAGAGAACTTTTTGGAAAAGTTGATCACTTGAAAGGCTGGCAGTCATTCAGTGCAGTTTAACTTTTCAATCACAGACCACAAGGTTATAGCTGCTTTTTGTATCAATGATGCCATTATCCAACTATTCTGAAAAGCAGAAAAAGACAAGGAATATCAAAGCTAGCTTTTGATTTACTAACAATCATTCACAGGATGCGAGATCAAGCTGCTTGTCTTCTCTGACAGTTCAGTGGAAAAATGGTAACTTAAAGTGACAGCTATCAGAAAAGAGATCACTGACCAACATGGCACAAATGATGACAGAGTAAAGGAACATTTATAAATAAATTCCAGTTTTGCAAGAGAGAGCATTCTGAGAAACCAAGCCTGTTTAAGTCCTTGACTCATCCTTAGGAAACTATTGAGCCACCTGTAAGGTGGAGAACTGCACTGAATTGATACTACTCACATATGAAAGCTGTAATGGTCTTGAAGGCTTCAAGTTTTAAAGACCATCCACATTATTTTGCAACACCATGATCTCTATTGCCCAGCTACACTGCAGTTTTATCCAGGAAACTATATCAAGGTCCCACTCCCTTCTAGACTCCTCAGACCTCTCAGAGGCTGCTGTTAAGTCCCCAGACAGATTTTTCTACTCTACTGCTATGAAGATGCATATCTTAAAGAAGACCTGTTAGAGCAATCTCTAGCAGCATTCTACAGTGAAGTTTGGTAATTAGGTCTTCATGGCACTTCTTTTCCCCAACACTGAAAGAGTGCTCCATACAACAGAGTGCCCACCAGAACACTCCTGGGACGTTCACTGAGTTTGTTAAATTTATTTCTGTACATGATTGCATTGGTAACCATCATCTTACTCATAACTCCTTTACCCTCTTCACATCATCTCCCCAACTTTGACTGGTTGGACAATTTCAGCCAAATTTGACAAGTAGCAATGGCAGAGCTCTGCACTTCCAATGTGTTGATTGCAAGTTGCAGTTGGTTAGAAAACCTAGACCAACATTTGTGGCTCATGCAAGGAAAAGCAGTTATAATTCAGATCCTACTCATTCTGAGAGTCAGAGCCAAGCTAGCACATATATAACTTTGAAATGGTCACATCACAGGGGACCCGATTCATCTTCTGCATAATGATGAGGCTGAGGAATAAGCAGCACATTAAACATATCCAAAGAAGATTAGGCTTAGTAGATTAACTGGGTTTAATAAGGAAGAAGCTGCTTAGAGAAAAGAAACAAACAAAAAGGTTAAAAATTGCAATGATGGGAGTCCAGCTAAAAAGGAGTCCTCTACGTGAAACTACCAATCCCCTACTTAAATAAAATTGTAATTTGTTATAAATATTCCCTTTCCTATTACATTTGGGCACATGATGAAAGCACACTTGCAGATGTTTCTCACTAGTGTTACCCAGAAACAGTCCTCCACTCAAAACTCTATTAATTCACTGCAGCATTCTTTTGCCTCTACATTTATTAAGACATTTACACTAAATTGCTTTATTTTCCAAGTAAAGGTACATACTCAAGGACTCTGTTAGCTCTTCTGTGCCTTTTATTTCACTGCCATCTGCAACTTGTTTTTCTGATGCTGCTTTACTGACTACTAATGAGAATAAGATGATGTCTGGCAGCTGTACACAACCACCTGCTTCATAGATCCTTGGCATTCAAAGCTAAGATGTTGCACAGCAAGATAGTTTAAGCTCTGTAATTATCCATTGTTATTTTCACTTACTCAAAGTTAGTTCGTTTTATTGGAAAATTGCAGAATTACTTTATATTTCCAAAACAAAAATCTTTCCACTACAGATTCATTTAACTACTACACATTTCTAACTTTCTTTTTATTTCAGAGTTGACTATTGATGCGATCAGGTGCAACTGCTGGAACATTCCAGCTTTCTTGTGTTTTGAGTCAGTTTGTGACAATTTTCAAAGTATCACAGAATGGGTTGCAAGGGACCTGAAAAATCATCCAGCTCAAGCTCTACTGTATGGGCAGGGACATGTCCTATTAGACCAGGTTGCTCAAAGCCTTGAACACTTACAAGGAGGAGGCACCCACAGCTTTTCTGGGAAATCTGTTCAACACCCTCACAGGAAATAATTTCTTCCTCATATCTACACCTAAATCTACCCACCTCTAGTTATAGACCATTACCCCTGATGTAAACACTTTTGAATATACAAAAATATGTCTCTTGAATCAATTTTTTTTTTTCTTTCTCCCTGCTATGTTGCAACATGCTGTCAATTAACATATGTTTACCTCACCATATGCCTGACAGACACCTAAAAGATAAGAATGCTTATCAGGTCACCTCCTGGTGCATGGTGGAGACCAAAACAATGAAAGCAGCAGGACACCAGAAAGACAAAAAGGCTCATCTCCAGGAAGTCAGAAAGTCTGTGCCTATCAGGGACTTATGCAAAGAAGGGACCCCTCTTCTTTTCCTGTAAAAAAGCCCAGGAAAAAAGGAGAGGCGGTGGCTTTCTTCTAGACCCCCCCTCTCTCGGCACTTCGGCTTCAGCTACGGGACAGAGAAGCGGCAGGAGCTACAGACCCTACGCTCCCGACTACAGCCAGAGGCCAAGGCCGGCGGACGGTGATAACATCTTAATTACTCCCTCCTTCTTTTCTCTTCTTAACGACTCTTCTCTCCAAAGTAACTAATTGTATAAAACCTAAATAAATCCTTGTAACTTGTTTAAATCATAAAGCCTTGTTATTTTTGTAAATTCACGCGTCTTCTATGAGTAGTGGCTGAATTTTCCTCGCAAACAAAATATAAATAATAACTCGGATCGTAACAACCCCTCATGCTATCACTACATGCCCTTGGTAAAAGTTACCCCCAGGTTTCAGGCATACCCCCTTCAGGCACTGGAAGGCCACTATAAGGTCTCCCCAGAGCCTTCTCTTCTGGCAGGCTGAACAAGCTCAAAGCTCACAGCCTGTCTTCGTAGCAGAGGTGCTCCAGCCTTCTGATCATCTGCATGGCTCTCTCCTGGACACACTTCAACAATTGCTGCTCCCTCCTTTGTTGGGGATTCCAGAATTAGACACAGAAATCCAGGCGGGGCCCCATAAGAGTGATACAGAAGGGAATAATCACCTCTCTTGGGGTGATTATGGCATGCAGGCCATGCTTCATTTGATGCAGCCCAGGATGCACTTGGCTTTCTGGGCAACAAGCACGCATTGCTAGCACATGTGTAGCTTCTCATCAAACAACACCCCCAAGTCCTCCTCCTCAGGGCTGTTCTCAATCCATTCTCTGCCCAGCCTGTATTTGCGTTTGGAACTGTCCCAAAGCATGTGCAGGACTTGTTCAACATAATGCAGCTTGCAAGAGCCCATCTCTCAAACCTGTCAAGGTCTTTCTAGATGGCCTTTCTTCTCTCCAGTGTACCAATGGCACCACACATAGTATCATAGGCAAGCTTCTTGAGATCCCCCCCCTTGATCCCCCTCTCCATGGGGTCAACAAAGATTTTAAATAGCACTGGTTCCAGGTCTGCCACACATCACTGGTTTCCACTTGGACATCAAGGCACTGATGGCAAGTCTTTGAGTTCAAGCATCCAAACAATTCCTTATCAACTGACTGGTCCATTCATCAAGTCCATGTCTCTTCAATTGAGAGGCAGGGTTGTTATGTTGGACATTTTCTCAGATTTAAGCTTTTTTCCCTCAGGGACTCATTTACAGGCTAGAAAATCATTGCTACAGCCTTGCTGCAGAGCTCCTGCCCCTTTTATGCTCTTCGACTTCTTCCATAGTGACGAGTACTTGATCACAGTGATCAGCACTGTGCATGGTAATATTTAGAACACCCTCACAGATCAATTTCTCCCCTGCAATTTGCAATACAACTGTTTAAAAAAACACATTTGTATTCTAGTATACTTTATAAACATAAAAGGAAGAGGCAGTCATGATTCAGAAGAAGGTATTTTATTAATGTCTCTTAAAAATGTCTATTTTTTCCTTTCATTTTTTAAGGATAAGTTTTCAAGCCTGAAGTTCTTATTTTATGAATTTCAGTAAGAAAATCATTAAATACTTGACAAAAGAGTTAGTGAATACCTGAAAAGAATGTGTCAGTATGAACCTCTGTGCTGGAGCAACTCCTGGAGCTAATAAAATAAGATGGACATTAATTTAAACTGAGTTAATAATTTTAAAAGGAAACAACTCTAATGCTTGTTGGTTTTGATTGGTTGGTTGGTTATGGGCTATTTTTCAAAGATTTATAGAGTCTACAGATGAAAGCCAACGGTGTGCATCAAAGGCAAGAAAGGTTAAGGCACCCGACCATTCCACTTCTCTGATTTCACGTAGTTTTAAAATAGCCCTATAAAAATGTATATTTTATGATCACAAAATTTTCTGTATGTTTCTCAGTGACACATTTCCACTTAATTGATAAATTCTGCATGAGTTTACAGCATTTATTCCAAAAGACAGGCATGCCTGATTTCATGTATGATAGCAATTTTAGGTATGAATGCAACACATTCCTCTGTTGCAAGAAATGCCACATCAAAGTCAGGAGTGCTATCAAGTGCAAAAGCAAGTATCTGAAATACTACAAAAATAAAATAAAAATAAGTTACAATACAAATTAAACTGAAGTATTTGCTTCAAGTAACTTCTAAGTTTTCAACATAGTTTCAAGAACATGCTGAAACATTTTTATTTCATATGTTGGTTCTTTGTTTTCCTGTCTTATCATCCTGAACTGTGATTAATTCCTTTGATATTTTTGTGTTTTCTTCCTTCTTTCATCAAAATAAAAATTTCATGAGTAGTTTAATACACAATAAATTGAAGTTGCTGAAGTGTGAGGACACAGACGTTGGTTCTTTCCACACATTCCTGCCATCTCAAAATGAACCTCAATACTCTTCATATTCCCCATGAAAACCTATAGTTTGAGAATTTTTAAACTATTTTAGCATTATTTTATGTCATAAGCCAGCATAAGGAAAGGAAGGGAAACTCAACAGGTAGGGCTGAACAGAGACTAGAAGTGCCTTCCATACCAGCAGGGCCCATTTAGGCTAATTAACTGTTCCTGGAACTGAAGTCTATGATTCAACAAATTAATTTAAATACTTCTAAATTTGACACAGTGAATTCATGCCAGTCATCTCTTCAATACCAGGGAGGAAAAAAACCCTCATTTTAACACTACTTTTAGTACTACTTTTGCTAAAAGTGACCTTTGAATACTGGCACAGCTTTCCCAGAGAGACTGTGGAGTCTCCATCCTTGGAGACTTTCAAAAACCATCTGTCCATAGTCCTAAGCATAAGATTCCAGATGATCCTTCTTGAGGGGGCTTTGGACAAGATGACAGAGGCATCTTCCAAACTCAGCTGTTCTGTGATTCCATAATAAACGCTCTCAAAAGCACCTGACACTACATTTTAACATCATCTTGGTGTTTAGATTATCAAATCTAAGCTTAGAGAGAGATAATTCCTAGTTCAACTTTTAATTAACTATTTAATCAACAATTTAATAAAACATCTACCTCATGCATTTTCAGAAGTGTTCTATCATCATTAAATCCATCCACCTAGTCCAAGTCTTCTGTACTGTCATAGCCTTTAATTATCAATCAAGTTAGCTGTGATTCTCACCAAATTTCTGCATCTTTCAGCATTTTCTGATTCTCTCATCTCCTTTCCCTATACTGTTTTTTTATTTTAATGTCATAAACACATCCCTCAGCCTAGCAGTTTAACATCAACACTTTTTCTTACCAATACTTAGATCTTTTAACAAACCACTTCTATTTAATCACACGTAGCCCTTTTAACATCACACACTCAGCTGACAGTAGCCAGATATACCTTCTTATTTCTAAGATTTGTTTCAACTTTTTTGAAATAAAACTGAAGCTAGGGAAAATTTAGTAGGTCTGAAATACTGTAACTCTATTTTTTTAAAAAAATTAGTTTCAATCCATATCATGCTAAGATGTTTAAGTGACCTGAAGATGTGAAGTCACATCACATTAATACCGTATAGTATGCCACCCATAGATGCTATCAGTAATACTAACACCAGAACACCAATAAACATGCATTGTAAAAGCCACTGGGGTCAGTCAAGAGGTGTGATCAGTGATCAGAGTAAGTGGGATTTTTAATACCAGAAAAGAAGGCCTAGTATTGGCTGCTTAAATTTGTATTTGTATCCATTCAGACTATTTACAGAAGTTATCCTAGTGAAATCAATAAGCATGTTCACACTCAGAATATAAAAACAAACACAAGACAATTAAACAAAGTACACAATTTAGCGAAGACGCTATAAAAGATTTACTTTTACTATGAGTTTCCTTGAATAGTCTTTCAATACTTTTACACTGTCAATTTTGAAAGATTGGGGTTCGATGTAGTCAAGACATTAACTACCTGAGAGATCTTGGACAGTGAGCAAGGAGTCTGAATCCATTGCTTGAAAATGACATACAATTTCTAGATGAAATGTACAGTGCTTCTAAAAACTCTTGGGGAGCAAATTTGTAAGGGTACCCTGCTTCAAGATTTCATTTTTAAAGAATTTATTTATTGGAGAAAGAATCCCACCACAAAAATCTGTGTTCTATGTAAAAGCATTAATTTTGCGAAGAGTTAATAAATATGAAGTGCCTTACAATATCATTGTCAGTTACATATTTATTACAGCCACAAGTCAAAAAAAGACAAGATCTGGAAATAAAGTTGCTGAAAGAAACTTTAAGGAACCTTGATGTACCAAATTTCACCATAATAATAACATGGGTATCACATGAAATTTGTCTCTATCAATACTACAATTTGTCCTTGTGTTGTTGTTTGTTTTCTGTATTTCCACAAAAAAATACTTAGTAAAAGATCGTTCATTTATGCTCAGTATTAGTTATTAATAACCAATAAAGTACCACTTTTTAATATTTCTTATTTAATCAGAATCTACAAAAGAACTCCTATGAAGATGACTGATGTTAGGGCAGAACTGTTCAGCTCAAGAGAAAGTATTTTTAGAGCCAGCAATGATCTAAAATGTTTTTAATATCAGTCAGTCAGAAGTGAGAGTGTGGAGGTGTTTTCCCACTGTGGTGGGTTTTGGCTTTTTATTCAAGGAAATGCATAGCTGCATCAGAAGCCTAGGCACAGGCTGCCTTATTTATTTCCATCTCTGTGAAGACTCTCCAGCCCCCTCAAACACTAAATTTGTCAGAGAACATTGGTCAAAGGTCAATTACTCAATCAAAATCTTTAATTTAATCCAATTACAGGAAAAGGCAGCTTTTTAAATTAAGAGAACAATTCTTGTAGAAAGAACATTCTTTCTTCTGAACTTATCAACTGCTCATTTACATAAACCCTTTTCCCTAAAGAAAAAACAGTAATTGGAGAAAAAGCAAAAAGGATTGCTTGACACTGTTTCTCCTCATAGTAGAACCAGATTTTTTTTATTAGATTTTGCTTTTGCTATAGCAGTCAATTGGGAAAAAGGCCATTTCTCCAATAAATTTTTCAGAAACAAGGAATAGATATTTTGAAATAACATTAATTCAAAGCCTATCATATCTACTTTTCAACTTGATACGTATAAGAAACAAATTACAATGCACTTAGTACAGCACTACAATGGATGATCTTTCTATTTTTCAAATTCATTAGCTATTGTCAAACTTGGTTCAATAAATATTTTACCTGTTTAGCAGTATATCAAAGAAATTATATATGATGCAAACTATACTATAAATTCAAATGCTATACAATCATACATTCACACATCAGATGCCCAGCTAACCCTATTACTTCTCCAAAAATAAATTAAAACCAAAAAAAGCTACTGTCACAAATTAATAAATAGTCTAACCTAATAAAAATGTGAAACAAAAGTCAAAATTCAGTTCTTGGAATAAGCATTAGGTTTAATGCTTTCTGCTACAGGCTATATAGTAACTGGGCAAGACATGGAAGACAACTGCTATATTCCCTGACAAAGATGACTTCAGTAGGTACCATCTCAGACAAGACACAGCCTCAGAAAATCTGGACTGGGATAGCAGGCTGGATGTAGATACTTCACAGCAAGCAGATTCACATATTCAAATGTTTTAATCACTTTTTTTATTACTGACTACTACAAAATTAATGCAATGAAAGCAGTCCAGTGCACAGACTGATTACCAAAGTCATGTGGTAATGATCACTGTATGACTTTCACAGGCCTTGTAGTATTTTTTATTGCTAGTTCAGAACACAGTAGTCATGTATCTGCTGTAAACAGGCTGGCTAAAAGAAGGAAGTGGTTCAGGAATCGGTTCAGGAATCAATGAAAGCCCAGTGTGTTACTTTTCACTACAATTTCTAGAATACTGTAATTTGCACTCAACAGGGACTGCAAGTCTTGGGCTTCCATTTGAATTCCTTATAACAGCTCCTTAGCCAGAGAGAAGAGTGCATTACTATTAACCTGGAAAGCAGAAGTCTACTGATCACACCTGCTACCATTGCAGGGAGTCTCAAAACTCCCTCAGTTACCACCATAAGGAAGTAAGCTGAGAAATAGTTGATCAAGTAAGATTTCACATAAAGGCTTGCACAGATTTCACATAAAGGCTTGTAAAACATCCAAAACTGAATTTTCAAACATGCAGGCATGAACATGCTAGCTGCAACTGGTATGGGCTGGTTGTAAACCTTTGTAGCATTCAAGCTTCACAAAAGTGATTTGTTCTGATCATCTCTTCGCTAATGAGACACTGACAGAGAACTACCACAGAACCTGGTCACAGGCTCTGCAGATAAACTATTTAGATGAAGAAAAATGATATCTTGGAAGCCCAGAAAGATGAGAAGTTAAGATCAGAGATGCCTGGAGATAAATGCTGGGGAATTCCCTGGCACCACAGCCTGTAATGCCTGAGACTGCTAATTGCAACCATCTGGAAAACAGGTATTGACAAGACTTAGTCACATCCTTTCCCTTGCTGGGGAAGGAAAGTTGAGACCTCAGCAAACACACCACCAGGGTGAGGAACAAGTGAGGGACTCTGAGAAACAAGCAGGGGTATAGTTCTAATCTCCTTGATTCTTAAAACAAATGAGCAAAAATCCAAAACCAAATCAGTATCCTGATCCACAACAGGCTGTCATTTACTGTCTCCTCTGTGATTCCATCACACACATTTGTTGATGATCCAGCTACTTTGCACACTGTCTTTGATTAAGCAGATGAGAGATTTCCACTCATAGCAGAGAGCTCAGAGTCCTGGAAAACTGATGTAAAATGCCTGCTCCTTTGAGTTTGCTGTCCTGTGCACATGGCCACTCGAGTGTCCTCTCAGTCCAGAACAACACATTTATCTCTACCATAAACCAGGCAGAAAGAACCAAAAAAATATTCAGGTACATATAGTGATCTGTTCCTGACAACACAGAAGGGGATTTTTCACTTTGTGACAATCTGCATCTGGAGCAAAAGAAGACACTACACAAAGTCATATTTGAAGACAGCAAAAGAATTTTGGAACAAAGCTAGGAAGTGAAAGAGGCCTTGAGCCCCAGGAGAGGCTGAGGGAGATGAGGTTGCTCAGCCTGGAGAAGCTCACGGGAGACCTAATAACAAACTTCCAGTACCTGAGGGGGCCTATAGGAAGGCTGGAGATGGATGGTTTGCAAGGGCCTGTAGTGACAGGATGAGGGGCAATGGCTTTAAATTACAGAAAAGTAGATCTAGACTGGATGTTAGCAAAAAAAGTTCTTTACAATGAGGGTAGTGGAAAAATGGAACAAGTTGCCCCGGGGAGATAGTTGAGGCCTCATCCCTGGAGATACCCACAGCGAGGCTCTACAAGGCTCTGAGCAATCTGAAATAGTTGAGGATGTACCTGCTTACTGCAGGGGGGTTGGACTAGATGACCTTTAGAGGTCCCTTCCAACCCGAATTATTCTGTGATTCTATGAAAGACATATTGTTTATTAAAACACATACTTGAAAGGTCAAACTCTAAATCATTCATTAAATATAGGAATCTGTTGGGTTACAAGGAACCACTCATTTATTCTGGAGTTTACAGAAGGTCTAATAGAATCAAAGGGTATGGTTTGTGTGAATGTCAATGTGGAGGCCCAGATACTGTAGAAGAAATTATATCGTAGGCTTTGAAAGATTGACAAGCCATCCACCCTTAATAGCCATTCACTGAGCAAAAGGAAAAACTTTTCTGATACTCCACAACTATCACCAGCATCAGAAAAGACTCTAAAAAGCCACAGTCTGGACTGAAGGATCAACTCTTATTAGTAATACAAATGTTGCATTATTAGTAATGCAAATGTACCAATAAGATCTGTACAAGATCTTGGAGACAGACGTATATCAGTACTCTCCTAAGTATCTTAAAGACTGTCTGATGTAAAAGATCAGCTTCTGAAAACACAGCTACAGCCAGCTTCTCTTTATTTTTTTAAGTTATTATTGGTTTTCAGGAGGGAGTTACTTTGTGCTGACTTTGTTTTTAATATTAGGAGTGGCCCCTGCAGAAACCTGTACCCTGACTGCACTTAAAGTGACAGCACAAATTCAGGGACAGCACTGTCTCCATTTCCTGGCAGACACTGATGGAGACAGTTTTTCTTACTCACTTTTTAGATGAAATTTACAACTCCTAGTGAATCTTTATCCTCCTTTCCAACCAAAAAAACCACACACACAAATAAATCCTAGAACCCAATTCACATAAAGTATGGAGCTATGCTCCATAAGAAGATATTGCCCCACTGTGCAAATTCAAAGAAATAACCTCTACTAAATCCTACCCACACATATCAAGGCAGTAAATCCTCACTAGTCTTTCCAATGATTAGCAGGATAAAAGTATCAGAGCAGCACCAATTTGTGATGCATATAAAAAAGGAAAATAGCTAAAGGAAAGTATTGCTAGTGACTGGCAGATACACAACAGACAGTGAAATGCTTATATGAACTAGGAGAAAAGAAGAAAAAACAGAAGAAAAAACATCCCTAGGTATTTCAAGAATATGTCAAGACTAAGTGAATGATAAACACTTCAAAACCATTTTCATTTGTGTGTAACTTAATCCTCCCAAGGGAGACTATTTTCAGCGGAACTTTCACATACTTTTGCATCAGCTGATGCCTGATAAGCCTCCACAGGACACTCCACATACACTAAAGACAGTAGCTTAGAGGAGGTTTTTCCCATGGACATCAAGGCAGTTAATATACAAAACTTTTTATACACCTGCCTCATCTTACCTCTGTCCTGTACCTCTGCTTTCATTGAAGATGATGGCAACATTTTAGACCCTTAGTCTCTTGCTTGAGCAAACAATTGAAGTCACAGTCCTTCAGTTTACGTATCAAAAAGTTTCAAAGTCTGAGTGGTTCTTGCTACATGAAATGGATTATAATGTTTTTCAATGTTACCTTTCAAAAAGCTGCTAAAAATCTCTGCTTAATTTCACTAGACATTTCAATTTCTTTGGTTGTTTAGAGAAAGTTAGCATAATAAATGATTAAAAATGTATGGGTTTTAGAAGTTTATTACAGAAAACAATTGCTTATGTCTACTGACTACACAGTAGGGTCTTCCACAAATCACTGCAAGTATAAAATTAAATTCTCTAAATTACAAGATTAATTTAAATTTTTTTATCACAGTGCAGTAAAGAAAAATTCTGCATTGCATCCACCACAGTAATAAACCAACACATAATATTAAACAATAAAAGGTGATAACAATAATCAATACAGATTGATTACACTGGACTGAATACACTGGAGCCAGACGGTCAAGATTCTGGTTTAAACTCTTTATAGGAAGATGCATTTCACAATACATACTGATAAATCACATATAGCATTCCTACACAAATAGGAAGTAAAATGGAAAAGCAGTACCTCATAAATAAAACCACCAAACAAAATACACCTTACCTGAGTTATTCCACTGGGAGGGATCTTGTACAACTGCAGCTTCTGCTTCAATAGCTCAGGATCACTGTGGCGGAATGGGCACCCTGACAATAAAAAACAAGCAAGTTCACAAACAAAGCTGTTTACCCAGGAGTTAGCACAGTAAGGCACTCAAGAGACCAGCTAAGCTGTTCCTAATTGTCTAACAGCTTATTAATAAGAAAGTTAATTGCCCATGTGTATAATTGCTTGCTTTTTTTTTTTTTTTTTTTAATAATTACTCTGCTGCATGGCTACCAGGGCACCACAGGCTCAGGAGTTACATGAAATATCCCAGCATAAACAGGCTACAGTTCCCTTTCACTGATAGGAAAAGTTTTATCATTAGTTCCTTACTAACGATAGTGCTCGTACATTTAATAGGTGTGAAAGAAATAACAGGAAAATACAAGAAACTAGAGCCATCTAGTCTTTAATGCGTAGTCCTTTGTAAAAATAGTACTTTAGAGATACCTTAGAAAGTTCCACTGCCTCAAGTAAGAGTGGGTTGGGTTTTTTTGTCCCAGAATTAGTTTTGAGACTCACGGGAATTGTGGGCTTAGTACTAGAATAACAGTAGTGAAGCCAGTGCAGGTTTTTCATGTTTAGTCACATAGAAAGTACCCTTTAAGGTACCCTAGCAAACTTCAGAATTCTGTACAATTTAATTCCTGTCTCAAAACACCTCTAATTGTTCATTTCTTAAAGCTGGTATACATTTACAGCCTTCTAAAGAGAACAGTACAAGACAACTTAAAATTAAGTACATAATTTAAGAGACTACAAGAGGGAGTAACTTCTCTAGCCTAGGAAAGAGACTTCTGCTGATTTTAAGCCCCCCCCCCTTTTTTTTTTTTTATTTAGGAACTCACCATGATAATCCCCTTGACTTGGTGGATTGGACATGATAATCTTCATGCAGCTGTATGGGGTATAATCAGTTCTCTTTCCTTCTTTCCCATAGTTGTGGCGAATGCTGTAAGCATATCCTTTGTCAAACTAAATAGAAGCAAAAGGATAAATTCTTACACACTGTACCAGTGACCCTATGTGCTTTGCAAACAAAAATTTTGGGTAACAAAATTAATCTTCCAAACATATTCAATCTAAGAAAAATAAAAATTGAGCTGCTTGCTGACAGCTTTGATTTTTATATTACATGGACTTGTATATACACACATTTTACACACACATCACAAGACAAGTGAGTAACTGCATTGATTTAAGGTCTTTTCAGCTGATTTGGTAATTGCTTTAAAGATACCAAGATTTAAAAATCAAAATTTTGAGCCCCTCAATGTTAGTAAATGGAGAAAACACAGCAATTCAAAATCTTTCAGAAATGTCCATAAAATTATTGCTTTATCAGAGCAAAAAACAGAAATATCATATAGATTTCCTTAACTCAGGCTCACATTCTTATTCTCTCAAAGCATAATGCTTTATCTATACTTTCAACACTGAAATTTAATTCATTAGATTCTGAAATGGAGTATATTTCACCTGTAGAAAAGCGAAAGATTTCAGCAAATCTGCTTTGTCTACTGATAGACTACCAACTCCTTCCATAAAATGAAATCTTCTAAAGTAATACAGATGAAAAAACACATTAATCTTGGCAGCTGAGTACAGTGCTATCAATATATCATTTTAGATAAGTCCTGTGGAGAACATTCAGTGACTTCAGTTCATGTTATTTTATATATGGCTATAGGTGACATAAAATCTGTAGCAGATTCAGATAATTTAACATACAGATCCTGTGAAGTTGTGTTAGCTACATAAGACAACATGGAACATTTGCTCAAATACCATACTCTAGAGAAAAAACGAATAGGATAGGATAAAATAATGAAATATCATATGTAGAACTGCATGCCCTCAATTTCTCTTCTCAAAAAAGCTACAATAATACATATAGAACAGCTATGCTCTTGATCAATTAAAAATTTTAGCATTAATCCTGTGTTAAGTTCTGTGTCTGAATTAAATATAAACAACTCTCATAGGAATTTATGTTTTCTTCTCAAAAAGCACTTTAGTATCATTTATAACTCTGATATCTTACTAATATCAAACAATGTAATATACTGAGAAAAATCTGAGTGAACCTATTAAACTGAAGATAGAGCCTGTAATCCTACAGCCACCTAACCTCCCACCTCTGGAAGCTCTGGAACTTTTCCTCTTTTGCAAAAGATTAATGAAAGCATATTTCATTTGCTTAACAAAGGATATTTGATCAAGCAGTTAAATTAGATTAAATTAGGGGTTTCGTAAGGGAAAAGCAAATCTTGAATGCTTCAGGATGCATTGCTTAGTTTGCCTGAAAATTAACACCCCTCTTTAACAGCTCTGTAAACTAAAACCTTGAGCTGTAGTTCTCACATCACTTGCCTTAATGCCCACAGAAATTACTTTTGCTACCTAATTCATTATTTTATGCTGCTAAGAAGCAGCTCTTGCAGCAAACAGAAACAACAGCTACATAATAACACAACATGGCCTTGGGACAGGTTGGATATATTCTCATTGCTTTCCTGTAACCCTGGTTTGGATCTCAGAATTTTTGCAGTGGCAAATGGCAGAGGACAGTAACACAACTACATGGTGCAAGTCACCACATGTGCACTTAGATGCTTCACCAAGAACTTTCTCATCCTTGTGATTCAGTGTTTCTTATAGTAATTTATAAACAATTAGAGTGACTGTTGATTGGTTTTAAATTGTTTGAGAAAAAGTTTAACGACCTGTAAAGGTATTATTACAGTACATTCTAACTACAATTTACTATAAGGTTATCATGGCAAAAAATGTAAGTGGTCAATACTTAATTAAATATTAATACATATTAATAAATAATAATACAAACACAAAAAAATATTCTATTATCATAAAAAAGCTGGGTATGCACATACATCCAACAAGCCAAGGTGTCCAGGGTATGGTACCGAACATACTAATGATGTTCCTGGATATACAGGTGACACTGAGGCATTCTTAAACATTTTCTCCCTATAAGAATCAAAGCTCTTAGCACTGATTAGTGGGACTAAACCAGTGGTCCCAAGCCAGGATCAAGAAGGCTGCAGGCGAGTCCACTGTGCATGGATGAGTGCACTGTAGGCAAGGAACTTAAATTTTGCTTTTACATGGTATATTCATGTAAGTATCAGACTAATGCAGACTCATTTGCTTTGTAACTCTGTTTAATATATACTGCATTAGAAAGACTTCACTAGAAGACATGCAAGTTACAAATTAAGGTGTAAGTAAGGTATAAATAAAAAGGTATTAAAATGAGATATGTAAGCCATACATTTGCAACTGGTGTAGCCTAATATCAGATAGGAATTTAAGGAAATGCTACTTTCAATAAATTTGACATCTCATAAATGCATACAAGATCTTTGGATGTGGAATGAGGATGCATACATACCAAATGGACCATTTGGCAGGTACATGCTTTACTTTGAAGAAAAGCTTTGATCAAACAAAGCAGGGGAGGATGGATTGTGCGTGCCTCATAACTATCAGTTCAACACAACTGAAGACTATGTCAAAAGAGAACAATTACAAACAACATTGCCAAGGCATTCCAGCCACTGCAGAGCAATTAAAATGTCATCACTGAGAGTTACTTTACTTCCATCACTTCTTTGCAGATTAGCACCTGGAAACAGAACTTGGTCCTTCATGAATTTTGTTATCAATCCTGATATTCAGCATGTGTATTATGACAGAAAACAATCTGCTGATGGGTCTTCAGAGCCCCATGTGCTCAGTTTCAATCTTCTGCAAACCCTTCATGCTTCAGTTTAACTACTTTTGCATATACATGGAAGCTTTTATACATCTATTCCTCACAGTACTGGAAGATTTATGTATTTAAAGTCTAACAACTAAGCAAAATGACTGCAGTAATTTTGCCTAGCTTCTTAGCTGACCACCAGATGAGCTTCAACTCTGCAAAATGCAAAGAATTAATAGTTTAACACCTTTTGTTTTCAGCAGTCATTGGGTAATTCTCTGTCTAAGTGTTGAGCCTGTATGCACAAGAGCCTCAAATTCCTAAATTTATCACTCACACTTGCACATCTTGTGAAATAATTTGTTTGCTTTTTTACCATTTACTGGGCAGGAGCTCAAATCATTACTCTTGACACTGCTTAGCTGGCATATCTTTTTCCAAGCAATGCTTTTTTAAGCTTACTCTTACAGTAACCTCAATTTGGGGTTATCTTTTTCTAGATGGTGAGTAATAGTACCAAAAAATGAAAATCTGAGAGAAAGAATTACCATTCTAAGGCAAAAATCAGGTTTTGGGGGACAATTTTACCCACATCAGAAGTCCACTAACAAATTAATATACAATCTTACTGAAAATATTTGAGGTTTCATGCTGGTAGTACAGAGTATTACTGAAAATACAGAAGTGTACATTTCTTGTCATTTCAAATGAAAAAACTATACAAAGAAATAGTCATGTTTATGAACGATAATTGAGAGTTATAAGGAAATATGAAATTATAGCAAATAAATATTTTAGATGGTAATTAACACTGAAAAGGGGATGAGAACTTATCTTGTTTTCAAATATAAAAATATATTAAATCTTATTTTAAACAAGAATTAAAACAACGGAATTTGAATAGTAATATTTGACCATACTATAAAAGATAATCGTTCTATTCTTAAGTATCTATAAATTTACATTGGTACTTTCCATATAATAAATGAACACTCAATAAATCTGGATACTGTAAACATTTTTTTTTTCCTGTAGACAATTCTCTACAGTGTTCAGGAACTCTTAAGAATAAAAGTCTAATATTAGCAAAAAATATTGAATCTTTTACTATTTACTCCCCGACACACTCATCTAGAAAGTTTAATACAAGATGTCAAAACAAATCCAGTAATCAATTTCTAAACCAAGGAATCTTACTCAGTTTAGAAAAAAACCTCATGCTGCGCTTTTGGTATTCCATGAGCCACTGGTGCACCAATGTCTTTCAGATTTTTCTGCTGACGTTTTTCAGCATTTCTCACATTTGGAGCAGCTAAATGATGTAACTTCAATGTGTATCTTTCAGCAGAAGGCAAGCTGAAAGTTAATGGGGTTATTCATTTCACCAGAAGTGGCAGAGAGACTGTAAGACTCCCCAGAACACTCAATGGAGAAGGAGAGCACTGAAAGCATTTTCACTGAAAGAGATGCAAGACTGTTAACAAACTGCAAAGCAGACAGCAATTTGGCACGTGCCACAATAAAAAGTGACCAAGGAAGTTAAACAGAAGTAGAATAGTAACTAACTGTGCATCTATAGGAACGAGATTTAGGTCCAGACATCTCAATCCAGACGTCTCCCATTATTGTCAATGTAGGTCAATGCAATCAGAGGAGCCTGGGGAGAAATTCAATTTACCCTAACATAGGCACCTAGAGGCTCATTAAATAAATCATTCTCTAGGCACTATTGACTGTATAGGCTACATCTCTATTGATCACAATGGCAGCTTAGGATCTCAGTGTAAAGAACATGTATACCAAGGAGAAAAGAAATGCAGTCAGTCTGTATCAGAATTGGGAGAAAACTATACTTGTATGTATACCACTGCAGCACAGATTACAGGTTTTCAGAGAAGATGAAGACTGCCCAGGGACCCCTGCAAAGTCCATAACCTAAATTCTTACTGCTTACCCAAGCTCTACCAATACTCTTAAGAGGAGTGCTCTTATATGACGTTCTATAGTTTATTTGCACACGGTGAACACGTAAATGCATTTAGTGCCTTATGTGGATCATCATATACTGTGGCATTCAGTGTAACCAGAAAACAGTCCAGTTGTGACATCATGTGCAATTGTTATCATCTAACTCAACACTCTGGCATAGCAGGTTTCTTCATGCTAGTAAAAATAATTTTCTTCATAATTGTCTCAGCCATTCCAGGCAATCAAAATTATCAGGGCCTGTCTTTTATTAGGACTTTTGGCATTATAACAACAGACACATGCACAATCTACCACAGCAGCACCAGAAATTACTCCAAAGGAACAGGGCATATTAATCTGGCTCTCAAAGAGCACTGCTGCAGGTATGGGCTGTAATTCACTTGTGCTAGGGTTTCCCAAATTCAAAATTCTCTACAGGATACCAGTATTAATCTAATGAAGTCTGGTTCATTTTCCAGTATTTCAGCTCTACTTGGTACATCTGCCAGAAAGTAAAAAGATCTGAGCCAGTTTACTACACCAAGTGAAGTTCTCTGTCTACACATTGCTTTCAAAGAATAACCATCTCCTGATACAGTAGCTGTCATGTGCTCACTGAATTGTTTATATTTTACAGGCTGGTGAAACTATGCAGCATTCCTTAAGAATGCAATCTATAAGACAGAGATTGGAAGGTTTTGTATACTTTTTGGCCTACTTAAACCACAGAAGTGTTCTTACCTTTTAAAACAATGTACCCTGCATAGGGAGTTCACCTGAGCAATTTCCCCATCTTGACCAATTAGATATTATTGAATTACTTCCTTAATTTATTACAGCATCTCCTTGCAAGGACCCTTGTGGTGTTGCAGTGTTATTAAGAATGATTTCCAGGTTGTTATTTCTCAATCTATACTCTGATCAGGATGACATCTGAAGCCAAGTCCAGCATTAGATGACAAAAGGCACATAAGATTTAAAAAAAAGGCAAGCCTTCTCCATTGATCATGAGATCAAATAGTAAATTGCTGTTACCCTCAGGTTATAACATTCCACCAGCAAAGCAGTGCCCACTCATTAGAAATCTGACTGACCCAGTCTAGTCTGTAATGTGACATAGTAAAGTCCAAGAAATTCAATTTTACCCTAAACCTCCGATTTGCAGAAGTGTTAGCATCACTCTAAGGATCCAGAGGGCTGCAGAGCATCCTGTCAGCCAACCCAAGTAACAAAGTTACCAAAAATACAATATAACTGTAGCAAAAATACCCTGCCTTTCATTGAGCTATGGTTAAACTGCTTGGACAAAGATCAGTGTCAGACCAGAAGGATATTACATCTCAAAGCACATGGTGTCTCAAGATGCCAGCATATCCCCAGTATAAGCACAGATAAAAAATTAATTTTCTGAATAAGTGAATCGTTGGGAAAAATCAAATAAAAAAATCAATATAATCAAATAATTCAAATAAAACTACAAGGAGGGTGAGTATTTAATACTTTTAATCAGACTGATACATATTCTTTATGCCTACTTGTGAAATATGTGCACTTAGCTTTTTTGATGTAGACATAAAAGAATAACAAAAAGAAGGCATATACAAAACCATACGCAGCAATTTGCTGCCAATCTTTTTGAACACAGCGTGTAAGCAAATAAATAATTTTTTTAAAATCCGCAGAATTTCACTGGTATTATCCTAGTTTTAATGTCCCAAACCCAAATCCCATAAGTAGGTGAATTAAGGAAAAAAGTAGTAACCTATCTAATGTTGAAATACTTTATCATAGTAATGCCTCAATCAAACATTAAATTTCTGAAACAAATTCTGCACAGTACAAATAATGTACAAGAGGGCTGTCCTGTCTTTGAGATCCATTGAATCTCATGAATAAAGACATGTGGCAGAATGTTAAATCAATTCTGAATGTAAAAATACGCTTTTATTTATATTGAGCCTATGTGTTATATAACCAGAGTAAATGTTTGATACAATATGCTGCTTTTATGGATGTCTGAATATGAAATAGAGCCATGATACTGCCTGAATATAGACAGATGGAATATGCCTGCTATATGATGTTATAACTACATGGATATTACCAGAAGAGAAGGCAAAGTAAACAGGATTCTGGGTTTTGTTTTGGAAGTCAGCGTATACAATTATAGGAAATCTGGACATCTAAGAAAATAATTTTTAAATATTTCTTCTAACAACTATATCAAGATTAGTAAACTACTCTATCAAAACTTTTCTGTTCAAAAAGCATAGAAACACATCTGGGAAAGATCTACTATGTCATTCAGTTTGTCCTGGAAGATAATAAAAAGATACTGATTAATAGATTTGCATCTCAAAAACAGTTAACCCCCGTGTCAGAACTTGGAAAAATAGCTGAAAGTTTAAATATGTTACCAGTGGTGTGTGTGGCAACATACAGCAGATATTTTTCAGCAGATGGCTATGAAGAAAAAGCTGAATGGTTAAAAAGGTGTCACAGAATTATCAGAGTTGGAAGGGACCTCTAGAGATCATCCAGTCCAACGCTCCCACTAAACAGAGCCTGCTACAGACCATACTTAGTGACTCACAGATACTGCACCATGGCTTTTAACTTAGAAATTTGACACTGGGACAGGTAAATCCATCTATTACTTTTCTTAATACACCATGGACTGACTGCTGCTGTGATGGCTAATAAAACAGAAACCTCTTCTGACAAGTACATAGTTTTTCTGAGACAATAATTAAGTGCAAGTCTGACAAGTAGGTCAAAACTACAAGAGGAATCCTAGAAAATTAAAGGTCTGGCTTTAATATCCATTTTTATACACACAGTTCTAAAAAGATACTGAAGAATGGAAAGAAAACATGTTGTTGGAAATTAAGCAAGCCATCAGAGAGCAGATTCTGATCTAAATTAGTTTTAGTACAGGAAAGATACTTATTGCTTTTGTTCTTGTCAGTGCAAGAACCTTATCACTAACCTGCTCATATGCTAGATTACCAAATACAGATTTCAGTGCCTAATGAAAACTGATCCTACTTCTTTTTATAGTAGCTAATACAGTTAAGAAACATTACTAAAATGATGCTAGCACTGTAATTTATGTCCCTAAGACACACCACAGGCTGAAAGACTGTCCAAAATTTTCCTTTATAAGTCAGGTGATGAAAACAGAAAATCAGAAGGGCAGATACATTTTTAACACATTAAAAAAAAGATCAACAAAATAAAGTACTTTAAAGTGAATAACCATAGAAATATGCCACTGTAATCTTGGCTTCACAACAAAAACTGGAGATTTCCAGTCTTAATGTAATTGAGAAGTGGTGGCAACTGAAAAAGTATAGATTTCACTCTAGATTCCTAGAATATCTTTCTGCCCACACAATAACCTCCAAATATATCATAGTCTAAAATTATTTTGTTTTCTAGTACACCATCATCAGTTGTGGTCTATTTCAGTAACATCCATAAAAAATAGCATCCATAAAAAAGTATTATGAAAAATGTTTTTACAGCAGCTCCATTTCTTTAAGAAAGATTGCTTTAAGATTTTTAATCTATTACATAAAAATCTGCATTCTTAAAAAAATCTTTTAAAAACCAAGTTTTTGTTACAAAAGCATTGTCATATGAAAAATATAACATGGCAAATAACGAAACCAATTGTTCTTGATATACAGTAAGTTTAGATAACTTAAACCCTTATAGCAGAAGATTCACTGATATGCTGGTAAGTAATTTAAGGCCTGAGAAAATAAAGTTTCTGTGAGAAATACACAGAAACATGACTGAGTTTAATATGCTTCAACATCAGCTAAAGGCATAATTAAAACTACAACACTTTCTAAAACCTACATAATTATGCCCCAAAGACACTTTCTCTTTAGTAACCTTAACTGTACTGATAAACCAGTAACAACTCTGTGTTTAAAAGGTCATGCAGTAATTGTTTTAAAGTAAAATACATCCTTGCAAGGTAAAAGAGTAAAAAAGTACAGCTTCAGTTTGCTTTTATTCTTTCTAGTGCCCAGCAGGTAAAACAGGTAAAATATCTAATTCTAATTTACACACAATTCTAATACACACTGACAGAAAACAGTAACAAGTGAAGTTGCCTCTACCAAAAGATACAGGGAATTGATGCATCATTTACCACTGGGAGGAAAAAGAAACATGGCTAATTTTGGAAATATAAATAGATCAATTAAGTGATACTAAAAACCATCATTAAATTTGGGGGTTTGGAGTGAATATTTTTCCAGTTTTCCAGCTTTACCAGTGAATATTCTATCTGTAAATTTAAGTATCACCAAAGTTAAAGAGTTGAGTTCAATAGCATAACATTAGGCACCACTTCCCATGTATTACTGGTCTCGTTTCAGCTTTTAAAACTTCTGAACATAGTGCAAGCTATATATACAAAATATACACTCAAATGAGTGTGTGTGTATATATATATATATATATATATGTATACATACACACACATTTCTTTATATCAACTTGTAAATGAGCGGTACCTTTTCAGTGATGATTGCATACATTGCATATGCAAAGGAATGGTGAAAAAAAAATCATTACTTTCATCTTACTGTGCTGCAGTAAACAGTAGGACATTTCTATCATGTATCACAAAGATCATCTGATCTCACAGTCACATCTGATTCTTCATCATCTGACTTCTTATATGTCAACTGGAGCTCTGATGTGCCTTGTTTACTTGCCTAACTTAAAAAAAAAATAAAATAGACTAAAAGAGAAACAGGCACAGAACTATACTCCTTGCAGTAATGTCCTTAAATACACCATGCTATGTTATTTTAATGACAGCAATTCCATACTAGTATTTAACTGTAAGTCCTAACAAAAATCACCATCTGATGCAAACAACTTTTAACTATTTCAATTTGATCTCACTCTAATTAGATGGGAAGCAAACAACAACCTCTAGCTCTAATTAGATGAGCAAATCTTCTTCAGTCTCTCCAGAATGACTGTGTTCTCAACACTAAACAGAAGTAACACTGACAATGCTGATATTGACTTCTCTGTAGCCACAGGCCACTGTAAACACAGTTATATGTTTACAGGCATTACTAATACCCTATATATTTGATACACCAGTGAGGAATCTTATCCCAGCTCCTTCCTATGACTTAACAAAAATTAACAGGACTCTGCAGGGAGATAGTCACATTTGATCACAGAATCATTTAGATAGAAAAGATCTTTTAAGATCACCACGCAGAACTGCAAATTTAACACTGGTGTACTTGAATACACCACTAAACTGTGTGTCACACTTCTTGGAATACAATCAAATGTAACTCCTGGGAGAGTGCTTTCTCAGTTCTCCCACTTCCAGAAGTCATTGCAAATCTGTTTCCCACTGCTCTGCTCAATAGGTATACAAAACAAAATGAAGAAATCAAACCATGCAGATCAGTGCTCCCCAGGAGAACGGAACAGAATGCTAACAAACATAGATGAATGTGCACAGGACATGAAGCACACAAAGAAAAAGTCAAACCTTTATACACAGATTTAATTAAAATAATTTATGTTAGAAAGAATCTTGTGTAGACTTAACATAGGAACTGTGATACACTTACTGCCAAAAATAACCCAATTTTAATGGCAATTAAAGGTTAATTCCATTCAGCTAAACAGTTACCTGGACTACAGTTCCTGGACACAGGAGAGAGGTTTTGCAAGAAATTTCTGATTTTCAGGCTCAGCTCTAACAATTCATATAGAATCAAATGGGGAAGAATAGCTGTCCACAGCCTAAGTCCTCAGAATTTTCAATTGAGTCCAACAGCTCCTCACTGATTTTTATTAGCAAATTACCATAGAAAATGAAAGAATAAATCTTTTTCCAGCTACAACCAACAAAGCAGCTGTACTGATTCAGCTTGACTCAGATGCAACAGCTAGCCATGCATTCGTGGCTTCAAGTCATGCTTTTAATTTTCATGCCCAGTTTTATAAATTTCAGACTGTAAACAAAAATCGTGCAGAACATTTCTTCTGCATCTTGTTTATTAAAATACAGAATGAACTTCAGACTATCAGCCAAGATCACAACAACTAATCAATCTCAGCAGCAATTTCCCTTGACATGAATATCACCTTCAACAACAGTTATGTCACCTTTGAATAATGCCCATTAAACTCCAGACTTCAATTTATATGTAAAAAAAGCCCAGTAAGGAAGCCATATGATAGGATTATCTTCTGATGACTGGTTCACTGCCATAAAGGTGATTTCTGGGATCCAACATGACTTGAGTTCAGACTATGAACATTTTTAATTTGGTGTTGAGCGTGTCACTGTGGCAAAGGCTGTTCAAGTTACAGCTACCAGCATCTTGGCTGAGCCACTTCACAGTTTACACAAATACTTGTAAAGCTATTCAGAGGAATGCTGCAAATGGACTACACTAAAAAAGGAAAAAGAAAAACAAACAAACAAGACAAACTCTAACCCAAAACCACAAAAAGGAATTCAAGAGTAGTAAAATCTCAAAGTCCTGTTCTTTAGTCTTCGGAGTTAAAATTCAAATTAGATACTAATTTTTACTTCAAGGGTACATTCATGGGATACACTCGGACTACTTGCTGTCTTGAAACCCCCATAACAATTGCAGACTACTGGGCTTTTCCTACAAACTTGCATTTTAAAAAGTTTAATGTAAATTCAATAGCAAGTTTGGAAATCAAAATGAATCATGTAAATGAAAATGCATTTTCATGTTTCTTTTGACAATTGTATAGCTTTTAGACTGCTATTAAAGCAATTTCAAGAGCTAGCTTTGTTTGCAGAATAAATAAATAAATAACATTTGAAAACATATCATTAAAGAATTTTTACTTTCTCTATGCTCTGTTATACTAGGCAACTACAGCCATTCAACACATAATAATGTTATGAATAAAATGTCATTTTGTCTAGACAGAATAAAAGTGATTCACTCAAAAGTTCTGAAATTCTCTTGTCCTACCTCACAATAAATAGAGCATGAAATGATAATTTCGAAATAACGAAAGAGAAATACAGTAAGTGGTTCTACTGAAGCTAATTTTTCTAGTCACTGGCAGAAGGAAAAATGTTGTATTTCATTTTATGATAAGTTTAACATAAAAACACAGTTAATCAAAAACTTCACTATCTAGTCCCATGATAACTGATGAAAGGTCAATATGCTTAACTGTTTTAATACTTTGTTACCACTGCATAATCTTGAACTTCCACAAAATTCAGGATTTTACAGGTAATATATGCTGCACTCTTATTACCTTTTTTATAACCTAGAAGAGAGCAAACATTTTCTTAAAGTTATATAGTAGCTGTTATACATCTATGGAGAACTCAAGCTGGGCAAACTATTTGCATTAAAGCACCACTGACATACAATTGAAACAAGATCAGATTTTAATCTGTACAGAGGAATTTCAATTATATTCACACCTTAATCTCTTATGTGTTAAATATTGTGGCTTGCTGTTCAAGTGGTCATTCTAGGCTGCAGATTTGTAAAGCGTAAATAATTCAAGAATAAAAGCAGCAAATAATATTTAATTAGAAAATTTTCTTTAAAAATGTAACAGAATAAGATCCTTTTCTGATTTACAAATCAAAGTATGTTCCCAAAAAGTAAGCAACATTACCCAACATAAGGAGGGTGAGTAAAAAAAAGAACTGCCTGCAAATCAACCCCCAAATCTCAAACAAATGAGAAGATAAAATACTAAAACCAAATGTAGCCCACTGACTAAAGAGAAAATATTCCTCGGGATTTAATGAGATGGAAGTTATTTTAAAGAATCACCATACCATCCATGCATCATAAATTGCACTAGTTGTGCATGGTTAATGGCACTGCCCTGCAGATTATCAAGTGCCTATTTCTGTTTTCATTTAAATACACAAGAGGTTTTTTTCTAGAATGATTATATAAACCTCCATAGCATTATAGAATACGCTCTTTTATCTACGTCTACCCATTATATTTGTTTATTCCTCATGATTTTGTCTCCCCCTAGTGACCAACCCTCACAAAAACATACTTCTACCTGTGCTCAGAACCACAAGATAATTTCAAGCTGGAAAGGACCTCAGAAGGTCTTAAGTCCAAGCATTCTGGTTGACCCTGGTAGAATCATTCATCGTTAGCTCTTCCATTTAAGATAAAGTTTCAATCCTGAATCCAGAACCAAGAACCTCCTAAAATCAACTGGAAATTAAAGAGGCAGGAAAATCTAATCACTGGAACCATCTCACTGGGATGAATCTTCATTCCAGAGTTCCATCGTTTCTTAATGGAGTAGGAGATTTATTCCTTTGCATTCTAGTGCAGTAGTAAGTTGTCTGTCCTCAGTTTGATAAATGATCACCATGTGTGAAGGAAACATCTAGAATATATCAGTAACCATCTGAAGCTCAAAAACTTAAATGCGAAGGATTTGCTCCTTTAGCAATCACTGACTCTGAGCAAAGTTCAATCTGAGTAAACTTTTCCTTCTTCCAGGAAAATGTCTATCATGAGGGCCTTCAGTAGTGAGAAGGGATGAAGATAAAGAGTCATAAAACTCTGATAGGTCATTGCCACTTGTGATCAACTGCTACAGAAAACAATAAGCCATACAAAACTGCAGTAAGATGATCTGGAAAACTACATCAGAAAGAACAAGAGGCTTCACTAGCCTGAATGCCAACATATTGCCCAGAAAAGAGCCCTTAAACACAGCAAATAAAGAGCCATATTCTGCTCTCAGGAAAAAGCCAGAATGACAAGAAAGCTGTTTTGTCATCACAATAATTTTGTAAATAGGGTAACACTTATGTTTTGGAGATTTACTTAAACAAACAAACAAATTCTTGCAGAATTTTCAGACTTCAGTATCGTATGCAACCATAATAAAAATCAGACCAACATCACACTGCAGTATCAAAGAAATTACTTTTAAACACGTGAGCATTAACACCACCTCCTCTGTAAAATGCAGTAAATAATCAGAGAGCCAGAAGAGAGCATTTTGTACCCAGTGTCCACAATAGACTGGTAAAAATGAAGAATATGTATCATGAATATACATGTAGCAAAGGAAAGTAGAAAGAGATGCATTGCCTTAGAGTCACCTATCTGTATCAAAACCTTGATTCCAGCTAAAGAAGTAACTGAAAAATGCCTTAAAGAAAGTGATCCAGCTTTCGTTTCTTTCCTTTGTTCTGAACGCCACATCATCTTTCCAAGCCTCAGATTTCACAGGCACATCCTAATCATACAAACAGATCTGAGAACAATGACAGCCAAGTTATGATCTCCACTATAACAGGACTTTATTTACGACTATCACTATCAACTGTCAACTATTAACTGTACTGTAATTATTTAATTTGGCTTGATCGTTTTATTTATTTCTTGTTTTCAAAAGCATATTGGAATTACCTCATTCTTTTTTAGGGTGAAGGAAAGGAGTTAATTTTTTAAGCAACAAGATGTGGAAGAATCTATGGGAATCAATATCCATTTAAAATAAGATTACATTTTATAGAAAAAAAACAACCCAGCCTTAAAATAACACTGAGGTTATGAAGTCAACTGGCATAGCCATTCACTCAGAATGAACACACCTACCATCATTTGTCTGCTGATTCTATCATCTCAGCAACAATAATTTACTGTTTAGGCACTCTTGGATTAGCAATTTGCAAAGCAATTTTTATTATGGTGCCTAAAGAAACAATAATATTTTATTTTCTGCATTTGTCTCTGTTGTGAACTTGCTAGTAAGTGATGATTTCTCCCCTCAACAGAGCACCTCTGCCAGTTTTCATGCTTTCTTTGAAACACTACTTGATTTTTTTCACTGAATACATGGTTTCACACTTAATTGCCAACACACTTCACATATTCCTCTCTAAAATATTGTTTCTTAAAACCTTTTCTACTGTGCTTTCACCAATGAAAGCTGGGATATGTCCACATCAGTGATTGAGATCACAGGAGATCTTTTTGGTGAAAAATTTCCTTGTGCCTAGTGGTAGGTACTCCAGTGTGCCACTGAGGTGTTCAAAGTAACTTTCTTCCTGCTGAAAACTGAGGCTGTTTGCCAAGAATTTTTAGGATTAAGAACTGGTGTAAATGTTGCAGCCATTAAAGAGGAATGTAAACACACAATTATGAAACCATAACCATCTACAGCAAATTGAACATTTCCTCATTGCAATACACCAGTCAGAAATGAGTAATTTAACCTTAGCCTTTAGCAAATACCATGCATGTATCTTCACAAGGCTCCAGTAAGACAAAACAGTATAATTATCTCCACTCTACAGGCAAGGAACAATGGCATAAGTGTTAGAAAATAAATATGTCAAAAGAGGAAAATACCAGTAAGAATTGTATTAACCTTCATTTTTTCAGAACATTAAACATTAAATGACATTTTACTGGCCACTGACTTCAATTACAGGTGTGAAAAATCAGTTGTTTTTTTTATCCCAATCTGAAGCTACGTATCCAGAACTCGGGACAAATGAAAAATTACATGGAAATAGCAGCCTGCTTGTGAAAAATGCAGTAACAACAACCCCTTGCTTCATTTACAACATCCTTTCTAACTTTTGAAGCTAAATACAGGAGCACAAAAGTTTATTTCTACAGCTTACCAACAGAGATGCTATAGAAAGAAACTGATAACCCTGCAACTGAAAATAGTACCCAAGGTGCACACATGTCTTCATACATGTGCATACACCTACAATCAAAGCATGCATAGGTGGAATTGGACCTGTTTCCACAACATTTTTTAAAACAGTACTAATAATAAATATTCACATTGTTATTGTTTCTGATAGCTTGTTTTAAGCATGGGAAAATAAAAATGAAAAGTCTGCATTTTTCTGAACTTAGCCAGCAATTAATTGGCATTCAACTGCAAAATTTAAGTAATTACTTCAATTCAAATCTTTTCTTGAAAGCTTCGTAAGAGAATGCACTTTGGATTTCTTTTTTAGCAAAATACTTACCTTCTCTTAAATTATATCCTATTTATGCAGCTAGACTTAGAGGTTTAGGTACTCATTCAAATCATACCTTTAAACACCTTTACCATTTGCAAAAGATCTGCAGACCAGTTCATTGATCTATCTGCCAGGAGTTGAAAGAGACATACATACCTTAATTCATTGTAACCAGCATTACTTTTGCCCTGTATCTTGTCTAAATAGTCATGTCCCAGAGATGTTAAGCTAACAGAAGATTGCCAAACACTCCAAAATACTTCCAAGTGTTCTGAACAGCTGAGATCTCACAAAATTAAATGCAAAGTATCACAGTCCAAACAAAACTGACATAAGGTCTGAAACATCTGCTTTAACAAATACCACAGGCCAGGCAGAGATGGATGAGAGAGGACATCTGCTTGACTGTACCTCGGCTATTCAAGGAAAGGAGCAGTTCACACACCTCCAAAAGTTAGCAAACATTTTTCATACTCAGAGTGACAACACACGTATGTCACACTTCCCTCAATCACAATACTCTCAAAAAGTATTAGCAAGGGTTAGGCCAACGACTATCATGCCAATAGTATGCCCACTGAGCAGTAACAGCAATTTCTCCCTACTTCCTTGGACATATTCTTCTTTGTTCACCTCCAGTTTCTTTTCTTCTTAGACTGTAAATTAGTTAAGGCAAGCCCACCTCACTCATAGCTGTCCAGCTGGCATTCTTTAATTAACCAACAAAAAAGGCTAACCCTGCCTCTCATATAGTTTGTGGTCAATTACCTACTTGGTGAATTAATTTAGTCATATAGTACATATATTTCATAAAGGACACTGGTTTCCTATTCATTTGGTGGTAAAATAAGATTTTTCTAATCCTCATCTGTAAAAGCTTCTTTGTTGATTACATTTTTTTCCCCATTCTTCAGGTGAATGACCAAGAAAATCAATAAAATGAAAAAGAGAAAAGCAGTCCCCACCTTTGAAGATATTACTGTGCCTTTTGCTCAGTTATCTACTTTAAGCCGCATCTACTCAAATACATAGCACAATGTATGCATTAACAGCATTGTCATGTTCAGGAATTTATCATTTGTTGAACTACCTTGTCTGGATCCACTTTTCCTCTGATAAATTCTTTCTTCCAAAATTCCAGTGCCTGTTCCAGAGTCAAGCCAATGCCTTTTAAGAACAGCCCATACTGCATGCGGCCCCCATGACGGAGATGGTGGTTATCACGGAGGGCTCTGTGCAACTGACGCATGCAAAGAGGGAATGACTTCACAGACAGCTGTCAAGAGAAAAATTTGTAGGGCATATGCTTACTGTGATTATTAATTAACTCCACTTGAAAATGCCAACAGCTGGAAGAAAAGATATGCATGTGCAGAGTGCAATGGAACTGATGATAACACGAGTGTGTCCATAAGCCACCAGATCCAATAATGATCTAAAGAACAAAATCCAAAGGACACAGTAATATAGGTGGTAGCATCAGAGCAGTTTCAGCTACCAAGTAACATACATTTAACTACTGTCAGCAAAAATATATCCCTAGTTCTATTACAATGTTTCTCCCTTCTTCCTCATGGAATGGTAAAATCAGGTTTGTTAAAGTTTTGGGAGGTTGAGCGAGGAGATCGGGTTTCTTTAAACATCTTTGATAAACTACAAGAAGGAGTAAAATCCATTGCAACTGATCTGCAGGTTTTTTACCCTGAAGAATACTATGTCTTGTAAAGAAAGATCTGAGATTAAAAAAAAAAAAAAATTAACATCCAAATTTATTTGGGCTTTGCATTTTTATGTTTAACATCTGAGTCATGCCATGGAACTCAGTAGCAAAGAAACACTGTCATGCTTAAATGGAACACTGAAAATACAAACTATTTCTAAAGTTCAGATACAGGAGTTGTAATGTATTTTAAATTGTTCGTGCATCATTGGTGCAGTTTTAACATTTATTTTATTTACCTCCTTGTTTTGAAAAACCCTTCTGTATATCTAAAGTCTAAAAAAAAGTAATATAAAAAAGACTAATATTACAATAATCATACACCAAACATTATGGATTGCAAAACTACAAAAGACATTTTTCTTAAACTCTGTTTGTAACTACATTATGTATTTATGAAAGTACACAAAATGAAGCAACAAATTAAGCAATTCATTACAGTTCATGCCTAAATCCTGATTAGTTGCATTTTCAGTTAATTCTACTCTAGTTTAAACTTTATCAGAATTTCATTCAAGTAGTTCTCAAGAGTTAAAGCACGAATAACAAAAAAAAAAAAAGAGAAATGTTGTCTGTACACAGAGTACTTGAATTTAAAGGGTTAAAGATCAACACACAATATAGCACAATAAAGGCAGAAGACTTACAGAATCAATCTGTTCTAGAGAAATTTTTCCAGTGTTCTTTTGCACGCTGTAATCTGGGCCAACGTAAGAATGGCTGAAAAACAAAGCATCATTTAAAATGTTAAAAAAATACTACTCTTAAGTTTAAAAACTCATAAAACAGAAATCTAGTCCAACACCCTCTTCAAAAGAGTCAACTACAGCAGGTTGTTTTTGCATCTCATCTAGCTGGGTTTTGACCATCTGCAAGTACAGAGACTTCATAACCTTCTGAGTGACATGTTCCAATGCTGGACTCACCTGGCAGTGAAAAAGTTATTATGCAAAAGTGAAATTGCCTGTATATTAGTTTGCTCCCATTCCCTCCTGGCCTATCATTGGATATCACTGAGAAGTTCTGCTATCCTTTATTCCCCCTTATTAGACACCTCTTTATACATGTGTCCCCATGCCCCCCTGAAATTTATCTCCTCCAGGCTGAACAATCTCATCCTCTCCTCACACATACTGGGGAGCTCAGAACTGAACACAGCTCTCCAGATGTGGCCCCACCAGTGCTGAGCAGGAGGGAAGAATCTCCTCCCTCAGCCAGCTGGGAATATTTCTTCCTAATGCCACCCAAGAGACTGTTGGCTTCTTTTGCTTCAAGGCTACACTGGTAGCTCGTAGTCAACTTATTGACCACCAGAACCCCAAGGTCCTCTTCTGCAAGCCCGTTTCACAGGTGTTCAGCACTAAGCCTATACTGGTACATGAGTTTATTCCTCCCCAGATCCAGAGCTTGGAATTTCCCTTTGTTTAACCATAGCATTCCTGTCAGCCCAGCCAAACTCAAGAGTTGACAGTACAGCAGGCAGTAAAGCAAAAAAAGGGGCCTTGGATGTAGCATATTGGTCCAAAAATCAGGTTGCAAAGTCTAGGTAAGAAAAAAATTTCTTTGTGCGAGAGGGATTTTGCAACTAACTTACAAAAATCATTTCTTAATTCTTTTGAAGGGACAAAAAGGTTAACTCGAGAATAAAAGGATTTAGCTAGATGATGATAGTAGGGGCTAAAGATTGTTTTCTGACATTTCAATACTGTAAAGTTTGAAAACCATAAAGATAAAAGTTGATTTTACTACACTGCAAATAGCTTGTTTAATTATACATGCATTGATTCATTCTTTAGTCTTATTTCTAGTACACACTGGAGCACTAGGCAAGCTTATTGTATTTAATAGATTTTTTTTTTTCATTACACAACAATGGATAAATAATTAAAAGTATTTGAGCTGTGTATGTCTATTACTACTGATCCTACTAAAATGATATCTAAATTTCCTTGTAGAACCAGATCTGCATAATTTTACTTGGGCAAACTACAAACAAAACCAAACAACAACAAAAATCACAGTCCAAAATTATTCCAGTCCAAGCATATAACAACAGAAAACAGCTTAGGCAACTTCAATTGTTTTTTTGAAAACACAAATTTTAAAAATTACTATTCAGCCAATTATGATAACCTGGGACAAGTGCTGGTAGCTTCTTAAGCTGCTCTACCATAACCACTTTACATCATCTACTTGTATCCTATAGCATTTATTTTTTTAAAAATTGCTAAGCTTAAGTATAAGTATTTTTAAAAATTGCTAAGCTTAAGAAAACCACTTCTTCCTAGCATTCGTAGAAAGGATTGGCCTGAGGAGGTCTAAAGAGAAGACATAAAAGTTTTCCTTTACAATAAGTGAAACAGAATAAGACTTCAGAAGTTACTGCTAAAAAGAGAACATACTCTCTGAATTTTGCTGACCATTACATCTGGATTTGGTAGAAAACTTTACTGCAAGGACATAAAACTCAAGTGTCAAGAGGAGGGCATGAGGGAGAAAAGAAGAAATTCTACTTTTCAGACTCTGAAAAATTCAAATATTCCCATCATGGCAAGCAAACAGGAAAAGTTTTCCATAACTATTTCCTTATTTTTACATTATGCCGTGGTTTGGGCCAGGATAAAGGTAATTTTCAGTCTTGTACTTTTGCTTTCAGCTAAGTCTCTTGTAAGTAGCTGCACTTGCTGAAATTAACAGCAAGTTTCTCAGCCAGTGTCTGCTTCTAGGACTGATAATGCTCGATGTTTACAGTTACAGCTAGAGACTGGTATGCAGAGCCAAGGACACTGCTCAGCTCTGAGGAACATTTTGCCCTCCAGAAGGAGAAAAGGAGTAAAGAGGTCACACCTGCAAACCCTCCTTTAGGGAAGAACAGACAAGATAAATGACCAAAATTGACCAGAGTATTCCATCCAATCCATGTCATACTCAGTATAAATTTGAGAAGGAAGGGGTTTGACCCTCATGATCCCTCAAATTTATACTTGCACTACGTCAGTATTTCCAAGAACAGAATCTATGTTTTTCAAGTAAGCAGCTGTAGGACTGTTCTGATAAGTACTGTGTTATTCACAGATGTGTCAGTATAGCATGAGAATTAGTGAGGATATGAAAGGCATTCTGAGGTGTTGAGGATAGTAAATGGCACCAGTCTATTAAGGTGTGAATCCTTCCTGACTTGCTTGTGAGATAACCATAAGTGAGAAGGAATGTGAACACATCTGCATGAGTACATGAACTACCATTTCAAGACACAATTAACAGAATCACATAAGAGTTGGTTCTAAAGGATGTTAGAAGACCATTTAGTCCTGCACCCCACTTTAAGTGGGAGTACTGCCAACTGCAGTCAGGTGAACTATGGCTTTTTTTAGCTGAATTCTAAAAAAACCCACAAATCGAGATTCCACATCTCAAGGCAATCTGCTGTACTACCATCCTAGCACAGACATTTTCCTAATGTCCAATTTAAACTTCCCAAGCTGCTATATGTGACCACTGTCATTTGTTACATCTCCCAGCACAATCAAGAATTCCAATGCTATGAAGTTTGACCAAATAGCAGCCTACAACCGTTTGAAGACCATTCTCTTTACCAGAATAAATAAAGTCAGCTCAACTTCTCCTTATAATTCATGTACAGGCACAATCCTATGGTATTTTGATGGTATTACATAAAGCATTTTTTGTCAATCTTTTAGGTTAGCTGAAATAATTGCTAAGCAGTAGTGCTAGGACCTTGTAATTGCGTCCAAGGTGAAATTGGATGAAAGCCCATATAAGCATCTTCGAAAGTACAAGTTGCAGAAATGTTCCTCTCATGGATTTAGAAATTAAATTTCAATTAAATTGCTAAAGTTTTACCAATTTAAATCTCCTTGCAGCTTACTGGGAGCACGTGAAATCCCTAAGCACAATCTTGTGTCAATTATTCTAACATTTTTACACATTATGTTCATTTAATAAAATGGGCATGAATTAATTTATCTATGAAGACTAAAACCAGAGTAAAATGACCTTTTCCGAGGAGCGGTTAATTTAAAAGTCACAAGCAGATGTGAATAGCTGCCAAAAAAATGTGTGGGATGTTAACAACCAAGCACTGCTTTGTAACCTTCAAATGTGTGCTCTTTTCACACGTTTCTATCCAAACTTTTGCTCCCCTGATAAAGCTCTATTGACATATGCCTAGAACAAATACTGCTGCAAGAACTCACATAATGGCAGTAGAGAAAAGCCTACAGATAACTAATAGTCCTCTTTCTTACAAGTGAGATGAAGCAAAAATGAATCACAGACTCACAGAAAAAAGTAACAGAGAAGACCTACTTGGTCATCTGTTCACTGCCAGAGTTTGTTTTTCAAGTCATAAGGTTTGATGCATTTTTTCTATTTTAGAGGAACTTCCAAAACGGCAACTTGGAAGCAATTTTTTAAACTGTTCCACTTACATAGATGCACAGCATACATCAAAAGAAATTTCAAATTTCTCAGTAATTACTCCTAGAGAGCACAATATATAAAAAGTAAGCATAATGCTCTTTAGCTTCAAATGGAGAAAGGTATTAGGCACATTTTTTAAAATCCCAGTAAGAGGTATGGTAATAAAAACATGGAAGTTTATTAACATTCAGAAGGAACTCCATACCATCTACAAAACAGTTACACTGCAATATTTATTTCATTCAGTGCTCTTGAACAATTTTCAGTCATGTGTAAATAAGTAGATACACAATGAAAGCTATTTCTCCTATTCAGATTTGCACAAAAATTAGTAAAAGATTGAAATGGTTCCTAGGTAATAAAAACTGGAATAATTTTAGATAAAAATAAAGTGTCAAATTTTGGGTACAGATACCTCAAGCAGTAGAGCACCACAGGAAATACAGAGCATGCTAACTAGACCTGCATCCAATTTTCCATGCAGCGCTGCCATGCTGGAGCCTCACCCCTTCCATTTCTAATTCATCCAACATCATTTTGGTAATTTTAATGCAAAGTTCTGTGTTCAAAAACAGAGCTTTAATTACTGATATTCAAGTAAAATTCTATCCTTAGACATATTACTATTGCACTTATTATAAAGAAGTTTCATAAAAGGTACAAACATTTTCTTGTTACATAAAAGCAGCACCAGCTCTGTAAATTATCTTTCATGCCATTTAGAAAGTTTATGTTAATTTGAAAGGATATTTTTCTTTTCCAGGAGGGTTTTTTCCCAGTCAAAGCTAATCACACAGAGGAGGTGTCTGAAAAAAACCTGTACTACAACATTCTACTGATACAATTATTATAATCTGTATTAAAGAATGCACTTAGGCTTTCAGTTTATGCTACCTGAGATGATTAAGCAGAGGTTGTAGTCTCTCATCAGACTGTATGGAAGGCAGAGATCGTGCTGTCAACTAGAAGAAAACAGAAGTCCAATTAATAAAATATCAGCTTCAAAAAAACATATAACACAAAGCAGGAATGATATAACAAATCAGTTGGCACTGCTAAAACTTTACACAACATTGGATAAGACATACTTCACCCAATTGAAAGGATAACTAAGGTACAAGCTTAGAGTACCTGAATTTAGCAGAAATATTTACAAGTTAACAAAATCAATCAGTAAAAAAACCTAAAATTACAATATTATTTGAATCAAATAGCAAGACATCATGAAAGCAATACACCAAACATACTTTAACTAGAAGTCACAATCTACCTAGACAGCTTTCTAGCAGTCATGTAATCTAAATACAATAGATTGAGCTATATAATATACAATTTACTTTTTAATAGAAAAAAATACATAATACTTAGCACTATTTGACTATAATACTTAACAGGAGCAAAAAGAATAAATAAACTAAAACTGAGATGACAGCTTTGGTCCAACTTCATACTAGCTTTAGTAGCAGAGTCATCATCTCTGTTTCCAAAGTCTGACAAAATTCAGCAACATTTTCAAGCAACCTTGTAGAAAAAGAGCTGGCTGAGGTTTTTTCTGAGGTGTTTTTTTTGGCAAAGGAATAGGACATCATCATATGGTATGAAGAAGGTAACAATTTGAGAATGCAGAAAACATGCAGTGGTTGGAAAATGACATTAGAATATTAGAACTACTTAATACTTAACAGTGGTGCTTCAAACAATAATGAAGGTAAAAGGATGACAATTTATAGGTTGATGGCTAAGAAATTATCTGTTTTTCTTTCCCTTGCACAAACACAAGACTGGCACATGAAATTGCAAGTTATGAGAAATTTACAATAAACCTTAGAACAAGTTAACTTGACACAAAGCCAAGTGGCAAAGTTATGCAACAGCTCCAAATGCTGTCAGGAAGGCAATGACATTTTTATACATAGCAATTAAAAACAAGATTATCATGGCTCAATTAACTTGTCTCAATTTTTTAGGTGTGCATAAAGTTCTTGCTTTTGAGGCTATCGTGTGAAAGTTATTTGCTCTCCAAGTGTTTTTCTGCTGAAAAAAAGTAAGAATTTTCATCTTTACAGATTTTACTTTTTATAAGAGATACCCTACTTGCCTGTATTACAGAAGAAAATTTTAATATGCTGTTGGATCATTTGCTAAACACACTTTAAAAATATAAAACAAAACCTACACGTTATGTTGGATATCATTGAGAAATGACGTGGGAGGCTTAGAAAGAATGCATAGAAAGATGCATTTTGTGGCAAAGGCTACTTTTATTTGTGGCAAGCTACTGAATTACTCTAACCCCTCTCTACAATTTCCCAGAAAAAATAAAGTTTCTTCAGGAGGGTGCATTTGAAAACCTAAAATTTACAAGAGTATTTCCTTATCAACTGACAAATGCTGTTCCTATGTATATCCACAATCTGTGATTTGCCTCTAGGTGATTCTTTGAGTCCAAGTTTTGTTTTTTAATATCCTAAAACTACCTGTGCTGCCATTCATGCTATTTCTTTCATATTTTAATGGGCACAGTACAAGAAGGCATAGCATGGTTTTGCCTTCTCAGCTCTTCTGAAACCCAGACAGGCAGGATTGCATCATAGGGGCCTCATATTTAAAAGAGAGGGTGAGTATGAATATGTCTAGGAATGGGGCATCTCAAAGAAATGCTCAGTCCCTGGAAAGTTACCTTGCTTTTACCACTAATAAATTCTTCCTCCATAAGTCCAAGCTTTATAATAAAATTTCCTTGAAGGAGGCTTGCAGGGACACTGAACAGAGGACTGCTTTATCGAGTGTTAAATTCACCTCTGAAGTACACAGTTCTTTTAAAAATGAGCCCAAGGTTCCCAGCAGGCACTCTGCAGTTCTTGGAAACACAAGTACTTCTCTGGAGGGGCTAATAGAATTATTTAACCTGTATCTCCGGTGGCAGTTCCAGAAAAAACATCAGTCACATACTCTACTGAGTGCTCCACTACTAAGTGTAAGAAAATCTGGGTTAAAATCAGACATATGTTTCAGAGCCTTCTAACTCAAGTTATTAGGCTTTGGTTAATTTCAATTAGATAACTAGGCAAGCAAATTTTAGAAAGTAGTAAGAATACAGAAATTAGAAATAAAAGTATTAGAAAGGAAACAAAACCCTACATGTTTTAAATTTTACACAATAAGTTACAGCCATTTTAATGAGGATTAAATCTACAACATGAAGGCTCTGGCATCTTTCCATTGTATGTACTGATGAACAGAAAAGTGAAGGATTATGTGGCTAAAGTGTTAAGAATAGAGGGGAAATTTCTATTTAGAAAGCAATGAAACAAATCATAGAGTCGTTAAGGTTGGAGAAGACCTTCAAGATCATTGAGTCCAACCATAATCATGGATAAGTGTGTTCTTTTACTGTATTTTGCACTCTTTGGTCTGTTCTTCCATCAACAGCTCTTTGCTCCTATGATGCCCTTCAATCCAGTAAGGGAACTTATTTTTCTATCTTGCATTTTAATGCACCAAGCACCAAAATAATTGCCTTAAATTAAATTTAAAATAAGTCTAGAAAAGTTTTGCACTTATGAAGAAGTCTTAATATTTATTTTTTAAGATATTTTAGATTTAACCTTACAAGTATTTCAAAGCTGTACGATTTTGCAGTCATCACTAAGAAGTCATGAGATGCAGATACTGCCAGAACCCAAGAATTCAATTTCATTACATTTCAGAGACATGCCTTCAATTTCCAACTAAGTTGCAGGCTGCCTCATACCAACAAAACCTGATTGATTTTGAAACATCAGCTATCTTGCTAATGTTGTAACAAAATGTCACAATGCAAATGCTATGCAGCTGGGGAACCTGAATTAAGAGAACAGGGTTTGCGTGCGGGTATGCTGCTGTACCTAGGCAGTTGACATTTTAGCACTGATCAATTTTCTTTTGAAAAAAGTTGGATTTTAACCTTTCACAGCATGTTACAAATCTCAAGTGTTGTACAAAATTAATAAGTAATTTTTGCCAAGGCTTTCTCAGCTATTAGAAGTTGTTTCAGCAGCACTTACACCAAAATAAACTCAATAAAAGCAAAGAAAACAATATTTCGTGTTTGCACTCGACCTATATGAGCAGGGATCACATTTTTCAAAACTAACACAACCATTTACACGAAAATGTTTCCAAGACTACCAAGTATTTTTTGCAATGAGACAATGTAATGTATTAGATAAAATAATTATATCCGCACAGCACCAACCAAAGGTATGAAAGAAAGGGAATACAAAATATGGATTGGCGTTACTGGGCTTTTAGTACAAATATAACAACTCAGTGACATTTTCAAAGGACAGGAAAAAATCTCCCTCATGATTCTCTAGTGGTTAACATCAGGGTCAATACAAGGCTGAAATGGGATTTGCTTTTCTAATTAAATAAAACCATCCGCTGTACCCTCTCCCACACACCCCTCCTCACAATAATACAAATGAGGAAAAAAAAAACCAAACCACAGAGAATACAAAGAGGTCTTTATGTCCTAAGGAAAGCAAATCAAAGGCAAAAGCTAACTCATGACTTAAAGACAGGAATACTAGTTATAGTCTTAGCACTGCAATTATTTTTTTTTTTTAATGCTAAAGGGGAGAACCTGACAGTTACCATCAATGTTGCTTAAATTCTATACCTAACAATTTAAAAGCAATATATAAGTTGTACTATAAAATATCTTATAAATTATTTGTACTGCATACATATAATGAATATATAGTTATACTTAGTTAAGTCAAGCTGTCAAAAGACAAATCCTCCATGGCAGAAGAAAAAAACAGTTGTGAAGAACTTCCTTACTAGCATGTCCTAGATATTTACCTAATACTTCAAAAACTTTGAAGAAAGTGAACTCCACTAATTTCAGCTCAGCATTTGTCAAATGCATTCAGAATGTTAATTAATGTTTTCCTCAGGCATTTGCTTCTGCAAGCAATTGATTTCTTTTTTCCACTTGGAAATGTCTAGCTTTCACATTCACATTTGAGGTATAAATAACATCTGGGTTGAAGATTAATGTTCAGTCTTTAAAGCAAAATTTTTCAGTAATTAAACCTTGTTTAATTGGTAAGTGAACTGTTACTGGTTTTTGCATCATTAGTACTTATGGATATACTCATTTTACTTGCATGCTAGGATAAAACTATGTAAATGAAGTCATCTGTTGTACTTTTTTGAATTCTAACAAAGTTAAAGTTAACAGTTACCAAGATGCTAATCACACATTTTTTTCTGAAAAAACAGATTATTAATTCTATCTTTTTACAAGTCTTTCAGAATTTAATTGTACATAGACTGAAGTAGCCACTTACTTGTCAGCAAAATCCAAATGTTCTGTTAAATAATACTGCTTCCCATAATTGTGAAGGTTCTTCGGTGATTTTATCAACTGTTTCACCACTGACTTGTCCTTTGCTGATAACTTTCTCAACTTTTAAATCAGTCATCAACTCCAACAGCGTGCAATTTTCTTATTCCCTTTTCTAAAATATTGATCATTTAAGTTTGCAATTATTAAAACATTTTAATTCTGAATTATTTAATTATGACATATGAACACTTCTCCAAGGACTCAAGTTCATGAATCAGTAAACTAAGCCTTCAAAAAAACTACTTAATTATAAAACATAATATTGTTGCCTTAAAACATCACTATGGCAGTGGGCTTCCATTTGACCCCCTTTTAAGGCCTGTGGCTTTTAAGTAAAAGCAGAAGTACACACAGCAAGCTGCTAGATTGAAGCTGGTGGGCTTCACAGCCCACCCGGGGATGTTCTTCTTCCCAGCCCACCACAGCTCTCTCCAGTTTCCTGCCCTCAGTCCTAAAAACTCAGTCTCAGTCTCCTATGAAGCCAACCACCAACTGCTCTGAGTGATAAATAATGATCATTAAATTTCTTACACTCCCTTTTCCTGCCCTTGACTCTTCCCCTAGGTGATCCATAGTACCTCTTACACAATCCCATGATCCCCTCAAATATCCCACTATAACTTTGCTCTTTTCTGAGACACATGATAATCTTGTTTACTTCAGAGCTTTACGCTGTTCCTTCAATGGCCCATCAACTAGTTTTGGTCTTTGGTATCTACCTAATTATCTCTCCTTCTTCAGAGTTCGTGCATCTGTGTGTTTAATTTATTATTTGTCCCATCTTCTTCCCTAATTTTTCATACTGATGAGTCATTAACCAGATATTCTTATGTAGGATATGTAACACTACTTTGTGTGTTCAATAGTCAGATGTGTTTGACATCTGGCAACAGCATTATTTTTTACAGAACCAGTAAGAAAGACAACCACTTATGGATGAGGTAAAGGAGAGAACACAGTAGAAAGAAACCACAGCCCAGTCCTGTCCAGATTGATGCACAAACTCAGTTATAGCTCTTGAAGCATTAGGACACAAACTGAGACTGTTTCACCACACATTTTGTAAACACCTTGGATCTTAGAGCATGTATATAGTAAGATGTGAACATTAAGAAAACACAACTTGTGAACAATAATGTTTCCTGGCTTGTTTAAAAATGGTCTTGCACACAATGGTGGTGTAACGAAATGCAAAACATGGTGCATGAAAAAAAAAAATTGCCTATCCCACCAGGAAGTCTCTACTGAATATATATGGTACAGAAGAGAGATCTGGTACACAACAAGGATGCTATGAAGTGGCAAATCTTGTACTCCATACACACCTCTTAAAGCCTGCCTGAATCATTAGAGCCATGACAGAGAAACTGGGAAAGTAAAAATCAATATTAAGTTATGAACTATAACAGTAATGGTAGATTTAGTCCTTCAGTCCTTCAGCTCTGCTGTCTCTAACACTTTTCTACCTAATTACAGAATCACAGAACTGTTGAAGCTGGAAGGGTGAAGGTTGGAGGCTGGACCAGAGGTGATGGAAGATACCTCCTCCACAGATCATCTGGTCCAATCTGCATGCCTAAGCAGGGCCACCTAGAGCCAGGTGCCTAGGCTGATGTCCAGCTGCCTAGGCTGATGTCCAGCTGCCTTTTGAGTATCTACAAGGTGGGAGACACCACAACTTCTCTGGGCAACCTGTGCCAGTGCTTAGTCACCTTCATGTATTTAGATACACATTGATGCACACTCCTTCTTGAGGCTGAGCAGTCCAAGTTCACTGAGCCTTTACTCATGGGAGAGATGCTCCAGTCCCTTCATCTTTTTAGCAGCATTTTGCTAGACTTTCTCCAGTATGTCCATAGCTCTCTTGTACTGGGGAGCCCAGAAATTAAGATGATACTCCAGGTGTGGCCTCACCAGTGCTGAGGGTAAGGATCACCTCCCTTGACATACCAGCAGCACTCCTCCCAGTGCAGTCCCATTAGAACTCTTTGCCATAAGGGCACATTGTTAATACTCAATTTTGTGTAGAAAGAGTTTTAGTAAAAGACAAAGATAATATCAACTTAATTTAGTTGTCCTACATGATATCCTCATTCTACACATTGTCTTCTAAGTAAGCCTTCTGCTAGATTCATGGATTTCACAGAAAACACCCTAGCATAGAAATCCAGTGACTTTTCAAAAAAACAGGCAATTGCACAGGAATTATAAAGAATGACCTCCCTTAACAGATTCTTACATACTGGTTAGTAAATTCATTGCTAACTCAAGTATAAAGGCAATTCAACCTTTCCCTAAAGATAAATAGTATGAAAAAGCATTAAATCTATGATAATTAAGGCAATCTATCTTTCAGTTTCCATGACCCTCTGGACAATAACTAATACAGCTTCACTGACAAATTCATTTTCAACCAGCATAGGTCTAGAAAATCCAAAGTAAGTAAATACCATGACAACTATTTTGCATGTTTTTCCCAAAGAAAGCAAGGCTGAAGTAATCTTCCTATTTATACTAATCTTTACCTATTAGCATTAATAACCTTTTGCTCATCTTAGTCAATCTCACTACATTTGATAGACAAAAGAATTGGAATATACTAACAAATTTCACCAGAAAATACTAGGTGAGAGTCACCCCCAAGTATCAGAAAGTGGAGTACTACAAAAAAAATAAGTACAAAAATAAACACAAAAGTAACAAACTGGACAAAACAGCAAAGACTCTATAAGGAAAATGTGCTATACATCTATTACAAGAGACTTTTCAGATGTTTCAGTCTGTTAAACTCTAAAGAATCCAAACAACAAAATAATGGGAGGAAACTAGCCCCCTGCTAAGGTAAATGAAGGTAAATGTAAATATTAGCAAACAAATACAGAACAAATAATTAGTATTTTGAGGTGTGTCTCCCACATTTCAAGGACTGATTTCAAGAAAAGGTCACTAGCAAAATATCAGAATGTACTATACTAGGACCATGACTCTCACTGACCTGTATTTCTTGGACTAGTGGTCATCTGGGGAAAGTCTGAAAGCTGCTCCTATTAGCTAGTGCATCTGACTTACTGTGAGACAATTAATGAAATAATTAGACACTGAATAAATAAATGCTTCCTGCAGTACACAGGTTGAAAAAGACTGGAGTCCAGCAACCAAGAGTTCAAAGGGTTGAAAGATAAAATTGCTGTTTGAAGCCAGCTCATGCAAAAGAAAAATACCTAACCTAAAGAAGTGCCAGACCAGGCATTACCAATGCATTTATCAAGAGAAGCTACTTTACAGTAGTACTGTCCTGAAGGCAGCATTTTAAAAAAAAAAAAAATTTATCAAGACACAATCCTCAAGCATGACTCAACATATCCAATATGTATTTTCTAAAGCAAGACCAATATACTGTGAGGCAAAACCTATGAGTAAATATCCTCTGTATTATTATAGCATTCTTCAATCCACAGCCTGTGATCCATTGGGAACCATGAAAATATAAAACCAGTACTGGCCAAGGACCTCATGGCAACAGAGAGCAAAAGTTTGGTTCCTCCTGAATTACAGAAATTGACCACCCTTGGGGCAGAGGAATAAAGGATGTAATTACCACCAGCAGAGGATCAGAGCCTGTAATTACTAGTTCAAGTGCTTATATTAGTCATGGAACTCCTGCTGCTGACATCAAATCTATTTCACCATGGCAGCTGAGTAATTATAAAGCCCTAAAGGATCTAAGCTGCTCACAACTACTTGTAGCACACTTTCATGACAGAAAATAACCTTTGTAGAGGAAGTCTACATGAAGTACATTAAAAGCTACATTCTACATAGTTCATCAAAGTCATTGTTAAATACAGTATTAAAAAAAGGTCTATATACAGGGTAGAGGTGACTAGACAGAAATATAGATCAGTCTCTTTTTGAATAGTTTATTAACACAGCAATAGCAAATAGTAACAATGTCACTTGTCTATGACAGTCAATTTACTAATTATATTGTGGGTTAGTTTGGCATAAAACTTGGACACCAAATAAGCTGCAGCAACCTTCTTACTAAACTGTGACCAAATGTGCAAAGTGGCACTTTTTTTTTTTTTTAAGTCATTAGATACTTCATTTCATGAAACACACCCACTAAGCACTCAACATATTCCATCATCCCTAGGACCACAAAAGCAGGGACTCCAAATCTGCACAATTTTTTCTTTGCACAAAGTTTCTCCAATGATTACTGAAAATCATGTAAAATGCCACTACATTTTACATAAGAAAACTAGCTTCTTTCCACTCTAGCTTGTAACTTGATCAAAACTAAGCCTGTATAAAATATTCAAGCAGAAGAAACATTTTCTGGGACAAGGACAATGAGGTTACTGAGGCTGGAAAAATAAAACTGTTTTTAAATATGTACAAGAGACAATGAGAGATTAGAAGAAAACAGCTGCAATAAAATGCCAAAGTAATCACAGTCATCCACAGCCAAAACCTGACACTGTTTTAGGAAGCAGGGATTAATGGGAAATTATTTGTCTGAAAGATTCCCTCTGCTGTTTAATGTCAATTCAGTAAGTTAAAATGGAAGGGCATATGCAACAAAAGAGTAAAATATTTATTTTGTCTCACACCTTCTGCACCCAATGCCTTTAATAAGTGACAGATGAAAACAACTATATATTGCCCGAGCATGCTTGGACATTTGCCTTGCTCTGGAGGTTTAAGTATGCACAGAACAAATACAAAGAAGCATGAATTAACTCTTAATAGCTTTACATTCTTACAACACATTTAGGTCAGAAAGCCAAAAGCTGATAGCACCTCAGGAGACAAAAGCAAGTGGCTTTAAGATATCATGAAGGTCAAAGAGATCACCAGCCAAGCCACTGACAAGCCAAGTGACTAAACTAGAGAACAATAAATACATGAAAAATAGAAATGTAGATCATTCTCACCATTCACCTTGTTTATTCATGATAAAATTCCTGTTTTAGGAACGACACATTCATAACTTCACCATTCAACCACAATGACTGCCTGACCACAGACACATGTCACAGCAGTGACTCATGTCCTCAACTTTGACCAAACCACTAGTAAATTCAGTGACTACACTGATAGGTCTGATTCATTTTCCTAAATTAAAATATTCTTCTGGTTCAAGCTTGAGGTAATAAAAATATGCTTGAACATACACATTCAGAATATAAATAATTTTGAGAACTCTTAGTTGGTGATTACAAGCAGTTAAATGCACTGCAAGGCACATTAAAACATAGCGATTGACTTCTTTTGCAAGCAAAAAAAGATATTTTATTACCACTAGGTTGCAAAATTTTTAATTCCTTCACTTTAACTCACTTTAATACAGGTCCAGGGTAGTTTGGAATCACCTTATATGCTGAAGACCTTCCACTTCACCTTGCAGATAATAAAATTTTTCTTTCTAATAACAAACAATTAAGTATGCATATCTGACAATGTTCCCTTCTTCAACAAAGATTTGCAGTTTCATGGGTCTATGGGCAGCAAGACACATGAAAAAATCCTTTCAGGTGCTCAAAATATCTTCAGATTCTATTTTTTTGGAAACAGATGCTTGTTTCTGAACAGATGCTTCCTGTGGGGTCTTCTAATCTAATTCTGCATATGTAGACCATAAGAGAGTTGATTAAACCATATTTTAAATTCAATGCAGTATACAAGTATATCCAGCACACTGTTACTGCGACTCAGCCTTCATGAACAAGGCTTAAAAATGCAAGTAGCTAGCATAAAGACACAGGAAAGAACTTTTATCACTGAGGTATCACTAACATATTATAGTTCAGATTTATAAGTCAGATCTCTACTGAGAAAGAACTACTTATCAGTACTTTTATTACTTTGAGAAAGACTGGTGCAAACTGCAGCAAAAAACTATGTTACAGGAGGAAAACTGCAAAAATGAGCTACAGAAGTGCTGCTTACAGAGAAATTGTCAGAATATGTGTCAAATATTTTTCAAGGCTATATTATTGCTTTTATCTTGCCATAAGAGCAGACAATTGCACATTCCAAACATTTATTTCATTACTCAAGTTTACTGCATTTGCCTGGCCAGGTTTTAGGGAGAAGGGATTGCTACAGGGGTGGCTTCTGTGAGCAGCTGCTAGAAGCTTTTTCCATGTGAGGTGAAGCCAATGGCAGCCAGCTCAGACATGGACCTACCACTGGCCAAGGCTGAATCCATGAATGATGGTGATAACATATTTTAAGAAGGGGGGAAAAAAGCTGCACAGCAGCAATAGCTGCCAAAAGAGGGGACCGAGAATACGCGAGAGAAACAACTCTGCAGACACAAAGGTCAGTGAAGAAGGAAGTCAAGAAGCTGCTCCTGGCACCTGAGTAGAGATTTCCTGCAGCCTCTGGCGAAGATGACAGTGAGGCAGACTGACACCCTGCAGCCCATGGAGGACCCCACACCAGAGCAGGTGGATACCCAAATAAAGCTGTGATCCCATGGGAAGCCCGTGCTGGACCAGGCTTGTGTCAGGACCCATGACCCCATGGAGAGATGGGTCCATGCTGGAGCAGGTTTGTCAGCAGGACTTGGGACCTCATGGAGGATCCACGCTGGAGCAGCCTGATCCTGAAGGACTGCAGCCCGTGGAAAGGACCCACACTAGAACAGTTTTTGAAGAACTACAGCCCATGGGAAGGAGATATGTTGAAGCAGTTCACAGAGAAGTGTCTCCTGTAGGAAGGACCCTGTGCTGGAGCAGGGGAAGAGTGTGAGGAGCCCTCCTCCTAAGGAGGAATGCAGAGGTGATGATTCCAGCCTCCATTTCCAACCCCTGTGCTGCTCAGAGGGAGGAGACAGAAACTGGGAGTGAAGTTAAATCCATCAAGAAGTAAGGGGTTGGGAGGAAGGTGTTTTATGAATTAGGTTAATTTCTAGTTACCCTTTTCTGATTTGAATGTTAATAAATTGATTTCCCCAAGTCAAGTCTGTTTTCCCCATTCTGATGACTGGGGAGTCATCTCCCTTCTCCTCATCTTGACCCCCAAGCTTTTGATTAATGTCTTCTCCCCCCCCTTACAGATGAAGAGTGGGAATGATAGAGTAGATTTGGTTTGTACCTGAAATCCAGACAGGGTCAACCCACCACAATAAACATCTATTTCTTCATTGGTTTACCAGCTAGAACATCAACACAAACAGGGTTTCAGCCCATTCCTGATGCATGAGATAACCTGAATTTATATTGTCATTTAAATCTGGTATGTCTGAGCTGAATTTGAAGCAAATCTGAAGTATTGTTTGCACTATATTCAAGTTCACATGCAGCAGAGACATAACATGTAGAATCATATTCAGACATGGGTGGATTTGCACTTAGTAATGTGGAGTCCTTCTCCAGCAAAATGCCAAAACCAGAATCAGTGTGAGAAAGTAAAGCATCTGCAGAGAATATCTAGTCTTGAGGGACCCAGATAAGAAGCAAGATTTGTAAATTTCTTTAACCTTTCAATGAAATCACAGAGCTTAAAGCTATCCCAAGCTCTTGTAAAACTTGGCAGTTGCCAACATGACGCAGTAAAATGTAGTTAAAACTCAAGACCTTTTACGAACTCTGGATATAAAAGCCTTTCCTCCTTTCCCCATTATGGATTGAAGATCCAGTTCTATGGAGGTCAGGTCAGTGAAAAAACCTGAACAGCTCCAAACCAAGGTATGAATGTCACCTCCTCTCCTTGCAAAGTTTTAGACATAACCTTGTGGTATTAGCTAAAACATGAAATACATCTCTCCTATAAGAAACCTGACATGAGATTTCATAGATGTGCTGGCAAGAATAAAAATCTGAGACTGGAAACAGTACTACCATGACTCTAGGGCGTCGGAACAGTCTGCCCTCTTCATATAATATCAAATGGAGAATATTTACCCTCTAAATATCAAAATGGTAAAATAGTATCTGCAGAGACCCAATAAGCCAAAAGAAAATCCAAACACACAGACATCTTCAACCATTCAAAAATGCACATGATACAAGTCAAGATTAAGGTCAGGTGTAATGAGCATAACCGTATCAAGGCCAAGAACACAGCTCTAAACACAGGACTATTCTTAGAGCCAGATGTCCAGTGATGATGATGCCTCTGAAGTATTTAAAAACTTGAGGAAGCCTGAAAGGATGCTGAAGAAAAACTGAAGCAGAGTTTTCAAAACAGATGAGTAGCAAGTTGATTAATAAGAGTTCTGCATTTTATGGATAAGTCCAAATAGCATTATTTTCCAGTATCAGCTTTAGTTGGTAAAAATATACTCTGAGAGAAAGAATCACCGATCTCCTAAGGATGATATAAATCTTGTAACATAGGTTATTAAAAAAAGGAACAAGAATTTAATAAGAATAGAATGACACTAGGAACAAAAATAACTAAAATAAATAATAAAGAGAGGAAAAAAACCAGGAATTGCCAATAAAAAATAAAAAAATAAAAATTAAAAAAAAAAATCAATGCTAAGGAATCTCAACAGTAACTAAGAGAAAAACATAACTGCTTATTTATGGTCAGATACTTAGTTTAGTTGATGCTAAACCTTATGGATTACAGTCTAATGACTCCAAGATTAACCTGTATAGTTGTAACATGATGGAAAAACCATAATATTACCTCAGATACCATCGAATGCACCAGGTGATATCTGCTGCACCAGATTAAAAACCAGAATAAGCTACACATGCCAAATACATAGCATGTAACTGCACATGACATAAGCATAGATTCGTCAGACTACATAAGACCATCAGAATTTCTAAATGTTGATCATTTCTTCACTTCTGCTTAACAGTTCATACTGACAGATACAGGGAAATTAATCACAGAACTAAAAAATAATGACATTTAGTAAAATGCTTATTTGCATTTGGTGTTATACCAAGAGAATAATATCAACTTCATTACATACATTCTGCATTAGACCAAATACAACACATTTTTCTATAAATTTAGAACCTGATCCCATGTTTGCATCTCCTCCTTAAAGGAATACCATTGTGATACAGAAATACTGTATTTCAAGGCACAATTTTCCTGCACTTCCTCGTTCAGCACTCTTGCTGTGCCCTCTGATGGCCAAGGCCAGAAGGTGCAGCTATAACCTCAGGCCAATTAAGCATCCGGATGCATTTTAAGTATTATCAGTCAGGCAAAAACCGTTAAGAAAAATGCATTAACGATTCAATTTTAAGTAAAGAAAAACATGTAGATGGACAGAAGTGCTTAATAGTTTTGCTTTAGGAAGTGTGGTGGTAATGAAAATCAGAGGTTACTCCCCAGTGCTAATTTAGGCAAATGCACATCATCAGATGACCCACAACCCTCCCTTTATTTCTCCCAAAATATGTTCAGATCAGAAGTCCAAATGGACTTGCTATTTAAACTGACTACTCCAAACCTGGCTAGTTGTGCTAGGAGTGATGAAGCACTCTTAAGGGTGGAAAGACAAAGCATGAAGATGTCTCCTCTTAAATGCCCTTTGTTTCTTATACTGGAGCACCAGAGAATATATCAACTTTAAAAGCAGATTACCCCCAGGATTTTAATTTGTTCAATAAATACAAGCTCAAGAAACAATTTCAATATGGCCTAGAAGCACGTTTCAAAATAAATAGTGTAATTTGCCTTTGAAATTCCACTTAATAAAGTATCTTATAAGGCAAAATGTTATTTTACATGACACATGAAACCAATTTTCTATTTAAATATATTCTAAAATAATTCATAGCTCTTATTGTTTAACCTACATCCTCTGTTACATTTGTTTTGCTTATTTGTTCGTGCAATGAGGCACTAACAACTTTTATTCAGAAACAGGTATTTGCTTTCTGTCACTGAAGGATGTTACACAGCTAGTATTCTACAATAGTGCCTGGGAGACTCAACTCTTCCAAAAATTACTTTAAAGGCTTGTCATTTGGAATAAGAAATTATTAATAGTCTTATTCACCCATTTTGACAAATGGTGGAATTCTTTCCACTTTTTAAAAAGCAATTTGACATCTTCATGTACTCCAAGGAGGATTCTTATGATTCGCAGTTCGGTTTTAAAGGAGAAGGAGGGGATTTCCACATTTTTTAAATATTTTATTGTCTATAAATCACAAGGATGGAGTAAAAAGAAACACAAATCCTTTGGGATTAACAGAACTGGTAAAAGAAAAGCCTTCATCTCATTTTGGCAGCACAACTAGGAAAACAGCAAGGAAAACTCATGGGGTTTTCTATTACTTAAGAAGCTCTAAGCACTACATCCAAATTTAATCCATTTCTTTCATACGTATATATATAAACAAAGGCCATAGTCATTAATGAACTTTGTCATTTTGCTTAAGTCATGACAAATGATAACAGAAAGCCTTTGTTTTCTGGTATTTGTTCAAGACTGCAAACTATTTAAATAACAATCCTTACAAACAAAAAAATAGTATCTACATAAAAAGGAATTTGTTTACATGAATACAGAAAAAGAATTACAGCTGAAAAGATCTTTTACAAGCTACATATAAATTGAAACTGTTATCTTTATTGGTCTGTTTTTCCCTCATACTTCATCTTATTTTTACCTTTCTACAACACAGCTGCTGAACCACTAATTGAGTGACCTTTTGAAATCTACAGAATACATAGAAGCTTTTACAAAATTTCACTTATAGCTGGAGACTTTCCCCTAACCCTGGATGCTGAATAAATCCATTATCACCTTCAAAATCCATTTCCACTACAAAACATGTATATTACACCATCTGTGTGCCTCCTCCCTCAGACAGATGAGACATCACCAGACAGAGTAGCTGATACAAAATATTTACATATATGCCTACATCAGACACACTACTGAATATACATAACCCACATATAATCAGTGGAAAATTTCTACTTGTTTTCTATTCTTCTACCAGGTTATGGCATCTATTACACAGAAATAAAATTTTACTTCCTGCTAATATATTCTATTCCTCTAGTTTTTCTGAAATTTGAGGAAGACCAACACGTACGCAGGTCTACCATGTTTCTAATCCTGTGCGCCTTGTTTTATTTACCATAATGAAACACCTACATTGACTTGAAGAAGGAAGTATTACCAAATAAATCAAACCAAATATGAGACTGCAGAGACTACAGCAATTGTTTATGCTGCAAATTTAGTACTTAACAATCTTTTATTTTAAAGTAGATTCAAGAAGCGGACAGAAGAAACAGAATGACAAAATATTGAATAAAGTCGAGTTTCATTTAACCTCCAAATATTATTTACAATTACTTTATGCTTGCAATCTATGTAGTCTCTGAAAGAAATACATGTCCTTTAACTAGCAGAGCAGATAAAACACTGAAGGATGGATTTCAGAAAGTAGCCCACAATTGGACAATTGAGGGGCCATGGGAAGAAGAAGTCCCACAAAGAAAGGTCCAGTGAGTTCCCCTGTCTTGCAGTAACCATTCAGCACAGAGGCTTGAGTCCTCTCTGACACACAAGCACACATTTAAAGTCACTTCCCTTGATTTCACTTCTCCCATTCAAAATACACCATTTTATTCAGTAGACCTGTGCCCTAGACTATGTCCTTAGGTAGTACTACTCAGGAATGAAGACCAGCTGCTGCTTCTCTGCAGAACTCTCACAGCAAACTTTCATCCAAGAGCTTCAGAGGACAAAGTCACTGTAATCACATTTTACCCTGCACTGCCAAAGTTATTACCTTACTAACCTTGTATGTGCATATTATAAAAATCATCCATTTATGTTACAGTGAATTAAGTTAACACTGGGAACACAACACCTGAAATGAATTTCAAGTGACAAGACCATCATCAATCATACTTTCTCAACATTAATGCCTCTACATTCTGCTTCACTGCTTGAAAACATAGGTTTTAGGAAGAAAATGTTTTGCAGGTGGTGCCAGCGTGTACTGATACTTTTCCCAAATTAGCATTCTTTTTTAACATATAGCATAAATCAACTGAAACTGCATATTTGATTACTATCTAATTTTAAAACATAAATCCTTATCAATATTGATAAAGCTAGAAGCAACTCACTTGATCCACATTTCCAACAATATTGAAGATTATATTCCACAAAGGGAACAGAATAAACAAAAAACACAGAAAAATTAGAAAACACTAGTAATGTCCACCTTTTGTGCTGTCCTCAAAGCCCAACAATTTCTTCTATACACATTTTATCAGATTACAGAGAACATGCTGTGAAGTAAAAAAGTAGGCATTAAATTAAGAAGAAAAACATGCTATAAGGATTGTACATATTAACACTGAAACCTTAAGTCCTCGTGTTACAAGCCTGTGTAATTTTCAGTTAATATTTTCATTTGCAGAATGAGGTTCTGACAACTATTTTCACAGAAGCAACTTTTTGCAGTAGTATTACATTACAAAGATCAGCTATGTTCTTACTTCAACTGCTAAGCTCACGAGGGGGATAAAAGGAGCTGGATTTAGATACAAGTATGATAAATCTAAAGAAAAATCACCATTAGACTATGAATGGAAAGTTTAGCTATCCTACCATTGATAATACAAGCCTGTAAAATATACTCTTCAAACTGACAAAAAAACCCCACAAAGGCTACACGGGAATATTTACACATTATCAAACATCAGCTTCTAGCTTTAAAGGGTAATGTTCAACAAGCATTAAAACTCTAGGACAAAACGTTTTCTGAATTGTAATGTTTGTTAAGGTAAGAATGATGTAATGATTTAATCTAATTGAATGCCAACAGTTGACACTAAATGTAAGCATTCCAGTCAGAGTCAGGTTTTCCAGTGTTTATTAACCCCATCTCTGGAATTTACCCAATAGCTGCTCAGGAGAGGAGGAGTGCAGAAAACTCAGAAGCTAACATAACTGCATGAGATGGAACCAGAGTGCTGAACCTTTCCTCCAGTATCCAGCCACAGCAGATCTACAAGTCTAAAGATGGAAAATTAAAGGAACAGCCAAGGTTAACCCCACCAGAACCCGAGGGCTAAACTCCCATCCAGCTGCTTACTCACTCTCCCTCCTCAACATCACAGGGAAACTCGGATGAGAAAGCTCACAGATCAAGATAAAGACAGGCAGATTGCTTACCAACTACAATGTAGGCAGAACAGACATGACTTGGGGAAAATTAATGCAACTTACCATCAATTAAAATAAATTCAGGTAGTGAGGGAGAGAAACCATAAACCAAGGCCTTTCCTCCCCCATTTCCCAAGCTAAACATTACTCCAGATTGCTCCATCACCTCCACCTTCCGCCCCTGTTCCCTGGCTGGAACAGACTTGATCCAGTACAGGGCAGCCACGGCCTCTCCTCACAGAGACCCTCCTGTTGTCCCCACCAGGGCACCTGCACCCTGTACACAGGTTTAGTCAAGACTACTAGTGTTAATTTAATAACAAAGAGCATTTTTTGTGCTCAACCTCAAACTCTATTCTCTATATAAAGGATTTTCTGCTCAATCACACAGAAACAAGACTGGTATCAGACACCGAGTACTAAATGGGACAAGAAAACCCAGATGCCTGTAGCAGCTAACCACACAGGGCAGGATTTCTGGAGGCAAACTGCTACCCAGAACAATCTTCCTCAAACTCTAGAGTCAGATAGCCTACTCATTACAGTTACTACTACTGTCTGTCAGACTTCACAGCTATTCACACAACAGGCAAATCTGGGAAGTCCATGAAGCTTCGCCCAGGTATTTTAAATAGATGCACATAAACTGCATACTTAGCCACATTTCTGTAGAATGCATTAATTGTTTTAAAAATCCCACATAAGTGTTACTAGCTTTCAGCAGGAACATTATGCATCAGCTGAAATAAGGATGTCTCTAGTTCCAGTTGTGTTAAAGAGTTCTAATGGAAATGTCCATGTAATGGTATCACCTTTTTCACTGAACGTTAAATCCACTTATATTCAAAATCAACAAAATAGAAAATTAGCATACTGGCTAATTACCTTCTTAAAGAAACATATTTGTACTTAACACTGTTTATTTACTAAATACTCATGGTGAACCTTGACATTAATGTGACATAATATATAAGAATTTGAAAAGATTTTTAAAAAGCAATCCCACCTGCTTTCATGTTATTCAATGCTGTACTTTCTAGGACTGAAATCCTGTGCATGGATCCTGTGCACCAGCTTTAAACCCTATGAAGAGTCTATTATTGTAAAACTAGCAATTCATAAACTGACCACCAAAATACTGAGAGAGAACATTCACATACAGTATTTAACATAGGTGTCCTAAATAGATTTGATACCACAAACAATGAAGACTACTTTTGCATGACATGTTGTGAAATATCCTTATTCCAGTTCTCATTAACAAAAGAAGAAAAAAAAACAAACAAATCACCATTTTACATGTTTCAACAAAAAAAAAACGTTGCAAAATGTGGGAGAAAAGACTGATATGAAAAGGAAAAAAGTTGTGTGTATGGGGGATCGAACATTTTGAATAAGAAGTCATGTTCCTTCTACATGGGAAACAATTTTAAAATCCTTTAGGAGAAACTTCTTTACAATGCACCTCACATGCTACATTCTCTTAAAAATTAATGAACTCTCAGCTCATAATTAACTTTTTTTTAGTACCATCAGCACTTTGACAGAGTTTCTAGTATTCTCCAGATGGAAGCGGATAAACTTAAAAATCCAAAAGGCTACTGTCCAAGTGTGTCAGTAAACAACACATCAAAAGTTTTACACATCAGACTTTACCAGACTTACCGCCAGTGCTTTAGATAACTTTGTTCTGTAGTTATTCAAAACAATTGCACTAATCTCCTTTAGTGGCACATATGCAAAGCCATCTTTAATAAACACTCTCCTGGCTCTAAATAGATCCACAGCATCTGCAAGCCCAACCTGAAAAAGAAGAAAAATCCACATAATGTCAGAGCATAATGTCAGAGCAATACAGTAACAATGTTTATAATCCTAAGATTCATCTAACCAGTGCTATTTAACATCTTTGTTGGCGATGTGGACAGTGGAATAGAGTGCACCCTCAGCAAGTTTGCTGGCCACACCAAACTGCATGGTGAAATGAACACAGTGGAGGGAAGGGATGCCATCCAGAGGGACTCTGAGAGGATTGAGAAGTGGGCTCATGCAAACTAAATGAAGTTCAACAAGGCCAACTGCAAGGTCTGCACCAGGGTCGAGGCAATCCCATGCACAAATATAGACTGGGAGGAGAAAGGATTGAGGACAGCTCTCAGAAGGACTTGAGGGTGATGGATGAGCCATCAGTATTGACTTGCAGCCCAGAAAGCAAACCGTGTCCTGGGCTGCCTCAAAAGAAGTGTGTCCAGCTGGTGAAGGGAGGTGATTGTCCCCCTCTACTCTGCTCTTGTGAGACCCCACCTGAAGCACTGTGTCCAGTCCAAGAGTCCCCAACATAAGAAGGACATAACACTCCTTGAGCATGTCCAGAGGGGAGAGAGAAAAATGATCAAAGAACTGGAACATCTCCCCTTCCTCCCCTACAGGCTGAGGAAGTTTGGGTTCAGCCTGAAGGAGGCTCCACAAAGACCTTATAGTGACTTTCCAGTATCTGAAGAGGGACTACAAGAAAGCTGGGATGTAGCGAGAGGACAAAGGGCAATGGTTTAAAATGTGGAGAGATTCAGGTTAGACATTAGGGAAAAAACTCTTTCCCTGTGAGAGTGGTAAAGCACTGAAACAGGTTGCCCAGGGTGGATGTCCCCCCACTGGAAGTGTTCAAGGCCAGGTTGGATAGGGCCTTGAGCAACCTGCTCTAGCAGGAGGTGTCCCTACCTATGGCAGGAGGTTGGAACTAGATGATCTTTAAGGTCCAACCCTAGCTATTCCATGATTCTATGATGAAAGATGAACCAATGAAGCTTTAAGTCATTCTCTGTCTTCTAACACAACTCTGTAATGGTAAAAGGCAAAGATTTTTAGATGTTGATTTTGAAATAGCTGATCATTTTTTTGATTGGAAAAACTGTTTACTTACAGGAAGCCATGCAACCAGGCAAAATACACTACTTTAAAGTTTCTATCTGTAACTATTAGCCTAATTATGTAGCTTTGCATTACTTATACTGATTTGATATTTGAAAATGGATTTCTGTTGGCCTTCTGTTTCAGACATCTTAAAATATTTAATTCGTATTAAGCTACACATAAAAGGTCTTAGAAAGAGATCTGGAACCCAAACAACTCTGTTCCAAAGAAGAAGCAGTAAGCTACATTGGTTACTTCTTTCCTCTCCCCGTGCTCTCTTGCAAAAAGAATTTCAGACTAATACAATGACACCAAACCTAGTCTCAGAGACAGATGTTTGAAAATGTCTCAAACGTTTGTCAACCAGGCAAGTTAAGTCACCTGTCTGTTAAAATTTAAAACATTTTTGTGGTGAAAGACAAAGAATGGCAGAAAAGGATAGAAGACATTAATGGTAGTTTAAAGCTTCCATCATTCCCTCAGTCCCTCCCTCTACCCTTAAGCTGCCACAAAGAAGAGGAACTCTGAATTGTCTCAACTCTAATTAGTCTCAGTTAATTTAGATAATTTGATTAGCTGTTATCAATACTATTATGTAAACTTAAAATTAGTAACTCCAAGTTTAACTTAAAGAGAGTGAATGCAAATCTGTGCAATTTATCAGTTTCTACTTACCTTATAGAACTGTTGTTCTTTTACTTGATTCACAGTGAAGCCAGGGGTTGATGCACACAGTTCATTTGCCAATTCATTTTTCACATCTTCACTAATCTAAAATAAAGAGCTTGTTTTAAAACTAATGCAATACTTCATGTACTAAAAGATTACTTAATCTGTAAACATACCATCACCTTAGTTAACAAGGGAAAAAGACTACATATTCAGCAAGTGATCACTAATAATTAATTATGCACAAACAGCAAAACAGTGCTCCATAGTATTAATTAACATTCCTTCTAAAGCATAACTGTAGTTTTTAAAATATAAAAATTTGAAACAGGAACACAAGAACTACAAAGCACAACTTTTAACGGTCAACCTCTTCAAAATAAAGCTTGTGAAAATCTCTGCTAATATTTAGATTTACTGTATGCACTGAAAGAAAGCACGATGTCTCAATGATAATTAGTAAGGATTTAAACCTCTTTTCCAGATTGTTAATGAAACACCAGTTTCAACTGCTTTTTCAAGCCAGGCTTTTTTAAGAATGACGTCTCATTGTATATTCAAGGATTTCTCTCTTGCTTGCTTTTGACGAGCTACAACAATGCTATACTTATTATTCTCTAAAATTCTCTTAGTGCTTTTCCAATTCTTGAAAAAGGTAAGTTAGGCAGCAATACTCTAATTTAACAATTTAAAGAACTTAAGCCAAAATTTCTAGCTTGAAAAATTAGTGTTACACTTCCTTATATAAAAACCTTAAATATTGCACACACATAAATACAAGTTATACTTTTTCACTACTTAATAATACACTTATTACAGCAGAAAAGGCACACTTAGAATTAGCATAGTAATGGCATTGTCACTAAATAATTTTGGGGTTGTATTCAACAGAAAGCAATTTTAAAACTTTGAAATCAAATTGTTCTCCTTTAAATCATGATTAAGATAAGGCTTTGAAACCTGAAAAAGTAATAAGTAAATAAAAATCATAAGTAATCCACTCCAATAAAACAGATCACACATGCTGATTAATCAGCAGTGATACCTAATAACTTAACTGCACACAACAACAGTCTTATATTCCTGCACAATATGTTCTTGATGAAGTATAATGGAAGTAGTCCCCAAATGAAAGGGATTAAACATGAAGGAACACAGAACACTTTGCCAAAACACTGCATGACACTGCTCTACATAGCCTGGACATGTGCTCCAAAACCAATGGAGAGGTGATAAAAGGCTGCAGTCAAGATAGCTTTCAAGAGATCATACAGGAACCAAGCCAAGGCTATCACATGCAATAGATACCCAGACTTCAAACACAAGATAGAGACACTCAGTACCCTTCTTCTCTGTGGAAAGGCATAAGTATAAGCAGTTCAGTTTCTTTTCTGAATGGTGCAAAATACCTAACTTTTTGACTAGCACTTCTATGCAATTAAATGAGCATTTAAACAGAAGTTTTTTTCTTCGCCTCAGTTGAAAAAGACAAAATGAAACAAAACAAAACACTTCTCTTGCAAGTCACAGGAAAGACCTTTCATTTCAAACTTAGAGGAGTAGCTCAGCAAATCCCCTCTACAGAAGTAATTTGATGGATGCATATGAAATAGCCATGACAGCAATGTCTAGAAGGCTTATGGTTACCCTGTCTATCCTGTGATGTGTAGGACTCTCCCAAGAAAATCAGCTTTAAAAAAAAATAATAAAACTGTCAGCAAGACAGAAGAATGTAATGTTGAAGACAAAGGAAATACATAACAGCATTGTATGTCTGCGTGTGAAAATCTAGTGCTCCAGGAAAAACAGACAGTACAGAAAACATTTTTCTTTAACAAAGTGGCTGTAACAAAACAATTAAATGTGTTTGTCTAAGTGATACAGGAAAACACTTTCTAAAAAATACTCTCACAATCTTAATCTTGTTAGTCTTCGAAAGATTCCCACTTTTTGAACCTGACACCCTGAATTTCACATGAAGTGCTGCCATATATGAATTTCACACAGCGCTGCCAAAACCTTGCTATTCCATCCAGAAGATCCTTCTTGCTTAAGTAATATAAATATAATTCTCCACATCAGCCCACAAGATTGTTTTTCAGCTGGTATAGACCAAATTTCTTGATTTTATTTCCAAAATGGTACTTGCACAGTCTACAATGTCATTCCAAAACATTTGTGAAACTGCCTTGGAATAAAAGCACTACAACATATTCTACAGCTATAGCAGTTACAATTGCATTATTTCTTCTACAATATCTCACTAAAAACACACCAAACCAAGCCAAAGATAGGTTTGGCTTTTTTACAGAAAGCCATTAACACAGACCAGTGACTGCTTTACACACAGGCTTGCAATATTAGAAGAATATGAAGAGTGAAAGGCAAGGATTCCTTGCTTATATTTTGAAAAAAACAGTTAGCTCATTTTCATCAACAAAATCATTTTATCAGTATCACATTTAATTTCAAGTGTTTATCTTTTAATATACACATAAAATAACTATACAGACTTGAAGCTTCACAACTTTCTAGATCTTTCTTCCTTAGTAATGTAACCATATCAAACTTGTACCATTGTAAAGTCAGTGATTTTAGATTTCCTTGCATTTCACTAGCAAAAAATTTTACACTCTCAGAGCAAAATTTACCCTGGTGAAACTCAAAGAAAAAAAAACAACCAAAAAGACAGGTTAATAGGTCATGACTAAAGATTTAGATGAGACTGTTAACAATGTTACCAAAAATCCTGTTTCATCAGAAATTGGTTTTGGTTTTTTTTAATACACACAAATATTATTGCAAAACAGTATTAATTTTATAAATAAATACTTATAAAGCTGTTAAATTATTTACTTTGTAGAGCCTCAAGTATCTTATAGGTTAGGCAAACTTTCAACAGCCATTCAGAAACCTTGCTCCTTGCCTTTTCACTAAGTTCACATTGCCTTCATATTTTCACCTAATGGAGAGAGAGGAAGAAGCATCAAGGCTTTCCCCAGCCCCCAACTCAAGCTGGGATGTGACTCCAGAACACATTTTAAAATAAAACTTGCTTCGCTTAAGACTGGAATATTAAAAATAACCTTGCATTGGCATTAAGGATTTCACCATTTTCACATAAACCTGTGTAAAATTGACTGAAGATGCAATGCAGTGAAAGTAAGTTCCAAATTCAGACTCTTGAGTTTTCAGTTAGGTCATGCCTCTACCTCTGTATACAGAGTATCATGAAACATGCATCCCCATTTTTCTTGGTTCATGGGACCTGTAAAAGCTTTTGAGAGGGGTTGTTGGGTGGGTTGTTTCATTATGTTAATAAGAATACTATGGTTCATACATTTAATATTTTCATCTCTAAAAAGGCACCTTCAAGGACATGTTTTGGTAATCATTAAAAAAATGGACACAATGAAATACGGCCTCTGGGATTCTAATCAAGATGAGAAAGATACACGGATTGCTTCTGTCAGTACTTAATGATGTTCACCAGATAAAATATTGTGATGTTCAAAAGAATTTAGGAAAAAAATAAAAAGGAAAAAAAAAAGACTCTTCTGAAGGTGCCATCTGACCCTCCGTCCTGAACTGATACAACTCACCTCACAAAAAAAAAATTCACTAGATTTGCCAAGTTAGTTTTTTGCCACTTTAATAAGCTGAAACTCCTCATCGCCAAGTCAGACTATGCATAAGCATAATACCAGGAAAAGGATCTTCCTTTTCCAGTGACAGTGGGTCACACATTGTAGCTTGAAACAATTGGACACTTCACTGGAAGTTTTTGAGACTTAGAAAAGGGAAGACATGAGAGGAAAGAAAGGAAGCAACGATTTGATACAAGTTGCATTATTTCTAGTTTTCTTGCTTTCTATGTGCAGTTTATTCATTGATTCTTAATCACAGAATTATCCTGGAAACACAAAGACACATAAATTTAGATTAAAATATGAATAATTTAATACGTAAGGCTTGGTTAAACAAACACTGGCAGTGAGGCAGTCCAAAAACTTGAAAATAAATTTTATATATCCCTTCTCTGTTTTAATGAAGATACAAAGATGCAAGCACACATTGCACTAACATGCATGCACAATCACTTAATTTGTTGTTCCTCACTGGGAGATTTAGAAACAAGAACTCAGAGCCCAAGTCCTTTCCCTTCCCAAGTCTCATCTTCAGATATTTACATGCACACGACATAGATGTCCTTAGAAAGTGAACTTTATAAAAACTGGTTTTAGTCACCGATCAGCTGGTACTCAAATGGCACAATGTCCTTCTCCAAAAGAGATGGCATTACTCTCTCAAGACTGACCTATATTGCAATTTTAAGTATGAACACAAAACAATCATTTCCTAGTCAAACTTCTCCATTACAATTGCAGGATCATGGAATCATTATGGTTGGAAAAGACCTCTATGATCATGAAGTCCAATCGTTAACCCAACACCACCACACCAACTAAACCACGTCCTGAAGTGCCACATGTAGAAGACCTCTAGGAATGATGACTCTACTACTTCCCTGAGCAGTCTGTTCCAGTGCTTGACCACTCTTTCAGTAAAGATATTTTTACCAGTAACAATCTGTCAGTTCCTCAGGCACAACTTGAGGCCATTTCCTCTCATTTTATCACGAGCAATTTGGGAGAGGAGATCAATTGCCATCTCGCTACAATCTCCTTTCAGGTAACAGTAGAGTGACAGGGCTCTGCCCTGAGCCTCCTCTTTTCTAGACAAAACCAACCCAATTCCTTCAGCTGTTCCTTGTAAGACTTGTGCTCTGGATCCTTCATCACTTCTTTGCCCTTTTCTAGACACCTTCCAGCACTTCAATGTCCTTCTTGTAGTGAGGGGCCCAGAACTGCACACAGTACTTGAGATGCGGCATCACCACTGCCAAGTACTGCGACACAAGTCCTGTTTTCCACATTCCTGACAAATATTTCCCTAAAAGTAAACCCATAAAAAGTAAGCTGAACAAACTACTACAGATTTCAACCCAAAACATTCCATAAGTTTTCTTCCATTTACAAATCAGGATGCTAATGTCAATTTAAAAAAAAAAAAAAAAAAAGAAGAGTACTTCAGTATTTGCAGACCATTCTATGAAGGTTATGTCCAAAACAGAAGCTTGTAAATTCTACTTGCAGTGTAATTACATCCTGCATAAACTATTCTATCAGCCTATCAGCCTTAATGCTGGGTACTAAGGAACAATATAAACATTTCCAAAATTACTGCATTCACTACTATGTGAGGAATAAGCTCATTTTGAAACAAATTTAACCTAAATCATTACAAAAGAACCTGAGCTGAATACCTTGATTACCCAAAGAACTTCTTTCTTGAATACCATATGGATATAGCTTTTAAAAATGCAGTTTAGATTTCCTGATTTTCTCTTCCTCTATGGCCCAAAAGAATGTCTAAAATATATATAGAAAAAGAAAGGGCATTTGATGACATCACTCTTCTTGTCTGTAATAAGTTTCTTCCAAAATTATGGATTGCTAGGAACCAGAAATCTAAAAGGATCAGGTTAGGACTTTTAACTCTTTCATCATTTCCAAGCCATTAGATAAATGGCAGTCAAGTGTGAGCATGCTAGAAAACATTATCATACAAGCAGTGCAGGTTCCCTTCCCACCTCTTCTATCATAATGTGAAGAACAATGTGCAGAAGACACTTATTCTCCACTGCATTTATGATAGAGCTGCCATTTCCTATTACTTTAGAAATCCAAGGTTACAACAGAACATCTACGTCAGTATTCAGTCTGTATTCCAAATAATGTCTGGTTGTTTTCAGGTAGGTTAGGAAGAATAATGTTTTATTCATCACCTCATTTTCATTGAAGCCTTTTTTGCAATTTTTCTTTTAAAGAAAGATGATAATGTACTTCAAACCTGAACGAACATAGATGTAAGTACCACATACAGAAGGATACAACCTTAAAGGGGACTCTCAAGGTCCTATTTAATTCAAGTTATTAATCACACAAAGCTATTTAATAGGAATCATAGCGCTCCGATGAACTAAAGGGGGTAAAAGTAACTGTACAGTTTGTGATTTAGTTTGACTTCAGTTTCACAAACCAGTTTCAAGCAATAAAAGCTATCTTCTTAGGGTCCACTTAGATTTCTGCAGATAATCAGCATCTGTTTCTAATCTAACCATGATGATTACCAAATTAAAACTTTAAATTAGCATTTTGCATCATTCACAAACTGTTGTTCATTATGTTTATGAAGGTGAAAAGGGACATTTCCAGTAGTTATATATTCTTCAATCACATTTATTACTTAATTCCACAATTTTATAGAACATTACCAACACCATATGTGCAAATAAATACATGCAATTAGAATTACTGCAGCAAAATGCTAGGGTTTTCTCCATAACTAATATCAAAGTCGTGTTTATAGTTCAAGGATTCACTAGAGAAGGGTAAATAAAGAACCATCCATCCTGCCAGCACAAAAAAAAAAAAAAAAAAAAAAAAGCATGTTTTACCCTCCAACACTTCTCCCTCTCGGATTTATGAGGTATGTGCATATTCTCCTGAAAATCAAGCTTTATTTTAAAAGTCTGTAAGAGCATACTACAATTTTAGCCAAAATATTTGAATCAAACCTTACCCCATCTACCCATTCCTCACCATGTTAGCTCACTAGAATACTCAGGTTGCTTTGAAATCTACACAATTATTTGGCCTGGCTGACACTAAGACTGTTTTGCAAAACTCATTATTTGGCAAATTGTAATGGCCTACCAAGTCCTCAGACTGCAGAACAATGACCTGGAGTACTGAGTACTGCTTGGAATGGATTCCCACACTGCTAATGCTTCTGATGAAAGAGGTGGCCCTAGGATCTTCTTCCCCTAATACAAAAAACTTCAGTCTGCTACAAGGGGTAGCCATGAACTTAAGATATCAATGGGTTGGCTTCTTTCATCTGGAACAAAAAAAAATTTTAAGAAAGGAACAGTCCAGTCTATGACAAAGCTGCCGCTTGGTTTCACTTTTGAAACAGGAATGGTTGAACTGAGGAATTTATTACTTCCTTTGAAATTATGTAATTTAGGATGAGAGTAACTTGTTGCCTTTTATAAAGTGCTAATTTTTCAAGTTTCACTGTCTTATTTAACAAACCCCCACATTTAGACAAAACAAAGCCTATTCCTAAGCCTTTCCACATACAACTTTGTTTCTATTACGATTTTAAGAATTGAGCTAAGGAACAGAACAAGCAAGCTTCCTTGTGTGGCAATAAGGCACCATTTCCCACTTAGACATGCAACACATCTGACCTTTCCTGCCACCTGTGCAACACTGGTTTTCAAGCAAAAGAACAAATGTAAAATGCAAGCAGTGAGAAACTAAGGTAAAATTCAGAACCATTTCCTCTGAAAATGCAAGCTGCACCTTACTTGGACATAGTTACTTTTTAGCTTGGCATAAGTTTCCACATAGTAAAATTAGTCTCTAGACAGCTCCCCCTTTTAAGCATTTTTCTCTATGCTGTCAGGGAAAAGAAGAAATAGTGTTTGATGCCACTGAAACACAAACCCATAAACTTGATCAGAAAAGCATTTTGCTTTATACACCTGATATCAAATGGGTAATTATAGTCACAGCTTTTTAGTGACTAGACACAATGTTGACCATCTTCTTTCACCTGTATCTGTCCTTACCATGGATACAAAGTAGCCCCATTCTCATTAATCCAAATTTTACTTTAGGTCTTCCATATCCAAGAATGGCAGCAATAAAACTTTTTTTCAAGAAGCAAAACTACAAATATTTATACAACTGCCCCACTACTGAGATAAATGCTTCTGAAGAAAGCATAATAGTGATATCAGAAAGTCTCTCCTAGGAGTGCTCTGATCATAAAAAAAGAAATTAAAGAACTTTAATTTCTACTGCTTGAAGCTGCTAAAAAAGCATTTCAACTGCAACATCAAAGAGCTACTACAGAAAAAAAAAAAAAACCCAACTCTAACACTAACGCACTTTGCTTTTTCCATTTATTTTTCAGTTCTTATTCTTTCCTCTCCAGTGCTGGCAAATGCACTACAGAGCGTTAGCTCCCCCAGCTGACTATTTCCATCTGCTGTTCCTTCCCCATTTCTATGATCCAAAGCATTTTATCAATGCATTTTTAGAACAGCATTTAAAAAAATGAGATGGTTAATGTTGCAACAACTGGCAGTTACCCAAAAATAAGGCAGCTAACCTAGAAGTTATGAAAAAGCCATAATATTTTTTTAAATTTCAAGAGGCTCTTCAGAGATGCAGAAGTTCTAAGATAATTTAAAACAGGAATTTTTTTTATGCTCTGTGGAAACAGCAACGCAGAAAGATGTATTAAAAAAGAAATATACTACACTTTGAAGTTTATTTGTGCTGCACTCTGCAGAAAGATAACAGAATAGAAGCATTGCAGGGAATCTAAATTCAACTATACTTAATCCTTATACCACAGATAAAGACATGATAATAACTGTTAATTTGCATTCTTCGTGGAAGCAATGAAGAGGAAATGTGACCATTTCAAGGAGTACACAGGCTGAAGATAAGATAAAGGGAGGGTCACAGGAAATGGGAACAGTCAAGATGATGGCCAGAACATCACTGAAAAATAAACTTAGGACAAAACTTTTTATTCTATTCCACTCCACAATCCAGGATATCAAGTTAAATTCCTGGAAAGGTACAGCAGCAAGTCAAAGCATCTGATAGCATTGAGGAAAAGAACCACAGAAGACATGTAACAGCCCACACGGACCTGTCCAAAGACAAATTTTGTCAAGCCAGTCTGATTGCCTTGATGCCACTGCAACAGACCTCGGAGACAGGGAAAAAAGCAGGTTTTACTGTGTCAAAAGCCTTTAAGTCATGAGAAAATGACCACACAGTTCCTCTGAATCTCCTATAACCTGAGTACAAAACCAATTAGAAAAGACATGCATGGAAGAATTTAACCTCAAAATAGGACATATTAAGACAAGTAACACAAATATTTAAACTAAAATTTAGTATTTTCATTACTAACTTGCATTTTAGAATAGGAGAAGATTACGTAATTAAATACCATGAGGCTGGGGACACAGTAAATTGTTACATTTTCTTCAAAATTTAAATCCTGTCAAAAAGAAAGATTATAAACAGCCTAAACACATTATCAGTGTCACTGAAGCAGACTGTGATGTGTATTTCAGAAGCATGCAAAAATTAAGCCTAAGATCTAGGAGTTACTGTGCAATGTGACACACATAGAAACAGCCTTGAAGGGCAAGAAAAAGATAAGTAGAATACAGAGTGAAGGGAAGAATGAATTTATTCTACTTTTATGGCTTCAGGTTATCATCCTCATCATGATTAACTATTTCCTCACTGTTAGGTTCTGTAACACCAAGTATACGAACAACAGAAAAATCAACACTCAAATTCAAGAATTTCTAGAAACACCAATGAACCAGGTACCTTGAAGTTTTTCTCAAATCTACAGATGCACTGAAAGCTTTTCAGTAACACATAATCAGTATTTATCATAACTGCTGCTATATCAAAAAGGCTATAAGAACATCACCTCAGTAAACTAGGATTTCTTTCAGACTGTAAAGGTCTAAAAGCACTCATAATAAAAAAGTTGAGTATGGTAATTTTTCAAGGACTTATGATATGATCATGAATAAGCAGCTACAAGGAAAAAAGAAAAAAGGACATGAAAAAGGTCAGGGTAGGAACAACAGGACAACTGAGGGGGTGCATACATAGCACAGCAAGTAGAAAACCACACAGACAACCAAACTCACTGATAAAGCTGCACCACAAGATAGGGTCTGGGCATGACATCAACTGAATCCAAATAGGTCCTGTATCACAGTCTGGCAGAAATAAAAATCAGGGTCTCCTAACTTAAACAAAGGAAAACTTCAGATGGCCAGAGCTCATGCCAAGAAAGAAAAATTACTTTAACTAGAAAGCCTAAGTTACTTACCTGTAAAACCATTTACTTTATATAATTCCTTCCTACACTGAAGAACTTAGTTGAAGATTAAAGTATTTTCTTCAGTGACTGTAATATTTAAATATTCACTGTATTTCCCTTCAAATATCTTTTAAATCTCTATTAGTGGCTTTTACTGCCAGAAACTGTCAGGCATCATTGCTGTAATTACTCATTTATAGTAAGATTTTAATGCTTTAATCTCCTAAATTAATGTAAATCTCAAATGCACACCTGTGTTTGCATATTCTCTTTGATGGGCTCTGTCACCTTAAATGTCAGCATTTACCTCTTCTGATTGATGCTTAAGGATTTCCTGTGCTCCCTGTGTGACTGACTTTGCACAAAGACTATTTAATGTGCCTTGGCAGCTGAAAATTACATGCCATACACAAAAAGCTTCAATGTTTATCTGGATAATGACAGCACTGTCCCTTTAAAACTTTTTTTTTTTTCTTTAATTTTTTTTTTGTTTTTAAAGGACATGAAGCATAAATTACACTGAAGTAATTCTGGGAAACCTCCAGAACCACTCAATCTTATGTTATTGTGATAGAAAACCATCCCGTATCCCAGGGGGAAATACTCAAAATATAGATTAGAAATAAGCAAGCTGTAGAAACAGGGAACAGATTAATAAGTATTTGTTCTTTACAAGGAAATGAAGAATCACTAAACAGGAAGGTTAGCAAGTGTACATTTTAAGTCCTATGCTCTAAGCCAAACCGATATTACTGCAAGACAGGAGGATTTTAACCAACATGAAGCAAGTGCTAATGAAATAGCCTTTTTCCCAGGGAACAGGTACTATCAAGAGAAAAAACTCACAACTACCAATCTACTAGACGACTTTGCTTTAAGAAAAGTACATTTTAGATGAGCTAGTAAGTATTTACAATAGAATTTAAACAAAACATTATTTCCTAAGCGTTATTATTGTAAAAGCATCAGGTAACAAATGCTGCTCCGAGGCCCAGCCTGACCCTTCCCACGGAAACACGTGGAAGGGATTTGAACCAAATAATGTATCACAGCAAGTGTGTCTATATACAAACCACTTCTGTGTGCCCCCCAAAATTCTAACTACTGTCAAAGGTAGAATTTCAAAGTTAAATATCTTCAGTGTCTTTCTATTTATTGGAAAGAAGGCTATACTGTAAGCATCACCATTGATTCAATGCTTCAAACAATTTATTTCAGAGAAAACACAGGATAAAATTCAGATTTTTTCAAGTTTTCAATACAATAATTTTGAGGGGGAAGCTATTCACGAAATGTGTACAAATTACTGATAAGATCTAAGTAATCATCAAAATTGAATCTATTTTTTTAAAAAATAACTGAAAGTAAAAAGTGTCTGAACAGCACAAATTTTAATTATTTTCTTTTCTAGTATAATACCGAAAGCTCTAAAGCTGCTCAGAAAATAAATTAGAAAATATAATGGAAATGTTAAGACAACCAGTCTCAGATACTACAAAGTATATCAGTCTGTATTATTTTTGTACTTTTTCCAGGCAAAACAGCACTTCATTAACGTTGAGGTTTAGTGTTCTCATTAGGAACCTGACACTCATAATGCTACATAGAAGGCTTTAGCCAAAAGGAATGAAAAGAAAATATTTTCACTACTGTCTCAAACTCTGGCCAAAAAGCAGAGTTAGTCAAATGCACCTTCTCAGAGTTGAGATACTGAACTTTCCAACTGAGAAGTAACAATACTAAAATTTTAAATTCTTATCAGTCTCTGTTCTTGGGCACAACCTTGGTCCTTGCCACTGGTGACCCAACAACCTCATCTCACCCAACCTAATACAGCCAGGTTTAGACAACAGGAAAAGACCACTGCCATCTATGTAACTTTTCACCCCCTGTCATTTACAACTAACTAGAAGAACATCAGTTGTCAAAGGCTTCAGTAGGGGACCAGTCTCAGTTACAGACTACAAACATCCACATGAGAGTTTAAAATAACAGTGTAAATAATTTTTAAAAAGACAGAATTTGCAACAATCAAAACCCTTACATTCATGAGGCTGTCATTTCATGTCATGGTACAGTTACAATTTACCACTCATAACTACAAAAACAGAGGCGAGAGAGAGAGAGAGAATGAGGTCCATCACACATGCTCCCCCATTTTTAGTCTTGCTTTCCTTCTACCCTGGTTCTTTCTTGTCATTTTATTCAATACCACAAGCTCTATCTCTTGCCCTTGTTGGCATAAACTGGCAGGAAAATAAAAATACTAATATTCCAGAGTACTGTAAAATTTTGAGCTCCAAACTAACTTTCCAGCAGGCTGAGCAGCACAAATCCAGGCACCCTCCATGCTTGCCAGCAAGCAGATTGACCAAACCTATCTCCTGAAAGTGACTAAAATACAATCTACCTGTTAGCAGTTAAAAAACATATTTTAAAACAGTGCCTCAAATACGAATTCAAAGCAAATTTCCATTTTTTTTCTAAAGGTCCACATTCCAGAGGCTTCTCACAGGAATAAAATAGATTGACTAAATTAATCTAGTGACAGCTTTGTAAAAACATTTCATGAAACAACTTACACAAGCTTCAAATTTTCATATTTATCTATATATCTAAGTGTAGAGCTTATTTTTACAAATATTGTTTAAAAATTGAAGTATCAAATTTTGAAACACAAATTCATTGAACTGAAGTAATCATCTTTAATCTGAATACTTTGAATAGTTTATAGCCTGCCTTTTGAAAGCAAAGGGCATTTTTATAAGGTAAAACTCCCCAAAGCAAGTATTTACTCAACTTAATAAGCCCTTTCCTATGTATTTTACTCCATCAGCAATATAAATGTTAGCTTAAGGATATAAAAAACTCTACTATAAGTCAAAACATTAATTTTCATTAAATTTCATTTCTATTTTTAGATTCAGAAAGCTCTTGTTCTTTGATTAAAATTCTCTTTAATCATGAGATCGCAACTCCTTTAATTTCAAACTCTCTGCAGCTGTCACATAAAAAATTTAAAAAGTCTGTATTTTTCCCTCTAGTTGTTAACAATTTCATTCTCACCAAAAGGCTGCTAAATAAAATCTTTTGCACTAGAGTCCTTAAAGAATATCTTTTATCCCTTAGTGACTAAAGACTTCTTAATTCTATAAAGCAGCAATTCTCAATCCACAGTTCAAGAAATCTCAGTTATTAGTCTGCAAAACCCCTGCAAAAATAACATGAATACATGTCTCACTTTCTCAGAAACTTAAGCAAACATGGAAAGGAGAGAAGTAACCATAATTGCATTCTCAGTCTTTAGTTCACTTTGTGGGTACTGTAAATGAAGACAACTGTGACAAAACTGTACAAGATGATCCACTTATTTCTCTTCCCCACAAAAAAGTTGGCCAGTTCTTTTATTAAATGCCACAAACTGCTTCTGATGGGGTTCTTAGAACTGTTAACTGGAGACATAGCTACACCAGGCTCCACCAAGGTCTGAACTTCAGCAGCACTGGCCTATCTCAGGTTACAATTCTGAAATGTATGACCACCATCTAAAAAAAATGCAATGCACCCATCTTAGTTATATTTATTCAAAGGTAACTTTCTTAGGACATCTTAAGTAATTAAAATCCCACAGTAGAATTTCCAGCCATTTGCCAACACAAAAACTGAACTGTATTATCATAACTCCTGAAGACCATCCCTTTTTCTAATGCATGGAGCACAAAGTTCGATTCCCACCTTGTTTTATGCCCAGTAAGGCATGATAATATTGTAACTTCTAACCGAGAAATATAAAGAGGACATCTCATCTTACTTTCGCTTTCAAATCCTTTTACAGACAAAATTAAGAAAAAGAATGTTGCCTTATATTTTAGTGGCCCTTACATCACACCACAGTGTTCAACCTGTTTTAGATACATAAGGAATTCCTTAGTAATATTCAAATGTTTTATACATGATAGTGCAAGGAGGGATTAGTTTTGCTTAAATTCCTCCTGGAATTGGAAGGAGAGAAAGTAAAACTTGCAGTAGATTTTCAATGAAATGATACTTTGGTGCCTTAACAGGCCTAAGGAAGTAATACCTTCTTAATCATTTTGACATATTAAAGGCATATGCAAAGCCACACTCTCAGCTATTTCCAGCAACCTGCAAACATTCTCACCAGTCTGAATGCTGAAACTGTGACAGCACAGTATGAGACTGGGGAATAAGCAAAGGAAATACAGCTTCACAAACACACTTCACCCAAAAGGTCTGTTGAACCAAGGAATGACATTTTTATTAGTCTCTCAAAGACCCAGGAAAGCCCTTGTGTTACTGCTTAGATGGACAAATTCATTCTCAACACTACACAATTCATCTTGCATCACCAACATGCACTAGTGGCAGCTCTTTCAATCAAGCAATACATAATGCACAGCATTCACAGACTTTAAAATATTGAAGTTCTTCTAACTAAATAGTATTTTAAAAGAAAGGTTTTTTTCAGTAAAATTATTGTACATTATTTTTACTGATTTTTTACTCTCAGGGCTTCAGGCAAAGCTGAAGCTTTCTAATGAAACAGCTAATAGATGCAATGCAAAATTTATGCAGAAACTGCAACAGACGTTTTCCTTTAATCCACTCACTCAAGCAGTACATAATAGCAGGAACTCATTTGTAATATCCTGAATACATCTCACAAATACCACTAGTTTGTCTACACAGGTTTGGTGTTTTCAAGGTTTTTCATTAAGCTGGTAAAGCACTAGAATGAGTAAGTGAAAAGGGGAAAAACACTTCAAATCTAAGTTCTAATGAGAAAGCAACATCTGTGGAATATTTTCAGAATTTTGGACACAACCTATATTGTGCATTCTCTATAGTATGTACTTAATGGGCAAAAATCAAATGGTCTATAAAATTAAGAGTACAATTTACATATGTCCATGTAACAATAAAAATGTTATAATTGTACACCATTTATTTTAAAATTACATATAAATCCTTTAAAACAGTAAGCAATTTTTTTAACTACTGTACCTAATACCAGCTTGTGGTGTTCTATTTAAATAAAATCATAGCTTTGGTTACACACCTATGACTTCAGTAACTCACATAATGTTCACAAAGAAACAATTATTTTATCATGCACAAACATACAACTGTTAAAAATACACTTCCAAAGCAGAAGCTTATTTTTTTTTTAACCCACAGTGAGTTGCATTCTTGAGCAATCCAGACTGTATTTTCATACTCCAACTATTGGAGTATGTCTTTTATTTTCACATAGTTTTCTAGATGGAAGTACTCATTAAATGCTTTGGTTACCTTAGCAAGAGCCAGCATCTTGAAAGTAGTAGATTGCAAAGGTGCTAGAGAATTGATTGCACACACTTCAACTTAGAAATAAATATAGCCACTGCTTTCTTATCACTGAAACCTTTAAGGTGAATTATCACACAATCCATCACTGGCATATAAAAGAAAGTAGGTAATACTACCCTCAGTGTTATTTGCTCTAATGGAGAAATGAAATATACCAATGCCATATCAGAAGAAGATGCATTACATCTAACCCATGCAGGATCTTGATTGAAAAATACCTCCTACCAGCTTTCAGAAACATTGTTAACTTACCTTTGTAATTACAGATTTTTGCAATAAGTGTTGGTTGACTGAAGCAAACCAAGCTTCTCATGTTGCAGCACAAAATTACATCACTTAATCCTCATTGCTGTGACATTCATACTATTTTCCAAGTTCAGAGGTTCCATGGGGTTGGTTTTTTTAAAGGCATAACTGCATTTTTATTTTTTAAAAAGCAGCACTAAAAGTATCTTATTTTAAAAAACAGGAGGCACATGCAACATAACACAAGTACAGAAAGTAGCATACTTACAACTTCAAATGATAGGTTGACATACTCCAGGAATTTTTGTCTTAAAGCATCATTTAGCTGGTTGAAGCGATACCGCAAGAGATCCATTTCTTGTTGAAGAAACCAGCGCCTGAGATCCTCACTGCAAAGAAATAACCAAAAACCCCATAATACGTTTTCTGGTTATGCAGTTTCTCTTCCTTTATAAACCAGATGTCATTTCTAGTGAACAGAATGTTAAATGTGATGCCAACTTTGGCATGGGATGAAAAAACTGAGGAGGCTTGGAAGAGAAGGCAAGAAACCTTCAGGAAGGAGCACTCGATCACAAAAGACTTGTGCAGAGACAGTACACAAAAACCTAATAATCTTAACACTAAGAATTGCTCCACATGAATCAAAGCTGTTAGTCTCTTTTAAATAGTAATCATAATTCTTAATTTGTTTTAGATAAGATTAGATAAGAATAATCAACTGAAGATAACATCCCCCTTCAGTATTTAAATTATAGGGTTTTGGGGTTTTTTTTTTTTCCAACATGGCAAAAGATCTTTTCACTGTACAATTAACTTCATAATTAAACTGATGAGGTGAATGAGTTATAATTTTGGGGTACCTCCAGCTGAAGATAGACGTTTTCTCCAGAAAAGGGTATGCACCCACCTCAGACTCTAACAGTGCTCTATGCTTGACAATAAGATAGCCTGGAACCAGGCAAAAGGAAAATATACAGCTATGAACTTGGGTGCAGAACACAAATAAAACATCAAATGCTTGACAAAAGAGCAAAAGAGGTTTAGCAACTGCAGGTGAGCAAGTAGGAAAATAAACAAGAATACAGGGACTGGAATCAGTAGGCAGCATTAAAGAAAAACAACACTGCATCCAGCCTCTATGTACTCTGAAGTGCTCAGATTCCTCTTTACATCCCAGCACTCAGATTCCCAGGCATCAGCACATTCCTCAAAAGCTACAGCAGGCAGGTATCAGAACAGTAGTAACAAAAGCCACCTGTAAGTACAGAATGTAGATTATACTGTATCTTACTATTACAGGGCATTATTTTAAACTGCCTTCTGAGAGCTATGCTGTGGGCTACTGCTATAACAATTAACACAGCACAGAAACACTGCAGCCTTATATTAGCTCCTTACAACATTTAACCATCTGTTCCCAGAGAGGATCAGTGAATTCCGAGAGTTTTTTGTGGTTTTGAGGACAAAACCTCTGCTTGAGAAATGGCTTGGAGAAAACTGTTCCAATTCCAATTCCAGATGGAAAGGTTGTTAAGGTGCTTTGTAAAATATAACCCTGTGGATGGTTTCAGCACTAGAGATGTATTAATAATCTGTGCAACTTAAAATGGAAGTTAATGGCTTTATGACTGATCTTCTCTAGTTCTACTGTGATCAAATCTTGGACAACGAAGAAATCTTAGAACGTGCTCTTTTCTTTTTCTTTTACTCTTTTCCTTTATACTGTATTTCTCTTCCTAAGCCAAAAAAAAAAAAAAAAAAAAAAAATCAAGCATGTATAGTTACAGTGAAGGCCAGCCAAGTTCTTGCTCTTGCTTTTCTTCAGCAGAGTAGATCAAAGTCTGTAATCCCACTTACCTCCTTCAGTTATCAAAACAAGAAAATACTATTGCTGTCTCTTAATACAATACACACACCTACCTGGATTCTTCCCACAGTTGACAAATCAGCAGACAAGCTGCTTACGTTACTGTATATGCCCAGCATATACTTTAAAAATGACTATCCTAGGAACACCACCATTAGGGTATTATTTCTGTTATTTCCTTTTGTCTTTGGAAAAAATTACATCACTTCTAAAATCAAATCAATCACATCTTATACTCACTATTAACATTTAAAAAATTTTACTCTCATTCCAGACACATATTAGGAATAATACTTGTTATCAAAACTGTAACTGAAGAGCAACATCACTGTCATTAGATTACTAACCAAGCTGCTGTTGAAGATAGTTGAAACTTAGACATTAGGAATGTATCCTCTTTCTTCACCACTTCTATGAGTGCAGAATACTCAACAATTTAAATCAGATCAGTAGATTCCCAACTAGAAAAATAATATGAAGGAAGAGGTTCTTTCACACCAGGGAACAGCACTCAGGCAACGGGGGTGGTAAATAATCCTCTTCACCCTCCCAAGTAGTGGTAGGAAAGACCAGTGTATTTCTTATGAAGCATAAACACAGAAGTACTTCAGAAAGACAGGAAAATGCTCCTAAATCTGGAACCTAAGACTTACAGAATCACAGATTCATGAAAGGATTTGGGTTGGAAGGCACCTTATAGATAATCTAGTTCCAGCCCCCACACTATGGGCAAGGATACCTTCCACTACATATTCCACAGTTAAATATTAGAGATCAGTTACCCACAACTTAATGTTAACTTGTGAAAAGCCTAGGCATGGGACAGAGCTCTATTTTACTGGGCAGCCTGCAATAGAAGATTCCTTAAGAGCTTTATTTTCAAAAGGTAGACAGCAAGAGGAACATGGGTATAGGAAATATACAAAAGCAAATGTTAGCCAATGTAAGCAGCAGCAATTTTAGCACACAAGCCTAACTTACCATATAGGGAAAAAATAGCAAGAAGTAGAGAAAAGTCTTTGCTAAGTTTGAGAAAGAATTTATGTCTTTGTTAAATGACACAGAAAAAAGAAAAAAAAAAAAAACAAACAAAAACTTAAAAGCATGTTTGAAGGTTTCCTGAATAGAAGAGACAGTTTTACTGTCAGAGTGGAAACAAGATCTATTTCTTCCATCTTAAGTAAGTAAAGATTATGCTCCCGTGACTTTCAAGTTTCTCTTTAAAGCTCTGTTTTACATGAAAGTGAATGAAACAAGACTGTTCTATACTCTGGGCTTGACAGATAGAACTGAGATGACAAGAGGTCTGAAATGCTTGTGGCATGGATGAGACTTCTTCCCTCAAGACTTCACATACTGCATCTTAGCAACATTTTTATACAAGAATGAGCTTTAAAGTCTTGGAAAATCAAGAGATTCTGATATTACAAATCTAACTGACAAGAATGGAGGATCTGGCCACTTCAGACCATGTAAAAAACAAACCAAAACAATCCAATTTAGAAGTGTTGCAAACTAGGGAAAAAAAAAAAAAAAAAACAAACAAAAAACCAGACAACTGATGCAAACTCATACCCCTGGGTGGCACTGTTGGCCAGCTGGAAACTTGAAAATGCGGTATCAAGATAGAACAAGTCTATAAACACAATTGCCTGGCAGGCCACAGGAACTGAATTCAAGCTAATTTCCACTTTTTAAAGCTAGTACACTTTTTTAAATAGTCCTACCTTAGTAACTTCCATCAATTAACTTAATGATTTGGGCCAAGCTTGTTTTTCTGACCTAGTATGGTGTCCTGGTTTGGGCCAGGATAAAGATGATTTTCTGTCTTGTACTTTTGCTTTTAGCTAAGTAGTTGCACTTGCTGAAATTAACAGCAAGTTTCTCAGACAGTGTCTGCTTCTAGGACTGATAACACTCTATGTTTATAGTTACTGCTAGAGACTGGTATGCAGAGCCAAGGACACTGCTCAGCTCTGATGAAAACTTTTACCCTCCAGAAGGAATAAAGTGGTCCCACCTGCAGCCCTCCTTTGGGGAGGAATGGACAAGGTAGATGCCACAATTGACCAAACAGAGTATTCCATCCCATATACATCATACTCAGTATAAATTTGAGGCATCACGAGGGCCAAGCCACACTTCCAGCTTCCGGCTGCCTGCCCTTCCTGCTTCCCTTCCTTCACTCAGCATCCTGGAAGGATCCCGTCTGTTCATCTGCCTGTGGTCCTGATCCATGCCAGCCCCTATCTGTGTGTTCCTGCCTCCAGTTCCCAACTGCTGCTGACTCCAGGAGTCCAGCCTGGACTTTCCCAGGGCTGCCCTACAGCCTCAGTGGTGACGCGAGAGCTATTGGGGGGAGAGGGGGAAAGAACGTGGTATCCATTATCCTGTATATTTGTATATATTTAGTAATTTTTCCTATTTATCATTACTGTTTCATTGAAGTGGTGCAGTCTAGTTTCCAACCCATAAGTCTCTCTCCCTTATTCTCTCTCCTTTCTTTATCAGGGAGGAGAGAGAGATTAATAGAGCACGTCTGTTACTCGGTTTAATTGCTGGGCCAGTGTTAAACCGTGACATATGGTAAAACTTAGAAAATATTATATTCTATGTGCCTACGTATTTATTTTAACTTTTGGGTAACATGCCAGTTTTAAAGCACAGAAACATCTCACCCCTGAAATAGATGCTTTTGAAGAGAGGATGAAGAATGCTGGGTACAGGGTCACCTCAATATGCTGAAGATACTATTTTCTATTTTATGAGCAAGCACTAAGTCTACCTTTTCAAAGCAGATCTCACACATAAGACAATGATCTTTTAAATGACAGTTTATAGAGAAAAAGAAAGCATTCCAGTTATCTGCATTTATCACTCATTCCAGGACATTCCAAAGCTATTATAGAAAGAGATGCTGGGCATTGGAAGGGGAGATACCATATGAGTGACAAAGACAAATGTTTATTCAAGCCCCTGTTTGGTTTATTTCTGACGGAGGCAACATTTTCACTCAGCATGCTAGCTGATGTCATTCACTTATGTCCTCCTCCCTTCTTAGCACAATAGACAAAGTTCAGTCAATTCCACTCCTAAACCAAATATCTAGCCTTCAGGCTTTTTCTAACCTCTTGTATTGCCTTCTGTGAATCCAACACAAACTTTTTTCACAGACCAACCAAAAACAGATGCCACTGGAATTCCAGATCTGGAAGCTTTTAAGGCCCCTGCTGCTTCCTAATCTGATCAGAGAGTCTGTAGCAGGCACCTACAATGTTGTTAGCCAGCTTGGTCTCTTCTCCAGCACTTAGGCCAAAGCTCTCAACTGTCCCAAGATCAATTCCAACGAAAAACCCCATCTGTTCCAGCTCCATAACTTGGCTTACAGTCCCTCACACTCACTCTCCTGGCCTGTTTGTGCTTACAAATCTGTATCCCTACAGAGCAGCACTTCAGTCATGTCAACTATTACAGTATCATGTGTTCTACCACACTCACCTAATTTAAACAAACAATATTGCAACTCAAAGTGCAATTGAGTTAACACATGACAAATTGTTAATCCCAGCCAACAACTACACCCAGCACAGCTGTGCACTCACTCCCTCTCAGTCAGATGAGGGAACAGAATAGGAAAGGTACAAGTGAGAAAACTCACGGGTTGTGTCTTGGTTTGGGCCAGGATAGACTAAATTTTCTGTCTTGTAATTTTGCTTTCAGCTAAATCTCTCATAAGAATCTGTACTTGGTGAAATTAACAGCAAGTTTCTCAGTCAGTGTCTGCTTCTAGAACTGACAGCACTCGGTGCTTATAGTTACAACTAGAGAGTGGTCTGCAGAACCAAAGCCACTGCTTGGTTCTGAGGAACATCTTATGCTCTAGAAAGAGAAAGGGAGTAAAGGGGTCACACCTGCAACCCTCCCTTAGGGAGGAGACAAGAAGACAGGTGAACAAAATGACCAAATGGAGTATTCCATCCCACACGTCATAATCAGCATAAATTTGAGGGATCACCAGGGCCAAGCCCCTTTGCCTTTGCTCTTCTCTCTGGTCCTCCTGTTCCCATTTGCTTTGGCATCCTGGGAAGATTCCACCCATTCCTCTGCCTGTGGTCCTGATCCATACCAGCCTGAATCTGTGTGTCCCTGCATCCAGGTCCCGACTGCTGCTGACCCCAGGAGTCCAGCCTGGACTTTCCCAGGACTGCTCTGCAGGCTCAGTGGTGACATGAGAGTTACTGGGGACAAGGGGGGGGGCAATGTGGTATCATTTTTCTGTGTAATTGTATATATTTATAATTCTTCCTTTTCTATCATTACTGTTTCATTAAAGCTGTGTAGTTAAGTTTCTCTCCCTCATTCTCTCTCCTTTCCTTAACAGGGTGGGGAGGGGGATTAATAGAGAGCATCTCTCTTAATCAGTCATTCAGTTAATTGCTGGCACAGCATTAAACCATGACTGGTTGAGGTAAAGGAACAGTTTAATAGAAAAAACAGAAGCTGCATGCACAAGCAAAGCAAAACAAGGAATTCATTCACTGTTTCCCATTGGCACATGGATGTTCAGCCATTTCCAGGAAAGCAGGGCTCCATCACACCTTCCCTGGGAGGACAAACACTGTAACTAGAATGTTACACTGTCCCTCGTCTTCACCCAGATTTATATGTGTCCCCTCCCAACTTGCTGGTGGGTTGATGCTAGAAACAGAAGACTTGACTCTGCCTAAGCACGGCTCAGCAATAACAAAAACATCCCTGTTTTACCAACACTGTTTCCAGCATAAAACCAAAGCACAGCCCCATACCAGCCACAATGAAGAAAATTAACTCTTATCCCAGCACACAATTTAAAACAGTAGGCACATCATATTTGTCAGTTGTGATATTTGTCATATTTGTCAGTCAGAATCAGGCAGTTTCAATTACAAGAACTGCAACGGCAAGGAGTCAGGAGCTAAACTGAGGTAAAACAAAGCTGCTAACAGACAAAGTACTGACAACCTCTGTGACTTCATCCAAAAACTATAAGTGAAGCAAAAGCAATGCACTTGACAGGACCCACTTTGTGCTTGAAACTGCACACACCCGGAAAACTGCAGTGCAGCCTTCCACAGCACTGAATTTGGAAGAAAATCAGAGCCAGTAGAGAAAGCTTCAAACTCAGAAAGTATTTTTAGTTTGCCAGAAACAAGGCTCTCACTTTCAGAAAGTCCTTTTCCATAGCCGGGGGTTTGGTCAGTAATCAACAGCTCAAACAGTTGCAACAGTTAAGTTATCAAATCACTGCAAATGCCCAACACTTAATACTGATGTGCTTAAACCTCAAAAATATGTGTAATGAAACTCAAATCAATGTTCTGTGTAAAACTGAAAACCTTATACTTATTTATGCTAATTAACACAAAATCTGGGTACTAATTTTAATCCTAATCCTGAGTATCCTTTTCCATCACAGTTGAAATAAGGATCCCAGCAAAAAAACTCCAAACCTGTATTTGAGCCTTCTTTCCTATTTAGTAGCCACGCAACTCAAAAATATCAATGTCTATAATACAGCAACATACTATCTGTATACATTTAAGATTATAATAAGAGTAAAGTATAACCCAAAAAAGTACTTACGACTGGCAGTAAGCAAGGCGCAATATGAAATGAGAAATATGATCTTTTCTTCTTGCCTCATAATCATCCTCAGCCAAAGCCTATGGAACATATTATTACAATTTCAGAGAAATAATCCCTCCCAGGTTAAAAGTCCACAATTAATTTACCAGTGCTGTTTAAAAGTGTATTTAATACTTATCTTTAAGACAATATATACACTCAAAGATATGCTCAAAGAAAAACTACATCTCTGACTAAATGACAGAATTAGAATAGGAATTGTAGGAATAGTATTGCGTCACCTCTACTCTTATTCTTGAATGATGTAAAGAAATTGAATTGTAGGAGTAGTAAGTAAGCAGTAATTAAGAGATTTGTTTGGTTGCTTTTGGGTTTGGTTTTTTTCTTACTTACTCTGTAGGGAAACTTAAGCTTCCTTAGCTCACTCTCCAGCTTCGCATTGTATGGTTCACTACCTCTTGCACAGCTTACACCAAGGCTTTCAACTACTTTAAGCACTGGGGAAAGAAAAAAAACGCCCCTGTTAGAGACAACATATTGAAAAGAAATTTAAAAAATCTAACTGCATTTTTATTAGTGTTGAGAAATGCACAAATTGGGTTAAGGCCTCAAGAATTGCTTTTAGTGGTATGGGGAGCAAAGGGGTAAAAAATACAGGGTACAAGGTGTGGCCCAAAAGTCCCGAGCAGCTCGCTTATCTCTGGGAGTCATACAGTCACCAAGGAAAGGGAGACAGATCCCTGATGAATCAATCAGTTTCAGAACACATTTCCACTGTAATGATGGAAAGCATGGATTCAGTGATGTTCAGGGGAACCCTTGCTCCCAGTGCCAACGACCTGACTCGTGGTACTGAGAGACATGAACTCTGTCACCACACCTAGAAAGTGAAACACGCTCGTAAAACCCACCAGTGTAAACCCAAACTACACAGTCCTGACTGCTATACACCAAGCACTCCTAGGGAGGTCACCCACAGGCCTCTGAAACACCTCAAACAACACGTTTTCCTTAAAGGGAGTTCATTTCAGCAGGAGCAGGCAGCCAATTCACGTCAATAAGAGGCAAAGAGTGCGTCTAAGACCGCCAAAAATACACACAGCCATGACAGGAAGAATCAAAAGCCCCCAGGGTGGCAGGGTGGCAGGGGAGACGCTACTCACGCCTCAGGCGATCGATGGCAAGGTTCTCAAACTCCACCAGAGAGATGCTTTCCGTGGGGGGCTCCAGGTAGAACTGCAGGCTGTGAGGATACAGCTCCCGCCGGTCCCCCGCCAGCCGCGCCTGCTTCTGCCTTGCTCGCCCGCTGGAGAATTCCATGTCCGCCGCCGGCCGGCCTGGGGGTGACACGGGTGCTGAGCCGGAAGGGAGACCGCACCGGGGAAGGTTGCGGGAGAGGAGGGCGGAAGGAAGGCCGGCCGCTTGCCGAAACCGCCGGTTTCCCGCGCACCGACAGCACCGCCCACTTCCGCCACGCATTATGTACCACCCGGTCACATCCACTCGGTCACGCCCACCCGGTCACGCCTCCCGCAGAGGGCGGGGTGGCAGCGGAAGGCGCCCAGTGGCAAGGTGCCGGCGCCGGTGCCGGCTGCGGGCGGGCGGGCGGGCGACTCCCGGCACATTCTGCCCTCCAGGAGGGAGGTTTGTGGTGCCTGTCCCATCGTACTCACATCCCCAAACTGATTAAGTGGATCCTTTCGTCCGGATTTTCTGACAGCACGTGATACACTGTAACTAGCTTGATGTCAGCTTGTCATTTTCATGACTGAAGATGTCTAAAAATATTTGCCGCTAAATTAAACAAACACCCCGTCCTCTTTTTCCCCCTTAACCTTTTTAATGGGTTTTAATGGGAGGCTAGCGGATGGCTGTGGGTGTCTGGGGTGGTGGTCGCTTCCATAGCCTGGCAGCCCACAGGTATTCCCACTGTTCTCAATACTCAATATTGAATGCCACCGTGGTAAAATGGCTCCCCAAGTGCCAAAGCAGTCTTGAGCTCTCTCCCTCATGGCAGGACAACCATGTCCATTGGTAAAACCAGGCCACAGCCAGCATCAGGTGGCCCATGTTGTCAGTGGCCTGGCCACCCAGCCATGGGGCAAAACCCTCCATGGCCAAGGCACCCACTGCACTGCTCCCCAGGGTCTACCTGAGGTGTCCTCCCACAGCACCCAAAATTTGTCCTCAAGGCTGGCACAACTACTCTTTTGTCATCAGTCACCTACTGTTGTCTCCTGTTCACCTTAGTGACAGGAATGTCATCTGAATCTGACCAATACCAGTACACAAAACCAAGGACCACCATACCACTTAGTTCCTTGATGCTGTTAAGCCGATTTGAAAGTTAAATATTTAGCACAGCATTCAAACACTGAGGAACTTTCCTTTAATTCCAAGGCCCCATAAAATCTGCACCATTCTACAGTTGTATATTTTTGTCACTTGCTCAAGATTACTGCAGAATTTGCCACTTTTGCCACTGGGTTGACCATTTTGCTGCCATTGTGGTTATGTCCTGCTTTGTGTCCCTGCCCTGAAATGCCATTTATTTGCTAATTTTCCTCAACTAGAAAAGTTAGTTGATGATCTTGGAACAAATGTAGAGTGTAAAGGGATGGAAAATCAGAACTGGCAGTCAGTTTATACCCACAAAGTGATTAAAATCAGTAGCTTAGCCTGACAAGTTGTTCTTTAGAACAATGTGCTCTAAACAGTGCTGATAATGCAGAGCTATTTTTGTTACTGCTGATCAGAGTCAAGGCATTTTCTGTTTCTCACACCACCATCCGTAGGCTGAGGGTGCACAATGAGCTGGGAGGGGACAAAGCTGGGACAGCTGACCCCAACTGACCAAAGGGATATCCCATACCATATGATGTTCTGCTCAAGCATATAAAGCTGGGGAAAGAAGATGGGAGGGGGGAACATTCAGAGTTATAGTGGTTTTCTTCCCAAGAATCCACTCCATATAATGGAGCCCTGCTTTCCTGGAGATGGCTGAACACCTGCCTGATGATGGAAAATAGCAAATTCTTTGTTTTGCTTTGCTTGCACAGCTTTTGCTGGGGTTAAACCATGACACTAAAAACTGTCAGTATCTTTTTATATATTTTCAAAAATATATAAAATATACTAAAAAAAATATGTTCAACCCAAAGCAACATTGTATCTTTATACACATATAAAGAAACTTTAACCCAAAGCAACTTTTTCTTTTCTTTTTTTTAATAGCCAGTGCTCTCCCTGCTGTCACAGAAATCGGAAATCACAGTGTTAGGGGTTGGAAAGGACCTCAAGAGCTCACTGAGCCCAACCTCTCTGCCAGAGCCTGACCATCTACTGTAGGTCACACAGGAACACATCTGGGTGGGTTTTGAATATCTCCAGAGAAGGAGACTCCACAACCTCACTGGGCAGCCTCTTCCAGTGCCCTGTCACCCTCACAGTGAAAAAGCTTTTTCTTATGTTTACACAGAAACTCCTGTGCTCCAACTTGCATCCATTACCCCTCTCAACATGTAGTACCTCCTTCAACCCTTTCTTTTTTCCTTCCCAGTCCCTTCCCTTTTCCACCTGGCTACCACACAAATTGATCAGGAGTAGGAGTGAATCTGCCAGAATCTCCCTAGTAAGGGAGATTGCCTCTGACCAGCATGTTAACTCCAAAGAGATCGTTCTGATCTGGCAGTGCACCATCGAAGGCAGGCCAAGGAGCAAAGTCAGAGTTTGCAAATATGCCTCAAGTGCTGTACCCGGCCTGGACTGGAGGGGGAGAAGTGTTCCAGTGCTGAGGACCACTCTGCAGAAACCAGCAATGCTTTTCTTTTTAATTTAATTTCAATTAATATTTTTGATCTTGGCATATAAGCAATACCACGCTTTTCAAAACCATGGTATGGAGTTTGCTCTCTGTCACCATTTCTATCACTGAACCATGTCCTGCTGCTTTTTAACAGGTCACAGAATGACAGAATCACAGAAAAGTTAGGGGTCAGAATGGACTTCAAAAGATCAAGTCCAACCCCCCTGCCAGAGTCAGGCTGTTAGCTTTCAGTTTTGCTATTTGACCATTCCCAGACACTTTCATGGCTACTAACCTATTAGTGAGCCCTGTGTTTTTGTTGTCCCAAGGTATATCACCATTTCTCACATCGAGTGGGACAGCAGACTGAAGGCCATCCTTAGACTCATCTCTAGTGAGCCTGGTTTTATCCCCTTCCCCTTTCAAGCCTACTTTAAAAGCCCTCTCAATGAGGGCTACTAACTCCTGTGAGAAGGTCCTTTTCCCATGCTGAGAGACGTGTACCCCATCTCTTGCCAGCAGACTCAGTGATGCACATACTGCTCCATGGTCAAAAAACCCAAAGCCCTGCCAGTGAAAACAGTCCCTGAGCCCTGCCACCTCAGCAGTTATGTCTTCACACACCATTTTCCTTTTTCTTAAATTTTGTTTTACTGCTAACTTTTTTTCCTGCAATGCTGAATGCAGATGCTCAAATTGCAATTAGGTAAAAACTTACCCTGTTTGGTTTCTTATTTCAGTTAACTGTTTACACTGATATTGCAAAAATTATATGATTACTTCAGAAGAAATGAACAATCAAAATTAGTATCTGTATTTCTAGACTCAAATACATCTTACAGTGCAAAACCTTGGGGTTTTTCAGCCCTTCCACAGAAAAATAATTTTCTTGGGAAAAGAAAACAGATTAAGAAGTGAAAAGTTATCAGGTTCCCAAAATTTTGTAATCTAAACTGAAATGTTTATTGAAACCTATAGATGGTAAAATTTCTCACAATAGCATTTTGGTTACATTTTTCTATGTGTATTTTCATGACTTCCACAGTAACATTACCAATACAGTCTGATTTTTTTAAGTATTTTTTTTGAGAGAATCATTGATGTTGCAACAACCCACCTCACAAATGTTTTACAACAACATCCATATGGTCAGCTGTCAAACAGTCCCCATCATCCCATCCAAACACAGTCCAATTCAGCATACCCCAATTAATTAACATAACTCAAAATCCTTGCTGGCATTAAGTACATACCATTGAACAGTTTCTACTCCCACTTTTATCATACTAAATAGCAGGTGCTATTCCTTCAGAGCCTAGTTCTTCTCTACTTGCAAGGCTACAAGTACTAATAAAAGGGTAAATATGTTGATGCTGCTATCTAGTCTCTCTTTCAAGTTTCCCTGTTCATCCATCAAGTCTAGGATGTCTGAGTCTTTGTGGATGGCAGGGATTAGCACAAAACGTCCCTCCTCAGCTTCCAGCTCCCATTCAGCTCTCATTGTTAATTTACCCACAATCATATTTACTGCATGAATCACCAGTCTGATTTAATCCTCATGTAATTCAGTGTTTATATATAAATGTCTTCATAATCTGCTTCTTGAATATTCTTTTTAAATATTCTTTTAAATTTTTGCTTATTCAAAATTTTTTAAATTTTTTTTTTTTTACATAACTCAATTATCTTACTTGTCTGGCTTTTTTCAGAAGTCTTCACAAATTTACTCTTTTCTTGTACTGTATTTGTGTCATTCCTAGCCCAGCTTTTATTTGTGTGTCTGTTTGCCATCCAGGTTTTACTGAGATTTTTTCTTCGGACCATGATGCACAGATACCTCTGTACATAATATAAACAGCAGGGTAATATTTTGAGCTGGCCTTAAATTTCTGCATGCTCTGAAGGGAGTAAAGTATGAATGATGCAGTGAAGGGAAGTTCAGGGAGTTATTCTAGTTGGAATATTCTCCAAGTCTCTCAATGTTGATTTAAGCGGGGAGTGACAATGGTCACATCCCTTGTGACACGCTAAGGCTCTCTGGCTCCATTCATATGGGGCTTTTGGATCCTAGATTTATTCCCCAAGTCCTCTGTCCAAGACTCTAGAACACAAGTGGAGTAGTACTGGAGTAAATCTAGATACATTTTCACAATCTTTTTAAATTTATCCTGACAGGTAGGTCTGTCATCCACATCTGTCTCTCACTGTATGCATCTTCTTCAGTATTTTTAGGCTGTTGTAGCAAGTACATTTGCTGCATCCTTGTTCTGTTATAGATCAAAGTTTCAATCCCTTAGCATCATTTTTCAGGCTACATTTCAAGGAACAATCTGTCTTCTCCCTGTGCTAGGCTTATCCAAAAGGATCCCACTTTTTTACTCCATTACAAGATGTTCCATGTGCTATAAATAATTTTGCCTGCCATGATGAGGCTTGGGGTTTTCTGGGTTTTTTTCTCTTGTTAATCTTCCTCTTCTGAACATTTGATCAATGTAGAAGAGAAGGACTGAAGTACAATCTTAGAGAGAGGGTTTGAAGTATCGAGGATAAGAAGTACTCACAAATTTGAGAAATTAGAGCCTGGATATAGGGGGGAGAGAGTGATTCAGATTTCTACCATGGGAAAGAAAAGCAGAACATGGCCTCTCCTGTGTGTGGAGCAGCAGCAGCAGCCAGGCAGTTAACACAAACATCCTGGCTGATCATGGTAAATATAGCTTGAGCTCAGCCACTGCTCCATCATCTCCAAACAAACAGACAGGAGAAGGTTTGAACTATCAAGCATCAGGCTAAACTTAATGTATTCTGCTGCACAAGAATCTCCTTCTTTTTCCAAGTATATCTTTATTCTATTTAAATTGTGAGCTTCTGAAACATGCAGAGAGGTTTTTCAATCTGTCTATCTGTATAGAGGTTGATGTTTTCTTTTCTTGGATGCTATTACCACTGAACAAATTTACATGAAGAACAGGCTTTTGTTGCATAGAACATTTTGTATTTGCCACATTTCTAATACTCTTGTGATTAACTTAATTTCTACCTGTATAGCAATAAAGAGTATGGTCCTTTCTTATCAAGTAATCTGTAGGTAATTTAATTTTTTTTAAACCTCACCCGTATTGCTGCCCAAGGTAAAAAACAAGGCATAGCTATGTATCCAGGATTTTTATAATTTTCTTTAGTCATATAAAGAATTATTTGTCAGATTTAAAGAATAATGCAAAAAAGGTTTAAAATATTTTTCATGAGAAACTTCTATTGTCTAAAAATTTCAAAGTATTATTTTGTCTCCATTAAAGGAAGCCCAATGCAGTTTAAGAACTTTCTTCAGCCTTTTTGGTATTTATTTAGGGTTGTTGAATAATACACATGTGGCCAAGCAGATTTCCTGTTTTAAGCCTATGACTTGATCTTGAAAAAATGTCCTGTTCAGTACTGACACACAGAGAGTTTTCAAATACCCAGTTGCTGTGTAAAACAGTCTGCAAAATTCCAACCTTAATGTAAGTGGCTGGCCACCTTTGCTAATAAATCCCTGTGTTAGATATACTCAGAGCACTTCCATCATTAGAAGTGAAAACCCCCAGGGGGGTCCAGTCCCTGGGATCCCAGGGAGGGATCCAGTCAGCCTAATCTAGCCACTGAACTTAGAGCTACCTTTTAATCTTTTAAAGGGAATAGTTTCCCCTGAAATACTTGGAAAGGGGTAGGTATCCTGCTGGTCTCCAAAAGGACATCCAGCCTGACTAAATTTATGTACCACGGTAGTCGATCTATTTTCCATTTGTTTAAGTTTGTTTGGGTTTGGGTTTCTTGTCATCTGAGTTTGGTGACCTTTTTCAAAGGTAAGTGATACACAGCAGTGGAAACTTAAGTAATTTTGCAAGTTAGGGGAAAAGGGTCTCTCTTGTATGTAATACCAAGTCCTGTTCTCTGTTATGAATTGACACCAGCATAAGGAGTTAAGAGGTAACTTCTGTATTCCTTATGCAAGCAAAATTCCAAATTAACTGGAGTTGCCTGAGCAAAACATATGAACTGATTATTATCATACTGGCTGATCCTTAAGATACCTTCCTTCTAGAAACTAAATATATTACTTTGTCTCAGCTCTTAGTATTTTGTCTTTCCATTACTTTTGTTTTGTTGTAGCTTTTCCTTTGGCTGAGGCTTTGTGGAAGCTGAGCTAGAGAAGCAACACCGTCTAGTTTATCAAAAAGTAACTGTAAATTTTCAAATAAATCTCCTCTCCCTGCTAAGTCTTGTCTAAAACTGCATTGGTTTCAGTGGAAGCAGAATGTAGCCTCAGAATGTAAAACCCCAACCCCATCTTCCAGCACTGCAGACATCAGTTCCTACTGCAACACTTCCTAAAAGTCAGGGCTTAATGATAGAACTGTTGATTTCTTTTCAGACTACAGAGCTAAAATAACTACTGGCACCAGTATCTTGGCAATCTTTCTTCAGACAACCTACATGAGTAGGTAGAAATCTGGTACCCACATTATTGTTCTGAAAACTTATTTTGCTTATACTTTCAATTATACTTCCAAAAGTTTATCAGTTGCACAGCTATTAACAATGTATTGCTTCCAAAACCACAAGGTTATATTGAAGACCTAAAATTTTTTATAACAAATCTGATAACAGTTAAATGACAAGGGTGGATCACAACAAATATAAATGAATCCACCTAGTACTCCTTACTGCCATATACTGTCATAGGTGATACTTATGCATTGAAAACAAAAAAAAACAAAAAAAAAACCAACAAAACCAAAAACAACAAGCACTTTTTCTTTTTTTTTTTCTAGTATATAGTGTACCAAATGCTTTCAAAAGTAACTGTGTTCTCTTTATACATATTTTGATTTTATGGACCCTTTACTTACATGGGTATCTGCATAGTATTACATGCTTCAGTGCCTGCAGTTTTGCTTTGTCTATTAACTGTATATAATAGAACATGGGTACAGACAATGGCAGAAATGTAATTATGTATTGGGTGATGAGTGCATCTGTAGGTGTTGTGTGTTTCACGCATTTACTCTGAAGATCTCTGCAATTACTTGATATTTCATGCTAGTGGAAGAATGTTCTTCCAAGGTCTCCTTGACCAGACTCAAAGCAAAAGCAGACTTTGAAAGCAGAATCAACCAAAGATGGTAAAACAGGTACACTTACAATGGCAGTCATCATAGCTGAAGGTTACTGTTGGTGTTTCTCCTTGCTCTTCTTGCTGTTCTCTGTCAGCCTGAATACTCTCTCAATTCCTCCTCTCTAAATTGCATAATAAAGTGTGCATACTTGTCCACCTTCACCTTTTGAGGAAAGCTACTAACTAATAGGCACCCTTAGGCAGAATCTAGAGGGCAGGAAAATAAACTTAGCATAGTTTAGCTGCAGAAAAATTACCAGTTGTGCAGCAAAAATACTCATTATTTTTTTATTTCAGAGAGCCAGCCAAGTTTGCTGAAGCAATCTATACCCTGTGTTTCATTCTGGTTCCATCTCAGATTTGCCATCCAAATGATTCAGATTGTCCAGGGAAGAGGAACCAAACTCCCACCTTCCAGCCCTCTTGAACACATCAGACAAAAGGCTCTTCTGCAAATTTACTGATATGATGTTTAAAAAGAAGAGGGAAGAGATAGTGACATTTTTGACAATTACAAATACATTTTCTCTTATAGGTCACTGGATTCAGAGGCAGAAGACTAGCATAACTTCCTATTTCATTTATCCTTCTTCACAGTGTTTTACTTCTATAATTTTTACTTAGTGTTTTCCTCAGAGTCTGGTATAAAAATACTTGCATTCACTTATAAGGTTCCTGTCTCCCTCGGTAACCTAAAATTGGACTTATTATCTTTTTCTTTAAGGTTGTTATGACAGACTCTTCAAAGTTCAAATGTAATAGCCTGAATATAGATGAGTTTTCAGTAGCAGCCAAAGAAAATGTCAAAAACACTTTCTCCCTGACATTTTTGAACTTTTAAAAGACTGAAAAAAATTCCTGGTTGAGATTTTCCAGAACCAGCTGTTGGGACAGTCTACTAACCACTTTGTCAGCCACATTTTTTCTCTGTGATACTAACTTTCTCATGCTTCATAGGACTAAGAAGTTGACTAAAATCTTTTGGATATCTGTAAAAACTCATATAATAATTAGATAGTTCTAGAAGTTGAATAGTACAATTTCTGTATTGGTTTTGTGATTGGCAGATCATTTTCTATCAGTGTCAGCTGTCTATTTTAAATTGTGGTCTACTGATGATGGGATGACTTGCTGGTGGCCTACAGAAAGACACTGGTCAGGTCACATAATTAGAAAAAATAGAATTAGAAAAAACAGAATATGCTCTATGATTTACTTTTTCTTCTTTGTTTTTTAATAGATTTCAGAGCCAGGAGGAAATATATTAAAACTGCATATATCTGGCAGGCCATAGAATTTCATTCACTGTATAGATCCATACTATTAAAATCGGTCTAAGATACCTGGTCAAGGAAAGAGTGAATCTTAGAACCTTTTTGTTAAATATAAATCCAAATTTTCTTGAGTAAACTCGAATGGTTGTGTCAAAACTTAGTAAAGCCCACATCCTGTGGTCACAAAAATGGGGAACAAATTAAGTATCGGAAATTTTCAGCAAGACATTGCAATTGGTTCTTCAGATCAACAATTGTTCATTCACATATGACAGCAAGATTTAGGCAGGTAGATACCACTGTTTATTTTCTTATATTTACCAAAATGAGCTGTTACCCTGTAGTTTGCTTGTAACATCTTACAAAGTTAAATTCTGTGTTGCTGCTTTTCACATTGCCTTTCTTAAGTGTAAATTGCTTTCCTCTCCTGCTTGCAATAGAAATATGGAGAACTGACAGAGGATGGCCTGGTAAAAACAGATACAGAATAATTCCATTCTGATTTGTACAGAGAAGTTCTAAAGCTGCCTGTGTGTTTCCTGGTTGTTGTTTGGTTTTTTTTAATTTGCTTTCATTAGATCTAGTTAGTTCAAAATTGCTTGCCTTATTTTCCTCCTTATGGGAGTGGACATAGATTTATTTTTTTATGTCTACATTGACATGACCTTAGCCTGACAGTACATTATGGGAAGCTGGAAGATTTATTGGCAGAAGAGAGCCTGTTGGAAAAAAATCCAGATAGTGGTAACAGGAGAATGAGTCAGTGTCTGGGCTCCAGCTGTGCTTGCTACACAAGCCTGACTAAAGCGGAGTACTCAGTTTTCTTTAACTATCTGAAACTGGCTTTAAAAAAAAAAAAAAAAAAAAAAAAAAAGTAATGGGCTTTATGTATGCTGGCTACATTTTTAGCTGAGAACATATGTATAAAGGCAGAAAATTATATTTTTTTCCTTCTTATTGTTAGCATAGCAGTGGAGTGTAGCAGCACACTCTTGAAGTAGCAATTCATTATACAGAGACAAACCAGCATGTCTGAAAGATGTCATGGCATCAGCTGCTCAAAATGCACCAGTAACAGTTTGGTATGCAGTAAGTTCTATGACTAACATTGTAAAAACACCTACATCCTGACCCTGGGAGGCATTGGAAGTATAGAACTAATTCTATGATAAAGAGAAGACATGATGCAATCTGGCTTCTTATGGATCATCATCTTTTCTTTCCCCTTGCGTGTCCACAACCCACTGTTCTATTCCACACACAACCTCACCTTCTTCCCCATTCTTATTTCCTAGGTTCTTTTGTTCTTCCTCACTGCCCGAGGACGATATTTACATGTGCTGAGCATAGCAGGGACACTGATTAGCTAAGTAGTGGCTATTAAAAGTGACAGGTGATTTCTGCTGTCTTCTCTCTGGTGAACACATTTATCTAGGTCTCTTTCATCTATTTAGTTGCCAATCTTCAGACAACATGTTTAATGTTTACCATCTTTGAGATGCTTATCTACCTGTATTGTTTAATTTCTATCCATTGGAATCTACTTTTATTAGGAGGAAACATTCACCACTATTACTAGCTGCTGACTCAGAGAATTCTGCTATTTCTTTAGCAACAGTTTACAAAGGCAGTCAGAAGACATAAGCTGTGTGGACAGTGTTTGCTAGGCAAATAATGAGTCCCTGTCTTCACCACAAATTTCACATAGAATGAGGACAATGCTGGTAAGTGATATGGCACCCATCTTGCAAACTTATAGGACATGGTTTCTGATGAGGAAAGAAACAAGATTTTTGTAGTTTCCCAGTTATTTTGTATGTGTGTACAGAAGAAGGTATTTTACTGTAAGATCCTTTAAGAATTATGACTACCAGAAATCGGTAGAAGATTCCATATCTTACATGATTTATCACACCATAGTTTCAAATTATGACAAATTAACCAGTGATATGCTGATTGATATGCTGAAATGCATAGGCATTTTCTGTTATCCCTGCATGATGAGATGCCATCCTCTTAAGCAGATCAGGGAATTCATTTGACCGCAAGAAAAAAGCTTAGTGTTTTTTGAACACCAGTTCATAATCCATAATTTACACTGTGAGCACTGGGGCATTGTGGAACTGAGTGAGAGGCACAGCACAGGAAGGCCAATAGCAGTATCTTGAGGATTTCCTTCAAATATTAAGATCCTACATATACTTAGCAGTTGTGAAGGTACATGCAGATACATGAATAGACAAACATTTTCTGTCTCCTCGCTTCCCACGCTGGATCCCTACCATGAAGTTATAAGAAGAAAAGTTGGAGGAGCAATGTAATCTTGAAGTCTCAGATTCCTTCTGCAACTTGACCCCATGCCTCCTTGGACTTCCAGTTTATATTAGGAGACTTAGCAACCTGAACCCCCATGACTTCTTATAGTCCTTGCTCCAAAACACCATGTTCAAACAATCTGCAGTTCTAGTTACCAGATCATAACCATTTTCCTAGCTTCCAAACAGCTTATCCTCAATTTTCTTGGCATACCTATCCACATCTATCTAACATCTTCATCCAAGATATGCAGACATCCAGCTACCTCAAAGCAGTGAAGAAGCTGCTGGTCTCAAGGCAGTCAGTGCTCAAGGAAATTAAAAAGTCCACAGGATTTTTAGTTCTTAGCATTACCTGTATGATAGATCTAAACCACAACTTCCTAATCACACTCAGCAATGTCATGTGAGATTTGTTCTAGCTGGGAATTTTTCAGGGTTCACAGGAAGATTCTATCTTTATTTGCATGAAGCTATTTCCTTCATTACTGTTAGATTGATCTGAAAATGATAATCAGAATCTCCTGCTTGTCGGAAGGCAAAAAGAACAGTGAAAAGTCACATACAAAGAAAGAGGATCCAGTGGTACTTCTGAAACCTTCTCTTGAGAAACAAGGGAGTTATCCAGATGAAAGCCAGGGCTGACTTGATCCAGTCAGTGGGCTTCTCATAGGCATCATTTTTGCATCACCAGAGTTATTCTATCTTAAAGGTAGCATTAGCTTAAATTATTACAGATTCACACATGAAGGAAAACATTTTACAATTGAGTCCCTTTTCTGAATGACAAAAACTTGCCCCCTTGACATTTTTTCAAAAACAGTTTGATCTATGTGATGTTTTATGAGATAAATCAGTCTTGCATATTTATCAAATGCAAGAGACACAAGCTCTAAAGGGAAAGTCAACATCATAAATAGGGAAGATAAAAATTAACTCCTTCCAATGCAAAGGTGATTGATAACCACTCAAAGGCAGCAAACCTTATTACTGGCAGAAATCTAAAGCAACTAAAGTAGAAAACATAATTCTAAAGCAAGAGGACCACTGTGCACTACCAACACAAGTGTGACATTGGATTTAAGTGCTAATATTCTTTCAGAAAAACCATCACCAAGGACACCAGTTACATAGAAATGTCATATAAAAATAGAAACAGATAGATACCCTTCTACGAATGAGGTAAAAGTGTGTTGGTTTCCATCTGTAGTGTTGATAAATGAAATGTTGAACCATTTGGTGAAAAACTTCAGTAGCTATCTATACATCTTTTACAACGATTTCCTACATCTGTCTACTCACTAACATCAGGGCAATGCAGAACATATGTTTCTTGAAGGTCTTTTTAGACATATATATGCATCTAAACAAAAGTCCAGGAGCTGCAAATACAGATGCAGCCCAAGTGTCTATTTAAATGTGATCTGCTGACTGATTGCTACCAGATGCTGCAAAGGAAATTATCACAGCATTCACAGGGTAAACAGTCATGGAAGAACTGATATGTAAGGACAGTTTCCTCCTAACTTTGTTGTTTAACTGGTGCATGCCCTGAAGAATGGCATCTTACAGCCTTTCTGAATTCATTCTCTCCCATCAGTTTAATAATGTATACCCTGCTTAATGAACCCTGTCTCTTTCTTTCTCTACCCAGCTGCAAGCTTACCCCATCACCAGGGCTTTAAGTCTGTGCACCAAGGTTCCATGTGCCAGCTGTGACAACACAGCTACACAACCTCTGCCAAAAATGAGCTGTGAGTGTGCAGAAACAATAAATACAAAAATTACAGGTACTTGTGTGACAGGATTGTTAGCAGCTCAGGGTTTCAAGAGAGAAAACATTGGCACGGAAAGGTGTGTAATCCTAAAATAAAAAAGAGAGGGAGACTTGTTGACCCAGGGACTAGTCAGGAAGTACTGGGTCAAATCACCAGTGTCATGGGTGTTGGTGGAGCTGGTGGTAGGTGACAGTTCAGAAAGCCATAGCAGAGGAGCTGTGGGACCAGCCTGTGCTCCCCATCCTCACTGATGCTGGGCAGGCCAGCAAAAACCCTGGGAGCCACATGTAGAGAAATGAGTGTATTCATCCTCAGCCTAAGAAGATGTTAAATCTGAGCTATTCGTTGTGTGAGTCAATAAGCACTTTCTTAGTTCTTGTAAGTTGTGCATATCCTGCCTGCAGAAGATCACAGGGTATGGCAACACATGCCCAAACAAACCAATTTACAATAGGGACCATATCAACTGATGTGCACTTATTTTGGAAATCCACTGGACTTTTAACCTCAGTAATTTATTGAACAATCAAATGCATATGTGTTGTATAAAACACTGGTAATGATTGTGTAAACTGAGAGAAATTGCACATCTGGGGCTGTTCTGCAGATGCATGATTGAAGCAAATATTTTTCAACATCATGCTTTATATTATTTTTAATCTCTGCAAAACCAGCCAATTCCTACTGCCCAATTTGCTTATACTGCAATGATTCAGCCCTTGACATTTTTAGAAGATTCACCACAGGTCATTAGTTGTGACGTGTGTGTACATCTTCTTGAAAAGATAACCCACAACTGTGCCTGTTTTGTTTTTGCAAGCATTTTTGTTCAGTTATACTGGACAAAACAGTCAGCAGGATAATATTTCATGAGGTCATCTTTTGCAGTAGCAATTTTTTTCCGTAATTATGCGAATTTCTGTAACATAATATTGTTCCTTATTACTTAGACTCACTCAATTTGCCTGTCTTAAAATTAAGTGTATCATTCGAGCTACTTGACTTGGCTACCTCAGTGGTTACAGGAGAGAATAAGAGAAAGAGTTCTCAGAGAGCAGAAGATCTCCAGTGTATGTTTGAGACTTACTTCATCCCAAGATGAATCACCTCTGGGAGTCCTCCCTCTTTCTGTTCACTAGGGAGGTAGTCAAAGTGATAAATTTAAACTGGATGCTCACCCTTGTTTTCATGAAGTGTATATATAAAGTTCTCTGCAGATGGGCTGCAAAGAAATAATGTTACAGAGCCACAGCTTGAAATCACAGTTAGCTGACATTTATAATTTTAGAGATATAGAAACCAGGCTTGAGATTTCCTACTCCAAACAAAACACAACCCCAGATCTCTGTCTTTTGCATTGTTTTGATGAAAGTTGGACAAAGCTTCACTAAATCTGGTGAGCACAATGAGTCTTTTACATGGCAGTTCAGCTCACAGTAGTTCAGCTTCTTTTGTGCTTTTTTGGGGGGTGATGGAGGATGGAATTTCAGCAAACAACACCTGAAGCCCAGATCTCACATCCATGAGGGAGGCCAGAAGTATGGTTTTGTATGTAGTCATCATATTTCAATAAGGATATACATAAAATGGACAGCCCAACAAGAAGTAAAATCAAAGATCTAAAATCATGAAGATATAATGAAGTGAGCTTGTTTAGCTTAGTAAAGAGAAGACTGATAGGAAAGTATGGGAACCTGATGATTTTCAAAAGCCATCACAGAGGAAAAGCAATTATCACAGCAAGGAATATTTCAGGGGAAAAACACCTTGTAGTTAAGTGCCTGGAGGGATCTGCAAGTTTTGATTGCTGAAGCTTGTTAAAACTAAAGACAAATGACTATCAGGAATTAGGCATAGGTGCTCTGCCCTGGGGAAAGGGAAGTAGCACAAGTACATCCTTCCCCTATAATCTTTCATTATCTAAAAATTTCTTGTTCATAATAAATTAAGTTCTTATTTCTGTTTCTTATAAATAAGCAATGGGCTGACAGGAACCTCATAAATTTTGGAAAGGGAGGTGCACCTGGGGAAGAACACCCCCAGGCACCAGTACATGCTGGGGTCACCCAGATGGAAAGCAGCCTTGCAGGAAAGAACCTGGTTGTCCTGGTGGACACAAAGTTGATCATGAGCCAGCAATGTGCCCATTCCACAAAGATAGCTAATGTTATCCTCAGCTGCATTAGAAGGAGTGAAGCCATTAGGCAGGGGGCAACCAGCACTGATGGGGCCATACCTGGAGTATCACGTCCAGTCTGGACTCCAAGGTACTAAGGAGAGATGCATGTACCTGGGCCACAAAGATGATTAAGGTACTGGAGCATCTCTCATATGAGGAAAGATTGTGTAGACTGGAGAAGAAAAGCCTCAGAGGGGGGATCTTACCAATGCATATAAATACCTGAAGGGAGGGTACAAAGAGGACAGAGCCAGCCTTTTCAAGAGGTGACCAGTGAGAGGACCAGGGGAAATGTAGGCACAACCTACAACATAGGAGGTTCTGTACATCAGAAAACATTGTTTCACTCTAAGGATGGCTGAGCACTGGAACAGGTTGCTCAGGGAGGCTGTGGAGTCTCCATTCTTCAAGATACTGAAAACCCACCTGGACCTGGGCAACCAGTTCTAGGTGTCCCTGCTTGAGCAGAGGGGTTGGACCTCTGCAACAGGTCCACAGAGAAGTCTGTGATTCTTTTATCAATGGGTCAGAAGACCCATTGAAAAATTTTTAATGTTACCAGAATTGTTCTTTCCCTATATGTCTGTCTTCTTCTGACACCTGTACAAAGAGTTCCTGGCTTAGGTGTCCATTTGTATGGGCAGGAAGGGATGATTCTGGGCCAGTGGCTGAAGAACACAAGCAGCAGACAGCTCATCAGAGGCAGAGCCCCTGCTCAGCTTTCAATGACCTCCTCAGGGAGTAATGGTGGTTGTCAGCCCACTAAGTAAAAGGTTTTTTTGTTTTGGTTTTGCTTCTGCATCACGGGGGCTAAAACAGCCTGTTAGACTGCCAAAATTATGGTCTTTATCTCTCTAGAGTGTGCCAGAGAAGAAAATCCTAAAGTAAATTACTGAACATTTTGTTAAAATCCTCATACTGTTCAAGTAAAACAAAGACTCTATCTCACATGCTTGATATTTACCAGTCCTCAGTTTACTTAAAAATTATGGAGAATATAACTAGATGTTCTTTCACTGACACTATGAAACACAACAAAAGGGATCTGCTGATGAGATAACTTTATTAGCATATTCATAATAACTTTTTGCTTTTCTGTAATCTTTTTGTATTTTTTTTTAATTTGGTCTTTTTCTAACTGATAATTACATTTGACAATCTGAATCTACCTAGATACAAAAACTCTGTTTTAAACCTTTTGTCAGGAGGAAGAGTCGATGATAAAAAAAGCAATTTTCAGATCCTACATGTTCCATTCTGTCCTGGGATACTGAAAACCAAACTTTCCTAACTGGTTCAAACCTTCCCATCCAAGTTAAGTTTACCTACACCATCTTCTTAATTCCACTTCCTGCAGAATAATGGCTTTGTTTTAGTCTATTTATAAATGCAACTCATTGATTTATTTCTTTACAGGCATGCCACAATCTGCTCTTTCTTAAACTCTTTCTAATGCATCTACTGGCCTTTAGGTGATGTAAATAATTTGTTTCAGTTGCAAATATTCTCCTTTATGTATAGTCATTGTGAAAACACAGTATTGTTACTGAGGGTGTTTGGTGGTTGGTATCTTAGTGATCAGTAGGAATATAAACTCTGGAAGCACATGAAGGTTACCAAGGAAGACTGCTATTTACCTGAAGGTAGCAAGTATCAGTAAACAGGCACGAAAATAAGCAGCACAAAAATTATTGTTACTGCAAGATATAACAATGAAGTTCTAAGCAGCCACCAAAAATAGTGTTTTCCATTTTCTACACATGAAATCTCAAGATAATCCATTCTCTTTATGCCACAGCTTCTCCTTACACAACGTGTTGTTGCAATATTTCTTTTTTTCTCTTTCATTCTCTTTATAAAAGACTCATTATTGCCATAGGCTATAAAAGCCAGCCAGATGCAGTACTTTGTTATGTCTCTCAGTTAAGCTGGTGCGAACATTTAACAGAGGGATTTTAAAATTTTCTCCTACTACTCTACAATAAAAATGCACTCCCTTGTCACCCAGTCACCTTTTAAAAACCTCATATAATGAGAGATATATTGGGCTCCTGATCCTTGCCATTTGGCTAGTTCATTTTACTTTTATTCTTCCCTCAGGGCATGGAGATATTCATTATAATATTGTTAGAGCTGCCCGTTTAAATGCCTTTTCCTTTCATTTTACTCATTTTTGAGATTTTTATTTGTGGAGCTTAATATGTCTCTGCTTTTATTACTGAAGGCTATACAGTTCTTAAAGACAAACCTGAAAGCAGATTACTTATCCAAGCTGTTTAGTCTTTCCAGACCCACATTGGCACATATTGAGTTTCATTAGCTTTTCTAGGGAAAGGAAGATTTGAAAAGTAATCCAGTGAAAAAAACAAAATGTCAGTACACTCTGGGAGCAAGAGTGGAAAGGAGGGGGAAAACTACACGGCATTTATTTCATCCCTAGGTCTGTATGGGAAAGACAGTTCATGTAGTAGATGCCATTGTTGCACGAACCAAACGTCGTCGAGAGCGGGAGCTCAGAACCGAGACCGAAGACAGGAGCTATTGGTGATCTTAGTTAGCAATGAGGACTAAGTACAACCAGCCTAGCACCGATCCTGCTCAGAAATGAGCTGCCTGGCTACACCCAGCCTCACCTTTTATTGGCTATAGGTCTTGAGCATGCCCAGTGGGGCCAGCCCTAACTGGGCACAGGTGAGACTGAGCACCGGCCTGGCTCATTACCTGGCAAGTCCTGGCACCTGTTTCCTACATGCCATATCAAAGGAAAGGGGTTTAGCATAATAGTGGGGCCTCAAAATACAACTTGGGCACATAATACAGGTTCTTTCAATTTTCTAACATCAAAATTTATGAGGGTGATTTTGCTAATAGTGTAGATAAGCAATATCAACTGGGTGCTGTGTTCCTGTGGCCTTAGGAATTCCTAAGTTAGGAAGTGCAGTGTATCGCCAAATGAATAGTACTGCTAAAAGGTAGACTTGGAATTCAGATCTGGTGATAACTTCATGTACAAACCCCCACATTTTCTAGACAAAGAAAACTCATCTCTAATCTAGCAAAATAACCATACAGTTACGCTTGGCTAAACACAGTTCTTAACTAACTGATATCAGAGGAGAGCTTATTTTCTTCAGCCCCAATTTTTTTGACATGTCAGTCAGTGGCTGACTGGATTCCACATATTAGTTACTTAGAGCCTCCTCTGAAGCTACAGGCTGCTACTTTAGCAGAAGTTCAATGTCTCACTGTGCCCCTAGGAAATCAAGCGTGAGCTGTATTCATTTCAACAGAGACATTGGCAGAGAAAGTCAATCCCTCTGTTGACAGGAGCTATAGACAACCTGCTTGTGTAAGGGAAGCTGCAGTGCTCTACCAGGTTACCACCCCTCCCAGAGAAAAGATACACAGTCTTTTCCTCTTCTTTACAGTGACATTTTAGTTGACATCCATTTTATCAAGGCATATTTTCCACTGAAAGGTCAAGTTACCCAGCTGACTCCAAAAGCCATTTCGGGAAAGTAACTTGTGAGATTTGCACTACTCTGGCAAGGCACATGAACATCTGAAATGAGTACTGAGGTAAAATTTCTAACCATGTCTCAGCTGTAAGCAGTCATGCAATATAAATAAGCAATGTATGAGTATGAAAGAGGAAACAGGAAAAGTAAGTTTTTGAGCTGATGTTCAGAAACTACACATTTTCATGGGTTTCAAGCTCTTTTTTCTCTTCTATTGTGATTTCTGATTTATTGGACAGATACTTTCCAAAGTACTAAAAGACATTCTTTAGTTATAGACTACAAATCTTCTATATAACTCTATGGATTGTTCTGATTACTTTCCTAAAATCAGCTAGCTAGACATATTCTCAGTCCTAGCCCAATCTAAAATCTAGACGCATCAAAAGAGTCCACCAATAAACGCAACAAATTATACAGGTAAAAAGGACAAAAGTCTGAGATGAAAAAAAAGTCTCTATAAATTGTTTGTGAGAAGCAAAGGACCGACTGGAAGGTAAACCAGGACCTGGGGTGACAGCAAGGTGTCAGAACACCATCCTCACCAGCAAGGGCACAACCACACCATGTCTGAGCAAAGAGAGCAAGAGCAGGTCCTGTGACAGCAACCAGGGTCAGTCACAGCCCAGGCAAGGCCCAAGCAATGAGGCAGGGCTGAGGTCAAGTTGCTGGACCAGGATCAGAGCCAGGCACAGGTATTGCTCCAGTATGGCTTAGGCAAGAACCAAGATCAATGGTCTGAGCTGAAACGCAGCTCCCAGGCAAAGAAGAGACCCCCAAAAGAAGCATCTCACATCTTCCTGTGTTCCCAGCAGCCTGATCCCAGCTCACATGGATGCCCCATATCAGAGCTGCTCTCCAGCCCAGGCAGCTCAACCCTGTGCAGGGTGCAGAGGTTGCAGAGCCTGGGGTGCACGTGAGGCCCTGCTGCATGATTTCTCTAGAACCTCCTTCTTTCATCTACCTTCTCTGCCTGTGTCTATGACTGAGGTCACAAAAAGAACTTAGATGTTTGCTTAATCCTGTACACTTAATGATCCAACACTCCCCAGTCAGGGTTTGCAGCATCACAGTGAGATGACTGAAGCAGGTAATCTCAAATGCCAAAGAAAGAGGCACACCAAAAACACTTTCTCCTGTGTGGGTCTGTTTTAATGGCTTTAGACATCAAAACTAATTCTCATTTTAAAGTGTCTTCATTTATTCAGGATTCAAAAAACCAAACCAAAACAAAACAGGAATCTTTTGAAAAGAACATCTTTCACATAAAGGTCACATTTTTCAGTTCTCCCCAAGACCCCGGGAACCCTGCATGCATCCCAGTCATATTCCACCTGGTCAGGGTTTGAACTCACAACTTCTAACTCTCTTACCATGTTTATGAATTTTTTAAATATCCCCTTTTGAATATCCACTACCAGGAAAAGGACAGAAAGGGAACAGACAAAAAAAAAAAGATGTCCACAGTGACATGCTTATTTCATAGCATAGAGCTCATCTTCTAATGACCTATCTATTCATATATTTTCTTCCCTTTCTGAGGTGATGTGTGTCCTTTGAGGGCTGTACAATTATTTCAAAGACAACAAAGCTGCAGTGGATTCTCTGACACCAAACTATCCCCCAGGCAAAATGCAGACATTTAGACTGGTTAGGCTTCATAGAAAACAATAGTTTCTGTCCTGTTTTCATGGCAGTCCAACAGCAGCTGTCAGAGATGAGTGCTGACACCACAGGGCAGCAGGTACAGCATTCTGGATATGACATTTCTTTTCCTAAGCTCAGCACTAGTAATCCCCCATTTGGGGAAGACAATAGGGACCCACAATGGGTGCTGGCTCCCTCACCCAAAACCTCCATTGGATAATAGAGTGGAGGAGATAAGGGGTACTGTCCCATCTGAAATAGCACCAGATACACTCAGTGTTTTGGGTGAAGATAAGGCCTGTGGTGCCAAATTCTATCCCTCTGCCCTAGCCTAGAGGATGCTGATGATCCTCAGCCAGCCCTGCACAGCTGAAACTTTGCCAGCTTCACTGGCAGCAGGCACAGCAAGGACAAATGAGAGGCCAAGGGGCAGTGATAGGCATGGCTCTTTACACAACATACAGTGATACAGTCAGAAGGCATGTGTCAATCATGTGATAAAAGATACACAAAATATGCTAAAATCCTGTATAGTATAAGGGTAAAAAGGATGACGTGCTAAGCTTTCATATCACAGCCCATTCTCTCCATGATGTTATACGAGCTGTCTGCCCCCAAGGACAGTGAGAGGAGAACATTATGTACCATCTGCCCCAGGAGTCATCATCTGGTGAGCTTCCAACCTCACACAAAGCATGAGGCAGCATCTTGGCAGTTCTTCATGCTTATTTGCCCTGGGTTTAGAGTTATAATTTGGAAAACTGAAATCTAATTTACATTCCTCTTCTGCCTGACTGACCTCAAAACCTTTATCCCTCCAGTGTGTCCTTCCAGCACATTGGTAAAAATGTGATTCAAGTTCTTTGGACAATGAAAGAAGGTTTGGCCAAATGACATTTTACCTCAATTAATGCATTTCCATAGCAAATTATTTCCTCAGGAAAATTCATTTTTGATGAAACATATACACCAGCTTCAATTTACATAAATTTCCCTCCAAGCTCAAAGTGTATAATATAAACACAAAAAGTACTACGAAATCTACAGTTTCTTGATGGCAAATACACAGAACACCAGCATTATGGAGAAGACCAGGCCAGCTACCAGGATGTAGGAATCAACTTTTTATCAAATAACATATTTGTTGCTCTTTTCAGCAGTTACTTTTGAAAAGTCCATAGCATTTTTAGGTATGATTTTCCATATGTTGAGAACAACAGAAATAACTATGACAACAGAAAAATTCACAACTGCTTTCAGGACGGTATATTTTTTATTTATTAATTATAATTTCTATTAATATCTCATGTTTTCATGGGGAATAACTGAATTTTAGCCCTTTTTTATTAAAACACTAATTAAAATCTCAGAAAAAAGTAATTTTTATAGTACAATCAATGACTTCACATAATTTTTCATTTTATCAGTTGTTACAATCTGCACTTTTGGTCCCAAAGAAGTTAGCATTAATTAACTGGAGGCTTGGTAAATAAATACCTCAACTGCCTGGCAAGGCTTTCCATGAAATTGCATCAAGCCAAGATTCACTTTCTAGCATTCCACCCTTTCCTCTGCTCCCCTAACAAATCTGTGCCTCAGTTTTATGGGCAGAGTGTCAACAACACAAGTTCTCCCTGTGGCTTCCAAGGCCCCACTCCAGTGACCCCAACAAGGAAACACAATCATAGAACCATAGAATGGGTAAGGCCCAAGAGGTCACTTCATTCTCGCCCCATGTTAGAGACTTAGAAGTAAAACTGCCTGGGAAATGCTTTGGATGGGCCACAGGGTCTGAGTGAAGAACTCTCCACTGGTGTCTTAGAGTTGTTGTCCCCATGGGAATTAACACACTTCAGCTTTAGACTCCACAATTCAAACCATAAGAGCACTTCAGAGAAAAGCAGATTTTTGTTGGAGAGTGCTGAGGCACGGCCTAGAAAGGATTTCTATACCATCAGTGACAAGTGGAGGTGGAAGGAAAGAGGAAGGGTGATGTATCCTTATATAAAAATGCCAAGTTTATTTTAACATAGTTTTTTCCTGAGTAAAATCAAAACATTTGGTTCTTATTTGTCTTTATGTTTAACAAATATAAGGTTTTGTTTCATTTCCAGCAGACTGATTTTGTTTAATTCAGCATGAAGTAAAAATAAATTCTACAGATTTCATAGCAAATTATCCTATTATCCTTGCACCACTTTTCTTTACAATTCTGCCTGAGAGTTTTCTGATGACTCTGATGCAAAATATCCTGCTTCACTCCTGCAGAGTGGCCTTTTTGGCTTCTTTTATATTTGATACCATTCCTTGTGTTTATGTAAAGGTCAAAAAGTGTTCATCTTTTTTAAAAACAGATTCTGTTAAATTCTATATATATACTTACAGAAGTATCTAAAAATAAATCTAAACTCAGTCCTGACATACTTCAAGAAACAACATTTAAAAATCCCCCTTTACCATTATGTTTACCATACAATCTACCAGCAGCTGGTCACAGCATCACAAATATCTTACAGGTCTTCTTTAACTGCATCTTAATAACTGCATACTTTAATTTTGTTATATATTCTGCTAAAAGATAACTGTATGTCTACATATGTAATGTTAATAATATAAGTACAGATCTGTACTAATCTCAAAATATTTATCTACAATCTCTGTTATAGAGTTCAGCAGTTCCTCCTCCATAGAATCTAAGTACAAGACAGATGGCTTTTCACAGCAGAAAGAAGATGAGATGTCACATAGAGAAATTTGTAGCATATGATAAATTCAAGACTCTTTCTGACTGTGGTTGATCATAGCAACAATTTCCCTAAATACTTGTGCTGTTTTGTATTCCTGCAGGATTTCAAAGCTTTATTCAGACAGTGATTGTCCATGTCTTTATTTCAGAAATATTATAGATATGTCCTGAAACAAAATTGGATCATGATAAAGTCAAACTTTTTTTTTGCTTTATGATATTTTATTGTCTAAAATGGTCTGAACTTCACAGATTAAATAACAGCACATAGTGGAGCAGTACAGATCTGAACTCCTCCGTCTACAAAGACACACATCAGCATGCAAAATCTGTGATGTGGAGAACCAATGCTTCCAAAAACAGGGATACCAAGATGCTGAGCACACCTTCTGTCTAATAGAGCAGGTTTCAAATAAGCTTACATCAGTCTCACACAAGACATTAACTTACTTCAAAAATATTTTGCACACATATGACTCATTGTACACAAAGCTGATTTTTTTCCACTTCTACTAATGTGACAATTACAAATTATTCTGGTCCCTGAAAAAATTCTCAGATAATAAAAATCTGGCAACCAGGGAAATGCATTGCATGTCCAGCTACAGGGATCCATGTGTGGATGTTTTTTTCTCTCAAGTTCCTGCCACTGCAAGTTTCAAATGCTCTTATGCTGGACACTGGACCAGGCTGCCCAGGGACACGGTGGAGTCACCATCCCAGGAAGTATTTAAAAGCCATGTAGATGAAGCACTTCAGGACATCCTCTAGTGGGGCATGGTGACTGATACTCATTGACTGATGACTGATTGATTGATTGGATTGATTGATTTTAGGGGTTGTGGGATGTTTACAGTTGGATGCAGTCATCTCAGAAGTCTTTTCCAACCGTGACAATTCTATGATTCTGTGATACACTGGTAAGTACATCTTGCTGACTGCCAAGACTGGGACACAAAATGGTTAAGGCCACACAACATATCTCTGAATTAATCTGTTTCCTGTAAAACCTCCAGTGACAAAAATGTGGAGGAAAGTAAATGCTGATGATGGCAATATACCTATGAGGAAAAGAAGCAAATGACTATCCTAAAACCATAGGTGCCAAGCAAAACTGGATTATTTGCAGGATAATTTTTTAGTGTAAAAAATGCAAGCAAATATTGATTTTAAAATGGCTTCATGTAAAAAAAACAAAACAACATGTAGCTACTGACACTTTTACACTGTTGGCATTCAAGTGAATGCTTTTTGTCATACCTAAATAATCCTGTGATTGGGTTGTTTATTTTTTCTCCAACTTTCAGCAGAGATTCTCTTCAAAGAAAAAAACCACAAAACTGCTTTGAGAGGACACTATATTGGATGTGATGTCTAAGCTTTGAATCTAATGAAAAGATTGGGAAGATTTCCACTTTATGCTACTCAGATGATCCCTTACCAGCACAGTCTGGAAAATTACTTTTTCTGGTATCATAGAGAGGATAATACATAAATCTAAAAAAGAATGATAACAGAAATAATAGGCTGGAAGAAAATGGCAGGTCAGAACTGAAATTTTGCAAGGCTCTTAGCAATGGGAATGGGGGAGAGAGAGAAAGAAAGAGAAAAAGAGAGAGGAATAATGAAGAACATCAGTGGCAGCAGATTTCAGAGGCAAATCTTGTCTTTCAATTCAAACCTTTCAAAAAGTCCATGTTCTTTGTCTATGAGCCTGAGTGCCTCTCAGTCCATATTTATGGAAATATTTTAATCACATTAACAAAAATATGGTGACTAAAAGTCCAGTGCGCAGAGCATTTTCACAGAAAACAAATTATATCAACTTCCTGTCTCTTCTTGTTTTGTCATTTTTTTAGGATTGTATTTCCTTAAATGCATAGATTATGTGGAAAAAAAGGGCATGCAGAAGATGCATTAAATCAGGTCAGTGAGAGATTTCAGAATATAGTTGTGAGTATGCAATTGGAGTGACTCTGATGGGACTTCCAAGGACTCTTGGTGAAGGATTTAACATTTTTACTGATTAATCAGACAACAATATTCATGTAAAGTTTGCCATTAACAAACAGATTACTTCAGTAAAAGACAACATCACTTTTCTGTTATAGATCAATTTGATTTGCCTTGCAGTCAAATGTAATAATTCCATTGTAGCTAACTGCACCATAATACATCTGGGAAAAAAAAAGAATATGGGCTGTAGTCTCATAAAAATGCTGTAGGAAGCAGTAATCACAGGAGAACATAAAGATAACTGTCTGAATAGGAAATGGTATGGCAAAAGTGATCAACATCACCTTTTGGTAGTCTGTAAAGGCAAATACAAAGTAGAAGAGAAGGTAGGCAGTAGCCTCACCTCTGTACCTTTACTACGATAGTGTTAATTTTGTATCATTTGTCTAGGAGAAGTTTCACAGTTGGTTTCATTGGTACATCCTGGTACCTGCAAATAGAAAAGATGTCCAAGAGTAGGTGCTAGTCAGTCTCCATGAAACGATGGAGCAAGATCCAGTGTCTGGAATTTTAATCAAGTTGAAAAGAGATATGATTTTTTAGCTGCAAACAAGTCACTCTGATGGCTGATGTCCTCCACAAGTCATCAAACTACACATATACTAAAGCCTTGAAATCTGTTAAATCTGTCACTTCTTCCATTCTTCTTATCACAGAACAAAACTACTAACTGCCAGAGCTGGAACCACAATCAACAACAGTTTATGCTGCAAACAGGTGTCTGTACAGTTTATAAGTTCATACACCACAGGAGTTGTCCCACACTTAGTTACAGGATAGAAAAGAACCAAGTGGAAGCAACACAAGGCACATACTTAGAACTCTAAAGGCACAAAGGTCATGGCACAAAAAGTGAGGAGGATGCAGCAGTACTCATGTCCTCCATGTCTTCTGTCAGGATGGGTGTTTCTCTTTCCTTTCTGGAACATGATAAGAAAGGTTTCCTGTATTGCTCTTATAAGACATTAGAATGGTTTAGCCTCATTGAATTGTTTGGGTTTCACAAAGAAATATGTGTTATCACCCCTGTGACACACGGAAAGGTCATAGTACGTGTTCTAGCCTTACACTTCATAAAAGCCTTCCACATTGTATGGAATTCAAAGAACAGAAAATGAAAAACTATAATTATCTGTAGCAGTTACTAATTTACTGCCTATATTAGGTCATTTAAGATAGGACATGTCTCCTCTAGTCCTATACAGCTGTGGCCACAAGCCCCCTTTCTTGTCAGTGGAGGGAACTGCACTGGACTACTTGACAGCTACCTGAAGGTGAACATGCAGTACCAATGTTTAATATAGGTATTAAGTGGGATTAATCCTAGCCATGCACATCGCATTTTCCATGATGAAACTCTAATTCAAGGCCATTTGGCACACACAAGCCCCAGCATCAGACTGAGACTAGCAGCCAGGGTCAGCATGACAAATGAAAGCACAAATTTCCAAATAAAGACAATGCACAAAATTTAACTACTCTTGAGGTTTAGGGACAAAATGCACTAATCCAAAAGGTATTTAGGCACAGGCAGCACCAGTTTGCTCTAGAATGAAGACTTGGGAAGCACAGGATAGGGATAGGGACCTCAGTTGTGCCAGACAGTTTTCAGCAACCCAAACTTAGATATTCCCAAGGGTTACTTGGCCATACTTAAGTCACAGGCAGGGGGGCACAGGGAGCAGCCACCTGAGCCAAGGAGATGTGCTTTGTAATACAAGAAAAGAATGGGATTCTACGGTAGGAGACATCTTTTATCAGAATTAACTAAAAAACAAAAGCAAACAAAAAACCCCAAACAAAACAAGAAAAAAACCCACAAAAAGCCCCCAAGCCCCACGACTAATAAACAGCACAATTTAACATCTTCAGATCTTAAAACTATCATAGGAATGTTTTTATTGGAAAAGACCATTATGACCATGAAGGTCATCACCAAACCGTGTCCCTCAGCATCACATCTACACGTTTCCCAAATACCTCCAGGGATGGTGACTTAGTCACTTCCCTGGGCCTATTCCAGTAACAGACAACCCTTTCGGTGAAGAAATTTTTCCTAATATCCAGCCTAAACCTCCCCTGGCACAACTTGAAGCCATTTCCTCTTGTCCTATTGCTTGCCACTTGGGAAAAGACACCAACCCCCACCTTGCTACAGTCTCCTTCCAGGTGGTTGTAGAGGGAGATGCAGTTATGCTAAAACCTCTCACATTCAGTTTTATATGAAGTGTGGAAGCTGGCAGACCTTGTGTTGACGGTGGCAAGCTGAGACCTGGCGCAGTCACGCCCTAGTTAAAAAAATGCATACACAGGAACGGCAGCTGCCTACAGAGACAGCCTGAGGAAAGCCCATGGATAATCAGTGTTGTTTTCCACGGAAGATGAGGTGAGGAAGGACGCCCGCCGGGTGGGACCTCAACAAGGATGAATGCACCCGAGGGCCGGGAAGATCAGCCTTGTCCGAGTCTTTCCTCAGAAGCCCAGACAGAAGCTTCTCCCTCTCGAGCAGGCAGATCCCACCCGCAACCCTGCCTGGCTCCTCACTCAACTCGAGGTGCCAACGCTTCCCGAGCAAAACCCCACGGGAGGGGCTCCCGGCCGGTCCCCACCCCCGCGCTTCCCCGCGACCGTCCGCTCCCCGACGACGACGGCCCCGGGTTCCCCGCTCTCCCTGCGGACCGGGGGCCACCTCCCACCCAGCCGGGGTCCGCCGCCGCGGAGGCGGAGGCAGCGGGCGGGCACCTCCCCGAGCGGCCCCCCCGGTCCTGACGGCGTTTCCGGGCGGGGGAGCGGGGATGTGCGTCCGGGTTGGGTCAGCTCCAGAGAGCGGTTTCCTTTCGCCTTCCCTCCTTCCCTGACTCCCTTCCTCCCTCCTTCGCCGCCGCTGAGGTGGAGCCGCCGCTGTGCCTTCAGAGGGAGCGCCGTCCGACCCGCTTCTGCAACGGGCTGGTGAGAGGGGCCGCGGGCGGGCGGGAATCGGGGTGCTGGTTGGGAGCGCCCCGAGGTGGGAGGGCGCTGCCGGGCCGGGCCGGCTGGCGGGGAGCGGGAGCGGGACTGGGACTGGGGAGGCGGCGGGGCTGAGGCCGCCGTTGGGGTTCGGGGCTGCGGGAACTCTCGCTCTCAGCGTGGTGGCGGCCACCCCCGGCAGGGCCAGGGGATGGCCGCGGGCAGAGAGAGACCACCGAACGCTGCTGTGCCGAGCCCATGTCCTAGGTTAAAACGGCCCTTCGAGTCCTGGAGACTGACCTAGCGGCAGTTTTGACACTGTTTGCCGAATACCCGTTAAAAACATCCCTCTGCTAACGTTGTCTGCAACCAGAGGCAATCCAGAAACATGATCTGGCGGAGGAGAGGGTATCGGGTAGCCCCGCTCCTCTTGCGCGGGTTGCGGGTCTGGTGATGGGCAAAGCCTTTGAAGTAAGCGCTTTTTCTCCTCCTGTGAAAGCGGAATTACCTCTCGGGAGGAAATGTCCTGCTCTGCAGGTGCGAAGTGTTTCTGTGGTGATATCCTGGCATAGCAAAACGCCCGGAAAATTCAGCTTTTATGTGCGCCTTTGTCCCCCTCCCCAACGCCCTCTTAAAAAAATATTACCAAAATTGCAGGAAGTATCTTTATAGTAAGGCAAATACATTATTTATATTAAAATACCTGTTTCTGCTATGACTGCTCGTGCTGTGAACTTTGTCCATGTTACTTTAGCAAGTTGGCTTTCTCTCTGGTTAATGTACAGTGCACGCGGGCAGAATTATCATAAAATCATAGAATGTTTTGGGTTGGAAAGGACCCTAAAGATCTTCTGTTTCCAGCCCCCCTAAATGGGCAGGGACACCTTCCACTAGATCGGGTCGCTCAGAGCCCCATCCAGCCTGGCCTGGAACACTTCCTGGGCGGGAGGGGACAGCCACAATTTCTCTTGGCAGCCTGTGACAGTGTCTCACCACATGCACAGTAAAGAATTTCTTCTTAATATCTAACCCAGATCTACCCTCTTTCAGTTTCATGGTTCACTCTCATCCTGTCTGTACATGCCCTTGTAAAAAGTCCCTCCCCAGCTTTCCCATAGCTCCCTTCAGGTACTGGAAGGCTGCTATAAGGTCTCCTCAGAGCCTTCTCTCCTCCAGGCTGAACAACCCCAACTCTCTGTCTTCAGAGGAGAGGTGCTCCAGCCTTCTGATCATCTTTGTGGCCCTCCTCTGGACTCAATCCAACAGGTTAAAATTAATCAGAGGGAAATTAGGTGGCTCCCCTGCAGTGACAGTGTGATGCAAGATTATGGGTGACACAGAAGTATATCATAATATACTTACGTTACAGACTTTTAAATTTAATATAGTTTAAACATTTAAAAATGTTTTAAGGCTGTTTAATTATTCAATGTCTTGTTTTAAAAAAAGACGTGGAAAATGCAGTATTTTCAGAAGTATGCAATAATATTTACATGTTTTGTCTTTTGATTGACATGCCACAAATTAACTTGACTATGATTTTTATTGAGTTCCTCAGAAAGACAAATTTAGACAAGTTCAGAAGAACTGGAGTTAGGGATGTCAAAGAATGCTAAATGTTTATGTCTTCAAAGCCTCAGTGTTGGTGTGAGGTGATGATATCTGAGCTGGCTATAAGGCAACAGTGGGTGCAATTAGAAGTTGCTGTACTTCAGACTCATGCTCCTTGCTAGGCTGATCAGTTGAGCATCTTGTAGGTGTTAGCAATGTAATCAATGTATGACAATATGTTTGTACAGTGGAAGTGTATTTTTATCAACAGTTATATTAATTTCCAGTTAATAAGTGGCAAATCAAAATACAGACTGGCTGAATAACTTGCCTGAGGTCGCTTCAGCAGTCTTGCAGAACTGAAAATAAATGGAACAATCTTTGTGAATCCTTATGTGTGATCATATCTCCTCTTGCTTTCTATTCACAGCACTTTTGTGAACATAGCTATTTACGTTACTGACAGAATCGATAATTTCCTGAATAAACAAGAGGGTCACTTGGGCTGCAAAGATGTTGGAAGAAGATATGGAGGTGGCCATCAAGGTGGTGGTAGTAGGAAACGGAGCTGTTGGAAAGTCCAGTATGATTCAGCGATATTGCAAGGGGATTTTTACAAAAGACTACAAGAAAACTATTGGTGTAGATTTTCTGGAAAGACAAATCCAGTATGTATTAAACAGATCACATCCTATTGATTTTTATCTTTCCCTCTATTTCTTGTTCTGTCGTAATCCTAAGATTTGCAAAGGCTTGAAATGAGGCTTGGTATCTCCAAAGCAAGTGAAGAGAGTTGTTTTTTTTCTTGCACAGTGGGCTAAAATTCTATTGCTCGATTTTCCATACAAGATCAAAAGCAAAATAATATTTGGAACTTCTCTTATACTAATCTCTTTGACAAGTGTCCTTTGTATTCTACCACCTTTTTATTTTTATTTTTTTATATAATTTCTTGTGGAAGAAGTGGGACAATTGATAAAACAATTACTCAGATTTTATTAGCCAATACAGTTTAAAATTACTGTGAAAATAATTTATTTAAATGTGCTTTAGATTTACTTTCCTTATGTAATATAGGCAAATAATAACCAATTATGTTTCATAAAATGGAAAATACAAAAATACAATGATAATGAGAAATAAGAAAATTTGTAAATTTTCTAGGGTGATTAAAAAGATTTGAGGACTGTTATGCAGGCACATAAGATTTGTTTTTAAGACTAATATTTTTCCTCATAGAGGGAAATGTAGAGAAAGAGAAGGAAAGGAAGAGGAAAATATAGTATGGATTGTCAGGAAAGAGCCTGTAATCTAATTGAGGGACTACTACCCTAGAGGTGAACCATTATCCATATTGAGTTATATTATATTTAAATGAAGTTAAATTTGAACTGAATTACTCTTATGTTGTAGACATAGAAAAATTTTCATGTCAGTTGTTTTGAATTACTCTTGTTTATTGATTACAAAATCCTGTATTTTATTTCAGAGTTAATGATGAAGATGTCAGGCTAATGTTGTGGGATACTGCAGGTCAAGAAGAATTTGATGCAATAACTAAGGCCTACTATAGAGGTGAAAATACCTTGTTTTTTTGATGGTTTGGGTTTTTTTTTACTTCAGATATTTATCTATTCCCTTTCTCTACATTAAGAATTTAAATTACTTTGTGTGTGTGCAAAGCATTATTAGTTCACCTTTTCTAGTTCTTAAATGTTTTTCCTCTTTGTGTAAGATCGTTGCCTTAATTAAGTATCACTTTGTGCAGGATGCTAAGTAGTGCCCTTTAAAAAACAGAACAAAGTGAGCCAGAAACTGGACAGAGTGTAGATATTCAGATAATCAAATGCAAGATTATATTTTTCCCTCTAGAAGTGCTCTGTTATTTCTGTAAGACATATATTTGTAAATGTTCTGAAAACTATGTCTGAAGAAGACAGAAATTAATCCAAGGACAAAAAAATCCACCAGTCATCCTAGAAAGATAGTTTACAAGGCACAACTGTTCTCTTCTTAGTACAGGTTGCCCTGAGCATGGTAACAGAATGGAGTAATAAGGAAAGAATATTTACTTCATAAACCAGACATTATATGATTCAGTCATATAAAGATAGTTTATCTATTTAGCCAGTTACAGAATGCATACTTAGACTTTCTTTTCATTTACTTTGCACATAATTTAACAGTGGTAGGGAAAATCTTTCCTTTTTGTTCTTTTGCATGAGATATGAATGGCTTGACAAAGATTGCATGATTCAGTTCTTGTCAAACTAATTACCTCATGGCTGGGCAGAATGTATTGCTATGGTATAAAATTGTTGAAAAATTACCTCATTTAGAGATAAAGCAATATTTATGCTGTGCTGTTCCAGAGTAGGATAGTCCTCTGACTTTTTGTATTTTATGATTGGTTTTGGCAACTAATAGTGTTGGGGGGGATTTGGGAGTATTTCTGATTGCCACTCATAGTTGATGATTACCATTTTGTCAGAGAAAGGTATTTTTTTACTGTTTCCTTTTATCCTCATGCAGAAGTAGATCATTGTTATTTTACAGTGACAGGTTAAGCCTATCAGTTTTAGAAGGTTGTACTTGATTCTCTTGGAGCTTCCTCTTTAGTCTCCTGGCCTTCTGTTCTCCTGTGTTCTTTGCTCTCCTCAGTTGTTCCAAGCCAAAGTCTTTTACCTCGAATTAGTGGGACTGCTTTGCTAAAATAATGGAGTGTTCAGAAGGACTTTACACCTACTGGCCTCACTCACTGTGTATCCTGGTATCTCACTCATGACTCATGCCCAGCAGAGCACTGTTAGATCTCTGTTTTCAATATCTTTATACTGAAGGGGTTGCTGTGAAACAGGACATAGTCATCCTGTGAGTACATGTTGTAGAAAGCATGATGGATGCGTTAACACTTCAAGCTATTAGATACAGGGGCTCTTCTGCACTAAACTTGGACTCATGAAGAACAAGGGAAATGCCTGGAATGCAGTTTTGGTTTAGCATCAGGTCTACAGGCATCAAATTGAAGAAGCAGAAGGTCAAACTTACTTTGGAAATAAAAGGATTTCATTGTCATTTATTGCTGATAAGGGGAGGATGTTTTTAAGGTAGGTAAGATAGATGCTGCCTAGCATCTGATGGATGCTGCTGCTGACTTCAAGCTCTGTCTCTCCCAAATGGCAAAGTCCCACTAGCATTACGCTTATGTGCTCTCCAGAGACTTTGGTATTGTCAGTTCTTCAGGGATCAGCTGCTTATGTGTTATTAAGACTTCACAGCCTGTTTCTGGGCCCGTCTTGCCCAGAGACCAAATTATTCATCCTTGAAGAGAAGCAAAATTGCAGATGATGGTGGATTTGTCAGGTGGTTTTCTGTGTGCAGCCAGCGTAGCTGCGTGGCCATGATCACACAATGTGAGGAGTCCAACAGCCTGAATTCAGTGAGTTGAAGGAAGCTCTCTATGTATATAATAATTTCCTTTTTTTATTATATCATGCATCCTACTAGTTTCTATACACTGGAAGTGATGCATTTTCTAAGTGGCTAAGTAGTTCATTTATGTGTTTAAGCACACTCAGAAGTGGATGTCATTAGCCTCACCCTGTGTTCTGTCCATGTTACTGGTGTTCCTCAAAGCAGTATTTGATCACCTCTTTGTGCTTGCATCCTCTTCTGTCTACTTACCCTGGTATTTTTAACACAACCTTGTCAGTTGTTTGATGGAAGACATCTTGTTCATTAGTCTGTTGTTCAGTTGCTGATTAGTCAAATTCTCAGAGTCCTTATTTTGTTGCAAATTAGTTAGCCTTCATATCTCAAGGCTTCATAGCACTGCTCCAGCTTGCACTTGTCAACCACTTTCAGCTGTAGTGGTTGTTTGATAATGAGAGGGCTGCAAGGACTGTCCTCGTCCAATTTGGATCAAGGTATCCATAAATTTAAGTATCCTTAAATTTTATCTCAGTTCAATGTTGAAAGAGCAATCATCAGCTGTATAGGGAACATGTGTTTTCTGTCATAGCCTGAACAAGCTGAGGCAAAGAACAGAAGAGTATATTTGGCAACTATTCATTTCAAAGTCCTATGTGAGTTCACTCATGGCAAGGAATTTCCTTACCTTTTTTATATTTCATAGGCTTTGTATTATTACAAAAGAGAAAATACAGTTATAGAGTCTATGGGGATGGGAGAGTCTGCTTGAGCATCTTTGAGACCTTCTCAACTGACAAGCTCATGCCCTACTTGATTCAAGTAGAGATGCTATTTCTACTCTCAAGTTTTTTCTGAATTAGTCTAGGTGTGAATATCTTATCAGTGATTCTGCAGCCAGTTGGAAACTTTAAAAATAAAGATACAGGGGTTATCAAAGCAGTGATTGCACACAAAAAAAATCCGGTGTACTTTTCTTCAGTACTTTAAAGTACCTTTATGAAACAACTTATTGCAAAAGAACTTGATTTAAAATATTCACCAGGAACATCCTGGGTTTAGCTGTTATGCTCCTGTCTGTTACTGTCCTGTGTCTTTGCTGCTGGTGTCTTTTGTGCACAATCTGTTGTAATACAGAGGTGGTTTATGACTCCATTTGGAATAGATGAGTGAGATAATGATATTGACGCTCTTGAATACTGTCATTCACTGCATGTAGAAAGGTGTTTCAATGCCTAGATCCTGTTTTTTGCCTTTTTTGTTTTCTTACTTTCTCTTAGAGCTTCTATGTGGACATTATAATTTCTTAAATTTGTTTATCTTCTCAATGGAAATACTCAGTATTTAGGGTGAGAAGAACAGTCCTTTTGTCCTTCTTAGCTAAGCATTTTGCAGGGTTATTGGATTAGTAAATTCTGATTTTTCTTAAAATCCAGGGATCAAAATCTTCACCAGACATTTGGAAATGCACAATTACACATAGAATATAAGTATAAAATTTGTCATTATTGATGCACAGGTGTATCTCTTGAAGAGAAAAGACACTTTCTTGTACTGATGTTTGTTAACTTCCTGTTAAGAACCTTTAGATATCAGAATCTTGAAGGGCCTAAAAATACTTCAGTTTGCTGCTTAATTAGAGCCTGTCGTGTAATTCTCCTTAGAAAGTACTATCGTCAGACTGAGGTTTTCTTACTATCTCTGTCCTCTGCATCTACACGTATCATACATATATTTAGTAGGGGGGTCTAAAGTTGTAAGTCACCCCTTTTTACATACCACATTAGGGATTTTCCCTCTAAACTTTCTATTACCAAGTTATCTCTGTGTTTTAGCATTCAGAAGGAATGTGTGGAAGGAGAGAGATAAAGTGTCTTAGAGTGGAAACTTCACAAAGTCTTAACATTGAACAAGATGATGTTTACAGATATTTTAATAAATATAAGCCAACCTCCCTTCCACTTTTTCCAGCCTTTGCACACCCCTTCCTGCTCCTTTCCCCTACATATATGCACCACACTGGAAATCACTGGTAACAGACCTGTAGCCATCATGAAGAATGGGTATAATGACCAAAATAATATGGCAATCTGTTTTCATTTGGGAGATTTATGACCACTAGTTTGACACAAGCTGGTGGTGAAAGTGCACTTTTATGGGAGAAACTTGAAATATCCCTCTTATTAGAAATATGTTATACGTGATTCTTCTTTTTAATTTTTGTTGGTTGATTTGTATTTATTTGTATTTGTAATTGGTTTGTGTATTTTTAGGAGCCCAGGCTTGTGTTCTTGTGTTTTCTACAACTGACAGAGAGTCCTTCAAAGCAATCCCTACCTGGAAGGAGAAAGTTGTGAATGAAGTTGGAGACATTCCCACAGTTCTTGTGCAGAATAAGATTGATCTTCTTGATGACTCTTGCATAAAGAAGTAGGAGTTTTATCTTCCTGTTTTTAAATAACAATGTATGCTCCCTGCTGTATATATATATACACACTGTAAAAAAAAATCTATAGGAATTTCTGGTGAAGACTTAAAATATCTAGTTTGTTAGACCTATGCCCTACATCAAAGTGTGCCCTAGAAACACAGGTGAGAGGTAGTGCTGCATGAGTACAGTTGCTTGGTTAGTTATATGCCTGACAGCCTAGGAACTTTCTGTTTGCTTCACACCTTCTTCTGAAGTGTCAGCCAAAAAATAGAGGAATAGCATGAAGAGTTTGTTTGTGCTATGACATGAATCTGTTTTGTTTTTTAAATAAGAAATTCCAAAAGTGCAAATTTTCTCTCCTGTTAAAACATACAGTTACTATTAAATTGTGCTTCTGCACTAGTGAAGTTACACTGTGTAGTTTGGCTACTGCATGTTTGCTAAAATGATGAAATATTAGGCTGTTTGAAAAATATCTTAATATTGTATGCTTTGCTTTTCTTTAATTTGCTCGTACTGCTCATTTTTAACTAGACATAATTGTAGAAATCTGTATCTGTTAATATTCTCAAATTGTATGGTGCTGATCCTTCTGTAGTATATTTTTCTTTACAGATTTTGCTGTCATTTCATTGTGTCTTTGTATATGTGACCAATTTGAGTCTTACCGTAAAATCAACTTAACAAATGCATTTATTTACCACAACATATCATGTAGAAAATGCTGCATGTTGGAATTGATCATTCTCCACTTCTTTATTTCTACCATCTTTCTGGGAGTTTTAAATTATTTCTTCTTTTTTGTTGTTTTGCATTGGCTTTCTTTGTTCTCTCTTTGCTATCATTGATGGCATAAATCAGCTTCTGCTCCTTCTGCAAAGAATACTGAGGATTTTTCAAAGAAAAAGCACAATTACATTTGAACTCCTCCTTTATTCATGGTATGTCAATTAGGTTTTGCTTTCAGTATACTCCATTTGCCTCAGTTACTTCATCTTTCTGATTTGCCTTGGTAAAATTTTCGTAAGTTTTGTCAGCTTTTCCTTAAAACTTAGCACAAGTTCTCTCTCACTTGGCAGAAGAAAGTATTTATTTCATCTCTGCTCTCATCTGGTTACATAGTCTACTGCTTCTTTAAAATATACTTAGGGATTGCTTTTTTATTGTTGTTTTGACTTTGCAGTGGTATTTGTTCTTATTCTAGTGCTGTTAATTACAGCCTCCTTCCCTTTGGTTTCACACCTCTCTTTGATCCCTTGTAAAAGTTTGGTTAATGAAGCCAATCAATATTGAAAAGCAATTACCTTTAGTTATAAAATGCATGTAAAATATCTTCTTGTTATAGAGGAGTTACTGTGAAGAAATGAAGGGTCAGATATTTTTTGACTGAGCTTCTTAACCCACCCTGCTGTGTTTAACTTGCCACAAAGCATTTTGTGTATAAAAACAAATGCTGGCAAATATTAAAAATCAATATTTACAATGTCTTCTTCTGTTGTGCAGTGAAGAGGCAGAAGCACTGGCAAAAAAGCTAAAATTAAGATTCTACAGAACATCTGTGAAGGAAGACCTAAATGTAACTGAAGGTACGAGACAGAGCAGAGCGGGCGCCGGGCCCCGCTGTGGGTCTCTCGTTTGGAGATGATCTGTTCCTTCCCATGCTCTTGGCAATCCTGTTCGTATTTCTTAGCAGCACACTTTAAACATAGCCAGAATTGCTTGGTGTCAGTGATCTGGGTGATGTACACATTTCTTTGTGTACATCTTTCCTTTTTCCTCCAAAACCAGCAGAGAGGTTGAGTATTTGGAAGTGCCGACGTGTTAAGGCTGCTTGGTTCTAATGACTAAGTAAGCACTGAGCTTTTAAAAAATTATATGTAGAAGTTCAGTTATTACAATATACATATAGTTGAATTAATTATTTTGTAGTTGCTAGTAGTTAATAATTGTTATAACCAATTACTTTGTAGTTCAGTTACATTTAAATAAAGTACATCAAGATTGATGCCTTGCAGCCTTTTTTCTACTGATGATATATTAATAGTTTCCAGGTATCACTTTTCAAGGTATATATTTAACTTTTTAAAGGTACCACTATAAAATTCAGTCACTGTCTTTTTTGGAGTAGGCTTGAAAAATCATGGATTCCAGTTTCTGATAACTTGTGTTTCATTTAATCAGGAAAACTTGATACTAAGCTAATTGTTTTTCATCTGTAATGTAATTCACCCTGGGAAAAACATGTACAAGAGAAAATGTAAAAATGTTTGTTTCATTTTTACATGTGTTAGTAATTGCAAATGTAGATAATAGTAACACACATAGGTTCTGAAAATTCTTCTATAGTTGTAGTAGTTTGTCATAATTCTAGGTAGAGTTTCTGCACTCCAGTACAAATGAGGGGTAGCATTAGTTAATAAGAAAAATATTGTTACCAGGATTTATTAATAGCCCTTCTTTACATGACTTTTAAGGCTTCTTGCAAAAATATATATGTATTAAATTGTGTCATAAATTGTAAAAAAGTTCCCAAGTTGCATGAATTGGAACATCTGGTAGTATGTACATGTCAGCTTTATTGAGATGAGTATTCGGGTGTTTCTGTCTGCTGTGTTTCTGTCTGCTAGTGCAAACTGTAAGACTTGGGTAGACATCTGGATTCTGCTCAGGTACACAGGTTTGCTGGGAGAGAATCACTTAACTAAATCATGCTAAATCTGTGGTCTCAAGTGCAGTTTTGTCACCACAGCAGAATTTTGATACAAAGGTATTATTATTGATACAAAGATTATTTTTAAGCATACTCTGATGTACCTGTTTTTCTTTTTAACATTGCAGTTTTTAAGTATTTGGCTGATAAATATCTTCAGAAGCTCAAGCAACAAACAGCTGAGGATCCAGAACTAGTACATACAAGCAGTAACAAGATTGGTATGTATATTGTAATAAAAAAACCCAGAAGACAGTATGTTGTGCCATCAAAGATTATGGCCTCATCAGTTTCCTTGTGGAATTAATACAAGGTGAATCCAGGTCTGGTTATTACCTTGCTATCTTAGGATATTGTCTCTTCTGTATTCCTTTCTGTAAAGTAATTTTATGACTCTAAAGTTACAAGATTGTCAAACTGATATACTAAAGTTTCTAGCTAATGTTTAGCAAGTGCCCTTTTATTAAATTTATTTAAACAAACATTGTGTAAGGACTTGAGAAAGGATGTTTGGTTTTTTTTACTTTAATTAGTACTAGTGTTACTCAGTGCAGATTTACAAGAGACTCAGGGTGAAAGAATCTGGCATGTAATCAGAAGGTCTTTGTAAACTGCCTTTTGTAAGGAAACACTGAACTTCTGTAGTCCTTTAAAGCATTTGTGAGTCAGTTCATTTATTTTCCTTAAAGCACTCCCTTTTTAGTCAGGCTTTTTCCATCCCTTTATCTCAGCAAAGTTTTTGACTTGAAAATTGTCATGTTTTCCTTTTACTGTATTACTCAGCTAACTATAACTTTGTTACCATGCTATTAGTAGCATACACATACACAGATGAGTACCTATTTGCCCTTCAATTACATAGATACATATCCACTTTAAAAACTGCCTGCCTAGCAATTCCAACTGGCTCTACCTCAAATTCAGCTGCAAAACTGACCCAGAAATGGATAAAGCTTTTTAAAAACTGGAGTATGCATTTGAAGTGCAGTACTATGCCTCAGTGTTGCTTTTTAAGTTTTATGTATTAGGCTGTGGGAAATACAAATACTTTTCTTTAATTTCTGTAGGTTTTTTTAATACAGCTGGTGGAAGTTACTCCAATCAAAATTCTAACACTCTCAATGGTGGAGATGTCATCAACCTTAGACCAAACAAACAGAGGACAAAGAAAAACAGAAGTCCTTTTAGCAGCTGCAGCATACCTTAGACCACTTCTGAAGGACCAAAAAAACGACCCAGTGAATTGGATGAAATTGTGCAACTGAATACAGAACAAAGCCAGCTGTAGAGGTATTTTTACCAGTGCTTTAGCAAATCTTGTGCCTATGGGATCCTTGATAGAGGGTGGATTCATATTAAACTCACTGATGCATTGGGTTTGTTGTGTGTAGAGGAAGACACCTGGTGGCGAAAGACAAAACTGGCTGCCCCTGCACTTCGTAAAAATTAAGCAAGCTTCTCCTTTAAGGGATTATTTACAGAGCTATGAGCTACGTGTTGCTGAACTACAAAGCACATTTAATGTAAGGATAATACTTACAAGTATAGGTACAGACCATAACACTATGGCCCAAGGTAATGTAGCAACCTTGCAACAACTAATTTTCAAAGAAAATGTTAGAATTGGCTATGACACTAAGATAAATGAAAAGCAAAAAAAAGACACTATGTTTTATGCCTGACTATATTAATATGGATTCTGGTAGTTCTGTTGGTGCAACATACTTGTAATATACATATGAGTGCTAAGATACATATGTAAACATTTGGTATGAATATTTAGGCTTTCCAGTGCACACATTACTTGGGGATCAGCTAATGATTGTAAAAAAGCACCTTCCAAAAAAAATTTCCTTTAAAAATGTTGCATTTCAGATAAGGCTTTCTTTCCCAGCTGCCACTGTGTATGTTTAACTTGCTAGACTTTCAGCCTAGAAGCTTAGGTTTGAAAATGTATGGTGCCAAAAATACTCCTCCTTTTTACTTAATGCTGTGCTGCAGATGTTTTCCTAAGTGTGTGTTTGTCAATCTTAACAGGTGAACGAATAACACAGTCATTGACACTAACAGCTATTCAGAAGAAACATATAATCATATTCCTGTTAAATTTGATGGTTGTATCCGGTGTCATTTGTGAAGGAGCTTGCAAAGTGGTGTCACAGAACACCATTGGAAAGATTTTTCATACATACCGTAAACTAATCTATGGAGGATCAAAACCATTGCAAAATTAGTTACAGTAATGAGACATTCCTGAATGTCACAGATTCAAAGTTAGCTGCTGGTTGCAGAAAATCGAATCTGCAAGATCAGAGACCTGGCAAAAAAATGTTAAAGTGCTTAAGTAATTTTACACAATTAATTTAGAAGTTTAGGAGCCCAAATCTAAATTAAAGTTACTTGGGCTTAGGGTCCTAAGTCACTAAGGTGCTGTTAAAAATGCTAAGCAAGCTTTTATTGACCAAAAATAAACACTTTTTAATCCTCTTCAAGAGCATGCATGCCTTTTAAAAATACCCATTTTGTTTACATGTTTTTGTATGGTATGATATAATTTTAACTTTCTAGGATTTCTACAACAAACCTGCCGATGACAAATGCAAAATATGCTGCTTGAAAAAATCAGAGATTTAATAATTTTTTTAATGGTGTATAAGAATGAAAACTAGTTGTGTGATCCTGTATATTTTTGGAGGAAGGACTTTTCACTGTGTGAATTTATGTAGGAAGCTTGACTTACTTTGTTTCTAAGTCAATGAGGATGAAAACTGAAACCTGACTCTTTTCCCCCCTGTCTGCAGGGAGAGAAGTGGGTGGCGAGTTATGCACAAACACTAAAGATCTCTGAACTCTGTATTTTATGTGTACTGTATTAGACTTTCTACCAAGTACCGTTGGTTTTAGAGCATCTCCTGTTGCTGGCAAGAAGGCAGCACTCAAGGCGCTCGATCCCCTTTGCTATTGCAGCAAAACTGTGTCCTCCAGCATAATGTTTCTTACATTTTCTCTTGGATAAAGGCCTTTGTTTTTTAACAAGTGCATGTAATAACTGTATGTATGTATGTATGTATGTATGTATGTATGTATAAATGGAGTCAAGTCCTATCCATCATAGCAATTTAAGAAGTAAGGTACTAAGACTTAGGGTTATACATCATGGGGCCACCTTACCACTTCAGGATGCAGGAGAGTGTACACATGAGGAATTTTGACAGCTGTTTTTAACAGGGAAACTCTCAGATTTCTCCTGTCGGTTTCACGGTTTTTATTGCTTTTTCTCGAAAAAGAAAAAAAAACCAACCACAAATTGTCTGAAGCAGCTTTTTTTGCCTTGTTTGTCGTTGTACAGAGTACTGAAAAATGTCTTTATTACATCTAATGACCATTTTTCCTATTACATGCTATACTGTAGACATTGTGCTATTACATAAGCCGTTTGTATATAAGGCCTGTCATTATAAACCACCGGTTTAAGGACTGAAAACTCAGTAGAAATTTATATGGGTGGAGACTTGATGGACTTGCTAAATTTAGGGTATGTTGAAATTTAATACACATATACTTTAACGTAGGAATATATATTTGCAGCATTGGGTAACAATGAGTTTTGATTTCATTCCCATCTTAAAACTGAAGTGGCTCGCTCTTTCTTGTGACTTGGCAGTGCTTGTTCCCCAGTATGACTGAGATGGAGACTGTCCACATTGGCATTTTTCTGGAGAGTGCTCTGCTGCTTGAAAATTTAATGTTTATCCTGCTGGGGTTAGTTTGGAGATGTAAAGCAGATGACTTGCATATTGCAGGAATCCTTAGGCATTCACATCGCTACTCAGTGTGAGTAACTTTTGCCATTTGGATGCAGAGACATTTAGCACTCACATTGCCCCTTGTGAATAATTTTTATTATAAATATTGCCCCATTCACCACCCAAAGCATTCTCATTAAAATATGTTTTAGTTACCAAAACCTGCAGGTGCTGGGCTGGCAGTAAAAATGCTCTTGTTTGTGCATCTGTGTGACTGCATGGTGCAAGAGGATGTAGCTCTGTTACACCCATGACAGATCAGCATCTTGGATAAGGAGCAGCTGAGGTTTCTACCACAAAAGGTGGAGTTTTGTTCTGTGAGACTAAGCTAATTGCACTCCTTTTCTCTTGAACAGTTCATTGGATGTATTATTTGACTCTTGCCAAAATTCTTTGCTTTCAGCTGATAATGCTGCAACTTCAGTGATTGTTAATGCCTTAGTGAAATCAGCATTCACTGAAGAGAGTGACACTACAGCATCTGTCTCTGCCATGTTGTATCCATTCAGTGAATGGGTGTTCTCCCAGTAAGTGGGGCATCATTTGGTGCAAATCGGTAATGCTAGGGATGTATTTCCAACTGGAAATAACAGATCTCAAAGTTTTAAGACAGATCACACTAAGATTTTTGTGTTTGTTTGTGTGTGGTTAATTTAAAAAAAAACAAACCAGATGTTCCACTTGAGACAGTTTCAGAGCCTTTCTGTTTTCAGCGTTTCTTGAGGCAACGCTTACCTTTTTCAAATTTCTTAACTCCATGCTGTCAAGTCTGATTTTCTGTTTCGTTTTTTTATGCTTCAGTAAAATTAGTCTTCTTCCTTCTTTTTTGCCCTCCGTTGTTGGGCTGCAGCATATCTGACATAGTTTTCCTTCTGTAGATGTATGTTACACTGAAGGGAACTGAGCAGCTGAACAGCTCATACTTCCTGGAGGTGATGCAGGGGTACATGTGTAATACTCAGTGAACGTGCACTTTGAACTTGCTAATTCATCTACTCAAGTCGATAGCCACCAGTTAATAATAGAATTAATTATTTGCATTCATACAGTTCAGTCATACAGCAGACTAACAGAAACACTTTTTGGATTCCAGTTACAGTACCTAAGCCACTACCCTACTGCTTTTCTAAATGTAGTCACAGACCTTTGGTTGGCATTGCAGAACATGGACAGTGGCATAAGCCAGAGAGCAAGCGTGGTCCAACAGGCTTGATTTCATTAAAACTACCTTACCATCTTTTTGTAGGAAGCAAGAATTTGGCATACCTTCTTTTTAATGCTCAGATGGTATTGTCAGGAGACAACTATCTTTATTAAATATGACATCCAAACAGGTGATCAGAATTGTAGAAGAAAAAATGCAGCAATGTTCATATTGAAGATGAGAGGTGCTATTATAATAGACTAAGAGAAACTTTCTAATAGTTCCATGTTGAAGAAGTGTTTTGTATGAGTCATCTCAAAGCCAGGTGAGTCCTAGTGCTAAACTAGGCTCATTCTCAGGTTTCTTATAGTAGGGTAAATCTGATAAATAAATTGTGGAGTGAGTGTTCTTTCTTCTCCTACTACATTAAGTGTGGTTCAGCAGAACCGTCTAAAGCTGGTCAAAAAAAAGTAAAAATTTGTGTACAAGAAATACTGCTCTCATGCTAGGATAAGAATGCATTATTACTAATAAATGACTTACTTGTATTTGCAAGTTCACATTAATCTGAGTGGCTAAAACAGACAATGTACATAAACTGTTTTTATCACCATTGTGATCTCAAGTAAGTGTAATATATTTTTAGGAAAAAAAAGTCAACATAACTTACAGTAAATCTTCAAGTGGAAAAATAAATGTTTAAAACTGAATATTTTGTGTATGCCATTCCTGTAAAATCTGTAAGAGTGACTTCTGGGTTTTTTTTGAGTTGTATCATGCAGTTTAGAATATACTTAATTGGTTACTGTCAGATCTGATACAGGCCACTCCTTTTGTGGTTATGTTAAATTGTCAGTGTTTTAAATCTCAAAAATTTTAAATCTCTGTTATAACCCTGTAGTTTTGCAGCCTGAATCTGCTCAAGAAGTTCACGTACCTGGTTCTAGTCCATGTATTGCCAACTGTATCTCTGCAGACATGCATAGGTACTCCCACAGGACCAAGTGTGGGCATCCCAGTTGAACAGAAACACTGTTCCTGAGTTCTTGCCTCTAATTTCTTCACCACAGTTCAAATACAAATACAGATCCTATTCTTCTTCTCCTGGTAATTTTATTTTTCACAGTTGATGTGGCTAATACAGTGACATGCTTTAAGTGAATGTTTATAGGTAGTGGCATTAAATGTTTATAGGAAGTGGCATTAAAATATTACTAATATATAAAAGAGGCCTGATGCATTTTCTGAAAAGAAACAGGTAGGGTTTTTGTGGTTTTGGTTTTTGTTTTGGTTTTTTTTTTTTGGTGGGTACTATTTTTTTTTTAAATTAAATCGTAACTTGCAGTATATGCATCTGTCTCTTTACTCAGGTATCTCAGTAATCTGGAAAGTAATATACTCCTGCTTCCTTTTTGGTGCAGCTTTGCACAGAGAAGAAAACCCCAAACCATAGCTTGCTTAACACCCCTATAAGGGTTAATTATCAATGTTTAAGGCAAAGAAAAAAAATCTTGAAATGTGAGAAAAAAAAAAATCACATTTTTATGGTCACTTATTTTTGGTTGCTGAACTGCTTAACTACAATTAAGTGAAGACCTTGAGAAAACCAAAGCACTGAGACTCTCCGCATGGGCTTTTTTCTGTCCTGTGTAGGAGTACCCTGTTCACCCTCTGGGGGAGGCTTCTGCTTCTGCTGCCAGTGCCTGAGATAACCATTGCAAACAAACACCTCAATGCTTCCTGGCATTTTCTTTCTCTGAGAAAAAGTTCCATGCTCCCAAATGTCCTGTTCCTGAGACTGGCTTATAGTGAGAAGCAGAGCACAGCCTTATTTTATTGCTCAGATGGTAACAGTGCCCAAAGTTCACTGGTGTTTCTTACCCCTTCTTTGTCCCAGTTGTCCTTTGCCTGCTGAGCCTTGCCTACTGTGTTTTGATTTTTGACAACACTTGGAAAGTAAGTGAAAAACTTTAATCTCTTCTTCTGTTGATCTCCGTGTGTATGATGCTAATTCCATTTAGCTATTTTGAGTTACTTTAACAGATGGCCAGTTTGGAATGATACTACAAGTAAGACAGGTGTCTTTTGCTGTGTCTCAAAGCTTCGGCTGCATGAAAGAAACTTTAAGGACATTATCACTGGTTTTGCAATTAGGTTGTTCAAATCTGAGGCATCTTCAGTGGATTTGGCATGTCAGGATCTATGCAGGCAGTAAGTGTAGGAGAGGGTAATGATGCTGTATTGCAGAGCCCCTTTAGATCAGGTGATACAGGAAAGGGGAAGGCAAACAGAAGAAAGACTTATTAAGCCAGTAACTTAAGCCAAAATAAGTCAAATCTGTGCTATTAAATAAGCTGTAGATATGCAGGTTGTGATAACTTAAATTCTGTCCTTGAGAACAAAAACACTTGTACAAGTGCTATAAAAAATAAAAATGCGTTCACCTATTGGTACAAGAGGATCTAAAAAAGAAAACAAAGCAAACTTCACACTCTTGGTCTCAATAAGCTTATAATAGCCTAAAAAAACCCCAAACCAACCAACCAGTGAAAGAGCATATTGTAGAAGTATTTGTAAGCATATTATAATATTCTAAGAATCCATAAGCTACGTTCGACCTAACTGTTTCACAGCATGATTTCTGAGAACAACTCCTGCTGTATATTACTGTTAAACAGCTGGAAGTTTACACTGTTTGTTAAAGTTCACAAAGATATAAAACCTGAAAATAAGCCAGTTATTTTTCAAGTGGAATTACAGAATAAATCTCACTAGGTTCTTTGGAACTTTACAGTATCTCAAAGCTGAAAATTTGTTTTGGAAGCACCCACCAGAAGTGCTGTTCCTGTGAGTGAAATGCAGTGACAGTCACCTGGTAGCTGCTGAGGCCAGTTTCCTTTCCCACACAGGAGGACTTAAAAGCTATGGAGCTCCAGAGCTTTGGTTGTGTAGGAGCCTAGCACCAAGAGCTCTGACCTTGGGAGTGAGCTGAACCTTTTATTCAGATAAAAATGCAAAACAAATTTGCAGTAAAGTAGCTGAAAACTATCATTCCCCTTTACGTTATCTTCTGAACAAAAATATACAGCAACCTCAAACTATAGCTGGGTGGTGGGAGGCAGGATGGGCCAGCAGGCAGGTGTGGAAGAGGGTACTGCTGGAACTGGAGCTCACTGCTGGCCTTGTGACCTTTGGATGGATGTGCTGCTTTTTGACTTCCTCAGTCACACACTGAAGGTATCTGCCAACCTCTTCAAACTGTGCTCATCTACTTATGCCAAATTATTTAAATAATAAATGGTAACGAGTAGGACAGTGTGTTGTTTATGAAAATGCCATATAGAGTTTATTGATATTTTCAATTTATTGCCATGATTTCTCTTTCTTCCCCAAAAGTCTGGTTCACACACTATGTATACAGCAGAGAAAAAGCTGAAATCTCTCTATATGACAAAACAACTTTAGTTTAAAAAAAGACAAACAGGAGAGTGGAGGAAAGGATAGATTTTGATGGTTTCTGACAGTTCAGCAGAAGCACAATTACAATTTGCAATAGAGCGGAATTGACTCTACAGAAGAACTCCTGATAGCATTCTTTATCACCAAAAGAAAATGCCAATGCTACCAAAACCCCTTAAATGCTCACACCTCGCAATCAAAGATACCTTGGGGGGGTGTGCATGCATATATATATATATGCACGTGCTTGCACATTTTTTTTTTCTTTAGCTTCTGTGTGCTTTTCTTGGAGATTTGCTCATCCTGGGATTTGCCAGAGGATCATTTAATCCTGTTTGCTGTTGCAAGACTGTCGAACAGATGATTTCTGGTGCTCCAACAACGTGATGGACTTTTCCGAATTTTCCAAGTTTCTGAGGAGAGTCTCTAGCCGCCTTTTGATTTTCTTCTGATCCTCAATGGCACATCCAATGACCACAGACTGAAATTTCTGATCGATGGGTCCTGCTGGCACGTCAGAGGTGCACGCACCGTAGAGTGACATTAAGCGGATTTTGGCATCTTCCAAATCATCCAGAAGTTTATTGACAATTTCATCGATCATCTTCGTGGCATGCAGCAGGGATTCCTGCTGCTGGGCGTTCCGGATGGTTTCTACAGAAACCTCCACAGTGAGGGTTCGGCCCATCAGACGATTAGCTGTCAAATTAAGTTCTTCTCTCTCACCTAAATTGAAAACACAAAAGTATTCCAAGTTACAGGTGAATACTTTCCCCCGTGCGAATAACATCATCAGTACAATCAAACTGCTACAGCTTCGTCATAAAGTTGGGTTTTTTTCAGTAAGTTACAATCAGGGCCAAAAATGAGATTTTTTGCATTTGTTTGAGTCCTACTGATTTCACAGAAGCAAGAGTCTGATTTGAAATGAGGCATTAAGCTTTACTAAAAAACGTAAGCAATGCTTGTCCACTTCTGACACAATGCTCACGGTGTTATATTAAAGTAAAGCATCAGGTAGCATTATTCTCTAACAGAACTGGCACCTTAAGGACTTTCTGTGCTACTGTAAGGAAGAGATTTAGACAGCACCCCAGATGGCTACAAAGAGAAAACACAGTTCTGAACACCACATGCAATTAAGGGCCATGAAAAAAAAGGTCATCTATTTTCTGAAAACATTTCTGTTTTCCTAAATTAAAGACACAACATATTTGATGTGTAGGGTCTTGAAGAGCCAATAAAGCACCAATTGGAAGCACCTAATATAAAACATACAGGTTATAGGAATATGTTTAAAGCCATATATCACACAACCGTGACAACAGTCTTAATCATCTGGTTCTTGCAGGCCATACGCTTTGTAGCACTGCTGCCTGCCCAGTAGACAAAGCCATTAAGATGCTGTTTTTTCAACTGTATTTAATCATCATTATCCTCAACTTCTCTCCCTGTATTATCCTCGATTTTGAACATCGGTCACTGAACTGGGTATGGACTTTGACATACACAACATACACAACAGTAACATTCATGGTGGACAACCCAGCTGAAGAACACGTGAATTTATGCAGTCAAGAAAAGGAGGATCCCAGGGTAAGAGGGGGTCCTCAGTAACATTAATGCCCATACCTTCACCACTAGCAAGCAATGAAACTCCTGCTTCCTAAGGTGTGGGCTGTTCTGACTTTGGGTCAGTTAAGAGGGTATGGCAAAACAGCTTCTCACCTTCACTGATGTGCCTCATATCCTGGCTGTTCTGGATGTTGTGGATCATTTCCAGCAGGATTTCTTTCTCTTGTTCCATGGCAGAAGCTGCGTCGCGGAAAGCCTCTACCCTGAACATGGTTGAACCAAACAAAATGTTTAAATAATAAAATAGCTGTTCACCTATATAGCTGACAAGAACTGTTTGTTTGAACTTCAGCTTAAGAAGTACAGTCAGTTCTTAATTACCCGTGAGCCACACTCTCTGATTTCATTACCTTCTGCTGTATCTTCACTTCTCAAGACTCAATATAATCTTAAAAACCAAACAAATAGAGAGGAAAACAAACAATCAAAAAAACCCAAGAGCGGTAAATGGGAGTAATTCAGTCAGGTTTAAATCTTTTATTTTATTGACAGTGCTGCTCTGTCCTGCTCTGTGGATAGTCTGAGCCTGATGGCATTACAGCCCGACAGCAGAAGTGCCACAGCTAATTGGCAATTATCATCAGCTGCTTCACTAAAAGAGAAATGGACCAAGTCCCCACCAGGGAACTTGGGGGTGGAGGTTGCTGCTGCAGGGATGGAGGCAGCAAGGGGGTCTGACCCCCCTCTGCCCTTAGGCCAGCAACACAGGACCCCTATGACCCAGCTACAAAGCAACAAATGTTCTGGAAAACCCAAACACCACCTTGAAGCCAAACAGCCCTTTTCACCAGGGAGAAAAACAGGCAAGAGGGGCACAGCAGCTTGCCTCAGTCACTGGGCAGATGTTGGCCCACCTGCCCCCATGGTCACTGCTGTTTTCCATGGAGTGATGCTCACTGACACACATGGAGGAAGCTTCTGTAGGAGCAGCTCCTGTTAATGGGTCTGCAGGGGAGCACAAAATGTGGTTCCTTCTGCAACAGGACCCCTGCTCCAGTCCTGCTCCAGTTGAAACTCACACATGCCATGATGAGGACAAGGGGAGAGCCCATCAGAAATGGCTCCTCCTGTTCAGTCTCAGTAAGCCACATGGCTCTGTGTCCATAATTTGCCCTCCTTGCCATGGCAATGGGATACAGGCCCACCTGGACACTGCTGATGTGAAAATGCCATGCTAGAAATGTGACTCTTAACTCTAATTCATGTCTTGTTCCCTACCACGGTTTTAGGGAGAGGGCTTTGGCATTCAGCCAAATCACTTGGAAAAGCACATCTTGGGGACTGTCTGCTTTGGAGACTGGGGACAAGAGGGAAATGTCCTCCTCCCTTGGCTTTGCCCTGGATGCTCAAGGGTAGGGGCTTGTAGAGGGCTTGCCAAGCTGCAACTGGCTTCAAGAATGGTGCTAAAACACAACTCTGCATTCCCAGACCCCTCAGAAAAGCAGAGTATCACATGAACCTCGCTAACAGTTTCAGATGCCTTCAGCAAGCAGCTGGGGAGGTCTATCTGCTGCAAGCAGCACAGGAATCCATCTATCCTGAAATGTTTATTAAACCCAGCCAGAAATTGGAAACAAACCAAAAACACTGTTAAGTCTCTCAGATGCTCTGCATTCTTCAACATGACTGAATGTGGCTCATTATCACTGCTTCTATAGGCAAGGAATTATCTGGTAAGTGTGGAGCTGCTGCTCCTTGCTGAAAGGTTGGCTGAGGGCAGGTAACTTTGGAAAAAGCAGCAATAAGATAAAAGAGGGGGAAAAAAAGGCAGAATGAGAGCATTTGAGAACATAAATAGTCATGCTTCACCTGCTCATGAAATGGTCCTGTTTTACAAAATATTTAGCCTAATTTAGTCAGTGAAAGCACAAGCTTCAGGCCTTGCCTTTAATGTTCATTCTGAGGAGGAGTGGGAAAAGTTAATGCAATGCAAATTCTTGCCAAGAGCAAATACTTTTAATTACTATTTTGGACTGGTTAGTAAGAGCAATGAGGCAGGTGGAGTCATCTCATACTTCAGATGTCTGTACTTTATAATTTAAGTCTAGCAACATTTTCATAAATGCCTTGCCATGCCTTTTTGAAAAACTAGTATTTTCACAATTAAAAAATGTATTGTGGTTGCTGTAAAGCCTACAACTAAAATTTGGAAGTGTAGAATTTTAATTTCAATAGTGTTTAAAAACCAGATTCAGTATATCATTGTACTGACTTAAAAACTAAAGGTCTTCCTTCAGCAGAGGTGTCAATTGTGACTTCCACAGGCTTTGATTGGTCCTGCAAAGAACGTGGAAAAACTGCATTGCAGAGATGCATCTGAAATTGGTGCAATTCTTAAAAGTGCCTGAAACATTACTGCTTCCCAAAGCACTAGGATGTAAGGTTGGTAAAAGCCAAATTATCAGAATTAATGACTGCATACTGCAAAAAAACCCCATCATTTACCAATGTGAGTTTTGATTGGTGTTATTTTGTAGAAAAGTGTATAACCAAATATTGAGAACTATTTTGTTTGCTTCTTGGGAATTATTTTAACAACTTTTTTGATGGCAGTAGAGTTCCACAAAAGTAATACCCACTGGGATTTATTTTTAGTGTAGTTGTTTCCAGTCAAAACGAGTGCCTACCCCAGCACTGCCTAACAGCACATACAGGAGGCACACGGGGTGCTGCTGCCAAGGCAGAGGGACAGGGAGGCAGCACCTCAGGACTCCCCCAGCTCTCTCCTGTCCCTTCTAAAAATGCCCATCTCGACCAATTATGAGCAGCATGATGGGACTACATACTCCTAAAAAATAAACTCCTGGACTTTCAGAGAGCTCTCAGGAGCAGAGTGGAGGCAGAGTGCTGTAACTGCACAACATGCTGGCAGCAAAGGCAGCACCTCAGCAGCCAGCCAGACATGGAGCAGGAGCTACAGACTTCAACAGAAGGAGGGCAGAGATGGCCTGAAAAAGGAAACACAGTGGAGCAGAGGAAATGGTCAGTGGCTAGGGACCTGGATCACATGGAGATTAAAAAAAAAAACCAAACAAAAAACCACCAACAAAACAACCCACCAAAAACCAAGGAGGACAGGATCATTTCACAACAGCATTCTAGGGGGGGAAAAAAAAGCAAAAAAGAACTCCCACTAGTCACTGGAAAATGGTCAGTGCTCCAGTGAAGATGCTAGGGGGCTTTATCAAGGTGAGATCCTCCTCCCTGCCTCAACCTATTTTGTCACCTTGGCTTGTACTGAGGCCTCTGGGTGCCTGTCCCCACGCTGGGGTACCCCCCTCTACAACCTCTCAGCCCCAGGCCTGGAGGGCCCCAAGCCACAGAGAGACCTCAGCAGGGATTACACACCTTTCCCTCCTGACTCACTGCAAGTGTCAGGTCCACACCTCACAGTCAGCTCTCACAACTTCCTCATAAAACGTGTTTTAACTTCACACGTTTGTGTAAATCTTTACTTTCTTGTGGTGTGGAACAGAAACAAAGTAAGACTACAAGAGAGAAACCTCTAGCACAGGTGACTTCTGTGGAAAAGTGTGGAAACACAGTCTAAGTCTCAAAAAGCCAAACAACCAAAGAATAGAAGGCAAAGAAAAGAAAACATAAAATACTGATATTTATGCCCAATTATCAATTATCTTGATGCAGCAGTATGGTCTTTTTCTAACAGATGACAATATCTAATCATGTTTTTACTCAGAGTGTATTTGTTTCTTTGAATATCAACTAAACATTCCATCCATTACTAAGCTGAAAAAAAAATTCCTTACTATGATTTTCCCCAGTCAGAGTGTCATTACCCACCCAGTGCCTTTCTTTCCTACATACCATTTACATGAGCAGAGCATTCCCCCCAGGAACAGGTGGACCAGCCTGAGCTTTTGTTTCTAGATGAGAAACTCGATACCTGCTTTCTTATGACAGCTGCAATAACTCTGTCCTTTAAACTACTGACTGACTTAAATAGCTCACTATTAAAGCTTGCACGATGGAGGTGCAGATAAATTATCAAGGAAAGAAGAAACATCTAAAGATGGTGCAGCTTTTTTCCTGAAACGGAGCTGAGCACACTGGACATAACAATGCAGGGTGTTTCACCCTGGCATCCTCTGCTGCTTTAACTGAGTTTCTGTCCTCAGGTGAGTGGTCCCATAAACAAATGAACGGTGGGGGGAAAATGGTTCTTCTCAAGGAGAAGAGAGGAAAAGTATAAAGCAAAAAAGACTTAAAAAGAGCAGGAGTCTGACTTGTCCCATGTATCATTACCGCCTGTTAACACAACCACCAGAACACGGTGACTCATAGACAGAGACTCTGGTCCCGTGTCCAGCTGCTCCTGAGATGTCTTGGCATTCACCAACAGCCAGAGCAATATGAAGGTCCAAGCCCTTACAAGGAACACATGTGCCACCTGCCCCCTTGTTACCCCTGCCAGGGTGGTGGCTGGGTGCTCCCTGGCAGCCAAATTAATCCTCCTTTCCCGCTCACTTTCCCTATAGGAGAAACTCCCTCCACACATAGCGGGGAGGTACAAAAATACCCTGCTACTGTCAGAAAAGCAGAAAGGAGAGGGCTGTTCAAACCAGGGAATTTCCAGTGGTATGAAACACTACCAAGGGTTCGGCCAACCTTAAGCAACTTTAAAACTGAGGACTGCTGAGGGGTTTATTAAAGGCTGTTGTCCAGTTAGACAAATTTTTACTTATTGCATTTACAATCAACATCTTGAGGTCTATAGCTAAGCTAAACTGTCTGGAGAGGAAAGAAATGTAGAACCTCTTCCTGTCATCCAAATAACTTTGAAATGAGGCATGCTGATTCGTTGAGCACAGAAAAAAAATAAGACTAGTGACTTTAATCAAAGTAGTTTGACTCTTTTTTTGTAATTGTTCTGCATTTATAACGATGTCTCTTGGAAAGACCCAGAGCAAACTGGGAAGTTTAATTTGGGGTTTAATTTCTGGTTAACCAAACTGTCTGCTTTCTTTCACAGTCACATGGGAAATCTGGAACACATTTTTGCATATTCTGCTGCTCATTTTGTAATTAACATATTGACGCACTAGACCTGGATGTGAGCAGCAAGACTTGTTTGCAGACAGTGATTTTGTTTAGTCAAATCAAGAGAAGTCTGTGAAGGACTTCAAGGAGATTTAATCAAGCTAAGTGAAAGGCTAATATAATAGTCCATAAAGTCCACTCCTGAATAATGCAAAGTAATGCAGGCAGAAAGGGGAAGATGCATGTCCTGTATCCCACAGTGATCTTTTAATTACAGGAAAGTCCTAGAAACATGCTGGGTGGTTCTGTGAAAGCTGCTGATCAATATGCACCTGTAATGAAGGGTGTGTTGAAACAGCACTGGTAGGAGGTGAATCAGTGGTACACCCACAGCACCTTGTACAACCATCCACTTCAGAAAAGACACTGTAATTAGGCAGAGCTGAGAGGACAGGGAGGATGATTAAAAGCAAAGAATCGTCTCTCATGCCACTGAACTGGGAAAAAAAATACAGTGGGACTGTTTGGGGAACATCAAGTAGCAATGTCTTGGCACAAGGATAAAATGCATCATTTCACAGTTATGTTGGGAAAATACACCTAAGCTGCAGAATGCAATGCTATTAACATCACAGTTCCAGAACTTGTTCAGCCTCAGAGAGGAGGTGGACACAAACACGGGTAATAACCATGTCCGTAGCTGAGCCAGTGAAGTGCAAAGGGAGGTTCAGGAAAAGCAAAGCACCGGCAATTCAGCACTGCGGCTCAGAGGCTTGCAAGAGCCTCGCTGGACCCGAGCGGCAGGCACCACGTTTTACTCTCGGCATTCCTGCATCTTATAAAATACCTGCCCGACAGACGCGGGACGATGTTCAGGACCCACCACGGGGCTCCTGCACCTCGTGTCGCGGATGCCCCAGCGCCCGCATCCCCCCCGTTTGCCAAAGGCTCCCCACACCGCAAAAGGCAGTAAATCCGAAACAAGCCCTTTGCGCTTTCTCTGAAAAACGTCCGTTTTCATACATTCACACGCATATTCCTATTTTCATGTATTTCCAGGCTACGCTATTTCACCTCAGAGATTCTTACGTATTTCCAGGCCACGCTATTTCACCTCTGAGCAGCAGCTGCCGGGTTCAAACTCGCCCCACACCGCCCGGTGAAGGGGAACCTTTTTTCCCCACGTCACCTCAGGAAGCTTCAACCCACCCCCGTCTCCCCCCGCTTCCCCTGTGCCCGCGATCAGGAGCCATCGGCTGGGAGCGAGGTGGCTCCGCGGGTCCCCCAGGCGCGGCCGCGGACCCCTCCTCTCCGCCTGCCCGGGCACGGCCCTTGCCCGGCCGCAGCGGTGCGAGGTGCCGCCGTCGCCGCCGTCCAGGGCCCCACCTGAGCTCCAGCTGGTCCAGGTTCTCGAGCAAGCGGCTCGAACGGTCCGCCATGGAGGTGGAGCGGTAGAAGCGGCCTCGGAGCTGCCCGCCGGACTGCTGGTGCTGCTGGTGCTGCTGCTGGTGCTGCTGGTGCTGGTGGTGCTGCTGCTGCTGCGCCCCCTCGCTGGCCTTGGCGCTGATCTTGGCCTGGGCCATAGCACCCGCCCGCTGCCGGCGGCGGATCCGAGCTGCGGCCGCTCCCTCCCTGCGTCCCGCAGGCGGCAGCGGCGGCCGAATGCCGGCACCTCGCTCATGGCCAAAGAAGGAGCCCGCCCCGCCGCCTGCCCCCGCGGCCTCCCCGCCTCCGCGCCGGGCCGCAGCCCCGCGGGCGCCGCCTCACGCAGGGAACCGTGCCGCCTCGCCTGGCCTGGCCTCGCCTGGCCCGGCTTGGCCTCCCCGCCCCCCGGGGGAGCCGCGCCGCCGCCCCCGGCCGGCTCAGCGGGACAGCCCCTCCGGCAGGACAGCGCACCGGTTCCCTGGCAGCAGAAACACGGATTTTGGCAGGGAAAACGCACTGGGCGAGCCGCGGGTACAAACGACACGCGAGGATTAAACCCGCTGGTGGACAGATGTTTCCCGCTGTTACTTCGGTGTCACCCGTGTACTGCCCCACCCGAGTGTCCGAAAGCCACGCATCCCGAGCCCGGGTGGCCCTTCAGCACTTCTGCGTCTCCCCGAAAGCTTTCTGGGGCACAGAGAGACCCCGAGCAGCCCCTGCTTCTGTCCCTAGGCCCCTTCGTGACAGCAGGAGCAAAACCTGGAACCCCCCAAAGCAACATGAAGATAGACAGGGAGGAGTAAGGAGGTCTTCAGTATCTCTTAACCTCATTTGGGATGGTAGCTGTTGGCATGAGGATTTGTCTTCCAGACTCTTCTATATGCTTGGTTCACTAGTTTGTGCTTTCATTAAAGACAGCAAGAAAACCCTCACCACACATTATTTTTCTATAAAGCCATTCAGAAAGTGAGCTACACAGATAGAACATCTGAAAAGGCAAGAAACGGGAGAAGGAAAGCAAGAAGTGCTTTAAAAATCCAGAAGCTTGTTTGAGGGAAGAGAAAAGCTGGAGGAAAGTAAAGCAGATACAGCCCTTAACTGCAAGCAGAACCTGTACAGCAGTCCCCAAAACAAGATATGTGAGATACAGCCAACTGATGCCAACTCTAAGAGCCCTCTCACTGCTTCCAGAAGAGAAGGCTTTCTACCAACCCTTATTGTCCAAGATAACAAAAAGCTTACTGGAAATAAAATTGCTTAATAGTCTCAATGCCAAAAAATATACAAAGGGTATCTGTTTATTTCATGGCAGCCAATGTAGCAAATCTGTATCAGGTAATGACTCTTTCTAAAGAGTCTACTGTATTTCACTTGACTGTACAAAATGGTACAAGCAGCCACCATACCAAATTAGCCAACAACTCACTTAGATATCTCTTAAACTTCAGGTTCCTGCTGACAGCATTTGTTCCAGCAATTCAAGTCACACACAGGCTTTACTTGCCACTACTCTGAGTATTTAAAAAGGAATTTGCTTATTCCAAAAGTCCAGATTTGGGCAAATATCCCATGGCTCTAACAGACCAATTTTTGGCACCCAGCTAAGCTTATCCCACTGTGATTCAAAATAGTTGTTCTCTCAGGCTCGTCCATTCAATGATATCATGTCCCAAGCGCTCTCGTTAAATTAATTGCCTGAGTTTTCTTTGTTTTACGTAGTTGGACAATTAAGGCTTGCTGCCCGTGAGCTCATGGAAATAACTTCATTTGAACAATTGTTCCATCAATCTCTCTGCAGTCTTTGCAAAAGATAATTAAAAACTGCTTCCCACCCCAAACAGAAACAATTTGTAGCCTTGACATTTTTTTTCCCAGGATACTTGCATCCTTCCAATGCCAATTTATTAAGTATCAATTAGATTGGGTTTAGAAAGCAGAAATCAAAATATTTAGGACCTATGAACTTTTTTTTCTTCTTCAACAGAGGTCTAATTTCCCTGCTGGTAGAAGCTGCAATGCAACACAGGCACAGAACAGCTTTGGTTGTATCCAAGTGTGTTTATCACATATGACTTATGCTCTTTAACAGCAAAATGGCATTTTATCCTACAAGTGAGGATAGCACAAACCATGAAACCAAAACACGGGTTTAAAAGCTAAAAGGATCTTCAGGGACAAGCCTTGACATTACTGCCTCTGCAGCCTGGGATATTTCCATTTTAAAACTAGGTAGGACCATGGAAAGAGCTTTTTCTGCTCTCTAGAAGGGTAGATTGCCTCCTGTTCATGCCACTTCCCGTACAAGATATGTAAAGGGGCAGTTGTCACCACTTTTCCAAAATAATCGATTGCTGGGCTGGAAAGACTGGAGCCTGTCTCTGGAGGAAGTGAGGTGACTCAGAGCAGAACTGGGCGAAGTTTTGAGATACTAAAGGCAGGTCCTTTGGGGCCACAGGGCAACAGGAAGAAGGGCCCCCACAACTGAAAAAAGCAGAGATTTCATCCTCCTCCTTGCTGTCTGTGGTGGAGCACACGGATGGCCAGGCCAGGACTGCTGGGGCTGTCAAACCCATGTCCCTGTCTCATGTTCTCCACAGCTGTGTTCATGCAATGGACTGCACAGCTCTGCTCTGGCCATGGGAACCAGTGAGAACATGAAAGGTTGTGTATCTCATGGTTTTTGCACTCCCTCCTCAGCACTGAAGCCACTATCTCTTGTTTAAACTAACAAAAAAATTGTAACTGCAAAAAATGGATGCCACTTGCAGAACAGAGCAATGTACAAAACCCTCATTCACACGTACAGAGTCCCTTAAGGTACCCAGAGAGAACAGATTTCAAGGTCTCAGGTGTCCAGTATATCAAAAGTCCCATGATCTACATAAAAAAAATCTACCATTTGTCTCATTGCTAAATAGTGCTGTAGTTTCATCTTTGTCTTATTTTCTAAACCCCAATATATACCTTGTGACATACTCTAACACTTATACATCAGCTGTTACGGAACAGGATCAAAGAGACTGTCCACACCCAAGAAATGACAAGCCAGATTTTTTCCAGTTCGAATTCATCTGAAGAACCATTTTTATATGGAGGTGTTATGGAAACACACAATTTCCCCTACAGAACAAAAAGATGCAACCATGGCTCGTAAACCAAACCAACCAAAGCCAGATTTCAGTCTCTCCAGAATCGTAACAATAGCAGTAAAGTTGGGCCAACTTGCGCTTTTAGGATACGTTTTCAATCAAAACAGGTACCTGTCATCACACCAGGCTGCCCCCTCACTTAGCACCTGCTTAACCTGTGCTACTGTCTTCACTGCTATTGTTACCAATGCTAATTAAAGCTAGCCCTGGGTTTGCCAATACATGTTGCACTCATTTGACTGTGTAGGCAAGCCCTGAGGTCCCAAGTCTGTCAGAAGTCTGAACAAACTCCTCTTATCTCAGAGGCAACCTGAAAGCCAGTATGACCATTTCAGGGCATGCAGCAATTCATTCTCACAGAGTGGAAAACTCCCCATTAAAAACTCCTCAGTAAAGTGGAAAATTCTCCATAAAAACTCCTCAGTAAAGGAGCAAGTGAATTCAGTACAGCTGCAGATACTTGGACAATTCTTGACGGAGCTCTGAGCAAGAAAACAAACAACAAAAAATTGAAGGACTGCCAGAAATTAGGTTACTGCAGTCAGCGAAAAGTGAACTTACACAGATGTACAAAGGGAACTTTGGAAAAAAATTTCCACTCATACAGAGATTTGCTGCCTTGAGTGCACTTTGCATGCACTTGCTATTCGACTCAGAATTTTACAACTAAGCTCTAAACCACATGAATTAAGAATTTCTACAGGAAACTTAAGGATGTTTAGAAGCATCAAAGAAATATGCAAATGCAGACTTTACTAAACCTACTTAGCTGGAAAGAATTGCCAGAAAGTATCTTTGTGCTAATGTCAGCCAATTTTTCTAAATTAATTTTGAAGCAATTTGTCATCCATCCTCACCTCCTTCCAATTCACAGCAGTCATCATAAACATTGCTAGGAAGGTACAAGGAGATGAGAGAGTACTTTCCTTTTAAGAAAGAAGACATTGGAACTTCATATCTCTATAAACTTCACCATATTTGGTAAAGACTCTGTAAATGTTTGCATTCTGTAATTGCTATTAAGGAAGAGTAGTGGTCATTCCTGTATACCTTGAAGAGCTAAAACATAGCATAAGACCACAGAAAGCAAGTAGCTTATGTCAATATTTAATTTTTTATTTTATTGTAAATTTTCTTGAATTGCAGAAACAACAGGGCAGCTGTGATGTTTTAGGGCTCTATGAACTTTCATAACTGTTGAAATGACTTACTTGGCATCTCATCTCTGAATACAATCAAAAGGAGGATTTTGTTTGATGTGAAAGAATATGGCACACAGATCACCAGAGAGGTAAGAGCCTTGTACCAATCTCAACTTGCCACAATTTCATTTCTGTAAAATTTACGTGTGCACTATAAAGAAATTGAGAGCCTTAAAATGAACTCACTGGTGGTAGCAAGGTGGAGATTATACTTTTTTCTCTTTAAAGATTAATACAAAAAAGCACCACAGCATTACTTTTTATTAATGAAGGGTGAACTCCAACATCACCACAAAAGCAAATTCTCTTAAAAAAAGCAGGACAAATCACTTCTAGATCATCACAGAGGATGCGGAGCAAGCTCCTTTTAATTGATGAGTTTTAGCTTGTAAATACAGATAAATCTCTTGGCACATACTGGGCAAACCTCAAAAATTTCAGCCAGTTAAACAAGACTCCCCAGCCAGACACATCACATTCTGAAACAAAAAATTTAGAAGTCACCTTTTCCAGCTGAAGAACAAGGTGCAGTACTGCAAGATATTAGTAACAAGTCACATGTCTGTACATGCAGTGTTTCAAGAATCCACTTTCTCTGCTCTGCTGGAAACAGAAGTATCACAAGGCTCCCATGGCACAAAACTTTGCAAAAGAAAATTTCACAGAGTTAGGAGAGCCTAAAGAGCCAAAGAAAATGAGGACAAATTTAAAGATTTCAATAATTCTGGAGTCTACTTTTAAAATAAGAATGTAGAGATTAGAACTCTACTTAGAAGTTTCATAACAGCCATAGCACCAATAGTTGGGATTTGCTACTTGCTCTCATAAGCAGATGAGGAGGCCAATATAGTGTTTAGTTGTTTAGTAACCTGGAGCTTCAGGTATAGAGAATGTGAGTGCAAACATGGCTTTTTTTCTTTTTCTTTCTTTTTTTTTATTTCTTTTTAATGCAACCAATGAAGTTGGGGCCCATCACATACAAGAACACTTTACATTTGAGAGAAAAAAGGGTTATGAGGAATAACACAAATGATCAAAACCTAACATAGAAGACTTTGGAGAACACCATCTTACTGAGGATTTAAACATTTGTTGAACCAAGCAAAAAACTTTCTCAAACTGAAACATCTTTTTCATGTGAAAGGAGTTAGCAGCTTTAGGGTCTGCACTGAAAAAAACCCAAATACAACCTGTCCAAAGACTGAGTTGCTTTTGAAGACCTGAGGTTTTTTATGTCTCATTCTACCCCTTATTAGAATCTGGTGTGAAAAATTCTGGAACTGATTTAGCTTTAGTCAGCAGCTAAAGGCAATTCAAAATCTTCCAGAACAGGGCTTCCTCAGCACCACAATGAACTACATACCCAGGTTTGAACAGGGGTGCAATTAACCTGACATTTGCATGGGAAAGCAAGCAGCAGGCTCATGGGTAACATTAAGAAGTCCTGTTCCCCCTAACCATTGGGTGTCTGAATCAAATGCACCACAAATGTTCAAACTGCACTCTGGTGTTTGAACAGTTTCTCCAAGTTCTACGGTTGCTAATGAACACTGAGATAACTCTCTAACACAAACAGAATTAATGAAGAATCTAGAGATAGCAACTGTATCAGAAACTTGATTGAAAAAAAAACCAGTGCCAGTTTTCTCAAGATGACACACAGCCAGCTGTAGTTATTCTGACTCTGTAATCAAGAGTGGGCAAAACATAGCCTTCCCCCTGTCTTACTGTTCACAAAAAATATTTTTTTTTGCATAAGAAATACTTTTATTTACAGCAGTTTGAAGCAATCTCACAAGATAATAATTTAAAAAGTGAAGCCAGCATTTTATTACATTGAGATTTCTTCCTGATTGACAGCAATCACTAACTTAAGTACAATAGGCTGGTGAAGGTGGACAGCTTGAACAGGTATTTATAAAGGAAGGAACTGAAAAAGGGATAGATAATTTCAAACACAGAAATAATTGCTTGCCTTAAAATAAGGACAGTATAAATTAACACATTTACATTAATTTCTCCAAGGCTACCTCTCCATAAACAAAAGGGAGTAAAGACAGTAGTATACAGGAATAACATAGCTTAAATTCTCACATCTATTTAAAACAGGAACTAGGAAGTTTATTCAGCTTCTGTTCACTTAAAAAGTTGCTTCAGCCTCAGATAAGGGAGAGGAACTGAAGCTGTTAAACTTCAAGCCATGAAATCCAACACTCTACCATTCTACTAATTGAAAAAAAAATTATTTTTTTAAAAATAAACAAACACACTGTACAGCCTGTGGTCCTGATTCTGATGTTTACAACAAACAGGACATAGACAAAATTACAGTAAGAGGTGAGACTGACCATAGGCAAGAGTTAGGCCATGTTCCATTTATAAACCCGGGATCTAAGCTTCTCTTTATAACAAGATTAGCTAAGCAAATCTGAGATAATTGGAGTTTACTATTTTTATCTGTTGCAAAGAGCACACAAACATGTAAATAAAGACAATGATATTTTGTGACAGAAAAATAAAATACAAGAACCAATCTTGAGAAAACAAACATCTAAATCTCCCAAAATACCTCGTAAAACCAGCTTCCTAATTAGGCAGAGACAGACTTAGTCATCAGCCATTAGAAACAGAATATGCAAAGGCTTTAAAATATTTTATCATACACACTATATTGCAGTGGCTATCCATAAACTCCAGCTGGTCATCAGTATGAGAGAAGACATCAGATTACAAATGTAACAATTCAAAATACAGACATGTTTTCCAAGTGGTATTTCTGAACTTTTGTAAATAGATGAACAAGCTTCCATTCTGTGAGCAGCTCTGATGACATGCTGTTTTGTACTGAAGTATCTTCATTTACATTTCCTCAAGGCTTCTCTTGATAGCTTCTTCCAGCTCTGCATCTTGCTCTGCATAAATACAAAAACCTGATTATAATCACAAGCTCTGGTTGGTAACTAGTCATAAGCACAACTACATTAATATCACTATATAAAGCAACAAATTATTTCTGTGGACAATGTCAGTAGACTGCAAAAAGCCAGAAGAAAAACAGAATTAAAGTACCTTCCCTCCTTTTGTCTTATGCTCTCTTTTCAATACTACAAAATACCAGGAACAGCCTCCACTATCTTTCACTGTATTCAACAGGGGCAGCCCAATGATTAGTTTAAGAGTATAACACACCTACATATTTACTGGTCAAAATACCAAAATAAGAACCTATATGTACACACTAAGGAAGATAAAGTATTAAACCAAAAAAGACAGATGTTCAAAACAGAGAAGTTTGTGTTTTCATTGTGTTTCCTTATCTATAGATATTCCCAGAACTACATTCTAACTTGGCACCACTGTTGTTACTCTTACTAGTAGGAAGGCCAGACAGAAGTAGAAAAAAAGGCATGTCAGCAGTAAGAATAGTCTAGATGAGGGTCAGTTTGGGCACTAATTCTTTGGTGTTAGTGAATTAACTATCTTAAGACAAAACTGATAGGTACAGTAAATATTAAAACCAATGTTACAGTTTGAATAATTAAAGCAGCTTTCAGACACACTGTCATTCTTGTATTATTCATTATATGCTTTAGGAAGACACAAGCACATCTGATTACAAAAGCTGTCTGCCCTTATGACAAAGGAAACAGAATAATTACATATTAACATTTTAAAACTTTAATTATTGCTGGGCTGTTTTATGCAAGGCCTAGATCTGGAACAGAAATTGCCTCAATTAATGTTCTCATGTCAGCAGAACCATATTAATTCATCTGGACTTTCTTGCAACATTTGATACTACAGATAAAGAGATAAGTTAGTTTCTGAAAGGAAAACATTACATGGTCACAGAAACAAAAAAGTAACTTTTGGAACCCAAATAAAGCAGAAAGCCATTTGAAAACAACTGCTAGCATTAAAACGTGTTGTCAATTAGCCACTAAGCATGTGGAAGAACCAAAAATAAGCTCCAAACTCAAAATAAAACATGATAAAAGATTAAACTGTGTCAAGGTTTAGGCCCAGCCAGTATCAACCAGGCCTCTGTTTGCTCACCCCCACCATGGGACAGGGAAGAGAAAATCCACATTAAGGCTCGTTAATTGAGAAAAAGGAAGGGAGGTTTCCATCCCCAAATTGAATCTGTTTTTTTGCCTATTACCCTAATTGGGGAATTATGGTAACAGGCAAAATTACAGCAACCACACAGTCAGCCAGTGAACAGAGCTGAAGGCAGGCTGTGTCCTAAGAACAGAGGGTTTCAGCCATCTCTTGGGACTGAGACCTGTATGTACCAAATGCCACTGCTGTCCCTGATGGCAACACCCAGTGCTAGGGGGACCTAAGCATGGCAGGCTTTCAGTACCCTAGATGAGTATGTTGGACATTTAATAACAATATTTTGTAACAGTTGGTAAATTTCTGACTCAATAAATTCTTGTCAGTTTTATCACTGACCTAGTAATAAATTGTTTATTGATTTTTTGAGTTAATTTTATTTCCATCAGGTGAAAGGGCACAGTCAAGCCTTTGAACAACACATTGCTTTCACAGTGCACTGTGGTCTGTCACCTGAAATTAATTACCACATTGTATGAACACCACAACTAAACACAACAGCAAAAGGATGAAAATTTCAAATAAAGTAAAATACAATCCAAGTAGATAGCTGTACTGCTGGTTCAAACTTGTGCATAAATCTACATCTCTTTCAGGAGACCAGACTGCTTTGTTTAGATATCTAACTTTCAACTATTTATTCAAAAAGTCAACTATTTAGTCAGTATTTCTACTCGGAGTCAACACAGTCATATTAAACTGGTAAAAAATGAGCTCAGTCAAGTCTTTAATTAAACAATACCCTGTGGTGCACCAATAAAATAGATCGAGTCTGCTGACATACTTTTCATGTTAGGAAATTATTGTTGCTTTATAACTCGGTGTTCTGAACTACTCAAGTTTGCCCAGCATATTTTAGAGAGTATTCTAAGAGGTCATTTTTCATAAAACTGATTTTAAGTTTAGTTTCTATAGCTTCTGTTAATAGCAGACCTCAACACAGAAAAATAAAAATTAAACAGACCTTCCTGTTTCTTTGTTTCTTCTAAGCTCCTCTTCACTGTTAGTTGGAGCATTTCATCCTCTTCACTATCTGAACCTTAAATGGAAAAATAAAACTGATTACACATGGCTTCTAATAACACACGCAGTTCCTTCTTGCATTTCTTACTGTAACAATGCTGTAGGTTGGATTTGAAGAAATACACTTGTTATGATGTGAAAAATCAAGATAAAAATGTATAAGAATAGTTTAACACAAGAGACGAATTATTTTTTAGCTACCTTCTTTCCTTTCTTCCCAAAACCTAAAGGCAGACAGCTTCCGTTTTATATTATTTTAAAGAAACAGATGCAGGAACTACTGTTAGCATCTAATGCATTTGGGTTTTTTGCAATATTCAGTTGTTAAAAAAAAGAAGACATTACTTTCTACAAAATGGGTCAAGGATTTAATCACTGGAAGAAGTGCTACAGTGTGTCTCTGCCCACACAGGCTGTCAGCTGTTAGCTGCCTATCCACTCAAACATCTGAGTGCTGTAACTGAACTGAGCAGTGCAATTCAGATGTTCAAATCTCACAGATATGCTTAGATTAATCTGTTAAGTCATCATAGCCAAGCCCAGCCAAAACTCTACCACCTTTTCCTTTCTAAATAGCTCACTTTGTGAGGCTGGTTTACAGCTCCAGAATGTCAGCTGTATTTTGAAGTACCTAGTAGGGATTGGTGTACCTAGAGGTGTTTTGGTTTGGGATTTTTTTGTCATTTGTTTTAACAGTCTCAATAAACTACAGGTTAAAAAATAAACAAGTCAGTGAGTCACACTGTGTGTTTGTTCTCCTGCTATTGCTATTTTGAGAGATGGTCTCTTTAATGAGGTCTTAAAAGTATTCAAAATCAAGGATGTCAACAGAAGCACCTCCCTTGCAGCCACATTTACCAGAACACCAATGTACTTCTGATTACTTTTACCAGCAAAGAACATTTCAGCATGGACAGCTAATTTACTGACTACTGTGTGACTTCTGACATTTCAAATCACCCAGGGGAGGTATTCAAACAGACAGGTACACTTTCAAAAATTTATTTTCAGACCTCTGAGCCCACAATGATAGAAGAAATAGCTGGATATACACTGTAGTTAAAATGGTCTTTCTCCATTCTCTTGGCAGACTGACTGTGAATCCTTCTGGGAGCTGCCTATTATTTCTGGACAGAAGAGATGCGACTTTTTAAAAATAATCTTCCCAAGCAAAATAAAGAAAACTCCACACAACCCAAACAAATGTCATTGCAATTATTTATGAAAGGGAGAAAAAAGTGCAAAGAAAAAGCTTTGCACAGGTGACTTCTTCCTTATTAACCATACTTTACATATTAACCGTAATCTTTCAGCCCAGAAGACCAGCTCAGATGGCTCTAAAAGGTTTTGTACCTGTCAGAGGTGTAGCAGTTGAAGTAATCACTAATTAATTTGCTGGTGTAAGGATAATGGAAGAATTGAGATCTTGAGAACAATAAGGCATAGCACAATGGAATCTCTGGTTTGCTTCTGTATGAAATAAAAGTGCATTAAGAGCACCTTCCTGAGGGTTTGTGGGGTTTTTTATGCAATTTGACAGAAGATGCCAGTGAACAGGAAAGGCAGTATTCTTCTGATTGGCATCTTGCATAGATGGTTAAACATCAGAGAATTTGAGTACCAAGAAATTCAGCAGTTTCTTTCAAATATGATCTAAAAAAGTAAACTTCCCTGAAACTGGTTATAGAATAGTTTAGTGTTTACCACAGAAGAAGCCATGATGGCAACCCCCTGACAGGCTGTTGGAGGTGAGCTTACTCCTGGCTCCCCTGACCCAAGCAACAGGCCAACTTGACACTCATTTCTCAGGACACAGCAAATCAATAGCTGACTTTACTGTCAATTAAGACAGTTATGAACCTTAAAAGAGGATTTGTAGATAGAATTATTATTTTAGTTCATATAGAAAAAGTTTAAGATTCACCTCATGTATTAATGCAGGCCTCATCTTGCTGAAATGTTTTGTTAGTCACACCATCTTAATTACACCACTACCATCACACGGGGTACACACTCATACTCAAGTAGATGTATATGCAAACTGGCATGCAAAGCATTCTAAAACAAGCTACCTGCCCCATGAGTTATCACTGTACCTCATATGCAATAACTAAATACTACTTCATGGGTGTAATATCACAGAGAATAGGTTTGCTTAAAGCATTGCTGAAGAAACACCATTCCATTGCCAGCAACTATAAGACTTGAAAATAATTGGTAATGATGATCTTATGTGAGTTTTAAAGGGGGCTGAAAACTCAGCTCAGAGTCAAACGTGGTTACACAGCATGTTACAAGTCTTATGAGGCCCAATCTGCCTTCACTGGTCATTATTTGCAAGACTTCTTTCCCCTCTACCTAATTTTATTAATGTACATCCAACTTCCCATAAAGGTACCTGCTGGATTGTCTGAAATAAATATTTGAGTTGGTGCAAATTGACCTAATAAGAGGTTAACAGAGAGCCAGGTGTTATTTAGGAGCTTTTCACACAAAGGTTTGTCAGTATGTCAAATGATACTGAGACTTTCCTTATCCAAAACCAAAACCCATGGTTATGCTTGTCCTCAGTGTTCTTCATGCTTGCTCCCCTCCCTACACAGAGCAAAGGCTAAAGGAGCAAAAGCCACAAGGATGAAAATTTAAGACAAACCAATACATGTCTCTATCTGCCTGCAGGCAAAAATCCTCCAAAATCAGGACAGGGGTCAGGAGTTCAGCTTCCTTTAGGGACTGAACAGCAAGAACTATTAGTATGAAACTCACCATCTGTCAACTAAAGAAAAGGAATGGCCAACTGATTAAACAGATGTATTTTTAAGTCAGAAGAGACCAGGCTGCTTTTCCCCATGGGACAGGTAATTGTATCGACTGTGGCTCAAACGTTGTCTGTACCTCGTGACTCAACTCAGCTCTCAAGGAGGTCTTGAATTCCAGTTAAGAATATACTCTGTGCAAGTATCATAGAATGGCTGAGGTTGGAAAGGACCTCTGGAGGTCACCTTGTCCAACCCCCCCAGCTCAACCACCTGCCTCAGACTATGTCAAGACAGCTTTTGAGTATTAAAAAAAGATGCTGTACTGGGGAGCTCAGTAATTGACAATTATGGCCTTACCAGTGCTGAGTAGAGGGAAAGAACCCCCTTCCTCAACCTGCCAGCAACAGCCCTCCTAATGCAGCCCAGGGCTTGTCTGCCTTCACTATGAGAGCACATTCTCGGCTCATGATCAACTTGGGGTCCACAATGACCCCCAGGTCCTTTTCTGCAAAGTGTTTTTCTGTTGTTTGACCCCTGGTCAGCATATACTGGTGCTTGGGTTTGTTCCTCCCCTGATGCATGACCCTGAACTTCTCTTTGTTGAACTTCATGAGGTTCCATTTCTCTGGCACAGCAGTGTATAAGCTTCTGCCACTCCCAGAAGATTCTGGATCACCAGCAAGCCTGCTGAGAATACACTCTGCTCCACCATCTAGGTCACTAATGAAGATATTAAACAGGACTGGACCCAGTATTGACCCTTGGGGTACACTGTTGGTTTCTTGCCTCCAACTGGACTTTATGCCACTGATCATCATGTTCCAGGTCTGGCCATTTATCCAGTTTCAATCCACCCCACATTTTGCTCATGCACTCCAGAATTCATCAGCCTGTGCTCCTGGTACCACTGGTGTCTTCTAGTGATGAAGAATAAATAAGAACATTTAGTGTGGAAAAATCAGGCATGTACTGTCTCGCCTGTTAAAATGCTTAGCACATTCTGTAGCTCCCAACTTCTCTGGGGTCAGAAGAAAAACAATTGCCCAGTTTCTCAGCCAAGAGTTCTTAACATATGACCTCTTCTTCTCTAGTACATTTTGTTAAATAAACAATAACCAAGGAACTCAGACCATACCTATTCTTTCCACTAAGTCCTACTGCTCACTACTGTCCCCACACATTGCCAAATTACTGCTGGAACAATAAAACCCAGGAAAGCAAATTCTAGATTAATATTGAGCTCAGAAAAATTAAGCTAATAGATGGGGACAAATACAGTGATTTCTGACATTCTGTTGAGTCTCTCACAGAAAGCTGTTCTGGGAAGGGCCTGGGAAGCTTTCACAGAATGCAAGCGCCACCCACTGTCCTGACATCAAAACACCACAGCTTGAATTTGGATTAGTTGGCCACTGAGCTCAGCATAATTCCACCTGCACAGCTGACCCTGTTCTGCAACCTCTCTAGTTACCACCTTCTTCTTAATTCCACCAGGCTTACCAATTTATGTCTCAGTTGAGTCTCGATTTTCCTTCACTAGCCTTCATCCTCCTCCCTTGTCACACAACTTCATAAACCTCCTGAATACCTCACACATTCTAGGTCTCACACCCTACCTTCACTACTTCCCCTACAATGCTCCTTTTAATTAACTTCCAATCTCACCTTTTCCATTCCAATGTATGGAGATACTAATATCACATCTAAACCCAGTGTCTCTCTAGCCACTTACCCTTTTCCTTTCACAGCTGATGTCTGAAGTTTTAATGCTGCCTTTCCTTAAAGACAGCTTTAAAGCTACCTCATTCAGGATCCAAGTAACTACTTAGACAAAAATTTTAGATCAGTATCCCATCCTTCTCATTTGTAACCATGCGCACTGTGTGAGTCATGCTGCCTTTAAAACATTGTTCCTTGGCTCCTTTATTCCTCCTTCACCCCAATACTTAGTGCTTTAATCTCTGTTTCTTCATTAAGGTAAAACAATTGGTAAATTCAAGTATAGCTACTCCCTGCTGAGGGTTCATAAATACACAAAACCTTTTCCTTCTTGCACAGTGACACTCCACGCTATGTAGCTCTCCCTACAGATGCTCATTCATATGTTCATTCAAGTGTAGCATGCTCAAAAATAAAGCTCTAAATCCCTCACCCTCCTTCAATTGCATTTTTTTGGAAACTGGGGCCAATACTAAGATGGTCACTGAGATTTTCATCTTACCTTCATCTTAGACACTCCTCTAAAATTCTCAACCAGGTTAAATTAAAACTTCAGGATTTTTTTGGATGATCTGAGTGGTGGTCTTCCCACTTCATCCCTTTGGCTAAGATTCTTGTCCAGACTCATTATCTTAGGAGCTTACTATATTACTTTCTCCCTAGGGCATATCCATATACCCAAAGAGCACACAAGAGGTGGCCACTGACAACAGCAACTTACTAAATACAAGGTTATAACTCAAGGGGGGTTTTTAAACTTCAATAGGTTGTGGCCACTGTAACAACAGTGCAAATGAAGGAACAGATGCTTACTAGAAAAACTGTCATTCATTTATGGTGCATCACACTGCTGATGCTCATGCCCTTCATGCTTTTGGTCTTTTTGGATGGGGGGCTGGATCTGTCTTCAGTCATTCACTGTCTGTGTAACTGATGGTTCAGAATAACCAGAGACTGGGGTCAGATGTGGTATTCATATTGGACCACAACAGCCACAAAAACTTGAATACTGAAAAGGCAAACAATTATTTTCAATGTTTTCATTATATTAATTAACTCTTCTTAAATTGTTTTGTTGGCAAAAGCTTTTTGGGAAAGTAGGAGCTAGGAAGCTTAGCAGCATTCATTAAAATGGACTGAAATTGTACTCTTCCAAATATAAACTGCCACATTTAGCAGTACTTAAACACTTGAGGCATTAGTAGCAGACTGAGGATGAGGACAACTCCACTTGAACACAGCAGCAACGTCAGTGAAAGAGGTGCAGCAGCAATCTGGCAGTCAGCATAGCACACTGCTACCCATTGATTTTGGCAACCTCGGGACAGAGCCTGGCTCTTTAAAACTAAAGGGAAGAAGTACTCAAAAATTTGCTCCTCCTATTAAAAAAAAAAAAAAAAAAAAAGCCTGTTTTACTTAAGAGCTCAGTCACTGAACAACCTCATTTGAATATGACTGAGAAACATAGTTAAGCTAAAGCCATCAAGTTACACAAAAAATAATTTTTATCAACCAAGTTGTGGCACTCCTGTTAGTGTAAGAATGGATATGACAACCCCTAACCTATCAGCTTTGTCCTCAATATTGACCAGCACTTATTAAAACTATAAGCAGTACTGTCATGACTAGACACCAAGTGTCAAGACAGATAAGGGAACAATGGTCTTTTTCTGCATGTTAAACTTCTTTGCAGAGAAATTACAAAGGGAGACATTCAAAACTCAACTCTTCTGCGCTTCTCAAATCACTCCATTATCAACCATGAATCTCCTATCATGTGTTGTGCCTTCAGCATAAAAGGAAAAAAACCTTTCTGTATGAATTCAGCTTTATCAGTAAAAGAAAACATAAGCATGAATGTCTTGCCTACTCTTGCCATACCTCAAAGGAAATTCATGCATCCACCACAGCCAATGTTCTCCTAAGGCAACACACAGTTGATACCTTATTGCAACATATGCAGGAACTTATGTTTGTATTTATTTTAAAATGAATGTATATACCACAGTTCCCACAGCAGTTCTGCTGACAAGAGTAAAATGGTTCACAAGGTGCAACTGCCAGATGTTGCTACAATCCAAACACACTCCAGTTGCTCACAAGCTACTGATACCTCCTGTGAAGGTGACTCACAGAAATAGCTTCTTCATTCTGAAGCTCATCCAGTACAAACAACTGCCATATTTTTCAACACAATTCTCTGTAGTAACTTTTTCACTTATTTCTCCCTTCAGAGTAATAGCCATAGGCTTGGCAAAGTCACAAAGCAAGCAAATCTTGTTTATATTTCCTTACATTCAGCTGCATTTCTGTAAAAGGACAACAGGTTATACCAGCCTATGATACACTGCATGACTTCCCATCTCAGCCTTCCAGGACTGGTCTTGCCACACTAAGACTTGCAAATCCTTGATGACGCTGCAGAGCCACACAATGAAGGATGTATTCTGTGGTGGCTTTATCTTTTTAAAAAAACTTCATAGACTTCTGGTGACCACATCACCTCCCACACGACAAACATAAGCCTATTATCAAAACTGAATTTTCTAATGCCCTATTTTAATACAGGAACAGGAGACAAAGCCATTTCTCACTATTTGGGTCCCTCCTGCTGACACTGACTGGATAAAAGGACCAAAGGTGTCTCAAGACAATTCTGTTCCTTACAAGTTTGCCAAAGAACAACAGCCCAAGGACTCACATGAGATTCCATCACTTTCCTGCTCAAAGTATTACTTTTTATAGTGACCACATGCATAACTTAAGTGGGATGCACACTGATAAGGCAGCCAGCAAGTTAAGGTTTGGTGCTTCTCAGTAGTGCCCACCACTGTAAAAGGAAACTAGATATTAACATAGTAAAGGACACTGAAACAAGGGTTAGATTAGGAAACTTCTGAAAGCAAGACCAATATTAAAAACATGCTGTAGTTTAATTTACATACAAAAAATGGTTAGATCAAAGTAATCACCTCTGGGCCAGTATATCCCAGTGAACAAAGCTACACTAGAAAAACTACCCAGGCAGGAAGCTGTAGTACCCTCATGTAGAAAACAGTCAACCCTCTCTCCTCAGCTTCTCATATCATTAGGTCACACAAGAACCTACACAAAAGAAAGCCCCTACAGCTAAACTGACTTATGGGTAATTTGACTTGAACTGACTGCTTGCAAGTTACAGCTCTCTTCCAACTCTGCCTCCCAAAAATACACAAAGGTCTCAAAGCAAAAACAGCCTCCCACATTAATATATAGTTATAGCTATAATTACATTAGAAGAGATCTATCAATCTAGGAATTTCAATATGCTCTACCAAAGAAAACATTCACCGTTGGAATGATTCAATGTTCAGCTTTACAGATAACTGTGTAGAAAAGTAATCTTCCTTGAGCAAAATGTGACACTTGTGAAAATATGTGCACTAGTAAAAGTCGCAGTTCTGTAAACTATGCCAAGACTAAACTATAAACTATACTATACTGGTATGGATGCTTCTAGCTGGGAATCACACCTACCTAATCCAGCTGACAATTTAGACCAGTAAATGCTTGGTTTCGTCTGAAAACTCTCTAAGCACCTTCTCTGTATCAGAAGCACATAAATCATTTCTAGCTCACCACTTGAAATTTTTTTCAAGAAATCATTTAATTATACTATCTTGCTTTTTTTCCCTTCAATCGACTGTTGCCAATTTACCACTCAGTGCTACCACTCCACTTTCAGCCTCCTGGTAAAACAAAATCACCATGTGATAGCTCTTGCACACCTGCATTGAGACTAGCAGTGTCATTTACAGCTAATTTAGAGACAACTTTCTGTAACATGCATTCAATTCATAAGCCCCCCATACCACAAGAAGCAGTCAGGAAAAGCAATTCTGTATCCACAGAGAAATGTCAGGTCTTGTAGGAAAACTTTGATATTTTAAAACGCTGAGAAGTATTAAAACCAACCTCACAGCTCTGGTATCCTTTGCATGAAAATGAGCTTGCTTAAACCTCTTTGATTATTCGTTTTTAAACAAGAATTATCATTTTTGTGTGCCACTAATTAGAATATAGCATTTGAGAGGACTTAAAAGCTTCTATTGGTATTTTTCCTGCAAACACATGAGAGAATCATGTGCCAGCTGACAAAGAGCAAGAGACTGAAAGCGTCCAGGAGGATGGAGTTAAAAGAGGCAGAGATATTTTGGAAAATAAGGATGCTTCACCAGACTCAGAACAAATCAAGCAAAGGAGATTTGAGTAAACTTGACAAATACACACATGAGAGTGCTCTAAACAACTTCTCTTAAACTAGCAAGTAGTTCTCAGGCTGAAACAACTACTCATCTGTTGCTGTAAGAAAGAATACAGGGAGGACAGAGTTTATGTTGACTAAAAATGGTTAATTGAGTCTGGTTTCAAAGCTTGCCTCCAAAGAAATTGAATGTCTGATCTATATTTCATTGAAAAAACACTACAGTACAAGAAGCATCAAGCAACAGCTTGTATTACCAGCACAAGTGTTCAATGCTTTTATTGACAAGAATTTATCAGTTTACTGGAGAGACTGTGTTTAATGTTTACTTTCTACCTTTTGTAGTATCTGAAATGCTGTTTAGCAAGGCACACATCATGTCTCCATCAACATGGTGAGGATTTAGGATGCGAGCTGGCCGCTGGGTCATCTTAAATTGGTTTTCCAGTTCCAGGAAGCTTTTGTCTCCAGAAAGTACAGTGAAGGGAATCTGCTTGGGCAGGTGCTCATCCAGACGACCAGCCTATATGGAAACAAGTGACTAAGTGTTGAACTGAGATCAGACTTTAATCCTATGAGGTTTGGCTAGCTTGTTGTAAGACAGATCTTCACAGGAAAGCCATTTACAGCAACCTGCCTCCATTTTCACAGTCTGATGTGTGTAATACCACGGTGAAAGTTATTATTTCAACAGTGTGACACCGCATTTATATATATATATATATATATATATATATATATGACACTAGAGAAAACAGCTACCAGAACAATTTGAGTGAGTATGGAACAAATTCCTAAAAAGCAGCCTTGCAGAACCATCTCCACATAAAACTAATCACCCAAGCAGAGCATTTTAAGACTCATTTAAATAAGTGTGATGTTACATACACAGTTGTAAAACATGCTTCTATCATATAATTAGATGCTCAAGTAGTTTCATCTAACTTATAAAGCAACATATTAAGAACATGAGTTTTCATGGCATCACAGATTCCTGTCCTTCACCTGCACCTTTTCCAATCCAGCCAGAGCTCTAAGTCTACTGAACAGAGGTACTGCTCTTTGTCAGCCCAAAGTCTCTGAAACTGGCACCCATCCAACTCCATCCTAAAGATGGCTCTAAATTTGGGTTATATGAAGAGTAGTTAAATTTCTCTCTGAAATAGAAACTAAGAATTGTGCTGGTTTTTTTTTTTTCTCCACTCCCTAACCAGCCTTCTCACCCTTCACAACAGACTGATATCCTATTTGGGCTAACTTTTTTATTCCTACAGAAATAAAAAGATTATGTAAATCACTTCAAGAGGCTGTCTCCACTCTTAATTGACAGGTTTTTCTTTCTTTTTAGTGGATGGAGAAGTCACATGAAGTGAGTAAGAATATGATCTGTAATCAGCACCTGACATCAATAGCTGGTATCACCTGATACTCTTCTCTACATATAAAAACAAAATGTACAATAACTTACATGAACACAGATAGCAAAATCTGCTGCTTCTCTTCTGGTACCACAGCGTGGATGAAGAAAGAAACATCCAATCCGCTTAAGATAGTTGTAAGTTTTGCATTGCACTGGAGGTTTCCAGTTGCTGTATCCTCCTAAATAGAAGTAAAAGAACACACAAACAAAGACCAAACAAAAACAAAGCAGAAACACCACCATGAATTAAAAATGCAAGAAGGGAAAGCAAAGATAAACTTGGCTTAAAAGACAGAACTTATTTTGACCAATATGAAAGCTAAAATAAACATATAACCAAAAACCTGGAAGAACTATACTTGTGTTAGAAAGCAAGAAATGGAAAAAATAGCTAGCCTGATCCTACACAAAACCTCTTTCAACTTTGTGTGAATTTTCTTATGATCTTGAAAAGCTCTTCTAGAAATCATGTGAATTTAAGGCACAAGGGAGGGTGTTTTTTTTCAGTTTTAACAGAAGTTACTGTTAACATGCAGAAACCAAGGAACTCTGGGAATGTAGTACAAGTAACAGAGATGCTTTGGGAATCCTGTACTAATGTAACGCCTGAGAGTATTTCCAACACATTCTACAACTTCCTGACACAACACATGAAAGAAATCTTTTAAAAATAACATACAGTAACTGGAACAACAGCCTAAACAAATTCAGGAGTCCTGATAAAAACTTGGATGCAGTCAAGGATAAACACAAATGACACAACTGATGAAAAAAATCACTGCATGAATTTTCTCAACAGTAGCCTAAAACATGCTGTCACTGGCTAAGAAAATAGGTGGATGATAGGAATGAGCCAAGTAACAGGCCTGCTGCAGATAAACGAAATACCAGGCTGAAAAGGTAAGAGCAAGTCTGTTTAAAAAAAAAAAAAAAAAGGAAACACAGAGGAACCTGCAGTTACTATGACAACATAAAAAGAATAAAAAATGGGATGACAATTTGAAGGAAGTATATAATGACATTCATAGTTGCTGAGAAATAATGGGTCCGCAATGGGAAGAAAAAAATGTTGCTTTTTATCCCCCACATGACAGATAGGGTGGATGCAAGAAAGGTTTCAGAATGGAAAGTGAAAGCAGCCACTGATGGTACTTCCTGTGAGGACAAACTAGAGGCTCAAGTAAGCAGGCTACAGAGGGTTGTATACTCCAATTTATCTACCCCTAGACTGAGACAGAAGTGGAACAATATTGATTTCTCCTTAGTTGTTTTTCCCCTTTTCAGACTAAAGGATATCAAAATTTATCTCAAATATTTAATAACAGTCTACACAAAAAAGATTTTAGAGAACTTTCTTCATGAGAAAAAATGGTGTTTACAAGTCATTCTCATCTGCTGTGTCAGCCTTAGTCACTGCTATTTGGGTAAAGACTCAATCACCAACCCTGCCTTCTAGCTGCACAAATATACAACTAACATTTGACCAGGACAACCAAAAGCAATAACAGAACTGTATTTACTCTGTGGAGCTAGACCACAAATGGGTTTAGGACAGGTGAATATCTGAAAACAGAAACAAAACAGAGCACAGGCAATACAGGGGAGGAACTCAAAGCAAAGCTAAGGCTGTATCAGCAATAGGAGTAACAAAAATAATGGAAAAATGAGATATTTTCACATGCTAAACAAACAAGAATGTCATGCATCAAATAACTCTGTAAGCCATTATTATGAGAAGACATCTACAACAATAAAGCCAGATGTGCCTCAGTGGTTCTGGGCTCTGTACCCATGTAATTGACCCTAATGAACTGCTAGAGTGTCCACTGAGGTGATTATGCTCCATTTTAATCACCACTGACTCTTTGGCATGGGTTTTTCAGTTCAAGTGCCCCAGCAGCCATTCCCATGATGCAGCCTCCATGCAGAAACCCCATGGGGGAAGCAATAAATGGAGTGGCACTGACAGGGGCTGGGCTGTGCCAACAGGCACCTGTGTTTGGAACATCCTTGGGCACAGTGCTTTAACTAGCACAGAGGTACCTTTGGGTAAGACTATCATATTAATAGAAGCTTCTAACAATAGACTAGTAACCCTAAGACTGAACTGTGGATTATTTCTCTTTCTTAAATAGGTCAGGGAAGAAACATTTCTGACAATAATACAGTTTAGACATTCCTGGATCCTGGATTCAATGTTTTTTTGTTCTTGTTTTTTTTACTGAATCAAAACAGGGAATTTTAACCTTGGAAAATTATCATAATGGTGCAGAAAACTGTATCAGAGCAAACAAGCTGGAGTCAACTAATGATCAACCAGTTTTGATTTGATTAAATTAAATAGAATAACAAAGCAGAATTGAAAGCAAGTGTCTGAATTCAAGCAGGGTAAATTCGACATAACTGTGAAAAACTATTTACTAATTAATTCTTTATAAAATGCAGACATAATTGCTTTGGACTTTAGGTGGCAAACAGGCCTGTCATTTCTTTAAGTCAAGTTCCTAACAGTTTCTTAACTGAAGAAAAAAAAAAATCTTTTCCCAGGCCAAGCTGATTGAGTAACTATAGACATAAACAACAAACTTTCAGCAATTAAAAACCACACCCAAACCCCAAATCACAATAGCCTTAGAAGTCAAGGATGCAGTGGTGAAGTGCAATTCAACTAGAAGCCAAGTTGGGCAAAGCCTCACAAAAGGCTGTAAGAACAAATAATAGGTTGGTCAGCCAGAAAATATTAAAAAAAAAAAAAAAAAAATCTAACAGCAAGGATGAAATTTCTTTGACTTTATGCATGCATGTGTGTGCATGCAAGAATGCTGTTAGTGTACAGGGAGGCCAAAGGGAGGCCAAAGGCTCAGTAATGACAGTACAGCTAATGATACAGAATGTGATGCCTGAGCAGAACACAAAGGTCAGGAGCATAATAGGCCACTTAAACAGAGAAAAATCAGACAATTCATCCCCAGAACTCCTAACAATCAGATATTAGACTACAACTGACTGAAGAAATTACACTTGACACTAACAGACATACTTGCTCTGCCTTCATTAGCTAACTGGAATACCTGTTTTTAAGAGGGGGGGAAAAGAAAAGTAGTGATTCAGACATCAAGAGGCCTTTCTGCCCAACCTCAGCAGCTTGAAAACTCTCAGCTTTGAGGATGTTTATTGCCTTTTAAAGGAAGAGGTAATCAAAAGCACTAAATAAAGAGGTGGTGCACTGCAATGGTCTTTACCAAGTGTAAAACAGTCCGGCAGTTCCTATGAGACTGTTAAGATGATGCTTGTTTTCCAGGCAATAACTATTTTGAAATTATCCTCTATCCAGATTTTACCAAACTATTCAGAATAACACAGTTAAAATAATTAAAGTCAGATACACAGAAAACCAGTAGAAGAAGCATTAAAGGTGGACAAGTTGGTTCAAGAATAGTCAAGTAAGGAAAAGTATCAAGTTAAAGGGATGCTGCTGACAGACTTGAATTCCACAACATGAATTCCATCAATCACCTTGTTCTACCACTGGTATCTTCCAGAGGTGAGATACACCTATTGATTTACAGGATGACCAGGGACATCTTAGGGACCAAGCCAAAGACAGAACAAAATTCAAGTACAAGAATGTTCCAGGCCGTTTGGAACTAAAAAGAACAAGAACATTATGACAAAGACTTGGAAGTTAGAATGGAAATAATCTGAGTATTATGGCTGTCAATTATGAAAACCTAGTGTGATACAGCCCTAAGTAAGTTCAGCAGGGAAGCCAGAAAGACTCAAACTATCTGGCAATTCTGGAACAATATTCTACAAGGAATAGTAAGAGCAGAAGAGGTTAAGAATGAGTTAGAAAAGTTCAAGAACATTTCTATTACATGGTGACTATGACACTGTGACTTCAGAAACCTTAGTGGCTGCTTGTTCCTGTTCTTCATTCTCTGAGATTTAACGAATTGCAGGTATTTGTGTAGACTTGTTAATCTTATCTTCTGATTTCCTTTAACCACTTTTTACCTTGAAAGCCCCAGATAAAGGTTCCTTGGTTCAGGTTAGCTGGCAGCTGCGTGAATAAGCTTCCCCAGTTGTCCAGATCCACCAATACAATGTGTGTCATGGTACTCAGATAGTCAAGATCAGGAAGTTCATAATCTTCAATGGGATAAAAAGGATGCATTTAAAGTCACCTCACTTTCTGGTCAACCGACATACATCAACTTAGATATGCTTTTAAAAGTAACCTATTCAACTGTTCTATCAGCTACAAGTTACATAATATGATCCTATTTGGTGACTATTGTTTTAAAATCAACTAAATTAGTGTTTAGTGATGCACAAATCAGACAGAAGAAAGAATCTAAACAGACAGTATTGTAGAACTGGATGGTTTTGTATTGGGCACAGAAAGCTGTTGTCCTGCTCGGAGACACTTTAACAGTATTTCATGTTCAGCTGTGCACCCCCTACTGTGGCAAATCTCTGGGATACATATTTGCTTACATGCATCACACAAACTATTTAAAGACATACTTTTTGCATTATGACACCATGAGAAATTAAAAACACTTCAAATTTTTTAACACAAGGTAAATCTTAAGCATTCTTGATGTCATGTTTTGAATTGACATGAACTTCAAAAAACTATTGCACGCTCAAGGAAAAAAAACCAAAAACTAATGCATACTGGAAATATAAACTGAGCTGAAGTTGTTTTTTGGAAGCTAAAGGCATCTGAGAAGGAATGCCCACACAGAAAGTACAATCAGGTGCATGGTTATGCATACAAAGAAGGCAACTTAATGTATGTTTATTATACACCACTTCTACATTTCTGTAACTTGGATCTCTATTTCATAGAATGGTTTGGTTTGGAAGGGATCTTAGAGATAACCTAGTTTCAATCCCCCTGCATGGGCAGGGACACCTCCCACTAGACCAGGTTGCTCAAGGCCCCATCCAACCTGGCCTTGAACATTTCCGGGGAGGGGGCACCCATGGCTTCTCTGGGCAACCTCTTCCAGTTTCTCAAGACCCTCATAGTGAGTAATTTCTTCCTAATACCTAACCTAAATCTACCCTCTTTCAGTTTGAAACTGTTATCCCTCAGCCTGTCACTACAGGCCCTTGCAAACAGTCTCTCCCCAGCTTTCCTATAGGGCCCTTCAGGTTCTGGAAGGCTGCTATAAGGTCTCCTCCTTGGAACCTTCTCTTCTGGGAAGAGTTGTCCAATTCTCTCAGTGTGCCTTCACAGGAGAGGTGATCCAGCCCTCTCATCATGTTTCTAGGCCCTTTTCTGGCAGAGTCTTTGATTGCTGTCTTTCTTTTAACACCAAATTATGCTTTCAATTAATTAAAAAAATGTTTCAGTCCCAGGGTTCAGACATCTTCAGACATTCAGACATTTTTAAAAAAAAAAAGTATCACATAGCATATAGGAATAGATTCCTGGATCTAAGTTCTGGATACACAGAGAATTGAAAATGCAGCTCTGAGAAATAACAGACATTATATTCTGAGCTGGTTTATAGACTGAACATAAGGAAATTATATGCTACATGCTTGTACTGGCATTGGAACAGAGGGTGTAAAATACAACAATTTTTCTGACGGTGAAAAAAAATAAAATTCAACAAACCTTCATCATGCTCTTCAGCGTGTACTGGGCTTTCTTTTTTAATTTTCTTTCCCTGCATTGGTCCCTGCAGAGGAGACTGTGGTCTTCCCTGATTCTTAGATGGAGATATTTGAAATTTTACCTTGTGAGGTTTTCTGTCCACACAAGTCCCACTTGCTGTGAACTTAAATATTGTATTTTCCGATTCTGATGCAAGACTTGAGAGATTAGGTTTCTGCAAGAAGCAGTGTTTCATGTGATAGTGCTGATGTGCACTCTGAAGGTCGTCAAAGTTTTTGTTGCATGCAGCACATCGAACAACATACATTTCCTCCCTCTGTTTCACAGGTGCATGACTGTTCAGATGAGTGTTCAAATCATCAAAATTCTGTGCAGTTGCAGAACAGAGGCAGCATCGAAACCATAACTTTCCTTTTTCCAGCATGGCTTTCTGACAATTCATATAATCATTCCTCCTATTTATTTTGGAGACATAAGTTGTCCGGCAACCACAGGTTAAACAGTCTCCTTTTTCTACTGGGAGGAAGTCCTCTTCTTTTTTTATTGATAATTCCATCTGCTCAGGCACAAATGCATAGTCCCTGCTATGAATCTCCTTATAATGGTCTAGAAATTCTTCTTCTGTGTCGAAGAAGAGATTGCCACAAAGGCCACAGAAGTATTTAGTCTGTACCTCCTCATTATGATGCTCTTGAAAGTGTCTCTGTAATGTGCCTATTTTGCGAAAGTGATTTCTGCACAAGCCACAGCTGTATCTGTGAAATGCATGGCTTTCCAGTGACATGCAATGTTGTTTAACACTCTCTTCAGATTCAAACATCTCCTCACAAATATGACACTGCCATTTTCCCAGAACAGGGCTTTTTTCAGGGTTGAGTTCCATAGGACTAGGACTACGGTCTTTCCTTTCACCTGCAGAAATGCACACTGCATCAGAAGCAGATGGCATAGGTTCATCTTCTAGAGCTTCTTGTTCATAATAGTAGCAATGTCCACCATGAAACTCAGTCACATGTTCCATAATATCCTCTTCCCTGAGATCTACAGAGCACGCTCTGCACCAGAGAAGAAAATTATTCAAGTGTGCTCCCCCGTGGAATCGACTCATATGCAGGCGGATAATGCTTGAATTTTCAGCAAGCTTTCCACACACAGCACACTTGTGACAGATCCTATTTGCTGATAAAATGTGCTTTTCTACCGACTCTTCTGTAAAAAACTTCTGAAGGCATTCACAAAACCAGGCTTTTACTTTAAAAGCACTAGCTTGACTTTGGTTTGCTACATTATCTTCATTTGTATTATTTAAATCGCTCTTCCGTTTTGAAGGAGTAGACTCCCTTTCAGTGACAGCCTCATTTGAAGCCAAGTGTCTTTTAAGCAGTGGTCTTGACCGATCCACAATATGGCACAAATGAGACTGATTTTTATTTTTCCCATTGACATGACAGAACATCAAGATGGACTCTTCCACTGAAGTAAAAACTTTAATTTTATGCTGATTATTTTGCTTATGCTGGGTAATCTGATTCTTATCAGCAAACAGTTCATCACAGTTCTCACAATAACCTTTTGTTTTAAATATCTCTGCAACTTGGGAGATGCTCTTCTTTGACACTGCCACAGGCCCAGAATTATTACAACGTGTTCTAGAACAGATAAAAAAAAAATAAAGAGATTATATCATAACCTGAAATGGTTTTAAACTTTTAGATGTACTTTGAAAGCTTACCTAGTAACTATAGCAATGTGTGTGGAAGTGTCTTCTGTATACTTTAATTCACCTACTAACTTCTCAACAAAAACATGAAATGCCTATCTAATCTCTGCACTTTAAAGGGAATTAGGTACAAATTTCCAAAACTAGCACTTGGATTGCTGCTTATATTGTTGACTTGGTACATTTCAGAAAGCAAATGCTGCCAAATTAGAAACAGTGGAACAGACACCAAGTCTGGTTGTTCTCTTACAGAATGTAAGAAGAAGAATATAGAATCAACCGGCATTCTGCAGTGGATTGCGTGGGGAAAGGCAGGTTAAAAATACATGGAAAGGGTCAGGTTTTTGATAGTTTACTCAAGAAGTCAATATTCAGATGGTCCTAACTGTCCTGAAATCCAGGCATCACTAAGAACACCCTGCCTGTGTTCGACCTATGAATGTTCAACACAACAGACAGCTGTCTCCCACAAACCTGAAATGAGCCGTTAATTCCATATGGGAGCGTAGAGCCCGGTAGCAGGATATACACTTCACTTGGAAGGGGATCTCTTTACACAGAGATATGAGAAGATTCTTTGCATAGGATGGGAAAGGTAAAGGAAGGCCAGCCTTTGTTTCATCTATAATATGGAATGCAAGAAAGTACAATCACATGTTAGAGTTCTTTCATACCATTTCAGCTCTCAGATGAAAGTAAGAATTGTAATCATTTGGCACAGAATTCAGAAAGCAAATTACTGTGTGCCAGCTAAGTAACAGTAATCCTCCAGTGGAAGTTTTAAGTAAAATCAGATTTTTTAAAACTTCTGTAAGAATCTTGTATCTGAATCTGTTTGCATCTTGCTTTTTCATACTTGTTGACTGACTCTACTTCTCTTTTTTTGACTTCTACAAAGTCAAGTCAGATATCTCCCTTTGGAAGGTTCTTACTGACCTTCCTTCCATCTACCAGCACCTGTCTACCCTTAAAACATACACTTTTGTTTAAAGGCATAGTGTGGTTAAAAAAAAAAAAAAAAGCAATCCATTTAACAAGTTCCCACAATCTCTGACCATCTCTCTCTCTTTTCCAATCCTCAGTGTCACCTCCCCTTACATTTTCAGGGGCAGGATTTTCTGTTCTTAGGAGTACATACTCCATGTCTAACTGAGGTGCCAGCAGAATAAAAAAAGAAAATCTTTTGAAAAAAGGATGGGAAATGGCTTATGAGCTACATATTGCTGTTAGAGTTTGCCTCCTAAGGTGCAGAACATTTTCTCTGAATTTACTGTTTAGCAATATGTGATGATCAGCTGGCAGTAATTTGAGGTTATACCTTTCAGCTAACTTCACTGCCAGATATTACAGACCATGGCAAGAGTATTAATCATGAAGACCTACCATGCAAAGGAAAAAATGGACCACTTCCTGTTTTTTTTGGTCTGAGCTAAGCAGAACTCTCTAAAGAAGAAACACTATTTTCTGCTTTTAACTTTTCTAAAGCAATAGCTCACCAGTAATCTTTTTTAAAACTGATGACCTGATTTAAAAGACATTTACAGTCAGTACATTCAGAATTAATAACCTATTTGAGAATAAAAATATATTAGACTTACAATACATAAGAGAACTAAGAACTGTGCAGCTGATTATCACCTCCATGTGACAGACAGACTCAACCTCCAAAGGATTTTTTCAAAGCCTGTCTTTACTGCACACTTCTTGCAGCCATGCTGGGGAAGGGCAGAACATTCAGTTATGAAAATGGGAAATAACTATACCAATCCTTTTGGCCACCTAGGCTTATCATGAAAGCTGCACTACATAAAATATGGCAGCTTCGTGAATAAAAAATCAACTTCCTCTATAACACATCTGTCTCAGCTGTTTAGCTAACATTCAAGTAAGTGCTTTAATCCCTATTGGTTGTATCAAAGCTAAAAATTCTGTGCAGCTATAATGGTCATTAACCTTGTTTTCAAAACCTTGAATAGACAGGTATCTTCTGTGGAATCCAGTATGTATGGTTCAGGATGTTACCAGCTCACAGCATACTGAGTATTTTAGCCTCCAGCAGAACTGTGGCCAGTGCAAGACACCAGACTGGCAGCACTGTTCCAGCTAAGCAAGCTAAATTTGCAATTATATGGAGAAGAAATTTTCACAAGTTTTTTTCCTTCAGGAATGCCCAGGACACTGATAAGAAAAACAGACTTCAGAAAGTAAAGTAAGGGGAAAAACATCACAGCCAGTCTGACTGGAACTGAAAAAGCAATATATGTGCTTGGGTATGAATTCCTATCAATACCCTAAATGTAAACTTATTTAGGATAGTAGTTGCAGAGTCACTGGACAATGAGAGGCTGTATGAGAGACCTGCCAGCACAAAGTCTGTTCCTCATTACAGCAACTGTGATGGAGGAATCATTTCTACACAAAAACAGGAATTTGAAAGCATCTCTTCTTAAAGAACTGTATCACATTTAAGACCTTAAAGGAAAAATAAGAATTCATTAGAAAAAAAAATTTAAATCCTAAGCTCTTTTACACAGAAGAAAAATCTAAGTTACTTTATATCATACTGATCAATTATTGGAAGAAATGAAAAGCACTACACTCAGCAGCAACATACCACTCAGTTTAGAAACCTGGAGGAAGTGATTCTTTACTGACATATGCTGCAAGCATTCATCCTTGTTGATGAAAAGGAGGAAGCACTTTGGGCATGCAAAACATGGAATATGCTGTGGAGGGAGACCTTTTTTATGTCCATCACTTTCATCCACCTGAAAAAGAAAATAACCTAATTAGGGAAAATATAAAGTCAAGAAAGCAGTCCCAGTTCTTCTCACATCTTTCTGTGGTGATATTTTCACTTTTAGATTTTCAGATACCACATCTACAATCTACAGCCCACACTTCAGCTCATCAAACAAGGGACTGCCCAAACTGCCACTGTCAGACTCAGGTACTTGTTCTTAGTACGCTGGCAACTTTCCCATCTTGCACCCCTGGAAGCAACCATGTTTCCCAAGCCAGACTCTCAGAAAAAAGTCCTTCAGTGACTAACACAGATGGTTTTCCTTATGTCACTTCTTCCCTCATCTTGGTAACCCCCATCTTTTCAAAATGCTGCTCTTCAGAGTAGCCCAACAGGTCTGTGACTTCTATTGAAGTCAATTTTTGCACCCCTTTTGTGTACTACGTGAACTTCAGATCTCTGCCCTCTAGGCAAAACCCCTTTAATTTTGCTTGACATTTCTGCTTACTTCTTTCTTATGTCACTTGTAATATATGATGTTAATGAATTTGTAATCCTAACCAGTAAATTCAGAATTAAACTAACAAGAAAGTGAACATGGGGCTAGACAAAGCAATTGAGACCTATACTTTTCCACAAAAACAGTGTAAGCAACACAAGGCCTTGACGAGACGAACTTCTATCTCAGCAATAATTGAAGCATGGGTCTTGTTATTAAAACAAGGCACTGCCAAGGCTAACGAGGCACCAAAAGAATGCAAACATCTGCACAGAGACAACGTAAAAATGCCACAACCAGCAGATAAGGGAAAAATTATGGCTAGGGTCTAATTTTGCTCTGTAACAAGATAATGAAGTCAGCGAAAACAAGAAAGGTAAAGGGTTCAAGTTTGAGGAAGACTTTTTACTTCATCCAAAGACCCCTTAACGACCCCCGATATCTCCCCAAGAGAGGGCTCCGCCCAGACTCTGCCTATCATGAATATTGTAATAACATGATGTAATCCCTATGAATATATATGTAAACCCACCCCTTTTTAATATTCACAGAATTGTGATCAATATAAGATAATTCTAGAGATTTAGAAGCGTGTGTGTGAGTGGGGCAGAGACTCCCCATGCACCCAGCACTGTTTTGCTCACTGCAATTTCAATCTTATTAATTAAATTAAACCATTAACAGATTATTGAGTCTCGGTCATTTTTAACACACGCAAAGAATCTTCATTACATGCTTATGCTTTCTTACACAGCTTTGTTTAGGATTATCTCCCCATCCTTCCATATCAAAATAATCCCATCATCTTGTGCGCTGCAAGAGCCTTCCACCAAACTTGCCTGTAACTCCTGTTAACACCTCTGGACACAAAGGCACACAAATTTAGAAGCAATGCAAAAAGAGCAGGGGCAAACTATGATGCAATCTTTTAAGATTCTCAAGTATGAGTATGCATCAGGATTTACTACTATTATCTAAAAGTAGCCCAATTTTCAGAGCACCTAAAGCTTAACCTGAATTTAACACAGCTTCTGAAGACTAGGTGGGTACACCACAATATTTGTATTAAAACACTAAGCTTTCAAAGTGCTATCCATTATACAATTCAACACCAGCCTGCTTAAATAAAACCATGCACTCTAAAGATAACACCTGTGTGTGTCACTGAACTGAGGTGTTAGCTCTTGAGTAGCAGCAAATAAAGCTACCAGAGAATGGAAACCCAAAAGAAACAACTGCATCTGAATCTCCCAAGTTCCTTTTCTCATTCCATAGCCTCTTTTTCTCCATCTCCTTTCTGATGCTCTCTTTTCCATCATTTATTTTGCCCTAACTTCTTGTCTTTATCTTCCATAAGACGCAAAAAGGGGAATACCTTTCAACATCATCAATTGAGGGACAACAGGTTTGAGACAGAACTGTGGTCTTCTCAAAAGTACAACAAAATGGTCAGATCTAATGGGAATACCATAAAGATAGACCCGTTGTTTGAAACAGCAGAGTAAGAAAAACTTCTTCAAGAAGGGAGGGGAGAGAAAGAGATATAAAAGTGCATAACTGTACATCTTGAAAACCCTCTCCTACACTAACAGTCAGGTGAGTTGCTTATCCTTATGATCTTGCCTTAGACAGAAGATGATCACTGTACTGCTGAGAGGTTGAAAATACTTTGCAGCATATCACACAGGCAACAGCATTATTTGGGGGTCCACGTAAAGTGACTGTTGGGTCACAAGGAGAATGATCAAACCTGGAAAGGAAGAAATAATTAAACTAGTCTCCTCTGAAGAGTAAAAATGTTCTTTTAATGTGAAAAATTTTGTCTTTTGGAGTTGTTGGACAAATGACTATCAAATCGACCTAAACTGTAAGATTCCTCATTTCCTCTATCATTAACCATATCAATTGAAGCATTCTGTACAGAGGTGATTCTCCCTGCAGCTTCCCTGTTAAAATGACTACTTTGCAGAGGAATCATATAAAGAGAAAGAAAACTAAAAAAGACTCAATTTCTTGCAGAAGAATTAAAAAATATATATATTTTTACCTCCCTGCACTAGTTCTGGGTGGGATGGAGTTAATTTTCTTTGCAGCAGGTGGTACAGTGCTGTGTATTGTATTTATGAACAACAGTCTTAGCAGTGCCTGAACAGTGTCAAGGCCACCTTTCTTTTTCAGGCTGCCTGCCAGCCTGTAGGCTGGGGGCAGGCAAGATGTTGTGAGCAGACACAGCTGAGACAGCTGACCAAAAAGATACCTTATACCACACCATGCTGTGCTCTGCAATAAAGGCTGAGTGAGGGAAGAGGAATGGGGGAGGTTTGGAGCAATAGCATTTGTCTTTCCAAGTAACAATTCCATGTAGAATGTAAAACCTTGCCTGTTGATGGGAATTCCATATTTTGCTTTGCTTGTATACACAGCTTTTGCTTTACTTATTAATGTTTTTTTAACTCAGCCCAGATTTTTCTCACTTCTACCCTTCCGATTCTACCTCACCCCCCTGTGGTGAGTGAACAAGCAGCTTTGTGGGGCTCAGCTGTCTACCAGGGTTAACCAACAACTTGGTTTCTCTCCTTAATATTTTCCCTATGTCATGTTCACTGCTCACATTTGCTGGAATTGACTCCAGTGAATGCTGATTAGCAATGATCAGCAATGAATAGACATCTGGCCTACAGCATGTTCTCCTCCTTCCCTTTTTGTGTACATTAGCATTTTACTCTAAGTTTGGATGAAGAAAAAACAGAACCAATTAACACAAATTTTGTTTCTCAAAAAGAACCCAGATACTAAAAAATGCTCAAGGAGGCAAATCAATTCAGAATGACAAAAAAACCCCAATAAACCAAAACAAGCAAAACCCCCCAAAATACCCCACCCAAACAATCAGGAAGTTTATCACATTATCTATATATAATCCATAACTTATTAATCTGCTCTCCAAATGGAATTTTGTCACTATAGGCAGGTTAAAGTATGCTTGATGCTGATGTTCTAAGTTAAAGCACTTTCACAGAAATCACAGAAAGTTAGGGGTTGAAAGGGACCTCAAAAGATCACCCGGTTCAAGCCCCCTACCAGAGCAGGGTCACCAACAGGTCACATACGAATGCATCCAGGTAGGTTTTGAATGAAGGAGACTCCACAACCTCCCTGGACAGCCTGTTCCAGTGCTCTGTCACCCTCACAGTGAAAAAAGTTTTTCCTTGTATTTACGTGGACCCTCCTGTACTCAAGCTTGCACCCGTTGCCCCTTGTCCTATCATTGGACATAACTGAGAAGAGCCTGGCTCCATCCTCCCCTGGTACTTTCCCTTTATGTATTTATAAACATTGATGAGGTCACCTCTCATTTTCCTCTTCTCCAAGCTGAGAGCCTTTCCTCAAAAGGGAGATTTTCCACTCCCTTAATCATCTTGGAGGCTCTATACTTTCAAGCAGTTCCCTGTCCTTGAACTGAGCGGCCCAGAACTGGACACAATATTCCAGATGCAGCTTTCACTAGGGCAGAGGGGGAAGAGAACCTCTCTGGGCCTACTAACCACAAGAGCACATTGTTGGCTCATGGTCATCATTCCATCCACCAGCACACCCAGGTCCCTTTCCCCTTCACTGCTCTGCAACAGCTCAGTCCTCAACCTATACTAGTACCTGGGGTTGTATTTTCCCAGAGTCAAGACTTAACTTGCCCTTGTTGTAATTCATTAAATTTCTCCCTGCAAATATTCTCTCACTATTACTGCTTGCACTGGGCTCTTTCACTATTGTGCTTACCTTTGAAGGTGACCTAGGAGGAGATGTGCATTATCAAACTCCCTGTTGCAGCGCATCACAGGACAAGATATGGGACTGCTATTGGTTCGTGTCTCACTTGCTCTCTTATAGATACCTCTTCTTCCACTGTTAATGGTACCTGGTTTAAGACCTATGTTATAAAACAAAGCACTTAACCAGAATCTGAATTATACAGGTTTAACAAAAAAAAATAAGACAAGCCCTAAAGCATTAAAAAAACTGAGTTATATTGATTCTTTGAAGTAAGCTAACAATGCACTGTATCATAGAATGTCAGGTTGGAAGGGACCACAAGGAACATGTGGTCCAACACTTCTAATATTATTTACATGATATGTCTCAGCACCCTGTCGAGCGAAGACTTAAAACTTCCCAAAGTGCAGAATCCACCACTTCCCCTGGGAGATCATTCCAATGTCTGGCTGTCCTCTTAGCAAAAAAGTTTCCTCTTGTGTTCAAACAGAATCTTGCCAGGAACAACTTGTGCCCATTGCTCCTCGTCTTGTCCATGAGACTCCTTGCATAAAGGAAGTCTCCATCTTCTTTGTAGCTGTCCTTTAAGTACTAGAACATCATAATAAGGTCTACCCTAAGCCTTCTCAAAGGCTGAACAAACCCAGTTTTCTCAGCCTCAATGTAACGCAATCCTAGTATGGCAAATTCACAGATGACACTAAGCTGGGGGGAGTGTGGATCAGCTGGAAGGCAGGAGGGCTCTGCAGAGGGACCTGGACAGACTGGAGAGTTGGGCTGATTCCAATGGGATGAGGTTCAACACGGCCAAGTGCCGGGTCCTGCACTTTGGCCAAAACAGCTCCAGGCTGGGCACAGAGTGGTTGGAGAGCAGCCAGACAGAGAGGGACCTGGGAGTCTGGATTGACAGGAAGCTGAACATGAGCCAGCAGTGTGCCCAGGTGGCCAAGAAGGCCAATGGCATCCTGGCCTGTATCAGGAACAGCGTGGCCAGCAGGTCCAAGGAAGTGATTCTGCCCCTGTACTCAGCCCTGGTGAGGCCACACCTCGAGTCCTGTGTCCAGTTCTGGGCCCCTCAGTTCAGGAAGGATATCGAGGTCCTGGAGCAGGTCCAAAGGAGGGCAACCAGGCTGGTGAAAGGACTCGAGCACAGATCCTATGAGGGGAGGCTGAGGGAGCTGGGGCTGTTCAGCCTGGAGAAGAGGAGGCTCAGAGGAGACCTCATCACTCTCTACAACTCCCTGAAAGGAGGTTGTAGCCAGGGGGGGATTGGTCTCTTTTCCCAGGCAACCCTCAGCAAGACAAGAGGGCACGGGCTCAAGTTGTGCCGGGGGAGGTTTAGGTTGGACATTAGAAAGAATTTACTGAGAGGGTGATCAAGCATTGGAATGGGCTGCCCCGGGAAGTGGTGGATTCTCCATCCCTGGAGATATTTAAAAAGAGACTGGATGTGGCACTTAGTGCCATGGTCTGGGCTGCCCCGGGAAGTGGTGGATTCTCCATCCCTGGAGATATTTAAAAAGAGACTGGATGTGGCACTTAGTGCCATGGTCTGGTAACTGCAGTGGTAGTGGATCAAGGGCTGGACTTGATGATCTCTGAGGTCCCTTCCAACCCAGCCAATTCTATGATTCTAAGTGTGCTCTTGCAGTTGAGGAATCTGTCTCTTCAGTCCCCAGAAGGATTTTTCAGCTGCTTTGACACCATCGCACCAGGTCATCCAGGCAATATTTTAAAGTGATTGAACTTTAGGAAGTTATGTAGACATCTTTCAGTTCAACAGTAATATTTTTTCCTCCCAGCAGCAGGGCTTACAGAAGAAGTTAACATTGCCTGAGTGATTTTCAGACCTCATGGATTAAGTTTTCTAAGCAGCAAAACATCAGAAGAATAGCTTTTTTGAAAATAAGTGTAAAAACTTTCAAATGCCACACCAAAGATTAATATTGTAAGACTTGACTATGCATAGGAGGCAACTGCAAATCTCAGTGTCAGTATTGTTCAATGTGATTATCAGATGTTCTATTCTGCAATAAAGGACCTAGAAAATGTATCACTGAAACCTAGTGCCCTATACTTACCTGGCATTTTTAACCACTGCTTGACACACAATCTTGCAGCTTCTGTGTCAGTGTGTTGTCTAATAAATTCTAGTTCTTGCAACGCATGAGCACATTGGGAATCAACTTTCTCCTGAAGGAGAAAACATCAGGCAAGGTGGTGATTAAAAACAACCAAACAAGCCAAAAATGCCCCCTAGTTCCTCCCCCCCCCAAAAAAAAAACAAAACACAAAAAAAAACCCCACACCAAACCCAAACAATTCAGGATTCAGTATGTGCTCCAAAACTTACAGGTCAGTCTCCTAAGGAAAAAAAAAATAACACAAAAAAAACTAAGGGCAGAGTGGGGAAATAATCTTAAAACCTGATATCTATATAACATAATAAAGATTAAATGTAACCACAACAAAGAAAAATTTGAAAATAGGAACCAACAATTTTTGTACCCTAAAATCAAAGCTACAGCTTATGTCAAGTGTTTTACTGTTATGGCACCTAATGAACTTTCTGAAGCATGTACATAACCCAGAAGACTTTGAAGACTATGACTATAAAACAAAGACTTTTTTCTTTTAAGCAACACAAACCTGCTATTGGAGCCTAGAACTTGATTTGTTCCAATGCCAAGGCAAATAAATATATGGCAGTTTTACTTCCAAGAGTAATTTTAATTCTGCAGATTGCATTACCTGATGAAGAGTGAGAAGCCACCCAACAGGAAAATACTTATCACCAGAAAAAGCATTTTGTAGCCTTCATTCCCAGACTTCTTTAAAAGTTACATAGCTATTTCTGACTCCAGATGAAAATTGTACACAAGACATTAACAGATTGCCAAATATAAGAGGAGACAACTTCCAGGCTTCCTTGCACTACATCTAACAGCCTTTTACTCTGTTGTATTGCAGATGACAGCAAGCTGTAACTACAGTATAATTATGTGACTTAAAATGCTATTAACAGTGTTCAGAAAATTAAGCTGGAAAGTCATCATGTTCCACAAATACTGGATTTGCATTTGCCCATGTTGAACTTCGTGAGGTTGTTGTAAGCCCATTCCTCCAGGCTGTTCAGGTCCCACTGATAGCAGCCTTGCTCTTAAGCCTTCTGACTGCATATCCCAGTTTGTAATAAAAACAGAAAATCTATGCTTTTCAAGTGACTGCAAAATACAATTAATATGATTCAATTTTAAAATTATGCCTTGTACACAGAAAAATTTATCCCATTATAAAATATTACCTGATAAAAAGATTCAATGTGGCAAACAAGTTCCCAAATATGTCCAACAAAAGCAGGAAGATAACTAGGTTTGCTGCATGGTGGTTTGGGATAACTGCACTTTTCCAATTATTTAACCAGAATAATTAATGCAAAGGTCCCTCTGCTACATGAACTACAGAAAAAGTTTTTGCCATTGGCTTGCATGCCATTCAGGCTTTATTCCACCCTTAGGAACTGCATCAAAACTAAGCAATCTGATCAGTTAAAAGCCACTGGCCCATACTGTGTTCAAAAGGATGCCCCAGAATCAAAAATCTCCAATTGATAGTTCCAGGTCTGGTTCACCAATCTTTTTATTTATGTAGTAGTGAAAACAAACACACACCTGACTCCCAGGCCTGTGTTATGCAATTCCACTGAAACAAGACATATCTAATACCTTAAAGGCTTTGTTTTTCTCTTCTTTTTGCCTCTTCTCTACTTCAACGTGGCGTGCCAGACGATCCAGGGTTGAAGCGACTCGTTCTTTCTGATAGTCAATGTGATCTTTACGCTTTGTAACTCTCTACAATTAAAAAGTTAAATTTTTATTTGGTAATCATTGAGTAACAGACACCAATACAGTGAAAAGTGGTGCCCAAGCATCAGGACATAATTCAGTACAGATACTCTGATACTACATTCCACAATCTTGCCGCTTTTCTCTTCCTATTTATCAGCATCTTTAACTTCTGTTCAAAAAGAAACAAAACACTACACACATCTCTACATGTTCTGGGCAATTCAGTATCACCATTAACCCCACTCAATCACTAGAAGAAATATGGATGGTTGTGATGGGTGTCCTAGAAGTGTCAAACAAATTACGTATATTATTTTAAGTAGGTAAGCCAAATTCCTCATATTCTCAAGGCCAACATACAATTCATGTGAAAAACTGAGAAGTGATACCATTCTTGTTCTAAGGCAACATTGCCCAGTGCCTTCAGAAAGGCTTTTTCTACCATTAGCTTTTTTCTACCATAAGGGATAGGCCACACACTGAAGTTTGTTTCTGCTACATGACAAGCTCAAAAAAATCAGCACTGTGGACTAAGCCTCTGCATGAGCAGAAGATCCACCTTTCCTTAAGAAAGAAGTTAATTACACACATCCTCTGCTGCAATACTGGCAAGCAAAAGTCACAAGACTTCTGGTTTTGGCCACTGCAGCCAAAAGCAACTCTCTGCCACTGTCCCTCTCAAAGGCTCTGCAGTGTAGGCACACTGAGCTTGAGGGATACATTAACTGAGCAGCCTGCTTCTGAGTCATGCATCATTAGGAGGGATAATGAAGAATGAGGCTGAGTTAAGACCAGCTTGTCATCAGTAAGATGTCCTCTAACCTATAAACTGCTCTAAAACTTTATTTTAGAATGAAAAGGCATAGAAGTAAGTCAGATACAGTTGCAGGCTAGAGACTAGACACATGACTTACGAAATTGCTTGTAAAGTGACATTTTTCTTAGATACACTTGCTAAAGACACTGAAAGCCACATAAAAGTTCCAAGTTCATTTCAAGAAGGCAAAAAAAGCTCTGGAAAAAATTAAGTGTTGGCATTCTTGCCTTTCACTCAACAGCAGGTAAAAAAAGCACCAATCAAATGAAATAACCCACAAAACCAAGACTTTAATGCTGGCTTATTTAATTATTCCTTGTTAAAAACACCTCAGTATTTCTTTTGTGAAGAGTAACCAATTGGAAAAAATAGAGGAGACTATTTTAATCAACCACGAAGTCTCAGAATACATTGCAACATACTCACGTGAACATAAGAACTGCTGCTAGGCTCTTCATCCTCACTACTGACAAGATCAATGCATTCCAGTACAGGTCTTAAAGGTCCTTCCTGGGGGAAAAAAAAAAAGTGTTAAAAATATACACAAGCATTAGATTGCCTTCCTTAGAGCTAAAATGTTGCATGCACTGCAGCACATCATCAGCATTAGCAATACCTGAAAGAGAAATTCACCATGGTTTCAAGAGGGTTCAATAAGTATTTCCACACTGCGACTTTTCCACTTAACAAAGTACCAAATACTCAAAAGCACAAAGAGACACACCCAAATAGTCTGCCCAGCCTTAAGTTGCAAAGATGTGCAGCCAGAGACCATGGTCAGGACTCCACACAGTGATATGGAGGACAAAGGACCCTGGCTATCAATAAGTACTTAGGTCTTTATTCTTCCTAACTTGGTAGCCATGTGCTTCTTTTGAGTATTTCCCATCTTTTGTTGCCCTCTGAGTCACTAAAGTTGACTGATGGGTTTTGTCTCCTCAAGATGTCTTAAGGCTCTAGATCTGCTCTTTGTCTTCTGCATTCATCTTAATGGTTTTAGCATTGACTGTAATTTCTGTAAATGCTGTGCCCTGCTTTCCTGATCCCAGTGTCTTCAAAAGTTTTATGTAGATGGTCCATGACCTCAATGAGTATAGGCAGTATCATCAACAGCTGATTTAAACACCTTCACATGCCTCCTCCCCTCCCAACCTTATTTTTTTTTCTCATTCTGTCTGGCAATTGTGTGTATGTGTGCAGTCCCATTCATTATCCATTCATACCAATTTTAACATTTCTATCACAAGCTTCTCCCAGAGAGCAGAATGTCAACAAAAACATGAAAGAGCAAATGAAGAAAAATTTAAACCATCAACCCAAACTAAGCACATAGACTTTAAGTTTTATAAAGAAGATGTGAAAAAAAAATATGTCCAGAGCTCCATCCACACACACTGCAAAAAGTCTTCCATTTTTAAACTCAAAAAAAAAAAAGAAGCACTATGTCCACATCATCTGATGTCACACAAAAACCCCGACCCCATATCATGCTACAACATGATCACATATGAACCCAACAGGACAACTAACATGAAACAGGATGAGTTAAGCCTATACATGCTGAACAAAAAATATTCCTAGTGACTCCAACTTTGATCCATGGTGACAGGTGATAGACATCTGCAAGGAAAGGCAAATTTAAATAAAATCTCCACGTCATCAAAAGGTTACCTAACCTCAAAGTAAATAAATAAAAAACAAGAACAGTTTTAATCTTTACATAGTGAGTGGTGCTTTAAATTCTGTAGATACTGAAAACCTCTATAAACTTCAGGACATTAAGCCTTTACTAAACAACAGGTGTCAGCAGTTGTAATCAGTTCAATAACATGTTTTGAAGTATTTATCTCTGATCCTAACAGCTGCAGCTTCTTCAAATCACAGATTTTCCTTATTTCCTTTTACTTACTCTCTAGGTTCAGCAATTAAAAGTTAGGAAATTGACACCTGAAAAGCAGAGTAACTTGCTTTCAAACCTCCAAAGTTATAGTGACCAGAACAGTAAATTCAGCTTACTACAAGTCACAGTACACTCATTCAAATGTTGTTTGTATACATAAAACATTCTTTTTTTCTTTCTGCATTCAGTGCCTCTTACTACCCAATTTTTATGTAGTATTTTCTGGGGTGCATTCCCATTTGGACACAAATGAAATATGATAACTCTTTACAATGACTCCTCAAAAAAAAAAAAAAAAAAAAAAAAAAAAAGAGAGCAAAAGAAAAACCCCAAACCACCACATTATCTGCCTGTATACATTCCTGAATAAGAAAGCTGCTCCCAAACACAGCATTACAGCATTTAGTTAGGCTAGATTGAGTTTTATTTCTGGGTGGCTTAATCTTTAGATGAAGATTAAAACCAAATACAGAAACTACAAGTATGAGAACTACAATCCTTGATCTGATCAAAACTCATCTTACAAAAGATATTGAGAATTAGGGAAAACTGTACAAACCTAGCCTAACCATATTTACTCAGCAACTGCTTAAGTCAATATAGGAGAAAAAAAGCTGTAAAGCTGTGACTTTTAATGATGGCTTTAAATCAAGTTTGGGGTTTTTTTTTGGTTTTTTTTTTGTTTTTTTTAAAGAAGCATAACGATAAGCCTTATCTTTAAAGAAAGTCAGAAAAAATGAGTGGATTAACGCCATTACAAAGCCACAAAACAGTTCAGGAGTCCAGTTCTTTCAGTTCAGACTGTGGCAACTTGAATCTGTCTCCTTAAGTGCTACAGACCCCATTAAACCTGTGAATCTCTTCATTCTTGTCTTATCCTTCCTAAGGAAACAGAATGGGGGCTAGGCCACCCTATCCTAAGAAATTAAGCCATTAGAAATAATGGCTTGCATTGTAGATGAAATTACATTTTTCTGCTGGCATAAAAAATACTACATTTAATGACTGTAAGTAGAATGCAGAATTAAAAGGTGGAAAACTATGGAAGAACAGTTTAAGTTCTCTGAATGAAGGTAAATATGACTTGTAAAAAACTCAGGTACCAGCAGAGATTGCTTTTGCTTCATCAAATGAAGACTTTTTGTCCTAGTCCTACAGTAAGAATTCCAACACTGAGTGACTGAAATGAAAAAAAAGTACTAAACTACACACAAAACATCATCAAATCCAAACGAAAAAATCCCCCACTCAAAAAAATTTAACTCTCAAGAATACTGAGATCAAGTGGCCTACAATAACTTGTGTCTACCAAAATGAGCATATGTTGAGATGTGGCTTCCCTAACACAATTTATACAATACCACCTGGTGCACTTGAACGATCAGGTAACATTCACACCCCACATTTATTAAATCTATACACTTCTAGTCATACACATGCTTATATGGAAATTATGACCTGAAGTTAGCCAAATAGTTTAGAAATCCTTTTGCAAAGTCCCAGTTCACCCTTACTCAGAGAAGCAAATGGGAGATGCACGGACACACTGCTAACATTAGGTAATGGCCAGGGTCACACACCACTCCCTTATATTCATCAGTGACATTAGGGTCCTCACCCCAAGGTATCACTCCTGCACAACCAAGCCTAAGCATTGTCACCTTCCTGTATATAGAACCCTCACCCCAAAGAGATCATCTCTGCCACCACAAAGGCTCCATATTGTCCAAAGGTGAAATCAAGACAAAAAGGTAACAGAAGGACTGATTTTAGTCTCTTTTCTTTCAAGTACTGTTCCTGGTGTTCCAGCAGCCCTTCAATCATTACACATTTAAAGCTATACAAGCTTCCTCATTCTTGGCCACTGTTTCAAGAAGGGGAAGCTCATGCAGGTGTGACACAAGTGAATGCTTGTGTGTATATAATGAACTTTGAACTCGTCATTCCATTTTGACCAAATTAACTAGAAGACCAAGAAGTCTCAAATCAGCTACTTACAATTTTCACAAAAATATGCATGTTGTTTTTATTTGAGCACCCAAATACCCCTGCAGAAAAAGTCTGCATGCTGAACTTACGGTTTAATCAAACATCACACAAAACCAAAAAAAAACCCCAAAACCAACACACCTAGGTATTCTTCAGCATTAAAAGTGACACAAATCCATTGGAAGCCAGCCCTTATATGTCATGGCATCAATTAAACTTTCTTATTTGCACAATTTGTTCCTTAGGGAAAACCATCTTTCTGTTCTTGCATGTACCCCTGCCATTCAGCACCACTTCACTGATGTTGGATTGAGGCCAGAGTAGAGTCAGCATGAAAAACATTCTGCTTTTCCTTAATATTCAACATATGTGTCTAAAATTACATCACATAAGCCACATGTCAGCGTTAGACTGGGCACTGCACTGTAGTTATTATTATACAGTGCTTTATGATTGGAGAAGATTTTTTTTAAGGCCTCTAATTATCTCCTTCCTCTTCTACACAAAGTAGTGTTTTTAACATTGTTTTGCCAAGTGAGCAGTGCTTTATGCCATTAACATCTGTGGAATTATTAATGAACCAGAATGCTATCCAATATGATTAGTAGAAAAATAATCTACAGTGACTTCTCATACACTTCACTGATCACTGCTAATCTCCCACTCACCTGTTGGGACACTGAAATCTATATTGTTTCTAAAGGAACAGCTGACTGAACCTCACACCATTCTAATGAAAGGACAGATAAGCCTTTATAATAAATTTGCTACCTGCCACAAAGATTTACAGATTAAATTACAGATTTACAGATTAAGCCCAAATTTATCTAGCAAAACATAATCATCAACAACAACCCCCCCACCCCTTTTTATCAGGCTACTGAGAGCATTATTTACACAGGCAGCATGTTACCAGTTCAAGATTTACTTACTCCAATGAACTCGATCTCATCTTCACTTTCAGAAGCTTGTAATTTACTGTCCCGACTGACAGAGCTATGAGACTCCATTACCTGAACAGAAACAAACAAGAACACCCTTCATCACTTCATTTATTTTCTTTTAACAACATAGCATTTTCCATTTTATGCCTACTTGGGCTCTACAGCCTATCTGCACCCTCCATATCATTCACTGATTGTCAGTAACACCCGAATAAGTGATGACTGTTTTAACCAGAACCACATTACTGTATTTTTACTGTATTTTTACTGTATTTCTACACACATGCAAAACGTGGCCTAACACACGAAGCATCCCAACACCTGTATCCGACAGCAGCCACAGCTACAGCCTCAAGCCCCGAGCCACGGGCAGGCCCGAGCTCCGGCCCAACGCCGCTGCGCAGCGGCTGAGCAGGCACACAGCCCGGCTTAGCCACAGCCACGGGTGAGCTCAAGCATAACCAGAAGCTAAAGGTGTTTCTTGATGCCTTTGGCCACTTTAGAATGGCAGCAGAACTAGAAGGCTGAGCTTCTCGCTCCGAAACACGCCCCCGTCCCGCCGAACAGAAGTGGTACTTAACAGCACATCTCCCGTGCGAGGCGCGGAAACGCGGCCCGCCCCAGGCCGGCCCCGGCAGCGCGGCCCCAGCGGACAGCCCTGCTGACTCACGCTGCTGCTCCATCCGCACGGGCAACCCAGCCCCTCACACACCGCCGCCAGCCCGCCCCACCTCGGGGTCAGCGGCGAGGAAAGGAGCGGCGGCCTCACCGGGCGACCGCTGCTCGCCCCGCAGGCGCTGGGTTGCCAAGCGACGGCCCCGCGCCCCTCACAAGGCCCCGGCCCCGCTCACCCCGCTGAGGTCGGCACCCGAGGGCACCCCCAAGCCCCGACCCAGCCCGACTCCGCTTCTTCTTCAACACGGGCGCGGAGGAGAGGGAGAGGTGGGGCGGGAACGCGGCACGGCTTGCCGGGATCTGTAGTTGCCGCTTGCTTCGCCTCGTTTTCCCTCCTCTTCCCCTCCCCCCATGGCAGGTGCCGGCGCTACCGCGACAACGGCATGGCACAGACCCCCCTCCTTCTGCTCTCCCGGGGCGGTGTTTCGCCGCTCTTTCCGTTAATATTTTCCTGCCGCCCCTCTTCCGCCCTCAGTTCGGTTGCAGAGAGTTCCTGCTCACAGGAGGAAAAGCCACACTACACTTCCGGGGAGGAGGAGGAAAGTGGCGGCGGCGGCGGCCATTGGGGCTGACAGGGGAGGGGGCGGGAAGGCGGGATAATCGCTTCTCCGGGGGTGGGCGCCGGGGTTCCGGCTGCGGGGTCCCGGTCTGGTCGGGCACTGTCCCCGCATCGCAGGCAGCTAGTGTTCCGTTCACCCTCCTGTCTGCCTATCCAGCCCAGACACCGGCAGCTTGTCTGTGGGGATCTTGCAGGAGACGGCGCCAAGGGCCTTAGTGAAGTCCAGATAGAAAGTGTCCATTGCTCTGCCCTCATCTGTCAGGCCAGTCACTTTGTCAGAGTTGGTCAAGCATGATTTCCCCTTGGGAACACTGTACTGATGAGTCCTGATGGTTTTCCTGTCACTGACGTGCCTGCAAATCGGTGCCAGAATTAGCTTGTCCCAAAAATCCAGGTCTCTCACACATTATACAAGAAACCCATCCACAAAGACTCGAGATAGTTTTAATATCCAATTCTGTGCAGGAAAGGGAGCAAAGCAAGCTCATCTTCCAAAAAAAGTGTTACCCTTATACACAGAAACATGTAATATTACTTTAATTGTATTCTATTACTTGTATATGTGATAGGTTAATTAGTTCTTCACTTCCATTTAAAGTGACTTCTTGAAAATTTTGCCACACATGCTCAAAAAATAAGTGACTTTTTGTTGGTAGAGGTCCCTCTAGACTATGGGTGGTTATTTTAGTATGATAATAGTACATTGATATGCTGATGAGATGTTAATAGGGTGAGTCCAGTATTTTCTACCAAATACTCAAGGCTGTAACCAAGACAAGTTAATTGAGAGCCCTTTCACGTGTCTTGCAGGCTTTTTTTATCTTGAGGATGAGCTCCTAACTAGTTCGGACATGATTTTCTCTAGTTCTTATTCTTTCAGTGTTATGTAAGGTCTGGTTTTATTTTATGTGTCTGTGTTCTTTCATGTGATTTGTCCCCAAAATTTTAATTATTTCAGATCAGAAGTGACATCAGTTCCATGCATCCTCCTTCTTGCACTCCTTGAAGATAGAGGTGACATTTGCTGTCCTCCAGTCCTCAGATACATCTCCTAGTCACTGTGATTCATAGAATCATAGAATGGTTTGGGTTGGAAGGGACCTTAAAGATCATTTGGTTCCAACCCCCTCTGCATGGGCAGGGACACCTCCCACCAGGTTGCTCAAAGCCCCATCCAACCTGGTCTTGAACACTTCCATGGAGGGGGCAGCCACAACTTCTCTGGGCAACCTGTTCCTGTGTCTCATCACCCTCACAGTGAAAAATTTCTTCCTAATATCTAAACTAAATCTACTCTTTCAGTTTAAAACCAATCCTTTGTGTTTTATCACTGTATGCCTTTATAGAAAGTACCTCTCCAGCCTGCCCACAAGGCCCCCTTCAGTTACTGGAAGGCTGCTCCCTAGAGCCTTCTCTGGGTTGAACAATGACTGATCAGAGATTATCAAGAGTGGCAGTAACATCTGCCATCTCCCTCAGCACTTGTGGGTGCACCCTACTAGACCTATGTATGTCCTCTGTTCCTCTTCCACCAAGCATACATCTTCTTTGGCCCAGCCTTTCTGTGTGATCTCTGGGACCTTGGATCCTAAAGACTGCTATTGCTAGTAAAGACTGAGGCAAATAAGTTATTCAGTAACTCAGCCTTTTCTATGTACTGTCTGACTAGGCCACCTATCTCATTTAGCAATGTGGCCACATTTTCCCTAGTCTTCTGTCTCCTATGTACTTAATAGCGTCCATTCTTGTCTTTGACATCCCTCCAGTTCCAGATGTGCTTTGGCTTTCTTAACCTCATCCCTAGATGCTTGGATGATGCTTCTGTATTCCTCCCAAGTTAGTCATCCTTGCTTCCACCTTTTCTATTCTTCCTTTTTATGTCTCAGTTTGACCAGGAGTTTCCTGTTCATCTGCACAAGCCTTTTGGTGTTTTACCTGACAGATATTTGAAGAGGCCACAGTTCACTCTTCTGAAGTCCAGGATCGTAAGCCTTCTCTTTACACTCCTCCCTCCTCTCAGGATCCTGAGCTCCACCATCTCACAGTCTCTGCAGCTCAGGCAGACTTTGAGTTTCACATTCTCAACAAGCCCTTCACTGGTAAGAGGTCCAGCAATGCACGGCTCTTCATTGGCCCTTGTTGGCTCCTTTATGACTTGGAAGAGGAAGTTATCAGAACACTCCAGGTACTTGCTGGGTTGTTTTATGTCCTGCTGTGTTGTCCCTTCAGCAAATATCCATGTGGTTTAAATTCCCCATGAGGACCAGGGCTTGCAGACATGAGGCTGCTCCTATCTGTCTACCTCATTTGTTTGTTCTTGGTCAGGCAGCCTATAGCAGACACCTTCTGTAACATCACCTTTACCTGTCCACTTTAATAGTCTTCTAGCTCTAAGGACAGCTCAATACACTCCAACTTCACTTTCACATAAAGGGCAACTTCCCCTCCTTGTTTTCCTAGCCTGTCCTACATAAAAAACCTTTCTCTCTTCATTGTAAAACTCCAGCCATGGGTGCCATCCCACCAAATCTCTGTCATCCTAGCAAGACCATAGCCCTGTGACTGCACACAAGCTAACTCATCATGTTTATTCCCCATACTGCATGCATTAGAATACAGGGACTTTAGAGAGGTACCCCAGAACTCTGCTTAGAAAGAGATTGGAGGATTTCTCTATCATGGTGCCTTGTAGGCATTTCCTTGCTTACAACCAACCATTGGAGATGATCCCACTTAAATCCCATTTTGTTTATTCTGTGTTCTGTTCCTGTCACATCACCCCAGGCCCTTTGCTCTTTGTCCATCACTCCTTCATAGTGCTGCTGATTACTCTGTCTCCCTTCTTAGTTTAAGGGAGACAGTTTACTCTGTCTCCCTCTTACATGGTCAGCCATCCTACTGGCAAAAATAGCTTTGCCCTCCTTAATGAGGTGATTTTCATCTCTCTCAAGAGAGAGTCACTGTGCCATTTTTCTGCAGTAGCCGTCAGCCTTCTCCAATTCTGAGAAATGCAGATGATGTGTCCTTTGTCACTCATTTTGGGAGAAACAGCATGAGACTGCATTGCTCTGTCTTTCTGTTACTTCCTAAATTTCTAATCTGTGAGTATCTAGTCTGCAATCTAGAGATAACAGATGAGGAAAAGGCTGAGGTACTGAATGCCTTTTTTTGCCTCAGTCCTTAGTAGAAAGACCAGTGTTCTCTGGGTACCCAGCCTCCCGAGCTGGAAGACAGGATCTGGGAGCAGACTGAAGCCCCCTTAATGCAAGAAGAAATGGCTAGCAAATTGCTGCACCACTTAGACACACACAGGTCTATGTGGCTAGATGAGATCAACCCAAGTATATTGAGGGAGCTGGCAGACGTGCTCACCAAGCCACTGTCAATCCTTTTACCAGAAGCCCTGGCTAACTGGGGCGGTCCCAATAGACTGGTGGTTATGAAATGTGATGCCCATCTACTAGAACAGCTGGAGGGATGATCTACCTACCTGTCAGCCTGACTGTGCTGCTGGAGAAGGTTGTGGGTCAGGTCATCTTGAGTGCCATCATGAGCTAAGGGGAATGGTCTCTTCTCTTAAGTAACAAGTGATAGGACAAGAGGAAATGGCCTCAAGTTGTGCCCAGGGAGGTTTAGACTGGATATTAGGAAAAATTTCTTCACTGAAAAGGTTGTCACACACTGAAACAGGCTGGCCAGGGAAGTGCTTGTGTCACCATCTCTGGAGGTATTTAAGAGCTGTGTGGATGAGCTGCTTACTATACACAAGGTTTAGTGGCAGATTTGGCAGTGCTAGGTTAACAGATGGACTTTATGATCTTAAAGATCTTTTCCAACCAAAACTTTTTGGTCATAGTGCAGGGAGTATGGCTTTTCATTGAACCGTATAGTTGTGTGAAAGCTATTTATCTTCTTTTGTCCAATGGGATAACATCAGTCCTATATGCCAGTAGAAAGGAATGAATTGGCTTTTTGCCACTTGCTCTCTTTTTACCCTTTGGTAAAACAAAATGTCTCCTTCTTTACGTTATCCTTTTTGTCCAGAGCACCCATATCTTAATCCTACCACAAAAATCCTCCTCTACTCTTTGTGGTGAGCTGCCACCCATACCAGTTTTCCTTTGCCAACTTACCAAATTGTCAGAGTAGTAAAGCACATAGTATGGCATGATCTACAGTGTTCCACCAGGTACAAGGAGAGCAGCTGCCTATGTTTGGCTCCATGTACCTAACCAAGTGCTTCTACACCTCTCAAATAGCAAAACAGCTGCAGCTGCACAGCATCAACTGTGTCAACTCAGAAAGCCCTTGTAAGGTGGGCCAATGCCTTCCCTAGCTAAAAATTACAAGGTTTACAGAAACTGTTTTCAGAACAGTTATTAAAGAGAAAAGAAAGAAAGAAAAAAAAAAAGCAAGAGAAAAAAAAAATTACAGCCTTACATGTTACTGTGTAAAACAGAGATTGATGTAAGAAAAGGCCTAGAAAGCAGTATGGTATATAAACCAGAGCAAAGACATAGTAATATTTCATTTTATTTGATAGAAAGTTGCTTCAAAAATATGATTAACTATATACATTCTTATATGCTGTACATACAATTACATATACAAAATATACATAATAGCAAACATCCCTCTGTTACATTTTATGGGTAATGGTTAATAAGGAGATAGAATTTACATCATATTTCATACCTGCTTTCATCCTGATCCTATCTAAAAGGAACTGATAGACATGAGAGATGAAAGATGCTAGCATATCACTTATACCCCAACCCACAAAAAATTCTTCTACACAGTGCATTTTACTAGTGCATTGTTCTAGTACAGTTAAGTCTGCAGCACTTCCCTTATATATAAGGCTGCTAGCCTTATATTCAGATTTTTTTCCCCAGCATTCACCCTAATACTATTTTCCTAATTAATTTCTATAACTCAGATCTCCTGAGTTACAGAAATCCACCTCAAATTAAGCCAGCTTTCTTCAGCTTTATGTTGGTTTTTTTCTTCATCTTGATTCCTTAGTTTCTTGTTTGCCATGTGTGAAATAGATTTAACTATTAGTACTATCTGTTCTGGCAGAAGTATACTTAAACATAAAAGTTATAATCCAAGTGTTCTCTCCTTCCCATGCTACCAGCACACTGTAAACCTGGAATCACTCAGTGAGGAAAAAATTGTACTTACCCTCCTCCTCCTCAGGCAGCTACAGGGTGTGTGGCTGCCAACTGCTCCCTGGGATAAGCGGTGTCAGATCTCAAGAGGAACCACTCAGTTACTGGGATTTTTCTGGTCCCAGTCCCGTGAAGAATGCTCTACCTGTCCACCCTCTCTCTAAGCAAAAGGTAATGCACCAAAATTGAACCACAGGGAGTAGAAGCTGGCACCTCTGTCAAGAGATTGTTCTCCATCTCCTGACTGGAGGGATAAGGCACCCTTACCCTATGGACCTGATATTCATGAAACAAGGGAGAGTGAGAGTGGCCAAACCAGCAGAGTACCAGCAGCAGAAGCCTGTGAGAGAAGCCATGGCCTCCACAACCAAACAGGCAATGCTGGAGGGCTCTTCCCTGAGCTAGGAGGGAACACGGCTTCTTTCACTGCTTTCCAACATTCAGAGGTTAAAAATTAGCTGCTTCTTTCCTGAAGACATCTTGAGAGATGCAGTTTCATTGCTCTAAAAATGTTTTCTTCTTTTCAAGTAAATGGCATCCTTCAATGTTTTATTTCTTCTTGTCTGCTCATGTGACCCTGTGCTTTCTAATCCTGTGCTGACCATAGCCTTCATTTCACCAGTAAATTTTTCTATTCTCTTTTCATATCTCTGTATCTTTTTTTTTTATTAATATGCAATAGCTTTCTCTTAAAAAAATTTATTCCATCAGCTGTAAAGTTGAAAGCGAGGGGATTAAGGTTTCTCTTATACATCCTTTTGGTATTACTTTAACTAATGGCTTTTTTCTAACTAAGGGGAACTCTTCTTATATTCTTCAGAACAAGATTATATTTTTTGAATTACCATAGAATCATAGAATAATTTGTGTTGGAAGGGACCTCTAAAAGTCATCTAGTCCAACCCCCCAACTGAATTACTGCATAACATGCATATATTTAATAATATCTTAAAGCCAAAGATATTAATATGCCTTCATTGTTTTCTAGGCTGTGGGATTTTCATTTCTTTGAGAAAATGGCTCTTAGGCTTCTATTCTGCTTGCAGTATCTCTGTCCACTGTTGTTTCACCCATTTAAATATAATTTCTTTTTCATTTTACACTACTCCTTAATTTCTGCTTGAGCAGAAGGTATGAAATACCTTCTGTTATTCCTTGTCTGTATTCTTGATATCCTGTTCACAACCCTGGTTGGGAGAGGATGCTGGTGAGCTTCCGGTGCAATGAGACTCCACCTTACAAGAAGTGGGTTTGAAACACTCCTGCTGACCTTGTGTGGTGGGAGGTGAAGGAGTCAGATGGCTGTCACTTTGCTGAATTTGTGCATTAGCAGCTGGTGAATCATCATTCTGCTGGTCTTGTGTGCTGGGAGGCACAGCTGAAGAGATGATGCCCTGAGGAGCAGCTGTTGAACCACTGTTAAGACAATTTATAAGTCAGCTTGAGATATTAAGTTTAAATGTGCAATTACTACTGTTCTTAGTTTATGTCCAATGGATTTTGTTTATTAGGTAGTTAACTTTTTTTTTTAAACGATACATTCCCCTTTTCCATATTTCACCTTAGCCTAATAGATCTGAAATTGTGACTTGTCTGTCTTGTTGTATTTAACTCCAAATTCCTTCTTTTGAAACATAACCCTATTCTAGGCAAAGGCAGGGAAGGTAGGCATGCCCATAATAAGCAAGATATTATTTAATAATTCCTCTGCCCCAAGAATTTAGACTCTTCTGGCAGTAGCTAATTCTGTAGTTAGTTTAGCTCTTCTACGGTACTTTTATCAGTAGGTACAAAAGACTTGTGATTTTCCTTATCTTTACTTGTGGGTTAATTGAGGCACAACATGTGACATGAAATTGACTAATCTCAGGAGAGCCTACAGAGAATAATAAAGTAAATAATACCAAATAAAAAATAGACATATTGATCAAAGTAACTCTGTATGTATATATGAACTTGTATCTTCATGGTAATTCTAAGATTGCTTTTAGATTTTGTTACCAAAGGGTAATAGAAGGAATTGCACATTGCAGACTGTATTTTTTTAAAGACTTACCAGAAACTATTCTTCTGGAAAGCACCTGAGTTAAGATCTTTGCTTAAAATTGGCTTCTTGGTGCAATTGTTCAGTTTTTGTCCCATCATTCGCCTAATTAAGGCATCATCTGTGTTTGGAAACAACTGTTTTGTGATTCCTGCAAAATAAAGAGAAGATATGTATGAGGCATCCAAATCAGAGAAACCACAGATATATGATCTAAACCCCATTTATTGCATCTTCAACATTTCCAGCTACTTCAGCCTCAGCTCTAGTTACTTCGCTCTCTTCACTGACCACTTCAGATTATGCACATGCCAGCTCTTTTTTTATTTTGCCTTTCGTGCTGCTGTGCCTGCCCTTGGCAAACTCAAAGGAACTCCAGGCCCACAAGGACTTCTTGTAGTAAGTGATTTGCTAATCCTCTCTTCCTTTGTGCTGTTCTTGATTGGAGTCCTGTTCTTATCCTCACCAGTCCTCATGCCTCCAAATCTTACAGTTTTTGTTCAGTGATTTTCAGTTGTATGTAAAGTCTCCTTCACTAAACATTTTCCTTCCCTTTGTCTGCCTAACTTTTTTTCACATGCAAAAAACCCAACAAGACTCAACATCAGTAATGCATCTTCTGCTCCCCTCTTCTCCATCATCTTCCCTTTCCTTGTTTTTTTCCCCCTGTCATTTAATTTTGAACTTTTATAGTTTCCCTCTTCTTTAAAAATTCTGATCTACTAACTCATTTGCTACAGTCCTCAAACTCCACGGCATTCTTTTTTTCCTTCTTCTCTTGTATAATGTTGATACTTTTCTGTTTGAACACGGGAGTGTTTTTATTTCCCTTAACAAACTTGTTTGACTTCTCTATAGGCTCCCTTAAGTCACTGAATTCTCCACAGCATGCTGTATTCAATGTCTTGGTTATCATCTCTGCTTCCCTTACCAGTTTTGCCTAGAATTGTAAAATTATTTAAGTTGAGAAAGACCTTTAAAGCCATTGAGTCCAACCTTCTCAACCCATGAAATCTTTTTAATTTTTCTCATACATTGTTCTGACCTCATCTAAATATATTTTCACCATTATACACACTTTCCTTTTCTCTCTCTTGACTTTGGGCCTTTTTCTCTATCTAGGTTCTTAAGGAAGAGTTTTCTGTAACTGATTGCTTTTGAAACTTCTTGCCAGCTTCAACAAAGCTTGATCAAGGGACAGGAACTGGAACTCAGCAGGAAAGGGAACCAAGAGAACTGGGGAAGTCCAAGGAAATGGCAATTGGCAAGGGATTCTAGTAGAGGAATTTAGGCTATATTGTTCTAGTTTTTAGCTATATGTGTGTGAATGGAATAAAAATCAGGCTTCATATGCTCACAAAATACTGTCTTTTTTTTTAAAGCTGCTACGTCCATCTGAACTGGTTCTCCTTCATAAGGACCAAATGTTTTTTTTCCTTAAACCTCAAGCCTACAACTTGTTTGTTCCTCTGAGCACCGTTCCTGTCTTCCGTAGTTATTGTCTCAGCTTGCCTCCAGCACTGTTTTAAATGTCAGAATTTGTAACATTCACTAATTTCAGAATATAGCAATTATTATTTTAAATTTGATCCAAGTGTGTCCTCTCCTTGCTTTTCCTTATGCATTAATCATGCTCCAATTTTGACTCTTGCAGATTAACCTTTCAAAGGCTAAAAAAAATGTCTCACTGTACTGAGTAGCCAGTGAAAACTCCAAAATTCACACAATAGAAATACAACTACTTAGTGTTTCACTGCCAGTATCTGTAAAAGAGGGGTTAAAAAAGCATGTAGCTGAAGAAGGAAATCAGAAACAGCACATCTCCTGAGCAGACCAGCTGTTAAGCATTACAGCCCCTCCCTCAGACAAAGCCCTCTGTCAAATCAGTGACACAATGAATAATGTTAACAAGTCATCACCTATGATTTCCTGAACTTCATTCTGATTCATAGCTGGTTTCGCTGCTTTATCCTTTGAAGAGGAGGACTTTGCACCTGTCAGGCTGTGTGTAGCCATGTATTCATGTGTATAAAGTGCTTGCATCAAATCATTTATAAACTTCTGAGGTTTGCTCTTGTTACAAAGTGCAATCTGCCACTTTTCAATCTTGAACTGGAAGACAAAATTGGTCACAGGTGTAAATATTGTGTTTTTTTATAAATATTATATAGTATTAACTCTGAAAGATTTTCTTTTTTTTTAAAAAACACAATTTCAAAAGTAATCTCTGCAAATTGTATGCTTAAGACTTAAGCACAAACTCCACTTGCATACCCCTCAACACTTGCAACTATAGAAGCAGGTTGATTTTTCTTTCAGAAGCAAGAGTGGGGCAGACTAAGGGCCTCATTCATCCTAGCAAACACTCCACCAAGTGATCCTTATTACTCACTAGTGGAGACAGGACATGTTCAGACATATCTAAATCCCTCTGCTTGTGCTCCATGCAGGCTGGCTGTGGTCCATTTCTGGCATGGATTCTGTACAGCCTCAGGAACATGGCACCATGCCTAAGCTAATATTGCTGCCTGTGAGCAGACATGCCCTAAGAACTGTGACATCTGGTCCTGGGCTGTGAGAGGGACCTCTATGCACACCAGTTGTACAGCCTAACTATCTGAAACCTCCTGATGGGCAATTTTGAACTACCTCTACTAAATAGGGCTAGGTTGCTTATAAAATTAGGACTTTTTATTTCTTTGGAGATCTTAGGTCAAACTTTGTGTTTTCAGATATTCAGTCAAAAAACACCATGGTAATTCTTAGTAGATTTCTTCAGTTTTCAGGACTGCATGACACTGGATATGAATCATTTCCACTGACTAGCATGACCCAGGGTACAAGAATCCTTATGCATATTGTCAGTTCAGAAGCTAGAATTATTCTTTTGGTTAGGTCTTTATATTTTTCATATACAGCCTCCATGCCTGACATTTCTCAGTTATACTGCTATGATTACACAGAATAGGGGAACATCTTTATCAAATATCTATCTATATATATGTCTATGTCTTTCTATTTCACTGCTGGCCAGTGCCTGGTACAAGAGCAGAAACATACCATTCTCCATTTACTTCACAGTTTAAATAGATTGATGATATTTTTCTTAGATTATCTCTGAAACACTACGATTTTCCTTTGGCACTCGAAGCATTGGTTTAGAAGTTATTCCTGCATCTCCCTTTTTTCTTAATTCATCCACATTCTGCCCTTAGCCACAGGTGTGCAAAGCCACAGAAACCAAAGTGAGTGTAAGAGCATATTTAATTCAGCACACTTAAGTTTAGAGTTCTTCATGGAAAGAGCCTTCTGTACAAAAGGAGCTCATAAGTCATATCATCAACTGAATAATGATAAAATTATTTTATCTGCTGGTATATTTTTGCTGGTTATTTTTTGTTATTTAATTTAAAAGCCCCTTCTTTATTTAGTTATGATTATTTAACCATAACATTCTGCTTTTTATATTTGCTATTCTGTAACAGTAAAGCTTGTACTATATAATTACTTGCTTGTACTATATAGCTTGTACTAAAAAGCTTGTACTATATAAACTTAAATTTTATGTCTAAAATTTCCTTTTAACTGACCTGTTTTTCAGACTGTTGCTCCTCATCTTCCACATTCAGAGTAATTGGTGAGCTTGAATTACTATGCATAGCTGCATATGAATCTGCTAGTGGGTTGTTAGATGCTTTCCAAACAGCATGTGAATGCAGACTGGACGTAGATGATGTCACTCCCCCTTTGAGCAGTGCTTCAGCCATCCCTACCAGTTCCTCAAAATGAGTCACTGCCTGTGGCAACACTGAAATCAAATGGAAAGTGGTAGGTAAAAGTAATTGGAGGTTTCAGACTCTAATTACATGAGGATGCATATTTTCGTAATTAGATGCCTGTTGTACTGAAAAAGTGTTAAAGTTGTCAGCAAAAATGCCTTATGTAGTTTTTTACTATTCTCTTAGAGCTTTTCATGCTATTCTGCTGTTCCCAACCATGAAAATCTGGCCTGTTTTTAGAACCATAGAACTGGCTGGGTTGGAAGGGACCTCAGAGATCATCAAGTCCAACCCTTGATCCACTCCCGCTGCAGTTACCAGACCATGGCACTGAGTGCCACATCCAGTCTCTTTTTAAATATCTCCAGGGATGGAGAGTCCACCACTTCACTGGGCAGCCCATTCCAATGTCTGATCACCCTCTCAGTAAAGAAATTCTTTCTAATGTCCAACAATACATTAGAATAGGATAGATCAGTTCTCTGCAAGACTGAGAGGAACCATTAGTTTATACTCACCATAGCATTAATCTGGCTATTTCTCTTTTTGCTTTTTGCTAATTCAAAATCTCTACAAGTTTGCAAAGCTACTGAGAATGGGATGAGTGATGTTATGTCTAATTTTATTTTTTGCTTCAAAAAAGTTATTTGGATTGCATACTTTTTTCCTCTCTTTTCTTCTATAGAGAATATATTTTCAATGGTTCTTTATCCAAGTAACATATTTATTTTCAAATATAAACTTTTATTGAATCCATTAAGAAGAATCAATTCAGCAGAGTTAAAATGATGCAAGGGCTGGAAGAATCATCAAGATACAGAATCAATGAACTATGGAAGACATAAAAATGGTTAAGATGTGAGACAAATGCACCCACATGTGCAAGAAAAGTTGTCAGACTAACAAAATGTTAAAAAATAATATTCAGAAAAGTGGAGATGAATTATTCAAGTGAAGATGAATAACATATGGAACAGTAGCAGGTAGGCAATTAAACTGATAAGCATGTGCAAAATCATATGACAATAAAAAGAGGGATACTAGGTTGTCTAGGGATGCTATGACATAGCTGGGCAAGAAGCAGCAAATCCTCTTTACACCTTATTAATTCACTTGTGTTTGGAAATCCTGGATTCAGTCTTGGTTGCCCCAGAGTAAGGAATAGGGAGAAGAAGGGCCTCAGAGATGATCTATTAGTGATGATGGTATAATTTAGAAAAGAATGAAATGGTTCATCTCTGGGAAAACACTGAATTAGTTGTATCTGGAACTAACTCTGATGATCAATAATGAGGCATTACTAAAGTAATTAGAAATTAAGTCATTCCAGAATACAGAAGATTCAGTAGATCTAGAATAACTTACTAAATAAGACCAGGTAAACAGATCACTGGAGCATTTGAGCTTAAGCTGGTGGTTATACACAGCATACAGAAAGGTTTTCTTGGGAACAATGAACAGGATTTAGACAGATTTTTCCACTTCTAACTCTGACTGCATAACCTCCATGTAACACAGCTCTTTCTATGAGCTGCTGGAATTAAATGTTGCCATGTATCAGAGACTTTGATACTCATGGTAGGCCTTGATTGTGTCAGATGCTTTAGCATCCATAATTCCCATCCAAACGGCCTCTTATAAATCAAGGTTTTCATGACCTTTTCATCAAAATACTTCTGGCTTTACCTTGAAGCATCACCAGGGACTGCCTGAGGCGGCAGTTTTCTCTCATGGTGTCTGTCAGCTTCCTCTTGAGACTTTTTATTTTGGCACACAGTTCTACCTTGGATAGTTGAAATAAAGGCTCTTCATCATCACTGCTACTTTCACTGTACAGAAAGTTACTTCCTGAATATGTTTCTCTCTGGAAAACCAAACAAAACAAACCCCAAAATGTATTATCCAGAGCAACAACATACAATTAAAGCATTAGAACTGGTGTGAAAATATCTGGCTAAATCATAATATTCTCCTTGTACACAGAGCATATTAACAGACTTGGTGCATTTTAATAGTAGCTGTTACTGAACACAGATATTTCCATTCCTATTAAAATTCAAAAATAAATGTCAAGGTACATAACCATTAGGTACTTCTCTCTGTTCTCCATTCACCAATTTTTTGAGATATGCTCTCTTGGAACCACTGACTTCACTAAAACAAAAGCCATATGCCCCTCTAAACAAGATGAGACTTACCTGTTGGTTAATTAAAGATGTTTCAAGTTGACTTAGGATGTTGGCAGGAGCAGATGCCTGTAATGATTTCTTTCTTTTTACATGCCTCATTATCTTCCCCTGTAAAAAAGAGCTTATTAGTGCCTCTGCATTCCTATAAAGCCTTTCAGTACAGTATCTCATGGTATACTGTAAAATTTTATTCACTCTGCACTTTATATTCCTGATTAGTATTTTTTAAATGTATTTGTGATTTTTTGTTAAGACTTATGCTTTCTTCCCCACCTTTTGTCACTGCAGGTCTCAGCACAATCCAAAGCTCAGAAAAGCTGTTCCCTTCCCTATGCAGTGATAAAGTTTTTGTCTTATGGGAGAAAATGTAATGGAGCTATAGAGCATCAAAGTCTTGAATAACACCTTCTTTTTAAATAGCAAAGGAAAAAATCTGTTTTTTTGAGCTGAACTACCATGTTAAGATTGTTGGTATTCCTACCTTTACTATATATGTGTCGTATATTATATTGTGAAGAGTCAATTGCTATGGTCTATTTCATTCCATTCTGTGCATATCAATATCAGGCACCTAAAGACAGAAACTTACCTGTTCTTTATCCATGTCACTGTCTTCACTTTCTGAGAATATCATTTCTATCCTTTTCCTCTTGCCTTTTCCAAGGACTTGTATTTTTGTAATTTCATCTGCTTGTAATATCTTCTGCATCATTTCCACCAGCTCTTGGGGGTCATCTGAAGTGATGGAAAAAAAGCCCAGAGCACAGAAAATCAGGTAGCAATACCTTAGAACTAGATTTTAAAAGTTCATATTAGCCAAAAGCTCTGAAACTGCACTCACCACTCATATACACAACTTTCACCAGGTACTTTTCTGTCTTTCTTTCTCCCACAGGCCAGTTCACTAGCACGTGCTCATTTGGTTTCAGAAGCCTTTCAAATTCATTGTCATCACTGGGAAGATCCTGTATCCATGAAGTTTCTCCAATTTGCAGTGAATTATCATTAACAAAATCAAACAGTGTGAATTTTTTCATTTTTAAGTGATTTTCCTGTCACACAGACACAGCCTGAAAAGGCATAGGAAAATAGCTGTTACCATGTCATGCCACAGGAATATTACAAAAATACTTTAAAAATCCCCAAGCAATTCTCCTATTCCTGGATTTTGGTAATTTATGTAAAAATATCCTAGATTAGGTGGTGATAACTAGCCAAGCTGTATCTCCCCTGAAAGATGAGAGATGGTCTTTTCAATACATGTACATCAGACAGCTGCCTCCAAACTATGCACAGGAAACATCTTTGATTCACAAGAGCCCTTGCTTCTACATTGCTACCATGCTTGATCTACCCCATCTCCTGTCAAGGACCTCTATTACAACTGCAGTTGCTCCAACAGTTGAGCCTCTGACTAAACAAGTAAAATTGTGAAAACTTTCCATAGAAGAAGAGAAGGTACTAACTCTACATGCTAGTTAATACTAGGGATGTGTGAATGCCAGGGCTGTGTTAATCAGCTCAGGGGCAGCAAGACATACAATAGCAGCCACAAAAGCCCAACACAGAACAGCCCAAGACAACTGACTGGATGAGGTATGACACACTCTGGCAGTGGAAAACTTGACATACAAAAGAAATGGCATGCTGAGGACTGAAAGAGCTGGGCTGCCTCATGCAGAATAACAGCAACAAGGAGAATCCAGACCCAAATGTACAGCTAAATCCTTTGCTTGCATAAAAGTATTTTTTAAAGCAAAGGACCATTTCTGGGCTTTTTAAAATGCTGACATTCCACACTGGAAGAGGGGAACAAGTCATACTTTGTGCTACATTTTTCTAATTAAGCTGAGACTTCTGGTATCTGAAGGGTGCCTACAAGAAAGATGGGAAGGGACTTTTTACAAGGGCATGTAGAGACAGGACAAGGGGTAATGGTTTTAGAGACGAAAGAGTGTAGATTTAGCTTAGTTACTAGGAAGAAACTCTTCAGTGTGAAGGTGGTGAGGCACTGAAATGGGTTGCTTGGAGAAGTTGTGGCTGCCTCCTCCCTGGAAGTGTTCAAGACCAGACTGGATGGGGATCTGAGCAACCTGGTCTAGTGGGAGGTCTCCCTGCCCATGCAGGGGGTTGGAACTAGGTGATCCTTAAGGTCCCCTCCAACCCAACCCATTCTTTGGTTCTATTAAACTCTACTAGAAATATAACTAGTTCATTAAATGCTTCCATTAGATAAGTTATTTTCTACTTTAAAATTATCAAGTTAGATAAAATCAATAAATAGAAAATCTGATTTTCTCAAGCCTCGGTCTTCTTTCAAGCAAACATAGTTTGGCCTGTCAATTCATAGAGGTGAAGTAATTTTACAGAGCTGCAAGCTCATGAATTCCCAGATGTGACTCTGATTTGTGATTTATTTGGCCTCAATCAGTCAGAAGCAAATCTAGTGCCTTGTGCAGAGGCTGTCAAAAAGGTAACTCAGAGCTAAGAAAAGAAAGCTACATGGAGCTTTTGTCAAAGTGAGAAAATCTTGGCTGCAGTGCTCTAAGCAAGCAATGCCAATTTGTTTGCAGAAGACCAGCTCACTACTATTCACCATGTCTGTGCTACGTCTCAAAAGAGCTGGTTTTTCACAGGGGTGAACTTGTTAATTGGCAAAAGGCAGCTGTGCTCTTGTCAACATGTTTACTGACACAATTAGGCAAGCAGTGTAAGACATCACCATTAGAAAGCATATTAAATAATGCTTTTATGCAGGATGTATTGAATGTGAGAGCAGTAGGTTTGTTAAGTACTGCCCTGCTGAAGAAAGGAGACTGTGTTTGCAAGAATTCACATTAATTTTCTGTAAATAGAGTTGGAAAGACCAGGAAACATTCATCCCATGTAAATTCTAGAGAGGAAAGTGCCTGATGGTCTATGCTTAGCATGAATCCTCATTCTGCCGAGGCCTCATTCTGCCAATGATCCATGCTGAGTGGATCTTCACACCACAGAAAGGGATCATTCAACAATTTAAAACATCCTATGCATGCAGTCACATTGACCATCCATGGCTTTCCTTCTTTCTCAAACTGCTTTTGAGCACACACCACAGTTAGCTCAACATTTCTCATCTGACATGAAGGTGTTAACTTCTACCCCTGATCAACCCAGGAACAACAAACCCCACCACTGAGTTCTTTGAGTCTCAAACCAAGTACTTTTAGCTTTCCTTTCCTTGGCCCTTGGCAGCTGCAAGCTACTTCATTACCCTCTTAAAAGTCCACATAAAGTCTGCAGAATTGCAGCAAAGTCAGAACTACCAGTGTGCTAAGATTAACAGCTGACTGACTTTATATTTTTTTAATGTTTCCCTGTAGTCCTCTAACAGTTTGTATGTTGTCTCTTCTACTGTATTGAGACAAATATTATCAGAGCCATGGAACATGCTGTCAGTCCACACTTATACAAGGTTGGCAAGCCCAAGCCAGCCTGGCATTTCCAGGGACCTGCTGAAAACACAGGCTGTTCACAGCATGGAGGTTAAGTGATGATTCCCCACACCTCTGAGGCTATTCACATATATGCTGTGCTGATTGATCACACTGGTAGCAAATCCTACAGCTTTGGGAAGGTACTGCTATTGTGTATATGTTAAACAGCTTAATGAAATCAATGGATGTGGACTTCTGAATGCTTGGAACCCACAACAGCAGCCTGGTGCCACTGGTAGACTCTGTGAACACATGGCTGGATTTACACCAGGCAAGCACCTGGATCCAGGGAAATCCATCACTCAAACCTAGAGACAATTTCTACCATGGTCATGTCAGGACTTTGAGCAATTTGTCTACATTACCCATGAAGTTCTTTTCAGCTGTCAAAATTCTTGCCTGTGGTGGGAGGATGTACTAGTAAACAGTTAAACTGATTTCACCAGGAGTCTTAACAGCTGCCAAGTTAAAATATAAGCTACATAGGATGCTGAGCAAAATATGCAATGGATTCCACAAAAAATCATGGGAGTTGTGATGGGACTGATCAATTTCTTTATATCCTTGCAGGAGTCTAAAAGCCTCCCAGCAGCTTTCTGAGGCTTGTGCTCAGTCCTGCAGTTGTGAGACAGCAACAGAGCCTGGCCAGGTGACATCTTTGCTGCGGCTTTGCTGGGCATCAACTCAACTGCTTGCTATAATAAAATGACAAAACTATTGCATTGCCAAAAAAACCGAACAGACTGCAATAGTTGATTGTTAGTATTTTTCTCTTACGGACCTATGGCTTCAGCTCCTGCAGTAGACATTAATCAAACTATGTCCTTTCACAGAATTTATTGTGACAATCCATGGGCCCTGAGGATAATTCTTAACTGTCTGCCAGCATCATCTCTAGCCAGTGATTAAAGGGAGTGGAAAGGTAGAACAAAATGTCCCTAATGAGGAAAAGGAACAGTTAAGTACTTCACTTACTGGAAGAAAAGTCCTGCGGTGTTTTCTCACCCTGTTCTCCCAGTGAAGTCAATGTGAACTTTGTCTGCGTCAGGACTGCTTGCACATGCTTCCTTCTAAAATGCTATATTTGCCAAAACAGATCAAAGGCAAAATATTTTGTATCATCAGGAAAAAATACATCTTGGAAAGTGGGATTAATCTTATCAAACCTATACAGCCTCAAGAGTGAGAGGTTGTCTAGCCATGTTTGGCTCAGTCACCACAGAGAGAGGTGATTCATCTCACCCTAAGACACTCTGAAAAGACAGCAGATGACTTACTGTCTAGGAGAAACTATTTCTCTCTGCTGACTATTCAGTGACTGTACAGGGGTAGGTATGTCTCCTTAGAGAAGCTGGCTGGGTCCAACACATCCTATATTAGCATTTTCTATTTTTGAAGCTGTAGGATACATTCCAATAGACCTTCAGCTATAGGGAGCCAAGGAGATGGAATATGAAGTCTGTTGAAACGTATCTGTTTCTCCATTTAAAATCTTTCTTATGCAATTCTGCAAATCATCAAGTAAGATTTCTGACAATGAGCACTTTGTTCAGTGGTTTAATTGGAAGATACAGAATCATTCACAGACATTACCCTGTGTGCAGCTACTAACCACAGAGGGAGAATTATATGACCTTTGAAAGCCACTTATGTTTTGCAAGTTACTTAATTCTGCTATATTCTCCATTTGAAAACACTAACCACCTATCTGAGAAGTCTATAAGAAAATTTTATGATTTATCACTGTTCTAAGACACAAATTTGTCTTTACTTTTTCAAAAAGCAGGTAATTTGTAGAAGGTGTAAAATAAAAAGAACGAAGCCATTTAATTTTAAAGAGGAAACATTAATTGGACTCTTAATTTTTACGAACATGTTAACACCTCACATTCTGCACAGATGCTCCAAATTTGTATACAGAACATTGTTACTATGCAACCCAAAATGACAGAACAACAACACCAACAACAACAAAAAAGAAACACCAAACCACAAAAGTCATTTAAAGACATATATCACCCCTTGACTGACATAGTCTGTTCCATTCAGCCAGAAGGCTGGCAGATGGAATGCTGAGATCATTATTTCCCTTTCCTTTAAGTAAATGCAGTATAGAGTATTACAAACTGAGATTGCAGACCACTCAATTGATCTGATTCTACTGTGGCTTAAAATAAGGCTTCGCCACTGATTTCAGCAACGCTAGAAACTGTACCAAAACTGTGCAATACAGATCCATGATAAAGCACTAACATTTTGTATTGTATAGTCTCTAGGTTCAGCCTTCAATAATTCACGTTTTCCTTACAAAAAAACCTCCACCTTTACTGAGCTAGAAATTAACCTGTCTCACTCCAACTATTTATTTCCAATCCAGCATAATGAGTGACAGCCACAGATTTCATTTGTGTTACTTTGACTATGTCGTTTTATGTTGAAGTTGTCAAGACATTAAATACAATGTTGGTGTAAAACACTTGCACTACAATTAAGTCTCAACATTCCCATTTCTCTGTAACAAATTTCTGTTGGAAAACATGACCATATTTAAATACTTTACATACCCTGTTGTGGGTTCTAATCTTATTCCCCTGAAACCACTGTAAAAATGACTAATGGTCTGCAGTGGAATTAGGCACTGTTAGAAAAATGCAGATGTGTTGTTACCACTGAAAAGATTTACAGTGATATCTTAGTCATTTTATGGGGAAATATGACTTAAATGCACAAATCTGCTGCTCTCAGCTGAGAAATACAGAGTACAGATTTTCCAGAAGCATCAGTATCACTGTGTTCCAAATTCAGCTGAGAATCTGGGGGAGCATCTATCTGAACATTACTACAACTTTCAAGATTATAAATGCACAGAAATGATCCCATTTATCTTGCACAGGAAGGATAAAACATGATTTTCTTTACTGATATCTAACAGCTCACTTCTTAATTGTAGATTGCTATCCTGGTGTGATTTAGCTATGAAATATTCCAAGACACTTTCCAAAGTCATGATAGTCATAATAAAGCAAATTCTTCTGGCCTTACACAGATTGTCTTGTTGTCTTTAAAGCCTTGGTAGTATTTAAAATCCACAGGATTATACACAGAATTTGGCCCATACCTTGTTCCACACACTGAAGTCAATTAGAGCAGCCAAATGAATGCATGAAGCCAGTATTATTTTTCTCAGCCTTGAGGATTCCAACAGCTGTCAAAGTCAAGACCCTGCTGAACACAATTGAGTGATTTACCTGATTTCAAATGCTCTAGGGCTCAGTTCAGTTGCATAAAAATGAACACAAGCTAGAATCTTAAATACCATAAACTTTGTCTTCTGAGGGGCATGTGTCTCATAGAGGCTCTACACCCTCTTAAGGGCTCATGAAAGTGGCTACTAACACCAGGCACCTCAAAAAGTGTCTAGATTTAAACATACAAATTTAGGGAATTGAATTGTTCTCTGGGCCCCAATGGTTGGACTGAGTTTAAATAGGTGCTTATGTACCTCATATACCTATAAACCACATACATTTTTAATCTGAATTTTAATCCCACAGTTAATGAAAGATCCCCATAAAGAAGACAACAAGACGCCAAATAACAAGATGCAGGAAGTTATGTTAATTCTGCATCACAGATTAATATCTCTATAAAATAGCTATTTCACAGCTGACAGATGGAAAACTAATACTCACTTGGATTTGCTTATTTGCAAATGCCATGCTTAACAAAATGTATTAAAATACAGACCAGTAAAAATCAGTGTATGTATTGAACTGAACGAGATATCTAAGCTACAGGAATTTGCAGAGTCACATGCAAGCTCTTTCCATGCAGTTTAATATATCCTTACTCTTAGAGCACTAAGTAGCCTGGGAGGAGAAACAATTCAGCATGGAGTGGAGTCCAGCACTTGGCCATACTCATTCTGATCTGGGTTGAATAATTCAACACCACACATCTTAACAGCTCCTAAATTATAAAGGTTTAAAAACACTGATGTAGTCACTTATTTTATCTAAAGTCGTTTACAGGAAGGCAACATCATTAGGGATGCAAATCTGTGCTGAGGTGCAAGAACAGTGCACTTGTTCTGTAACATCCCAAGCAATCACATGCCCTCTTCTTAAAAGGCCGAAAAAATATCAGGCATACTTTCCATACACAACTAAGGTACTTTCATATTGGACTTCTTATAAAAACTCACTGATCACCTGATGTGAGAGTTTATAGAAGGAGACATTTTACTCTTTCTATAAGGTGGTATACACTATTCTCTATCTTTTGCCAAACTGTGCTGCCCCAAAGCACTACTATCAGGGACATTCTTCCTTCTCTTCTAGGAACACACAACAGAAACACCAGCTAGGAAATTCCAGCTTTGAGGTATGGTCAGTATTTAATAATCTAGTGCCATCTTAACTCTTTCTTCTCATGTCTTTTATTGGCTGTCATAGGTGAGTGATGACAGACTAGAAGCCATGCCTGGTTAGTACTCAAAGTGTTTGCTCTTCCACTGCATGTCTCTTCCTCAATTACTCTGGTTTTGTGAAGTGCACTTGATGTCCAGTTACCAAAAAAAATCTGCATTATATAAAGTTCATGAGCAAGAACAAGAGACATAAACATTGTCCTCCTACTCCAGGGAATATTAGTGCAGCTAGAAGTAGTTCTGCACTTAGGAAAACAGACAGAAAGGCATCTTACCCGCAAGGATAACAACCTCAACCCTTATTAGAGCTGTTTTTCCCCTCTCTTGTAAAATTAAATGTCTTTTTAGTGTATGTAGCTCAATGTAAATTTGTAAATAAATATAAGATCTAAAATAACAGTATTGTATATTGGTCTGAAACAATCCTTAAGCAACTTCCCATTATATACATAAAAGAGTAATGAAGTGCAATTCTCTCTGGGATGCAAGGACACATTCAGATTGACAACTGCTACATTAAACACTGCCAAAAATTAATACAGAGCAAATTTCAACCAAGGACAAAGGGGCATATCACTGCTGTAATAATAATAATGAAAAAAAAAAAAAAAAAAGCTGTAGGAGCTTTAGCAGCATGTTTCAATCTAGGCTCAAGATCAGCCTCTCTTTCTGCAAAGTCAATTTATGCCCACAGAACTCCTGCCAGCATTTTTCCAGCAGCACTAAGCTGGGAGTGCACAAGTGCATGGCTCATGCTCCATTTGATTTACATTCAGGCTAATAAACAGAGGGAATCAAATCATGCAAGCTGTGAGAGTTGATGAACCTGCAAAATAAGGACAATCACCCCTACATATATAAAGCAGGCAGAACTTGGTTTCATGTGGTCACCTCAGACACCTGCAGGTGGTAAAATTTTCCATTCATGGAGGGGTCTAGTCAGGAGCACTGGAGTCACACAGTTTGGTCTTGGGTAATTCAAACAAGCATTACAGTTCAGCTTCTCTTTCCAAAGAATCTGAAATAATATACCTTTTTTTCCTAATTTCAAGCATTTTGTGAGAATTAACTAACGCTGGAGTGCTTTCCAAACATGCAAAGTGCTATATGGAGCAAAGAACTGAACAAGTTTTGCAGAACAAAGGTTTGCAATAACCTTGCTGAATTTAGAATACATAATTTTATGTAGCAGGTTTGTAGGGGTTTTTTGAAATGTGATGCCTGTATCAAGCTGGAAACTGTTATTCTTTCAGCTGAAGAATGTAGTTCATAAGGTCTAATCATCTACCAGAAATCTGCACAAGCATCCTCACGTACATCACATTGAAACTGCTAAAAGCACACTTAGGACAGCACGTAACCCATGAAGTAGAATATTGAGGGGGAAAGTGAATTATTTAATTGAATTAATTTGATAATACTCATACTATGGTATTTTCTATATTTACTTTGCTTGCTTCTTTGGGTTTTACTATATTTACTTTGGGTCCTCTTTGATCAGAAAAAAACCCAAATATTTTGTTAAGAAGTATTAGATGATTAGAGAGCCCTTCTAACCAGTTAAGCAGTCATTTTAGCAGAATATTTTACTGAATTATAATTAATTAGTAGAAGCAGAGTCCTTAAAGCATACCAACATACCAGTGAAAGGACATGATCTTACCATTTCACTTAAGTCAGCAACACTTGAGAAATCATATAATGTATCATCTCCTGTTCTTATGTCCACATCATCAGATCTAGCATGTGACTTTTTGCTGTTGGCTCACTGATACAGGGAGTCTTACAATTGCAAAATGAGGCCCACCCACAAAGCCTGAATCCATAGAAGCAGAGAAGTGCCTTTGCAGAGTTGTGGTGTCCTTGAATCCAACAGCTCACATTGGGAGAGGTCAGCAGATCTGCCTTCTCCACTCAAAACACCATCGTGTTTTCTTTTTGTATTTTTTTTTCTTTCAGCCTAACCCATGGTACTCAGCCAGGATTTTAAATTTTGTTTAAAAAGAGTTTCTGAACCTCATGTAAATTATAAAGGAATATGCAGTAGTCCGTATACTATACTACAGTTCTGCATACAGGACAAGATGAAAGGAGGAAAGTATCTCAGTCTTCAGCTCAGCTGGGCAAGATGGATAAGACAGAATAAGTTATCATGAGAGACTGGCTGAAATTGTATTTTATATCAATGCTGCCTTGTCTCCCTGAAGGAAGGCTCCTGTTGCTACAACACATGCTTTGCTCAATTCTTCCATTAAGCTACAGAACTTTGACATAATTTCCATGCTGTTCCCCTCCCTCAATTAACTTAATAAAATAGGTAAACAACTGCATTCAAGAGTGACTGCAACCCGAGAAACAGGAGAGGACTCCTGTCCATTTCCACTGCAAACATTTGCTGGTCGCCTCTTTTCTGCGGAGTTTCTGAATCAGAAGTTGCCTTTTTTATTCCTCTGCCCAAGTACTTATCACCACCTCCTCCCTCAGCATTGCTCAAGTAAAAGGCTGTTTCTGAGCCTTCTGCCAAAAACTTCAGCTATGTGTGTGACTTTGTTACTGTAATCCCCAACAAAGCAAGCATCTGCAGGACGTTACTTCCTAAATTCTTACATCTCCACAAAAGTGTGGCAGTATTATCCACACTCTGAAATGGCAGCAGTAGCCCTTATTTATTTCAGGATCTTAGGCTGCCTTTTCAGCTTATAAAACCCTTTTGGACCTGCTTCTGCCTCTCAACAACTTAGATTTCTTTTCTGACCTACCCTGCCATTCCACACTGTTGCCACAGTCAGTCTCAAGACTTTGTTACCTTCTTTTACTTCCTCTTCTCTGAAATAGCTTCACCTCCAGGATTCTCCTTTTGAGGCCAATTTTCAGCTGAGAGGCTTTTTTTTTAACCTTCTCTCTTCATTCCTTTTCTCTTCTCTCTTTATCATCCTTATAATTTATGAAAATTTCCCTGAAAAAGAATCTGTAAAGAAGCTTAGATTAAAAATACTATATATACAAAACTTATTTTAACTTGTATCTTTTTTTTTGGTTGGTTGGTTTTTGGGCTTGTTTGTTTGTTGGGTTGTTTTGGTTTTTTTTTGGTTTTTTTTTTGCGGGACACCTACTCACAAATAGTTTGCTTATTGTTATGTGAAACAAATTCAGCAACTTAAACTTTATTCACAGTGGAAGTAATATTTTAAATGTACCTCTGCAATACTTATCAAATGCAAGATTAGTAATGAGAATATAGATAATATATCTATATATAGATATATTAAAATAAAGAAATAATAATTATAGAAAGAAATAATAATAATTAATAATAATAAAGAAAGCCATAGCAGCAGTTTGGAATACATGTGAGACAGTTGACTCAGAAGCCTGGAGCAGTAGCTCGCTGAAAAATCATGCATGTCAGCATTTCTTGTAGTAAATCTCTTTTGTATTTAAAAAAAAAAATTAAGCCATTGTCATGAGATTTATTACATTCTTTTGGCAAAATATTATCCTCAAGACACCGGTGAGATCTAAGTCTTAGAAGGAAAAGGCTGTAAACCCTAAACTAACAAGCTAAGAGACAGAGAATCGCCTCTCAAATGTTTTCTATGCAGTGCTACCTGAGACAATGCAAAAATCACTGCCCCCGCTCAGCTCTCTGCAATTCTGCTACATTTCCTCCACCCTCCCCTCCTGAAGCAATAAATCAGTGCAGAGCAAAAGGTGTCGAAAAGTTTCCCGCTCCGGCCATGTACTGCCCTGAGGCACTGCAGCAGGGCAGCGTGGTGCCAGGAGGGATCACACCGATTTGCTTCATCTTACAGTGAGGTAACATGAACCGTTTGAAAAATTTCCAGGTATTCTGCATTAAATCCATTTTACTGCAGTGTACTGCGGTAGTAGGAAAGATTTCAATATTGCACCACGTGATGCCACACAACCTGAAGTGTTTGTCAGTTCCCAGGCAGGGAGGGAAAGCTTTACATTAAAGCCCGCAATGTAGCAACTTTACCTTTTACAAAGTAACACGACCAACGCCTCGCTATGTTGGTGTATGTTAAGAAATGATACAAAATTCCCAGAATAAAAAAATTACAGCCGTAAAAGCCAACATATCTTTTTCTTCCTTTACTTAGCTCCCCCAATTCAGTACCAAGAGAATCTTTTAATGAAAACGGATTTCTCTAGCAATAACAATACAGCATTAAGATGTTATTAGTTCAGCGATGAATGAATTTTAGTATCATAATTTTCCTGTGCTCACCTAAGCTACCACAGATATGTTTCCTCCTTTGCCCTTCCAGCTTGCATATTTTGTAGTTTAATTTATATTTGCACGTTTTTCTCTGTAGTTTTATGGCAGTCATACAAAGCAGCAACTTTTCAATGTTATTCCAGTATTTTCACAGGGATTTTCATTATTTATATAAAGTTTCAGAAACGTTCCTCTGATTTATGTGCTCACATCAAAGACGCATGAAAAGTGCATGAATTTTGCCTCGAATTAACTTAACTTTCCCCCAGCAAACACAGTATTACAAAACAGTACCTAGATATATTTTCAGCAACTGATTCTGTGTGCGTGTGATTGGTAGTTCTAGGGAGTTTGGAACTGCATTTCCAAAGACCTCTGAAACAGCCTTTGGAAGTAGGGAGTATCATCAGAGTAACAGCTACAGATGCAGTAGCAGTGACAGAGGTGAACTCTTGTCCTTAAGCAACCTGCACACGCCAGGATTTTTGTGGGATGTGCGGCGCAGCAGCTGCGGGCAGGCGGTGAAGGAGAGGCAGGGGAGATGGCATTTGCTGCAGGGCGCTGCAGCTTCCTGCAGTCAGGGGGTGCATTGCTCGGCACCCGCTTTCGCTGCAGCCAGCCCTGCACCAGCCAACTTCTCCGCGGCTTTCGTGTAGGAAACGTCTTGGCGAGCGTGCAAACGACATCGTGCAAACGACACCGGGCCCGGTGTCGCGTAACCCAGATGAAAGCCGGTGCCGACTCCCCCGGAGGCAGCTGCTGCCTCAATCCCAGCATCGGAAGCACGGCTCAGCGCGACACGAGGACCCTTATCACCTTGTCAGCACGTATCTCAATAACACTTCCCAATCCCTTCCCCCTGCGACAGCTTCGCCACGAAACCAACCGCTGTCAAAGCCCCCGAACCGGGGTCGGCCTGCCCAGGAAGCCGTCCCAGACCTCACTTCCCCGCCGCCCCAGCCGATGGCCACCGCTACCCCGCGCTTCACCGATCTCCGCCCTCCTCGGCGGCGGGGGCAGCCCCTCTCACCCCAGGGTCCCCGGCCCTCGCAGGGAAGCCGCTCCCCCCGCCCCTTCACCCCCCGGTACCTCGCAGCAGCCATTTTCCGCCTCCCTCCGCAGCGGCTCCAGCGTGTGATGTCACCGGCCGCCCCGGCCGAGTCGCGGCAGCGGGAGCGGGCTCCGCCGTGCTCCTTCCTCCTTCCCTCCCGGAGCCCCGGAGCCCCGTTCCCGTTCCCTCACCCTCCTCCTCCTCCACCTCCTCCTGCCGCCCCGCCCCTCCGCTCCGTGCCCGCTCCGGCTGCCATGCAGGGCCCGCCCCTCCCCGCCCCGCCTCTCCCCTCCCGGCCGGTGCCCGCGGGCCCTCAGCCCGCCGCGCGCCCGGGTCCCGGCTGCCGCGCGGGCGCAGAGGGGGGGAGCCCCGCAGTAACCGCCACCACGGCGGCTGCCGCCGCTGCTGAGTCACGGCCTGAATTTCATCCCGCTGCTCCTCCTCCTCCTTCTCCTCCGCCTCTGCCTCCTCCCCCGCGCCGCCGCCTCCTCCTGCCCGGCTGCCGGCTCCAGCAGCGCGGTGCCGGCGGAGATGCCCGCCCCGCTGCCGGGGGGAGAGGCTGCCCGGCGCTGCCCGCCCCCCCTGCGCCGCTCGCCGCAGACCCGCGCACGCACAGGGGCAGCCGGGCGCTTGAGCCATGATCGCCGCCGCTTTCCTGGTCCTGCTGAGACCCTACAGCATCCAGTGCGCCCTCTTCTTGCTCCTGCTGCTGCTGGGGACCATCGCCACGATTTTATTCTTCTGCTGCTGGCACCGCAGGCTCCAGAAGGGGAGGCATCCCATCAAATCCGTCTTTTCAGGTCGCTCAAGGAGCCGAGGTAAGAGATGCCGCTCGTCCCCGAGTGCGGAGGGGGGTGCTCCCGGCCCATCCCGCGGTTTCTGCCGGCGTAGGGCCGCTCTGGAGCCGGGCAAAGGCTTTAAAGAAAATTCAAGCCGAGCCTAGGACTGCGGCAGCCTTGTCTCCACCCATCCCTTGGCCAAACCTCGGCCCGCGGGAGGGAAGCGAGGGGCTGGGGAAACCCTCCAGCCCTTCCCGGCCTCTCAAGTGCAGCAGAACTTTATGCTCAACTTCTTCCCGATTAATTAAATATAAATGCCGGGCGGAGCTGCCGGCTGCGGCGGGAGAGCTTGAGCCGTCCATGGATGTGGGCTGAAGGGCGAGCGATTAGATAAACCGCTAGCCGGAGCGAAATGTGAGGTGGAGCTGGATGCAGCCTGTGTGTCTTTCTGCTTCTCTTCCAGATGCTGTCATGAGAACTCATCACTTTCGCTCTGAGGTAATTTATTTAGCACGCAATTTCAAGGTCAGAAGTTGTTCTATTTACCTGAGTACATATTGTCGTGGTCTTTTGTTAATGAAATCATGTAGCAAACTTTTAATTTTGCATGAAAGACATGATGTCTTCTTTCATTGTTTTTTCCCACACAAAACATCATCTCTTCATTTATATTATCTTAACGGGCTGATCTGTGGCATTTCCAAAGCAATTGGTTACTTAAAGAAAAGCTGTGCTTGCAGTACGTGCCAGACCTCTTGTCCAAAAAGCAACCCTGAGCCCAGTTATTGACTGCACCCTAAATATGTGCAGAGCTGATAGGTTGTGAGACTGCAGAGCTTCCCCTGGCTTGCTCTGCTGCCAGCCCTCACCTGTGCCTGGCTCCTTGTCAGGGAAGTTGCCTGCTTGGCATGGACACTGCCGCGGGAGATCCCAGAAGGATCCAGACTACAAGCCTGCTTGGTGGGTGGCTTATGTCAGGACTCTCTATTGATAGGTCAGGGGAATCAAAACTCATACAGCACTGAAGGATAACACAAAACCCAATGAATTCCTAGGATTCTGAATAAGGAGTTGCTGGGAAAATATGGAAAATAATATTTAGTTTAGCATCCTCTTTATTTCCATGCTGGCCTGTAGAGCTCCTGTCTAGGTAGTTCTCTTGCCTGGTTTCCTGATACTGACTTAAAGCATATCTTCATGCCATTGCCTGCTAATCTGGAAGCTTTGAGAGAGTTATGCACTCAGTCAATCTTTAAATTATTTTCATTTTTCCTTACCTGGTTGTGCGTAAAGAAAGCATCCAATTATGAGTTATGTTTTCAAAAGTGTGCATGGAATACACTTTTGCAATGTGGTCCATGTGGCAATTAGTTTTAAACTCCCCTAACTATTTGAAATTTGTATGCACTATCACAGACGATGACATAGGGAGTGTCCTATCTTTAAACCATGAACAGTCTGGTTGTGTTCACTGAACAGTGCTGCAGTAAAGTGAACAAACTCATTCCTTCAGCAGTAAAAAGATTTTTTCATTATTTAATTGTTCCAATATGAAATACTTGGTTTCCATGCAAAATTCTCTCCCTCTTGAGCCTGGAAAAAGATGAAGTTTAATGTGTTACACCTTTCTAAAATACATGTCATCCTGCATGGTGACTCTTAAAAAGGGAAGTTTGAAAACTGACTAATTTATTTTTATTAATACAGCATGTGGTTATTTGCATATTACTCAGCTTAGAAGTAAAGACATTTAAAATATTTGCTAGAAGTTTCTATTTACTGAAATGTGATATAATAAACCAATAAGAACTGTTATATTCTTTTACAATTTTCTACATTTTGTTTAGACACAATAACACCACAGCTAGTGGTTTAAACTGCCCTTTTAAGTGGTGGAGCTGTTTTCCCCTTCATTATCTGATGATAGACTTTCGATTCTTAAAAGAAAACGATGACTCATTCAACATTGATACATTTTCATTTCCCCTTAAATTTTCATTTCCCCCTTTTTTTTTTTCCAAGTAAAACCTTATTAAGCAATCTAATTCAGTTGATTAAAAAAAATGCAGTCATACTCCCATGAAAATATTTGCAGCATTATCTGAAACAGAATTCAAAATTCTTGTTCTGTATCAGTGCATATGGACACTCCCAAGTCCAATGAGAAGTTGATGGAAGCAAAGCATGATGCACACAAAAAAAATGGGCTTTACAGAATTTCCTTCCCCTCCTGAAACAACATCTCAGCTCCAAGTTGTACAACTTCTATAGCTCTGGGCCTGTGTTCTAACTTCCCCTATACTTAGTTGTTTGTCAGGTGCAGCTATAAATGGTGTTTTTAATGATAATAAAAGGTAATGAATAATTGGTTGATAGTAAACAGCAGTGGGCTGGCATTCATCTCTTGAGAGCTGGGTTCAAATCTGACTTACATCACATGTGGAGATGCAGGTGGTCTAGTGGCAGTGCACAGAGAATTATAATTGCCCTATCTACAGAACGGTTGGCAATTCCTGCATGATTGGCTGCCTGCCAGGAAAGCCTTATATTTGGAAAAGTAGATGTGTAGCAAATTTATGTTGAGGTTCTTCGCCAGAGCCACAGCTCTCATGGTACATACTTACATTGTCTCTGTCTATATTCAGTGAGAACTATTTCATCCCTTTCCTTTAGTACTGAACCCCACATTAAAAAATAAGACACCAGGCTACAGGAGAGTAAATACTAAATTTGAAAAATGTAATTATCATCCTTATCAGCTCTTCTGTTTTGGATTTTATGTACCACTGATGAATTGAATCCAGTTTGTCTGGATTTGTGTGTCCTGATTTTGAATATCTCTGCAAAACATCCCTCATTATTATACTGCAAAAATCTATGCAGATATTACTCATTATAGAATCAACATAAAGGTTTGACCCCCTGCCTCAAAAGGAGGTAAATTTGCATGAATCATTATGAATATAAAGTAGGTTGAAGTCTGTCTTTGTTAGAGGTGCCTCATAAGAGAAAAATTAACCAACAAGAAGATGTGAGAGTTTTCTGAGATGACCCAGTGGTGTCTCTACCTCCCCGCTAATGTTAATTTACTGCCATCTGATGTTTGTCAGGTTTATTTTTTTAAGATATTTTTTATTGCAATACTTTAAGTTCATTATGACTGTAACTGCTGTTACAATTCCCTTCACCCTGCAGGTACTATAGATACTCCATGCAGTCACACAGCAGTCACACCCAGAATAGTTAATGTTTCTAATCTAAGGGAGACCTAGATATGCCATGGCTGTACAAAGAAAACAAGTAAATTTCCAACAGAAATATTCATTGCTTACACGACAAATCAGACTTTGATGTAGCTATTTGCACCATTCTTTCTTTATTTTGAGAATCTGTTGCAGAATGAAATGTCTGCACTCAACCAAATCCACACCGAAGTAACAATATAACTCAGTGAGAGTTTTGACAAAAAAGGACTATGTTAGTTTTTAAAAATTATTATGTTCCTTGTATATTAAAAAAAATGAATGTAATCAATTCTCTGATATGATTCTTCTTGTGCTATCTGTACCTGAAGTTAGAGAAAATTCATATACTTCATGAAGAAATCAGAGTACTTTGGGGGGCTTTGTCTTGATACATTTAAATGTTTAGGAGCCTATACTTTACAATTTAAAGGCATTGCTTAATGTGTCGGTGTTGCTGCATCTTGTGATTTAAATTCATTTCTGAATTAGTTTTCTTTGTTGTCTAAACCTCTGGAGTCATGGGATTATGTGACATTTTTCACCTTTCAATTAAAAAGTAAGTTAGCACAGTTGGACTTCATGAAGTTAAAAGTCTTTTCCAGTCTAAATGATTCTATCATCCTAGCCATTAGGCTGGAAGGAATTCATCTAAATGGTACAGTTACTAAAATCTCATGATTTGTGTATAAGGATTGTTGAAAAAGAAGGTTCTCATTCAGGGTTTTAAAGTGGTGGTTTTTAATGAGATTGTGAAGGGATTGTGGTGTTAATTGCTAAACCAGTATTGTAGGGGAAAAAAAATCACAAGATTTATAGATCTTCTGCCTGAACTTTTCCTCTGAGCCTTACACTTTTCCCTTATCTTACCTTTTAAATTAGAAATAGCATATGATCTTAGGAACTGAAGGTATCAATGTCAGTGGATAGTCAGAAACAATATGGTATGTTTTTTGTTTAGTTTAGCTTTGACTAATATATATAACTAAATATACAAACTAATATATAATTTGGGGCCAGTTTCCTCAGCTTCCACTGAGACCTACAGGTATAAACCTACTGGAAAACAAATCCATGTTTGACAGTCCACTGCATATTCTGACTTCATATAAGCCGGGTGCCTGTCTGGTGGGACTACACACACCAGTAAGGCAAACAGGAGTTGACACTTCATAAAGAGACTCTTTGGGAGGGCTGGCAGCATATATCAACCACTGCTGTAGCAAAGGAATAATATTTGGTCATTTGAGTTTTGCAGACCCTGCATTTTCTTCTTAGTATACTGAACAGTCACTAGCAGGTTATATATATTCAGTCTGTTGTTATGACAAGACTGGTAGTGAAATAGGTCAGCCAAGACTGATGATCATTTTTAAAAGCAATTAATTTTGCTAAATCATCCGTTATGGTGCACTGGATGCAAACCCATAGTACAACAATCTCTGGTAAATGTATATATTGACTTTGTCAACAACTGATGCCCAGAAAAAGTACTCAAAAATTTGTCTCTAAGCATATCTTTGCCATAATTGTCACCCCTTCTGAGGATGATTGTGAGACAAGTGCCTAAAAATACAGTTCTAGATATCTTACAAAACAATACAGAATAGTCTTTGAAGAGCTGTACCATAATTCATCCTGAGCACTGCAGAGTTATTTATAAACTTCTCCAGATATGTTCAGCTCTAGTGAAAAGAGAAATGAGCAGACCCTCCAAGCTGAATTTGAGTCTTGTGTTTGATTGGAGGGAATGCATTCAAGGAGCAACAGAAATGTACAGGACTAACACATTCATTCAGCTTTTCAAAAGATGTCTCTGTCTTTGCAGAGCTGCATCAGCCTGTAAACATTTTACTTTGTGTTTGTCATGCATTCCCCCTAGGATGTTAAAAACTGTTTTTCCCATTAGCTATTCAAGAGTTAAGGAACAAGTTCAAGGGAAAATAAATCAGGGATAAAAATAAACTGTTTTCTCTGATGTATGAAAGCACTTATGTGCAGGAATGAATGGAGAGCTATAAATACAGGTTACGCTGTATAAGGACAAATCTTTCTATCCATTTTTTATAACATGTCAAATAATGTGGCCCAGAGTATGTTACACTGAGCTGTAACATGGTAGACTAGGTACCACCGAGATTCTGCTCCCTATATGTCACCTGGCCATCACTGTCAGCTTGATTCACTGCATTGCTGCCTATAGATAGCCCAGCAAGCATTGCTCTGTGCTGAGAAACAGCCTGTTTGGCAATTGTTCCAAAAAGTATTTGGCAATTCCCTGATTGCTGCAGCAAGACCATTTGGCCTGCTGAGCTAATGCCATAGTTAACTCGGGTACCTTTACTCCTTATGACAGTGTAGTGTAGAAATGCCTTCTATATTCCTATGGCCATCTGGTCACCTACAGCTCTGTTCTGGCTTCTGACAGTCTACAAAGCATTGAAATGCTGAAGGGATCTCCTCCTAGCTCCATCAGTCATCCGATGAAGTACTGACATTGTGTTACAGCCCATGTCATTGGTAAGGCATGGTCTTGACACACTGCAGATTGGGACCTGCATTAGGGATTAACACATCCTTGCAGTTCTCTAACAGGACAATTGCTGCACAAAATCCAGTTTTTATAAAAGTTCTTATACTTTAGTTTTCCATTAATAGTCACATCACCAACCTCTTAGCTATCATATAAGTACATACCCTGGCTTTACATTATCTACCGGAAATGGGTGTTTTAGATGAGGTTGTAGTTTCAGATATGTTGTATGCTGGTTGCAATACATGTTCCTGGTGCATGCAAGCTGTTGATTTCAAGAAAGTGGAGCCCTGGTTTCAAAGGTGAGCCAGGAGGAGCATTGCTTGTTACCATCCATCTGTTACCAGTCATGTTGCACACATGTATAGAATGGGAACTTCTAGGTACTGTGTTTTTGGCACACTCTAACCTCAGGTTGAAACTGAATTAAAATAGCTGAGGTTGTACTTGTGGTGAGCATATGTATTACCACATCTGCTGCAGAAACTGTTAGACAGAAAGGATTGTGCAGGGGTTTGTAGATCAGATACAGCTCAGAAAAGCTTAATCATTTGCACCAATTTCTCAGTTCCTGTGGTTAAGTTGTGAGGGTGATAGATCAGATTTGGGATGGCCCTTCAGAAACAGCTCAGCACTTTAGGCTGAGGTTACTAAATGAAAGACAGCACATGAACAGGCTAGTATAGCTCCTGGGGCTGTTCCTGCTCCTGGGATGTTACATGTGTTTTCCTGGGGCATGGGAACAGCACTTGCACTCTCTTCCTTTCCCAGATTTCTTTAAGGAGATCACACAGGGTGAAGTCACTTTGCTGTTTGCATACAGGATCCAATTCAGCTGAGCTAGGCTATTGGACCTGGCCAGGTCAAATGTGAGCAGGTAGCATCCAGGGCCATAGCCACCATACTCTGTTGTCCAGAGGGGTCTCTTTGAGGAGGGCACACTTGGGCCTCTCCAGCTCCCCTGGGCAAGGACTCAGCACTGTGTTGCAGATATGCTTGAACATATCATCACACCCCCAGCTGACATGGCTGATCTTGACCTAGTGCTAGCAAATCTGGCTGGTTTTGAGCTGTTTCCTCATGCCTCTAGTTCACCTGCAAGCCTGGGTCCCTGTTATCTGTGTTCTTCTGCCATCTGAAGTTTCTGAGCCCCTGCTGTGCTCCCTTGTGCCCTACTGCCTTGCATCAAGGAGAGTCAGTGGTTTGCTGTTCCTGACTCATCAGTGGGACTGAAACATGAGTTACAGCTGAAGTGTGAAAACACTACATCAGCCATAGAAACTAACTGCACTTGACATTTGGGCAAAGATACATGTCTTGCAAATTGTGCCAATGTCCTTACCACCCCTGTCCACTCAGCTGCTTAAACACAGCACTAGCTTTCAGGGTGGCAGGGTAACAAATAGAGGAGACTGAAAGTGAAACACAATTCTTCCAAGACTTAATTTATGGTTACCTTAAATCACTAGCACTAACTACACCAAAATGCATAGCTGTGTCAAATCGAGGCATTATATTTACCCTCCTTTGTTCTGGGGACAACAGACTGATACAACTAGGTAGAGGCATAATTTTCTTCTGATCTGCTGCTGCTATCTTTCTGTGTGTAAAGCGCAGCTGGAATTGGAACATGACTTTGGAAAAACACCATCTTCTTATACAGCAAGATAAGCTTGCTGTAAGCATTTACAGTTTATAGTCTGTAGAGCTACTCAGCTGACCTGAGTAGGTGTCTGCTTCAGGATGAGCTGAACAGTTCTTCAAGCCTCACTGGATGTATTGACTAAATTTTTCATGGCTGTAGTGCGAGCTTAGACTATTAACTCCTGAAGGAGTCACCTTTCATTATTGGTAGTATCTGAGTCTAGGTTTCTTCATAGGTATCTGAATTCTTTCTTATATATATTATACACCCATTAAGTCTCTCATCAGTTATGCATCTGACATAAATAACAAAGTGCAGACCCATCTTCACATGCCTGCAGCAGCATGAATTTTCTTACCAGATTGCACTTCAAATAACCACTCTGGACAGCGGAGAGTAATTTCTTTTTACAAGATGTTGGGCAGCACTTGTGTAGTTTAATAATCTTGTTTAATTCTCATTCTCCTTCTTGCTGTGTTTTATGTCTGAAGTTAATTCTTTGTAGTGGATTCTTGATGTATGTGCTCAAGTGCTCAAGCTGAGAAGTGATGAGATGGAAAACAGGAAGCAGAGGTGGAAGAACAACATGCTTAGGGAAATGTGCTTGTATATTCTACAATAAATGTTCCCTTGCAGACCACTGATCAAGCAGTACACTGATTTATTTTTGTTCTTAAATAATTGTTCCATTCCTACTGTAGGCTTGTGGTGCCCTGAGGTAACAGGGAAGGAACTGGGACAAGCCATTGCAAGGCAGCAGGGCAGCTGTGGAGGGTTGCAAGCCTTTTTGTCAGAGAATGATAGAACTGCTTGGAGAACAGGCCAGCCTCTGAGGTTTATAGATTTAGAAAGGACGGAGTATTTAAAGGTTATCTTGAGGCATAACTGGGGAGGCTATTTGCTTACTCATCATGAGATTTTCCTAGGGTTACAGCTTACCTGCTTTAATAGGAATCCCAACTTTATGATAGGAAAAACCAAACACATTGTGTAAAACAGCAGTGCAATGCTGCATGGGTTACTAAGAACTAGAGCCTAAATTCACATCTAAACCCTAGGTTCACACAAGGGCTTGTATGTATACACTTGGGAGCCTGCTTAGGAACTGGAAAACAGATTGTTGATGTTGTATTTCATTAACTCAGCTGGAAAAGTAATCTTGTTCAGGTTACATAAAAAACAATTGTTTTTAATGCCTCTGAATATGTGGACTTATCTTGGAATATGACACATGGCAAATCACAGTCTTCAATATCTGAGAAATGGTTCCAGCACTGCTTCAACTTTGTGTTTCAGAATATAAGAATAATATCTCCTAAAATACACATCAGACATGCAAAGAAGCATCAGTGAAAGCTTGTTAGGGAGGGAATGGAATGAGAAATTGGATGTCAGATCTTACATTTGATGTTTTAAATCTTGATTCAGATCTTTGTAGAAGTAAACCTTAGCTAAGATTAAAGAAAAAATAATGAGAACCACAAAAAAAAAAAAAAAAAAGGTTGCAATCTCTTTCTCGAGACCTGATAGAACCAAGAAAGAGCAAATGCAGTTGCTTTCTCCTTGTGTGTTTGTGAAGTTATATACTGAGTAAGTGTAGGTAACTTTCCAACTATAGAAAACTAAAGCCTAGCTTTAATTAGCAACCTTTACTATTAGAGAGGATATATAAGTAGTTTGAAGGACTTAACTTGAGTCCTGGATTTTGGGTTGAACTTTCAGAACTGGAAGTTTTCACAACAGGAAGATGTGAGGTTTTCTGTTTCTTTGTAAACTGAACATATCTGAGATGTGTGAAGTAGGGAAATAATGCAATAATGCAATCTTGATTACGTTTTAATTTAAAACTGTTCTTACAATACAGATGGATATATATATGTATGTTTATACGTACAGCAGAAAAGCTGTCAAATTTCTCTCTTTCAGTGTGCAGGGAAATTTGATAAAGTTATTTAATGAAACCTGTCTTTTTAGTTCAAGTAGGTACTTCAACTGTAGGGTTTAATTCTGTTTCACCCTGTCTGCAGAACAGCTGAGAACTCCAGCATCTTGAGAACAGTTCTGCTACTACGCATACTAATGTCTCCAGGCCCTAAGATGTTGTAGGTTGCATATACATGAAAGTTTCCAAGCTTTATAGAGGCAGTAACTGACAATTCAAAGACTGCTTTTGAGGCCATTAATTGACAATGGTAATAGATGACAATTTTCATGCATGCACTCAAAAAACCTTAGAAGTAAGCACATGATGCTGGATATCCTATCTGAGCATCTTTTGGCTTTGATATTCATTAGTGCACCTGAAAAGTACATTCAGTCTATGGGATTCACTCAAATAGCTCTTAAGGCATTTGCAAACATAGTTGAGCTCTGCAGCCATTCCTCTTAGTGTGCTGAATTGTGGCTTAATGTTAGCTAGAGCTTTTTCTATGATTTACTGAAGTTCTGCTAGAAGGCAAAACGGGCTGCAGCCTCTGAAGTCCACTGAAGATAATGCAAAGATTTGTGTTGACTTCAGATGGACATCAGAATGCACTTCTCAAGTTAATGTTTAGAGACTATGAATATGTAGTGGCTGGAAAAGTTGGGTTCCCAGATTTGAATCCTGGCACCAAATACATTCTACATGAAATACCTACCTACTGGAAAAAAATGAAGAATGCATGTGTGTTCTTTATCAAGCAAAAATATAATAGCTAACGTATGATGAAGGCAGCAGGGATAGCAGAAACTAGAATGGAGAGGAAGAGGATCTGGTGAATTGTTATAATCACACACTGAAAGAGTGGAAAAGTAAAAAAAAAAATAATGTCACTAAAGCAATAATACCCAAATGGGATAGCACTGATGTATTCATATGGTGCTATTAAAGTATCAGGCAAAGAATTAAAAATAAATACAGAAAAAACAAGAAAATGAAAGAAAAAGGTTGGAAACATGATCCAAAATGTTCATGTGTGTAAATAAAAAAAGCAAAATTTAGACAAGTATTGTAGAAACATTTAAAATCCTGTAGAAACTTAAACTCCTGTTTTTTTATATTAATGAACAAGCTAGGAATGGTAGTAAGCAAAAATATAACAAGGATTGCAGAGTATTGCATACTTGGTTATCAAATACCAGAGCACTTTACAGAGAAAAGTTGTTTATCCACCTAATTCAATCGTCTCCAGATAGCGCCTTTTAAATAATTCTTGACAATTCAGTGAAGACCTGTTTCAGATGTGCAGCCTGATCAGAAAAGAAAATGAGATGGGAAAAACATGCTATACCATTATATATATATATATATCTCAGTAACAGAAATTTATAAGACTAGTGTGCTTAATTATGGGGATCCAGCAAGAGTGATGTCTGTGAACAAGGACATCTCACCAAAAAAAAAAAAAAAAAAAGAAAAAGTGACAGAAGACACTGGAACTGTTTTATGTAGAAGGAGGAATCATAGAATCATAGGATTGGCTGGGTTGGAAGGGACCTCAGAGATCATCAAGTCCAACCCTTGATCCACTACCGCTGCAGTTACCAGACCATGGCACTGAGTGCCACATCCAGTCTCTTTTTAAATATCTCCAGGGACGGAGAATCCGCCACTTCCCGGGGCAGCCCATTCCAATGCTTGAGGAAAAGAAGAGAAAATCTGATGATAAAATATATATGGAATGATGAATTCTGTATCGAAGGCAGACCAAAAACTGCTTATCATGGGTCTGGTCCACCCCATTTTGGATACTTACAGTATAGATGTCTGAGTGAAGTAGTCAGCTTGGGCTCCCTTTATGGCTGATCAGAATGGTTCATCTGAGCTCTGACTTCAGTGAAACCAGGGAGTGGTGGTCTGCTGAGCTTTGGTCAGAGGAGTCCCACACTTGTTACTATACACAAGAAATCAGTCACTGTGTCAGAGGTATGAAGTTAAAATTTTTGTACTGAACCTCTTATGGTGGGAGTAATTTTACACACCTGGTGGATTGTGCTCTCTGGCATCCAACATTCATTGTTGGTTTGCATGCAAGGATGGGCACAAGAGATATTTTCAATACAACCATGTTTCATTCCAGAAAAAAACACTTTTGGAGAAGACATAAGAGGATTAATTTAAAAAGATGAATTTCAGCTAAAAGAGGCTAATCTCTCTAGCCTCTTTTAAAAGACAGAAAAGCTTCTCTGAGAGCAGGTGAATGAGGCTTTGTCTCTGCACTGGCCTCCAGAGACACCTCTCTATTCCCACTGGCTGTAGAGGATGGTTAGGAAGATCAGTCTTCATGGTTTCAAATAGTTTAACTAGGAGGATGTGCATGAATGGTTTGGGGGAGAAGATAATTCCTGTTTGCCTCTTGTCTTTCTCTATGATATCTGAAAGTGGTTCTGGTGGTCAGCTGAGTTGTTTCTTGAAGGAAAAATACTTTGTAGTGTAAATGCTGTGCTGTTTATGTGTTTTTTTTTAGCATTTGGAGGAAAACACATTTTCTAAAAATACATGTTTGAAGTTTTATACGTTTACTTTGCCAAGTGTCAAAACTGTGTAGTTGCAGAAAGGAGCCAGGTAGTAGGAAATGACCAGCTCTTCACACAAAGAACAAGCAAAGGTTTGTCACTGTCCAGTGACACAGCATTCATGTGGTACTGGAAACTACAAACTGCTTAATGGAGTTACAGCAATCTCATCGTATTGCCAGCATGATTTTAAAATCATTAGTGTTTGCTCAGTGATTTGGTCTCAGGTAGTGTACTGTGCATCCCTGAGTATTTTGTGATACTTTTCTGCTCTCCTGTGAGGGCTGGCTTAACATCTAAAATAGCATTCTCTTTACCAAACAATGTAAAGTTTGTGTCATTTTCATTATTTTTTAAAATTTTGATTGCTTTAATAGTATGACACATTTTCAAATATGGGTTCAGCTTAAGGATAAATAAGAGAGATGACACAAGGAGCATCTGCTCATATCACTGCTGAGAAGGAATCAGTCGCCATTCAAGTCTTGCACTGAGCACAGAAGTCTCACTTCCCATACGTAACATTGCTTTTGAATCCCCTCTTCATTTTCAGTTATCAAATTTTGAAATTTTCCAGATTTGAGTTTTTGTTCTGGAAAAGTTCCACTGCAGGAATGGTGAGGCATTTTGGGTTTTAGTGTGAGGACTGTGCCCTTGTAACATTATTTTTGTTGATATGGACTTAATTTTCCACCTGGAATCATGATCCTCTGCCTTTATCACATTATAATCCTGCCCAGAGCAACTATTTGTGATACTGCAGGCAGATTATGACTTCAAGTGAAGAATAAGCTTCAGCAAGCAGACGCAGATGAGCTCTTAAAGAGATAAAGATCCCATTTTCTTGCTAGTAATAAACAGCAAAAGAGAAAAATATATAAAATACAAAAGAGAAGCACTGTCTATAATCAGACTTCTCTGGAAGTCACAAGCGCCAGTTTTGTATCAGAACATAATAATCACTAAACCTTGAAGTATTTTGAGGTGAAGACAGTGAGAGAGACCCACATACTTAAATCCCTATCTGGCCTGTGACTCTAAGCACTTTCAGAGCTGCTTAGCTTCTACCAAATTCTTCTGTTACATAAACATACTTTCCTGAAGAGTTTTATCCAGCTAATGGGGATGGGAGTGTGGTGAGGGCACAGCTGCAGCACAGGACATGTAACCAGGCTTCAGCCAGTAGCCATCATCTGTCTTGCTGCATTTAACATTTAGAAAATCTCTTCTGGTATCAGAACTGGGAATAGATTTATCAGAGATAAACACTCAGAATAGAGTGTTTACATTTGGTATGGAATAATCCCTGATCTAAACTAACATTTTTTTTGTAAAAGAAAATTCCCACAAGAAGTAAGCTCTGCAATAGCAGGCTCCCGGTGTTGCATTTTTGGCTGTCATCCTGAACAGCCCTAGTATCTCACTGAATGATATACATTGTAAATCTCTGATAGCTGTTTCACAGTGTAGAAAGAAAATGAAGAAGTTTTCCTACTGCAATAGTGTGGCAGAATACCTCACAGATTTGTATTTTTGAATGCTAAGACATCTTCCTAAATTCTCACAGTGGCTGCAGTGGCACCCACTGCCTTGCTTTTACTGGTTGCTACAGATATGGTCCTGCTTCCAGTAAGATACAGACAGTCAAGGTCTGTCTCTACCTGTAGTCTGAATGACTTTATTGTTTCAGTAGATTAGGAGGGATCATAAAAAAGGAACTGGGACATTTTTTTTCCCATATCTTTCCATCATATGTGTTTCATAGCCCTGATGTACCACATATATGAACCTCCCAGATGGACATAGTAAAGCCAGGCTCTGTTCCTGTCCCTTCCATTCAGTGTCCAGGAGTAGAAGGTTGCTACTTGGAAGTTACTTCACCTGATGCTTCACCTTGGCACTTCAACATTTTCACGTCATCTGTTGCATGCAATGAACACCTGTAGCAATTATGAGCATGTGTATGTAAATATAAGTTTGTGTGTTTTGGCTACTTAGTGATATATTTACTTGATAGAGAACACCTTTAAATAATGAAAATAGCTGCCTGTATCTCTGAGTGCCCAGAACAGACTGCAGCTTTCTTCCCTTGCAGTTTCATGAACATCAGAGGGTAAATCCAGTGTGCACAGACCCATACATCTGACTTAGGATTGCTTCAATTTACCAACATAACAACATTTTAGCATAACTTTCCTATGCTAATTAACTAATTAAAACAAAACAACAATGAGAAGCAAAGACAAACCAAAAGCAAAAGCTAAGGGAAGAGGGATAAAGGAACAGTAGGTTTATATTGAAATGTATTACTCCCACTAGTTTTCATGTAGAAGGAGCTCGGGATATTTAGATTCACAACATAGGTTTCTGCAGTTTTAGCTAAAATCTCACCTTGCAGGAGTCTGATTCTTTATACAGACCAGCCATTTTTGAGTGCTGGGTTTGTTGCATACAGACTTCAGCAGAGGATATTTTACTAGATGAAAAAGGAGGTCCAAAATCAGGAACTGTTGAATCTATTCGTGCTTTTGAAAGGGAATGTAGTCCTCAGAACCTGCAGACTGCCACAAAGGACATAGATTTGGTTCACTTATTCTGAAAGCTGATGTGACTAAGTGAATGAAACTCTTATTTACAACCTAGCCAAGTTTACTGTCAACTAACATTATACTTGCTACAAATGATGCTTGGCAGGCTCCTGCATGCTCATGAGGGGACTCAGTGAAATGAGAATACTGATTGTTAATGCTCCGCAGGCAGCAATACGGGGCTTGCATTATATGTGCTGCCATTAAAGGAATGAAATTCTGTAAGGCTATGAGGCATTCCAAACTCAGAGGATTTTACAGCAAGCTAATAAAAACCATTTATGAGGGCAGATTTTCCTGAGCTTATTAATTTGGCCAAATATACATGTATTTCTCAGATGACAGCAAAAGACAGCACTCTGTCATAATTATTTTATTCCAAATGGTGAGGTCTGCCCCCATATCTAACAGTATCAGAATTCTTAACAAGAACCATTAGTCATAATTAAGTGTTGCCAGCTACCAGTTTTTCTTCACTTTCATTCTCAGGAAAAAATGTACCTTTCCAATTTAAAGTCCCTAAAACTATTTCTCATGAGACTATTAACCTGGAAAATTTTAATTATACATTTTGAATCAGAACTATTTAGTTATAGATAAATAAAAGTGTGAGCTGGTAAAGAAAAGCAATGGGAGTTACTGCTACTAGCTGTGTCAATGGTACATATTATTGAAAAATATAAAACAAATGTGATTTTAACAGCACTTGGCAACATCTCTTTATTGTAGCATGCAGTATACGTGGGCATTATATTAATTTAAGATGAGCATGCTTGTACCTCAAATCCCTGTTAAGATCCTGTATGATTTTTCTGTTGTTACATGGCTCCATTCTGAGGGATCCACCACAATGTTTGCTTTTTCTGTTACAGGGCTTTAGATCAAGTCCTCGTCATGTTAGAAGACGTGTAGCAGCTCGCCTTGAGGAAACACAACCTCTAGTGGAAGCTCATCATCTAAGTGAGCAGGAAACTTCTGTAAGAAAAAGAAAAATCAAGAAAAGCAGCCGAGTTCAACCAGAATTTTATCATTCTGTTCAAGTTACCCCAACTCGAAAACCTGTAAGTATTCTACCTTTAGGAATAAATAGCACTCAAAGTATATTGCAGAGGCATGGAATATGATTCTAATATTTGGACCACCCATATTCTATTCCTCAATTTAAAAACCTTTTCAGTTTTCATATTCAGCTAATCTCAAAAGAAAAAAAATCTAGTTCTGAAGAGGGGCTTTTGATTTCTCATTTAATATTCATATATAGTTATTTAATAGCTTATAGTGGTACTACTTAACAGTTTTTATAGCATGTGTATGTTATTGAAATTCCTCATTCAGATTTATCAGAGATTCTATGTACTGAACAAAATTTATATTAAATCTCATTACTATACGCAGTTTTGAGTTCTCTTCTGCTTTATACAGTATTTACAATCTTTCTGCTCACCACAACTTGATCCAGCTTTTATCATTCTTTGCTCCTCAGCTTGATCTACACATAGTTCTTTTAATATTGATAACCTATTTTTAATGAAGAAATATGAAAATTCATTGAAACACACAGAGAGGTCCTCAAGTAAATGTTTGTGAAGATATTTCCTGCAGAAATAATGTATTTCTCTTTTTAATGAGAGCTTATTGCTATGAAGCCTTTGCTGACTAACCTGTTTGTGTCAATGGCAAAGGGTTCAAACTACTTCTGTTGAGCTACTATTAAGAAGGGAGTCATTGAGCATACTCTTAAAATTATTATCTTGAGGTTGCTCCAACCTAACTGAACCTTCCTAGGTTTCTGTTAATGAAGAACCAGGAATTATCAGTGAGCTCTGCAGTTGGTTTGAGAAAGACTATTCCATAGTGGAAGTTCATTGCCCAAGAAAGCAAGAAGCTTGGGCAAAGAAAAGAAAGTCAGGGCTGCCAGCAACTGCTAGATTTTTTTCCTTTTAGCTGATACCAATTAATATCCCTGCTTTTGTTTCACTACTCCCCAGTTTCCTCTGTTCTCTCATACCTCTACTTATTTTATTCTGCTGTTGTTCCTGTGGTTTAATATGATCTGATGGATGTATCTTCTGCTCTTCTTAAAGAATCTGCTCTTCCTTTCTTCTCAGCCATTTCTCTTTCACTCCCATCCTGTCTTGCTCTCTTGACTACTTTGTCTGTTACTCTTACTTGGGTGTCCAGCCTCCCATCAGGATCTCCTCTGTCCATTACTTGCTTCTGATCCTTTCCCTGCTTTGTTGTCCTTCTTTCATTTCATCCATCATCTTCTCTGTTATTTTCCATTCCAGTCCTGTGTTTTCAATTCCCTTTTTTGTTTGATCTTAATTCTTTCCATGGTAGGTCTATGCCAAGTATAAGCCTGCCTGTAATTGCTATTACCAACTACCGGTGATTACTAACATGGGAAAAAGAGTATCAGTGGTGCTGAATTAAAGAGCTACAATATGAAAATAGTGTAAGTAGCAAAACAGGTTTTGAAGAACGGATTAGTGAAGCTAAGGAAGCCCTGCTTTCACCCAAAGTCAGTAATACATCAGGGACTCCAGGGCCAGCAATGAGAAGCAAAGTATAAGAAGAGAAAATGCACAGTATCACTATGTAACTTCACTTTCCTATAATTTCCTGGGTCTATGCTGTGTTTGACAAGACCTACCTACTAGACTACAAGACTACCACTGAAACAATAATGTATCCCAGATTTAGAGAAAACTTCTCTCAGTGCTGTCAACAGTATGTCACTCTCCAGAAATTGCTTTTGTACTTTATCTTCTGTGTTTAACATAGTTCTTTTGATAGCCTTTTGTTCTACAGCTTCAACGAACCCATATTTCTACAAAAAAAGAATAAATCATTATCTTTATAGGACTGCGATCCGGAAAACATAACTCACCAATTCCATTTCTCATACACATTGTGAATTACTCTGAATGTATTATTAATGCCATGGTGATGGGGTGAGTAAGGTTCCTGCCATCACAAATCACTGCATCGTTGTGAAGTTCCACAGCCACAATGTTGTCTGTCCTGCAGTTTGTCACAGCTTCGTTCCACTTAGTCTCAATGTCTTGAAGAGTTTTGACATTTATCTTTTTACAGTTTTACATGATTCAGTACCAGAAATGCTCTTGTTAGTCTTCATAATTTCTTTCCATTATTTTTTCCTGTTATTCCTAGCTCTGTCCACTTGAACCACTTGAAATAATCTGCTGTCTTGATGTTTTATACTGTGGAAATATTTGTAGGCAGCTATGGCTACATGGTTAGTCATCACTTGAGAAAAAACTATTTCTGACGTCTGCTAACTAGAATATGTAATTTTGCCTCATGAAACACTTCTCCTTGTGATCAATTTTTATTCTTTTTTCCTACTGGTGCTTTTTTACCCATTTTCTGACAAGAGAGGATGGTATTTTCAAAGTATCTATAAAACAGCCATATGGAAAGGTTTTTCTTTGCTCCAGGAAATTTTTGAGTAGTCAGTCCTAAATTATGTTAGCCTGTTTTGTTGTTATATTAAGACAGATTCTTGAAGAAGTTTCAGATATTCCATTAAAGGTTTTGTTGGCTGTTTAGATGCTAGGCTTTCTTATTTTTGCTAATTTAGATTATTTTGTATTTGGTTGTTTTTGTTGTGTCTAAATCCTATCTTGCAGTTTCCTAGCCACAGCTATAATTATCTGAATTTGCTTGGATTATTTCTTACTTCCTGCATAGCAGAATGAGATCTTCCCAGTATTGTCCCTGATCTTGTCAAAACTAAATTATGTGTAGTTGTGTGTATGAGACTGGAGACAACATTTGAGACAAATCTTGCTGGAGACAGTAATTGCTCCCCTTGAAAATCTACACGGGCAGCTGTTTGCCAAAATAGTTTTCTCTGAAATTTTCATTATTTTTTTACACCTTCCAGATCATTCATGAAGACATTAAAGGCATTTCATCCTAATATTGATCTTTACCAGGCAGTGTTCATAGTTATTTTCATTCTATATTATTCATCTTACTGCAGTACAGCATCAACATAATGGTGTGTAGCTTACCCCTTTTATGGCACATTGTTATATCTTGTGCCCTGTAGGTCACCCTTTCATTGGTGGCTGTATTATTGGTGCTGACATTCTCTGCAGGTGACAGATTTTACATCAGCTTCACCCAGAGGACAGTACAGATATCTGTTACTGAAGTGTGCTTTGGATTTTTGAACACAAGAACTCTTAAGAAGAAATAGAACGGTGCTCTAAATTAGCATTCAAGTCAAAGGAGTGTCACATATCACAATTTCAAGACCTGGGTAGGTTATTTGCTGGGTAGTTAGATTTTCTGAATGTGTGGAAGAATGTGCAAAGTCTCCTGTTGGGAGCTTGCTGCTGCCTAGTATTACTTCTGGAGCTTTTATTACAAGCATTTTGCAACTATTACCTATATTTTAAATACTGGTCTGCTCAGAAGCTGAAGTATAAAACTCTGCAAATCATTAATTTTTTTTTTTTGCCTGTCTTGGCCTAGAGCCAAAAGTTGGCCTTGAGTTTGTGTAAATAAGCCAGGGTCCTGAGCTGTGGGGTCAGTTAGACATACAGTTCTGCCAAATCCTAGTTTCACCTTTGTGTCTAAATACATAGCTGAAAAGAGAAGCTGCCAAAGCAGCATCTTTTGACATCTCCATTGTTAAACAGTTTGAAGGGCTTCTAAATTGCCTGATTCATGCAACCACTAAGGATTATTTAAGATCATGAGATACAGTACCAAAATTTGTACTTGCATTTGTCATAACAGAATTACTGTAAGATGTGTGGCAGATGAGACTAGACAGACTGGGGCATAAATAAACCTGAGCCTTCAGATGCTGTCACCTTTCAGATGTGACATCCCTGTTTCTATTCAAAAGCCTTGTATTTCACACATCCAAACTTGCTGGTCTATTTCGCCTCAGCACTGTAGTGGCAGCATATATTGAGGTGATTATCTACTGAACAGTGTTAAAAATATATCTTTGAAGTAACTTACAAAGAATAAACTGATGACAAATAATGATCTCAGAAGCACTGCTGCTTGTAGGTATCCCTCAGTGTCCCCTAATGAACCTATTTCTAATTATTTAAAGACTGCCCTTTGCTGAGCAATTCAGCTCCTTAGTGGTGGATGCAGCATTGCTACAAGTTACTGAAAGGGAACTGAGAGGAAGGTCAGATGTCTTGGAAGACTCCTGTAAAAAAATCAACTGATGTGAACAGCTTTGTTTGGCTCCACTGAGACAACTCCCATAACTGCAGTGAAGCTTGTCCTGCAAAATCTCTGATACAAGCTTGAAAACAAAGTTAATCGGTTTCTACTCTATGTAAAACCATTAGCTGTCCCATCCATGGTCTTATTCAGCTCTTCTAGTTTTTGCTTTTAAGTGCTTAAGCATTAAAGGTTAAGAGAAAAATAGTATTACAATTCTGTAAGAAACACATGTAGGAGGATTTGAAACATACCATGTCATTTGTAGAGTTCTGAGTATTAGTTGACACTTAGCTTACTTGAGATGAATTTTATCATATGAATCAAACTGTTCTACAGGGCTTTTTAGGAGCTTTTTTTCCATTTTGTTAATTTTCAATTATTCTTACTCTGGTGAACTGACCAGTTTTCCAATACCATGATGTACTTTACATGATATTTGATTGACTGAATACAGATTACAAAAATGACACATCACCCTGCACAAGACTTGGTTAGTTCCAAGTATTAGCCATTTAATCTATAGATTGCATTCATAGCTTCTCTCCTTTGGAGACATCTGGTTGTGTTGGATTGTGTCCCCTGACAATCACATTTAGCAGCAAATATGGCAAAACACTATAAAATCATCTTTTGCTTCAGCATTCTTAATAACATCATATTAATGTTTTCAAAACATAAAACAAAGCTGTGAGCTACTAGACTCTGTGCATGCCTGTGCATTCTCTCTCAAGGTATTTTGAGCATATCCATAATGAAGAAATGCAGGGAAAATGTGAATGAATATAGAAAGGGAAACAAGGCCTACTTTTTTTTTTTTTTTTTCTTTAAGACCTAAAGAATATTGATGGAGATTTTAAGAAGCACCTAAGAGTTTATTAGGTGATTGATTTGTAAAGTTTTTAACAAGATTTAAGGATCTAACCGTTAAAAGAAAATTAAGTATACCTCAAGGAACCTATTTTAGGTGTGTAGGCTCTTTGCTGATATGACTGTAAATGCTAACTCCAGTCATTTTGGAAATAGAGAAAGCCTTCAGTGGCCATTGGGTTGATCCCAAAGGAACCTCTTCTCTTTGTAAGCATACATAAGCCTGCCAGGAGACTGTTGATATCTCATTCTTGGAATCTTGTGTTTTGTTGCTTTTCTCACAGCAAGTAACTCCTCTCTGATAAATTCTTCATAAACAGTTTTGCACAAAGACTTCATTTTCCCTCTGTTCTGCTAAGTTCTGTGACCTCCTCCCTTGCTGCCTGCTCCCGATTTCCTCTTGGCTGCTTTTCCCTCTCCACCCTGCAGCTCATCTGTAGCACTGAGGCAATTGCTCCTTTCTGCTACTCCTTGTGCCCAGCTCCCAGGCAGTTCAAGGTTTTGAAGGGATTTCTTAAAGGCCCATTGCCATGGGTTTCACCAGGCCATTGTGGCAATGTCTTTACAACCTTAAAAATATTTTCGGTTAAAACACAATGGTAACATGTTAAGAATTAGATCTGATTTTAAATTATTCTTGAATTGTCTTTCTAATGAATTTTTTCCCAATGGATGAATTATTACAGCTATTAAGCATAGTGCAAAAGAAACAGTTCATTACAAGAGTGCCAGTAATTAGTCATGACATATAAAAATACATAGAAGTAAGCATAGCAGTAAAAGTACAAACCCACATTTAGAGCACCCTACTAGCTCTTATTTGGAAAGTTTAGGTAATTTGAATTAATTGACCCCCGTAGTGGGAGATCCTACTTGTTTTGAATGTATTTACTTAAATTTACACTTCTGTGATTGACTATAGCATCAAGTCTAATGTTATTTTTCTACACAAAGTTTCAAATCATCCTATACATGTGGGCAAAGCACTTTAATATAACAGGTTTTGTCTTGATAGGTAAGCTAATTCCATACAGTTTTTATTTTGTCTTGTATCAGTTTTCATTCCCAGGGCAAATGCTTATTTACTGAAAATGGGATGAAAGCTTAAGCCAGCCTGGCTCTGTTTGATCCAAAGTGTTGAAAGAGGGTCCAAGTGCACCATCAGCATGAGGCTAAGAGAGCAGCCTTTCTTGTAGGATGTGACTTTGACTTCTTTTACAACTTCAGAAAAAAGAAAGCCACGCAGCAAGTCTTGGGTGGGAGGTATCACCTAGCATAGCCAATTACATCCTTTTGATGTAAAAAATAGTGCTTACTATCAAACAAACACCTCTGACATCACTTGCCAACAGGGTGGTTTCCTGTTCCTAAACTGCAGATTACATTGTATTCAAATTGCAGTAGCTTTATGATAAAACTGAGTTTGCATCATATTGCTCTCTGAATTGGTCCTTGGAGCTGGAGCTAACTTACTTCTAAATCAGAACAGAATGAAATAAAATATTCTTCAACTGTTCTAGCAGAGAAACAGAGCTGTAATACTCTGGCTTGCAAAATATCTAGTAGTTTTTTGCCATTGTTATTTTGCCCTGATTTGTATTCACAGGGATTTTGTATGGAGCACAACCTCACTCAGAAATTAAATTTTTAAATATTCAGACTTTCTCTATTCTAAATCCCCGTGTCCTTCCTTGAGAGGCAGTAATGTAAACCTAAGCTGCTAAAATATGCTAACAATCTAAATTGTAAAAAAAAACCATTTTATATAAGCAATCATAAATAGTAAATTCTCTACAGTAGCTGAAGGCAGATTAAAAAAATGAATCAGCACTGATTTTGTCATGATGTTTGCACAACTTAAAATGACCTTTAACTGTCTCACAAATAGATGCATATAATTGTGGTATAAATGCAGATGTTTCCTTTTCCTTCACTGCCACAGGAGTCACTCTTTTGAGCTGTATTGTGTAACATCCTACTGTGGCACATAAACAGCACAGCTTTATATAGCAAGGGACTCCCTTATCCATTCACATTTATATATAAGATTGCACGTGGCTATTATGTTAAATGAATAGTTTGGCAAAGGCAAGTATTCAAACATTAGGAAGTGCTGGAATTAAGGTTACGTGTGCAGCTTTAATTCAGTTGATTATGCATCTGCTTTGTCATACAGATTTTAACTGTATGATGGCATACTGTTTTTTCACAGGATGTACTCTAGTCATTGTAGGATAGAAGTGCTCTTAGGATGAGTTATGTGTAGGAGTTCTGCTGCAGAAGTTGTAAAGTGTGTAAAGGAATAAAACAGGAGATAATTGCAGGAAGGGAGAGGATCTTTCTTTGCAAAGCAGTGAGTGCTGCCTTGGAGATTGAAGGGTGGGTACAGAGTCATTGTGAATACACTAAGCAACTGCCTTAAAACATTTTTTTATCTTCCATTTTCTAAGTCCCTGACTAAAAGCATGTAGTTGGATTTATAGAAGTTCTCATGCTGCCATTTACCATTGAACTCAAATGTGCTGTGGTCTAGGTATTACTGATATGTAATTCTAATAGCTTAAAAATCAGATCCCTAGTGTCTCAATTTGACCTAGGTATCAAAACTGACTTCCTGGTTTCAGTTCACATCCTCTGTAATGGGAAGGATCATTAGGATATGTGAAGCAGTCAGATACTGCTATAGTGATGAGTGCCACAAAGCAGTCTATGAAATAATAATTTCTTCTTCATACCAGCTTTGAATACATTGAAAGAAATGAAGTTCTGGGGCTGTGCATTGAACAGAGGGTGACAAAACAAAATACTGAACAACTCTTTATGGAGTGAATATCACCCACCACTTGCATTAAATAAGAGTAAGACATGGAGGATGTAATAGTATATGATTCACCATTGTAACTGCATCATTGATGTACAAATAGGCAGAACTAAGGCTGCGTGGGCAACCTTGAATATGAGATTTGGTAACATTTTAGTGCTTGACATAACAAGAACTTTTTTGTTTAATTTACAATTGTTGTTAAGAGAAAGAACTTAAAAACAAAGCTCTTTTGTGTGGCTCATCAGCAAGTTTTGACTATTGAAGTATAACATGGAGAATTCTGCTATTGAATTTTAGGAAGAGACTGAGGATATTTGTATTCCTCCATATGAATCAATAACAAGGGGAAGGGTATTTTTTTCTAGAACTCTCAGATATTTGCTCATTCTAAGGTGTGGTGAAATTTTCATCTCCTACCAAGATCCTTAGAGGGATGTATTTTCTTGTGCTGAGTCATGGCTCTTCCTGCCCAGCCTCATTCTGCCTGCTCCCGACCTGCCTCTCTTCTGGCTCTCACCACCAGTCCTCACTTCTTTGCTAGCCTCAGCCCTTCTCTCACTTTGCCCATCCTTGTACACTCCTCCACATCACAGCTCTTCCCAGGCTCACCTGGTCAGTCATCTCGTTGCTGTAAGGTGCTTGTTCAACCACTCCCTTTGACTTCTGTGTCTCCCTGTGGCCTCTGCTTGCACACTCCATGTTTACCTTCCTTGGCTTTTCTCTCTCTTCTTGGAGACCTTCTCCTTACCATCCTTGTTTATTAGAACACCTTATTCTAAGCCTCTTGCTGAGACAATGCCAGTTTCATGCCAGATTCAGATCCTTAGTTCTCCCGTGGTCAGTTCTCTCCAGTGCTGATGGTTACTAGTCCCAGCTGTTATCTTGCAGGTCCATTTTTCCTTTAGACTTTATCCACGAAGTCTGCTGCTCTGTTGAACACTTTTCAGCTGCAGCTCCCAGACTCAGCCGGTCTCTGTGTTGGTTCCTGAGGCTGTCAGTCCCAGTATAATTTCTCCAGCCTTTTCCTCTAGTGCCCCAGTTCCGGTGTTTGTTCTCCCTACGTTCACATTGCACGACTTCTTCCTCTTGCTGGCTAAGCCCAGCTGAGACACTCACAGAGAACAGAAAAGAAATGGTCTCCTGCCTGTCAGGTCTGCTGCCTGCCCTCCTGTGTTCTCATGCCTCTTCCCCGCACTGCCATCAGCCTGCAACCACAGCAGGTAACTATTAGATGGAAAAATTAGTTTTGCCTCTGCATGTCCAAGCTAGAAGGATCCTGCAGGGATGGTAGAGGTCCTGAGACTGAAGGTAAGAGCTGTGAGGGTGGAATTTGCTTGGTCAGTCTGTGATGGTGGGGTTCTGGTCCGGCAGCTTTAAGACCCCTGAGAGGCTTTGTTTAGTGGGTTCCAGCTGAAAAGATTTTAGTTGATATATTGAAGACATTTTAGTTGATAAATTCAGACATGGACCTGCCAAAAAAAAATAAAAAAATTAAGATCTGGTAAAATCACATTGGTAATCACGAGCCACAGGAATGGTTGAATCAAAGTATTTAACTTTGCCATGAAGGACTTTTAGCAGATGAGCAGAGATTAAAAGAAGATCAGCAAAAACCAAAAAAGGCTTAGAGGGGGTACAATGCAGGCTATGAATGCATTAAGCAAGCGGGAAAGGTATTTAAGAGAATGATCTTTGTCACAAAAAAACCCCAAAAACCAACCAAACCAAAACCAACAATGAAAGACCAGCAATAAGAAAGATTACTTGTAATCAAGAGAGCAGTAGGTTCTGGGGCGGCTTCTCATCAAGAGCAGTGAGATCAAACTCAAATCTGAAAAGCTTTACTTGTACTCCCTCATGCTGGGGATAGCAGATGATATTTATATATCAAAGACATAATTCTTACAAATACAGAGAGATTTTAAACAAAGATGGCAAAAGACCTATGTCGAGCTTAAAGGCTATTCGTATTTTAGGTATCCATCCTAAAGCTTAGAGTCTTCTCAAATAAGATAATTGGAATATTTTTTTAGTGTTGGCAAATAACTAGTGGATATTTTTCATCATCTTAATCTCAGGCTTCTCAGTCAGCCTTTGACTAAGACTGTAAACAAAATTCAGCCTTAGCTTTTCAACCAAACATAAAGCAACCTAAAATTGATTTTATGAAAGGAAACAATCTGATACATTAATTATTAACAGTATGACTAGTGTTGTGTAATTACAAGAGCAGAATTAGAAGAAACCTGTATTTTCAAGTAGTTAAATACTGATAAATGACTGGATCAAGTCTTGAAACTTTGTTTTAAAACACAGGATTAAAACAGTTTGAAAAGAACTAATGAATGTTTAAATTTGTAGGAGGGGAAACTTACCAGTCAGGAACATTAACAGTTCTTACTGCAAGCAGAGTATCAATAGCACTGTTTTAGATTTTTGTGATGTAATTTTACAAAGTTCTTCTGAGTCCTCTTTATTTTCCTCTCGAAAACAATATGTGCCTATCTGAGATGCAAAAGCTACTTATAACATTAATTTGCTCTTTGCTGTCCAGAGTGTTTTCAGACTCTGATAAACCTTTTATGGGAGGAGTAATTTGTTATTATGACATACATATATAGTAAAATATAATATAATGCACCATGAGAGGCTTCAAAAGCTGAGGAAAGTATTTGAAGCTAGATGATTTCTTATTCCAGACTCTTTGTCTGTTATGTGGTTGGCCTTGTAGGCATAGTAAGCAGATAAAACTCTGTGTGCCTTCCTCAAATCTTAGTTGTCCTGTCATGTAATCTTCTCTTGTGTTTGGCAGAACAGGGGGAGCTGAATGGATACAAGATAGCTGCAATTAAAAATTAATACAGAATTTATTTTTAGGTAATGTGAAGGGGTTTTTTGTAACAGCTATACACAACAGTCATCTAAGGCATATGCATATTTTACAGAAATAATTAATGATTTTGAGACTATGACATTTCAGGTATTAGTATCTGTGAAATATTAGTTTTGAAACAAGATAACAATAATTATAATGGAAGTAGCCCTTTTGTCTTGCTGAGGGTTTTTAGCATATATCACGTCCTGTGACCAATCCAGACAAGAACCAAAGAAGATTTGGACTGGACTCCCTTGCTTTGTAGTCTCCTTCTCAGAGAGGAGCTTAGGTGTGGCTGGATCCAATCCTCCTCCCAGGTCTTCTTCCTTTCCAGAAATCCCTTTGGGAATGCTAATGAGGATTTGCTCAGGGGTTTGGAAAGCTGGATCAATGCCACTCCCTGCTCCCCAGTTCTGCTGGAGTGCTAACTGAGTAGGATGAGGGGAATTACAACAGTTCCTCCATCTGGTCCTTTACAGCATAAAACTCAAATAAAATACCTGTTCCCCCTGTTGTAGCTTCTCACAGACTCAGAGCTCAAAGTATTCTCTTCCCATCTGCAAACCTTCAGTACCTTCCTGCCAGCTTCCATAATGTAGGTAAGCTATTTCAAGACTAAATCCTGCTATTTATAGTCAGAAATTAAAGAGAGGAAATAGGTGAGGAGTAAAGGAAAGGATTACACGTGTAACATATCAGGGCGGTCTTGCTGATGATATTACTAATTTTCAAGTGACATTCAAAAATAATCCACATTTTGTTAGCACAGTTTTACTAAGCAGCTTTTCAAGAGAACTGATGGCTTTGGCACACGGCTAGTTTAAGCTGAATATTATTTTGCCCCACTTATATACAGGTCTTGATTACACTGAATGATGTATGCCTTGTTTTTCAAGGTATTAATTTGAAAAAGGAAAAACAAGTAGGTTTTCCTCACACAGCATCATACCTTTAACAACTTGGTTTTCTCTTATGATGGCTGCCTTCCTTGTTAGAAGTTGCTGAGATCTGGGGAGGTTATCTTGACAGTATCTTGTCCCTCAGCCCATCTCACAGTTAACAGGGAGTTACAAATGTGGAACATCTCCCAACTTCCTGCTCCTGAAACAGATCATCGATACATGAAGAAAATGAAACAGAAACTCTACTTGTTGTAGTGTAATATTCACTAATTTCTTTCCTTAGCTACTAGAAGATGGTCACTTAAGACCACAAGGTACTTGAATTCTGGTTTGTCTCTGCAGAACTGGTACATGAGCTAGCTACACTGGGGTTTCCATTGCAATCCATTGCATGCTTCCATTGCATATCTCACTGCTACAGTATTTTACACAATCACTACTTGAAGCAAACTTGGTAAGAAGTCACTGGAGCATGGATCAGAACCCAGTGCTGTCTCCTCCCTGCAGAGATCCTTGCCTGCTCTGACAGAGAGTGCTAAGCTCCCACTTTCTCTTTCTCATTCCACACCAAGAAATCTTGATTTTTTTTTTTATTTGATTTTTTTTTACCTGAACCACTACCAGAAGGCTGTTATAGAATAGTCTCCAGGCTGGCTGCTGGGAGATAAGGGCTTGAAGCTAGGTTTCAATTTCTTAAGACAATAAGGAAAAGGCAAATAATAGCTTCACTTCTTTTATTGTCCAAAACAAACTATGGCTCTCTGCTGTTATTAAAGGATGACTGAAGACCACTTTCAGGAGAAGGTTTGGTGGGGTCTTTTTCCCTGAAGAATGACATGTTGCATCATTCTGGGTGACCAGGTTGAGTTCATACCAGAAACTCAACTGTTACATGTCAGTTTCTCAATATGCAAGTAGATGGTTATCCAGTAATAATCCAGTTATCAGTAGTCTGATGTCACAAAATGGTATTGAAATATTCAAGTACATATGTGGATTTAGCCCTTTATCCATTTTGAGTTTCATATCCTCAAATAACGTATTTCTTTCATCGAAGTTGCCTCTGTAAGGTTAATTACCAAGTGGGGGAATGGTAGAGATTGATCTACTAGCATCCAGAAAGGACCCCACCTCCTTTTGAAAGCCTATGAAAGCATCAGAATTTCCTGGTATAAATACAATGGTAGGCTTAATATGCAAGTGATAGAATAAACTTATTTCTACCTTCTCCTACCTCAGAAAGAAAGAAATGTAAAATCTCTCTGCAAAGCAGTAATTTGTGTTGATGTCTGAAAAGTTTAACACTTTTCAAGAGTGGTCTCACACAGTGTCAGACCCTTGATGCTCAGGAGTTTCAGATTTAGTGTATTTGCCTTTCAGCTTTCTGCTTATTGCTTTATAACTTTAAATACAAACCCAGAAATTCTGTAGTTTGTATATCCTGGTGATGTAGGCACATTCAAATATGGATTTTCCCCTAAATGACTGTCACAGAACAAGAAAAAAACCACTCATTTAACATGTCTGCATCTCCATGGTTTTTTAAACTTAGCATAGTTGATTTTACATTGCCCTTCTTTGTACTTTCATTTGTGTGTCTGTTTTGAATTTTATTCATTTCTGACAACACAGTCCCAAGGGACTCCTGCAGCCTGATTACATACATTGGATGTTTTTTATTCTGCATTACATTACCATCTAATCAGGTTAAAGTGATAAAGATTTACAAATGAGAACATTCAGCTGCCCTAGATTTTGGCTTAAATTTATGAAGTTATTTTACGTAAAAAGTTGATCCACTTTAATATTTGATCTGGGATGTTAAAGGACAAAAATAGCATGTTACATTCAACTGGTATTCTAAATTACTCTAAATTAGGAGGGATTTTTTAGAAACACACTCAGTAAAACTATGATTCAAACACATAATTTCTGTTCACATTTATTCATTGCCCACAATGAACATGACAAAAGAAAAAAAAATAATTCCAGGAATTCTGAGATGGTTTACTGTAAGTGAGATACAAATAACTCATAACTAAATTTGAAATTAGATTTCAGTCAGGGTTGACCTGTACGTCCCAAGAGGTTCCAAAAACCAGCATGAAAGGACTTACTGCAGTGGAAAACATCCTCAAAGATAAGACATGAGAGTATAAGATATTTGATTAGAATTCAGTTGGCCATCACAATCTCTGATGTATCATAAAGTTGGGGAATTTTGCAATATGACGATAATTCGGTATCAGCCTCTCAGCAGCTTTTGCCAGCTGGATTGCCTGATGGATTTTAAAACCTGATCTCTGCTAATGCTTCTGCCTCGAGGAATGACAGTGCAAAACCCACTGGTGCTCCTGAGGATACCAGATCCTTTTTAGGGGTGGCTTATCTGATATATGGTGTTTTGTGTTACCTTATACCATTTTCCAGTGACACCATCTTCCACCTAGTTTCCACCTGATCTTCTGCAGTGCCTCACCAATGACAAACAGTGCTTCTTTCCCTCCTCAAAGGAAATCATGCCTTGGTACTTGGCCAAATCCCTCTTACAAGAAACATACTAAATACTTCTTTGAAATCATCACCATTACTGGAAACCAGCTTGCTTTTATAGCACAGTAGCAAGCCTGAGTCTCAGGTGGCTGCTGCAAATTACCTGATTACAGAGAAAACCCTAGACACTGGTAGAAATGAGTTTTGCTCTTCTAAATGCTTATCCTGAGCACTTTGCCTCCCAAGGCACAGCCGTGACGACTCCCGTGTGCAGTTTGCACCCCCCTGTGGTACTGAAGGTGAAACGATGCATTAAACTTAATCCCCTACTTTGAATGCAGAAAAAACTCTTCTTCGATTTGCTTATGTATGACCAACAGGCTTCAGTGCTCAGGCTGATACATGAATAACTGCTATGCAAATCCAGCAGGTCCCTGCTGATCGACAATTGAGGCTACAAATAAGTCTTCAGGCTAATGAGCAGCAGGAATGCATCATCGGAGGCACAGAATAAGCAGCCAGAGCATCTGCACTGTGACCTTACTGGCCTTCAAGCTAAGAAGGGTCAAGCCCTGACCCTCAGTGTGTACCAGAATAGGCTAAGTAAGGATATGTCTGACCAATATTTTAGTGGACTTAAGAGATACTTCCCTCATGTAACCCAAAAAATATTGTGTGTTACTAACAGTTAGGCTTCTCACTTGCATACAGCAATGTGCCTTATAAAAAAACAACAGAAGTGCCTTAAATATTTTAAAAGAATATAACCTATTTTTTTCACATGCTGTCCTAATTGGCCAGGAATCCTTTTCAGGATAGTACAGATGTTCTGCATTATTTTGTATTTTTTAAACTTGTTAATATGTTGCTGTAATAATGGAATGTTTATTTGGGACTTAGAGCTACAGCATGGCAAACTGGTTTGCTGGAAATGATCAATCCAGTGGGATGAGTGGTAAGAATGTTGCGAACAGTGGTGCACAAACAGAAAACAATTACAGACTTCTTTTCAAAGCTATCAATTTACTCAAGCAAAGCCAAGCAGTTTTCAGTTCATTATGAATGTCTCTCTAATAGCAAAGTCAAGATTTTTAGATATACTTTTGTGTTCAATAGCTCTGTGTACACATTACTCAAGCATCTTCATGATGAATTTAAAAAGTAAGTTAAAAGTTGGCATTTCTTAGATGCAAGTTTGCTAGATGTTGCTATTATGAAAATTCCTTTCCAAGTTTACCACCTTGTTCTGAAAATGAGATAGTATGATTCCTGAAGAGTTAGTAAGCTAAAGTGGGTTTGTTGATTCATTTTATTGATGCAGGCATTAAAGCAAAGTAGAAGGATACCAAAGAGCACAGCTAGTTGTAAAACACATAGATACTAAGGACTGCTCTACCATTGCCCATTCAGTTTGATTTCTCAAAAATATGGAGTGGGATCTTCTCAAATAGCTTGTCTTCCAGCATAGCTGACCAGAAGGATAGTTCCTTTTTCCTAAAAATGACATCTCAATACAGTACGGAGAATATATTCTGTGGTGAATATGGAACAGTCACTCAGTGCTTTTGGTTATAAGGGTAGGAGAAACTATAGAAGGAGTTGGTATAAAAAATAAACGCTATTAAGGCACTTTTTTGAGAAAAGGAAATTATAGTCTACTTTCAAAGATAAATCTGAGAGTCGAGAGATCTCTTCAAAGCTTCAATAATAGCTGCTATTGTACTTTGTCCTTGCGTATTCCAAGTTGCTACAAAAATACTAACAAACTATCACTATAGCACCCTCACAACACCCTGTCTGGGCTCCTAATGTTAATACTATAAACTAAAAATTAAGAAGGTGAAGAGACTGAAAGGCAAAATCTGTCTCCATGGATCTGTTTGATCCAAAGATACTTGTTGAGCAGCCAATAGAGGATAGAGGCCTGAAGCAGGATGTTCAGAGCTAGGATTAGAAGGAACACTTTCTCTTCTACAGCAAAATCAGGAGCTAGAGACAGGCCACAAGAAACCTAATCTCTGACTAAGGACATCAGGGGACTTGTTCATCCCACCTAGTACTGCAAAGTGCCCTCCATGTTCTGCAACAAGATGTGCACTTCCATCTCCCATCAGGAAGACACCTGTCTGTGACCATCCTTCTTTCTGACATTCTACAGAGAGTTTTAGCTTATTACATAAACTGGCAGCAAAGTATTCCTGGCACTAATTAAGGCAACAATCAGAGCTAGGATCAAACATCTCATGGTTTTGTTTTTCCACACTTACCCCTTGCTCTATCCACATCACAATACAGCAAAATAGAATTCAAGGTAATTGGTTTTTTTGTATTCATTCCCTCTCTTCCCTTCTGAATGTTACTACTTCTACACAAAGTAGTGTAGAAGGAGAAAAGAGGATTGGGATAAAAATAATGGAGGTCAGGAGGAACAACTACGAATAAGATATCCCCTCTTATTTAGCCATTTATTTAACTGCATACTATTGGCAGTTTTATGCTTAGAAAAGAGTGCATCACATGTTGCTACAGTAGATTATGCAGTTTTAAAATGGGTAAAATGGGTAGTTTGAGTTTTAAAATGGGTAAAATACATCCTACTGTACTAATAATAAATCATTCAGTTGTCCATCCCTTTAGAACTGTCAGTACAAAGGTTCAGAGAGCAACAGTAAATATTATCCAATCTCAGTCACAGTACCATTATCTTCCATAAGTAAAGGCACACTTTTAAGCCGCTAGAAAAAAGAGGATGATGATGGCTACAAGACAAGCTTAATGTAACAGCTCTTTTAGTATCAAAACATTTGGAATCTAGATGGGCTAAGAGAGAGCTGAGAAGAGAGCATGACAAAGTATACCACACCTCTCCAAACTGAAAGTACCATATCTCTAAAAATTAACATCATACCTGGACCAGCATTAGGTTACACTTTGGAAAGACTGCCACAGTAGCTCCCACATGAAATCACAAATCAAATTCATGGGTTTTTTGTAATACATCCTGGAGGTACCACAAGTCTCTCCAATCATAAAACGCAGAGGAAGAGAAATAGCACCTGGTCATGTCCTGATAACCCGTGTATAATGCTGTATCCTAAATTCTCAACGTTGAAACGTTACCGTTCAGGCAACTCCTTTTTCCGTTTCACCCTTAACAGGGAAGCTAGAAATGGCAGCAGTCCTGTCCCTGCACTGCATCAGAACTTATTTACATTTCGGGAAGCGCTCTGTTGTGGTACCTGGGAGGTCTGAACGTGGATACAGGCTGAAAGCCGAGGTCATCCGTTTGTTTTGCGAAGACGCCTTGGCAGAGAGTGATCAAAAGCCTCCTACCCAAAGGGGCTGCTCTGAGAAATTATTTCCTCCTCGCTCGCTCCCCGCCTGCTTCCCTCCCTCCCCACCGGGAAACACGCCGGGCTGTGCCTAGGACGGCGGGGCAGGAGGAGGGGGCTCGGCGGGGCGGTGACAAAGGGCCCGCCGGGGGCTGCCCGAGGGCTGGGGGCTTCCCCAGAGGCGGACCCACACTAGCGATGTCACCAACAGCTTAGTGATAACAAATCTGTCCCTCGTCCTGGCGGGGGAGCCAAACCCTGTCGATTTTGCAGCCCGGAAGATTCTTTTTTTTCGGTTGTTGTTGATGCTGGGTTTATTGTTGGGGAGGTGGGAGGCTCGTCTGCGAGCTGGTTGCCCGGCCGCAGGCCACGGCTCTCGCCATACATCCCTCCAAATGCCTTCCCACTAAAGCCTGGCTGTGTTTTGGAGGATCACCCTCGGCGCTCCCCACACGCAACTCCCTTTTCTCCCCAAATTCTGGGCGATGGTGAGCGGTATCCTTATCCCCTGCCCTCCTTTTCCTGTGAGATGCTTTTCCACGCCAGGCGGGGCGGGCACTCGCCGGTGCTATCGGAGGCCCCGCGTCCCGAGACGCTCCCCACGCACCCTCCATCCCTGTTTGTCTGTCTTCCCGTGTAGAGCTCCGGCAACGCGTCCTACCGATGCTCCATGTCGTCGTCCGCCGATTTCTCCGACGAAGAGGACTTCAGTCAGCGGTCGGGGACGGTGTCGCCGGCGCCGGGGGACACGCTGCCCTGGAACCTGCCCAAACATGAGCGGTCCAAGCGGAAGATTCAGGGCGGCTCCGTGCTGGACCCCGCTGAGAGGGCCGTGCTGCGCATCGCCGGTAAGGCGCGGCCGGGGCTGATGGGGAGGGAGGGGGCGAGTGAGGGGCAGAGGGACCCACGTCCCTTGCTCTCTGAACGTGGTCCCTCCGGATGGTGACTAAGCTGTTTGGCCGCGTTTTTCGGCTGGGTGAATTGATGCGTGCGGCAAAGTGAGGATAAATAAGCGCAGGTGCAACCATTAAACTTTCATGCGAAAACGCATCAGCGGCACCGAGGCTGCGGCTTTGGCCGTTCCAGCTGGTGTTGGTGTTCCGGCCGGGAGGCCGCAGCAGCCGCCCGCTTCCCCGGGTGGAAGCGGCGCCGGGCCGTCCGCAGCGCGGGGGGAGGCCGCGGTGGAGGCAGCCGGGGCTGTCCCGCGGGGTCTTTGTCCAAGCGGTGACGGGGCTGAGCTTGGGGAGGGGGTGGAGGGACGGGGACCAGGACTGAGCCGCCCGCTGTGCTGGAGGCGCGGGCGGTCTCTGGTCCCCGGCCTCTGGCCCGACGATCAGAGATATTGAAAATAGGGCGGAGGTCTGCTTCTCCCTACGAAAGCTGAAAACCGCCTGTAAATGAACCCCAAGAAGATGGGGCGGTCCTCGGTTGCTCCTTGGGGATACCACTGTTTTCCTCCCCACCCTTTTGTGTGCATCTCCGTGGGTCCCCGCCTGGGACACCATTTCCCAGGGTAGCGCATCCTAACGGAGCTGTCGGGGGCAGCAGAGGACACAGAGGCAGAGCGTGCTCTGCGGTGCCGGGCTCTCGCCGGCCGCTGAATGCAGCTGCACCGGCGGGGCGTCGCGCAGCCCGCCCGCCGCCCGCGGAGTTCGCCGCCGCCCCCGTGAGGCAGGGTGTGCGGAGCAGGGGCAGGGCTGGAGGGACCGCTCGGGGGCGGGCCCGGTGCCGGGGTCAGGGCCGGGAGGCGGTAGCGGAGCGCAGGCGCGGTGGGGACACTGCTGGGGGTGCGTGAGCGGCACTGACACCTGCGGGGTTGCGGGGCTTCCCGAACCGGCCAGTTGTCCGCGCCGGGGTCTGTCCGCTGGGTCTGTGTCCGCCGTGCTGCGGCCCCTCAGCGCCGCAGGGCACTGTCTGTGACACTGGTGTCACGTCCCCGGGCTGGCGGCCGCCACCCTCCTCCTCCCGGGGGGGGGGGCGGCAGAAACCCGGGGGGTGGGCGGGCGGGAGGCGGCTCAGGGCTCCGGCCGCGGAGACAGAGCGGTCCGGCCCCGCAGGCGGTGCCTCTGCCATGGGGCTGGAGCCGGAGGGTTGCGGCGGGAGGCGGTGGCTGCTGGAGGGCTGGGGCCGCCCCCCTGCGCGCTCCGAGGGGCGGCTACCGAAACCCGAGCGGCCGGCGGGGGCGTTTCCTCCGCCGGGCTGGCTGCGCCCTCCCTCCGCCCCCCCTCTCGGTAGCCTCTCGGTTGGGTTTGTTCTTGTGCCGTCCCCCGGGCTTCGGGCTGCCCGGAGCCGCGCGGGAGGAGGCTGGGGTTCGTCCCCGGCCATGGCTGGCTACCTCTCCCCCGGCGCGTACTTCTACGCCGAGGAGCAGGAGTACCTGCAGGCTTACGAGGATGTCTTGGAGAGATACAAAGGTAGGGCAGGCAGCCCTCCTGGAAGCGGGGCCGCCGCACTCACCCGACTGCCGCTTGCCCCACCGGGCGTGGCGGCTGCGGACAAGGGAGGCTCCGGCGCTGCCCGGCCGGGGCCAGGTGTGCCTGGACCCACTAACGGTGGGAGGGGGGCTCGGTGGGGGGGTGTGGGGCGGGGGTGTGTGGAACGGACGTCGGCGGCTTCTGCGATAGATGAAAACATCGCTTGTCCCAGTGGGTGAAGCGCACTTTCTTGTCTGCAAAAATATTCTGAGTGGAATGCGGACACGGTGTTTGACATCTCGATGTGCATTCATCTTTAAAGCTCCAGCTAATTTTGTTTTTTTTTTTTTGTTTTTTTTTTTGTTTTTTTTGGGTCAGGCAAGGAATGATAATGATCTCAGTTCGTGTAGTACCTGAGTTTTTTCATCAAATACAGAAGAATGCAACAAAAAGGCATTTAAAGGCATTTATCTGTAGCAAAGATGCATGCAGCTAAATTTATCTTGCTAGAAATGTAAATTACATTGCTTTCTTAAATAATCAGGATGGAAGAGATGGTTTGGGAGACATGATTCATCATTCTGTTCTTCAGTATATCTGCTGGTACTAAATCTGAAAATGCTTATCAGAAGTGTTATAAGTCTGATTTTAATTAAAGCGCAAAAGGGATGGAGTTAACTGTTCAGGTTAATCTGTTCAGGAATCTTCATCCCAGAAACAGTTTTTACAGCATGTCACAGCATATGCTAACGTTTGCAGTGCCAAATCTTTTTTGTAATGTTTGAGGAAAAGATAGGTTAAATTTATATATGAATTTTTCCCGTTTAATGTTTCCAGTCAGTTCTAAAGGTTTTCATTAAATGGTTTCCACTGCTGGGAATGGGAGTGGCATAGTTAAGACAGCTTAATTTAAAGATACCAACAGTTGATTTTATTTAATCTGGGTTGTTAGTGGTAATGTTTTGAAAGATAAACCCTCTACAGATGGTTATTTTGATACGAGGACTTCTCAGGGCTGAGTCTACTTTCTACCTGTGTCACTTGGAATTTCATGTGTCATTAACAATATTGACTAATGTCTCCTTTGTGTCTGTTGCCCATTGTGTCAATGCAGCTGTGGAACATGTGCACTATTTCTGTGCTGAAATGCATTAGTGCATTTTAGTTTAAAGATGTGCTTTTGAAGATAATCTATTACAAGCCATAATTATTTTATTTCATTCTCTTTTATTTTTTTTTTAAGTCATCAATTACATCATATGTAGCTGAACTGATTATTGCTCAATTATAAAGCAGGTAGAGTGTTTACTTTGCAAAAGCACTGATATTTTGCTCTAGATTACCTTTGATTTGCACTTAGGTTTAATAAGGTTCATTCTCATACCAATTTTTCTGCTTGCTTATAAACCTGGGAAAGATATTAGACGTAATTTTCACAATTTCAGTGGGAGTTTTATTAGCATAAGGACTGAAAAAAATTAGGTTTTTTTATTATTGAAGACAAAGGGATTTGAATTAAAATAAACTCCTTAAGCTAATTCACATCTCTATTAGAAATAAAGCACATTCTGGAAATACTTGAGCGTATCATATTGGGGAGGTACCATCAGGTCCATTCACATGCTATTTTCAGTGGCAGCCAAATTTGGAAATTATTCAGAAGGATCCAGTTTCTGTTGTTTTAGTTTTTAGTGTCATATTTGAGTACATCAGTATGCTGTGTTTTGCTGCTCAAGGTATGCTTTATTCAGCCATTGGGAGCAAAGGTAAAGATTTGGACTTGTTTTAATTAAGATATATTTGAAACCTGGAAAACGCATTATTTTAAAAATGTGTTTCCAAGCCGGTCATGATTTCCCATCTGAGTCCCAGTAGTATGACTTCATTACAGTTGATTGTTGTTCTGATGACTTGCTATGGGAGCTGATCTAATCAGAAAAGAATTGCTACAATATAGGCTTTGAAGAGGGAGTGCCATTTCTCTGAATTTCTCAGTTTTGTAAACATTGCCTTTGCTTTTTTCTTAGTCAAATGCAAACCGCACTGACTTTATAGTTTTAAGATGAACCCCAATCCGTAATTTTAATGCTAACAGTTCTTTCCCCCCCTATTTTGCAGTTTGCAGAATGCTCTTATATTCATTTAGGGCGTTATCAGGGTGCCAAATTATCTATGCCCCAGCTGTTGAGTACTGTAACTAGCAGAGTCAGCTGTACTAAATTCATTGCCTGTCTTGGAAGGCTTGGGGTTGTATGATGCCTCATTGCTAAGACATTCAAGCCATTTGATTTAGGAAGAGAAAAGCAGTTCTTTTAAAATGTAGAAAATTGAAATTTTACTCTTCATCTGCTGCTGCAGCCAAAGTAGGCTTCAGATCTTGAAGACTGTGTAATGCTGAGTACCTTGTTGCTTTAACAGTTAAAATGAGGGTATTTGTATGTCTCCAGATTCTGTCTGCTGATCTTGTCTCTGGCTGTGACAGTAAATAATTAGGCAACTGTTTGCTAAATCTGAGACAGCAAAGAGGAGCTGTTTGCTGTGGGGAGAGAGTGTTGTTTTCCGATTCTCAGTCAGCTCAGTAGCTGGCTGTCATATATTTTTTTTCTCAATTCATATAGTAATTAATAGACAGTATTTCCAAAGCATTTTGGTGGAGGAAAAATAGTCATATTATCTCAGATGATTTAGAAAGCATCTTGAATGAGGCTACTTATTCAGGGAAAAGAGGGCCTTCTTTGTTAGTAGCACCTCTAGGAATTCAAAGGCAAAGACTTTATTGTGCAGCTGGATAGAAAATGTACAGTGTGTTTTATCTGAAATGTTTGATGTGTTTAACTTCTTGTTTGTGACTGAATAGGAAGATGAGAAATTGTAGAATATTTGTTAATATAACTAACAGTTCAACTTTATCTCAAAAACTGTATTTGAGTTCTCTAGGAGGTTGTAAAGAACTTAATTTAAAAAGCAGCAAGACTGATTTTTTTATCACTCCCTTGTTGGAACAAAAAAATTAATAAAATTACTATTAACTATGGATGTCTTGATAAATAGTGGCTTCTTCAGGATTTTTAATAAGAAAATATTCAATAGCATTTCATATACATTTTATATTTTAAATATTAAATCCTGTCCCAATCAGGTGGCCTAGGCACGCATTGTTTCACAACTTAAGCATTAAAGATTTGAAGATCACTGCTTTGAACGTTGGTGTTTTTAAGTACAGTGCCTTTGTTAGGGTTACTCTGGTATAAACCTTAAGTAGTACACCAAGAATTATGACTTATGTATATGATCCCGCCAAGACTGTATTTTTCAGTTCAAATAGAAAATAATTTCTTTAAATTCCAATTGCAACAACCCTTTTTTCTGTTCAAGATTTCAAACAGTTATGTAGCAAAGTTGCCTCCCTTTGACATCATTATTGAAATGGCAGCACCTGTTAATGACTCTGGGATCAGGTCTCTGAAGAAGAGCTAATTCTTGGAGAGTAGATCACAGTTACTCAAGTATTATAACTTACATGACTGTAGGGAGAGGGTTTAAAATGCATAGAGTTCTCCTGCCCATGCAGACCTTTTAATGCTCAGGATATTGGCTCTGTAAGGAATTGATCTGTTAGATAGAAAGTTCAGCTTGACATGACTGTCCATGAAAAAGACAGTTGTGTGTTTCAGGGACTTAACTGAATTGTTGTCAGTTGTAGAAAAGGTAATCACATCAAAGTTTATTTTGGAGGGGGTGTTTGATTACTGCTTCCTTATGGTACTTGGGCCCCACTGCATAGCCTCTGTGAGAAGGAGGGACAAATCTGGGAATAGCAAAACTCAGGTTGGGTTGTTTAAACTTTGGTACATTCTGTTTCATTATTGGCGTTTGTATTTTGCTGTAAAAACACACATTCATCTGATGCATGGTAAACAGTTCTCTTTCTGTATTCTGAGAAACAAAGACCTTAGAGATGGATAAGAGCTAGCAGGTCATCTGATGCATTTTGTTGCATGAATAGGGTTCAGAGGTAATATAATTTGGTCTAGTGATTGACTGAGGGTAGCATCAAGTTAAGCTGTTTTCACTGTGGGTGCAATTTTTTTAATTAAGACTGGAAAAAAAAGAAAAGATGCCTGTCTTCCAGCTCCTTTGAGCTGACTTGGGTAAAGGACCATTTGCTCAGAATGGTTTTTCCACATCTGAAAATGCTGCTTCCTCCTGCATTTTAGGAGTCTGGAGGTTCCTAAAGTGTTTGGTGTAAGACCTAGTCCAGGAATATTCTTCAGAGATGACTTCATAGAACAAAGACAGGAGGAGTCATGGCAGATGCTCCTGACTCTGGAATCTGTCAATTTCTGAGTTTCCTTATTTATGCTCTGAATTCAGGGGCCTGAATTTACAGCCTGCAGAAATCTTGCACTTCTGGGCTCTTGGCTGTGAAGTAGGCAGATCTCCTGCTTCAGAGCTTCTGATTTTGAACTTGAAAAAAAAAATACTGGAGTGAGTAATTGAAGTCATGCTTTTAATTTATTTTCTTTCTTTGACATCACAAAAACTGCTGGGATATAGGTGTTCGTTTAGGAGGGTACATAAGGAATTTCCACCTTGCATGATTTTCTTCCACCACTTTTCTTGAGCTGGTAGTGTCTAGCCTAAGAATTGATCACTTTTTTTTTTCTTTTGTTCAAATAGGACAGATTTTTGGCTGACTAATAGTGTATGTGGATTATCCAGATGCTCATCACCTAATCCTTTCTTTTCCACTGTGCTTCTAGCACATTTCCTGTAACAGATTGGTCTCCTAGGCACGAAAGATGTTAGTCAACACAAAGTGCCTTTAGTTAGGGATGGAAATATGATGGGTGTGAAGTCAGACAAAATTAATGGAGTCCTTGGGCCACGTCAAAGTGTAAAACCTGCATTTTTACTCTGTTTCAACATTCATTCTTTTTTAAGCAGAATTTTTTCACTTCCAAAATTGCTTGGAGATGGGCTTTTTTTTCTTTTCTTTTTTTTTTTTTTTTTGAGTGCATTTCATCCTGAAGATGAACCAGATCTTGCTGATTTGACTTGTATGAGCACTTCACTTGAGCTAAGTGGAAGAGATCTTAATTTCATAGGAATAAAATAACAAGAGCCTAAATGTTAGCCAGTTCCATGAGGTTTTGTCTGTGTAAAGGCCTCAAGATTTTGGCAGCAGTTTCTGAAGTTTGATGGTGTATTTGATGGTGTGCAGCTGCATCTCCATGGCTTTGAAAGATACCTGTGTGGATGACCAAGGTGGACAGAATTTGGCTGTCAATTCAAGTATCTTTGGTATGTGAATTGAGACAGATTAAAGGTCTGTTTCGTATCTTTTGTGGTACTTCCCAATTCCCAGTTAGCAACATTTTTTTTAAATAGACCTCACAGAACTATTCCAGAATTCCTTTCTTCTGGTCAAACCAAGAGTGGGGCCAAAAAAATATGGGGGACAGGGGAAGGAAAAATAGAATTCAGTCACTATTGTGTTAAAGTACTTCTTTTGGCTCAGTTTATGAGTTGTTTCTGTCTGTTGTGGACTAGTTTGCTCACCTCTACTGACGAACTGCTTGAAAACCATGAATATGCATTCTTTTTCTTTACTATTTAAAACATGCGTGATTTGAAGAATTATTCCATCATTTTGCTAGAAGTTCAATGTGTACTTGGAATTAAGTGCTTTGTAAAATAAAAATGGACTTATTCACATCCTTGAAGTTAAATGCAACAATTTTATAAGTTCAGGCTTAAAAGAATACAGTTTTGTAAATGCCAAATATGAATGCAGCTTATTGCTGCATGCCCGAAATGTTTCCTGTAAAACATCATTAAAGCCATTTAATTTAACAAAGCCTTGATTTTTCTGTAGTGGGTGAAAATATTCATGTACTCAATGCTTTTAGACAACCCAGCTTTCAAACAGGTGAAACAATGCTTACAAAGACACTTCAGTCCTTGAGGGAGATCCTGAAGGGTGTGCTAATAGCCAGATCTTACAAGTTGATCTGTGTAGGCAGATTCTGGTGCTTTTGTGGGAATACACTGGCTTCAAAAATCTACCCAAGCCTCTTCTCAAGATCTGGGCCCAAGTAATAGCTCAGCCTTTTATAAGGAATGCTCCTACTGAAATCAGTCATCCTTTAGGGCATTGTAATTTGGCCTCAGGTGCATTAAAAGCAAGATGGTGTTTCCAGATTTTATTGAATTATACCTGGGGAGTACAAAATTTTGTTGTGGACTGCAGTCTTATCAACAGTTTTGGTTTTGTACATTTTAAACAAAATGACAATAGCTACAAATAAATCTGTGAAAGGACAAATATATTGAGGGTTAAATTCTGCACATTGCAATTATACAATTAGTGTAACTATTTCTGTAAGACAAGGAGGATTAGGCCTCTGATGGGCTTTTCAGTAGCATAGGCCAAAATCTGCTCTTGATTATAGCCACATGGCCCTTTTGAACTTGGTTTGCTTTTAAATATATTTTCATTACTCAGTTTCATAGCTAATATGTGAAATTACAGTATTTAATAGTGCATTCTACAATGCATATAAATACAGCTCAGCAATTGAGTGTGGGGTTCCTAGCCTAATCCTGTTGGAAAACTAAAGTAGTTTGGCCTGAGATTCAGGTATTCAGCTATCTGACAGCTATGACACTTTGCACCACTTGGATCTAAAATTAGTAGAGCCCTTCAATACTGGGATTAGAGAGATGCTTATATGTTTCGTTCACAAAATGGGTAAAAGTCTCACTCTTTATACATCTTTCAGAGGCATGCTTCAGGGAATTTGCAGATGAGACTGTAGGTGACCAGAGAAGTCCCCAAATGTCACTTGCTGGGTACTGAAATACCTATCCTTGTCATCCTGCTTGGAGATGTTTCTGCTGCCTGATCAGGTTACAGTCTGGATGTTCCTCTTGTGACATGATCACTTAGGCACGGTAGAAGCAGCATTAGAAAATGTGTGTGGTCGTTTGAACAGACGTTTTACAGTAAGAATAGTAATAAAATATCCTGAGCAGTTCTAGCAAAGAGCTTTTTTGAGAGAGGAGTGGTGCTTGTGATGCTGGGGGGTTTAATCGAACACAACCTCTGTTTTTGGTAGGAGTGAGGAACTTGGCTGTTGATGTTTATAAATAAATAATGCTTTAAATTACTTTGCCTTTAGATCAATTTTTAATTTAGAGATAACCAATTTACATTATGTCCTAGAAATCAGGAAAGGAGCATTTGGAGAAGCCATGGCTGTGTAGTCCATAACCTCTGGCCATAAGGTATTGTTGCTAAGATAGTTCTGCTTTTGGAGTAGGATATTTTCAAAAGCATGCATAGCAATTTGCTTGCTGCCCCCAATGAATTTTAATAGAAATTGGGTTCTTTACTGCTGTTTGTGACTTGGAAATTCTTCTACAGTGACTCGGCGTTTTTCAGATTACAGCCTGATTATGGAAACCATGTTATAATACCATGTATTCCAGATAAGTTCTATATTTCAGCCTCGGTTTTTGGAAGGTTTAAAATACAAATTATCTGGAAGTAAGTTCATAATTTTTTAGAAAAAAAAAGTGGATTTCAGAATTAGGACATTTTCAAGCATACTGAATTTTTACTGCAGAGCAAACATTTTTGCAAGGCCTTATGACTTGTACCCACTTCATTCGACCTCTAGCAAAACAGTTGCTCAGAAACATTTTTTATGTTTTTTGTTAGATTCTTGTTTTTCGTCTTTGCAGAGTTTTGTAAACATCCAGTTTATACTAAAGTTAAAGCTGCATTTGGCTCAGTATCTCTTTAAAGAAGAGAAGAACAGACACAGATGAGCTACAGGAAGAAAGCCAGAATTAATTAGGTCCCTTGATGAAATTACCTTATAATTTTACCATGCTCAACAGGATAGTTTTGCATTTTTCTGTTTCAGTTTTTAAAAATAAAACCTTTGTTAATAAAGTCCATACACTCCTTGTGAGGCCAGATCTAGCCTGTCTCTGAGAACATGAACCCAAATTTCAATTTTTTGCTTGTTTTGGTTGTAAGTTGTTACTGCTTGAAGTGAAACTGATTCATGTAAGCATTCTATGTTTCTACTTAAATAATACATTTATTTTTACCTTCTCACGGATATACATTTCCTTTAGATCTTGTATTACTTTGAATTAGCCTGGCCATCCAACATGCTATTTAAAGTGGGTTTACAGTTGCACTGAGCAGCCATCTGTAGTTTGCAGCATCAAACATGTATAAGTTATAATCTGGTTTATAAATATTAGATTAGTGCCCTAGAAAAAGTATATGTTTATGCCTTGATATTTTGACTGTCATGTGAAGCATTTTTTGGCTTTGGGAACCACATAATACTCAAGAGAATTTAAAGAATTGAATTTACACTTTAAGACATGTGCGTCTCCAAAATCACTTGCAATTTAATGCCAAATGTATGGATTTGATTAAATAACATTAGAGAGTGGGGAACTGTCTTTATTCTAAGCATGAAACCTATTCTGAATTTGGTGCTACAAGTAGATGACTCGATTTTTGTAGTCAGTTCAGTAACCAACATTGTGAACAGTCTGCTGTGTATTTAGATGTATGACTAAAATGTTGATAGATCTTTGTACAGCTTATGCTGAACTTTGGATTTTTTTTCTTAGGTTCTCTCCAATCAGTCTGCTTTGTTGATTCTACTCACATGATTTTCTGTAATTTGCCTCCTTCAGGGCACACTTCATTGAAAATTACATCCTCTTCTGTGTTCCTAGTAAGAAATACTTCCAGTGTGTGTGAATTTTGTTTTTTTCTGATAAATACTTAGTTCCTAGTGGGTGGATGATACAGAGTGACTCCTGCTACTCTACCCTTGATTTCCCCCTTTTTTCTTTGCTTCATCATTTCAGATTTACATTTTAGCTGTAGTTTGGCTTGCATCCACAAAGTGCAACAGAAGATTGTTTTGCTTTGAGGGCCTTTTTGTGGGGCACAGTTGCACATACCCTGTAACAACCTTGCAGAGGAGCAAATGATACTTCTGCCTCAGACTGGTCCCTTCCCAGCCATGGTAGAAAAAAAGGACTCCTTGGTTCCAGTGTCTTCCTGCCTGCTGTGGCAACAGAGAGCACCACAGGAACACCAGCTCTAGTCCTAAAGAACAGCACAGGCTTCACTCCTTGAGCTGTAGTTGAGTCTGTAGAGAAACCTTTCAGCTTTTCCTTATTGTAATCAATTGTAGAAATACACACTTGTCTGGAATGAAATCTCTCCGGCATCGTACCCATGTGCTGGTACCTGCTGTGAAGTTGAGTTCCTAGAGATGGGCTAAAGCCTGACTGGTACTTGAGTCTCAAGTCATGTACTGATGTGCTGGTGTCCTACTGTGAGAGTGCTTCAGTGTTGACTTAAATCCCTCTAAGTGCATGTGCTGAGAGAGAGAATAAGGCCCAGGGCACAAATGATAGCATTGTCACTTCTTCTGCAGTGGTTGCGTTTCTTTGGCTCATGGTTTCAGCTGATTACTGTGTTCAGGGTGAGAGTCAGTCTGGTTTCATGCTTGGACCTTGTGCTGCTTATGAAAGCAAAGGATTCTTCCTGCTGTGTGTGGCCAAGTTAATTAATTATGCAGTGCTCTAAGATACCTTCTTTATCCTGATATCACTTTAAACCTTCCATGTCTTAAGGACTCAGCTGATAAATATTTTTGAGTTGATTTCCCTTTTTTTTTTTTTTTATCCTTCTTCTGTGTAAATAAACAGTCTGTCACAGTATTTATCTCAATGACAGTGTTAGTCTTGACAAATGGTTTAGAGGCTGTGATTTGTGAGATGATGGAATCTGCTTGCAGTTTGATTTTGTGAGGCTAGCAAGTAAGCAAAAGGGAGTCAAATGAACATTTTTGATATTTTCATAATTTTTAAAAATTTTAGTTAAAATGCTTTTAGTTCTGTATTTTGTAATTAAAAATTGTAGCTTCTTTATATAAGCTTCAGACTGGATACTAGGAAAAATTTCTCCACTGAAAGAGTGGTGAAGCATTGGAACAGGTTTCCCAGAGAGGTGGTGGAGTGGCTGTCCCTGGGGGCATTAAAAAAAAAAAAGGTAGATGTGGTACTCTGGGAGGTGATTTAGTGGCTACAGTGGTGTAGGGCTGACAGCTGGACTTGATGATCTTGAAGGTCCTTTCCAACCATGATGATTCTATGATCCTATGATCTCTTTACTCTTCTAAGGTCTTTCCATGCCGTAGTACTAAAGAATTTAACATCTCTACGTGCACCTTAGTGCTCTTACTACTGATGTATGTACTTCCTGAGATGAGAGTCTGATTGTATGTAGTACCTTTGTTGTAATAACGTTTTATGTTGTATGTCTTTGATGTGTATTTAAGGATTCCCTTTGATTTTTTTCTCCTTTTAGATAGTTCTAGAATACCAAGTATAAGTTTTATTGATCTTTGTGCAGTTGGCAAGCAGTTTTGTGCTGATAGTCTTTGTAATTCAGATATGCTTAGCTTCTGTTTTTCGTTCCCAATGCTTTCATACTTTTTGTTTAAATTATATTTCATATCTTGCCAATGTCTGTAAATCTTTTCAGTTTCAATAGGTTGGGTTTGAGTCTTAAAATAGGGGAGTTCTCCCAATCTGGAAACATTTGTATCATCAGAAAAGATCCCATCTTTTTGTTTACTGCCTTGTCCAAATCTTTAATAAATTCCAGAATGCATTGATGATTTCTGGAAAATCACACCATTCTTCTTGCATTGGAAAGCAGCCAAGATTAAAGACTTTGTTATTCTGTAAGTGATTTTTCAGGCTACAAAAGGATAACACACTATATCCTAGTTGCTGTTAATCAGCTTTTGGACATATATGTCAACTTTCCCTGTATTTATGTATGTGTGCACATGCATGCACCTATTAGCTCAGAGGAGTCCAAACAATTACAGAAAAATTAGATTCATCATTGCAGGAGCAATGTGAATTTCATTATACTCTCAGTATCTTTCCCAATATTTTAGGTAAGGGTTGTGTGTTCTGTTTTCGTGTTTTTAATTTATTGAAACAGTTCCTGCCCGTGGAACTAATCAGAGCTACATCTGTAATTTCTTAAGCTTCATTTATTTCTTGCAAAGAATCTGGGTAATAATGGTGTATTGTGGTGTAAGTTTCTGTTGGCAGCTTTTTTCTCTGACATCTTAAATTCTTTATGAATTTGTATCAAGGTGATGGTAGTTGGCTGTGTAAACTGCTTGTAGGTTGATAGGTTTAGCTGTTCTGTGCAGCTACATAACTTCTTTCTTTGGGATTCCTTCCTGTGATGGAATGTAGTAGTTTTCCTGGAAAGGAGGATGTGAGGAAGGAAATAATAAATTGTTTTCTTAGCGACTAGGTCCTTACTCCTTAAAGAGTTTATTCAGATACTTAGCCATTTCAGTGGCTTGCCAAGTCTCACTGCCTCCCAGATGCTGATCATCCATGAACGTGTGCATTATTATCTGATGTGTAACAGGATTCTCTTATCTTTTCATAAGGCACTATATATCTTGTTTGGTTTGTTGTCTTGATTTTCCAACCATTGCTTAGCTTGGGTTTCTGTCTCATTAAATAGTCATTTCTATCATAGCAAATTCTATATAGCATGTGGCTGTTTACTCATTGGCATTGAACATTTAGATTGTTAGCCTGCTGCTACCAAAGTGAATTACATGTGAAAATGTCTATGGTGCTTGGATAGGAGGGGGGAGTTTTATAAAAATAGGTGTACTTGTGTATTAAGCAAAAATTGCCCTTGCTGCCTAATGTGAAACTCATATTTGAGCTAATATTGCTTCAGTTTTAGTTTCTCTTGCTTCTGTATGACTTACCTGTTAGGCTTTCCTTTGTTTCATATTATAAATCTTGTTTCTTTTTAGTATAAGTAGTTTAAAGATGGTACTATTTGTCTTTTTGAAATCCATCATCCTTTTGACATTTAAAATCTTAACTTCAATGAGATTTTCAACTGTTTGGTGTCCTCATATTAATCTTCTAAAATTTTTCTAAAACTTGAACAAGATACCAGAATGCCTTCCTCATTGTTAAAAGCAAGTGCTCCTCAGTCTTGTCCAAAATACTGACGTTCTGTAGTATCTGGTAAATTATATCTCGAGGCAATTAATTGAAATAAAGACTGAATGAAGATTTCAAGATTTGACCTTGTAAATTTTGCAGGTTTGTGGGTTTTTTTGTTTGGGTACTTTTTTTTGTGAGGTTTTTTTTTTTTTTTAATTGTTTTTACTTGGAAGGTGCTAGTGGCATTTCTTATTAACCTTGGTAACTAAGTAATTTTATTTCCCTCCTCCCGTGTTGTCTTCCCCATGCGGAACATTTCCTGATGGATACTGTTGGCTGCTTTGTGAAGAGCAGCAACCCCTCATCATCTGCTTCTTGATTGTAAACAGCAATCTTTGTGTGTCAGCTACTGCTGATATTTTTAGTATGACAACAGTTTTATCTGCAAGTGGAACTTTTTTATCTCACCCACAATGCCGTTTTCACTTTTGACATCAGGGCAAAGGTATTTTTATGTTTTAATTGGTCTCACAGTTGCTGTTGGCAACGTTTCTGTCCAGGCCCTGCAGGAACATGTCAGGCTTTCTGTACTTTCCTGACTGGTTGTGTTATATCACATTCTGTTTAGTGTCATCCATTCCAGAAATTATTGTCCAGTTGAAAAGCTGCTCTTTGAAAAAAATGCATTTTAACAATGTGTTAAGACAGGGTTATTGATGTATGCTTCTGTGAACATGAAACTGATATGTTTATACAGTTCTGGTAAAGCTTGATTCAAGTTTGAATCAGATTTCCTGACATGTTCCTGCATTGCAGTTTCTCAATTATGGATGTCTGCTTACTTGAGGTGAAAAAAAGTAGGTCTCACCCTTCTCTTCATGCTTTTGAGCTTTTAATCATACAGGAGTATGGAGTAGTTCAGTTTTAGGACTGATCTGTGATTTTAGTACAGATGGGTGTAGCAATTGGTAATCATCACATCTGCTCAGGGGAGCATAACCTCAATAAGTAGCTCTTTTTACTCTCTGCTGCTGTAGGAATAGTTATGAAATACCCAAAGAATCTCTTGAGTTACTTTTATAATGTGATGGACTAAATACTTCTTATAATACTTTTTATTGTGAAGGTTTTTTGATTTTTTTTTTTTTTTTTTTTTTTTTTTTTTTTTGTGTGCACTAAAATGTAAGGCCAATAAAATATTGTGTTCAGGAGGTGTAGATCTAAGGAAAATGTTTTAAGAATACAGAGCATTGAAAGTCTTAGAGGTGGAGAACTGAGATAAAGGTGCTGCCTTTATATGAGGACTTGACAGGAAGATCAAATGTGTGCTTGAAGATAATGCCTTTTAGATGCAGTTTTAGGCCTCTCAAAGCTTGAAGAGTTTTGAATATCTGTAACCCAGAATCCCATAATTTTTTGGAAGCTGGGGTAGGAATATAATGCTTTTTCTTTCTTAAAACTGAGTTACTGTGTGAACACAAGAGTAAGAAGGCTGAAAGGAAAACAAGTTATAGATTGGTGTGCAGGAGAGTAAAGTATAGTTTCTGGTCTTTTTCTCTAGGGCTGTCATTGTTCTTTGTTTTCTGATTGGTTATATTCAGACATTGATCAAAGAATAAGATGAAACACTGAGCTGAACTCTACTGGATGGTAACACTTCCACAAAGAACCAGAGCCAAAGAAATAACATATGAACTAACATATTCAACACTGACAACTCATATAAAAAGTAGAGCTGTCAACATCAAAACCACCAAGAGACCTTATGACAACTGCAATTTGAGGGTATACATGTCTTCATCAAAACCACTGATAATGTCTTGCATTCCACTGAGAACAGAGAATCCACACAGTAATCTGTGATAGGAAACTCTATAAAAACTTCTGGCAGAATCAGGCTGTGACAGGCAGCTGGAGCAGGTTTTATGAAAACAACAGTGAGGATTTTGAAGATACCCATGTTTTCCCTTCCCCAGAATACCTTCTAATCTGTCATTAGGATAAGAGGATGGAAACTCTGAGGATCTTGTTGGGAAGCAGCAAGCAGTGTCTGCTCTGCAAGGGACTGGGAGCCTAGTGTGATAACCAGGCTAGCAGAGACCGTGCCCAGTGGCCCAGCTCACCAGCAGTAGCCAGATTCAGTTGGCAATTCAGGGCTCGTAGGTGATTTGGGATGTGCCTTCAGAGAACTGCCAAGGCTGGCTGGCCTCTAGTAGTGCCACCACTGGCTTCCCTTTAGCACAAACTATTAAACACTGCTCAATGTAGTTGCACGTGCTAAATCACTCATTCCCTTTCTGCACTACACAATGTCAACTTTTTTTTTTTTTTTTTTTTTTTTTTTGTAAAGTGGTTATTTGCAATGTTGTTATATGTTGATTAAATAATGGGACAGAAGCTGCTTTGCAGTGTCCTCTTTCTCAGGAGGGAAAAGTTTACAGTTGTTAGGGATATTCAGGTGGGTTAAATATGTATTTGTTCTGTGTCTGTGGCTACTGATGTGCTTCCTTTCTTGTGGTCTGATGTCCCACTCTAATGAGGGAGGTACTTCAGCCAGACCTGGACTATCTGCACCAACTACTGCAGTGGGTGTTGGCTAGTTAAGTATTAGGACAGGAACTGCTGCATATAGGCCCAGGGGGTTAGAGAAGGGGGTTATCAGCTAGATGAGATTCTTTGTAGAATACTAGGGGTGTACAGTCAAAGTACAGAAGAGATTCTTGCAAGGTCTTGCGCAGTCCCATGTAGACTTTGGTACTCAGTCCTTCACTATTTTTTGTGTTTGAAGCAAATAGCCTTTTTTTCTTCATTTTTTTCTCCTTTTTTTTTCCCCTCTCCTTTTCTTTAAATTACATTTCACCTTGCCATGCAGTGTTACAGATTTCCTGCATTGTGTCATTATACTAAAACTTCTCGTAACTGTCCAAAAGTCTGTTGCTGCAAGGTCAACTTAGGATCCAGTGATTTTGAAATTTATGAATCTCCCCTCACATGTCTCCAAATGTTGCCTTGGTGACTTTATGCCAAGTCAAATATCACTTGAGCTATTTTCGGTAGCTGCTATTTCAGCAACAAATTTCTACCTGAATCTCCAAGCAACAGCATTTCACCAAGACCATGAAATTTCCCTGATTCATTACTGACTGATGGATTTTTATCTAAAATTTTTTTGAACCACGTTTAGTTATAGGAGAAACAGAAACAGGTTTAATGTTTCCAAGATGCTGGTTTGCCACTGTATATGGCCTCCTCTGTTTGTTGTGGCTTGTGGATGTTAAGAAGGTCCAACTGTGTCTTCACAGATGGTACTGAAGTGCGTGACCTAGTTAATCTTGCCAAGGTACCAGCTGTCTGCTAACCTTTCCTCCAGCTGAATGTTAGAGCTCTTTCCAGAAGACCAGTTACTCACTGGTCTCTCCACTGAGTGGACAGGTGAGTTTAGCACAGCAGCAGTGTGGTGTAAACAGAGGAGCAATACAAGCAGTGTGCTTTGGGCTTGGCTGCTGAGTCGGTGTTGGGTTCAGGAGAGCAGTGTTTCAGCTGCTGCTTGACCACGGCAGCTGAAATGTCTGTTCCAGGTGGAGAGAATGGTGTTGGCAAGTCATGCAGTAAGAGTCATATTGATGCTTGCACTAGGGAATGACCAGCTTTGCCCACCAAAATCCAGTGAGACACATGGCATGTGATAATTTCTGCTGGTCAGAGCTACCCATCCTCACAAGCACCAGGAGTTTACCCGCATCCTTGCTTCATCTGAAGGAACCGTGACTGCTGTATGGTGTTACAAAACAGACAAGTAGCTCTAGGATAAAATGAAACCTTACAGTGCATGAGCTCATCTGTATTAGCTGCTTTATGTGTCTGCTCAGACTCAGTGGTGAAATGGGATGTAACTAACTCTGCTTTCAGCAAGTGCTGTGCTTCTGAGCACATCTGACATTTGCCTCAGAGTAACCGTGATACATCCGACACGCTCTGTGTCGCCTCCTGGTCTGCCCTCACAGCACCTCACTTGTCTCAGGAAAGCATCTACTTTTCCAGAATGCAAGCAGGCAGCGTGACTGATGTTTGCAAAGATTAGAAGCAAGGCATTCAGGGCAGCCACTGCAGTACTTTGAAACCTGGAATTGAAAGTTGAAGTAAAAGTTACTTGTCTTGGGGTTATATCAGTGCTAGCAAATTAATGTGATCAGGACCATGCTGTGATACTGATGCCCATTCCCGTGGAAGAGCCTGCTGTTGGAGTCTGGAATTCTCTTTTTCTCCTGATTGCACTGGAGACAAGCTGTGCTGGGAATGGTGCATGACCAATGCTAACCAGAGACTGTGCCTGAGAATTGTCTGGGCATTGGAGAGCTGGCACAAGCAGAAAACAAACTAGGAATGGCTTTGTCAAAGCCCACTAGGATTGGGGATTTAATTCCAGTGCCTAGGAACACCAGGCTGGTGTTCAGTTGGCTAGGATAGTTCAGAAGCCATCATTAGCACATTTTTTTAACATTTAGTTTTTTTTTAATTACTAAACATTATTGAATGTTGGCTTCTACTCACATTAATTAAGCAATCTAAATTCTGATCCCCTATTCTTAATAGAATTCATGATGGTAAGATTGAAAAATTATATGTGCAGACTTGGAGTGAAAGAATTTTGTTCCAAATACTAAGCTATTGGGAAAAATTCCAGGTTAATAAGTTAGTTTATATATTATGATTTTTTTTTAAATGAAGTGTTCTACCTGCTTAAATAAGAAGTCTTTAATGCTTCTCTTGACCTCTTTATAAGTTGTTTTTTGCAACTCTGAATTCAGTTTGTGTTTAAAGTGTATGTTTCATAACATAGTATTCCAGATAAGCAAACTCAGACATTTCAAGAAGAGCTGAAACAAAAAAAATTGTGTAAATAAAAAGGTTTCTTGAACATTGAAAATATATCGGTTCCACATTGAGGCAAGCTTAAGTGCAGTGGAAACATGCCACTTATTTATAGGAGAAAAAGAATAATTAGCTATCAGTGAAAGAGTTAAAAGTTGAAGTCTTACAAAGGATCAGTATTTGCAGAATTGTAATGTAGTAAAAATTTGGGAAAATGTGAAGTAGTTATCAGTTCTATGCTGCTGTGGTCTGCCCCTTGCTTTTGGCAGAGTTGACCGTGAAAACTGCAAAAGCAGTTTTGCTTGGTTGTGCTGATGGAGTCATTTGTGTGTTGCAAATAGGAGTTTGTGAAATGTGAAAAATATAGTTCCCTTAGTCAAGGCTTATTACTTGAAAAATATAACTTATTTGTGTGGAAGAGAATTTCTGAAGCCTTTTTCATGTGGAGGAAATTAAGTTTTTTCTTGAAATTAAGGAAAATACAGTGGGTTTTTTTGTTCGTTTGTTTTTTAAATAACTTCCTTTCTTAAAGCAGAGTAACAGTAATTTAAGGCTTCTTCAGAAGTCCTTCAGAGAGAACTTATTTCTGTTCTTGTGTATACACGAACATATGCTGCAGATATGTAGCATTAAACTGTGATTTTTAAACTGGATGACCATATATATTCCAAATATTTAATTCATATGTTTACAGAAAAATTATTTTTCTTTTTCTTCAGTTCAAAAATACAAATAAATTTGAAAATGTCAAAATAATAACAGCTGGAAACTGAAAAAAAAATTAAAATCAACCAGCCTGTCACTGGTATTCAGGAATTGTCAGTCACTTTCTGTTATGGAGGAATACAGGATGAGACATGAAAATTACTGTGCATCATCAAAAAAGTTTTGACAGCCTGTTTGAAATCCTGCAGTAGCCCATAAATGTATTCAGCCACCAAGCCTGAGGGAATGTGACCTTTCCAAAGTGGCATGGGAATGTGCCTGGGTTTTTTGGGAGTGGCAATGAGCATGGGCACCCCTGAAATGCAGCTCCTTCTGCTCTCTGCAGGGCTCTGATCACCACCTCATGCTCTACTAGTGACATGCTCCAACTTTTGATGTGGTTCTGTGAAGTTGCCAAATGCCACATAAATAGGATGTGCAACTGTGTGGATATGAGTACGTGCTGAGAGTTTTGGATGGGTTATTTTTAGTGAGATCTAGAACAGATGCATTAAACTGCAGAAATGGTGAGAGTCAGTGCTTTGTGGTCCATCTGTGAGGGTTGGTTGGCATCTTTGGGGAATCAGTCTGCACTCTCACTGTGCATGTACAGTGCATCAGGACCACAGATGAGAACAACTGAACAGATGTCACACTCATATTTCTTTCTGCTCGATGAAGTAACGCAGTGGGATGGATAAATGCACTATTATATGGCTCACTCACTCTTAAAGAAAGGTGGCCACCAGAGTGTGTGTGTTACAAGTGTCACTATTCATATGTATAAAAGCATATAGAGGAGATTTTTTTTTTTTTTTTTAGTTTATACAAGAGTTTTCTTCATGTGCCATGGTGGTTTGACAAGAAGCTGAACATGAGCCAGCAGTGTGCCCAGGTGGCCAAGAAGGCCAATGGCATCCTGGCCTGTATCAGAAACAGCGTCGCCAGCAGGTCCAAGGAAGTGATTCTGCCCCTGTACTCAGCGCTGGTGAGGCCACACCTCGAGTCCTGTGTCCAGTTCTGGGCCCCTCAGTTCAGGAAGGATATCTAGGTCCTGGAGCAGGTCCAAAGGAGGGCAACCAGGCTGGTGAAGGGACTCGAGCACAGGCCCTATGAAGAGGGGCTGAGAGAGCTGGGGCTGTTCAGCCTGAAGAAGAGGAGGCTCAGGGGAGACCTCATCACTCTCTACAACTCCCTGAAAGGAGGTTGTAGCGAGGTGGGAGTTGGTCTCTTTTCCCAGACGACTTTCAAAAAGACAAGAGGGCACAGTCTTAAGTTGTGCCAGGGGAGGTTTAGGTTAGATATTAGAAAGAATTTCTTTACGGAGAGGGTGATCAGGCAATGGAATGGACTGCCTGGTGAGGTGGTAGATTCTCCGTCCCTGGAGACATTTAAAAAGAGACTGGATGTGGCACTCAGTGCCATGGTCTAGCAACCGCACCGGTGGGTCAAGGTGCGATGATCCCTGAGGTCCCTTCCAACCTGGCTAATTCTATGATTCTATGGTTGGTTTTGCTTGTGTGTAATATTGGTTGATTTGTGGCATGTATGTGCTTGGCCTGATTGCTGACATTTCTTTTTCTTATTTTAGTTGTAATAACTGTTTTATGCATGTTTACCCATTATGAATGTTTCTTGTTTAGTGATGTTGGTTTGCAACTGGTAATGGTTTAGTACTTTGTAACATACTTGCCTAATTCAGCTGTAGGATATATAGATTTTCTTTATCTTGACTTTGGTCTGGATACCCAATTTTAGGTTCTGACTCAGTTAATTAACATTTTATTTGTCTTAGGTCAGGGTATTTGTTGGTCCCTAGTTGTATCCTGATTAATTAAGTTGCTCACGTTATCATTTGACAAGCCTAGCAGCTCAAGGCAGAACAGCCACCCTAAATAATGATGTATGAGATGCAAAGTGAAATTGGATTACTGCTCAGTCATTGTACTCACTCTGATGTGAAGATGATGAGTTAGCAGCTAATGGGTTGCATTGGTTTGCATTGTACCCTCTGACAGATCAGAGAAGTTTAACAACAAGCATCAGCTCCTCCAAAGGAAAGATTTTAATGCATAGGATGCCAGTTAGGGTTAACACTTATTTCATCCTTGGTTCACTCTGCAGTAGAGGCAAAGGGAAAAAGAAACATGACTAAAAGGCATATTGTGTATCAGGATGTCAAAAATGTACGATATAAATGGTGTCCAGATTTGGGGCTGAAGAATTTGAATTCAGATCTTACACAGAAACATCTGACTCTCCAGCTTTAGATGTGGCTGGTTGATTTACTGAATTGCCAGCACTGTTGGAGTAATATAAAGTAAAATCAGCAGGAAATGAAAATGTAAATAAACGCTAGATAAAAAGTATTGCTTTTCCAGCAAAATAGAATGCACATAAAAGACTGAAAGAGCAGAAAAGGATTTGAAAGCTGTAGTGGATACATAGATCTGAGCTCAGAATAGCATTATGTGCTGAAAAACTTAGTATTTACTGTGAGTTGTTTGTTATGGTTATAGAGCTGGATGTAGCAAGAAAAGTAAAGTAATACAACCATTTAAAACTTAAGGAAATATGGCAGACTAGGAAGGTCTAACCTTACTGTTAAGTAGTGTGTATCTTGTTTGTACATGTTTTGTTTATTTTTTTGATGATTATTTACTTTTTTTCTTGACCCCCCCAGTAGTTTTCTGTAATCTGAAATAGTGTCAAATGTTGGTGGGAGCCAAGCTGCAAAGATCACCTCCTCCTCAAAATGCTGAGATCACACAGATACCTTATTTCTCTCTTCCCAGCAGCATTAAACAGGCTCTCCAGAGTTGATATGGGGTTAGCTGCATTTGTAGCAATATTCTCTTGCTGTACAAACAGATAGGCTTACTTTACTAAAGTCACAATCATTTCTTTCATATTCCTACTGTATTTCATGGGTTAGGTTCACCTTTTGAAGTATGACAAATGTGTTTATTGATCAATTAATCTATTGGTAATACTCAGAATACTCTGAAAATGTGTGAGTCTGTGTCATCACTGAGCTCTTAGAGGGTTAAGACCTTAGGAGTATTGACAGGGTACTGATGAAAAAGTGATTCGCAGACCTGGTGGCTTAAGTGAAAAGGAGAAAACTTTTAACTTTTTTTTTCTTTGTGACTTTTTTCCCATGTTGACATTCCAATGACAGTGCATAACTGAAAAGTCTTTGTTGGTATGGCCGCTGTATAGAGTTAATAGAAATTTGTAGGAAGAATGGGAAAGCTAGTTCACCATAATTCTTTTTATTCATCTTGATTTTTTTTTTTTTTTTCTGCAAGAAAGTAAACTATGCAATATAGGAGTCTTCATGTGGGAAATAACACTGAAAAGGAACATGTTAGTTTCTTAAATAAAATGTTTTAAAAATGTTAAAGGAATAGCCATACACGGTTAATCTCATAAATGAGGACAGGGATCTAGTTCATCTAATCTGAATTTAAGTGCAGATGCCTTATGTGATCAGTTGAGAGACTGCTTCCAGGAGGAGGGAGTTTCTAAATGGTTTTGGGCTTATACTTTTCTGCTTATGGGTACTTGGCTTCAACAGGAGGTGTGAAAGATGTTCTCTCTCTACACAGTCATCAGGTGGTGTAGGCACCTTCCCACACTATGGGGTGGACAGATTACTGCTGTAAAGATGTATTTAAATTCAGTCATCACTTAAGACCTTCCTTCCTTCTTATGGAAGTCTTGTAAAGGAAAAAGGAAGTAAAATCACCTCTGCAGGAAGAATTTATGGCTAACCAAGAACTAACAGATGGAGAGAATGAAATTATGTCTGTGTATAAGTATGCATAGATGTGCAGGTTTGTATTGTCCTGTAAATTGCCTGATAAGGCAAAGGCAGAGCAGGGAGGGAGGAGATAATGTGGAAAGTTAGCAGAATTAGCAATTTTGCTTTGCTTTGTTTGAGGAAAGGGAAGTGTTTCACTCCTTCCTCTCTCAGGTACGGAAAAGAAACCTTTTTATAGAAATGATCTGGGCTTGGGTTGACAATCTGGATCGTGTTGGCTTTCCTAGGAAGGGCCAGAAACAGGAAGGCTGCCCATGGAGTACTCTTGCAGTAAGGGGAGAGAAGAACTGTTGTTCTCTTCTGTCCTGAGTAGGCCATGTCAATATATATTTAGACCTCTAAAAATAGATATATTTTTGAAGAAGTTTTAAAACTTTAAAAGTTTTAAAAGTTTTAAAAGAGTATATAACAGATAAGGAATTTCAGGACAATTTCAAGACTCTGGATAACACCTTTTTGCTCCCTTTATGGAGCCACGGAGCATTGGCTGATTTTCCTCAGAGAAATTATTCTGGAGAAGTGTGTTGAAGTTAGGGTACAAAAATGGTATTTGAAATTTTAACTTAAAACTTTTTTTTTGCCTTCAGAATTTCTTTGCAATGGGTTAGTGGGATGCATAGCTTAAGATAGAGATGCTCAAAATTGCTCTTGCTCTATCAAACAAAGAAATAATTGTTGTTTGTTCATATCTGTTAGTGGCAAGAGTGCTCCACAAGGTATGTTCTTGCCTGGTTGCATGAGTTATTTTCAGAGGAAGATAAGTTAAGTAGTACTGCTGAGAGGTGCTTTTAAAGGCCCTTACTCAAAAAAAAATATTACAGAAGTACTGTTTCACATATGGGCTTTTCAGGATATCTGTAAGAGTAGCTGGAGTTATAAAACTTATTATTTCTAATGGCATTTTTTGGTGATCAAGGCTGTGACTTTTCTGTAATGTTTTCTCTAAAATACCCATTGAGTTCCTAGCTTTGCTTCTTACTGACATAACTGGACGTTATAGTTGAACTTCTTACTCTTGAGCTTACTTTTGTGTTAAGAAAGGCGTGGAAAACAAAATCCCACTTAAAAAAACAAACAACAGCAACAAAAAAACCCCAAGGAATCTCTCCTGCATGACCAATCACGATAATGTTGATAGACATGGCAGGTTAAAACAAATGTTGTGGTGAAGAGTAATCTCACCTCACCAAGCTGTCAAAATTACTAGGACCTAAACTTGAAACCACTCCTTGGACTGGCCTCTTTCTGTCTGTTGGCTACATAAGGATTTGGAAGACAATTGTCTTTAGGAGTTAAATTTGTAAGAGGGATGAAGGCGGGCCCTGTGCTTTTAGACTGTTTTTCTATTTCGGCTGTATTTGATCTTTGGAACTCAGGAGCACTTTCCAGGTCCTGCCTCACAGCCTGATCTCCTTTTCCTTTCAAGCTGAATCCTGGTTTCCAAGAAAAAGAAACACAGGCATGAATGTGAAAGTAAGCTGTAGTGTGCTCAGATCAGGTGCTTGGTCTGAATAATCTTACAGCCCACAGCAGAACGTGGTTACTCTGCAGTGTAGGTGCAGCCTAAAATACACTGAAGTCTGCTGGTAGGTTGGGACCTCCTCCACTGAAAATGGAAGGATGATGGTGACTGTGGTAACACAGTGGGAGCAAATACAATGGCTTTGGCACTGGAGAAAACAAAAATTGTTACGTTTTTTACCTATTTTACCTTTTTGCAAAGCCGTACACAGATTACCTGCTGTCTAAATGTTGGGGTTTATTTCCTTGCTAGAATCTCTGAGGAGACCTTATTGTAGCCTTCCAGTATCTGAAGGGGCCCTACAAGAAAGATGGTGAGGGACTTTTAAAGATATCAGGTGGTGACAGGACTGGGGGGAATGGATTCAAACTAGAGGAGGATAGATTTAGATTAGGTGTTAAGAAGTTCTTCCGCATGAGGGTGGTGAGACACTGGAACAGGTTGCCCAGAGAGGTGGTGGAAGCCCCATCCCTGGAAGTTTTTAAGACCAGGCTGGACAGGGCTCTGAGCAGCCTGATCTGGTGGGAGGTGTCCCTGCCCATGGCAGGGGGGTTGGGAACAAATGATCTTTAAGGTCCCTTCCAACCCTGAAAATTCTACGATTCTGATTCTGTGATTCTATGAATTAGTGGATTCAGCCTTGACATGGCTGCTGAGCAACACTTAGTTTTGCTCTGCTGGTAATAGCGTGGGAGTGTGTTCCCCTTTATTTTGGGGAAGTGATCTCACATGCTATTTTTAAAGTCATGTAAGTGCATGGTTGTGCTTCAATTAGGATGGTCAAGGCCAGATGCCTACAAAGCTTATTTCATTAGGATGATGAACTTAGGGGAGGACTGTAAGAGTAGGTGGGGATGGTGAATTGCAAGCACAGGAAGCAGCTGATGTTCAAAGAGCATCAGGGTGTTAATTGTCGAAACATAATATGAAGAAACAAGTCTCCAAGACGGAAGACTCCAGCTTTGCAAACCTGATATTTCTCTGCTAACCTGAACTGATACACATTTGCTTCCTGAGAAACAAATCTGCCTATAATTGTGAACAGTGACTTGTCTACCTACCCTCTGACATTTTTCCTGTGATAGTTTTAATAATTGTGGCACATCCACATGGAAGTAAAGTATTCGAACACTTAGAACTAATAATTTTGCCATTAATCCCTGTGAATGACATTCTTTATAGGCTGACACACATTCCTATTTGCAGATACTTTTTTTTCATATTCCCTTTTACATAAGGAGGTACCATATTTCTGAAGACCTTTGTAAGATTTGCATTTCTTGTAATTAAAGACCTTTATATTTTTAAGTACCAATGACAGTTCTGAATGCTACAGTTTACTTTGTAGTTGCCAGATGATCTTTCAGGACACTAACAAATATCTGAGAATCTGACATCATCCTGCTCATGTTTTTGACCAGTTCCTTTAGAGTAAAAATGTGGATCAGGATTGATGTTTGTAAGTTGGTGAATTTGCATTTTAGTTTTCAGTACAACCACTCTGAAATCATGACACTTGTACAGAAGTTGCTGTTGGTGGGATCTGACCTGTCTTTTGGTTAGTACAGCCTCATGATACTAAATATAGAAAATGTAGGACATGGTTACAGAAATTATGGCTGTGATGATTTTCCCATTTAAAAAAAAAATTTGGATTTTTTTTTTTGGCTGATCTAAACGTTTTAATTGGTGTAAAACCCTGAACAGTGTAATGTGAGGCCTTTCTCTGAAAATTGTAAGATGGAGACAAAAAAATACTGGAGTTGCACATGGTATTTTCAATTTTATGATTGTTTGTGCCTTAGCAATATAAGAGATGTGCTTTATGAAGAAAAATCTTGCATCAGTTTGCCTCCAAAAATACTAACATTTTCCCATCCTGAAGCAAGAGCAAGTTATTCAGTAGCTAAGCTTGGAAGGTATTTTAATGGCTAGAAATTTGCTTGCAATTTGGGGAAAATCTGTTTCCAAAGGAAGGAGTTGTATGTTGGGGGTTTTCCACTTGCACATTTATATAACCTCTAGGAGTTTGCAGATTTTTCTTTGCTCATGGTGGAGTGTTTGTACCCCTTCACAGAGGGACCTTTGCTGCTGGAGGACGTACGATTAAGACCCATGAGAATTTCAGTATTGGAAAAGTTGAAAAAAGGGGACTTTGTTGAAAGCATAAGAAGGCACAACTAATATAAATAGTAAAATATACTTTTAAGTCACTAATATTCCATGCTGAAATTTCCTTCTATTAAGGTACTAATAAAAGCATCAGTTTCATTAGCTGTTACATTTTTCATGTTTCTTGAATTTTCCTTAAGCTTACTGAGGTAAAATAGGGTCAGTGATCTTTTGAGATTTGTGTTTACTTTTATTCTGAGTGATTTCTAAAATGTATCAACACACGTAACTTCTATTTATTTATTTCAATAAAATGTTATTCAAGTTCAGACTGTCTGGAAAGACTTACCAGAAGGATACAGGAAACCTGTGACTGTGAATAAATTTTTGACATGTACCTGGCAAGTGACATGATCGTATAAATTCTTTTGGATTAAAAGGTTAATTATTTTATTATCAAAATATTAAAAAGTTTACATGGCTAGAATGGAAGACTGGGCAAGTAAACAAGAATTACTTCCCCGGCTGCCTCAGAGTGTTGCAGTGTTGAGGGAAGTCTCAACTTCTCCAAAACACTGGCAGATGCTTCTCACTAATTGCAGTCTAGAATTGCACTTTCTTACTTTAGACATCTCTGTCGTAACAGAGTTTCTATTTTTTTTGACTCAAATGTCTATCATAGGATTTTTTAAAATCCACTTTCGTTTAACAAATAAAATGTGAGGAGTTAGTAAAAGTTAAGTAATACTGTACATTCATATCCTGGAGCATTGGAAGCCCAGGGTATTTGAGGATCTGGTTGGAGGCTGCTGGGCTCAGCAACAGCACTTGACCTTCCATAGTGAAGTGATGCAGCAAGCTGAGAGTCTTGATATATTCATCTCTGATGATAAACATATGTTAACTGTCAGAGCAAAAAATTATCAGGACCTTTAATGTTACTTACTAATAAAATCTCCTTTTAATGGTGTCCCTTGGCAACATGTTTCAGATGCATAAATCAGTGGCTAAAATCCTCTTCCATCTAAGACTCTGGACAACGTGTGCTCACTATTATTTACTTAAGTATTTTCACTTGTGTTTCATGGGAGAGTAATAGCTCAGTCATGTCAATGTTGTAACTGATTTTCCTAAAATTAATCTTTAAAGAAAAAATCTTCAGATGCCCCAAGCAGAAAAGAAAGCAGGCATAAAAAAAAAAAAAAAAAAAGCAAGAAACTGTCTTAGTGAAATGAGAACATGTCATCTCAAGTTGTCATTTTCTAGTGATGATTTTCCTGGCGCCTGTTAAGTAATGTACCTCCTGCATGTTTTTGTAGTAATTGTGTTACAATGTAATTGCTTTGTACCAGGGAAAAGCAATTATTTGGCCATAATCCCTGCTAAAAAGATCTGTTACTATTTTTCTTCTTTGAAGTTGAAATTTGACCTGGTAAATAGGTGAGTTTCATTGTAAAAGATCAACACATTATTGATTGAGACTTTTTTTTTTTTTTTCCTAGAGCTTTGCCAGGTACCTATTACTGAAGAGTAAAACCTGGTTTATTCCTTTCTAGTGAAAAATAAATGGGAAAACTTTGAAAGAATATTTCTGTTGGCTATTTTCTGAAGGATAATTTCATAATGAAAAATGAGTACAGTAGAGCAGAGAGAGTGTGTGCACCATGATGACCTATTTAGTCTGTATTTCATCTGGTTGTGATAATCCTGGATGATACTCTTTAATTCTGCTAAGACTACTTACAAGAAGCTGTGGTCTTTTTTTACTTTTTAAAAGTGGTTTGAAATTAATACTCTTTTAATAGTGTTGGATAGTCTGGAGTTTGAAAAGCAGTCATACTTTGAGAACAGTAACAATTGACAAAACAATTGACTTTTGAAATCTAGAAAAAAAATGAGTCAAATGCACTGGAGGTCAAATAGTTGTAGTGTCCAGATGGAGATATCAGGGCTTGCAGGCTTCCCCTGGTGCTTTCTTTCCTAAGGGAATAAACAGTTTTTACCTCTTGTAAACATGATAGCCCCTTGCCCAGGATGAGTTATATTAAAATTACCTGCTAGCTGTGATTAACTGGGTGGTTTGCACTGGATTTGTGGGTGAGATCACAGCTCTCCCCTTCGTGTAATTAGTTTGCCAGCACTGGAGTAAAGCACCTTTTGCTGTGTGAGGTGTTTGTTTCCTATCCATGACTGTTTTTTCTTTCCTCCTTGATGAGGAAAGACCCTTAGTTTTGTTCCTAGAAATGTGCTTTAATGTTTAATGCTTGAATATTGAATCCAAATGTTTCCAAATTGATTCATGTCTATGAAACAATGTCTTAGATTTCTCTAGACAGTTACCTGTCCTTACTGGGTTGTGCTTCTGGAAAAAAGAAAAAAAAAAAAAAAAAAAAGGCTTACTTTGGGTATGTATATATACATTTTCTGTATTTTTTGGTTTAGAGAGTGGCTTTGGAAGTTGACCAGTTAAACATTAGACCCGTGTTACTGTGCCAGTGCAGAATGACAGAGATCACTACCTCCTGCTGTTGCACATTGAGACTAAGCATTTTTGAGTGAAGAGGACACTGACATTCTAATTTTCCCTTCTGCTGTCTGCAGAAATGAATTTTCAGTATGCCAATGAAAAATCTAGGAAAATTGGAAGGCAAAAGCTGGCAGGTAAAGATGACATTTATTTTTGCCTTACTGTTGGCTAAAGGAGAGATGGAAAAGCTGGACAATGTCAGAGCTTTCTGGCAAGGAAAATTAACCTCATACCTTTTGGAAAAAACATTTTTTATGACTAAATGTACAAAATTCTCTTTCATAGCATCTGGGAAATCGTTTGCATCCTGTTACTGTCAGGCTAGAGACTCAAATGTTCCTTCCTCTGCAACTGATTTGCATCCTAGGCCAAGGTGCAATAAATAAGATTGACATAGAAGGGCATGAGTGATAGTCATCCTTTTTTTGTTTTACATGGACTTGAAGTAGATTTTGTCTTTTTACAGTGCAATCTTTTGTCTTTTTTTAAGCTATTGCTTTTCATTTCTTTGGTACGTTTTGTATATCAGGTGAATCTTGGCTCCTTAGATTGTGTTGGACTGTGGATGAACACCTTACAGGTTTTCTTAGGCTTTGTATTAGCCACATGAAATGAATACAGAACAATATGTTCAAAAAGTTCAAAACAAGCTTGATCTGTTTTTTAATTTGGAGCTTATAAATTATGCTTCTTAATCTCATTATAATACTACATTTTTTTAGTTTTTTTGCAGTTTCCAGTATCTGTTGCTGTAATGGAAGAACAGTGTGATCTTAGGAATGAAGTAACTGTTACTGCAACCATTTTTTGTTTAATTGAAGGGACAAAATCAGGGAGACCCAACTGACTGGAGGAGGTAAATTACTCCAGTGAGTCATTCTGAACAGGAAATTAAAGGGAAAAAAACCCTAACCCACCATGGAAATGGTTATTTTACTATTGAGCAGAATAGTAATGCTGTGGGAGCTAGTGTTGAGTGCAGCAGGAAAAAATTGTTGCTCTTCTACATACTTAAAAGTTTTATAGTTTCACCTATGTAATAACTACACATACTAAACAGGCTTGGTTAGATCTGAATAAACAGTACCAGCAATCTGCTGAACTAGTACAGCACACAAGTGTCAGTTGCCATCGACTAATTTTTACCAGGTAATACAATCTTTTTCTGACTTTACAAGTATAACTAATTAAAAAATTCATCTATTTTCTCAGAATGGCAAATTATTTCTGGATACAGGAGCTTTGTTTGTCTTAATTTGTGGTTCAGGTATGGTGAAGAAATGTTTTTTTGTCAGCCTTTCTACTACTTTCCAGCATGAGGAATATGGAATTCTCTATGTAAAATAGCTAAGCAGTCAACTTGGCTGTTTAGAGAACATCTTAATTCTACAAAGGTTGAGATTTTTTTTTTTTTTTTTTTGAGGCATTGGAATGGGCTGCCCCGGGAAGTGGTGGACTCTCCATCCCTGGAGATATTTAAGAAGAGACTGGATGTGGCACTCAGTGCCATGGTCTGGTAACTGCAGTGGTAGTGGATCAAGGGTTGGACTTGATGATCTCTGAGGTCCCTTCCAACCCAGCCAATTCTGTGATTCTATGATTCTATGAGATGGGCTTGATGTTCCTTTCCAAGTATGTTTTAGAGTGGAGAAATGAAAATTCAGTTTTTTAGACTGCATCTGCCTGAACCTTTTCTGCATGATTCAGCACCAGAGTTGGGCTTAGCTGGTCAAGTCATGCTAACAGTTCTTGACAGTAAATGTCTGGGGGCTGGCTGCTGGCAGCCTTAGTGTTTGTAGGGTGGTGGAGTTGGCTTCCTCCCTCTTTTAGCAAATCTGGAATCAGTTGACCTTCCAGTGAGAATCTATTTCTTTCACTTCACCTTCTCTCTTGAGAAATCACCTTATATTGGACATAAGTTTAGAATTAAAATCACATCTTTATGCTAACAATAAAACCTTTAATTATCTATTTTTTTCCCAAAATCATTAGTTTCATAGAGTAAGTCTTCCATCAGTGGTGATTACGGAGGCCTGCATATACCCTGTTTGTGTTTTTACTTAAGCCTCAGAAACACCTTGGAATATTTCTTGAAGGTATTGCAGGTGCTCTTTTTGTGATACCCTGCTCCTTCGTGAGAAATCAGGAGTATTAAATAGCTAACCAAGACATCCTTTCCCAAAGGTGATCTTTTAGGCAGTTTTAATTAGAATACAAATAAGATTTTGTTTAGAGTTTGAATAGTAATAAAAACAAAAGAGAAGAAGCTTAAATTTTAGGATTGTTTTTTTGCTTTCACTTGCCCTGCTTTTTAGTAGGGTTTCTTTAAGGTCTGGGGTTGAAGCTTAAGGAACTGTGAATCAGGAAGCTTGTTGGCCTGGGAAGATTGTTCATACAACAATCTCTGTTGTTCATACTGCACAGCTGTAAGGTTCTTGCCACTAGCAATGTCACTTGTGTAAAATCTGGCTTCAGTGCCAGTTTTGGTTCTGGAAGCTCTGTAATGGGATTCCTCTTGAAGGTAGTTAGGTAACAAAACAGAATCCCTCAGCACTTTCCACTGTCTCATCACTAGAAGAGGAAAGTTGGAAGTTTGCTATTTTAATTTCTTTCTGATTTATTTATATGCTGATTCCACTTTCTTTGTGGATATTGCATATTACGTTCTGGCATTGCTACTTCACATATGGCTCAAGAGGCCCAGATCAGGTTTCTGAACATGGAATTGATCTCATTCTCTGGCTATTTCTGCATCCCTTCCATCATCCTGAACTGTATCAGATCAGTGCCAGGTTTCCGTTGGGTTAAAACTTAGAAGAGTCTAATAACACCTTACCTCCTAGCTTTCTACATTAAAGATGTAGAGCAGTGTTTTTGGAATTTGTTCCTAGAAAATGAGAGACAGTGAGTGGAATAGCATGTCATTAAAGTTATTAAATGGCAATAGGTGATGGCTATTAGAGGGCTTAAGGTTTTTTGCTTGGTATTTTTTTTTCAATAGATTTAAATAATGTTAGTTATTTTTCTTCATGAAGTAATTTGTTGCAGAAATAGCACTGTACTGGTCATTGCCTTAATGGTAAAGCTTTAGAAAGAAGTTTTATTAATACATATGTCAATGTTTGAAGTATTTACTAGATGAACAGTACTGAGATTGATAAAAGAGAAGGTAAATTTATTCAGTTGAACTGTTCTGTCAGTATTTCCCCAAAGTATTTGAGGATTCATTTTTGAAGATTGAATCGTTATGTTGATACAGAAAAACACAATGAAGCGTAGCTACTTGGCTCTTTTTTTTTTTTTATCAAACCGCTGAATCAATCTTGCTTGCTTTGGCAGCCAAATTTTAGATACTCAGATGGGAGGCTTAAAAATATTGAAGATTAAATCTTCCAAGATTGCTTTCAAATCCTCTTCTCCTTCTTGGCTGCTGTATCAGATTTGAAACATGGCTTCTTACATTTATTTTCTCTATACATTAACTGTTTATGTGCAAAAATGGATGGGTACAAATTCTGTGATAATGTGAAATCAATCAATGATACTCACATCAGATGCTCCTTGGCTGCTATTCCATAGACTCATGGGAACTTGCATTTGATCTGGAGTAGGTCACTGTATAACTATATGGCTTATCTTTTGTTTCAGATGACTGTAGGAAGTTTTTATTCTTCATTTCAGTGGGTGGTCAACTTTGTAGTTTACATCTTCTTGCTAATGTTTGCTGTGCTTCTTTCTGTCTAACTGGAATGCCTCTGTTTTGCTTAGCAGGATGCTCCTTTTGGTAGCAATTGAGCAGTGCATTCCCATGCCTTTTCTCTTGAGTCTGAATTATATCTGTCTTTAAGCTTGGATGTATGATAGAGTGACTTGACTCAGTATCAAGGTATCACAGTGCTTCCCTGCATAATTCTGACTCTTATTTCCCTGTAATGGAGGACAGCATTTACCCCCAAAAAAGCAGTGGTAAGGTAGACTGTTTTCATTTTCACCACTGCTGTTTCATTATGATAAATGTCTATGAAAACTGTATAGCTTATTATTCAGACAAATATCAGTCTTAATGGTACACAAAGCTTATTGTCTGCTTTGATGGAAAGAAGTGCATGTTTGGAATCACACAGTGTGAAATACAATTCACAAAAAATTGTAATCAAAAGGAAGAGAGGAACTTCTGAAAAAAATGCATGATAAAAAGTCTCTCTTAGTTAGGTCTCTATGGTTGTCCAGGTTTCTAGGTCTCTCCACTGAGGTACAACCGAGCAAGGCTCTTATCTCAGAAAGCAGTCTAGCTGCCTTCTTGCTGTTTGTCTCCTGAGATACCAAATGTGTATGGAACAGAAGTGGGAGCTGAAGGACTCTAAGATCTCAGGTTTCTGACTCCTGTCTCTAACTTCCGTTATCAGGAAGATAAAAATTTCTTCCTTTGCTCTGCAGCTGTCAATGCAAAAGATTTTAATTTTCTTCTGTAGAGTTCTCTGGATTTTTTTATTATGTCTTCCACTAACATAAAACCAAGACAAAGCAGTATTATACTGGTTATCTTATTTTGTGCCTTACAGCACTGCTGCTCTTACAAAAGTTTGCATTTCTAGATGTACATGATTCGTAACAATCTGTGAGATTTTTGGCTTGATTGGTAACAGGAAATTCTGGTAATATACATGCTAAAGATTGAAAAAAGATTCAGAAGCTCAAAGCCATGAAATCTAGAAAGGTTTTAAAATTAAGAAGCTAGATTCTCTGAAGTTCCCAGGGAGTTGGAATGGCTTTTTTGAAAATCCCCCAAATGCAGCCTCTACTGGTAGGCTCAGGTTATATATCAGACAGGGTTTGTCCAGCTTTAACTTATTTGTATAAGAGGACAATTTCAAGTTGAGGTTGGGTGAGCAGGGAGGGCTTGGCATAGTGCATGTTGATTGACAATGAGACCAAAGGTACTTGCAGTACCAGGTATTATTTCAGTAGCTTTGGGATCAAAATGATTTATATTTCGCTTTTTCATCAAATAGCTAAAACTTGGCAGTGTTGGGAGACATTAGAGAAACAGTGAATATTTTAAATTATTAGTCTCATCTAAAACTAGGGCTTTATTGGGCAGTATGTACTCAGTGCACTTGTTTTTAAGCATTTGATAAAAAAAAAAAAAAGATTATATTTAAAATATGAAAAGCACCTCCAGCGGATTATTGGGAGGGATTAAGAGATGTAGCTTGCTGATCTCTCTGTCAGTCTTAGGACCTGGGTTCTGGAAATCTAAACTGCACTGCAGTACTTTAAAGATGTGTCTGAAAAAAAAGAAAGAAATTTTTAAATAATGGGTTTATTTTTTCACTTAAAAAGAGATGTCTTCTGGTTTACTTGCGAGAGTAGCAGAGGATGCTGTCAGACTCCTGAGTTCTTTGTGACCACGTCAGGAAACAGTAGCTGAAATCAGCACTAAGGTTGCCCTGAAGTAGGGGTCATGGTTAAACATCAGTTCGCTGAATTGACCCAGAAGAAATTTCTGCTGGGCTTTTAGATCTCTAGTGTTTTACAAGGATAGGAACGTTCAGGTCTTCTACATATCTCAGATCATTTCCTGAGTGATGCATCAAGTCTGATGATCCATAAAATTTTTTTCCTTTGTTCTGGGCAAGTAATTTAGTGCTAAACAAGTTGGGGAGGAACAGTTCAAAAGCATTAGCAACAGCAGCATGGCTTCATCTTATGCTGCAGGATAAATGTGTTACATGCATCATGTGAAACTGTTGCTGGGACCTGCCACAGAAGAGGAACACAGCTGACTGAGTTAATACATTCCTTACACAGCACAGAATGTATAACATGGAAAGCAAGAGTGATACTGTCTGATGCAGGAGCTGCTGACCTTGTCAAAAGGCAAAAATAGTTTAAAAAGATTGTGAATCTTTGTAATGCTTTTATGTAAGAGCATGGGGAAAAACTTCTTTGTGCCTGGAACGATAGTCCATTTCATCATTTTTAGCCTCATTTTTTTTACTTCTGTTGGACAGTGATTCAAGTCCCTCAGTAGCAGTGGTGATCTAATTTTGCCAAAGGAGTTGTGTGGATGCAAGGCACACCCATTGTTGTTATTGTTTGTATTAGAGTACCACTAGGATGGGTGTGAAGTGTGGATGCATCTGTGTTCTCTCTGAGGGAAACAGAGTGCATGGAAATGTGTAGAGTGTGGCATAAAAAGTTTAAAAAAAAAAAAAAAAAAAAAAAAAAAAAAAAAAAAAAAAGAGAGAGAATTAGGAAGTTTTGGCAGACTGTCCATGTTAATCCCAGTTATTAAAAATCTAGATTTTGTACCAAACATGTTTCTTGAATGGAAATAAAAGTAGATACATTATAAAACTTTAGCTCAACTTTGCCATTTCTGTAAATTATGCTTTCCGTAAGCTGTGTAGTTGATCACAGGAAGTAATCATTGCAGAAAATAAATAGCTTGCATTAATACACACATTTGTATACAGACCATGTGGAATGTAATTACATGTTTAATTTCAAAGTTAAAATGTCTCTTATGAGAGTTTTTATTGCTGGTGAAGACAATGGAGCTCATCAAGCAACATGTTGCAGTTGCATGCTTTATAAATCACAATTTATATCCTTTTCCCCCCTTTTTTATGTATTTGCACAGCAGCTACACTGTTTCTGATACCTGGGGAATCCTGTGTTTTGTATTTAATAATGGTGAAACTCAGAAACCACAATTTCCACATCTTTGTAATGTAGAAATTAATGTAAAATGCAAATAAGAAGTGGTTTTGTGCTTTCAGACCTTTTAATATTAATATGCAAAATCTTAATTAGTTGGCAGTTTTTGGTTTCCAATTATTGTTAAATGAGCTTTTCAGTTTAATTCAAATGATATTCTTTTTTGCTATTTTTCATCCTCCTTCCGTATATTTAATGGCGAGTTAAAATCAAGTAGCAATTTCAAGATAAGACTTCTTAAAACAAACAAACAAAACCAACAACAACAAAAAAACCCAGAAATCCCCTAAATCCCCAAACAAAGAAATTCAACAAAAACCTTAACCAGATAAATCTGGCATGCACTATTAGCTGTAATTCGGCCTATTTTGTTACATTAAGTGCCTGAAAAAAAGTTGGTTGCCCAGAAGAATATATAAATTTAAACACTTATATAACTATAATATTAAATTGTTCTCTCATAGTCTTTATTTCTTTGAAAGTGCTAATTTGCCTTTTTTTTCATTCATGCTTAGTGACATTTTTTGTATTTGTTTCTTTATTTCTTAATGTGTGAACAAAAGTCTCTCAGAGTCAGCTACAGAAAAAAATGTGGGCATGATATTTTAGATAGAGTTCTTGTCTTTTTATTGCTCATTTATGTCAGCTTTCCATACCACTCATATCTAAATCTAGCAGAAAGCCTTAGAAAATGTAATAAAGTTATCTGGATGGGTAGAACATTCATTGTCCTCACTGCAGCTCTTCTGGAAACTCATTTTTTTTTACTGCAGTCTTTGAGTGGCAGAAGGCAATCTTTGTACAATGAGGGTACTTTTCCACTCCCTGGCAGGGCTCCAGAATGGAGCCATACATTCAGATTCTTCTATGCCTGGTGAAAAGTCATCTGAGGAAGTTTCAGTCTTCCTGCTAGGCAACATGAAAGGTCATCTGGCTGTTTGGGGGGGGTAAGGAATCGAATCCAAGGGCTTGCAGTGCCACACATAACATCCAGAAAGGCAGCCCTTTGTTTTACAGAACAGTTTGTCTTCCTTTTGTCCCCACTTTTTTTTAATCCCCATTTTCAGCTGCTTGTTAATGTGCATGCAGTACCTGAAAGTTAGTTTTCTGTTACTTAAGAAACTGTATTTGCCTCGGGGCTGTATTGTTGTGCTTAGGAAAACAAAGTCAACAACACAGTTGACTTTTTATCTAAAAAGAAAGAAAGAAAGAAAGAAAAAAAGTATCTTCTGAAAAATGATGTAAACCTGTAAGTAGTATTTGCTACAATGCAATTTGAAAAACAATTGAAAAATAAATACAATTGGAAAACTACTTGAATAAGTGTTTCATTAAGTTATTTTGAATGTTTGGTAGTCTCAATTACTGTAGTAGTCATACTTCTTTTTTCTCCTTCCTGGTTGAACATATGGTTTGCTTAAGAAGGATCGAATATAATTACTAACATGTCAACAGTACATAGTTTTAAGAAAAAGTGACCTCTGCTATAATTCTTAATAATTTCCAGATTGAGGAGTACATGCTGGTTCTCTGAGCCCCATGATTTCTTAGTATAACAACTCTCTAAATGTCTCTGTAAGAATACAAGTCCTTTTTCTTTGCTAACTAGAGTATCATGAGTGGGCAAGTTGCTATATGTGGCGATGCTTAAATCTTGGAGGGAAGTTTTGGTAGTGATTCTTTCTGGACCTTTGCTCGCATCTGGTCTTACAGTGGTACCTTAAAATTACTTTTACTATGCTCATTATCAGCCTCAATAGATTTTATACAGAGATGAGATTAAATCTGTCTTGGGAGACTGTGGTTGAATGAGACTGTTGGAGCATGTGTGGGTTTTGGCATAGGGTCCCTGCCAGTGCAAATCCCTCTTACTTTGGTGGATACTGCAGTGCAGGAAGGGCTGGGGTGCCCCAGTTGTGTCTGGCTGCTGTGCAGCAGGGCTGGAGCTAGTTTTCCTCTCTGTGGAAAGCCCATGCAGAGCTCTGGCTCTCTGCAGCTCCCAGAGATACCAGTTCCAGTTGGCATAACCGAAGGTAATTTCATATCAGCTGCCTGTGTAGTTATTTTTATTAAACAGCCACTTATGGTTTTATCTTACTCAGTATTTATTGATTATAATGTTTTCTGTATTGTCTTGTGTGGAATTGTGTACTTAAATGTACTAAACTGTTGAGGTGAGATGGTGGGCAGACCTGGCTCAGCCTTTCACCTGCAGCTGACTGGGGTGCATCCAGCTGGGACCTGGCAAATGCCCAGGTCCTGAGGTCACCACCAGCTCTGACTGTCCCTGCCTGAGGGGCCCCCCACCTACCCATGTCCCAGAGCCCCATGCCACCCCCCTGGGGCTGTCAGCCCCTGCCCCAGTGACTGCAGCAGGACCTTCTCTGCCCAGCCATGGGCCCTGCTGAGCCAGGCCCATATGTGACCCCCCTCCCAGCATGGCCTAAAGCATCCCCTGTCCCCAGCAGTGCATCTGATGGCTGGGGCTGCCCCAGTGCTCCTGGATGGGGTGGGGGGGTGGGCCCTGCCTGCCAGGTCCTGTCCTGTCACTCTTTCATGGGGAGCACCTGATGCCTCCTGTACCTGGGTTGGTGCTGGCTCTAGCTGCAGCCTGACATGAAAGACATTGAAGAAAAATAACCAACACACCCAGGACCTTATCCTCCAAGTTTCTTTCCTTTGGCAATCAGTTCAGCTGCAGTGTTGTGAGGCAGCCAAAGATAAAAAAGGAGAAATGCTGCAGTAGTCACCTAGAATCCCTGTTTGTTCTGCTCAAGAAGGATGTGATTGCTCAAATGGCCCCTGTCCTTTCTCATGCTCCTTCCTAGCACTAAAGTAAGTTAATTTTCCCTTCTTGTACTGCTTCAACCAGAATAGGTTGCCATTTGTTTTAATTTCTTCAGCCAGGCGTGATCTACCCTCCAGATGCAGCAAGCCAAGATCACTTGAAACTTTTACTCTGTTTTGTGTGGTTTGTTCACTCCTGCACCCTAAGTAGGGCCATTACCTTTTACTCTCTTCTGTCTTGCATACTGGATATGAGACTTGGCAGACTTCTGTATGAGCCTTTCCACAAACACCATGTATCAGTATGGTGCTCATTAATTCTCGAATGGGCAGAGCCAGTGGGAGGAATGGTAGAGGCCTTCCCTTAATGAAGGCTGTTTCATAGCTGGAAAAGTGCAAGACAACAGCAACTTGTTTCTTCTAGTGTGCTTAGAGAACAAAAGCTGTTGAAAAAGGCAAAGTTTTACCCAGTTATGCAAGGAGGACAGCTGGGTTTGAAGAACGGATTTGACCAATCATAAATAGTTAAGCTTTTGTGGCAAAGAGGGAGTATAAAGAAATCTATTCAAGTAACAGTTATGTATGCAGCCATACAGATTATGTTCTGTTGCACTAAAATTAAGAGATGAAGTTGACCTACTATGGGAGAACACTGGCTTTCAAAATAAGGGAAAAAAAGAATTTTGTGCTGCAACTAACTAAAAATCAATTAAGATATTACTCTAAGACAGTGACAACTTCATGACTATAAAGCTAAGGATGAAGATGTGAGAGCTGTCTTCAAGAGCTTTGTTGGCTTTGACACAGCAAGGCTGTTTTAATGTGCACCTAGGGCATGTGCTTAAATGTGCTTTATAGGTGGACCTGTGATGTTTAGGTGCTGAGTATTTCAATTACATTGCATTAGGAAGGTTGTTCCTTGTGTATCCTTTCCTTCTGCTCACTTAAATGTAAAAAGGAACAAAAGGGGTGTTTTGGATGAGGAAGTGCATTGGTTGGAGAGGTGAGTACAAAAAAAAAAGACAGATGAGAGCATAGGTATTGGGGTCATCAGAGAAATGGAAGCACACAGGTGGTGATTGATTGGCAGAAGAAATGAAAGAGGAAAGAGTCAGTGGGGTGGAGGGTAGCAGGACACATTTAAGAAGGGTGGGGGGGAAAGGAAGGAGAACCACAGGAGGCCAGATAGTTGCAGAAGAAAAATTGGAAGAGCTATAGTACTAGGTGGAGGAAGGGCTTTGTGGAATATACCCTGGAAGCCAAGCCCCCAAATACTTGGTCTGCACACAGTTATTCTATCCAAAAATACATTGAAACTGCAGACAGTGTGTGTCATCCTCTTTTTGTGGCTGCTCTGTGTAGAAGATAAAAGTTTTTTTACTGTCATCATTTGCTTCATCAGAAAAGTGGTAGAAAGAGCAGGCCCTAGTCTCTTTATCAGAATAGTTTATTTTTTCCCCCCAAGGACTTGCTAAAAGACTGCGATTGCAAGTTAAGCACTGATTTGAAATAGGAATTGGTAGTATTGGAAGTATAGGAATTGGTAGTACCTGTCTCCTGGGCAGCATGGACCATGTAGGTATCTTCTGCCATCAAGCAGTATGTCAAAGACAACTGCTTGATCAGGCCCAGCCAACATGGGTTTAGGAAAGGAAGGTCTTGCCTGACCAATCTCATCTCCTATTACTGGGTGACTCACCCAGTGGATGAGTGGAAGGCTGTGGATGTGGTCTACCTTGACTTCAGCAAAGCCTTTGACACAGTCTCCCACAGCATCCTCCTGGAAAAGCTGTCAGTCCACATCTTGGACAGATGCACCCTTCACTGGGTTAAAAACTGGCTGGATGACAGGGCCCAGAGAGTGGTGGTGAAAGGTGCTGCATCCAGTTGGTGTCTGGTGACCAGTGGTGTCCCCCAGGGATCAGTACTGGGCCCTCTCCTATTCAACATCTTTACTGATGACCTGGATGAAGGGATTGAGTTTACCCTTAGTAAATTCGCCAATTGCATCAAACTGGGAGGGAGAGTTGATCTGCTGGAGGGTAGGAAGGTGCTGCAGAAGGACCTGGACAGGCTGGGTCAATGGGCTGAGGCCAGCAGTATGAAGTTCACCAAGGCCAAGTGCAAGATGCATTGCATTGTCTGATTCCTGGAACACTGTTGCCAAAAAAGAGTTTTATTCATACCTTGTTAATTTTTATTAAGAGAAAATCTTCCTGACTTTTTTAAGAGGGAAATTTAATCTAGTCTGTTTTTTTTCTGCAGCCATACCTTACATGAATTAGTACAGATTCCATGAGGTTGAATTTGTTGCAGTGAGTATAGAACTAATCCAATGTTTAGAACAAGCCAGTTGTGAAAAAAATCCCAAATCCCACTCAGTTGAAAATAAATTTCTCTTCACCTCAAGTCGTAGTCACCCTTCTACTGCAGTACTGTAAAACTAAGAAGTTCCCATCTTGTCAACATCTTGTGACTGGGCAGACTGTATCGTATTTCGTTACAGTAATTTCAGACAGTAATTCATCTGATCCTTTTATCACAGGCAGTAACTATTTATGGCTTATAAGCCAAGCTTTGGTCTCAGCTTTTTTTTTGTTGTTGTTTGCTTTTTTTTTTTTTAAAAAAAAAAAAAAAAAAAAAAAAAAAAAAAAAAAAAAGAAAAAAAAAAGAAAAAAACCCCCAAACCTTACCCCTTTAAAGAGCCAGTAGACTTGTAAGGACTCTCTTTAGTGGTACCTGAGGCTGCTTTAGCATGGTAGTTTGGATAATAGAGCAGTTCAGCAAGGGTGTTTGGTGCTCAGTGGTTCACTTGCATGACCTGGCCTCCTCCACATCCTTCTATGTCTCCTCTGGCTGAATTTTGCACATGGCTGTATCTGCAAAACAGCTGTTTTGGCCTAACAAACTGTGGTGTTTCATGTATGTGTTACTGCATGTATAAGACAAGGCTTTGATTTGTCCCTAAATGCCCTGGTGACATACACGAAAACAAAGCTAAACCAGCCCTGCTAAATCCAGTCCCTGTGCTATTAACCTTCACTGAAGTTTGCTCTTGGTTTCTGGGGTGTTGGTCTGGCTCTACTGTGATGTGTGGTGTTGTCCACCTGGCTGGCTCTCTTTAGGGTTGGTTTTCCTTCTCATTTGAATAACAACAGTATAGGTGAGAAGGCAAATCAGCTCCATAACTGAATGCTTGAGGCAGTTTCTAGTATGATTCCTGATGTGGGTTCTTCTTGGAGCCCTCTGTATCCCTTGTGTTCCTGTCATATGGTTACCTTTCATCAGTTCTGTCACACAACCTTGTCTGCCAGGGACTCTCCTTGACCTGGCATGGGTGCCTGTTCTTCAGGTCATGGGCTGACCAAACTACATGAGGCTGAGGATCCTTTTTAGTGTGCATAATATTTCTCCTTTTAAGATGTTAAATATCTGTGTATATATAAACAAAGCTGTTAATTCTTTATTGCAGTAATAATACAGAGCTATTAGAACAAAATCTGTTTATAGTCCAGTAATATTTGCGAGGACTAAAAATACATCTGGACTTGGACAGAGAGGCAAGTTTTGGTCTGGCAGCCCTGGTGGTAGTAATTGATCCCTCTGTCTAGGACAGGCATGTGGCATGTCACTCAGGCTGCCCCCTTAGCTGTCATCCTGTCTGGTGCATTTGTGATCTGTCTCAGAGCACAGTGGACTTCTTAAGGTTGTATTTCATCTCCTCTTATAGGACAAATCTCTTGAGATTTAGAGGGAACAAGGGAAATATGGAATGAAGTCATCATGGCAATTAATTTAGCGGTGGTTTTTGTAATTATGTTATACATCAGTCTATATTCTAAGCTAGTGATCTTTCTAGGACCCAGAGCTTTCTGAAATAGTTGCATTCTAGTTAATTTCTTCATTATTTATCTCCATATACAGTCTTGCTGTCTGGGAGCTTGAACTGCATTATTATGTTTCAGATTTCCAAGAGAAAACCACGACTTGCAGTGTTCTGCCATGTTGTTTTCCATCCTTCTCTCATGAAATTAAATGGGATACAGAAATTTGAATCTCAGGGCAGAAGAAGATGGGCTGCCACTGGAGTCAGCATATGCATATTTTTAGTTCTGTGAGAACAGAAATTGGCTATTGAGGTTTTAGTGAATTTGCTGAGCTAAGAATTCTAAGTATTCCTTTTAAAACATGGGTGTAAGACAGTGCCTGAAAATTTGACTACAGAAAAATTTTGAAGCCTTGAGGATGAAAGGCTCAAAAGGCTTAATTATTTCAGAGTGGTGAGAGGTGGAGCTCATAAGTTAGTACAGTCACTTCCAGAAGAGATGTATTGTATAAGTTCAGTCATTTGGAATTATAATTAGTAGGAGTACCTTTACACTTCTGGCTTGGTAGGTAAATCCAAAAGAAGGACCTTTTGGGGTTCCCAGCTTGTGGATATCTGATGCTGCTTTGCAGCTGAAAAAATGTAGTATCTGTACACGTTTGGTCTGGAAATAAACTGATTTTTGACTATGCCTTTTACTTTAAAAGTTCAAATAGCTTAATAATTTAACAGTAAGAAAAGATTAGTTATAAATGTTAACTGTACAAACTGCAAAGCTAAAAGTTGATGTGTTTTTCTTTCCAGCTATCTTTCAGTTTAATAGGTGGTAGGTATATCCTTTGGGTTTGTTGTTGGGTTCATGAGAAGAAATGGAGATCTTTTAATATGAGCTAACTGTATAGATCTTTTTTGTGGTTAGTGGAGAAAAGACAGTTCTGAAAGAGCTCATTTTTCTCCATTGCTTATAAAGAAATCCTGTTGTTACTTCTTCAGATGGATGCGTCTGCACTCGCAGACTTCTGCATCTGGGTGAAATGGATTGTACTCCTATTATTTTAGTTTTTTAAATTGTCCTCAGAGGAAATTGGGAGTAGTCTTAAGAGGGAAAAATCGTGTTGTTGTTGTTTGTTGTTTTTTTTTTTCCCCTCTGTCTACTGGAATTGGGCATCAATTATGACCAGTGATATTAATGTAATTTTGAAGAAGGTTTTAGATATATTACTTCATTTATTGTAATAAGGCACACTTGCCTCAAACAAGCATTCCCTTACTAAATTTCAGAGTGCAGAATACCAGCCTGACACTTACTGTTTGCAGAGTCATACAGTCACACATGAGGAGATGATTTAAGTTGGCTGAAAGATTATAGCCATATGTTAAATGCTATCTTTACGTATACAGGTTTACATTTTGGTAGTAATTTTTCATTGGTTCCAAACTCTCTGGGTCTTTCAGAAAAATAGTGATGTGCAGCAGTTGTTATTCATACAGAAAAGTTATTTTAAATGTACTTTGTTTTCTTTTAGTGATAGTCCTTGTTACATAGGTTTAAGTCATGTTCTAGAGCTCCTCACCTTTCTCTTTCAGTTACAGCAGAAATGTGACTACTTTTGTGATAACCTCATATTTGCAAAGAATTACTTAAATAAAGAAGAAAATTGTGAACTCTCTGAGGCAAAGATGGATCACTAACTAGTGGGGCTGAGATTTATCCATGTGCTGGTTTTTTTTGTTTTGTATTTTTTTCACCAGACTTGTAAGAGTCTTTTAAGAGTCTTACATTTTTAGTAAGCTGCTGAGAGATGGTGCTGGTTTTCTTTGTGAACTGGTGAAAAAATCTTGTTCGTGACACAGCTCAAACAATGTTTATGCTGTGAAACATAGGAATAAAATTGGCAGAAGGATAATTAAAAAAAAAAAAATTATATAGCTGGAAAGGCGTAGTAAAATTGAGCACGTACAGAGTAGGTTGTAGATGCTTGATTCAGATCTTTAGAGCTCAGATACACCAGGGTTCTTCTGGCAGCTGAGTTCATTTGTGGGTTGCTCCTCCAGGTTTTTTAAAGTATCCAAAAAGCTTTCATGAATATCTTTCCTTGTAGTCTGAACCAAACCCCAGGTATTGCTTATTATAGGGAAGGTACACCTCAGCAACATTATTGGCAGTGGGAATAGTGCTCATTGAGAAGCTTCAGTGAAGCAGAGCCTTGCTGTAGCAGATGTTAACACCTGTCGCTGTTCTGCTCTGGAATATGGTTAAGCTTTCTGCTCAGGATGTACCTTGTTTGGTTATAATTTTTAAGCTTGCAATCCTTTAATCTGTAAATGCAAGAAAATAAGAGCAATCGCACAGTGTGCTACTACTCACTAGTTTAAAGAATTATTCTATTTAAACATGGTAAATCCAGCATGTAGTTGTAATTTTACATGTGACTGTTTTGACTAACCCTAATGGTATATTCTCATACATTTAGAGCTTTGTATTCACTTTCCTCTTTTAAATTCTTCCTCTCCTTGTTTGATCTCCATGACTACTCTGAAGCAATTAACTTCAACCCCATTCCGCCCTTCCTTTTTTCTCTTTGGTTTTTCGAGTGGCTTTTACTTGAAGTTCTCCTTGTAATTCTTTTTCTTACCCCTTTGAGATTGTGATGGCTCCTTGTTGGCCGTATCTCCCATTTTGTATTTCTGGGTCCAATCCATCCTCCACAGTACTTTCAGACTACAGAGTGCTTTGGAAACCTTGTTTTTTTTTCTCTGTGTGCAGTGTAAGCTGCCCTCCAGAGCAGTCTGAGTCTCGAGCTGTCTGCCACAAGATCCATCTTTATGCTACTCCAGATGCCAAGCTTAACCAGTAATTTGTTTTCACTAAAATCATAATCTTCCTGTATTGCTGTCCTGGAATCCTATTCTTCCACTGTAAAATGTACAAGCTTCTTATCTTTATCTTCAGTACCACTTACAGCTCTCTCTGCCCTATCGCTTCTCATTCCTTAAATTTTTTCTGTTCTTCTGCCAGTGCCATTTTCAAAACTCCCTTTGCCCTATGTTCTTCTATACTGCCCTTTGTTGGCTGTTCTTTATGCATGGCAATGACTTCTCAGAAGTGACCTTCTCTTCTTGCATCTCCTTCCATGGTGAGGCTTCTCTTATCTGTGGGGCAGCTGCTGTGCACGTGGGGCCATCAGAGAGGTCCATGGCCCTTTGAGTACAGGTAAAGGAGGACAGTGCATGTGTTGTGGTGAGTTTGCAGGCCCCAAACTCCAGGGAATCAGTAAAGCAAAGGCATCCCAGCTCCTCTAGCACCACCTTAGTGGAAGCACCACAGAGTAAAATCCCTAACAGGCCCCCTCTGGCAGTGCATTAGATCAGATGGGGAGGGTCATATACATGGTCAGTAAGTTTCATGAAGAAACAGGTACCTGCCCTAACATAATTCCAAGCCCCACTGTCTCCTTGTTCAATAATCTTTAGTACTACTGCAGGATTAGAGAAATCATTTTTGCATCTTTACCATGGGTAATTCAAATGATACTGTATTTTCTCAATACATGCCGCAATGAATATGGATAGGAAACAAATCATTGAATAAAATATTTAATTTTGATTGTTTGTTTGCATGTGGAAATTCACTTTAAGAAGGAGTGATCATTACTTCAGGATAATTTTTATGTGACCAAATTAGCATTGTTAATCCTTTTCTGTCCAGAGTTCACAACTCTTACATCTAACTTAATAACACTGGCACAGCCATGTAGAGAAATCATGTGGTTTACATCAATTTTTTAGCATAAGTGTTTCATAAAGAGCAGAAATTTTGAAATCATACCTGTAAGCCATACAAAGCTTTCACATCTCTCTGTGAAAGTTAAAGGCAGAGATACATTTTGAAATAGACTGTGAATATGTATGGTAGGTCTGTGTTAAATGGAGAGATGCAGAAGCTGGATGCCTGGCGAGACTGCATGCTTTAGATTCTGAAATATATAATAAGAATTTAAGATGAGAAAGATAATTTGATGATCAGGGCCATCTTGCCTGGCTAGGTAGTTTTTTTTTTTTCTTTTTTATCCAGAGCATGCTGCTAAACACGCATACAGTTTCCAGTTTCTTTCCACTGTTTTTCCAGATGTTTATACAGCTGTATATTCTGCATAGGAACACTATATTTGAAAAATATCTCACTTAAATAATTTTCCTATTTTCCTCCTACTCAACATAATTTTGCACATCTCAGCATGACAGTTCCATCAAATGTTTTCCCTTTATATAAATGAAAAAATAGCTTGTTTTAATAAGTCCTTGAGAGGGAAGTTAATACTGTAGGTATTCCTGGTGAAACACAAACTGTATGTGAAATACTTCAACTCTGACACTGGGTTTGCGTGGTCATCAAAGAAAGCGTTGAGCAAAATTTCCAAATTACTGTAGTCTTGCTTTAAAAATGAAGTGTGTACTTTATGCCAAGTCTTCAGATTCAACTGACTGGAATACTTAAAATACTGTTATTAAACAGGCTGGAATACTTTTTATTTTAATATTTTTATAAATGTTTTTATAAGAGCTGGCATAAAATCTGATAGTGATTTCAGACTGTGTGTGTTCTTTGTCTCTGCAACACAGAAAACATCCACAAAGTTATCTTTACATTTCTTTGTTGTGGAGGAGAATCTTTTATTGTTTGTGAATCTGAAGGAAGAACAATGGGTGAATGTGCTGCTGGAGATTAATGAGGAGCAATATCATATATGTCTGTGGTGTAAACATCAGCTGATAAGATTTTTTTTTTTTTTTTTAATGCCCAATGATTCTGATTCTTGCTCCATTTGTCTTTACACTGCCTGTAAACTGAATTAATCTTTTTTAATGTTAGAGTATTAGTATGTGTAAAGATGAGATGGACAGCATGAGCTATTGATTTTGCCAAACTCAGCATCACAGATCTCTGCCCCTATCCTCTATTTTTTAAGCTGCCTTGACTCTGCTTGTGAATGTATTAATGTATGCTGGGTTTTTTCAGCTTTGTATAGCTTTGTATGCTGGGTTTTTTCAGTTTCAGAGTCACAGCTTGAATGGAGGAAATGGCAATGTATTGAGGAATGGCACTCTGTTTACAGGCTATTTGTATCATGAAGAAACATCTCTGCTCTTCCTTCAATTCTTCACACATTGTGGCAGTCTGGAGTTATTACAGTCACTACAAGCACAGGACTGCAGAGGCTGGGTGGACAGTTTGCAAAAGGAATGGTATTCTTGGTGTTACTTTCTTCTCTTGAGATCTTTCCATGGATTTCTTGGAATGTATGCTTCTACTTTTTCATCAAGGAGGAACATAAGAAGCAAAGTAAGGAACTGATCAAAGGCCAGAAATACACAGAGTCAGTGTGATTCTCCACTGACTTCTGGGGTCTTGATGAAATGACTTCAGTTTTCTTATTTCAGCACTGCTCATTGCTGTGACCTGAGTTTGCACTGGACTGATGAAAGTCTTTAGTCACATAGGTCTTTTGCTGTTTGGTTAGACACATCTTTTCACTATGGAATTTCTGCTAAAATTTCCTTCAACATTTAAAAATATGTAAGCTGTCATAGCTGTCATCTGGCATTGTAGAAACTAATTTTCATTTGTATCAAAACCTATTGATCTGTCAGTAGGACAAAAAAAATATAAGAGATTTAAATTCTGTTTGAGATGATGATGATGTAAAAAGGTGAAGCAGCGACAAGTAAAGAGGTGACATGAAACACTGCACCTCAGTGTCATGTCTATTGAGATAGTTTTTTGGATTGTGTGCAGGTTTTATGTGTCTTAATAGCTGGATGTGACATTTTCACAAGGGTCCTCTCAATCACGTAAAAGACAGGAATCAAATACTACTGAAAATTGAACCAAATTGGAAAACAAGTACTTTCAGCACTGCTCACTGATGTCTGTGGAGTTCTGTTTTCTTGGATTTTTCTTAATAGTGCTAAGCATCTGTCCAGCTACAGGGCTTGAGGGAGAGGGCTGCACAAAAGGAAATACACTGAGCTTTAGGAATTGTGTTCCGAGGATATTCTGCTAGTGTAGTACATACCCAGGAGTGATGTTTCTGGTCACAAAAGAACTAGATGTGGAGATCTATAGTGCTGCTTAGGACACATTTTCTATATTATTTTAGTTAATCTGAGTTGGTTAATGTTATGGTCTGAGGTAACATATAAATTTATTTTTGTTTTGGATCTGTGAAACAAAGTCTCAGAGTCACAGTTAATTGTTTATTTTTTAAAAAGCCTAAATAAGAAATTTCAATGCTTAATGACCTGTCTTTTCCTTAACTGGAACAGGCCTATGGATAGATTCTGTTATTTCAATATTTCATTGTATTTATTCTCCATTTGTATTGGTGGTTGATTCCTTGTCTCATAATTCAGCTGTAAACTTTCAGGGACTGGTACCCTTGTTTAATTTGTGTTTCTAGACATATTGGAGCACTTAGTGCTGGGACTGGAAAAATGCTTGTTGAGCTTAATTTCGTGTGTCATTTCTAATTAGGTATCACCAACTTAGTACAGTAACTGACAGCATTGCTGACTGACTGACATCCTATGAACACAAAGTGATTCCTTTGGTTTCCTCTTAGAATTGATGTGCACACACACAAAGCAGTATTTCTTCCATGAGTGTGGGTGTTGTTAATTTACATACCTTCAAATCCTATCAGAATAGTTCTTGTTCCAGTAGCTAAAGATAAATGCAGCATCAGTGTAGGATGATAAACCTGAGCAAGCCTGCGGAGGTTTTATGCAGCTGGGTATGCCCATGGGTTTCAGGGATAGATCAGCTCAATTCTTCATCCTGCATCAAGCATAGATGTAATAACAGAAAAAAGGTCCAAATGAAAATTTGATGAGTGCAGTTTCTTTTTGAGCCAGATGGGTGTGCAGTTAGCAAATTTTTGAATATTTTCAGTGCACAAAGCATTTATTTACTGCCTGTTATGGTTTTGTGTTCACCTGTATTTGTAGGGTTGAGGTGCAGTGTGTTACAGAATATCACAAATGGTGAGCCTATCACTCATATGGTTTAAATTTTTGTGTGAGGCTTTGTCTGCATGTGGTCTTCAAGTTCTATTTTTAAAGGTGGTTGTAGATGTTTCAAAGTCAATGGGACTTTTATGATTGCTCCTTCATCTGCAATTAGGATTTAATTCTGCCCTACAAAAATATCGTGAAGTGTTACTTCGTTTCTAGCAAACTATATTTTTAACAGGAAAAAATATTCTGTGTTATGCTGTCTTTTTCTCACCAAGTATCTCTTGAGATCAGTCTGTGTCAGTCTGGATTATGAGTGTTGATGTTACAGCCATGTCTGACATTCACGCTGTCATTCATGATCAGATTCATGATGAGATGTACCTGGGAACCAGATAGCTGGGAAGTTGGAAAGAGTTTAGCCACAGCAGCCTAGGTCTTCATAAGACCAGAGTGTGAATTCCTGCTCCCAGGTACAGCTGTTTTACTGCAGTTCCCTGAAGTAGCTTGCTAAAGAATGTCTGAAGCTTATCACTAGGAGCCTGAGGTCTTCTGTGGGGCCAGGAGGCAAGGGCAGCCAAGCCATGTGGGCAGCTGGAGGTCCCCAGACTCCAGGGAAACCTTTTCCTCCTGGAGTTCTGCTAGATCTTAATCTATTCTCAGGGAAACTGCATTTACTTGTTTGCATGTGGAATTGGGCCTTTGGTTTAAGAAACAATACATGAACAACCAGTGTGTGTACAGTTTGAGAGGAGGATGCAGCTAATGCTAAAATTTTATTGTTGACTCTATATAAGCCCATCTAATCCATCAACAGATTGTTCTGGGATGAATCTAAATGTTGCATTTCATTTTACAGCAGGGAGCAGCCCATTGTCCAGATGGAGGGCTGTATTTTGCAAAGCCTTTTACAAGAGCCAATGACAGAGCAAATAAAAGAGTTTTTTAAAAAGTGTGTAGTCACGTGTATTTTGCAAGCCTTTTAATTTTATTGCAAATGTACTATTAGCATATAAAATTAATTAATTTCAGAATTTGTGGTCTGCTCTATCCATTTTAAGAAAGACAGTAATAAAACAGATTATCCCAGTATTTAGTTGTGAAAAATTGCAGAGTTTGAAAGATAAGTATTGTTTCAGATCATATTGTTTAAAATCCTGTAGTATTTTAAGTCACCTCTACATGGATTAATCTGCAGCATTATTCCATTCCTTCACTTGCAAGACTGGGAAGCTGCTGAAGGGGGTCACTGGAGCTGGATGAACAAATGTGCCTTAAGTAACACACAGATGAAAAGTTGGTGTCTTTGGATTCTGTCTGCAGCTGTTGCAGTCAAGACAACTTCATTTGGGAGCCCACTGAAGGGATGACTGAATGTAAAGCAACATCCAGTGCAGAAGTTGCCAGTTAATTTTCAGTCTTTGCTATTTTTAGTACATTTTGTCCTGCAGTTTTTATAAAGTTGATCACTTCCCAGTCTGTCACCAGATTTACTTCACATTCTGCTGATGAGTTACATCTCTCATTTCTTTAAAATACATTTTTTCAGAAGACACGGAAATTATTTTTATAGCTTAATACATGCACATAGAAATGATCTGACAAATGAAATTTGCAATACTATTTTATGAATCACTGAGAAATAAAAATACTCTGAAAAGTTTATCAGAGATCCTAAACAATAATTGTTTAGAAGTCATGAAGGCTGAACTCAAATGCCAATGGGGGCTTAGTTAAGGTTAGCTGTTAATTAGCTGTTAATTTCAGCGAGGTCTGAGTTTGGTCTTGCTTGACTCAGTTCTGGGACAAACACATAATTTGTAGTTCATCCTCAGCTCTGGATGCAGGTAGGCAACAATTCAATAAAAACAGAACATGAAGGGTCATCAGATTTTGGAATAAATGGGAAAAAACTTTAGTTCTGATTCATCGTTGTAATCAGACCAACTGTATGTGTGATCTTCACCCCAGTGTGTAGTTGTTCCTCGGAGGAGAGGAAACTGAAGTGGAGAGGGACTTATTCTTTAAGAATTTAATTGGAGCCACCAGAAGAATTGCGAGAAGACCTAAATTGAGATTCATATTTCGTTGGTATTAAAATTAATGATGTGAAGCTCATTACAGGAGTACATTTGCTTCCATAATTGTATGCCTATATAACTTGACGTGAGACTTGGTAAGAACTGATGTCTTGCCTGATAGGAGTATGCAGAAGAGGGGCCACACTTTCAAAAGAACTGTGCCACATCACTGCAGACCTTGTCAGAGGAGACAGTATTTGAGTGGGATATGTTGTCTAGAAAACTACAGGTTGAACAATACCAATTACCAAATATTTATGCTTGTGAGGATAGCAGTTGATTGAGACATCTTGGGGAAGTCCTGAGTTCCACCTCACTGGTGTCCCTCTCTGACAGCAGCTTGGATCTAGTGGTACTTATCCTGTACTTGGGTGGTTTGTGCTTAAAAATACTGTGATGAGTGATGGAAACCTCAATGCATAATACAAACTTTTCTCACAGGGTTCAGACATAAATAATAAATATTTTGGGTATGAGCGCTTTCCCTTAAATTTTTAAGGTTGCTGATGGATATATTTCTTTCATAACCTAACTTCTTCCTCTGTGACACTGCATCAGTTCCAGATTTCAGATATCTGAGAGTAACATAGTGAGAAGAAATCTTGTTACATATGTGAATGTTAATTCAGTCTTGATATTTTTATAGTAGGGAGGATTCTTTTGATCAGAAGTCATTGCTGAACTATGTGAGATCTCGTATGCTGTCTTAAAGAAAATTTGATGTGAAAATTAATAGCATGAGTCTACGCTCATACACTTTATTATATGAGATGTTAGAGTTTTAGTTTATTCCTTTTTAGGCTTCCGTAGATTGATATCAAGGATAAATCCCAATTCTTCATAACAGGGCTTTCACAGAGCCATTTTTTTCAGATTGTCATAATTGATGCACAAGGCCTGCTAAGAGGTTATTCTGCACTATGTGCTTGATCACTATTTTTAGGAATACCAGAGGAAAAAACTTTTGTGAAATGAATTTTGTCTTCAGAAATTGAATAATGAACAGTAGATTTGGTGCTCCACATTCAAAACACACATGAGATGTTATTCAATAACTTTTCATTAAAAGAGTAACATCTCTTCTGTGCAAAAGGTGATGATCTCATAAAAATAAATGATAATGTAATTAAATATCATAGGCCATATTCCTAAGAGAGTTGTACTAAGGTTTAACAGCCAGTTTTAATTCCTGTTTTAACTCCTCTTTTGAGTGGAATTTGAGTGCTTTTAACACAGCTTTTTTACTTTAATATAAGTAGGTATTGTAAATAGCAACAATATGTGCAGAAAAATCAGTGCGTTCGTACATGAGTAAGGAATAATTCCTGTCAGGGCTTCTATAAATGCTTGGCCAAATGCAGAAAAACCTGTTGCCTGTCTGGCCATTCAGGTAGGCAAACAAATGTAGGCAGAGAAGAAGCAGATGTAACTTAGCAATGCAAATAGCTGCTTTAGAAAAGGACTTTTTATTTTTTCTTCTAGTCTTTTGAGTAGGTGGAGGAGCTCCAAGCTGGTATTTTCACCATTCAAATGAAGAAAGAAGCACAGAAATTTGCAGCTCATCTAGGACAAAATTAGGGTCTAGTCCTCCTGCCTTTTCCCAAGCTGTTGTGGAGACAAACACACTGCTTTGCTCATTCAGGCTGGTGGTGTCTGGTGTGGTTGTTCAGAAGTAATTTTGGGTTGCCTTCAGCTAGAGATGATCATTGCAACCTCTTCTCCCCAGGAGACCAGTCAAGGGGAATCAATGCCATGTGTTGCCTTGGATGTATTCCTGGTAGAAAACCTGTCCTCTTGAGGTCTAGTTTGCAGCCACCATGATCCTAGCAAAGCTATAGGATTCATGACAGGGAGCGTCAATATTACAAGACTCTTACCCCTAAGTTTGTGCCTTGGGCTGAGTAATTACAAGAATGTGCAATGAGATACCTTATTTACAACAACTGCTTTTTAATTTTAAATTTTCTAATCTGAAGCCTCTTTACATGCTGCTGTGTTGCACTGCAGGATTGCAAAGAGTTGGTCTGTTAAGACTGGAGACATTTTGTTGAGTACTTTCCAGGTAAATGAAGCATAGGAGACTCAGATTGTATGTCTGATAAATCAGTTTCTTTAATAACAGGTAAGAGCAGAAGCACTCAAGGTGATTAATGAACTCCTTAGGTTTTATTGTGATGATGTACAGATGATCTTTGAAGATGTCTTTTCTTTCTGCAGCTCCTGCCTCACCTGTATTCTTAAATTACCTTTGCTTAAACAGCACTGCTGCTGCTTGTTCCGTGGTGACGCTCTTGCTTTCCCCCTCACTGCTAGTAGAAGAAAAAAATAAACTTCCTGGTTTGAAAAGCTCTACATTTGTATTCAAATGTATATTAAGGCACCTAAAGGATGAATCCAAACATACATAGGTGCTTAATTTACTACTTATTGGTGTTTAATCCAGAGGGTTTGCAGTTTTACTTGCTGTGACAGCAGTTGGGCTGTTTGCTTCTGTTTTTTTTAAAAAGGGGAGTAGCTACCTTCAGTCAGCTAGGAGAAGCCTTGGTCACTCCTTGGCTCTTCTTTCCCTGAAAAGAAAAAGAAACTCTGAAGTGCTGAACGAAAGGATGAGAAAGTTTGCTGAAGATGAAAAGGACTGGAGTGCCAGGCTGGTGGAATTCATGTGCTGCATGGGTCAGTAAGGCGAGAGCTGCCGGGCTGCAGGGCTGCTGTGGGGGAGAGCTGAGCTCTTCTCTGGGCTCCAAAGCTCTTGCAAGAGGCTTTTGTGGGGTTTCCTTTCTTAGTTGGGTGCTTTTTTCATAGCAAGCTGCCTGTTTTCTGTTTCAGTTGGAGGGCTGGTTTGGTAGGTTCTGCTCTGAGCACACAGAATACTGTTGCACATTCCTCCTAGTGTGCCTTTGCTTTTCTGTGGAAACATTTGGGGTTTTTTGATTAAAAATCATGAGTGTGGTGTTCTGTGTGATCTTTTATTTTTTTCTTTAATCTTGGTGTTTTTCACAGCATGACAGGTGAAAGTTTTCTTCCTTGTCACATATTTGTCCGTGTCAGGTACCAAGTTTTCCTACAAGTGTGTGAATATATAAAAGGAATATGGGTAGCAAGCATCATTTACTTACGTTGGCATTTTAATTAAAATAGAGTTGAAATTAATAGTCACTGCATGTTCTAACACGATAAAAGGAAGTGGGTTTTTTAACTTTTTTTTTTTTTTTTTTTTTTTTTTTTTTTTTTTTTTAGAACTGTTGTCACAGTAACATTTCCTGACTTGTAAATGTGTTAGTCAAAACTAGCTGAAATACCTTTGGAAAAAAAGACACATTGTACACTTGTGAGCTGGAACATTAAATTCTGTAGTTGGGAAAACTAATTGAACAGTTGCAAGTAGAAGAATTTCTGGATTTCTTCTGACGTCTCTGTTCTCTCTGTTCTGCCTCTGTCGAACTGGAGCTTCCACCTTAGCATAAACTACTGATGTTGGAAGTGCTGTCTTGTCTAGATGAAGCCTACTGTGAAATGCATAAATAGGAAAAGGTTTTCTTAATCTGCAAAATTTTTTCTCCACTACTGGAGAGTCAGTGGAGATTTGTAGGGGGGAAAGGTATAAACCAGAATTTTTGAGATTGAGATTTTTAGTTGCATGAAATGAAAAAATCATTTAGGGAGCAACATCTCTTCTGTATGGAGTGGAATGTACACATACACTACATGTACTACCTGAAAAAATCATTGCCACAGTGAACTGTGCAGTGAATTTGTAAAAGTTGAAGGTGTGTTAATAAAAGTTTGAAAAAAAATAAGATCAAAAATGCATCTAGGACTGTTAAAGATAGGCATAAGCATGTAGGGAGTGGGTGAGTCACGTAAGGGAGGAGTATACACAGGGTTCATAGGCTTTTACTTGTCTTGTTTTTCATTTGTTCCCAAATAGAAACAGCATATGGTATCCATTTTGCAGGATGATGGACTCTTGCATCTTCTCATACAGTTTTGAAAGACCTCAGTATCACACCAGAGGCACAAAAGTCCACGAATTAGTATTTATATGTAAAATACCAGATCTATTTCAGTCTTTTTGTGATGGCAGTAGCTGCAGAAAGGGTCTTGTTTTGCTACCTGAGCTCATTACTCATTCTTGGCCACACTACAAATAACTCGAATCAATGAAACAGCTGCAGTTCTGTTGTACAGGGTCTTAAGGGATCTTGCTATTTTAGGCTTGCACAGATGGTCCCAGTACTAATGCACAGCAGCTTCTGCTACTGGAAGCTGTTGGGCTGTGCATGGGCTCTGTGGCATTTACACTGGCTGGTGCCACACGTGGATTTCTGGAGATCACACTTGTGCTGGAGTGGCCCTGAGTGTTTCTGCAAAATGACTGCAGAGAACCTGTACAGAGTTCCCATCCACAACTGGGATGCTCTCTTACCCGAAGTCTATTGCTTTTATTGTTACTTTTCAACGTTTTGTGGGCAATTGATGCTAACTACAGTGTCAAGGAGAGATCTGTTGTCAGTGCTGAGTCCCATGTCTGTGTTAGTGAATATTCCTGTTTATATTATAAAGGGTTAAAAGAAAAAGTCCAGTCTCTGACCAAAGATGTAGTTTAGCCTTAGATGTTGAAACAAATATGGCACTCCAATTGAAAAGCATAGTGATTAAAAAAGCCAGCTTTCCTGTATGAAGAGATTTCCTGTTGATAAATACTTTAATAATTAATTAGATTTTAGAGGCTAAAAGCAGTGTTTATAGCTTCTAAAAGTTTGCCTTGATCTTTTTCTTACATTGTAGAGGATGGTGATTTTTCCTGTGAAGTTGCATTTTTGTTAGTAGTGTTCCTATCAGCAGTGGGACTGTTACCCTGGGGGGAACCCACCTGGATCTTCTGCTCGAAAAATGTTTATGTGACATGCTCTGATGTACTGCAAAACCATATTATTTTAATTTGGTATTTCAAAGCTTTTACAGATTATTCTGCTTTTATACATTATTATTAGTATGCTAACTTTATAAAGATGTCCATAAAAAGACCCTCCGCATAATTTTTGGGGCTGTTAAAAACCATTTTCTTTTTCCTTTTTCCCTTCAGATGAACGGGACAAAGTACAAAAGAAGACCTTCACAAAATGGATAAATCAGCATCTCATGAAGGTCAGTTTATTTCTGTGTTGTCTGGATGACTGATTACTACAGCAGTGATTATGTGTTTTACAAAATGTTCAATTTCAGGATGCATCTGTGTTACATATAATAAGGAAGAACTTAAATTGTGAGATTTGTGTATGTAGTTGGTGTCTGAGGATTCACAGGAGAGCTGAAATTCTCCTGTCTCATATCCAATGTTATATATTTGAATACTTGCATTTGAAATTAAAATGAGTCCAAGCTTAAGGGAAGTGATTTCCTTGAAAAAAGCTTGATTATTTTCTGGCATTTCTGTCTGTCATGGCTGTAGCATCACAGGTAAAGAAAATAATTATTTTTTTATTTTTTAAATACTGGATTGAGTACAGAAAAAGGATACCTCCTTCAGAAGGTTACCTATAGATCATCCCATGGCATCAGTATGCTGCTTATGGATTAGAAGCTTTCTAGGGACAAAAGTCACTTTTCAATATCTTTCTTTTGAATAGCAGTGAACCTTGCCCCAGGGACAGAGCACATAATTTTAGCAACATGTTCAGCTTTTAGTTAACAGAGAACTAAAAGCCACAAGTTCACCTTCACTGCATGGCTCTTCAGTTCCAAATTTAATCTGCTGTTTCAGCGCCAGCTGTCTAGCCCAGACATTTCTCTGGAGAAACAAATTGTATAATTACCTAACATAACTTGCTTTGATTTTTATTTTTTTATTCAGTGTTTGAAGTCATGTAGAAGTCACATTAAATAAAAATGTATCTGCAAACTGTCAGAGCTGAGATTTAATAATGAGTTCAGACACAGCCAGAAAGATTTGCCTGTGTTAGTTTTTCTTTAGGAGGTGACTTATTCTTCTGGCTCTTGGAAATGGCATGACTTGGGGATCTAGCAAGACCCAGGTGTGAAGTTGGTGTCAGTTTTGTCTTCAGCAAGAGATCTTTCTTCCAGGATGGTTTTTCAATACTTGATTGAACCATCAGGAGCCTTCCTGACATCAGCCCCTGTGCAGCAGCAGCTGTGCATGACCTTTCTGTAGGTAGGGTGAGTCTGTGGAATCACAGAATGGCTCTTAATACTAACACCAATAGGTTTTCCTTTGTGGATTTGCTAGACCCTAAGGAATCATGCTGTGTTGAAACAGCTGCTCCAAGGACCCTTTCTATACAACCATCTCCTCATGGTAATCCTGAAATACCCAGGTGGCCCCATGTCCTTGCAGAACTCTTCTGCTTGCTAATGAGAAAAGAGGCAGCAGACCTGCAGCCCTCCCTTTCTGAATTTTTATCTCATATTTACAATGCAAGAAATATATCCAGGGTCCAGTATTTCAGGCAAATTAGATTTAAAGAAAATAACATGCAGGAAGATTAGTTCTCTGGAAGCAAAATGCAATCTCCAGATTAGCCATCAGGCATTTCTTCTAATTGAATGTAATTGTTACTGTGTTTATAGTATTTCTGTATTAAGGATGCATTTTAAAGATGCAGTTTTAATTTCCTGTGGGAAGCAGAAAAGTCTGTCTGAAGCTTTTGGGAGGTCAGTGCTTTAATAGATGTTTAAAATGGGGCCTATTTTTACAGAACAGCAGTGTATTGAAAATTATACCATTGTTTTACAAAATTTTAAAACATGCACAGTCATCGTTGCCATACTGTCAAGCTCTAGGGAGTAGCTTAAAAAAGATTTAAACTCTAAACCTGTAAGGAAATCGGGGTAAAGAGTTCATGCCAAATCCTTTTGACTTATTTGCCAAGGTCAGTGGCCTTAGCCCAACATCTTCAGTGTGAGTGATTAAAGAGGTAGATATATATAGATGTAGATATATACATTCTGTGTGCCTGTGCTCCTGGCCTTCATTTCAGTTGCTCACTTTAAAATTCAAAAAGGATTTTTAATTTACACAGATGTAATTTGGCTCTTCCATTAACTTGGAATTTACATAGCAACTCAGCTTTATCTTGTGAAAATACTCAGTTGGAAAGCTGTTGGTGAATTTCTGTTCTTACAGCATTGTTTTGCAGTCCTTATGAAAGTACTGGACTTTTATCCCTTTATAGCAGTTCATTCAAAAGAGTTTTCTCTAGGTCAGCAGCACAGTGCTTTTACCAGTTACCATCATTTATTGAGAGGTGGCATAGAAGTCTACTGCTGGTTTTCTAATGAAATTCTGTATTTATGGGATTCACTGAATAATCAAAAACAAGAAGGCTGAGAAACATTTACCCTTCTGTCTTCCATTGCCCAGCTTTATAAAGTCTGTAAGCTTGTAATATATAAAATTGAGTGAATAAGATTAGTCCCTAGTCAGTTCAGTTGACTCCTTAAGCATATATTTGTGTAGTTTGTTAAACTGTAAACATAGTCATTGCTGAAATATTTCCTGTAAATGGTCTTGAGATAAGTTTTAGAGACAGGTACATAATGTGTTATTTGCAAAATTCAAGCATGTAAGTTATCACTGAATTCCACAGTCTAAGATCAAGAGGACTGTCACTACATTTTTTAGATGCTGATGTTTGTCTTTCGAATCAACAGCAGATTTTCTGAGGACTGATTAGAGCATTGCACTTTGTAAGGCTGCTGTTTAATGTCTGGGGCTGTGGTTTAAACATTATCTTTTAATTCTTGTTGATATATGGGCTGAAGAGTTGAGATATTGGACTTCAGGCTAGCCTGCTGCTCTGCTCTGAGCTTCCAGGGAGAAACTCACATGATGGTGCAGTGTTCAGTGGCGTAGAGATCTCCTCTCAGTTTCTCTAAATCTGCCCCTGATTCCAGTGAGTGTTTCACCTTGTTTTTGTCTAAAAGAGTATGGTAAATTACAGTACTTGTTACAGTAGTAAGTACCTCCTGATGTAACACAAACAGGTACATTTGTGGAAGAAAATGAGTTCATTCTGGTGTAGCATTTGCATGGTACTAGAGCACTCGAAGGGAAATCCAACTTACACTATAGCCCAGAAATACTTCCTGACACATGCTTGTATTCCAGACTCCAAAACCTGAGGAAAAAAATGAGAGAAATGTGATATACAGAGGGAGAATGAAATGGAAGTGAGAAAATAAAAAAGTTGTTGATGAAAAAGGAGTGTAAAAGCAGGCAAATTCTTGTAATTTGTTTCCTTTCTCAAGCCATTTGAAAAATGTTTTTGTGGTGCAAGATCTTTATCTCGAGATAAAGGTTCTTTTGAAGTACCTCAAAGATTTTTATTTTTTTTAAATCAGAAATTATGATATACAGAAAATGGGACTAAAGGCAAGGTAGATAGAGACTGGCTAGATCCGATCAGAAAATAGGAAGAATACCCAGATATTTTCCCCCCAGGGGTAATTTTCCTTCTTTTTTGTGGAAGAAAAAAATTGGAGAGAATCTTACATAAATCTTAGCAGTGATGCTGGTCTTTGGGATGCCTGAGCAGCTCCTTGGAGAAGGGAGGCTATCCAGCCCATGGCATCATCAGGGAGCCACATCACCTGGTGCCCCCCTCTCCCAGTGCTGCTTGTCTTGGGACCCTCAGCTAGCTGGACTGAGAGATCTGCTAGTGATGGGAGCACTGGGCAGCATCCCTGCACACTTTATTAGTTGCTCCAAAAGTAATTTTCAAAGGTCTTATGAGCAAAAACATTTTTATTAGTAGCTGGACAAAATGCTTTAAAAACTACTGTTTCAGAGGTCCATGTTTTAAAGTCCTGTACTGTGTTGCAATGATAGTGCATTAGAGAGAAAGAAGCTTTTTGTTGAGTAACATTTGAATGAATAATTCAGAACAGAGAACTAAAGCTATTGATTCCTGTCTGTCCTTGAAGCAGCACATGGTTTGTAAATGACCACTTAGGTCGATTGCTTTGTGAAATGTTCAGGTATGCTCTTAATAGCAGAGGAACTATTTCTGATATAGTGCAGTTGTTCCCTTGCTGAAAGCTGGCACTTCACTGACACTAATGGCTATCATTTTTAGATAGCATTACTCTGGAGTGTCTCTTTTTCAGACATGCAGTTAATCTGCTATTTGAAATTCCTCACCTACTCTTTGGGAAGTGAGTACTTTTTAGCTCTACATTTATATTTCTTTTAAGGGATGAGGCACCTGGTGTTAATCTAACAGTAGAGACTATTTTTAAAAATAAGTCTTGATTTAATGTCATTTATTTTTGAATCATACTTGGAAAAAGCATGTCTTGGGTTTCTTTTCCTGTGTTAAGGAAAAGAAGATAAAGATTGCTTACTGTGCTACTGCATCTAAATGAGTCTTCCATGTATTCCTCCAGTTAATTCTGACAGCTGTGGAAAACTGTGCTGGGAGCAAATCCTATCAAATCCTACTTCCAGCACAACACACAGCTTGCTTCAGGCATGGGGTACAGCTGAATCAATTATCAGTATTTCTTCCTCTTTTGTTTTACAATTGTTCACCTTGGTACAGAAGACTATTTCAGGTTTTCTCCTAAAGTTTTTGCTGTTGTGTGTTCAGGACAATTTAAAAAATCTTGAAGTGTTTCTCCTTTGAGGCATGCTCCTTCTGAAAAATATAGAAAAATAAGTGTTGAAAAAGGTAATTAGTTAATGGTATAAAGAAATGATTGATTTTGTTGTTATCTCTAGAAATATGAACAATTACAGTTTTTTTAATGCTACATTGTTTACAAATTTCTCAAGAATCTTCCACTTGGAAGTAAACCACACAGCCTCCTTCATCTGCTTCATATAATCTCTAGCTGTTGTCAATGCAGATCAGCAAGCAAAAGAATTTTTTTGGTGTTTATTCAAAGTTTATACAAGGGAGAAAAGATAACCAGGGAGGAAGAGTAGTGAAAGAATTCCAGAAGTTAAAGCTGAAAGAGAGGAAGACATTTGTACAAATTTTTAGAGGTTAATGATAAACTGCATCACAGAAAGCTCTCTGCAAGCAAATAAATAAATAAACCCAAGTCAATAAAAACTGTGCCACAAATTTCAAGTTTATTTGATCCTCTTAATGCATCCAGACTTCATGACTAATTGGGAGAAGGAAAGAGGATAATTGAAAACAGGAAATTATGTATGCATGAAAAAATAGGATAGCTTGAGTGAATCAATATTTTTTCAGCATGCAGCACTATTGAACCAGCTGAGTGTATGTTTTGTGATCCTTCCAATTGTGGTATTTTAAATTTTTAAATAGTTTTATGTGGGTGCTCATATATGGAAGATTGAGTTTAAGGAGAATTAAGTCTACCATGAGATTACTGTGTGGTAAAACAGAACCACTAGAATCAGTATGTTTCCTATGATAGACTAATATATTAATATATTAATTAATTCTCTTTTTGTGGGTTCATTGCTTGCAATTTAAGCATAAATTTTATTTACTATTATTTATTCCTTAGAGATCACGAGAGACAAAATTCTACCATCTGCAATTAAGTGTTGCCTTTTTAATTAATTGTTAAATTATGCATGGGGCTATATTTTATCTATATGCTTTTGATGTATCTACATTTAATAATCACTTCTGTACAGTTCGGAAATACTCTGCCTTGATCTTGTTCCTATGGGGCCAGTGTAACTGTGCCATTGGCTGCAGTGGGGTGTAGCATTTGTCCTGGTATGTGGCCTCCAGACAGTAAGCAATCTCAGGCATTAACATTACCAGAATATTTAATCCTAAATCTCTAGTTCATATACATTGGAAAGGCATTGCCCTGGGGTAACACAGATGTGTGACAACACGGGGACTTCAGAAGGTATTGGAATAAACTCGTTTTTCCTGTAAAGAATGTGTTGTCTGCTAAAGTTGTTTATGGTGCTTTGAACAAGGGAATTTGAAGATGGTAAAATAATGTTTAGAATCCTCATTTGCCTACTGAAATGCAGTACCTTGGCTTTAATCAGAATAATGTCTGTCAACCTAATATTTACCTGCTTTAGGCAGGTGTAGTGTTTATTGTTTTTTATCTGAATTAGTGGATCTGTGTGATTTTTAAGCTTTGAAAGCCAGATTTATTGGTTGGGTTTGATGTGATTAGCATTGTATTTCCATACCTTAAACAATTAATTCTTGATGAGCTGTGTTTGGTGTCATGGTGTGTAGGGCTGGAAAGAGGGCAAGTTGGAAGCATGAAGAGTAAAGAAAAGTGGTGGTACTGTGTCACTGAAACACTGCAGTGTGACTGACTAAGATAAAATGGGAAAGAAGGTAAAATCTGTCAGCTTGAGACACTGAAAAGGAAGGAGATTGACAGTAGATTTTTGCTCACTAGCTACCATTGGAAGGACAGGGCTGCGTGGCAATGGGGAAAATCCTTTGTCTTTGTAACCCATAGGAGGAGCAGAAATGGAGATCTGCATTTGAACACCTACAAAGGTGCCTTCTGTAGGCTGTGAAAAATGGAGGCATTTCTACGGCACAGCTCAGATCATTCCCAAGCAGGTGTGCAAACCAGATCAGGACACACTTGTTCTTGCTTTACCTGCCTGCCGCAAGGGTTGGTGTGGCTGCCTCTGCTGTGGGCATACATCTTCTGAAAGAATTGCCATCCAGAGAGACCTCTCAGGTTCAGAAAGTCACTAGCAAAACTGCTTGTTAGGTCTGGACTGACTGTAAGGGACTGCTTCAAAACTTAAAAAGGGAAGGTAACTTAACACAGCAAGTGAAGGCTCACTTTTTAGAAAAAAAAATATAGAAGAAGTGAGAGGTAAAAAAAGGACAATAAAATTCTAAGCAGCAGAACTGAGGAAAGCAATAGGTAGGGTCTCCTGGGAAAGTAATCAGGGAGAGAAGAATGCAGGAGATCTGGCAGACATTGGAGGCATTTGTGTTGGAGGCACAAAGCAGGCTGCTGCGTGGCAGGACAGATAGGAGGCATCGTATAGAATATATTGCTGCTAGTAAGAGATGTGTGAAATACATAAAAAGCCATTCAAGAGGTGGAAATAAGGGCAGCAGGACTGAAGATTTGTATATTGGAGTTCATACAGCATGATAGGGTACATTCAGAGAAATAGAAGGTCCAAAAGGAGGAACAGTGTGACATAAAATTCCACAGGACAAAGATTCTGTAATTGTGTCAGAATATGAAGAAGAAAGTAGAGAAGTGTGGATGTATTGCCAAGGAAGGAAATGAGAAATAGTACTGAATGGTGCAGAAAAAGCTGGATTACTCCAGCTGCTCCAGCCTACAAAATACCGACCTGAAGAAACACATTTCAATAAAATGAGGGTAAAATTCAAATAAGAAAGAACAGATGAAAGAATATTCAGATAAGTCATGTGTTTTCTGGTTGCACAGCTTCATCACCCAATGGTTAGTAACTGATTGAAGTGATGTATAACGTTTCATCATTCTGTAGAAGAAATCAGAGAGGACAGGGATTCCTTGGAGTCTGAAGTTACAGTAAGGTGTAATATGTCTCTCTCAATCAGAAGAAAAGAACGGGGAGTTACAGACCTTTCAGAATAGTTTCTCCTCCTGGAAAAAACATGGAACAAATTACTGAACTAGCATTTGTCCCACCTTTGTCTGGACAACTGGTCTGTGAAAAAAAGTGGACAAGGGGAACCAGCGTACATTGTGTATCTTAATTTTTTGACATGCTACCACATGCAGTCTCATTAGCAGATTATTGTTACAAAGTCTGAATGTAAGCATTCCAGATATAATTTACTTGGATAGTGCCATCAGTAACAGCTGCAGCAGTAGGAAGAGCCAGTGCCATCAGCTGTGGCTGTTACCAGGTGCTGCAGCAGCATCTGGCTCTGAGAGGCCCCAGACATGCACAAGGATTCATCTCCCTCTCACCCAGAAGCATCTGAGCACCTGCTGCCCTTGCCATGCTGAATCCTCAAGTGGGGATTAAAGCTCTGTCACTTCATTTCTGTACTGATACCCCTGTTTCTCTAACGTTGTGGCTGTGCTCTTCTGTGGCTCAGGCCTTCTGTCATGTTGTCAAGCAAGTGTGGCCCTTACTCTACAACAGTTCTTCCCCTGGTCCGTCAGGGGCACTGGGCTGTCTTGGCTTATGCCCAGAGAGCTCCAGGAGCTACAGATGAGTTCTGGCTGTGGGTCATGGTGCTTAGGAGACAACTTGTAATTCTGACTTTTCATAGACACATGAATGAGCTTCATGTGAAAGTGCCTGGCTATGCAACTCCTGATCTTTGTGATGACAACAGGTTTGCAGACCTCATTTTCGTGGAAAATCAAGGACAGGTTGTGGTAATTGAGCTTGTTTAGTCTGAGAAGACTGAAAGGAGACCTGATAAAGTGTGCTGGGTATTAAAAAAGGTGGTCATGCAGAGGCTGGTGAGTTTTCTGAGACCAGGCTTTTAAAAAGGGAGGCAACAAAAATTCAGCTTAGTTTACAGAAGATTTAGCTTGAAGGTTATCCAGGAAAAATCCTCCTCCCTGGAAAGCAAGTAAGCATAGTAAACACATAAACATAAAGCACATGTATTACATTGTAGAATTTCATTAATTTGAATTTTCAAGAATAAACTAGAGAAGGATCTCAAATGTATTCTAGCCAAACTCAATCTGTTTCACTGTGCTGGCTCACGTGAGGTAATCTGTTCACACCTTCTAAGCCTTACAATTGTATTATTCTGTGACAGCCTACTAAGACTCAGCCCTTCTCTTCCAAAATAGTATATTCAGCTTTTTCCAGTGTCTGACTGCTCCTTCAGTAAAGAATATTTTCCTAATATCCAATCTGAAACTCTCCTGGCACAACACAAGAAGAAAGATGTAGGGACAAAATTTAGCAATGGCCTGAACTATTTATTTGTTTATTTATTAAAAATATTTTTTAAATTGAGTGACAGTATATTTATCTTAAAGCCATTCAAGTGCCTTTTTTATGATGATCAGGATATATCCAGAGACAATCGAAGGCTGGGGAGCAAAATGCAGAATAGATTATGCAAATGCAGTGGATTAATTGGACGATTGAGGTGTCTGGAAGAGGTTAACGTAAAAAAACCAAAAAAAAGCCAAAATGAAACAAACAAAAAAAATTATGGCTGCTCCAAGCTTAGATACAAGGGCAGAGGTTAAAGGTGTGGAAGTGTATCAAATCATCGCAAATTTCTCATGCTTACAGAGTGTAGAGCATTGGCCAGCTGAGAAAATGAAGGATGAATGCAAGAATGCAATTAGGAAACATCTATTTTAAGGAATGATCAGGGGTGTTGGACTCACTTTGGATGGGAGACTTGTTTAAAGATGGATTAGTGAAAGTATTTGAAATGGAAAAGGGGCTTTATGAAATGGAGTATCATTAACTGTGTCTACTAGTTGGGAAAATTAATATGCAGGAACAATGCCAAACAATTAGAAAATTACTCCTGAGTATGAAATAAAGAATGATTTATTTTTCAGTGAACTGCAAGAAGTATGTGAAGTGGATTATCAGGCTGGTGAGCAAAAGAAAAGAATGAAAGGAGGTTTCATGAGTGAGACCACTGGACCTAAACCTGGATTTTCCAGACTTTGCTTGCAAGTGAATAGGCTCACAGAAGAGACTGAGCACAGGTTTTTTCCCTTTGTGCTGTCTCAGCACTGGCCCTGGCTGTGGTCCTGTGCTGTTGGCAGGGGGGAGCTGGTTGGTGTGTCCTGAGTGGTGGGTGGGTGTCCAGCACTGGAGTGTGTCTGTCTGCACTGTGGTGAGGGGGCAGCACCATCTGCAGCTCTGCACCCATCCCTGGGGAAAGCTGTGCCCATGGGTCACTGTCACAGGGTTAGCCAGGGATTGGAGTCTGCCAGAACTTGTGTGTTTGACAGACTGAGTGCACTTTATGATGGGATTCTGCACAAAACAAAGGTTGTGACCAGAGTGTGTATTTACACTTCCCCCAGAAGTGAATTTTCTGTTTAAAGTAAGGACATGAAAGACCATAAGAGACTTAGGGGGAGGATGTCAATCTGCATCCAACTGCTTCAGCTCCTTGATCTCTTGGCATGACTTCAGGTTGGCCATGGACCACAGCTCCGTGCCTCTCTGCTCTGAGCAGCCCATTGGGATGGAAATTAGGAAATATGGCCCTGTAGCATATGGAGCAACATTCATGTGCTTTCCATGGGGGAATCTAAGAAGTTTGTATAGGTAAGTAGGTAGTGAAGATACTTGAAGCAGCAGCCCAGCTTGGCAGATCAGTCATGTGGGGATATTTTGGCAAATTGATATTTTGTCAATTACATGTTGGGTGATTCTTGTTACAACCTGTTCAGAGTGTTTATGTAAGTTATACTGCTTGTGTTGGCATATTAAACCTTTATTTATGCACATAAACCCAACTTTTCATATGAGAGGGTTTTTTATTCTTTACTCATGGCATAGATTTGTTATCATGCAGTTAGACCTGCCCATGTGATTCCTTAATTTTCAATGGTGAAAAGACTAAAGCACATTTTCAAAACTTACTGAAAACTACTTCCTCACGACTAGAACTTTAATACAAATTGTCTTTTAAAACCCACCCTAAATATTTTTATAGGAAGCTGAAACATTATGGAAACTCCTCAGGATGTCAGGGCCTCCTGCAGTGGCCACAGCAGTTTTTCAGTGGTCTGAATGATGGTGACATTTTCTTTGGAACAGTGTAATTAATAGGAGCTCTTAACCATTTGCATCTATTATCTCAGAGGAAAGCATTTTACTCTTATCTGAAGTGAATGGGAGTCTTAAGGGATCTTTTTTCCAGGGCATTTAATCAGATTCTTTAAGAATAAATTGGAAGTTTACTGTGAAACTCGTGGTGGCCTTGTGCCAGCTGTTGTTTGGACTTATCAGTGACCTCAGTGGTAATTAAAGCCTGACCCTTTTTCCCCCAAAACACACCTCTTACAGTTCTAACTTTTGAGCCTTATCCCATTTTCTTTTGAAAAAGTGGTAATGCTTTATGTCTGGGCCAGGCGTTTAATTAACTTTGCTTTCAGAAGCAGAGAGAGCGGCTCTTGAAAAGACTTTCCCAGGATATGTGGTCTGAAAAAGCCTCTGTTGGATCTATAGTATTACAGTTCTTGGTAATGCCTGAGGATGATGCTGATTTTCATAAAGGCTTGTCAGCTAAACTTCAGTTTTCCAAGCTAAATGTGATTCAGATTTGATTATGCTTTTTGACTCTTCTGGAAACTGTTAAAAAAAGGTCTGGTTTGGCGTGTTCTCCTAACAATCAGTTCAGCTTAATTGCAATGCAGATAAGGAGAATCCTGATGTTTTAAGATACTGGATTACAATAGTCTGCTTTCCTTATGCTGTTAAAAATGTTTGCAAGTGTCTGAGCACAAAACTCTGCCTTGTTTTCAAGCCATGCAGCCTGCCAGGGCCTCAGCGTTTTCCTCACCTTCCTCAGGGAGTTCCTGCTGGCCTCCAGTACATGGGAGTTACTTCTGGTTATTGCTGTCTGATTATTGACTCTCTCCTGCCTCTCTCAGCTCTGGATTCAGCAGCACATGAGCATTTGTTTCCACTCCTTTTCTACACTATCACAGTCGTGAATGTGGTCCCTTGCATTTTAGGTGCTAGTCTGGAATATGTTGTACCATAATGAGTGTGAGGTCTCTCTGCACATATCCTGGGTGTGTATAGGGCCACAGCTCTATTTTCCTGCCAGTTATCCTTCTGACTAAGAAGAAGGGGGTGATTCTTGTGTGTTTTCATAGAGGTGTGGCAATGTTAAAGTGACCTTCCTATTGTGCTCCAGGCTATATACCTTTCTGTCCTTTTCAAAACCAAGATGGCTTTGCTTGCAGAAGCAGAAGGAATCCCTTTTACCCATATAAGCATAAGCGCCTTTTAGTGGGTTTTTTTTGTTTGCATGTTTGTTTGTTTTTGTTTGTAAACTATAGGTTTTGTTCTATTATCAACACAACTAAACATATGAAGAAAAATTGTTAAGAAACAGGCTTGATATGGAAATTGGCTTGCTCTTTGCTTTGACTTATGGCAAAAATGGAGATTGCTATGCGCCGATTCAGTTCCCTAAATGTGGTTATCTGGGGCTGTTTGATTTGTATTAGGGTATTCAGGATGCATATCTGTGGGGGACTGTATCAGGACTTAGGCAGCCATCAGTCCTTCTGGAGAAGCATGTGGAAGGGCATTGGCATTCCCCTAATCATAAACTCTATAGGTGTGACCCCAGGCAGCAGAATCGTGGCTTTGTTTGCTGTCAAGGGAAATAAGAAACAGGCAGACTGAAGGGCAGTAGTGACAGATTTGTTGTGATCTGTGCCCACGGAAGAGGAAGCTGAGCTGTGTGGGCCAGAATCTTTAACTGCAGAAGCAAAATGGGACACGAGGTTGGGACCAATAGAAACTTGATTTTAAGGACAACCAGATGTGTCAGCTGAACAGTATAACAAAGCTATGCAAGTTATGCAGGGTATTAGATTGCTGGCTTTTGGAAGCAGCAGCCAGCTTTGCAGTCCTTATTTGTTGAGTGCCTAACATGCTGTAGTCCAGGGGCAAGACTGCAGATCTGTGAGTGCTACAGTTTTAAAAGCCTTTTTTTTTTTTTTTTTTTTTTTTTTTTTTTTTTTCTGGTGGTCAGGCAGGTCTTCCCTAAGGCACTAGACTGCGAAGTTTAAGCTCACTGGGAATGTATCTTATGAAACTATTTCATGCTTATGTCAAGGGGGGGATGAAGCTTTGCTTGCTACAAACATCACAGTATACATGCCAGAAGATGAAGATCAGAAGATGAATCACCTCTGAGACAGTGCCTTAAACTCTCCCTGTGTCCTTTTGACTGATGATGCCATTTTGCATCTCTTGTTTTGTCAGATGCCTCTCAGCCACTCGGCATCCCCTACGTCTTCCTTAAAGAATCTCTTCTCATGCCCAAATTATCAGATCTCCCACACTGACATGGGTGTATTGCAAAAAGTTGCCCAAGGCAGTATGTAACCTACTTTGCACGTGGACCTTGTAAAATGAAGGGCTGACAATTCCATGATTTCACTGAAAAGCCACAAGAGCTATTATGAAATGCCGTAGGGCTCAGTAAATCCCACAGGTCCAGCCAGGAACCTCCCTCTGCATTTTAATACTTGTGGTACTATGCATTCTGAAGGAAGCTGAATATGGCAGTGAAACAGCAATGAAATAATAGTATTAATTTATTGTTAATTTAAAAATTTCATTATATTTAAATATATTTAAAGAATTCATTATATATGTTGAGACACAAGACTTACCCAAGTGACAGTTGAGAGGGATGAGTTTTCAAGCTTTGCCTCAAGTGGTAGTTTAGGATCTCTTGAAAAGCACAAAGTGCTCCTTTAAAAAGAAGTGACCTACTGCTTTGAGTGTGCATGCTTGTTGCACATTAGTTGCCTGAATACATTTTTTTTAGGTGCTTATCTGCTGGAAGAAATTCCTTATCCTGTACAAGCATACCAATGTAGTATGTCCTAAATCATAAATCCTCATGGTAATTGTCAGCCGAGGGCAGAACTAAGACATCATAGAATCACAGAACAGCTTAGCTTGGAAGGGACCTTAGAGGGCCTCTACTCCAACCTCCCTACTGATGGGCAGGGACACCTCTCATCTAGTCAAGGTTGCTCAAGGCCTCATACAGCCTGGCCTTGAACACCACCAGGGAGGGGGCATCTGCAACTTCTCCAGGCAACCTGTTCCAAAGTCTCCCCACCTGTGTACTGAAGAACTTGGTAATATCCAGTCTAAACCTATTCTCCTTCAGGTTAAATCAATTTCCCCTTATCCAGTTGCTGGACACTATGAAAAGTCTCTCTCCAGCCTTTTTATAAGCTCCCTTCAGGTACTGGAAGGCAGCTATGAGGTCCTCCTGGAGTCTTCTCTTCTTCAGGCTGAACAATCCCAGCTCCTTCACCCTCTCCTTGTAGCAGAGGTGATCCAGAGCTGGATCATCTTTGTGGCCCTCCTCTGGACTCATTCCAACAGGTCTATGTCCTTCTTATGGTGGGGACAGCAGGGCTGGACTCAGTATTTGAGGGATGTGCAGAGTAGAGGGGGACAATCACCTCTAAGACATTCTGCTGGTTTTCTTGTTCTGACAACTCCATACCACAGTCTTTTTACACAGTATGAATTCATCTCTGAAGCAGCTGTGATTTCTAGGAAGATAAGGTAAAGGTGGTTGTTTCTGTAATACCTTAGAAACCTCAGAGTCTAAGAAACAAACTGAATGTCAACAAATGTGTGTTGTGTGAACCATCATATAATGGAAAATAGAAGTAGCCTGATTAGAAAGGGCAGTGTTTTCTCATACCACAGTTCAGATTCCTGGATGTTGGGCAACTTCCCCGAGTTCTACATTGAAAACAATGTAGGCATTGACTTGGTGCTCTACAGATAGTTCTTCAGCTATGCTGGTGCAGTGTCTTTTAATGTAAAGTGCCTTTCTCTGTCCTTAACCTGACCTTCTCCCATGCCTTTGACCACCAGCCTGCACTGTGGATCTGCTTTGTCTTGGGATCCTGCTCTCCTAAGGGAAGTGGCGAGTGGAACATCCTGGCTGGAGGGGGAGGGAGGAGTGGGGGACCCTCTCATAGGGTCTTATTTTAAATAAAACTTGCCTGGTTTTGTTGGAAAGAGTTTAGCACTCAGTTTGGCACAGCTCTTTGAGAAGAAAAATAAGTCACAGTTGCTTTGCATTAAAAATTAAATACCTCTGTGCTTTTCATCTTTCAAGCATTTAGCATAATCATATCTCTTATCAGGGATTTTAATGGTATTTATGCAGCTTCCCCTTTCTTTTTTATTGCCACAGATGTAGTATAACATCTATTCTTTTTCTTTGTTCAGCTTAACAGTACTTAAGTATTACTAAAAAATATATTATTTTTTAAAAATCAGAACTAAAATTAAGAGTGTATTATTTGCATATGCTTCTGAATATGTAAAGCTTTGTGTATATATAAGAGTATTCGAATGTAAGTTGTCTGCATATGCAGTCTGTGTGTAAAGGTGTTAGAAAATATTCTCAGTTGTAATTCCTATGGAACAGTCTTCTAGATTACTTGTTCTGGGTAGCCTTTGGCATGAGCATAAATATGCTTTGATACTATTATCAGGTATTTATTTATTTATTTATTATTCTCTTTGTGAAAACAGATTGCAAGGTATTTCATGTTTAGAAGTCAAAGAAAGATAAGCTGAACTAAAAAGCATGTATGAAGGTAATCACCAGTATGGAGACTGTTAGTTATTCAGCAGGATGATCCTGGACATTCTCCTAGAAGTCAAGTAAGCAGAGGTGCTGCATGAAGGTGGGCAGACCTGGATCTGTTTCTGCTGCCCTCATAATACACACAGAGATGTTGGCAGTGAGGGGAGTGTCCCATAGATCTCATACTGGAAGTACAGTTTGTCTCTAGTAGAGGTGATAACTTTAGAAGAAATTTTTGGTATAATATTTTATCCTCTTCAAGCTTAAAAAATTTCTGATCTGGTGCCTCAATGGGAGCATCTGGGAACTATCATTAAATTGGAGCTGGAAGGCCCTCACCCTCTGCTCTGGCTGGCAGTGTTAAAAATTGCTGCTTCTGAAAAATGAGGTCCTTTATTTCACATCTAAGGAGGAGCTGGTTCAAATAGTAAAAAAATTTCAAATAAAGTTACATTTACACTACTGCTAAGAAAGAAGAGATTGGCCTGTGGACAGGCATCTTTCACCTTTTTGTGCCTCTCAGAAAAGTTAGGGCTTTTAGCTGTCTCTGTCCTCATTCCATCTGCTCTAGATAGCCTGGCAGGGTCTGCTGGTTATCAACCCTTCTCTACCCAATTTAGTTGAATGAGGTAGGCTGGCAAAGGCTGAGCATCTGTGGGAGGCAGCACAGGAGTGGACTGGCTGGGCTGGTGGCAGAGCATTTGCTGAGGTGTAGGGAGCCATCCTCTGCCATCAGCATGGCTGGTGGGAAGGGCTGTGCCTCTTCTTGGCTTTGCAGACCAGCCTAAGGTCATATTTCTTTGGTATGTTGCATAAGGTGGATGTGTGAGCCATTGGGAAGACTCACTGAGAAATCTGAGGTGACAAAGTATTGTTAATTGGTAAATTGTGTCCTTTGTAGGTAATACCTATGTTGAGACAGGATTTAGCTCTGTGTATTCTTGTTGAATTAATTGGATCTAGTTACTGTTGGCTGTTAGTGGTCATTATTTAGGTCAGAATAGGTGAGCATCTGTTATAATTTAAATTGTCAGATCCTTATTCTGCCATTGCAATATGCATTCATTATCCATAACTTTATTCAATTTTCTTTTCAGTAAAATGATGGTATGTGTGACTTAACTGTGTGAGTGCAGACAGATGGGATTTTTATCTGTTGTAATTAATTTGGGTCTGTAAATTTGTCATGGAAACGAAAAAATTTGAAAAGCCATGCTGAGGTTTACTTATGAAAATATATGTGTTAATGTGAGTGTGAATTCTTAGTTATAAATGTGGATCTTCTATTTAATTTTGGTCTTTATCTATGCAGGTTCGAAAGCATGTGAATGACCTGTATGAAGACCTTAGAGATGGACATAACTTGATCTCACTTTTAGAAGTCCTTTCTGGAGACACCTTGGTAAGATTTTAGATCAGAATGCAGTGGATCCAGTTTGTTAAATACATGCACTTGCTCTGTTTGTTAATTCTTTGTGTATTGACTGTTGGAGGTTTCTTTGGTATTTTCCAAAATCTGTGACTTGATACCAAAGGCACAAGTTGTATTTCTGTTGGTAGAATATTCCATCGTGAATTCTGTGGGGGAATGCAATTTGTCCTCTTGGTTTCTTGTGATCAGTGAGACTTCCTTTCTTAATAGGGTAATGCGCTATTTTTTCTGTTCTTCCCTTTTCTTTACTACTTTTCTTTTAACAAGTATTGAATGCTTAATATCCCTTCACCTTAAAGGGAGTAACTTACAAATAACAAGGATAAAATGTCCCTGAAATTGTCTAACACACTCCTCAGGTGTCATTTCCTTTCTTTGTGAGCATTACTTCCCTTTGCTTGGTATTTGTTCTTTCGTTATGTTCTTCTTTTCATGCTCTTCTTTTCATTTGTGGTCTGTCTTGTGTTTTTGCTGTCCTTGTCTCCTGTCTGTTATATTCATTAGCCAAGAGAGCGAGATTTTTTGAAGACCTTACGGTTGGTGAGTTCAACAGAAGCATGCGCAAATGAACAGCATGAGGATGTGGAGGATGAGGATAAGGGGGTAGGTGCCGACCCCCATAACTCTACTAATGTAGTGTTTGAAGTGTGGTGTTTGCTCATGTCAATTCTGAGTTTGGTGTGCTGCAGTAACCTGCTGTAGAGAGGACAAGAGAACTCACGTTGGTAAATGTATTTTTATGGTGGAAGTATGGTAAAGACAAGTTCTTATTCTGCTTTTTTGTGAAAAGCTCAAAATAAATTTTTCAAAATTTCTGTTTGCTTTCTTTTGTTCAGCTGTACAAAACCATGGCACAAATGTGTGCTGGACAACATTATCAAGATATTGTAAACCCAACTGTTAAATAAGTAGGGAAGTACCATAATTCCATTAAATCGAGCCAGTTATTTTTACTTGAAAGCAGTATTGCCAATATTCAGGTAATGTAGACAAAGGCTTAAAGGCTCTCCTTAGTGAGGTCAATGGAGAAAAATTGATTTGTCTTAATTAGAAGCATCAGTTGACTGTGCCTCCGGTATATTTGACATAAAACTCGATACTATTTTGAAGTGAGCTAATTCAGATGTGCAGATATATTTGTTGGAATTTATCTAATGTAATAGTTACTAGTAGAAAATTATTAGCAGATAATTATTAATAGATAATAGTCAAAGTAGAATTTAAATGACAGGTCTGTGTAGTGGTTCCTAAATATACAGATGGTTTGCAGGGTTCATCTTTCTCACAACAAATGTCTGAATTATTATTTCACTGTTTTTTTTACCATCCAGAAGGGATATATCTTCTTATAAAGTGTAAAATACTGAGTGCTTGTTAGTTGAAGTGAGTTCTATCATGCTGTTGCAGACCTTGCACTGTTAGTGTTTGCTACAGCAACTTGCTGCCATAGGGCCTGAGCACTTTCCTGTCTCCTTGTGTGTTGTGCTGCAGTTGTGATTGCAGTGGAATTTGTGTGCTTTTTTTTGTCCTGGTATATAATATAACTCAAACCACTGAATTTTAGCTGTATCTCCAAATCAATATTGCTCCTCTGAGATTCTGTACTTAAGTATATGGTTTGGTGTTTATTCTATTCTGTTGTATAAAATGAAGTTTCAGGTCTGCAGTCCTTCATTTCATCCAGGGAAGCTGCTCAGGAGTCAAGGGCTGCAGGGCTTGATCCTGGGCTGTTGGTGTGAAAAACAAGGGGCTAATTTGAGGATTGCATAATGGAAATCAAAATTCTTTGTGGTTTTAGTTTGTGCTTTTTACTCAACTCCATTTTCCCATGTTTCCTTTTGGCAAGCATCTGGGATTCCCCAGAGAGGAAAGAAAAGGCAGTTGAGGAAGGCTTGGGCTTGTATCTATGTGTTTCACAGTGACTGAGGAAATACTCATGGCTGATCCCTAGCAATTACAGTCCACTTCAGTTTATTGCTGTGAAAGTTTGTGAAAATTCTGAAACCAGGAAGAAGGATAGAAGGATTTGCATATGATGATATAAATTTAACTGCATTCCCATTGCTGATCTGTGACAGCTAAGTAAAGTATGATTTTGCTGTGTGATTCTTCTTGGTGATTTTACACTAACTGCATGCAGTTTTGTCATGTTTCCATTAACATACCACTCATGCTTATTTTACGGTTTCTTCTTGCTAGTTTTAGCTTTGGTTTGAGAAGAGACTTGTTACATTTTTTCATGCTTTATATTTACCCAAACCAAGAGTTTACACTTTAATTGGAAGGCTATATATGTTGTATTATTCTGTTTGGAGGAAAGCATTACATTTATTGTATGCTTGAAGGAGGTGTCTATCAATACCATAATGATTATGCAGTCATACCATAAATAAACAACATTTTATCATGAAGTTGCATATAGAGGTAAGCTTTTCCATCACAGAATTTACCAGAGCAATAAAAAGGTCCATGACATGACTTACTATTTTGCTTTGCTTAATATACTGTAAATATTTTATAATAACAAATTGCAGCTTAATGTCCGTGGGTAGATTCATATAGGGCTTTTTTTAGCCCTCCTGGTCTTAATAGTGCTTTACAGGGAAACAGCTGTCACCCTGCATGGATCAAAGTTACAGTTTGGGACCACTGATCTCCTTTGCCATCTACTCTGCTAAAAAATTTTCAATTACAGTTTAAAAAAAATTGGTTAAAGCACGCTTTTCCACCAAAGGTATTGGCTTCATTAAAATGGTAGTGCTTCAAATGTTTTTTGCAGTGTCTCCTAAATCAGACTCTTTGTTCTTTTGTCTGAAAAGAAAGTCTCACAACTATTATTTTCTACTTTTAGCCCCGAGAGAAAGGTCGGATGCGGTTTCACAGACTCCAGAACGTCCAAATTGCACTTGAATATTTGAAAAAACGGCAGGTACAGTCCACATTTTAATAAAAAACACTAATGAAATCTTTGTCACCTGTAGCTAATAAAAAAATAATGCTTCTGGCTCCCATCTTTTATGCATGCTGTGTCACAGCTGCTGGTGTAGGCTTGGCTTGATCAAGAGAGATGTGGCAAAGGTAATTTCACACTACCCCTCTCAGAGCAATAATACCAACACACTGCATGTGGAATATGATGTTAAAAAGGAGAAAAATGAGTAGGATCTTCAGGAGTTGCTTATAGTAAATTTAACTTTTTCTTGCTGTGCAGACACTAGCTGGTGTGCAGTTTTGTTCACAATCTAATTTTCAGGGCAAAACACAGAAACAACATTTTATGAGAGTTCATTGTTTTGATTTTATTTGTTTTCTGCTTTTAAATTTATTTTAAACACCTACAAGATTCTTACTTTCTCCCATTGCAAACTGATGATGTTAAAAAATGTCATAATGTGGATAGAAGGAAAAACTGTACGTCCCTATTCATCCCATCCAAATGAGCTGATACTGGAAATCTGCTTTCTGATTGGTAGACTTTTTAATTTTTATTTGCTACATAAAGGGCTTGAAATAGTATGAGGTAGCAAACCACAGGAAAATACTTAATTTGGTTATAGTCTCACTGAGTGATGTGTGTTTACTGAGAGCTTAATCCTGCTATGCTGAGTTCAAAGCAAACTTTTCCTGTTAACTTAAATGAGCCACTGAACAAATGCACTATGAAATAAATGAATGGCTGGCTACTTAAAATGATGGCCACAAGACCTCTGGACTTGTGCTGTACCATACCTTATCTCTGTAGGACAGACTGTGGGTATTAAAGCACAGGAGATGTAGGATCAGCTCATCCTTATGTTTATGGATGTGCAGGTGATACTGGGAGCTGCAGGTATCCATCAGGCTGCTGTCGATTGTGATCTGAGGACTTTTGTGTTGTCTTTATCCTCTCAGTTCTGTGAAGGTGGCTGTCACCTACTGTACAAGTGGTTCTAGGGTATTGGTCTTCTTGGCCAGTTGCCAGTGAGACTTGTATTTCATTTAAGTTTCAGCCCCCTGTTAGGTTTTTCTAAATTTTATTCAGGAGGTGATTTGGCTTGGGTTGGTTGTGTAACCTTCAAAAACAATGCTTTATTGTTGTTGTAAGGCAGAGAGATCCTGAAAATTGGTAATATGGAAGCCTGAATTGGGAAAAAAAAAAAACCAAAACAAAACAAAGGAAAAACCAAAACCAAGGCATATGTGACAGTTTTTATAATGTAGTGGGAGGAAAACATTTGGATTTGTTTATAATTTCTTTTTTGAACTGTGGAATACACTCCCTTTCTCCAAGAAAGTGTTTTTGTGGTTTTTTTGTTTGTTTGGTTTGGGTTTTATTTTTTATTTTTGTTTTCTTTTCTTTTCTAATAGTTCAGGTTATATCTGCAGTTTAAGAGAAGGACCTGCCTTTGCTTGTTTGGTGTTGATAACAGTGTATATGTTAAAAAGCACATGCCTTTTAGCTGAGTCATCTTTATTGCTGGGCTATATGGGTACACAATACACTTAAAGAAATTAAATGCAGTAATAAAATATGACAAAGAAAATGGAATTGTTGAACTCATTCTGGAGTGAGCTTATTGGGGTGGCAAGACTCTCCACCTTTGTTTTAATCCTGTTAACCATTTCATGTTCACAGCACTGTGAATGAGAACAGCCACAGAAGTAATGATAATTTTATCATTATTGGGCCATTGGTTATTTAAATGTGAAAGTAGATTCCTGATTTTATTAAGCCTGACTGCTATGTTTTAATGCCCCTGCTGCTGCGTTCTTGCTTTGATGCAGGAGAATGTGGGGAGAAGAAAGGCAGTGATAGCTTCTTGGGTCACATCACTGCCTCGAGACCGTTCCACCACAGTTACAGATCTTCATATTCTTGTTATCCTTTCCCCCTCTATTACACCATTCCCCTCTGACATGGACCAGGGTGAAAAGTATTTGGCATGGGGACCAGATCTGACTTAGTGACAGCTGAGGCATCTTCTCAGCTTGGTGTGGGTGGGAGAGGGTGATTCCTAGTGGGCTGCTTACACCCAGAATGCCATTCCATCCAGCTTTTGAGAATTAAAAAACAACCACAACATTAGGCTCAGGAAGGGTGTAGTGCATCCTTTATATTCATGTCTGTGTAGTGCAGTGTGTATTCGTGGCATATTTATTTGAATTTTGTCTTTATTTTCTTTCTACTATGGCAGGTGAAACTGGTCAACATTAGAAATGATGACATAACAGATGGGAATCCCAAATTGACTTTGGGGTTGATATGGACCATAATTTTGCACTTTCAGGTAAGTCTTATTTTGCTTGACAGTATGTATTTGGTCAGATTCTTACATACAACTAAGATGAATGTATAGGCTTAGCCAAGATTTCATATAGGTTGTCAAAAAACATGCATTGTCTCTTTTATGTGTATTTGAAGGTTTTTAGATATAAACTGAACTTGAATGTGTGGTTTTCTAATTTCCTGTCTGTGAGAAAAAAAAGATCTTAAGTTTTGAACGTCACTAAGGGTGATAGTTAATGTAATTCCTTCCAGCATTTCATAGGACCATACAATCATTAAGGTTGGAAAAGACATTTCAGATCATCAGGTCTTGTTTTATTCCACAAACTTCTTTTGATTAAAACATATTAAAACCATCTTTTCTCATTCAGGATCTGAATTTCTTTGCTGATAGGAGTATGGTAGCAAGCACTGCTCTCAGCCTTTTCCACACTTCAGTGTTTGTTTTTCAGCCTTGGGATGGTAATGTGGGTCACACTAGGTGGCACTCTGGTTGTTGTATGCTGATGGGATTGTGCACACTATAATGCAGCTCTTACAGTGTGTGGTGTTAAATTGCTCCTCAAAATGAGGCTTTCACAATGGCCATGGCTGTAGATGATGTAATTCAGACGACAGATAATTCTCATTTAGTGACTGCATCATTGTTAGTGATAAACTCTCTACTGTGCAGGCGTTTCAATAGTCCAAAAAGTTCATTATCATACAGAAAAAGTATGGCTCGCTTAGGAATATCCTGGACTGGGTTTATGACTGGAAAAAAATTCTTCAGAAAACCCAAAAAGGTTATTAGGATCTTGATTTGCTTTTCTGCTAAACCTAACAAAGAACTGAGGACCAGTGCCAGTGTATCCCTGGTCTAAACTAGCTGAATGGCTTAGCCTAGGCCAGTGCACAAGGTAAAGGAGAAACCACTCACTGCTCACTGCTGGTGAGGGCCTGAGGTCCCTCACCTCCCCTCTGTCCTGTCAGTCTTTCCTCCCACATGGCTGCACGGAGAGAGGAAGCTGGGCTTAAATTATCTCAGCATGACCCACAGTCTAGGAAGTGATTGAATGTTGCTGTGCTTTAAGAAATGCAGATTATTAAAAATTTACTAACAATTAGCCCTTACTTGGTGTAAATTTTATCTTTCTCAACCAGACAGACAGGTTTTTGCAGGATGAAACTGTTGTTTTTTCTCACTAGCTGAAGCATAGCACTTCTGATTCAATTTTGGGTACTTACAAAAAAGTGATGAAAGTTAGTGTTACTTTTTACAGCTGTGAGAAATTATGAGAAGGAAGAATGTTTCTATAAAGTAACTAATTTAGGTGAGCTGATGTCAAAGATTTTCCCCTCTAAGGTGTCCAGCTCCATGTAAAATATGTGGAAGCATTTAAATTGTTGTAACACACTTCCCCCTGTCCTAACTCCTAGTAACTACCAACTAAATCTCTACCAATAGAATTCAGGTCTTGCAGATCTGTCAGGTTTTCTTTTTTTTTTAAATTAGTATCTTCTAAAAATTGCTGTTAAAAATAACTTCAAGAATGAATAGCTGCTCTTCAACTAAACATTAAGCCTCATTAGCAACTGTGAAATAACTGAAGAACAGGATTTTTTAAAAAACATTTTCTGTGGTTTTGCTGCTAATGTCTGTACTACGTACACTGAATGCAGAAAGGATTTGTAAGGTGATGTAAGAAACACCTTCTGTGTTACTCTGGCATTTGCCTGTACACTGGTTCTTTTGAAGTGTATGTCAACCTGGTGTCATGGATACCCTTATATGATTGATTTGGGTTGAGTATGTATAAGGAAGTTCAGAAAAACGTGTGTACTTGCACCTCACATAGGGTTTTTTTGCTTCACTTAGATTTTGAACAAGGGAAAAATTTGAACAGAACAGTCTAATAGCAGAATTTATAGAAAGGGATGAAACTTCATGACAAGAAGTGTGTTTACCCATGGAGTAATCCTGTAGGTATGGGGGAAGTTATGGTGAGATTGAATTTGAAGTTAAGACAGCTGCATCCAGGTGCTTATAGGGAGCTGTGATCACAGGTATAAAGTATCTAAATTGTTTAACCATGTTTAGCAACAGATTCGAGCCCTGGAGGGCTAGTAATACAGTAGGTGAAGTTGGTAGAGCAATTCAGACAACTTGCAGTAGGTGCCTGAGCTATTCAGTGGTGCCTGGTATGATCTGAAATGACACATGATATCCAATAGGATATATGGTGGGAAGCAAGTTTCCTTAGGTCCTGTGGTGTGTCTGTTGTCCCCAGTGTAGATATCTCAGATAGTTTCAAGTGTCTCAAATGTTCTAGGTGGAGCTTGTTGTTGTGTGTTGTCACTGCCTCTACTCCATTGCTTAGGTATATTCTAATAACACTGCAGCCTGGGAGGTAGTCAAGATACCAGGGATTTTTTGGGGGGCTGTTCTTCATGGCTTTTTGTTTCTCTGAGTCATGGCACCTATCTGGAAAATAGTATTTCCTCAAAACCTCAAGTCTATTTCACTATTGGAATAAATTTAGGGAAAAGATGTGATGAACAAAAATGATATGCACTTGAGAATTATGCTTCTTTTGCATCTAAATTATGTTTAGTGATGACTTTGTAATTTGGTGCCCATAATTACATAAATATAATGATCATTCATAGTTATACCACTGACTTTTGAAGCTGCAGAAGTCCAGAAGTTGTGCATTCATTCTTTGTCCCAAGTAGCTACATATAATGTATAGAAAATATGGAATGGGAAATCTGGTGGTTTATGGAGTAGAGTATGTTAGAAAATAATTTGTCCTGTGGGTATTGAAACTCCTTGAGACAAGTATTTAGTAGGATTTAGGCAATCTACTTTAAATAATACGTGGCTTTTAAAAAATCCAGTTTCATAATGCAGTTGCCACTGTAAGTTACCTGGCACCTATAAAGCATGCAGATTACAGCATTTTGTGTAATTGTAGGCTGTATGTATAAACATCCTAATTAATGTTTGAATGTACTCCTTCACCACCAAGTACATTTTCACTGATCACACTGATAATGGGCAAATGTAAGCAGAATTTGGCCTCAGTAAGTAACCACAACTTTAGTAGGATAATTCACTGAAAAATTATAATTTATTTTCAAACCACTGGAAACATTCTTAAATTTAACAAATGTTAAATATTTAGAATAATTTGCACTTGGCTAAAAAACCAATGCTAGATCAGAACTGAAAATTTAAACTTTGAGGAATCTGAAATTAGGCTTATGTGAAGTCAGATTTTAAAAACTTCCTGGACCTTCAAAATCATAACTTATTTGTTTCAGTTTCATTGTAATTTTGCAGCTCAGGAACTGCTGGGAAACACATTTCCTTCCACCCTCCCCATCTCCCTGCTCTCTGGCCTGTTTGCCCAATGGTGGTTTTCAAGGCTCCAGTTGCTGTAATGGTTTTGTCCAGATGTTACAGTACCTTCCAGCCCCTCTGGCCAGATGACTGGTTTCTCTCAGACCCTTTTTTAACCTCTTCACATTTCTCTTGTCATCCAACAAATACTTTTTTTGCTGGTGTGCTGAGGACTCCCTATAAGACTTCAAGCAAAATTATTTTTTTATCAGTCTGCCCTGGAGTAATCTGTAGACTGTTGATTTGATCCAGCAGATCAACAGTTAAACATCTACCCATATTGGGCAAAAAGGTAAAAAGGGTGGATTTGTTTGTAGATTATTGGGCTGAGGTAAAGGATAGCTACCCAGCCACTTCTTAACTTCCTGACACCTCTTACCATAGTTAGGTATTCAGAGCTTGAAATGCAGGTAGCAGTTTTTAAGCATTCTTGAGTTGATCATAAGGGTTGTGGCCTTCATCCAGGGTGGCCAGAGGAGGAGACAGCTCACGTGTGGTGGCCCCTTCCAGTAAATGATGTACAGAAGGGAGAGGAACAATGGGATGTTCTGGGACCCATGCACCTTCCTCTGCTTCCATGGTGGGGTCACAAGAGCCATGCTACCTGCTTTCCTCCTCTCTTTTCTGAGGTGGCAGGGTGCAATGGAGAGAGCTTTTCCTGGCCTTCACTTGCTGTTCTCCTGGCACCTGATTCTGCTGGGAGAGGCTGGCTGGTGGCAGCTGCCTCTGAAGATTGCCTGTAGGTCTTGCCCAAACTGTGGGTCTTGGAGCCCAAGGGCTGAAGTTTAATCTGTATTTGCTTTCAAATACCTAGAACAGTTTGAGGTCTGATCTACTCAAAGATTTAAACGTGGAGCTACACAGCCAATTGTCTAATCTGACTATTAGTGGTTGGTTGGGTAGACTGTGTACCATTCTACCTAAAAGATGCAATTCCCTGCCATTAGTTACTGCAGCAGGCCTGTCATTCTGCATCTGATGGGGTATACTTTTCCTCAGTTTTATTCTTCAGCTGAGATCCTAGTCACTTCTTCCAGAGTTCTTCAGCAATTCTTTAAAAAATAGTTGCTAACTCTCAGGTAAGAAAATGAGTGTGTTTTTGGAATTTCTGGGACTCATCTGGATCACAGCAAGTGGAAGAGGCATTAAGGCTTATTGCAGAGTCATATATGGACTTTATTCCTACATGTAGTGGGATAATTATAGCAGGATGAGATTATAAGCAGTTAGTTCATCTGCTTTTTTATCTTTGTCCTTAATCCCATAAAGCCATAAACAAGGAACAAATTCTTCTTTTTGTAAGCTATATCACTGGATATAACCTTCTACTGTTTAGGGTCATGGCTTTCAGTAGCCCAGTGGTATCTGAAAGCTCTTTTGGATTTTCAGCAGTGGTTGCCAGGACAGCTTAAACAGCTCCAAATATAACCTTAGTTATATTGTGTCCTGGCAAGCCTTTATTTTTTGCCTTGTTCTCTATCTTGTGCTGCTTTAATTTTCACTTTCTCTTTGGTTTTATCTCTCTGTCATTCTGCATGTGACCTTTGGGCTATGTAACAGAATGCTTGCTGGTTATCTGGTTATGCTGTCTTAGTACCATGAAATGACATGTCCCATTTCTGCTAAATGCTCCATAGCTTTTACTGTGTTGAGTAAACAGTTAAAAAAAAAAAAAGGGGGTGGGGTGGGGATTCAGGAAGGGATATTAGATCCAAATGACTTGAATTGCATTCCTATCAGACTTCCGAGATATATATATATATATATGTTTATATATATATACATACTAACAATGTGCAAAGGATGAATGGCTTCAGCATTTTGCAGACTTACAGATACACAGATATTCAACAGTGATGCCACTTGATGTGTAATACACCTGTCCCATGTTAAAAGCATAATGCACTTTACAGTCACAGAGATATTTGACAAGTTACAGAAATCTACAGTTAAATTCAAACTCATACAAATCTGCATGTGCTATTTCATGTTCCAATATTAATCTTCTGTTTGCCATGTCTTAATGTTAACCTCTTCTTTGTAATTAAGCAGCCTCTGAGACAGATCAAATTGCAGGCAAGTGTTGGTCTAATCCTTTATTCATGTTATACTTCTTAAGGGTTTTATGTGCCTTTTGCTAATCTCCTCTTAAAGTTTTCCAGCATAGGTGGAAGGTATACATAGTATATATTTGTATCTTTGGGCTTTGCATTAAAAAAAACATAACAAAACAAAACAAAAAAAAAAAAAAAACAAAGGAAAGAAATGCAATAATCCATTAATAGTATTTTTAGTAGCTTTGATCATTTTGATCTTTGGCTTTATCCAACTCTGAGCTTTGATTGAAGTACAGTCACATGTCTGAGACAAAGCTTCTGGTGTGGTCAGGTCTTTGCTATATTGTGATGGTTCTTGTAGGCTTCAGTGATAGTCTCTTTTGATGCCTTAGAATACCATATTTCTTTGCTCTAGCACACAAGTTTTAGAAGACATTTCAGTTTGCCTTTTCTGAATCTCCAGTTTAATCTCTTTTGTTCCTGACACCGAAGTTATGACTTTATAGAATTTCAGTTTGCAGAGAGTGAACTCTTTAGTTACTCTCATCTTCCCCTAACATGGAATGGGATCTTGCATACTTTTTAATATTAAAAATCCCACAACTGATATAAACAAAATTTGTATTTTGTCCTTGATCTTTTATTTGGTTCACAAGTGTGACTAATAAAGACTTTTTAAATTACTGATTCATTACAAGGTAGAGATAGTCAATCATAGAATGGTTTGGGTTGGAAGGGACCTTAAAGATCATCTAGTTCCAATCTCCCTGCATGGGCAGGGGTGCTTCCCACTCCACCAGGTTGTCCAAGTCCCCATCCCATTCAACATAGCCTTGAACACTTCCAGGGAGGGGGCACCCACAGCTTCTCTGGGGAACCTGTTCCAGTGTCTCACCACACATAGTAAATAGTTTCTTCCTAATGTAGAGGGGGAGAATCATCTCCCGTGACCTGATGCAGCCTCTTTTGTTGCAGCCAAGGATACTGTTGACTTTCTGGACTGCAAGCACATATTGCTAGTTCATGTTGAGCTTCTCATAAGCCTGTACCTCCAAGTCCTTGTCATTTACAAAGATTATATTTTTAATTTCTTATGTTCTTTTCTGTTAACTAGGGCAGGGCCAAGTCAGGACCCAACTCAGTCCCATATGGATCTGCATTTTAAATCAGTGAGTCCTCTGGGCCTTGGCTGAAAGTTGTTGGTTTTTTTTTTGTTTTGTTTTTTTTTTTAAGGTGACTAGAGTACAAGCTTTTACTGTAAGTGAAGGGAGAAAATGTCACAACCACACCTGTACGTTAAGCACACTACAAATGCAAATATAAATCAAGGCTGTGAAAGAGTGTGGTCATGGTACAAGCCTCTGCTTTGTAAAGGAACATGTTCACTTTGTGTCTTCATGTAGCTGTCTGTCTCAGTGGTAATGGGTGTTTTATAACAGCTTTCCAGTCCTGTAGTGTTACAGTATAAAATTTTCTGAGGATCATTGTCAGGTTGTGCTGCACTGGCATGATAGTGGTCAGCAATGAGCATTGTATTCTTGGAGGCTGATCCTACTTTTTTGCTGTGTTCGTTTTGGATCCTGTCAATAAAATGTCATCAAATACTTCAGTGGATCTGCTCCCTGGGGATAAAGTCTCTGGGTTTCATTATTGCAATTCCTTTTCAAATAAACAAGGGAAACTGAATGGTAATACCTGATAATGTTTGGCAAGTCACTCAGTACTTCTTTCTCAGCATGAGAAACTACCCACATCTACCCCTGCTGATGTGTGCTGGGTTTATTGGTAACAAAAATGAAACTGAAGCTTCAAAACACAGATATTTTTCAGACCAAGTATGCTGATGATTAGATTTCTTGCTGCCTAGTTTTCATATGTAGCTTGATGCTTCTTAGCTGTTCTGTTCAGAGCTACAAAGGGTTGCCTACAGAATAGGAGCAAAAGAGGAAGATAAAGATTCACGTTCAGTAACTTTGGGGACAGTAAGACAGATTCAGACAAACTGGCTCTTCTGATTTGTTTCACCTTTATCTGCCAGAAGGTTTAAAACTGCTGCAAAGTGCCAGCCACAGCACCACTGATCTGAGCAACCTGCTATGCTTGTATGATAGAGGTGAAGCAGCAGGTTATTTATAGCAGACAAATTAGTGAAAAATCACATCAGATATTATGAAAATTCCACATACAAACGAAAATTTGACCCGCAACAAGCTGTCAGAGCCATCTCTGATCCTTCACTTTAATCTTCTCTTCTGCGGATCATTGGATACATAATAAACACATATGAAGTACAAAACCAAATCTGCAAACTAAATCCCTGCTTTTTGCTTCTTGCTTTTGGATTGGGGGTGTAGCTAATAGTTTCAAAGGTTGCTGCATATTTTTCTGCTTTATCTTGTTCAAGATACTAAATGAAACAGGAAGTTAAAATGCATCCAAGAAATCCTGTGGCTCACAAATGCTATGTCATCTCTGTGAAAGACCATCGGCATTACAGCCCATTGCTGAAGCTGTGATGTTTATTTAAGAGGATTGGTGGCCAGAAATAAGCCACAGTGTCTAATCAGACACAGGCCCTGCCTGGGCACCGTGCCACAGCATTTGTTGCGTGTGCATTTCTCACAAGCAAAATGGCTTCGGACCGAGGAGGATGGATGTGAAGTCTGGAAGAAATTACGGTGCAAACGTCGGTTCTTAACGTTCTGAGGAGGATTTAAGTGTATGTAAATATACTGGAATGAATGAAGCTGTGTGACTGGGAGTTACCAAAAGCCAAATGGGGAATGTCTGTGGATGTGTGAGGGCTGAAAAGGAAGAACAGTATTTAGATACTGCCAAAGCTCCCTTAAGTCCAGCTAAACATTCCCCTGGAAGAAGATACTTCAGAAGAAAAAGGAGAAGGAAATCAACTGAGGAGGGATCAGATTCTGGACAAGTTAAAGAAAATGAAGAAGACAGACAGTATGAAGTGGGGATTTCAGAAAACATTGAGATTTGTCCCAGGGGTATGGAATTGGCTTATTCCTTCTCCCAGACAGTGACAGTGGCTGGTAATGCTCTGCCTGTGAGTATAGACCTTTTGTCTGATTCTATTAAAGCAAAAGTTTTACCAGATGAAACAAATAGTGATTCTCATTGTGGGGACAGTTTTCATAATGATAGTCAAAGGCTCACCAAGTCTGATGAAGCAGAGACATGGTTAAAGGAACAAGACAAGGGGAGTCCAGAGAAATGCTGTACATGGAAGAGGAAATACTTGGAGGATGGTGACAGTAAAGAATTATCATTCCTCAAGAAACACAGTGGTCTTCATTATGGAAAAGCAGCCAGCTTGGATTCTGCTATCCACATTTTAGGCAGACATCATGAAGAAATTGGGTTAAATATAACTTCTTGCAAAAATTTTGAAGATGTCCCAGAAAGCAGTAAATCTAAAAAGTTGCATCACTTTCTTCCTGAAAGCAAAAGTGATGTGCTGCTTGAACAAAAGAGAACTTATTCTTCTGATGCTGTGCTTTCCCAGTCACCAAAAGAAAAGTCATTATTTAACATTCCACTAAACAGGAGCAAGGTAAATATTTTGGCACAGTACATTATTCTGAGATAACTTTTAAAGATAAGTATTAGAACAGTATTTTTTGTATTATAAAATTATCACTTTCCTGTATATAAGCCTTTTACCTATACAGTGATACTGCAGGTAATCTTAACAGAAAGTATTAATCTTTCTCATAGATTAAGTAATACCCCTATACTTCAGGAGTACTGATATGTCCTTGTGCTGTTTTGCTGTCTGTAGTTTGGTTTGTTTCTTAAGTTACAAAAAAGATGGTAATGTTAAAATATTTCTAGAAGGTGGAGTGAATTTTAGAGTTGTTTAAGTTGACATTCAATATCTGCAGTAAATTTTCTTATCAACTGTTGATGGTCTTGTAATTTCTTTGGGTCTTGTATCACGGAAAGGAATGTTTGTAATTCTTTCCAGTTATGGCCAGTAGGAACTGAAAAAAGAAACATGTAGGCAGCTTGAAATAGAAAAAGTGAACAGAAATCATGTTAACAGTGCTCTCCATTTCTTTTAAAAGATCCTTTCTCCCAAACTGTTTAGATGAAATTCCTTCTTCCTCCGAGGGTAGGATTATTTTCCTTTCAGAATTAAAGAAACTAAAGTGTGAGATTAGTTTGCAGAATATCTGAAGGAAAGCAGGTTTTTTTGTCTTTTGGTATCCATTCTTACCAACTAAATCCATATTACAAGTTCTGCCCCACTCATCCTCAGCTCAACTAAAATCTGTAAGTGCAGGTAAAATACCAATACAGGGATCTAGTCTAAAACTAATTCGCCTTGCTCAGCAGGGACATCTGAATTTTGAGTTGAAGGCACAGGAGAAATGTGTATATATGCTGAAGGTACTCTTTCCAGCAGAGGGCTAGCAACTCTGCTGTTAGTCATATAATTTACTTCCTAAACAGGAATCAAATTATTTTTTTTCTCAGCTTAGCTTTTAAATACGGATAACACACCCAATTACAACACACAGTACACACTAGTACAAACAGCCTCCTGATACATGGAGATCTTTGCCCTCTTAATCTTAGCTGGAATTCAGGAACAGCTTAAGCACGTTCTTTGATTTGAACAAAACGTCATTACAGTAAAAGAGCATGAGGCCTTGTATGTTCAGCCAAGCATGGCTGCTCTTTCCTCTATACTCAGAGTAACACAAATTCTAATATTGCTGCAGTTATTACTCCAACCAGGCAGGTACCCCTTTGTTACCACAGGAGAGAAAGGGGTGGTGGGGGAGAGAGACTTCTCTTGAGGACCTACATCATCATGTTGGAGATCTATAATTATTGATGGAATATAATTATTATTATTGATAATTATTGATGGAACTACAAAACTAGGGCTGGAAAGATTCTGGACAGGTCATGTCTGTACCTGAAGGAAAGATAAAAAATGAAAACCATTCTTGACTGATACCTTTTCAGTGTCTGTCTCATTGGTAGTTTCAAATGCTTCCCAAGTAATTATTCTATTGCTTATCAGTCTTTTGTATTAAAAAGTGGTTCAGCTGAAAACATGTATGCTCCTTTAAAACTCATTAGTCCTTTTCCCATTCCCAGAAGAATTGATTTTTTTTGCAACAGCATTTTAGATATTTGAAGGCAAGTTATTATTCCATCCCCTCACTTCCCTACTTTAGGCTAAATAAACTAAGTTTTTCAGTCTTTCCGCACAGGTCATGTATTTTTAGATCTTTGTCATTCTTGTTTTTCTCGTTCAATCTGCTTCAACTGATTGGTATTTTTTGAAGGCTCTTGCTGAACTCCCAGATCCACAGAGCCTTGTTTGAGAGCTGACTTAAGAGCATTTGAATTTATGGCCAAATGGAAACTCGAAGTCCAACTGTAACATCAGGGGAGATGACTTCTTGTGGTCACATGCAAGTTCAAATTCCATTTTTATAACTGTACTTCCCTCAAAATGCTGTCGTCAGTCTTTTTCAAACATTTTCTTAGTGTTCTTCAGAGTTTTCTGGGTTAGGGTTAGATGATATCAGAATCAGTTTCATTATACATCATAGATATCAAACCCATTATATACTTTTGTGCAGTTAAGTACATTATGTTGAGTTTAGATTTGCTTCAAAACATTTGGGATAAGATGGAATTGGAGAGAAGACTCCTTATTACCTATTCCAGTCTTCTGTTTGCATTGTAAAAAATGAGACACAGAAATCCAGCACTACTGCTGATCTTTTTTGGACTCAAAATGGCATCACTGAAATCAGTGCAAGCTTGAGGCTTTTTGTTGGATGCAGTTTTGTATACTGTGTATACAGAAGGAACTTAGAGGCAAAGAAAAAACACTTGCAGTATAAGAGGTGAACTAGTTCTCCCAGTTACAAATAAGAGACTTTGATCCTGAAATACAAGTCCTGTGCATTACCTCTGTCCCTTTTTATTGCATAATTTGTAATTCAGAGGCTTTGAGATAATTTGGAAAACTGGATCTCTAACAAACAGTTGTTCAGACTCATGCAAACTCAATAATTTGCACCATGCTTAAGGAAAAAATGTTCTCTAGGAACTATTGATAGTGGGTAAATGCTAGGCCTCTGTGATATAAGAATGAAAGTTTCACACAAATTATTTTATTTGAAGGACAACATTTGAACAGCAAAGGATTTGATTGCCTCTTATTTTCTGTTCAAGTATTCTTAATTTATTAGTCCTTCTTTTTCCTGTGCCAAATGATGTTACAAATATTTATGATAATGCATAGTTGGTAGATGAGTACCTATTACTGTCCTTACAGGGTTATCAAAGGGAAGATGTGCACACACTTGCATTCTGACATCTTATTGTGTGGGAATAGTGTTTTGCTTGGTAAGGAGTTCCAAGTTAGTAAAGGATCTTGCCAAGTAGATCTCATATTTGTAAGCATAATCAAATGTAGCCCTTTCATGCACCATCTCTCTCTGTGTATTTTTATACTTTCAAATTCAGTTTTTATGAAAAAGTCTGAAATCTTAATCCTTGAGTCTCAAATATTTTTTAGAGAGCAATAGAGGCTGTTTCAGGTCTCAGGCTAATTTTAGTGTTCTTAACCTGTACTGAAAAGGGCTGCTTCCATGAGTGAAAAATAATTTTAGTTTTTAAACTCAGTATACTCTATTCCATTTTCTTTAGAAGCCCAAATAGGTTGCTGAATGGTGTTTGGAAGATTTTGGATCAAAAACCTGTTGATCTTAGGGTAGTGTGCTAAATTCCTATTTTAGTCATGCAAAATCTGAACTGCAAGTTTGCCTCGTGTTCAATTTCAAAATAAGAAACAGTCTCCTGTGTTTGTGTCTATAGCTCTAAATGGTGTTTGCATGTAACAACAGATACAAGTACGACCTTCAGAAGTTGCCTGGGTGTCTGAAATCACTTGTTGCCAGAGGAATCCAATGTGCACTCAAATATGCTGTGTTTGCATTCTCTGCAGTCTGAAATGTACATAGGCATTGATGGTCAATTAACCGTGAAGGAGGCTAAAGGTTTGAGCTTACCCATAAGGAATGGCCATTAGCAAATACATTGTTAGCTTGCTGACTTAAAATATATTTTAAAAATTGAAACTGATACTTTAGAATTTCACACAGAGTGCTTTCTGAAAATGAAAGAAAAAAAATTAAAGTTGGCAGGTTTTTTCCAACATATCTGGTACTTCAGAAGACATGATCTCTTTCAGAAGCATTGTCTGGATAAGGGGTAAATGCTTGACTTCATTCATATTGTGGCCTGGTTGTTCTGAAATGAACAGAAACTAAAGCTACTGAAAAAATATTTAGTTTGTGTTCTTGCTCTGAAGTACCAAAGAATAAACATAACCAACAGAAAGGAAATCTTTTACTGAAGAGGAGTTCCCTAGATTTTTATAAGAAAATTTTCAGAGGTATTATAACTTGGTCTTTTTCCATGTTGGATTCCCCTGTTGTCTTCATTTATAAGACTCATATCGTCTGTATTTTGTGTGATTTCATGTAGTAAATATTCTGTGCAGCCTTTTATACCTAGAAATGTGTAAATGCTCACAGCTGCATGGTTTGTCTTCAGTGTTTTAAACAAAAAAGGGATTTTTTTTTTCCTCTTTGCTTTTTCTTCAAAACATATAGTGTTGAAGCTAGAGACAAAAGGATGCAAAAATACTGTCAGATCTTCAGTTATTTATGGACTAGTTGAACAGTTAAAACTACTTTGCTTTCTAGCTTTGGTGACTATATCTTTCCCTTACCTAGAGCCAGCAGATATGATGGCCTGTGATAAGTTTCTGCAAAACTGCTTTTATAACTTGGTGTTTTATGGATTCTTGCATAGAAAATGATGTAAATTTATACTTCCCCTGCATTAAATGTACCTACAGTTTACTGTATAGCTGTAAATGCTCCTCATCCATTGAAAATGTCAAAGTTGTTTAAGCAGAAATCACAGACAGCACTGCAGCAGCTACATTTCCAAAGCTCTTCTTAAGTCTCGTGCTTCCTGGTGCTTTCCACTACCTTGTATTAGTCACTGACATAGGACCCTCAGTAGGGAAAGCTACGACACTGTTCCTGGCACTGAATTTGGGTGGCTCTAATGTGAGAAAACCCTGTAATTTCCAGGCTAGCTTGCCGTAATTCCCCCAGGAAGAATCCAGACAGCAGATCATAGAATCAAAGAAAATGCATTGGGTTGGCAAGGACCCCTAAAGATCACCTATTCCAACTCCCCTGCAGTGAGCAGCTAGATCAGGTTGCTCAAAAAGCCCCATAAAGCCAGACCTTGAATGTCTCCAAGGATGTGATGGGGCCTCCACCAACTCTCTGGGCAACCTCTTCCAGTGTTTCACCACTCTCATAGTAAAGAACTTCCTTCAAATGTCTAATCTATATTTGCCTTACTCTAGTTTGAAACTCCTGCCCCTTGTTGTGTCACTACATGCCCTTGTAAACCTGTCCCTTACAAGCGTTCCTGGAGGTCCCCTTCATGTCCTAGAAGCCAGTTTTAAAGTCTCCCTGGGGTCTTCTCTCCAGGCTGAACAGCCCCAGCTCTGTCAGCCTGTCTTTGTAGCAGAGGTGTTCCAGCCCTCTGATCATCTTCATGGCCCTCATCTGGACTTGCTCCAACAGGTCCACGTCCAGAGCTGGACACACTACTCCGGGTGAGGTCTCACCACAGCAGAGTAGAGAGGGGCAGAATCACCTCTCTCAGTCTGCTGGTGACACATCTTCTGATGCAGCCCAGGCTGCAATTGTCACTCTAGGCTGTGAGCATGCATTGTTGGCTCATGTCCTATTTTTCATCCACCAGTAACCCCAAGTCCCCTTCTGCAGGACTGCTCTCTATCACATCATCCCCCAGCCTGGGTTGATGGTGAGGATTGCCTCTACCCAGGTGCAGGACCTTGCATTTGGCCTTGTTGAACCTCATATCTTTGTGTGCAGAGATTCCAAGGACAGTTCCATCTGACCTCATGAATATAGCCTCTGGGTTTACTCTAGGACTGCAGGAATTGGCACAGCTTCAGAGTTAAGCCTCTTCTGCAGCTAACTTGAGCACCTGCCTTCCCCTCAAACCTGTCTGTGAGAAAACCTTCCCTGGCCTCAGGCTGTGTCTCGAGATGAGTGAGATGTAACTTGTGTGATGTGACCTCTCCCTTGTGGTCTCACGGGGTGTCCTTAGTGTCCACCCACAAATCTTGGCATTGTCTCAAACACTCTTGCCTCTGCCCAAGCCCCTCAGCCTGATATTTGTAATGTTGAGCTATGATATTTGGGTCTTTATATACAGTGCTCATAGAACCTGAGTTCTTAGTGTTCTTCATAACATTATATTACCTACTATAGTTTGAATAAGTGGTAAAAGATGACCACTTAGGAGGAGACAACCTTTGATATCACTTTATCAAGGCACATTGGCTTCTTTTTCAATTTTGCATTTCAGATATACATTGATTACAGTTTCTATCACATAAGGTACAAACAGTACCCATGCAAATAAAGGAAATATGTGCGTTTTATTTATCCAGCAATAGTTTCCTAAGCAAAATGATTGAACTTCGTTAGGGTAGAATTTAAGGTAGTACAACTTTATTGCTTGTGTGTGAAGCTCCCACTTCTTTCCTGCTTTCTTGCTTTGCCTGACATGAACTTGATAATCCTTAGATAACAGAAAAACAAACCTTCTCTATCAGACCAAATTTTCATGTAAAATCCTTCGACCTTTCAGTTGTCCCTAAAATGCTTCTTGGAATTTTTTGTCCTAAACTCATTATTTTTAGTTTTCAATAAAATGGAGCTTTTGTTACTGGATTCAAGAACAGCATATGTTATAATTTAACCTGTTTTGAGAGAGGAACATTATAGCTAAATAAAGTCCTGTAATAAAAATATGGATATTATATAGGTGTGAATATATACGCATATGTGGTATTTTATATTTAATTATATGATATTTATGTATGATAGGTATAACATAAAATAGGTTATTATTCACATTATCGACGTAGACACATTTAAGTATTTTTCATTATTTAATAGTATGTCATTAGAAATTAAGAGGCTGAGAACTAGCTAACTCAAGAAACATGTGAAGCTATGAATTTTGTATTTCATATTGAAGATGCTAAGAGTGCATAAAGATATGACATAGAAGAGTAGTAATACAGTGCATGACTAATCAACATTCATGTATGCATATATCAGAAAATTCTTCAGTAATGCAGAGTGGTTTTCTGCAATATTTTAAACATGTTAGATGTAGTAGTAATACTTATATTAACTATATTTTAGATATCTGATATCCATGTCACTGGAGAGTCAGAGGACATGTCTGCTAAAGAGAGACTGCTCCTGTGGTCACAGCAGACAACTGAGGGTTATGCTGGAATCCGTTGTGAAAATTTCACTACCTGCTGGCGTGATGGAAGATTATTTAATGCCATCATTCATAAATACAGGTATGTACTCCCTTCTCTTGAAAATTACCTACTATAGCATTTAATGTGCATAGAGAGAGAGTTCTGTGGTTTATGCCTGTAGTAACACTGCAGCTGTGCAGATGACACTGGCTTGTTCTGGGCAATTCCCTGATTTTTACAGACGAAGGATGCCTCATGAGCCCTTGCATGTCCTGCCTTCCCCAGAGGAAGCATCTCCACAAATCCTGCACATCTCCCATGGGGTGCCTGTCAGCTGCTGAGATGAATGTCCCTGGGGTCCAGTCTTCTCTACAGTCCCTTTTTACTATTCTGATACTTAAGTATAGACAGGGTAAAGTGGTCACTGATCACAAAGCTGCACTCCTGGTGAAATCCATAAACTACTGCATGATCTGAGGTAGCCCAAGATCCCTTTATTCTTCCCTGTGTGACTTCACCTTGCCCCTGGAGCCCAGAGCTTCTTTGGTCTTTGTGTTTGGAGCCCAGATCTACTCTGAGATGTGTCTCCTGTAAAATGGTAGGGTAGTCACATGAAAAATGTGACCACTTGGCTTGAAAATTCTGAGAACAGAACTGTGCTACTTTATTCCTCTTTCTGTGCTTTTGTGACCACACTTTTACAAATGGGAATTTGTAGATCCACTGGCTGTGGCTAGAAGCTAAAGGATACACTACATTAACTTACTTAAAATAGAGTTGAAGAAGTCTAATGACAAGGGAGGAATTAGAATTCTGGATTCTAAATAAAAAACTGGTCTCTCTTGCCAAAAGTGATTTTGGCATCAAAATGTGGTAGAGAAACAAGGTTTTAAGATGATTGCTGTGTCCAGCATTCCCTCTTGGTTGGCAGCATCTCTGTTTCTGTACAGTTTTTGGTTCCTGAATTGAATAAGGACCTTTGTGTCTTAGAAGATTGCATGAGAGTATTCTGGCCACTGGGCTACTTAGCATGTACTGAATTGTCCTTCACTGCACAAGGCTTGCAATTTCTGGGTTTTATTATAGCATGTGTAAAAAGTTCTTGCAGTATACACTGGGACGTATCATAAGGAAATTTGAGGGTATGTGATTTTCCTTGGTAAAATACAGGAGCGTCCCAAGAAGTGACACACAAATTTTGTATGTTTCAGTGCAGCTCCAGGGAACAGACCCAGAGCAGATTATTCTCTTCTTGAATTTCCTCTTGTGGAGCCATTTGGCTCACTGCAGAAGGAAGCCTTAGGCAGAGCCAAAATCCATGAAGTATGAGGACTAGGAAACTGAAGTAAAATGGGAGATGAGTCAAGCAGATGCAGCCTTTTCTTCACTTGCTGTGTAGAGAGGCTGTAAGCATAGCATTACAACAGGGCTCTGAGTCCTAGAGAAGCTGGCTTTGGCAGTGCTTAATATCATGGTAAAAATGAAGCTGTATCTGAATCAACTAGGTCTTTTTCTGACCATGCTTCTGTTCTGGGTAACCAGTGAGGGAGGAAGTGTATGCCAGTAAGAAAGTTTTCTAGTAACATTGTCAAGACAAAGGGATATAGCTGGCAAAAGACAAGGCTGTTTTGCTTCAGGACTGAGCAGCCAAAATAGTGATCGTAGCACAGGAAAGTATTTGAAGAAATAAACAGTATGAAAGCTACAGAGAGAGGGGAGAGAAAAAAAGGAGCTTAATGAGCTGGTGTAATGGAAAATATTTCCCAGAGCTTTTTCAGAGCCTTACATAGAACAGTGTAGCCTTTACCGCTCTGCAACAAGTAGTTGTGATACAGATGAGTTAATAAATAATGAAAAACTTTAATTCTGTCCTCCAGCTGTGCAAACGTTCATGCTTTGGGACATGACTGAGTACCTGCAGTTGCTTTGCTGGAGCAGTGTTTCTGGCAGCATTCTGCTAGTTTCATTCACAGTGTTTCAGCTTCTTTGACAGGAGTGCAGTGCACAAAGCAGATTCAGTGACTGGGGCGCAGGATCTCCATTTTGTGTGCTTCTGTGCCAGTTTCTATTTAGCTTAGCTTCTTCCTGTAAGCACAGTTTTTCCACCTAAGGTTCCATATCCTTCCCATGAATGCTTACTGTCTTTATCTGATGTATTTTTGTTGTGAGAGGTTACAGATTCTCAGACTCCAGCTTGCTTATGAAATCAATGAGATTTATCCACTGATTTCAGTGAGCTTCTGTGTTTCTTTTCTTTGCCATTTTATACTGTTAAAACAGAGAAAATAATTTCCAGCTATTGCTCACAAGATAGGAATGGTCTTTCTAAACAGGCTTCTGGTATTTTTAACTACAGTGTTTTACTCCAGAGAGCTCTTTTAAAGCTTGGTTTATGTTCAAAGCAGTAAGCAGGTTAAACACATACAAAATGCACACATTTCTGGCAGGCATTCTCCATGTGCTCTGTTTGTTTTGGTAGCTCCCAGTCTGTGGATCACAGAAGCTCAGAAGCAAGGATAAGCGACCTGTGGATGCCAGCAGCTCTGTCAGGGCTGATGCCCAAATGTGTCTGTTCAGGCGGTGGGGTGGGACTGTGCTGCTGCCCCTGCAGAGCACCCCCCGTGGGTGCACATCTGCTGAATGTGCTGCAGTGTGGCAGCACCTCCTGGGCCCAGACCTAATAGGCTCAGAAATACTCAGGTGTATTTCTTGTATCTAGAACTGCAATTATACTGGGCATTGGTGAGCTCTATGTTGGATGGAGAGTACATGCTTACCCATGTCAGGGCACAGCACTGGGGTTCCCCACAGAAGGTCACAGAATCACACGGAATCATCAAGAGTTGGAAGGACCTCTAGAGATCATCTAGCCCAACTCTCCCACTAAAGCAGGATCCCCTAGAGCACATTACACAGGACTGCATCCCGGTGGATTTTGAATATCTCCAGAGGAGGGTCCATCAGGGTCACCTCTGGCCTTGCAGCCAGTGCTGGGCCTGGGAATTGGGTCTGCCAGGGGGCTGCAGGGGCCATAGCTCAGCTGGGGGCTGGAGGCAGGAGCACCAGCAGCTCTCAGAGGGCAGGTGTCATGCTGCCTCACAGCTGAACCTCAGTGCAGGCAGACAAACCCTATACTCCCAGCCCTGATACCATGGCTGGCAGTCCTTTTCTGGGTATGTCATTGAGAACACAAGCTGTGCTGGTGCAGCGTGATCCATTCAGTCAGCCATGAGATAGTGAGATGTCATTCTCCAGTCCTAAGTGACAGGGGACTAAAGTGGCAGGTTATAATTACCTCCTTTCCAGGCAGAAGTGATGTTTTAAATCGCAAGTACACAAGAGCTTCAGTACTTGAGGAAGCTGCTGATGCTGTGGAGGGCTGGGCAAGGTGCTGAGCTGGGAATCAGCAGGCAGGGAGCCTCTCCCTTCCACAGGCTGACAGCCTGTAAACTCTGCAGCAGGATTTCATCTGGGCTGCTGGTAGTGGCTTCTTCCTTCATTTATTTATTTATTTGTTTATTTATTTGGTTTTGTCCCACCAGAAGATCCCACCACCTTTTGGAGTAAACCATCTAAGACATATGATGCTCCACTGCAGGAATAATGCAGGGATTTGCCACAGCTCCCTGCTTCCCCCAAAGTTTGTGTGAGAAACAGGATAAAGCTGACATTTTCCCAGCACAAGTAACTGTAGTTATTGCATTTAGTAACTGCATGTAGTTACTGCAGCATTTCCTCAGAAATCATCAGGCTGGCGGGTGGTGGCTGGGGAAGTCAGGCTCCTCCAGTTCTCCCTGCACCCACAGCCATGCTGACAGCACTCCACTTCCAGCACTGAGCTCGGAGATAGGGGCAGCCTGCAGGCACTTGAGTCAGTCACCTGCCCTACTGAGCAAATGCAGGATCTTTTTCTTTCCTCTCAAGTGCCAAGGGTCAGGCTATCTGAGCTTTTATAAGGGCCTTCAGTCATTTTATGAATGAGCTTTAAGTGATTTTTGCAGTGTTCTTTAAGACTGGGAAAGAAATTTCATGAATGACAGAAATGAAAGGGGAAGATTACTCTATTTGAGTTGACTCTGTATACAATGTGCTTTTTTTCCATACAAATTTAGGAAAATGTAAATTTTTTTTTTTTTCTTTTTGTGCACGAGGAGGTTGCACGTTTTCAGAAGGTTCCAGCAGCCTGTGTTTGTAATTGAAGATTACTTGGCTTAGCTTTTGCAGAGTGTATAAGGCTTTCATTTTAAAACATCCTGTACATGATGAAATCCCTGGAAAATAAATGGGGCTCCATAACAGTCTTGAGAACTGCCTCAGGGAGCTCCATTGCAGGCCCTGGGTTTTACTTTTCATGTTGTTAGTCTGTGTGAATATTTGTTATTTTGTAGAAAGGCCAACTAATACTGAATATTACCATATTGTTAACTGTATGATTTTATTTAAATATCTCATATTTCAGATTCTTTTTGAACCTCCACACCTCTCTCTGGACTTGTGGTTAAAGCCTAGGAGATTCGAGAATATTTTTAATGTCTCATCTGTTATGTAATTTTCCTTTTATAGCTTAATTTTTCATTGAAGACTTCGCTTCAGTGCATTGTATTGGAGAAATCTGACTTCAGGAAGTTTAAAAAGTACATGATGTTTCTTTCATACCATCATATCATATGCAGCAAAAAACCTGTAAGCCAGGATTCACAGTTGGAGGCTGACTATAATCAGCATGTACTGCCCAGATTTTCCCAGAGATACTGCCAGACATCTACGCACTGGGGTCTTCATCTTGCAGCTCTATAATGTATTTCTAGCTTTGACTGTGTTGTACGTAAATGCTATTGACTTGTGTTTTCATTGTCTTATGTACCTGACTTTTGCCCTGGAAGAAGAAATAATAGTTTTTTTAGAACTGGTGTCTGTTGAGAAGGAAGGGTATTCTTTCATTAGGAGTTGCATGCATTATTTGAAACAAAGCAAATTAAACTAAAGAGTTATAGCAAAGTAACAAACAGCTTTTTTTGGCAGACTTTCTTGAGCATGTGGTACATAAGATCTACAGGCAATTTCAGTTAAAAAGTGTCTGAAAAGGGAATTGAAGGAATAGTAAAAATAATAGCTGTAAGATTTACAGTTAAATGGCACCTATAGATGCTTTGTTAAGGACGGTGGCAGCTGATACGCAGAAAACAGACATGTTTACAGACCAGCTCATCTTAATTTCTAAAGGAAAAAAGTCAAGTACGGAGGCTATGAAAAGAAGATTAACATCAGACATGCATGCTTTTTGTAAAAACATGTGCACTCCTTTCTATTCTTGTATTCTTACAATTTTTATAATAAAGCGGTAATTTTGCTTCTGGCATTTACAAAAGCAATTCCAGCAAGAGCAGTAGGTTCTTGTGTCACTACATAATAACTTAATGAGTAGCCCCAGTGGTGTCTGTATGGTGAAAAATTGCATCTGTTCAGGAAGAGCTGCAAACTCAGTTTCTGGATAAAGCCATATTTTTCAAGTTCTAGTCCCTGGTGTTAAATCTGTCCTAATAAATGAAGCAGGTCTTGCCACTGCTCTCTGCCCCATGGGTGTCTGCATGGCTGAACTCTCCCCTCTGTCCCTCAGACAGTCCGTGCAGCCCTTTAGAGAAGTCTTGGGTCAGTGTTGTTACTTGAACTGGTCTCAGATGCTGCCTGGCAGGGCTTGAGTTGTAGTGGGCCATGGTCATGCTATGGGAAGGACTAGCAAAGCATTATGGAACTTTGGTCTTGGCTTCTCTACACTTAAAGCATGGACATGTCCAATTATGTCTGGGCTCGTAGGTGAATTTCAGCAAGGCTGGGTGCTTTAGGGAGGACGAAGAGGAATTGAATCTACATGAAAGAGTGTGCCACCAGAGGAAGGAGAACTTTTACAGCTCCCTAAGTGTTAGATAAAGTGAGAGAAAAAATTTCCAGTATTACACTGCTTTTAATTTGAAATAGTACTATAAAACTAAATAGGCTTTCAAAATTACTAAGCGGATGTTTTTTGGAGTGTGGTATAGCAGGGAGCAAACTAGATTCCTGCCTGTTAAATAACTCTTCTGGTTTAGAACAAGCTGTTTCATTCTTACCCAGCACAGTTTGTCGTATTTGTACGATTAGCTGAATGCTAAGCTCCTGGCCAGCAGTGCATGTGGCATCCCTCTGATGTTAAAACATGTTGCAGCTGATCAGGTACTGACATGAATGCATTCCTTAAGGGGAGGGATAGTGATGCCTTAATTTGCAGTAACATGTTGAATACCCTTGGGCATTGAATGAGAAAGAACCTAAATATTACACAGTGTCAAGCCTTAAAATTCTAGGGAATATGTTTTAAATAAAGAGATTAGCTGGGTTTGCTAGTTTGGGCTTGTAATTTCGTAACTCTTAATTTATTGTTACCCAGCTTTAACAAAAAGAAAATGTGAGTTTGGTTGGGTTACCCTCACCTCCCTCCTTCCCACCCACCTCATCATTCAGAAGCTGGTTAACTATTTTCATCTGGTTTTGTTATGTAGAAGCATTAAGAATTGGCAATTTGGGGAAAGATCAACAGCATTTAGGTTGATTAGAAATATTGGCAAGTAGATGGGCTTTAATGTTATGTGCCTGAGTATACATCTACATATAACTAATACATAGTTACATATAAATAATGCTATTTAGAAATAGCAGATAACCTCAGCTGCAGTTTAATTGATTGCACTCAGAAAAATTCAGTGATGGCTTTTTGTGGTTGGGGTGGTGGTTAGCTTTAGTGGGTATTGGATGGAAGACTTTTGGGCAGTTGGGCTGATTTATTTCAGGTCTGGACTTAAAATGATCCCTGTGTATGTTGTACTAGATCCTTCTGCTAAGTAGCTGAATGATAACAGGTTTCTTTTTGTTATAAAGGACAGGGGGAAAAAATAGTGGGATGAAATCAAAGCTTTTCTCTTGCTTAGGCCAAATAGGAGTAAAAAGAAAAATAGAGCTTTGAATTGAAAGGCCTAGTTTTATATTGAGGTTTCATGTATCTCTTACTCTTTGATCATGAAAGACCATAGCACCTACGGGTGTCAGAAACCTTTATCCAAAAGGGTGTGGTGTCTGAGCAGTGGTGGCATATGTGCCTATGATAAATCAGACAGGGAGAAAGGTCTTCTGGCAGTGCCTGTGGAAATTTTGTGGCATATGGAGAAATGGTTGCCTCTAAGATTGGTACAGGGAGCCTTTGGGAAACCTTTTGAACTCAGTTCAGTGGGAAGCCTGTGTGTCAGGCAGCTGCTGTTGGGATGTGGAGGGACTTAGGGAGTAGAACAGAAGAATTGTTTGGTTGGGTTTCTTCATTGTCTTTTTGGTATTCAGGCACCCCAGGGAAAGGTACATTATTTATAGTTATTTCTGCAGATTGCACAGCTGTAAGCTGAAGCTATAAGCCTTTCTTCTATTTAAATTCTATCGCAGACAAAAAATTGGGTAAGTCACTGTAACATTACTGATTTTGTAATGACAAAACTATCTTGTAATACAAGCAAATGTAAAATCTATTTTCAAGCTGGTGAAAGGACTGACTGAGATCCTTTCAAGTTTCATTCAGGTGTATACTGAGCCTGAAATGTACATTCCAAACTTACTGCCAAATTGTGATTGGAGTTCCCTAGGCATGGCTAAAGCTGAACTCCACATTTAACTGGGTCTTTGCTGTTACAATGCTGCAATTGTGTCTCTGTCTAAATCAGTTGGTATGGCAAGCTACAGGTGAAATTTTGCTGTGCTAACAAAGGTGGGACAGGAGGCCTCAGTAGGCTTCTTAAACTGAGTGCTTGTCAGATCAAGTACAAGCATAATAAAAGTAAATTAGCTGTATATATTCTAAGGGGTTAAATTAATGTTCAGGCTCATGATGGCTTTTCCCCCTTATATTTAGTGCAGATAAAACATTATTCCTTTTTCTGTTGCAAGTTTTTATATGACTTGTTGGGATGTCTGAAGAACAGACTGGAAATGTTTTTGTAAATAGTGTGCCCTTCTTGCTGTATTTCCAGCTCACCATCACTTGCAATAGATTTTTGAGAGCTATCTTATCTGAAAATTTATGTAAAAAAATATAAAAAAGATAGTCAAAGGAGACCTGAAGAATTCAGATCACATGAGAATTTTTCTGCTCTTGAGGCATGAATGTTCAGCTTCAGAGATGCAGTGAATGAAATCTATACAAGCATATAAAATAATGAATGCTAGAGACATTCCAGTCATGACAACACAAGAGAAGACTAAACCAGAAAGACTGAAAGTCATAAGAATCATCTGAAAAAAATGAGCACAATGTGACAGTGAGACAGGCTGGGGACCTGTAAAGCTTGAGAAAAGAATTTGCCACATAGTTGGAACAAACAATATGCAGAGCTATTATTCAGCAGCGTAATTTCTGCTATATCCCAGTTGCAAGGATGAAACTTTTTCTAGAATGACATTTTTCAATTAGAATATTGGTTGCATTTTCCCTGAATTCTGAAGTGTTGCTTAATTTTGGTGATGACACTGAACAGGTTCACCCAATGGTTTGGGGCATTGGGATAGTTTTTATGTCACCATGTAATGTGATGCTTGAAGAAACTATTGTGAAGTCTGTGGTTGAACAGTCATTTTAGTCTTACATTTGAGATTATATGGAGATTTTTTCAAATATTTGCCCTCCTAAAAGACGTTCCTGAGAAGTAGTGTGTTTCATGTCATGGATGTTTACTATCTGCCGATTCCTGTCTTTGCAATCATTCTGCTATTAACCAAAATCTCTAGAGTGTATGATGGTATCTTTCATGTGCTCCCATCTGAAATATGAGTTGAATGCTACCAGCTTGAGAGGTCTCTATTCTTGTATTTTTAAAAAAATATTGTATGACTATGTATTCTGGCATAGTTCTAATTTCTTTCAGTAGTCTTCCCATCCCTGAAAAATGTCTTTCTGGCACTCATTCTTTGCCTTTATCTGTGAACAGTGAAGCAAAGAGTTTAATTCTATAGGCATTTTCTAATTAGAGTGGTAGAAGAGGTAACTGGACTATAGTGAAGCATTCCTGATCTTCAGTCATGTTTTCTTTGAAGGTTCTGCTTGAACCTCACTATATGACTATTGCTGCTCATTAGTATGCCAAGAAAGATTACTCTGATGTAGCTTGGGCAACTATAATCCAGGAACAGTGAAAAGAAGGATGTGGTTTCTTTGTAAGTCACTGGGAAAATAAAAGTTCAGTTAAATATCTTTTTCCACTTTGAAATATTCAGATCCCTTCAAATATAATTGGTTTTAATGGCCAAGTTTTGTAGCTGCTAGTGTGGATCTTGAACTGTTTCACTAGGCATTAGGTTCTGGCTATGGGAAAACGTACACGTGCCTAACTCTTTGGTTTCAAGGAGTCTTTGCAAAGTACAAAGCTTGCATGTGAGCCATGCAACTTGCATTAGAATGCCCTTCATTTCTTTGTGCTGTACTGCAGATACTGTTCACTTGCTTCTCTTTGTGGTGCTAGGTATTTGTTTTCTTGAATTGATCATAATTTTGTCAGCGTCCCAGTTGAAGAGGCACTAAGCACACCTTTTTTTCCCCGCTTCTGAAACAAGTTGTGTCTAACACCTACACTAAGATCTCAAATGGCAGGCACCAATCTTTTCTTAAATGAAATGATTAATGACTGGTGATGTAGAAGCCAAGCTCTTTGACTTAGGTGCGGCTGCAACAGAAGTATCTCCTTTGCATAGAATGTTCCAGCTGGGCTGGTGTTTGGGTTGTTTATGTGTGTGTTTTGATGGCAAGGGCCCAGCCCACTGAAAAATCTGCCATAAGATGACTCATAACATGAGAGGAGGTAGAGTCATCGTCTGTTACCTAAAGGGCATTTCATTTTATTTAATTCACTCTGTATAAAACCACTTACTAGCACTATGCAAATCAGTTATAAAATGTATTTATAATACATGACAAATAGCTTCTACAAAACTGTATTTTCTCTTTAGCCTTAAAAATGAAAATGTTTTCCATGATAGGTGATGCTTTTATATCTAGTGTTTACTTCAGTTAAGAGAATTAAACAAAAACATATTAGAAGGATGCTCATCACACTGTAATTTGAGCGGTTAGTAGCATTTCAGGATTCAAAGGAGAAATGAAATACTAAAGATACTGGAAAACATTTGTGATCCTTTATAATACAGCCCCAGGACACTCATGTGCACAGTATGTGATCAGTAATACCAGATTCCCTAGATTCTTCTGGGAATGGTGATGCTGCAATGAAATCCAAGTGTGTGTGCTCAAATGCAAATTCCCACGTACCCAGTTAGAGGAGAGGTATCTCTGCAAGCTCACAGTAGATAAAATCAGCTTTTATTTTTATTTAATGTCTTGAGTAAACACTCCTAATTAAAAGGAACAATGTGTCAGTCATTGATTTCCCGAGCCATGGTTTTTGGATTCATTTTTATAGGGCCAAAATATCTTACTGAGCTGTGGGAGGTAAGACTCTTTTTCTGTGGCTTTGCAATGTATCCTTCCTTGGTATAGGGAAAGGGTGACCTGTAAAGGGTGGAGGCACCAAGCTCAAGGCAGTGTGCACTTTCCATGCCCATTACCAGGTACATTTGAATCAAGTTATAATACCTGTCTTTTCCATCTTATGAGTCATTAGTGTGCTTGTTTTCAGGCAGCTCTTGAGTTTCTTTCTGCTTCAAACAAAGGCAAGCATTAGCAAGAAAGAGAAAAATGCTGTTTTCTGTAGTATTTTCTGGTAGATCAAAACTTAAGATAAATATAGAACACTTAATCTAGATCAGTATGCTGTGTGTTAGGTGTATAATGAACTGAAAACAGCAGGATTCATTGCAGTTTTCCCTTGTCTTAAGTGGGAACTGGAGTAACTCTGTGGTGTTACGAGTTGTGAGGATAGGACAGTGCTTTTAAAACTGGGGGAAGATCTCACAGAGTGGACTGCTCTTCAGCTAGGGGATGAAGCCACAGTAGTGATTTAAAATAATGTTATATGCAACAGCAGTTGTATTAATTTTACCAGTAATGTAGTGAGAAAAACCTTACCTTTTCTACATCTAAACGAAAGCTTTATTCTAAGGAGATGATCGTGTCTCTGCAGATTGTAGCTCATTTTCTGGGAACAGTCAAAGCTTTTACAACAATTTGTCATTGCTTGTTCTAAGAGTTAGGCAGGCTGCCAAGTGATTCTTGGGACATTTTTATCAAGTGTGAAACAGATGTAAAGAAGGCAGGTGAAAAAAAAACAACAAACTAACAGTGTAAGCTTATATTAAACCTGATTTTTTGGTCAAAAGTGTGCTGTGAAAGCAATCTTTATTACTCATACTGGCTCCATTATTGTGGTTGAAATTGGAGACTGGAGTGCTCTGTTTTCCCTTTCTAGTATTGTCCTTTATTTTTCATGGATTTTCTGTGCTGCTAAGAGCAACGAATGGTATTGGTTTCATTGCATTGTTTTCATTGCTCTGAAATTCAGAGAAGAATGGCATGAGCTTGGTCATGCTCCTGCTAAGCATATTGGAAGTGGAAAGTCCTGGTGGTTTAGGAGGATTATATTTCTTTTTACACCAGTTATGTTTTATTATTAATTAAATGTCCTTTCAAGAAATAATAGGTGCAGTACTATTTGTTTGTAAACTTGTCTTCTGAAGAACACAAGGCAACCAGAGATTCTAAATGGCTGGAAAAAAGTATTTTTTTATTTACAGTCTTCTTGGAATTAATTCATAGATAAGCTTCTGTTGAGTTTCCCAAATACAATACCATTTTGAGATCAAGATAATTTGTTGCCAAATAAAATGTTATCATGCATTTTGAACAGTGTTGTACTTAACAGTTTAATTTCTCTCTGTTAAAATTATTTAAAGCTTCTACTAGGTAAGATTAAGAAAATAGTTTCTCTATAAATAAAAATGGGAAAACTTAAGGACTGAATTGTTCACTAAAGCTTATATGTTGTTTTTTTTTTCTTAGGGTTTTTTTTTTTTTTTTTTTCAATGTGGGCCTGGTTTCCAGTAGCACAGATTTCAAACCCTTGTGACTCTAGTGGAACAGGTTTTTGCTCAGCATCTTCATAAATTCAGTCTTCCTTTCAGTTGTTATGGCTATGAGGATTCCCAGTGATGAAGGTGGCAGGCAGTCACACACTGTCCTGAAAATTCCAAGATCTAAAAGCTTGGTACCACATAATAAACCTAAAGGAAATACTAATTATAGAGGGATGGTTAGAAACTTCATCTTATAGATAAAGAACTGACAGTATTATTAGTTGTCTGCTGTTGGTATTACCACTTAGCACTGACCTCAGCTTGTTCACATGATTTTAATGAAATCCTTTTTTAATGAAAACTGTTGCCATATCCATCCACACTCTTGTTTTGATTTACTAATACAGCAATGACTTAAAACTGGTAAAGAGTTGTAATCAAGTATTACTGTTTTTATTTGACAGGCCGGACCTGATAGACATGAATACCGTTGCTGTTCAAAGCAACCTTGCAAATTTAGAACATGCTTTTTTTGTAGCAGAAAAACTTGGTGTTGCCAGACTTCTGGATCCTGAAGGTAAGATAGTTGCAAAGGGTTTTGTTGTAAAAACCCTAACATTAACCTAAAATCCGGTGTGCCTGCAGGTTGCAGCATATTTGTGGGCATTGTTACAGCTACGTGATAAAGCACTGTTCTGTCTTGCTTTTATAGATGTTGATGTTTCCTCACCTGATGAGAAGTCAGTAATAACTTATGTGTCATCACTTTATGATGCATTTCCCAAAGTACCAGAAGGTGGTGAAGGCATCAGTGCAAATGTAAGTAGGAGAAAAATACTTGCATGGTGTGTGAGCTTTTTTAATAGAGTTCTGGGTTCCAGCTCCAGAATGTGTAGCTGGATCTTTGTAGGATTAATGTCACACTTTGCTTTGACATGATTTTGTAGGTTGAGATTTTAGACACTTAGCAGCTATTTCATGTTCTGGACATGAAAACACTTATGCAAAAACCTTAACTATAAAAAAATATACCTGAGATTGAAGAAACATAGAGTTGAAATTACTAATTTTCAGTCATGGGCCTAAAATTATGTCTCTGATTCTTAGCAATCTGAAGTTTCTTCAACTAGAAAGTTCTGTGTTTTCAGTGGAATTATTTGGGATCAAAACTGAAGAGTGAAATCATCTATTTGGAAGCTTTAAGTGAGCCTTTAAGGAGCGAGTAAATATTTCAGAATTGCAGGGTTTAGAAATATCTTTTCTGTTTGTGAAGACCTCAGACTTCAAAGATAAAGCAAAAGTGAGCTCTCACATGATATTCTGATCTGTAATCTGGGTTGTGCATTGGTAGGATGTTGAAGTCAAATGGGTTGAATATCAGAATATGGTGAACTACCTCACGCAGTGGATCAGACACCATGTCACGATCATGTCTGACAGAACATTTCCCAACAGTCCTGTGGAATTGAAGGTGAGGTGTGGTGTCTTACACTCCTTTCTCCTTGCTGCAATACCACTTTATCTTTCTGACTCATTTGATTTAAACTATCAAATCAGTAGTAGAACAGTACTACTCCTTAACCTTTTCAAAATACAGTAAATATATTACTAACATATGAACAATCAAAAGCAAATCTGTAACCTCTTGCTAATCTTTTTTTCTGTAGAACTCAAGTAGTACAAGATAATGTAAGCTTATGAAGAGTATTAGGAGAGGTTTTAGAGAGTAAGGTTGTATTCACTGTAAATAAAAGTTGATGATGGTTTTTATGTTTCTGTAGGCACTTTATAATCAGTATCTACAGTTTAAAGAATCAGAAATTCCACCAAAGGAGACAGATAAATCAAAAATTAAACGCCTATATAAATTGCTAGAGGTAAGTTTTAAAATGCCTTGAAATGTAAAGCTGTTCCCTTTCTGTGGCTTAAAGTAACAGAAAATGTATGATTTGTTTAGGTCTGGATAGAATTTGGACGCATCAAACTTCCTCAAGGGTACCATCCAAATGATATAGAAAAAGAATGGGGAAAGCTTATTATTGCCATGTTGGAGAGAGAGAAGACCCTTCGGCCTGAAGTAGAGAGGTAAGTGAATGTTTGACAGGCTTGGTTTGTATATTTTCTGTTGTTTTAGCTCATACTGCATTTTGTAATAGTTTCCTTCCATTGATGTCCACATTATTTTTCTGTATCAAGTTCTTCTGCCTTTGTTGAGGTCCTGAAGTTCTTTATCTACTTCATAGAAGCAGGTCCAGATGGAAACAACTTACGTGGTCTCAGAAGGTCATGATTAACAGCATCTGATCATCAAAGCACTTAATCACAAATACAGTCATCTTCTTTGTACAGTTAATTCAAGCTAGGTTAATATTTCTGTCTCATTTGGTCTGATTTCATATAAGCAACATCCTCATCCTCAGGATGAGGTCAGTCTCACCTCTGTGCCCAGCAAGATTATGGAGCAGATCCTCCTGAAGGCTCTGCTAAAGCATGTGGATAATGAAGAGGTGACTGGTGACAGCCAACATGGCTTCACTAAAGGCAAGTCCTGCCTGACTAATTTGGTGGCCTTTTACAAAGGGGTCACAGCCTACTTAGACAAAGGCAGAGCAACAGGTCTATCTCCCTGGACCTCTTCTGTGTAGACCATTTGACACTGTCCTGCACAACATTCTGATCTCTAAACTGAAAGGATATGGATTTGATGGATGGACTTAATTGGATAAGGAACTGGCTGGATGGTTGCACGCAAAGAGCTGTGATCAGTGGCTTAATGTCCAAATGGAGATGTGTGATGAGTGGTGTTCCTCAAGGGTCAGTACTCACACCAGTGCTGTTTAGCATCTTTGTCAGTGACATGGACAATAGAATCAAGTGCACCCTCAGTAAGTTTGCTGACGACACCAAACTGTGTGGTGAAGTCAAGATGCTGGTGGGAAGGGATGCCATCCAGAGGGACCTTGACAGGCTTGAGAAGTAGGGTCATGCAAACTGCATGAAGTTCAGCAAGGCTAAGTACAAGGTTCTGCACCTGGGTTGAGGCGATCCTGTGCACTAATGCAGGTTGGGACAAGAAAGGATTGAGGACAGCCCTGAGGAAAAGGACTTTGAGATGATGGTGAACATGAGCCGTCAATGTGCAGTTGCAGTCCAGAAAACCAACTATGGCTGCATCAAAAGAAGCATAGACAACTGATAAGAGAGGTGATTCTTCCCCTTTACTCCTCTGAAACCTCACCCAGAGTACGGTGTTCAAGTCTGGAGTCCACAGCGTAAGAAAGACATATTGCTCTTTGAGCATGTCCAGAGGAGAGCCACGAAAATGATCAGGGGGCTGGAGCACCTATCTGTGAAGACAGGCTGAGTAAGTTGGAGTTGTTCCACCTGGAGAAGAGGAGGCTCTGAGGTGACCTTAAAGTGACTTTCCAATATCTGAAGGGGGCCTACAAGAAAGCTGGGATAGGGCTTTTTGTACAGGTGTGTAGCAAGAGGACAAGGGGCAATGGTTTAGAACTTGAAGATGGGAGATTTAGATCAGATATGATGAGGAAATTCTTTACTATGAGGCTGGTAGGACACTGGAACAGGTTGCCCAGGGAAGTTGTGGATGTCCTCCCCTCCCTATCAAGTGTTCAAGGCCAGTTTGGATGGGGCCTTGAGCAACCTGATCTAGTGTTAGGTGTCCCTGTCCAAGGCAGGGGGGTTGGAACTAGATGATCTGTAATGTCCCTTCCAACCCTGGCATTTCTGTGATTCTGTGATTCTATGATCATTTACATGAAATATGTATTTCATTTGCTTAATAGCATTGTGGACTCATATCCTTTTCTGAGGGTGTTTAAAAGTTGCTTTTACTCAAGAGCACACAAAGCATTTAGATGTGCAAAGTGCGTAGTAGTCTTCTGTGACAGCAGAATGTGTGACACCGTTTTGTACATCACTAATAACACACTGAGCACGTTTGAAATGTTGATTCAGTCTTAGAGGATTTCTGCTTTCAGTGGTACCTCTTTTGAGTTTGGTGACAGACACAGGTACTATCCATTCATTAAGTTTAAAACACTTTTATTTAACTTTAAGGTAAATTATTCTTCAAGCTTATATGTGCAGGTAGACAGATGCCTGTGTCTGGATTTGTTCAGCTTAACTTTAGGTATCCAAAGGAAACACCTTTGTAAGTGACAATAGGGTGCTCATTCTCTCTGGTTTAGGTACTTGAAATTAGGTGTGAAGAATCCAGACATTTTTTAGGAACCCCTCAGGAAGACAGATTTTAGCCAGAGAAGAGCTCAAAGATTGGCAGAGTTGAGTAATTATGTGTCATGCTCACAAAAGCAAGACTGGTGTGGCAGATTCAGTGTGAGGATTCACAGCATCCTGTTGAGAAAGAAGTTCCTATAGAAGAGAGCAAAGTCGTCCCCACCATGCAGAGCAGAACACTGGAAAGCAGCAGACGAAAGACAGCCTGCTAGATCTTGCAGGTTTATCTGTCCTCACCTGCTGAAAGCCATTAGTGCAGCCTTCCCCAAAAGGAATTCTATTTGTTCTTGCAGAAAGCTAGATTATCTTTGTTAAGAATGCATATAAATTACATTAGTTTATTTCTTTATATTCAGATGGACTAAGCACAGGTAAACAAATACAAACATAAACTTCCCATATTTCAGGACTGGAACACTTAAAAGTGATCATACAGTGATAGTTGCTTTACTTGGTGATCACTGTAAAGTAAGAGAGAAAAGTTGCACTGGCTTAGTTATCAAGTTAAACTTTTCAGTTTATCTGGACACAGGGTCTTGATCTATGCTTGTTGTACTGGTTACTAGTGCATCTTACTAATACAAGATGTTGATACAGCTCCTGGGGTGGGAGTTGGTTGTGGCAAAAAAGGGACCCCAGTTAATCTGAAACTTGGCAAGTACCAAAACTTTGCCTGCAAGTCTGGTGAATATAACTGAAAGTATCAACACAGGTAGACAATGTGTGGCCAGCTTGGTGTATGGGATCAAAATCAGTAAAGTGTCTGTGAGGAGAGTGCCAAACTTGTTCCTAGTGTGCAAAACTTAAGAGTTTGGCATTGCTGCAGGGGTGTGTCTATGGCTTTGCTCTTCTGGGTAAACACAGTCCTCTGGTATGGTATGGGTGTGGTGTTTCAGGAGGTCTGAAAAGCAGCAAAGAGTGAAGTGCTGAAAAAAACACCCCTAGCTAAATGGCTGAGTTAAAAATGGTTGAGTTAAAACATAAACTTAAAGGCAGCGATCAGATTTTTCTTACTTGTTTTGTGGTCAGAAGAGCAAGAAACAATTAGCTCTGAATGTGAAAGAAGTTGAATGGAAGTTTGCAGGAGGACAGATTAGTGGGACATGGTATTTAGTAAACGTGTATATTTGGACTAATTATGGTGGGTTGGATAGTGTACAAGTGCCTCAGATTATATTGTTATGATGTGATTAATCATGGTATTGCCCCAGTATCATTCTGTAGTTCCATTTGAAAGAAAAGGAATCAGCCCAACCTGGAGGTGTTGTGTATCTTACCATGGAGTGTCGAGTTCACTTCATTCTGTTTTGAAACTTTCTATTGAAGAGTCTAAGAAAGAAGTCTGCAAAGACTTCTTTGAGTTCTTGTTTGGCTTTTAGACATTCAGTGACACTATAATAAAATATTTGGCATGTCTGTTTGTGAGAGACGCCCTCCTGTTGCTGCCTCGTCTGTACTTGCAAAGCTTTAATGCAAGGTAGGGAAGCCAAAAGCAAGGTAGTGTACATAGCCCCAGGTAAAATCCTTTGAAGAGCTGGCAGAATATTAATTGCAGGGTTTTGAATGTGCGTACTGAAGCTTATTTAAAGGAGTGCTAAGTATTTCAAAAGCCAGTAGTGAATTCATCCCTAGAAGCTCTACATTTTGTAGGAGTTTTATCTTTTTTATTTTCAGCAAATGTAAACAGCCAGAAGGACCGTGCTGTGGATCTGAAAATGAATAGCAGTAGTTACAGCTATCATAGCAGTGATTCACTGTTTAGCAACAGTACTAGTGCTCGAACCAGTGTTGGCTCTAATGAGAATTTCCTTTCTGTTAATTGTGGTCCTACACTGATTAAATCTTGTATAAGCTTTGGTAATGGCACCTTAGAAGGAAACAGGTAACTTGGTATTTGTATTTTGTGTTAGATGATGTTTGGTTGTTTTGAAAGTCATGCAACATGTATAGTAAATACAAGTAACTCTAACACTTCTGTATTTTTCTGTAATGCTCTGGCATCACCTAGGTTGGAAATGCTGCAGCAGATTGCAAACAGACTTCAGCGGGACAGCAGGACCTGTGAGGACAAACTAATACTTGCCCGGAATGCTCTACAGTCTGTAAGTCACTCAGTGATCCTTTTTGTTCATGAATTTATTGCTGTGGAATGGCTACTTAAAAAAAAACCCAACTTATTTAGGATTTTAGAGTGCATACTAATAGTTGCTACTTTCTTTTTTGTTGTACTGTTAATTAAGCATTTCGTTAAAAAAATGCCAAAAATTGTCGAGAGTGAGTTCTGTTTTTTTTTTTTTTGTTTTTTTTGTTTTTTTTGTTTTTTTTTGAGAGGGGAGTAAAATAAAATGCTTTGTAATTTTTTCAAGATCAGGATTTTTTACAAAACAATTAGGAATTCTTACAGATTATTTCTCTTTGGTTTAGCTTCAGGGCTTAATGTCTTTCTCTTACTTCTTCAGGACACCAAGAGATTAGAGTCAGGGCTCCAGTTGCAACATGAAGCAGAGATAGCTGGGTATCTGCTTGAATCTGAGAACCTTCTCCGCCAGCAAGTGATTGATGCCCAAATTCTTATTGATGGAAAATATTATCAGGCAGACCAGCTTGTGCAAAGGTACTTTACCATGTATTTATATGAATAAATGTCCCAAACTTGGACATGCATTATGAGCAACATTTTCAAATCTTTCTCAATTTTTTTCAAATATGTTTGTGGATAAACTTTTCAGACTGTCTCTCAGTAACCAAATAAAGATTATCAGGTATTCTGGTGAGTACATTGCCCACAAGTAGTGTTAAAACCAAGAGGAGCTGTCTGTGCTCAGTTGTGAAAATTAAGTCATTCACCAGAATATAATTTAAAATGTTTAATGTTTACCAGACAGCTTACAGTGAAGATGTTACTTTGTTTTATTGCACCTAAAATGATTTTAGAATTCACTAACTTTGATTTCTAAGTGAGATTTCTATACCTCTAGATTTATCAGGTAATCTAAGTGGAATAACATGAGCTAATATATGTCAGTGTGTACAGTCTTGACAGAACCATGCATTTAAACAGCCTAATTCAATTTTCTGAAGAAGTGGCTCCAAAGGTTTTCAGGATTTGTCCTGAGCAGGGTGAGGTTGAGTGCTAACGGCTCCGTGGCAATGAACGGAGCAAGTAGTTGATGTAATGCAATGCTTAGAATCTTGTAAGATTTTTGCTTGCTGATTGTTCCCTGGAATTGTGTATGGTGCATGCTAGTGCCCAGACCATGCTGATTTTCTATTCATTGCCTGATTTCTGCATGTATTGTCTGTACGTACGTAAGTATGAGCTGACACATCCTGTACTTTCTGATATGAATGCTTATTGAGAAATAGTTAAGTACAGCTAACATGTAAGAGATCATGGGAATTCATATTGCTACTCAGTCCAGCATGATAAACTTTAAGCATTGATTGAATTTATTTTTTTTTTATTTAAATAGGGTTGCAAGGCTTCGTGATGAGCTGATGTCCATACGGACTGAATGTTCTTCAGTGTACAACAAGGGGCATGCACTGACGTCGGAACAGACAAGGCTGATGATATCAGGAATAACAGAAAGCTTAAACTCAGGATTTACAACAAACCTAGCCCCTGAAATAAATGCTGCAATGACCCAAGGTTTAACACCTACTTTGACTTCTTCCAGCTTGACATCTGGCCTTTCATCGGGTCTTACTTCAAGACTGACACCAACCATCACTCCTGCTTATACACCAGGCATTCCACCACGATTAATTCAAAGCTATGTGACAGGAGTAGACAGTGGGACACTGCAAACACTCAAACTGATGCAAATAAGGAAACCTCTTATGAAATCAGCTTTTGTGGATCAGAATTTAACAGAAGAAGAGGTGAACATGAAATTTGTCCAGGACCTATTGAGCTGGGTGGAAGAAATGCAGGTAGCAATCTTTATGGTAACAGCTTCTAATTGTGACTCTCACTCCTTGTAGATCATAGATAATTTTTTCTTCTCATTTGTAAGGTGCAACTTGATCGAGCAGAATGGGGTTCAGATTTACCAAGCGTTGAAAGCCATTTAGAAAATCACAGAAATGTCCACAAAGCTATTGAGGAATTTGAATCCAGCCTTAAAGAAGCTAAAATCAGTGAGGTACAGCACCATATTCTTTATTTCTTTGGTTACTTTCTTACTGGGTGACCTATAAACTAATGCTGAATTTTAGAACTCTGAGTTTCACAGTCTTACTTTTACTACTGATGTCTAGATGATATATCATGAAATAAGAAGATCTAATGGTTTAATGAATCTAACTTTTTTGTTGTCTTTTGAACTCATACCGAATATAGATCCAGATGACTGCCCCTCTGAAACTCACTTATGCAGAAAAATTGCACAAGCTAGAGAGTCAGTATTCAAAACTCTTGGTAAGTTTGTTGTACCTCTTCAATGTTCAGCTTTTCAGTGTACGTCATCTTTGATAAGGGAATAGCTTTAAAATCTGATTTTTGTCAATTTTTTTTTTCTAATAAAGAACACATCAAGAAATCAGGAAAGGCATCTAGATACTCTTCACAATTTCGTGTCTCGTGCTACTAGAGAGCTGATCTGGCTGAATGAAAAGGAAGAGGAAGAGGTTGCATATGACTGGAGTGAGAGAAACCTGAATATAACAAGAAAAAAAGAATACCATGCAGTATGTATTGCTAGTATAATCCAGAGGGAATGATTAAATAATCCTCAAGAATTTAAGACATTTCTAAAACATTTTTATCGTTTTTTTTTTTTTTTTCTTTCTGTCTGCTAAAAGGAATTAATGAGAGAACTAGATCAAAAAGAGGAAGTTATTAAATCAGTACAAGAAATAGCTGAGCAATTGCTACTGGAAAATCACCCAGCCAGGCTAACCATTGAGGTAAGTCAGTAGAAACAGCACATAAACAAGAAAATAGTTTTGATAGACTTCAGATTTTATGGGGAAAAGAAGGAAGTGCTAAGTTGTAGTAAATGTAGCAACAAGACTCTGAATAATAGGGTCTTTTTTTTACTCTTCAGCAAAAGTTTCCAAAAAGGAAAAATACTTCTGTAACATTATGGTTACATCATGGACTGCTTATAGAGAATCCTCTTGAAGTCTATAATTGAAATTTCCAGAGTTGGTCTGTGCAGACATTTCTGGTCATGCACATAGCTTCCAGTTATTGATACAAGTTGCATTGGCAAAGGGAGGGCACAGAACAGTTGTTATGTGGTTTCTCTCCTGTTGGATTGAAGGAAGTTTCGGAAATGCCTTTCTAGTGTAGAGGTAGTATATGGGTTCCTTTCAGGATTTAGGGTTATTTTTGTAATTTATTTGTCAGTGAATTATTAAACTTGTTTGGATGTTAAATCTGACCAGGCGATGTGATTTACTTCAGTCTTAAATCAAGCTCTATGTTAGAGGTAAAAGGCTTACAGAAAATTTATTGTAGCTGTTGTAGGATAATAAATTTCCAAAAGAGAACGTAAAATGCTTTTCCCCGTAGGTCTTTAAAGAAAGAGTAAACACAGAATGTAGGTGGTGGAAAAAACGGAACCATAAAAAGCTGCTTTGTTATATAAAAATGAAAAAAAAAAAAAGGTCAGAGAGGATGGATTTTTATGGTGGTTCAGCTCAATGAGTTGACATCTGCATTTCCTCCCTTCTTTCTGTCTTATGAGATTTACTTAGAATAATAAATGACTTTTTAAGTGATGTGGGGAGTTGTACTCTTTAAAAGTATGTTTTAATGGGTTCTTATCAGTGTAATACATAATATATGACTAGATTATGAAACCAGGCTGTTGCAGTGAAGATGACTCTGCAGGCTTTGATTTCTGCAATATATGGGACATTTAAAAGGGAAAAAAAAGTGTGCCGTTTCTACAGTAGAATCCATGTATGAATGCATCAGTTTGAAAGCATTCGAAGCCAATGGAAAAACTTTTGAATCCCTGAGAATTCTACGGAATTGAAAAACTGACTTTTGGCTGATTTCACTTAGTCAAGAGTACCCTCTGCTGGTGAACGTGCATACAGCGCATCTCTAGTGGCAGCACCCTGCAGACAGGACGGGAGGCATCATTCGAGTAGGGTTATGTTCTTTAAATTCCTGTGCAACTACGACACAAGATTATATATTTGCAAAAGTCCTGATACTTACACAAGTATTTACTGTGTATGCAGTGTTTAATTGCCGATTTTTATTGAGTAGATAGAGACACAGAATCATAGATGAGCTTAGGCTGAGGGAATGTCAGGAGGGATAGTCCAGCACCCCTGCTTAAAGTAGTGCCAGGGCTTTGTTCAGCTGAATTCTGAATGTGCCTGAGAATGGTGAATTCACAGCCCCTCTGGGTGAGTTTTCTTATGTGTTTGACTGTGCTGTAGTGATAGGTTTTTTTCCTCACATCTAATTGGAATTTCCCTTGCAGCAGCTTGCTTTTCCAGGGTGAGGAGGTAGCTTATATAGATGCTCATGTATGCTACATTTCTTTTGTGTTTCCTAAACTTATAGAGGTATACACATTCACTTATAGAGGTATACACATTTCAATTTTTGTTTCCTTTGTAAAATACATCTTCCTTCCTTAAAGGCCTACAGAGCTGCAATGCAGACACAATGGAGCTGGATTCTTCAGCTCTGCCACTGTGTTGAACAACATTTGAGAGAAAATGCTGCATATTTTGAGGTAAGAAAGTAAATCAGTAAAAATGTGAAATGTTTTAAGTTTTGTTCATAGTCAGAAAATGATACCAAAAGTGCTAGTTGCTCTCTCACAGTAGTTGTAGAATTGACATTTGTCATGTGCAATCATAAGATGATGAGCCATGCACCCATGGTGCTACCACAGAATCACAGAAAGTTAGGGGATGGAAGGAAGCTTGAAAGATCATCAGTTGTGTTCACCACAGTCAGATCAGTTCTGATGAAAATTTGGCCTGACATCTTTTCAGAGAGCTGCAGCTACAGGTAGGAACTCAGAGGATGAAGCTGTGTTTTCTTCCTGTCATGAACAACTGCTGTCAATACAGCTTCTGCAGATAACGTAGAGTGGAGGGTGGTTACTGATTGCCAAGGGAGAACACTGAATTTTGCAGCTACTTCACCACATTTTGTAGGCCTTATCTGTTCTTTATAAATGAAAATCATTGTAATTCCAAGGGAAGCAAGAATAACTTCAGATTTTTTTTTCCATTACAGGAACAGTAATTAAGGTTCAGTTACTGCTGAGTTAATTTTTCATGTACATGATACCAAGAATAACTGGTGTTACAATGTGTGCCTTTTGAAGGTTACTTTTAGACATGAGATCATGAAATTTTTTTATGATGCAGGGGTCTCTTCAAGGTATTAGAAAAGATTATTTTTAAAAAGACAGCACTCAAAGAAAACTTCATAGTGTAACTGTATTCTTTTTAGGTTGTTTAAAAATAACCTGGGTATTTATCTTATCCTAGTTTTTCAGTGATGCCAAAGAAGCCATGGAATATTTAAAGAATTTGAAAGATACCATATACAGAAAATACAGTTGTGATAGATCAAGCAGCCTTCATAGGCTGGAAGACCTTGTCCAGGAGTCTATGGTAAGAATTCAAAGATCCTATTAACATGAGTTACAATTAAAGAAGAAATGTGTAGATTATAGTTGCATATAAAATCTCCGTATTAAAATTATTCCTTTAAAGTGAGGGAAAACAAATTACACTTTTAGAATTTAAAATTAAATGATTGCATCTATCCAAGTGTAATGACTGCCTTTCATAACTTGAAAATACAGCTTTATTGGGTTTTTTGGGGTTTTTTTGTCTTTACGATACCAGATGTTGTGAGAGACCAGTGCCTTCAGAAAGATACTTTGTTCTTGAAAAATTTATCGCTTTTAAGAAACACAGTAAAAGAAGTCAGGCAAAGAAAAGCTTAACAGTATCAAAGAAGCAGCACTGTATTCTGGCCATCTCTTATAATGTATTCTTTTCTTAACTGTTTTAGGAAGAAAAAGAACAACTCTTGCAGTATAAGAGCACAGTAGCCGGCCTTGTGGGGCGAGCAAAGGCAATAATTCAGCTGAAGCCAAGGAATCCTGATTGTATACTCAAGACATCCATTCCAATTAAAGCCATCTGTGACTATAGACAAATAGAGGTTAGAAACTTGAATTTCCTCGAATCAATTGCAGACCTGAGAATTCAGCTTAAGTTTCATTAATTACCATGTTCCTGGAGCCACCAAGCTGTAAATTTCTTCCACCCCAGTAAACAAGGGCAGATCCCTGTGTTGAGCATTGCTTTTGGTACTCTGTTGCTTACTTGTTGACAACATTTGCAAAGTGCTTTATAAAAGTATTTTGTAAAGCTTAGCTCATTAAATTATTCTGCTTTTCTGTTAACACTAGATAACTATTTACAAAGATGATGAGTGTGTATTAGCAAACAACTCCCATCGTGCAAAATGGAAAGTCATTAGCCCAAGTGGTAATGAGGCCATGGTTCCATCTGTGTGCTTTACTGTTCCCCCACCAAACAAAGAAGCAATAGATACAGCCAACAGGTAGGGACAAAGTAAATTCACCCATTTTCTTAAAAAATTTATTTGTATGGAGCTTGAGCTAAAATAATGTTTAACTTTTTTTCCTTTTTCAAGTGTGCTCTGATCTGAAGTTGGAGTCTGTTTATTTTTCAGGATTGAACAGCAATTTCAGAATGTTCTAGCCCTTTGGCACGAGTCACACGTAAACATGAAGAGTGTGGTGTCCTGGCATTACCTTACAAATGAAATTGAAGCTGTTCGAGCTGGCAATGTTGCCTCGGTATGTGCTGTGTCTAGAAAGGGCAGCTTAGCCATTTGCTCAGAAGTCACAGGTTACATTTACCAGAAATGTTGTGTAATCAGAAATTTGCATCAGTCCTCATCTTCCTTGTGAGAATAGCTGGTAGCAGCCACACTGTTTATCACTGTGGGAAATTCTGTCTTGATCTGAGCAGTCTTTACATGGATATATTTGGGGAGGGAGTAGAGAGCTGGTATCTGAAAACTACCCTGCAGCCTAATTGTACTAATTCTGTAATCTCCTGTTGCTAGCAGAGGTACAGGATCTCTTTAAATCAATGAACAGTGACTAAATCTGAATTTTGTTCTGCAGGAATCTACCTTTTGACAATTATGTGTAAAGTATCTGGGGAGATTAGCTTCATTACTCTAAGGTTAAATTTAATGAAAGCCCTCATTATATCCTCATGCTGCAGCTTCTTACTAACAATGGAACAACTGTGAAGTGGCTTTTAGTCTTTTAATCTTAAGGAAGCTGAATACTTACTCCTCTGTAATGAAATTTTTTTTATTATTCTTATAAATCTGTAACTTGGAATGTTAAATAGCTAGTTAGGATCAATCTGTTAGAAATGAAACAGTGATATAGATGGAAATAGTATTTTTTCTGTCTAAAACAGTCTGTGAAATCACGGAATTACACAATGTTAGATGTATAGCATAACACAATTTAAAAGTTTATTAAACAGTGTTGGTGTGTATCTGTCTAGAAACTGTTGCAATAATATTTGTAATACTGAAACTGACATTTTCACATCTAATTTCCCACTGTTGCAGTTGAAAAGAAGGAATCTGAGAGAATTCTTTTAAGTATCCCTACTGCTGTGACTCTTGCTGGCTTCCCATTTGTTTTTACATGGCATTAGATGGAGTAATGGTGTCTGATGTAGGGTTGGCATAACACAGCCCTTTGCTGGCATTAAAGATGGAAAAGAATTTTATAGTGAGTGTAAATTGTCAGCTGTCAAGAAGACTCCAGCTTAAGAACAGCAAGCTTTCAGAACCTTGATTCTTTGGCTTTATAATCTTAATAATTAGCCAATATTGTTATAGAGAAATATGTGAGTGATGCAGCATTGCTAACCATACCTTTTATAATCTGTTGCAGATAAAAACGATGCTGCCAGGTGAACATCAGCAGGTTCTCAGCAATTTGCAGTCCCGCTTTGATGATTTTGTGGAAGACAGCCAGGAGTCCAAAATCTTTACGAGCTCTGATACAGCACAGCTGGAAAGGGAAGTTAATGTTTGCAAGCAATACTATCAAGAGCTTCTGAAATCTGCAGAAAGAGGTAAAACTTTGCTGAGAATAGTGGAAAGATGTCCTCACAAGATAGATTGTAGTTCTTTATAAATCTTTTCTCTCTGTATGCAAGCTCATTTTGTCATATTAATGTTGTAAATGCCCCAGTTCTTCTGATCAGATAGTCATCATTTTAACAATCTGCACACTCACATTGTACAGAAGCTCTAATTTTTTGAACTTTGCATATATGTAAAAATAAAGTGTGTTACTTAATATACAGAGCACTACAAAAAAATTTACATGCTAGTTTATTCTGCATATTGCAGTTTTGAATAATGGAAATGCACCTTGATTAGCTTGAATTCATAACAGAATTATAGCCTTTTTTCACACTTCTAAGGCAAGAAAAGTATCCTAGATATTTTCCTAGCTCCAGTACCTGTAGTTACTGCTTTCTAACTCTGTTTTTAAGTACAATAAGGACCAAAAAGCTTAAAATATCTGCTCTGATTTAATGTCAAGTAGCTAAAGACTTAAAGAAGTACAGTGGTGCAAAGATAATTACTGCATTAGCATAGTTCACTATAGTTAAGAGGTTTGAAAGAGGCTTGGAGGTTTTCTGTAGTATTGTATTTGGTAACAGTGACTGAGTCATTGATCAAGTCAGTCACTGAGTTTAGCAGTGTGCATATGGGTGATGCTGGTGTCTGGGATGAGAGGTCAAAAATTTATGGTCATTGTTCATGAGAAGATGATATGATAATAGCTACAACTTATGGGTTGCATTATAGCCAAAATTTCAATAGAAACTGATGAGATTTCAGCCAGTCATGAAAAGACCTGTAGAATGGTGACTTCTTATATAGTATTTAATACGAAGGCATGGTGGTTTGGGCTTTGTTTGCTAACATGTGCCTTGTTTCTTTCAACAGAGGAGCAGGAAGAATCTGTTTACAATCTGTATATCTCTGAAGTCAGAAACATCAGACTTCAGCTGGAGAGTTGTGAGGAACGGTTAATACGGCAGATCCGAACCCCAATGGAGAGGGATGATATACCTGAAAGTCAGCTTCGGATTTCAGAGCAAGAGGTGAGTCTTTGAGAAAGACTGTTTTACCTAGGAAAAGAATTCTGCTTTAAAACAAATTTATCCCAATATTTTGAGTGTAGCTAGGGGAGTTTATGTTTTACCTGGAAAAGAAAAGATTCAAAGATTAGGCTTGTGTTCTTGAGAAAAAAGATGCCAGTAAAAGGTGTCTCTGTTCAGTTTCTCTCTTAGGAATATGATCCTTACAAAATTTTTTTAGTGGTATCCAGATGAAACAAGCAAAGAAGAGCAGACCTGTACTGGTAATGATATTTAGAGTTTACATAGGGTTGATGTTGGATAAAAGCACTATCAATCATATTTTATTTTACAGAAACTGAAGAAAGAGCTGGAACGATTGAAGGATGACTTGGGAGTCATCACAGAGAAATGTGAAGAGTTTTTTGGTCAAGCTGCTGGTTCACCTTCAGTCCCTACTCTGCGCTCTGAACTCAATGTTGTTATTCAGAACATGAACCAAGTTTATTCCATGTCTTCCATTTACATAGAAAAGTATGTAATAGGCTATCTGCCAACATACATGTTTTAGTTTACAGTTTTCTCTTCAAGTTAAATATAAAGATACCAGTATGAGTAGGAGAAGGGAGATAACAGAATTTTTACATTGTTTAAGGGTCTACCTCATGCATGAGAAGGATAATAAACACAAGTGTATTGAGTGTTGTTATTGATGGTTCAGTTAACATAAGATTACTGAATTTCAGATTAAAAACTGTAAATTTGGTGCTGAAGAACACCCAAGAAGCAGAAATGTTAGTAAAACTCTATGAAACAAAGTTGTGTGAAGAAGAGGCAGTAACGGCTGACAAAAATAACATAGAAAATCTGATGGGTACATTGAAGGTAAGAGATGGCTGGTGCCTTTCAATGGGCAAATAAAAATAATAGGAAAATTATCTTTTTTATAATGCCTGTATTAGTTATGTTGTTATATACATTGTATCAAAAGTTGTCTTTGTGTATTTGGAGGAAAGTCCATAGTAAGATTGACATGTTAGAAAAAAATGACAGCTTCTAAGCACTAGGAATTGGATAGTTTGCATGTGCACTCCTGCTCTTAGGAAATGCCCTTACGTGTCTGACCTCCTAAGAGTGGCACTTGTGCTTGGGTAAGACTTGTATTTTGTCTCTTCAAAAGGTAACATATGCTTAAGGTTACATAAATATATTGTGATATAAATCTGGCCACAATAACATTCCTGCTACTGCTATGGTATGCTAATGAGGGTTTCCTAGGAGGTTTGTCAGATACCTTTGAGAAGGGGTAAAATTGAGGTTCAGCATACTTTGTGTGCTGTATGTACCTCATTTTAATATTGCAAATGATGAGTTATGCTTTTTGTTAGCTAGAGTGATTAGCATTCACCTAATAATTTTTTTCTTGAAAGTTGTATTTTGTAAGATAAGTGGGTGAATTTGGTGTCCATGTTTTGATGTATGTGTTGGAAGTATTGTGTATTGTGCTGGAGGGCATGCTATTAGAATTATGCTGCAGTTCATAGCTTATGAATTACTATATATATTATAAGTAGTACAAATATCACCTATTTCAAACTGATTCTGGTTCCGTTCCAGTGTTTGAGCAACAAGACGTAAAATAGTAATTTAAGCATTTTTTAATTTATTCATTTAAATATTTTACTTATGTAAAATACTAATTTATAAAATGGTGTCATAATTTAGGAGTTATTTACAATTTATCATTTATCACATACTAGCAATGGAGATCTGAAGTAGATGAAAGAAGAAAAGTGTTCCATAACTTAGAGGATGAACTGCAGAAGGCAAAGATGATCAGTGATCAGATGTTTAAAATGCACAAGGAACGGGATCTTGACTTTGACTGGCATAAAGAAAAAGTTGATCAGTTAGCTGAGAGGTGGCAAAATATTCATTCTCAAATTGAAAATAGGTTTGTATGACTTTATTACATTTATTATATATTATACTTCAATTTGTTCTATTCTAGTCTGTTCTGTTCTATTCTATCCTAGTTATGTTTTATGTTGTTTCTGAGGAAAATAATCAGAAATGAATGTTAAAATAAGTCAGTATAGTACATCCTCCATAGTACAATGTGTCATAATCATGAATTCTTACCTTGTCTTTTCTACAAAAAAATTTCTGTAACTAGAGCACAAAACATTAACACGGTACGGAAGCTTTTATTTAGTTACAACTTAGAGACACAGTAAGGATATATCTTTTTTATTATTTTTTTTAATTATTTTTTTCTCTCCAAAAAAAAAAGCTTGCAGAAACAACTTGCTGTCCTATGGAAATACCATCTGTTTCTCCACATAATTAGTTCTGACAGGCTGAACTGATGAGCTGATTAATTAGTTTTGATTGGATTGGTGTTTGCTTGCTTTAAATGACTCGATTGCTAAGTCTGGAAGTGCTCAGCTTCCATTGACTTCTGTGACAATTTCACCACAATAACTTTTGGTGAAGTGCCAGTATTTTCTTCTGCTGTGCAACTACTGTTTTCATGCAGCCACAGTATCCAGTTGAGATGTTGCTCTCTAAAGTCAGCCTTTCTCTATTACTGTTGTGATGATATTGGAGACTGTTACTCAAATGTAAATGCCTACAGACGTGCAGGTACAGCAGAACACACCTGTAATTCTGGAGCTGTCATCCATACATAATATTCCTGGAAGTTTTCCTTTACACTAGAGATTGAAGGAAAAAGTATTGGCCAGTTAAGGAAGTCTGTACTATTGCCTGAAAATATTTCCTTTAAAATCTTCTTTAGCTTGTCACTTGAACACGGTCAAAGGTAGTAGTGTTGATGTAAAAGTTCACAATGACCTTTCACATTTTTGTCCTCCTTTTCTAAGGAGTGAATATATATCCAGGTACAATACTAAGGTTATTTACTTCTAATTAAGTAATTTGATTCTCTCCATATAATATTGCTGAAAGTTAAAAGGAAGATGAGCAAAAACTGTCTCATTTAAAGCTGACTGCAAAATGGCTAGCTTTAAGACAGGTTTTTCATGCTTTGATAGTGTGACATAATTTAAATGATAGAACAGTAGGTTTATGAGGTACTGAAGTGTTTGTATTTCCTCAGAGGCAAATATTGAACCACATGCTCTTCTGACAGGACTGTACCCTGACTAGAATATGCTGAAAAATGACTGTTCACATATAGTGGCTTCTAGAGTAAATAGGACAGATTGTGGTAGTTGCAGTATGGAGCTGTAAAAAAACTGATTTCTGCAAATGTTTGCTCTGCTGCTTCTTAACAGCTTGACACTGATAATGATTATACCAAAAGTTTGTACAAACATTGGCTGCAGTTATTATGATCCTTTCTCTTTCTCATGGTTATTAGATTTAAAACATGCTAAAGTATGAAACCTGAGCAATATGGTTTCCTTTGCTTGTTCTTTTTTGGTGTCCTTTTGGCATCTTGAGAGCAACAGTAGAGTAATTCAGGGCATTAATTTCAAATCAAGCTGTAAGTACTTGTTTAATAACTACGTTTTTCCTGCAGTGGTTTGGAGTAGTCATGTATATATGATCTTTGAACAGTATGAGGATCATGAAAGAAAAACTGTTACTATTATTATCAGTATGGAAACTACTTTCAAGAACTACATAGCAGTCTCTTTACAGGTCAAGAACATGATTAAAAAATGAGCTAATAGGATCAATAGCTTCCACACATTTGAATATTGAAAGGCTTTAGCTTTACTCTTTAGTTTAGGTTTTTTGTGTGACACAGAGAATATGGCAAAACAATAAACTCCATCAGAGGACAGCACACTCCCAGATACACACAGGTGACATTTGAAATACCTTAATTTATTTTAACAGAATTAATTACTGCTACAGAGCCCTCCCTCTTGCTTAGGGTTTCTTGAACCCTTGGAATTTCAAGCAGTTTAGCTCCCTGAAGAGGGGTTATGCAGTGTTTCTTCTGCAGTAGGATCTCTCTTGGGTGTTCTGACAAATGAGATGATTTCATAAAGCTGGGAACCTTGCTGTTTGAGGAGTTAATTTACTGTTTAATTAGTGTTATGTAAGGATGTTTCTAGTGTGAGCTATAGCAGAGTTAAGGCATCTGAAACCTTTAAGGCTCTGTTTGGCTTATTATTGTACTTTTTATCTTTAATATTAATATTCTTCTCTTTGCCTTATCTTCTAATATCAAATCAGGTTACGTGACTTAGATGGTATTAATAAATCTCTGAAGTATTACAAAGATACTTACAGTTCTTTGGACACTTGGATTCAACAAGTGGAAGATACACAGCGAAAGATGCAAGAAATCCATCCTGAAAATAGCAAAGCATTGGCTAAACAGTTGAACCAACATAAGGTAGGAAAGTGATCTTAGTGTAGGAAAGCACTGCTGTAATGTCTCGACCATTGAAATATCAGTTTAAGCCATTGTCTTGATAAGAGGGGTTTATATCCCACAGCCCTTACTAAAAAAAAATTCAAGTCATCACCAGCTTTTGTGGTTTCATGTTTGTGATGCCACAAACATAATGAATACCTCACTCACTGATTGTTGTTAGTTCATAGACCAGATAGTTTTGGTCCTCAAATCTGCAAGAAGAGCAAAACCTTAGGGAGTGCCTAAAATTTTGGATTCTCCTTATCACATAGTTTTTTTTATCAAATACTGCTCTTGGTTTTTATGGATATAGGAATATTTTCATGGAAGCAGAGCTAAACTCAGCAACAATCTCCTGCAAGAAGGAAGTGTGGCTTAAATAAGAGACAGAATAACAAATTATGTGTATGAAAGGGTAAATACCTGATTTTGTTTTAAGTTAACTTACCACCTATTTAACCTGTCAGGCTTTTTTCACCGCTTTTATACTGTAAACCTGAGAGAGCCCAGGAGATAGATTTGAGCATTTCATTACTTGTACATAAATGGAAATTAACATATTATGTTAGATAAGTAAAAAATGCTAAAAATAATCGTAATAAAAATAATGTTTTAAGATAAAGCTGTAAAATTCATATTTTACAGATGCTGGTTTCTGAGATAGAAATGAAACAAAGCAAAATAGATGAATGCCAGAAATATTCAGAACAATATTCAGCTGCTGTGAAGGTAATAAATAAAACATTATACTTGGAATCTTTTTTAATGTCAATATCATGTGGAATGCCAGGAACTTTGTGTATTTTCTCTTTTTACAGGACTATGAGTTGCAGACTATGACTTACAGAGCTATGGTTGACTCCCAACAAAAGTCTCCAGTGAAACGCCGAAGAATGCAAAGCTCATCAGACTTCATTATTCAAGAGGTAAGTGGATTTCATGTGATAGCAAAACATGATGAGTCTTTGCTTAAACTGTAGTAAACACAAGAATGGTATTTATGATTTATTAATGATGGAATAATAATGATGGTAACCTGAGCAAGATAATTTTTTTGCTCTATAGATACATTATGTGGTAAATATTTGATTGGTCATTATGTGGTATTTAGATAATGAGACAATATATTACTGTTGATGTACAAAAGCCCCTGGAGTTATAAAAATACAGGAGAAATGTACCTCAGTAAAACTGTTTAGAACTCTCTCTGGGCTTGATACTAAGTGCAGTAAGGAGAGCTTCCATCTTTGCTATGGTGAAACATACCAGATCAGCCAAAATTTGGGTGGGAAAGAAAAATCCATCTCCTTGCTAACTGTTAGTGAGGAACAGTGACCTGCACTGCTTGTCTCTCTCACAACCTATTCTTACATAGAGAAAGAATCAAGTATCTGTGAAGTCAAAACATTTTCTTATGTTTCTTCTCCTTACGAATCTCCTCATAGATTCCTGGGCTTTGTTTTTGCAAGTGCACCTTGCTGATGACATTCAACTTTGAAATGAAAATTAGAATTTTGGATTACACAATTAGGATTGTGGGGATAGATTCTAGAGTAGAGTTTATCACCTCTGTGGGTTAATGGGATTGTTTCTCTTCCCCTCCCCCCCACCCTGTTTATCTGCAGTTCATGGATTTGCGGACTCGTTACACTGCCTTAGTGACCCTGATGACCCAGTACATTAAGTTTGCAGGTGACTCTCTGAAGAGACTGGAAGAGGAAGAGGTAGGTTATCTCCTGGCATCCAACCAAGCAAAAAAGAACAGCCAGGCAAACAAGGAACAAACTATACCTATTGGAATTATTCACAAAATTAGCAGCAGATACGAAAAACTGAAATTCGTATGTACTGCACTTCAGACAGGAATGTAGGAGTATTAAATTACACTACAGTCATTCAGATAAGCAAAGGCACATACCATCCATACATTTTACAGCTAGAAGGTTCATATGTTTCAATAAATTCTAGTGGAGATATAGTTACATACAGTACATTTTAATGCTTTAATAATCTAGGCCTTGATCCTTTGGGTAAATGCAGACATTAAGATGAGGGCAAAACTAGTGTGCACACACCTTTGATATCCCATGTCAGCCTTAAATATTCCACAGTATGCGTTCTGGTCCACTTAACGTATAGAGAGGTTCTTTGAACTGGGAGATGCAGTGCCCTCCTAATTAAATTTCTTGAGGTTCTTTGGTACATTTAGATATTTTTTTTTCCTTCTATCTTTCTACTGTCTTGATTACTTTTCTTTCTTAGTCTCAAATCTTATGAACAAGAGCAGGTTACTGAAATTGAGCAGACAAACTACATGCTTGCTGCACAATCAACCTTCCCAATAACTGAGAAATAAATACTTTTAAATTCTTCACTTTCTTTGGAAATGCTTCTCTCTGAAAGAGATTACATAGTCATCCATTCAGAATTCAGAATGTTGTAGTACAATCTACTCAGTGCAGTCTCAAAAATAATGCTCACATTAAATGCAGTCCTGTAATGAATTTTGCCCGTATTAAATGTAGTTCTATATAAATTACATAAAACTGGAGAGCACTCTCAGAAGGGTATGCATTTTAATGTTACTTTTACAGAAGAAAACCAGAGTTCTTAAATACTACGTAAATCTGGTGCTGGCTTTGTCTATGTTGGCTTTTCTTGCTTGTGAATTCCTCTGGACAAACTGTAACACCACCAGCAAGTATCTTTGTACATCTTGAAGAAGTGAAGCATGCAGATGGAAATAGATAGTGTTTGTTGAAAAGTAACCACTGTAACTGAGGATTTAGTATGATTAAAAATGCTAATGGTATCAAAGATAAAAAGTGAAACAGAGAACAAGAATTGAAAGAAGGATCAAGAAATCTGAATGACAGTGGGCTTTGTGTTCTTCAAGACCAAACTAAATCTTTTAAATGCTTTCGAGCTTCAGTTTGCTCTGAATCTCCAGGGCTGCATTTTTTTTCTTGTTAGAAATCAAACACTCCCAATCTTTCATCCTTCTCTACCTTCCAACATTCTTCTAAATCTTTGATAGCTTCTTTGGAGATAATGTAAATAGGTTTCCAGTCTCAATCTGATTTTATTTTTTTCTTTGTAATCAGAATAACAAATCAAAAAATGAATTCCTCTTTCACAAAAGAGGAATGGTATTTTTTTTTCACTTCTGGGATCAGACCTCTGAAGTGTGTGATTCTTCCAAGATTTTTTTTTCTGTGCCAGTCTGTCTTCGTAACTCTAAATAATGGCAATAAGAATGGACTGAATAAGGAAAAAATAGGTCCTTTCCCTGCTGCTTCAATTTAATCCATGTGCTGTGAACTCCAGCAACCAGTGAAGTCAGCTGAAGTTTTTCATCATTGTGATGTAATGAAGCTGCTGAATTCAGAGATGAAAATACATCTAATGAAAGCATGGTGGATAAAGAATTTTTGCAAGAAGATAACTCTTCCAGTAGACCTAAACAGACAGGAAAAAAATTGGAAATTGACAGAAGAAAACAAGATGTGGACAGATTTGATAAAGAGAAAAGTGATAGATCATTAAAGCAATTTTTAAATTTCAGTGCTCAAGAAAGTAGTGTTAGTGGCAACAGAGAAAGTGTGCTACACACAGAGCAAGATAATTTAATAGGGCTTGGTAGTCAAGGTAGAGAAGGAGAAGGTGTTAGAAAAGATTGTTTTATTTCAGCTGGGATCATTGTGAGTGTGAATAGTGATCCTGGTGAGTTAAAGGAGCAAATTGCTAATATAGGGAGATGGAAAGCAGCAGGAGTATCAAAGAAGTTGCCTGAAGTGGAGATGATACAGAAAACCGCAGCAAAAAGTTGTTCAAGGAGGGCAGGGAGCGATGTTCCAACAAAAGGAGAACGTGAAATGCAATCAGAAACTAATTTTGAGCTAACAACAAAGAAAGATGAGGTTACTGTAAAGCATGCCCTGCATGTCAGCCTTTACAAGCAGCAACATTTTTGCCCAAGAACTCATTTTATGAGTCGTTATTTATTATGTCAGCCTGAAGAACATTGCTTTACAGATAGTAATAGCCCGAATACCTTAAACTCTGAAAACAGAGAGTTTCAAGTGTATGATGAAAAAGGTGACTCTCTTTCAGGAGTAAGAGATACAGTGACTTCAGAGAAAGTTGTATCCTCTTTCAGAGAGTTGGCAGTACACAATGGAAGTGAAAAAACAAAGTTAAATTTGCAATCTGTGAATAATCCAGGCATTTCTTGTAGTGTTGAAAGGGATGTGAACATGCTGCACAAGGCAACTCTGGATAAAAGTTACTTCATAGCAGAACACAACATCCTGGAAAAATCAAATTTTAATCCTAGTGAAGCAAAGAGTAATATGCAAGAAAATTGGGCTCATTCTTCAGGAAGTATTTCAGAGAACCAATGTGCAGCAAAAGTTTCTGAATCTTACCCATTAGATTTTGAGCTGTCAGCAGTGCACAGTGATGCGAGTTTAGGTAAAGGATTGTTAGGAAGTGCTGGTGATTTAAATGCAGATACATCCCTCTCAGAAATTATTTCTAGAGAAAAGGAATATTTATCAGAACACGGATTAGGAAAAAAGCCCTCTAGCCATGATGAGAAAGTGAATGAGAAAATATCACAGGGTAAAATCTGTGATTAGGCAAGAGAAATAAAAGTCGGGTGAAGAGTAATGAAGAAGACAAGTTCAAACAGGGCCAGAAGAGTGAAGGTCCAGTGCTATTTGTAGAAATGGACATTAGAGCTAAGGGTCATAGCACTAAGGTACCTGGAAAAAACACTCAACTCCAGAAAACATTCTGTGAAAAAATAGGGAAAAAAGCCTCTTTTGAAAAAAAACAACAGCAAAACAAAAGAGACAATGATAATGAAGAGAAAAGGAGCACAACTGTTATTAAGTTACTAGAGTTTATATGCAGTGCAAATGAAACAGTTAATTTAAGAATGATTGTAATCCAATCAACATTTGAATCTTGAAATATGTCAAGTCATTTAAAGTTGATTGAACTTAATTTAAACAAAGGATATGCTAATGTTATATTAATCACTATGCATTTTGTGATGCTTTATTCTTTTCATTCAAATTTTTTTTTATTTGTGTTATTATTTAACCATCATCCTTTTCCCCATCCAGCTGATGCTCAGCCATGTAAATTAGAAACAATGAAAGCTATCAAGACTGTATCTGTATCTTTCTTAAGCAGAATGCATTAGACTTTGGAGAGATCTGATAAGAAACCAATTTAAATATTTTGTATTTGTTGGGGTCTGTTCAAAATTGTTACACAAGGGAAATATGGAGAGAAAATGAAGAAGCTGCCTTTGCATTAGCCTTTTAAGGAATAAGTTTCATGTATGATATGCAAAAAGAAGTAAATCAGGTAAATTTAATTAAACCAACTTTTTTTTTTTCTAGTTGAAAATGTTGCTATAATTATCCTTCCTGCCATGTTTGTATGATCATAGGAATATAGGTGTGTTCTTCATGTTAGCTCACATTGGTAACTAATGCCATGGTAGTGCTAATGGAGACAAGGTATGTATGGTTTCAACTGTACTATTACTGGTGAATAGACATCTTGCTTATAGGAGTTTCCCTTGACTTGGCAACATATGGAGACTACAAGCTGAACTGGTTTTCACTAGGATATACCTAATTACCATGTGGGTACTTCTGTGTCTACACTGCAGAGCAACTGTGCTCTTAGCAGTCCATCAGCTGAGCCAGTTGGAGGCATTGTGACTGCAGAGCAGACAATGGAAGATGAATGTACTGGGATATACTTGTCTTTCTGCAGCTGTTTCTTTTCTTGGAGGGGATTTCTGAACTTCTCTTGTGTTACTTGTGCTTGCAAGCATGAAATGCTTCTTCTGGTTTCTACTGAACTGATGCAGAAATGGTAGGCTTTCTCCTTGGGAATTCTTGCACTTAGTGTTTGGCTCACTGTTTGCTCTACCTGTTTATTTGGAGAAAAAGCCTATGCGAGCTGTTGTTTGATGCTGCTTACCACTAAGAAGCATCTGACTGAAGTGAGAGGCTTCAGGACTTCTTCGCTTTGTGGATGCCTTTATGAAGGGTTTCCTACTTGGCTAATGGTAACTTCCTGAAGCTTGCTGTATCAAGAGAAGGTGATGGTGGTGGGAACTGCTCATCCTACTTTCTGGACATACCATAGATACATGAGTAAGTATTTTCCATTCTGCTTTTCAAAGAGCCTAACATGTTTCACATGCTCTGTTAGAAAAAGTACACTCCAACTTCTGTCGTTCTTTTACAGGTTTTAAAGACTAAAGAAGCATCAGTGCGTGAGGCATATTCAGATCTGATGGCACAGCAAAACAGCACAATTGATGAAAACAGAAAACTCATGGGCAAGGTGAAAACACTTGAGGAGCTGTTGGAGGATATGAAGAAACAAAAATTCCAAGTGGAACAAGAGCTCCCTAAAGTGAGGGAAGCTGCAGAAAAAGAGCGCAAGAAGCAGCAAAGAGACATGGAAGAGATCTGTCTTCAGAAGACTAAGGCTGAACAAGAGGCAAAACGATGCCGTGTAGACCTAGAGAACATTGAGAAGGAGAAAGCAGATGCAGAGCAGGAGTTAGAACGTGTAAGACAGCTCATTTGTCAGGCAGAAACTCAAAGAAGCATACTGGAAAAAAACCTCCGTGCTTTTCAAAATCAAATAGAAGAAAGCACCTTTACCAGAAGAAATCTTGAAGAGCATCTGAGAAGAAAAGATACTAATCTTCATGATTTAGAGCTACAAAAAAAAAATTTATTGCAGGAGCTGAAGAAAAAAACAGAAGGAGAGGAGAAACTTTTGAAACTGCTAAAGCAAATGGAACAAGATCTTGAATTTAAGGGGTACCTATCAGAAATAAAGTTGCAAGGAAAAGAGAAAACCGAAGCCAGAAGGAAGGTTGTTGAAGGCAGGTACTGTGTAACTAGGGAAACTTCCCTATCAACTTTCACAGCTGGGCAAGGCAGCCAATACAGGACTGATTCTGAGATTGCAAGTTTCCAGAAGAATCAAGAAGCCAAAAAAATAGAAGAGCTTAAACAGAAGATAGATGAGCTAACACATGCTAATAAAAAAGCTGATAAAACTATTAAAGACCTGAAATATGAAATGAATGAAATAGAGCTTCAGAAATCATCAGCAGAGGAAAAGTCTCGTTTATTAAAAGAAAAACTAGATAAAGTCAACAGTGAGCTTAAATGCTTAAAAATTAAGCTGGAGGAAAAAGACCAAGTAGAGCAGGGATATTTGCAGCAGTTGAAAGATCTGGACAAGCAGCTACATAGAACGACAGAGAGAGCTGAAGAGGTGATGCAAGAAGCTGTTGATCTTAAGCAAATTAAGATAAAGTATCAGGAGGAGCTGAAATCCATCCAGCAAGAGAAGATACAGCTAAAAAAGGAAGTAGAGGAATTAACTAGATCACAGACAAAAACTGAAATAACTATCAAACATTTAAATTCACAAATCACTACTCTTCAAAAAGAGAAGTTGGCAGCTGAACACAGAACACAGTCATGCAGAGGAGAAGCAAATAATCTTCAAGATCAATATAAGAAAATTAAAGAACAGTTGTTTCAGAAAACAAAAGTAGAGAAGGAAAACCAGCAGGAAATCCAGATGCTGAAGAGTGAATTAGCCAAAAGTCATCAGGTGTCAGAAACACTAAAGCTAAAGATAGAGGACCTTAATAAATGGAATACTGAAATAAAACTACAGATGAAGCAAATTCAGTCTGAGTCAGAAAAGATGAATTTGGAAAAACAGAGTATTCAGAAGAAAAATGATGCATTAAAAGCCCTAGCAGATGGTTTCAAAGAGCAACTGCATAAAACAAACGAACAATTGCACAAGCAAACAATAATTGAGCAAGAATTCATATGTAAAATCAAAAGCCTAGAAGTTGACCTAGCAAAAACCAAAGACTTAGCTAGTGAATATAAGCAAAAATTTGATAAACAAACTGCTTCCACCCGAACCATTGACTGGGAACTTAAAAATCTAAATGCCCAAATGAATGCTCTAACTATGGAAAAAACAGTGAATGAGCAAAAGATAAAACTACAACAAGCCCAGATACAAGAGCTAAATAGTAAGTTAAAAAAATTACAGGATGAACTCCATCAGAAAACTCTGGATGAACAAATGGCACGCAAGAAGATGATTCTTTTTCAGGAAGAATCCATTAAGTTTAAACACTCTGCTGAGGAATTTAGAAAAAAAGTTGAAAAGTTACTGGAATCCCACAGCATCACGGAAAAGGACGTTTCTGGCATAAAGCTAGAATGTATTGCTCTTCAGCAGGAAAAGCATATGGCTGAAGAAAACATCATGTTGTACAGGAGACAAATGGAAGATCTGCAAGAAAGGCTTAAAAAGTGTCAGGAACAACTGCAGCAAGGGAAGCGGGCTGAAATGGAATATCACCAGAAGTGCAGGAAACTTGAGGAAGAGTTGGAAGTGCAGAAGCGCACAGTTGAGAACTTGAAACAGAAAACGGACCTGCAGGTCAAGGAGAGTGAACACAGGTTTGTGTTGTTTCAGAATGAAGCTCAGCAAAATAGTAAACTCCAAGATTCTGGATTTACGTTCAGCTGTGAGAGAAGAGGGAATGGTTTCAATTACCCTAGTGACACCACAGCTAGAGAATTTGAGCAGCCTCCTCCTCCCCATGCCAAACCTGGCTCACCTTTGTTAAGGCAGAAGCAGGAGAGACCTGGATTTAAATCTGATCAAAGAGAAGAAAATAGATTGTACATGAGTGCAGATGATGTGGTACCGAGAGAGGTGCAGTTTCAGGTGTCAAGAATAAACCAGTCACTTGAAGATACAAGCCCACAATCTTTCATGGAGTTTGTTTCTCAAACAAGTACACAGTTTGAGATAAAGTTTGATAAAGCAAGCCAAATCTCTGAAATATCTGAAAGACAAAACAGGAACTTACACAGTTCCAGACAAACCATTAGACACGAAGAAGACATGAAACAGGAATTAGGAGTGGTAAAACTGCATCCTTTGGAGGTACACACTACATTTTGTGAGGGTTTTCCTTCATAGTGCTGGTTTTTACTAGCCTGTTTTTTATTTTCTTTGGGTTTAGTTATGCTTTGTCACTATTCTGTATTCTCTCTAATGTTTCTTATATTCCTACCTTGGTGAAAGGGACTTGTCCTTAAATTACACAAAAAGATTTTCATTAAACTTTTGTAGCAGATTTGTTAATATCTAAGAAGCATGTTATTTTAAATGTGTTGGGAATAGGAATTTGCTTACACTATTGTATCATTATTAGTCAAAATTAGTTTTGGTTGACAGCACTAAGTTCATAAAGTAACAAATAACAGTTACTGTTGCTTAGTCTAGTCATATTCCTGTTATTGAATAAATATTTGTGTAGCAAATACACTTTAAAACTTGCTATCTCTATTTCTTTGCTCTTCAGTGCTAGTAGCAGTTCTCTGTTCTGACCTACACTCAAGTTCTCCCTTTTTCTGGTGGTGGATTTAGGAGTGAATTACATACATCATCATTTTACAGATGTATTTCTCACTGTGTCAAAAAATTCCTATTTACAGAGAGTGAAGAACAAGCAGTATGGCATGCATGTTGAAGTCACTACACTAAACCAAGAAAATGACAAGACTTTTGGTAATGAAGAAAGAATGTTTGAGGGATACAAAACATCTGAAGGGTTTAGGAGAGAAGACCTTGGAAAGATGAGCTCTTTCTTAGGGGAAGATATTTTGAAACCTGTTGATGATGCTACTCAGTTGGAATGTTTTACAGAAGAATACAATAAGATAAAATTTCAAGGTCTCCGACATGATGTAACTGCCAGGCAGTTGGTTGAGTTGAAACTTCTAGACAAGATTACAGTTGAGCAGCTGCTTTCAGGGCAGAAAACTATCGATGAGGTACAGAAAGGTCTTGAAAAATTTTTAACTAAACCCACAGCTATAGCTGGGCTGTACATTGAATCCAGCAAAGAAATACTCTCTTTTGCAGCAGCAGCAAAGAAAAAAATTATAGGAAAAGCCTTGGCATTAGCATTTTTAGAGGCTCAGGCAGCTACTGGTTTCATCATTGATCCCACAACAGGTCAGAAATTTTCTGTTGATGATTCAATCATTAGAGGGCTTGCAGATACTGAATTCAAGAATAGACTACTTGAGGCAGAGAAAGCTGTTTTGGGATATTGCTGTTCTGGGAAGGTGTTCTCGGTCTATCAGGCTATGGAAGCTCGCCTTTTAGAAAGACAAAAAGGTAAAAATATCCTTGAGGTTCAAATTGCCAGCGGGGGGGTCATTGATCCTGTAAGAAGTGTTCGTGTACCTTCAGAAACTGCAGTGCAGCTTGGCTTGCTTAATAATACAACACTGAAATTTTTGCATGAACCTTCTAGTAATGCAAAATGTTTTCCCAATCCAAATAGCAAGAATGCTATGTACTACAGTGATTTGCTGAAAATGTGTTTGTTCAGTGTAACCAGTAGATGCTTTCTGCTTCCATTTGGTGAAAGGCAAATAAGCAGCCCATCAGCAGAGAAAAGTCACAAAATTTCTGTAGTAGATGTTGAAACAGGAGCTGAAATGACTTCCTATGAGGCTTATCAAAGAAATTGTGTTGATAAAGCTACTTATCTTGAGCTTTCAAAACAGGAATTTGATTGGAAGGAGTCCACGTGTTTTGATTCTGATGGGAATTCTTTTCTTTTGCTCACAGATCTTAAAACTGGTATACAGTTTAATATTGAGGAGACTTTATGTCAGGGTAGAATTGACAAAGCATTACTTAACAAATATAAGGAGGGTTTAATCTCAGTTAATGAGTTTGGTGATATTTTAGTCAGCAGTTCAAAGCCAAATAAAGATTTAAACAGTCCTATTGCAGGGTTCTGGCTTTCTGAGACCAATGAAAGGATCCCAGTCTTAAAAGCCTCACGCAAAAACTTGGTAGATAGAGTTACTGCCCTTCGATGTCTTGAAGCTCAGGTTAGTACAGGAGGCATAATTGATCCATTTACTGGAAAAAAGTACAGTGTTTCAGAAGCTTTGCAAAGGGAGTTGGTTGATGATGCTTGTGCCAAGCAAATCCAGCAGTGTGAACTGATCTTTACTGGGATCATTCATCCTGTAAGGAACACAGTGATGTCAGCTGTTGAAGCTATGCATTTAAATTCTGTAGACAAAGAAATGAGTGTGCGCTGCCTGGAGTACCAGTACTTGACTGGTGGGTTGATAGATCCCAAATCTCATTCTAGATTATCAATGGAAGATGCAATTAAGAATGGTATTATTGATGCTGTCACAGCTACAAAGATGAAAGATGAACGTTTGTATGTTAAAGTTATAACATGCCCCAAAACAAAGAAGAAAATAACCTATAAAGAAGCTTTAGAGAGAGCTGTCTTCGATTGCCACACTGGGCTGCGATTGTTAGAAGCAACTCAGCCCATGAAAACAGGGATTTCCAGTCTTTACTATAATTCATAATGGAGCAAAATATTAGTACTTGTTTTGGGGCCTGCTTTAAAACCCATGCAAGTCAAGGAAAAAATTCTATGATGACCTTTATGGAAAACTATAAATAATGTTGTCTAATGGAATCAGGAGTTGCAATGAAACTAACTAGCACAAGTCATAAACCTGTAATCAGATGTTATTTGTTGTTGTTACAAAGATGAATTTTTTTTTATAAACATAGGCAGATTCATAGTTTCAAACAGAATATCTGTTCAGGCTTTATCTGAAGGCCCTATCTGATGTAATGAGATACTATATGTAGGTACTATAAACTGGAATTTATCCTGAGGTTGTTGAAGTTAACATGAGTGCAAAATGGGCAGATAAGAGTCAGATTCTTGTCTTTAAAATCAAAATAGACGTCCATTTTGTGACTGAAGGCAGTGACCTGATGGTAATGGTAATATGGACCTGATGGTAATATGGAAAATCAGTTTACAGATAGAAAGTGGCCAAAAAGTATACAAGGGTTAAATCTGTGCCTAAGTAACTTTTCTGATGCTGGTATTTCATTAATTTAATAGGCTACTTACATCGTAAAGTTATATGCCCTATTTTTTTCTCTTGCTTCAGGAAACTTTTGGTTTTTTAGAATTGTATTCATGCTCTAAAAGGCAAAGGAATTACAATTATGTATCAAATAATAAAAGTAATTGAAATAAAATTTCGTTTTTGCTTCTGGTGCATAGAAGGCTGTGAGGCCTGTTTTCTAAGTACTGCTAAACTTCAAAATACTAACAGGTACTACAAAAAGAAGTGTGTATTCCCCTACAGAGAAAGAGGAAATGTCTAAGGATTTTACTTCTATTGTTCTTGTTTCTGTAGACATAAAACCAATGTATTCTTCCTGATGGTAATTTAGTAATCTATGTGCAGAGATTGCTGTATACTACGCTGGCTGTACATATCTACACCTGAGGGTAATGCAAAGGCAGCAATTTGAAGATACTTTATTTGGAAATAATATCTTAGAGTTTATCTGCTGAGTAGTGCCTGGGAAGCAGTGCTTTTTTCTTAGTACCAGTCCTTCCATAATGGATGTACATATCTATGAATAAGCACTGTAATCAGCATTATGAATAATTTGAGAATAATTTTGTTTGTTTATAATTGTGGCATTTTTTTTCATACATCAAAGTGTTAGAGTAATGCATGTGGTGATAAATAAAACAAAATCACTTTATGTTCTTGTGATAATACTGCCATTGTGGTAGAATTGTGTTTCTGTGGACATTATTGTTAAATACTCCAACAATCACATTTACATATTTCTTTACAATTCATGGTGCTCATCAGAAGTCAGTGGAAGAAGAAAAGAAGGAACATTTTGAGAAAGCTGGAGATTTACTGAAATGGGTGTCAACCCTCAGCAAGACACTCCTCAAGGAAGAAGGAGAAAAGGCTGAAAAGACAGATTTGCCTAAGCAGCAGGTACACAGATGTCATTTGGTAAAATTCTACTTGATCTATTTAGCTTTTTGAGTTGATTAAAATGAGAAGATATTCCAGAAATGCTTTTTTTCTCCAAATCACCATCCACACACAATTTCACATTTTGTTGCAAGTGGAGGACTGGGTAAATGAACACCAATGTTTAACAGCACAAACATTTTACTTGGGAAGCCATGCAAGCTGCTTTTTACCGGCCTGGCATGTGGTGTATTCTGACACTACAGAATGTCAGTTCAGAAAAACTGGATCCTGCACATCATAACTCAGCCTCTGTAGGGGGACAGTGCATACTGCCAGGACAGCATTTTGTAGGTCTGTCCCCTGGGCCTGAAGTAGTTCGATGTCTGCTGACGACTACCCTGGCACCAAGAAGGAGAAAGTTGGCAGAAAGGGCCTGAGGGCCAGGTTTTTTTCTGTTTTCTTTAAAAAAAGTTATTTTGAGGGAAATTTCCTTATGGGATAGTCAAAACTGCAGTATTAGGGAATATGGCAGGTCCTCTCTATCATCACACAGGCTGCTGGAGTAGCCTATTTTGCTGCCTTTATATTTAAGATACATTGTTGTTGTGTACAGTTGTAACTGTGCCCATAAATTTGCATGAGTGAAATTCCCTATAATTTCCAACAGCTCCTCTGCTAAGCTTGTCCCACAGAATACCTTTGTTATACCAAAAAAGATTTCATTAGGTGGAAGTCATTCTGCACACTGAGCAGCAGAGAGATGAAGCAGTGTCTTTTCCACATCCCTCAGTACAGTGCTGGATGTGTGGTCAAGCAGACATAATTTTGGCTCTCCTGGCAGCCTGTTCCTGCATATTTACTTTGGTCATGGATGCTGGTGCTGGTTAGAGCCATTGGAGCAGCATATCCATCAATCTAACTTGCTGTCAGGAACATCAGCAGTCTCCTGATGGCCACCAGTCCCAGCACATTGCTTGTCCATAGAGGACAGTGCTAGTTCTGTTACTGACTTTTTCCCTGTATCTATAGGAGCACGTAAGCTTGCATTAATTTGAGTATATTGATTGGTAAATCACTAATAGTTAGGGTCAGGATTTGCAAAAACACTGCTCGTTTTCTGTCCTTGTTAATGACAGTAGTGAAAACAGTCAGGATTTCTGTCAAGCTGTCAGGATTAGGGTACTGCTCAACTCCATAGAGCATCTCAGCTGACCACAGGAGGTATGGGTGGCATCTTCCCCATCCATCCTGAGCCCTCATTGAGTAACCTGTGAGTAAGCTGCCTTGGCTTTCTTCGGCCTGTTGCACATGGCTGTGCACCAAGGGTGTTTCCTTCCCTTGTGAAACATCCCAGTGAGGTAGCTGTACCTTTTATAGGTGCCTGCTTCTGTGCCTCTGCTGACTAGCATAGGTGCCTTGGGAAGTTTTGTGGAAGGATGTAGATTAGTGATTTCATAGCTGATGATGATTGAAATACATCTCACAGACTGGTTTGGGTTTGCTATGCGTTGTAGCCATGGAGTGAGTGGAGAATCTAATGCCAGTAGTGACAGATCACAAGTAGCAGTTGTAGTGACACCAATTCCACGTGCAAAGTGGAACTCATGACTCCACTTGCTACCTAAGCCTGCTCATATTGCTGTCATCTGCTACAACACTCTCAGTTTCTGTCCAAGCAGCACAAGTAGTGGGGTTGTGGCTTGCTGGTGGTGATTGCAAAGGGAGGCTCTGTTCAAGACCTTGTTAAGGCTCTTTGATGTGGTCACACAGGGACAGAATTGGTTGTGTCATCATGCAGGTGAATGCAGGGCCCAAGCACCTTCCCAAAGTTCTGTTAGCACTGACAAGTGTGTCTTGGTCTTGACAATAAAGTCCTAGAATCCCCTTTGATACTTTGCTCTTCTTTGAAGAGACTATTTGGTTTTTCAGAACAGTGAGAAGATTAAATTCCCACAGGTTCCTCTGGCAGAACAAGTGCTTTAATGGGGTTGACACAGAAATGGCAGCAGGGACATTTTTTCCAAGTGTCTGACACTGTATCTCTGCCATTAAATTTAATAAAGGTTTGTGGCCCTCTGGTATGTTTTTCTTTAAAAGTTATTATCTCGCATCTTAATGAGCAACTTCTTGAACATGACCATTGTATACGTATATTTATAAAGCTGCTTTAAACTGTGCCAATTATAATAAGTGATTTTAAATGAATGTTTAATTTTCAAGCAACTGAAAAATAAATTCTTTTTGTCTTACCCAATGTTTTTTTTATACAAGCAATTTATTTAAACGTAAGGTGTAGAAATTATACAGTTCTGTAGTGAATAATCCTGCTTGAAGAATAGATGGTATTAAAGAGAAAAATCAAGTTCTTTTACTGATGAGTTTAGTCCCAGGTAAAAATACTATGTTGTTTCTTTCCTTTTTTCTTTTCTTTTTATGTATGTGCATAGTTAAGTTTTGAACACAAGTTGTTTATTTTTCAGATTTCCATGGATGAAATGTCAACCAAGAAGGAACAAATAGCTGAAGCTCTGCAGACTACTCAGTCATTTTTAGCTAAGCACAGTGACAAGTATGACATTTTAATTTTTGAAATAATGTAAATTAATTGTATCGGTACATACTATTTGCTTAAAAAGAAGTCGTATCCTCATCTCACAGGTCAAATTACATTTCATATTCAAATATGTCCATTTTTTTCTTCAATTTTATAATTTTGTCTTCCCATTTGAGGAAGCTTGATGAAGTGTTGTTTATTTCAAGAATTTGGCTAGGTTTCTATAGCTCTGGTCGGTTTAAAAATACTAGTAATTTTCATTTGAAGTCAAAGTAATTAACAAATTAGTAGTACATTAGTAATTGAACTGTATGTCACAAGGCTGTTTCTTCTGTGTCTGAATTCAGACTGTTTAAGATACTAAATTGCTGAGCTATCTCATGACTCCTTGCTAGATATGTTACCTGTCTTGACTGGTAATCAGTTCACAAAGGCACATGCTACTGTTAAATGCTATGGTAATTTTTCAACATAAATTGTAGATTAATGCAGCTTCTTATCATGAATCACAACAAGCTGATTGTAGCTTTCTTGAATATCCTCATAATTAGGATTTTCAGACTACTTTTAACAATCTCCCACTTCCCCCTTTTTATAAGTAAATTTTAAAGCAGATCACTCCTTGCAGTTTACAGAATACACAAAGAGATCTTCTTCCATTTTCTTTTTTTCTTAACAGAATGACAGAGGAAGAGAAAAATGAAATGGAAAAGCAAGTCAGATCCCTCCAGGAGAGCTACAGTTTGTTATCCAATGCAGCTTTGAAGCAGCTACAGGAAGCACAGTATCTGGATGATGAAAAGATGGAAGAAAAGGTAAAAAGACTGAAATTTAGATTTCAGTCTCTTTTGAGGTTTACTGCATGGTTTTGAAACCAGATGTGATCATTAAAGAAGCAGCTTTTATTAACACTGTGTAAAGAAACTTGAGATTTGATTGACTAAAGGTTTTGTGTATTTGCCATGAAATACTGTGTGTGACCTTACCCATATACATATGAACGTTCAGCTCATTAGATTTTTTGTGAAGAGTCTTAATAATGTGTGCCTTGCATGAAGAAAGATAAAGAAATCATTCATCTTTTAACTCTTCTCTTAAAAGCCATTCTTTGACTGCTAGATAAGTCTGTGTTTCTGCTGCGAAAATGACACCATAAAATAACATGTTCATCTCTCCCATATATCCCTCAGAAATGGCCTAAATGAGATCTACTCTTTTCTTAAAATTTATCTGGATATGAAAGCAGGAGCACATAACAGGATTATTTCTGAGACACTACAAATTTGTTTGTTAATGAACCTTAATCTTAAATATGGAATCCTCAAAACTTATGAACATTCTTGTATACATGTAGAAGCAGTGTCTGTGTAGTTAGTCCAAATAAAGTTGCCAAACTGACTTCATGCTTTCCATGCAAACTAAATGCAATATTTGGTGCTAGAGTATCTGATTTGTATTGTTGAGTGTATATGCAGAAGTGCTGTATGCTGTAAACATGAATAGCATGGTTGTTTTGAATCACATACTTTTTCCAAATATTCTAACCATTCACAGACATTTAGAGCATGAAAATTTGCCTTTCAGGTGTATATTCTATTTGCTCACTCTGCAATCATTTTTCCTACTGTCTTTCACTAACCCTGTTTATGTATGCAAAGCATAGGTTTTCAATTCACAGATGCATGTTGACTTTAAATCTTTTATCACATCGTGTGCTGTTCAGTGACTGACATAGATCACTTGCGCATTTGAGCTGCTAACATTCACAGAATTCCTTCAGGCCTGGTAAGTACGTGTTTTGATGCTTATCATGCATTCAAAAGCAAAAGCAATTTTTAAAATGTGGTCTGAAAATAGTGATAGCTTTTCTTTTATTTTCCTTTTCAGGTGAATAAAGTCATTGCTGGTGTCATTGACCAAACAACTGGAGAAGTCCTTTCGGTCTTTCAGTCTATTTTAAAAGGTTTTATTGACTATGACACTGGAATTAGATTGCTTGAGAATCAGCTGATTCTTTCTGGAATAATTTCTCCAGAATTAGGAGCAAGTTACAATTTGGAAGAAGCTAAAGCTCATGCCTTAGTTGATGAGCAGATTCTGTTGCAGTTGCAGGAATTAAGTAATGCAAAGGAGCTTATTTCAGAATTGTCAGTCTCAAATCTTCCAGTTGTATCAGCTCTAGAACAAAGTCTAATTTCAGAACCTTTGGCTATTAAAATTCTTGAGAATCAGCTTTCAAGTGGCCACTTGGTTTTGCCATCTACTGGAGAAACCCTAACTTTGCAGAGTGCTTTCCAGAGAAGCCTGATTTCTCCAATATTATATGCAAAGCTTCTGGAAAGACAAGACACGTGTAAAGATCTGATAGACCCCAACTGTGCTGAGAAGATTTCTCTTGAACAGATGATTCACAGAAGCATAATACATGAAGAAACAGGGTTAAGACTCCTTCCTGTGAAACCACAAGAAAAAGGTAGAATTGTGTTCAAATGTGGAAGGAAGATAACTATTTTAAGGGCAGCCCACAAAGGACTCATCGATCGGGAAACAATGTTCAGGCTGCTGGGTGCTCAGTTAATGTCTGGAGGTATAGTTGACCCTGACTCAGGGAAGCAAATGACTGTGGAAGAAGCTGTCAGACAAGGGATGATAGATCAGGACACTGCTTGTGGGATCCTCACACATCAGGTTCAGACTGGTGGAATCCTTTGTCCAAATTCAGGACAACGCTTGACTGTTGATGAAGCTGTGCAGTGCAACTTAATATCGTCTACCAGTGCACTGCTGGTATTAGAAGCACAGAGAGGCTTTGTTGGACTCATTTGGCCTCACACTGGTGAAATATTTCCCATATCAACTTCTTTGCACCAAGAGATGATAACAAATGAGTTGGCATGCAAAATACTAAATGATAGACAGAAAATTGCTGCACTTTACATTCCAGAAACTTGTGAAATAGTCAGTCTCGATAAGGCTGCACAATCAGGGATAATAGACCTCAAAGCTATGTCTGTTTTGACCAATGTAACTTTACCAGATAAAATGCCCAGTGTTGAAGAATTAGAGTCCCCTTACAAAAATGCTGCAAAATGGTTATCGACATACGAATTCCTGCCATCTGGATTTCATGACCCTGAGGAGGAACGTGAAGATCATAGCACAGAAGACCCTGTATGTCATAACGTAGATCAAGCTAAGAAATTATTCATATCTTATCTGATGGTAAATAGTTATATGGATGCAAACACTGGAGGAAGACTTCTGTTATATGATGGACAACTGCAGGAAGCCATCAATATGTTTCTGGAAGGTGATGGTGCTGCATACAATGATGTATCAGAAATGGAGTTCAAGAACAAATACATAAGCCCCAAAGGAATTAACCTAAAGTCATCTGGTAGCATTCAGTATAATAATGTCACAGACAGTGTTCAGGGTGATCTTTTAGGTGCTGAGAATACTTCTAGTAGTGGGCAGTTAAATGAGTTTGAAGATTTTGGGAATTACATATCTTCACAGGGAGAAAATCTCCATGGGTATAGACCAAATGTTTGCAATGATTTTGCTTCTGAGCAATCAGAATATACACAGGAGACAGTGTTAACTAACCCTACAGAACTTAGAAATGTAGTAAGTAGCATTCAAAATTCCCCAGAATTGAACAGAAATGCACTCAGAGATCTTCCAGCAGTTTCTGAGTGGGCAGAACTACGAAAGCATAACAATCAGGAGGCAAATTCAGGAAACATTGAAGGATGTGTTCCAAATTACTCGAATCCAAATCTTATTTTAGAAACGGAGAAGGAAGAGATTTATATGGCGGGCAGTCTGGGTAATGAAAACAAGAATGGTAAAACCTTAAACAGTTCCTTGAGTGTGAATGATTTGTCACATAATGGAACCTGGAGGGAGCTGGAAAGATGCACAGAATGTGTGCCTCACATGTTGCAAGCTGACAATAGCAGAGCAGTGCTGGATAGTGGCGAGATAGATGATTTTCAGAGAAGTCTTGGTCCATCCATCAGTGCCAATAATGAATACAGACTTCCAGAAGAATTGGCTTATCAGTATTGTGACACACTACAGTTTGAAGATAATGCATACAATGAGCAGCTTCTACAGTACTACACTGATTTACAGAACAGGCCATCCCTAGAGGACTGTCTTCATGTGTGTGGCAGGCCACTCATGGAGGATTGTACTGATTTACAAAGTAAACTGGGTCTAGATGACAGTAGAGACATGCACTGCAGGCCTTCGTTGGGTGGTGATATGGTTGTACATGATGGACCACCTGTGGGGAACAGTAACAGCCCAGCAGAAAGGCTCACAGTAGAAGAAAGCAATGGTACATTTTACAAGTTAGTGCCATGTGACAGTAGTTCTGACTCATCAGCAGAAGGGAGTGATGGCACCCCACAGTTTCAAAGTAACAGCTTGCAGCAAGAATGTGGTGAAGCAGACTCTGAAGATGACAGCTCTCAGTTTGATGATGATGATGATGATGCCTATGAAACACCTCAGGCTGGTGATGATGGTAGTGATGACTGTGATAGTTCACAAACTGATGATGATGAGTCCTACGACACTCCTCAAGGTGATGATGGTTTTGATACCGTGCAGTTTGGTGATGATGATATGCCAGAACCAGAACCTAGTGTTGTAGGGAGTGTCCATGTAAGTGCAGCAGGTCTATCCGAGAGCACAAGTACAGCTTCTGCAAGTGCTACAACTATTAAAGGAATCCTCGAGGAGGAAAGGGAAAACCCAGGAAGCTTTGGAGAGGAGAAGCAAAATTTACCTCTTGAGAGTGAAGGCAGAAAGGAGGGAGGTATTAGTTCTTTACGGAAGATGTATGAAGACAGAAATGAGGAAGATGAAATGAAAGTGGAAAGTGACTCCTGTGGAGATGAATCTGAAGAAACAGAGGAGGATGAAGATTATGAGGAGGACTGTGATAGTTATGATGACTCTGACAGTGATTCAGACAGTGATGAAGAAATGGATATTCTTTACTCACACCATCAGTGTATAAATAAAGGTGACCAGCTGTTAATTTCCTTAGGAGACATAGAAAATAGTGATGAAAATAATCACAATATTGATGACTCTTGCTATTCTTTAGGCCACAAGAGAGAGTGTACTTCACAATTCCAGTCTAACCATGAAAATGGAAAACTATCCTCAGAAAAATGTGAATCTGCATCGGATATTTCTGAGGGAAGATGTGTTAGTCTCACATGTACAAGTGAAGAAGACAGGGAGCAGGAAACAGAAGATGAATATGAGGCTTGTTTCAAAAGTAAATACACTTCCCAAGATACTACTGAGCCTGTTCAGTCTGAAAATACCTTTGACACTAAATGGATGTCATGTGAGAGCGAAGACAATAATAAAACACAGTATGAGGTTCGAAATTTTCAGCTTCTTGATGAGATGGTAACATCTGATGTTAGTGTAACAGCCTTACCAATTACAAAGCAAGCTACTGATGATGATGGTGGTGATGAAAGTACTCGGGCAAGTTTGCTTCTCTCAGAATGCTCTGCTTATAGTATGAGTAAAAATAATAGTCCCATGCCAATGTTACATTCAAATAATGGACAGAGGGAACCGCTATTTGCAGAGGAAGAGATACTAAATGATATTTCTGGTATGGAGCAACTAAGGGAAAGTTCATCCCAAGTGGTCAATAAATTCCTTGTGGATATGCCTTGTGTGAGTGATGGTGAGAATTCGCTTAGTGACCAATTGCATCCAGTCACCAGTGGGAAGCAAGATCAACTAGAAAAAGGTTTTGAAATTTACACAGAAAATAAAAATAGAGTAAATATAGAGGAACATGATACCACGGGGCTAAGTAAAAGTCCCATTCAGATGAAAAACCTTGGGGAAATATTTGATGGGTCACTAAATAAAGCTGCTGGAGAAACTCCTGTTCCAAGTACAGAGCAAGTAAAGCAAACTTTGCTTGATATTGGAGGTGGTGTGAAATCAGATGAATTTATGACAGATTTTAACATTTCCTTTTCTCTAAAACAATATACAACAGACATAAAGGAAGCTGGCCATTCAGAATTGGATAAAACTGAATCTTGTTTTTTTGAGAACAAGGAAAGTGAGAAAAAGGAGGGTATACAGGATGAAAATGATACAGAAGAAATGCATTCAAGTGAATTTAACACATATTCTTTTACCCCAACTGATACAGTGAAACTGAAGGAAATCAGTGTAACCAAAGAAACAGGGGAAGTTATTTGTCAAAATACTGATAATGTTCTTAAAGACTTTTCAGAAAACAAGAGCAGCAATAATAGTGACTTCTCCTCTGAAAAAGCTGATGCTTTAGGAAGTACTGAGGATGCCAAAGAATCAGGGAAAGGGAGTGAAGTGCTACCTTCTGGGAGTCATACCCATTCCACTGATGTTTCTTCTGCAATTCTGAGCAGCACAGGGACTGACTTGAAGTATAGTGCCCAGAAAGAACCTGACATAGCCAGTGAGATGTCTTCCCTTGGAAATGGCTTCAAAAAGCAGATGCCCATGGAGTCATTACAGAAGGAAATGGGACCTTGCAAAGATTTTCAAGTAAATGAAATGTCTGGCAGACTAATGGAAGACTTAAAGAATACATTACAAAGGAAACTGAAAATAGGACATGCTTACTGCAAGCAGGAGGGTGAACCCCTAAGTTACTCCAATACCAAAATTTTAGTGCAAAATTTACTTACACTGGTTAGAAGCACCCAACCTGGGAGTGACACATCTAGTGGGTCAAATCTCAAGGAAATAAGCAATGCTGTTAGAACTGAATTAATGGTTACCACACCATGTACACAGCCAAAGGACAGTGACAGTCTTCCATCGCTTTGGCCTGACTGCAGAAGTCCTGATCTTCTTCGTGATATTTTGAAGCAAGAATACTGTAAGCAAAAGATGGATGATCCAGGTGAAAGGAAGAGTGAAACTGATGTTCCTAAATTTATTATTTCTGAGCTTCAGGAGATTTTTCAGATCTCACCTGGAGAAGAAAGTACAAGCAAGCTACAGGAGTTGATAAGTGGTTTGCTTACGAGCTCACAGGTTGCTGTTACCACAGCAGAACAAGAGAGTAAAGGCAAAGTAGATGGGTTTTGTACTCTTTTCTCAACAGAACAATCAGAGTTTGGATCAGAAATTGCTCTAGAGAATACACTGGCAGGTGACACAGACAGTGCTTGGAAAAGTGGCCAGGACTGTGTGAAGGCAGACAGGCTACCCACAGGCTTTGAACCAGAAGCAGCAGTCCCAGAGGACACCCCCACTAGCATGGTAAGTAACAGCAGCTGCTATGTGCTACATTCTCTGTGTTAAAAGAATCACTGCATCCTTCCAGGTGCTGGAGAGAATAAGGAAAAAGGAAAGATGGTTGAGAAATAAAATTAGAAGCTTAAAATAAATTATAATTAAAACAAGGACTTATACTGCTTATTTTCAAGTCTGTCAGTTTCTTATTTTTAAAATAATTTTAAAACTGATTTTCAGGTCAATGGAGTACAGCAATGTTTAAAGTTGACAGAGAAGATGCAAGGACATTTAGCAGTGCTTCAAGATATGAAGAACCATCTAGATAACCAGCAGCCTATTAGTAACAGTCTAGAAATACTAAAAAATGAACTGCAACAACTAGAAGTAAGTAGAGTGTTGTTTGTGCTTGTTAGTTAATAATGGGTGCTAGGAAAAGCCCTTAGATGAAAGAAAGTTATTTCAAATATAATCAAAGTAATTAACATTTGAGTATCTTCCTTGTGTAGTAACTTCATGTGTTTTATATATGTTCTCTTTGTAGTCATTTGAATCAGGACTGGCTACCTTTGCAATTATCCTAAAAAGGGACATGAAGTTGACAGAAGAGTTTTTAAAGTTTTGTCACAGTGATATTCCTGAAGACAATCTTAAAGAGCTAAAGATAAGCTATGACTGTTTACAGGAAGCATTTCTAGTCGTGTGTGATATATCTTCGAAACGAGCAAAACAAATCGTCTGTGCTGTTGACTCAGAAATGGTATGTTTTACTCATGTATGTTTTAATCTTGATTTTCTTCAAGGTAATTCAGCTAAAAAGAAAGGATTTTATTTTGATTTACTTTTTTTAATATAAAAAACCATATTTGATTCTATTTAATGTCATAGAAAATGTGGCTAGACTCAAGAGGCATAAATAAATATACAAATTCCCTTTCTAGTCTAAGCTTGCAGGACTGCACGAACAACTTTTAAGCAAGCTGCAGAGATTTTCAGACTGGATCTCAGAAAACAGTAAAATTGTGACTGGCTTCATTGTGAATACTAATGATACAGAAGAGATGAAGAAAAATTTACAGCTACTTAAGGTAAGTATTCTTTATGGCAGGTATTTGTGCCATATGTTAAATGTTACTACTTATTATTTTTTATACCTGCTCATTAACCTCTATTGCTTAAACAGCTAGAGCTAATTACTTAAGACAATGACTTGATAATCCATCTATAAATCTTGTGGATTTGCTTTTTATCTTAAAAAATGTTTTGAGAGAGTTGTTTGTTCTTCATATGTTTGTTGCAATAAATCTGACCCTTTCTGGAAATCTTAATTTATAATACAAGTATTTTGGTGATTAGAATTGGATCTTATACATAAGATCCGGAATATTTATGGAAGTTAAACTACTTTCCAAATCAATTATATGTGAGAATGGAAGATGAGGGAGACATAAAAAACCTCTTCGCTACACACTCTAGGATATGAGTCATGAAAAACAAATTAGATCGAGTTGTTAGTAAAATTCAAACATCTTTGTATTCAAGAAAGTAAAAGAGTCATTTTTGTCAGTAATTTAGTATAGTTATGTTCCATTATAGTTATTTCCAGTATGCATGGTAACGTTGTGGGAGCTGTACAGTGTGTGACTACGGACAGAATTTGCCACGCTGCTGGAAGTGGGGCTTCTTGCTGTGGAGTTAAGAACAGGGATGCTTTCAAGCAAATATTTTAATATTTCTGGCTCTTCAGACCTAGAGCCTAGAATGTTAAACTTAGCCTGCCATAAATCTTCCAGAATTGAAAGTCAGGTGGTTTTCAGACATCCATGAGAATGCAAAGAAATGCACATGTTCAAGGTCATATTACTTGTTATGTGGATTGGACTGTACCATGAGGAAATTCAGATGTATCTGAAAATGGTAATGACAGAGTTTTGATTTACTCTGGTCAAATCATCTCCTGAAAGCATTTTGGAACAGGAGCCAAGAACACAGGATGGTGGTATTTGTGTTTTTTTGTACTGAATTTGTCTTAATTACAAGCATTTCTTTCTCTTCATTTACAGAACAGTGCTGCAGAGCTCAGCTGTAAAAAAATGCAACTGGAGTCCACTGCATTTGATGTTCAGTTCTTCATTTCTGAACATGCCCAAGATCTTTCTCCTAATCAGAGCAAACAACTGCTGAGGCTTTTAAATACCACCCAGAAATCTTTTCAGGAAGTACAGGAAGCAATAACACCTCAAGTGGAAAGTTTAGAGACTTGGTTACAGGCAGCACAAGAACTGGGTGATCAGAAGGTTTGCCTTTCTGTGTGCTGAGTCTTTCTGTCTATGGATGAGGAATTTTAATACCAGCATGCAATATTAAGTGAATCCCTGTATTCTCAGTTTTTACTACAGATACATTTACAATTCTACAAAGATGGTATTGATCAACTTTGGGGAATTGTCATTTTTGTCTTTTCTTGCTGACAGAAACAGAATATTAGACCGTGGGCGGATATGGTTTTGGGCATTAGGGACTGTGCAGTCTCAGGTGATCAGGTCTTTTTAGCAATGAAAAAAATTTACTTGAGATATTTCACAGCTGTTGTTTGTTTAGCAGCTATAGCAGTAATTAAGTAAAGCAGTGAATTCTTCTGGCTGCAGCTGTATTGATCAATGAATTTACGCCATTGCTCATCACTTCTGTCCTGCTGAAGACTTTCTTTTTCTCTGGTTTGCCAGGTTGTCTGCTTTTGTGAACTTTTTTTTTAGGTCTTCTAGAGTGAAAGAATCAGATTTGTTTAAAGCATGGCTTGTCTTGACTGAGGCAGGTTAGAAGGGCAAACATATGAATAAATTAGCTAAGCTACTTGAAATTCTAGACAGGGGCATTGGGAAAGCTATGAGCTGAGTGCCCTCTTCAGCTGGCATGGCTGCAGTTGGCAAGCATAAGCAGCCTTTGTAGAGCCCAAGGAGGCTGGTAAGATGCTGCAGGGTAGCTGCATCTCCTCTTCTCTTATACAATCACTCAGAATCACCACCTCAGCCTCCAGTTTTTGCACAGTGAAAGGTGGTTTTTTTGCCATTTTAAGAATATTTGTTTCCACATACTTTGTGAAAGAAGCATAAAATTGAGTAAAGGAAAGGCACAGTTAACTTTTCTAGGACTTAGTAGCAATAATGGGCTTGCATGTTTTGTTTTTTCTACTGCTTGAAAAGTCAGCTTCTTCTATTCAGGTAACATGTTATGCATACCAACAAGAGCTAACTCACAATCACAACTAACCTCTGTTTGATATCCTTTTTTTCCAGAATTAGTAATGTTTATCACAGGTTACAAGCCGTTCAGAGACTGGATTTTCACCACTGTTTGGAGATTTCATCTTTCACATATGTGCATGGCAAGACTTCTACTGAGTAATTCCATCAAACACGGTCGCTTTTACTTACAATGTATTTGGGATTTACCCATAACTTCTTTATGTTCATCTTGCTCTTTGTACCACTGCTATCATGTTTACAGCATACTTTTACAATGATTGCTTTTCAATACTGATATTCAAAGGTATTTCCTATTAGAGTGTCTGTTAGTTCCTCAAATGAGGATGTTTTTGTTTTATTATTTGGTTTTGTTTGGCTCTAATATAGGATGTGGCTGAACGGCACCAGGAATGCAAAGAGAAGCTGCAGGAAATCTGTGATTTGCTTACGCAGACTGAAAACCGACTCATTGGACAACAAGAGCCTCTTGTTATTGGAGACAGCAAGGCTGAGCTAGAACAATACCAAACCAAACAGGAGGTATGCACAATTCTAGTGGGATAAGTGAAAGAAGACTGAGTGCACAGAATAGTGACTAGATTCTTTTGTTGTATAACAAGACTGTCATGTGAGAGGAGAGTAAAATGATTTGTTTAGCCTACCAAAAGTAAAGGCTAATGGCATGTATTTAAACTGCTGCCCATGAATACACTTCACTATGTGCTAGTGGGAGAAAGACACTTTCAAATTAGGAGACACCAGAATAGAGAGTATGTTGTAGCCATTTCAAGAAGCTCTCTTAAAGCAAGTATGATAATGTTAATATATTAACTTAAGATTGTTCCTGATGTATGTTGTAAAATCGCAGTTGTTTATTCCACTGAAGTAATTTAACCAGCTTTTTAACTGGTATCAGGTAGCCCTTATGCCTTTTCACAGAATTTTGAAGGATTGCTGGAGGGCTTTCTCTTTCCAGAGGTTTTCCATTGCCTCAATCTTGTTTTGGTTGCTTTTTTCTAGTGTTGCTTCAAACTCCTTGGTGTCCTTGGATGACAGAGTCCTTTCAGTTTGTATTCTTTCCTATTGAGACCTTGGTTCTCAGCTGTATCCTATCACCTATAAGCTTATTCTCAGTCCTGACTGATATTGATTGAGTTCATGATAGATAAAGGGATGTCAAGACCTGAGCTCCAAGTCAGGTTTAGTAATCTATAAGGCAGGAATGTACTTATTCATCTTGCCTTCTTTTACTTATCTTGAAAGTAACACATCTAGTTTGCCAAAGTTCTTTTCATAGTCAGTGGAAATATAAGACACCCCTGTGGTAACTCTTCATATCACTTACCTGTCTTAAGAGTTTATGGCCTAACTGAGGTACACATGGGAGTGAAGAACTCAGGCAGCAAATCATTCTCTTCTTTTTTTCTTTTTCTTTTTTTTCCATCAGCTGTTTGTGTCTGCCTAGCAGAGTAGTTGTTATTTGCTGAGTGATTTCTTGTAGACACCATTGTAGGAATGTGTCTCTGGAGGTGAATGAAGACTTAAAAAAGTCTTTTACAGATCAAATCAGAGCTTTTGTCCTCAGTGAGCTATTTGAAAGGGAGCACAGAGATCTTTGTCAGAGAAGAAGAATCTTGTCTTAATATTTTTTTTCCTCCAGGAAAATCTTTGTAATGTACTTACTGAAATGTTAAAACAAGATGAATTCTTAGCTGCCAAGCTGTATTTCATAATTGCTGCAAAATCTGTAGTCTAGAATAAGAATAAAATGTTTTGTCTTCAAGACAAGAAGAATATAATGCTTCAACAGCATTATATTGGATATGAAGAAAAACTCCACTATTTTAGTAACTGAGTAAATGTGTTCATCACAATAATTATTTGTATAATTGAATCTCACCTCAGATAACTGGGAGGTAGATGTTTTTATCTATCTTAGGACAGATATCATAGGACTAGGCAAACTGCTTTGGATAAACTGAAACTAGATAGCTGTCCTTTATGGAATTTAATGGACTTCAACATTCTTTGGAGATTGAAGTATCACAATTAAAGAAAAACATTTTTATGGCATTCTTGTCTTGAACAAAATCAAGAAATACAGGAAAACTTACACCTGTGAAAGATGACTGCAACTTTCTTCCGTTCAGTCACCTTATTTTCTGCAGCTTTCAGTTAGGAATATAATGGAATAGGATTTGTCAGGAGACTTACCTTATTAACCACATTGTAGCAGATTTACTTCATCTCTTGATTTCTGAAAGATATTTCCTTCTCCATACATGCAAATACAACAGCTGAGCTGCTGGGAAAAAGTAGCCTCAGTCTGAATAGGAGTGTAAATCAACAGATTTGCAATTTAAAACAAACAAACAAACAATCAAACTAATTAAGCTGCAGCAACTTTGTCAGTTGCTGAATTGATTTTGTTTTTTTAATAATCCTATCTGCAATTTAGTAATGTGTCATGTACTTCTGCAGATTAAAAAGGACCAGTGTGGTGCTTACCCATAGAACAGAGATAATTCCAATGAATTCAATTGGGAAGATCTGGTGAATAATTTACTGACTCCTATTTGCTCTTTTTTTTTTCCTCAAAAGGAGATACAGAAAGATATGAGACTGAGTGCCCAGACACTGGCAGAGATTGTGAAAAACACTGAAACCTTCTTGAAAGAGAATGGACAAAAGTTGTCACAAGAAGACAAGACTGTTCTTGAACAGAAGCTGAATGAAGCTAAGACAAAGTGTCTGCTCCTTAGCCAGAAGGCAGAAGAGTCCAAAAAAGAACTTGATAAAGCTATGACAACAGCAATTAAGCAGGAAACAGAAAAGGTGTTTAGCCAACAATTTCATACATTTGTTCAAACTTTTTACATGTCTTACAGGATTAGTCTTGCAACTTGTCATTGGTATACTGTGGAGAGATTAAAATAATATTTCACTTAGGTGACTAATAAACTGTTTGCTGGTTTATTTTTATAAAATGAACAGCAACATATATGTCAACCAAAAATTTAATGTACTGTAAATGTTTTGTGTTCTGTGTGTGTTCTTAGTGTGTAAAGAAGATTTCTGAACTGTAACTTTGAAATTTCAATGTAGGTTGCAGCCATAGAACAGCTGGAAGAAAGTAAAAATACTATAGAAAATCTCTTGGATTGGTTATCAAATGTGGATAAAGAAGCAGAGCATGGCAGGAAATTTAAGCAAGCAATAGAACAAAATGGAACACACTTTGAAGATGGAGATGTGAAGGCTTTGGAAGGAGATGAGGATGATGTCAATGGTAATCTGCTGGAAATTCAGCAAGACATTGAAACTCAAGTGGATGGATTTATAAAATGCACAGATGATAATCTGAACCAGCAGTATCAGAGAGTCAAGGTACTGTTACTGGGTTTATTCAGCATTTAGGTGCTAAGAGTGTCAGTCTATATTCATCCTGGGTGAATTCTGTGATCCTTTCTGTGACAGATTTTGGAACAGGCTGTAGAAAATAAGTGGTAGACTAAGTTATTGGTGGGAATTTCAGTAGTTAGAACATATTGCAAATTTGTCCCTTTTTTGGTTGTTACTAACATTATTGCCTGCATAATAAGAATAAGGGCATATTCTACAAGGTAAATGTTAAGAATCCTTATGGTGAGTCTATTCTTCATTTCTGTAATGAGAAATTAGAACAGATAAAGTGCAAAAAGAAGCAACACAAATTCATACCCTTCATGTGACTTTTTCAAAAATCTTTGTAGCAGCTAAATGATTCAGTCCCCTGCAGCTCCCTTTGAATAGTTGATTACCAAGAGGTGCAAAAAATATTTTGCTGAAATTGCAGTGTTCATTCCCTATAACTTCTAGAATGCAGGCAAAGCACTACTTGAAGGCTTTAGAAAGATGAATTACATAAAACCACAGCACAGCATTTTAACAATAGATTCTCCTAGTAAAGATAATGGAAAGCTTTTAAAATTATAAGAGCTAAGTTTTATGATTTTTGTTGACTTACAGCTGAGCAACCAATAACTATTAGGAGTGTTTTATGGACACGTTGATCAAAATGATTGTGCTGATAGCTAATACTATTTTGGATTTCCTCTCTTATTAAAAAAACCCAAAAAGAAAATGAAAACATAGAAGCGTTTTGTGTACATAATATTTTTACTTCCACTTTTTGACAGTTCTTTTTAGCATCTAGTGCCTACAGGATAATTGCCCACTGTGCTCATGGAAGACAAGCATACCAGCCTGTTTTACATAGGTATTTTACTTAGGAATACAGAACCTTAAAGGAGATGAATGTTTTCGAAATATGGTTTTTATTTGGCATACATGTCTAGTTCTTATGACTTAACTGTTTTTTAATGAGATTGAAACAATTTACATGCACAGAATGTGTCTCAGTTCCTAAAGTCAAATGGACCTGCTTTATGACCAAGTATATTTGATAGTCATCACTGCTCTTGAAGTTGAAAAATTAAATTTAAAAATGGGGTAATAAGAAAGTATCTGTATTCTTTTTAATGTTTGATGCTTTCAGTCCTTTTGGTCTGTTTGTGTGAAATGGTAGCTACAATATATGTAACAGGAAATGGAGCAGTCTTGACTTGTAAACTCACTTATGTTTAAAGACTTTACTTGATAAATCCTATTTTAAGACAGACAATTAGGAAAATTTTGGTTACAGTAAGCATGCTGCCCTAAGTGTTAAGTAGTAACAAAATACTTATTACTAGGAAAAAAATTTAGAGATTGATAATGTCTTATTTCACCATCAAGTTGTCTTTTAGAAAGCACAAGGAGAAGTGTTTGTGTGCTATAAGTATATCCCAGTATTTCAGAGTTCCAGTGATATTTGAAGACTCCCATATCTGGCTAGAATTACCATTGGGTGTTATGTAAAGTTTTGAAACTCCACAGAAATATGATGACCACAAGTCACACTTTCATTTAAATTATTGCCAAATGTTTTTTAAAAAATGAAATGAAAATTAGAAAAACTTTTTGCAATTTTGGTGGACTTTGTTCTACTTGTCATTTCTAAGCAGAATTCAGCAGAGATTTCAAGACAGTAATGGTCTGAAGGAAAGGTGTTGGTCATACTTTATTTTTCTTTGTAGGCTCAACATGAGAAAATTATTTCACAGCAGCAGGCTGTCATTATAGCAACCCAGTCTGCTCAGGCACTGCTTGAGAAACAAGGACACTACCTGTCTCCTGAAGAAAAAGACAAGATGCAAAGGAACATGAAGGAGCTTAAGGCTCAGTATGAGACTGCTTTAGCTGAATCTGAACGGAAAATGAAGTTGACCCATTCTCTAAGAGAAGAGCTTGAGAAATTTGATGCAGATTATAGTGAATTTGAAACCTGGATGCAGCAGGCAGAACAAGAACTCGACAATTTGGAGGCAGGTGCTTCTGACTTCAATGGTATTATGGTCAAACTGAAAAGGCAGAAGAGTTTTTCAGAAGATGTTATATCTCACAAAGGTGATTTACGGTACATTACAATTTCTGGACAAAGAGTTTTAGATGCTGCAAGATCATGTAGCAAAAGAGATGGTGTGAAGGTCGACAAAGATGGTATTGATACTTCGGCTACATATGCTGAAGTGCAAAATAAACTGGACAGTGCTTCAGATCGTTTCAAATCTCTCTATACTAAGGTGAGTTTTATTTATACTTGCTCAGAAAGACTACTATGATTGATTTGGTAGTTTGTATAAAAAGGGATTAGCTTAATTATGTGCCAGACTGTTTAAGGTCTGAATGATTGAAATTTTCTACTTTGCATTACAAGGGGTAAATCAGACCAGATTCCTGAATTGTTCTTTCCAGCCTTAAGCAGAATCTTTGAGTTAGTGACTGCACAGTATACCTCAGTAACACTTAGCTCTTATTTACATGGCTTCTTACTAATACAATTAGTATAAAAAGAGAGAGAGACTATGCCAAGATTAATATTCAAAATTTCGGTTTGGTTTGTATCCAAAAATTTTGTCCCAATATCAGCATTATGGTTTGTCCTAATGTGACCTTTGTTGTCAGCACAAGGCGTGCAAGAAAGTACTGATTGGAGGACAGCAATTCTTTTCCACTACTCTGACAAATAACTGTTTTATTCTTAAGAATCTGAGATTAGTCTCTCAACTAATGAGAAACTATAAGTGCAGAATTCTCTGTGTACCTTAGAGAGGGAAGACAATCCAGATCTCTGTGACAGGTTCACAGTTGTAATCTGTCTGGTAGAATGAGACGAACATCACCAACTGGTCTCACATACCTATTCTCCATCTGGTTTTGAAACAACATATTGTTGTTCAGTATTGGTAGTATTCTGAAACTGTAAACTTAGGAATTAATGATTAATTGAACCATTTAAGAGACTGTCTGTGTTTTGACTGCAATTTCATGATTTTCCAAGATCATAGGTTCAGACTCCTTAGTAGAGCTTGAGTCTCCACTGGCTCAGTGTTGGGCTGCAGCAGTTGTCATCTATGACCATTTTCATGTCTCTACGGTTTTCTTGCTCAGAAACATAAATTCTGTAATGTTGAGGATTTGATAGAAATGTAAACTGTTGAACAATTTGTGAAGAAGGCTCTCTCTCTGCAGAGGCTCATTTTCCTAATTACTTGAACAGTGAAACAGTTGGTTTATTGGATTAGTTTGAGAGTTAACATAAAGATTTAATTGCAGAAATTTTTAGAGGGCTTATTTTCATACACATAAAAGTTCTGTGCTAGCAGCTTGATTTGTGGTCTCAGATTAGTCAACATGCCAAATCCTGTCCTTTCCATATATACATTCAGCACAGGCATGGTAATAGGCATGCTTTAAATACTTGAACATAAATGTGTAGAGCAAAGCCAACACAAAGTAAACTTTTCTTATTAAATTGAATCTTGTTAAAAACTTGAAGGAGAGACCTTTAAAAAATGAGATTTCCCAGAATTTGTGAGCTGTTCCAAGTTGTAAATGGGTTTTTAGTAACTGTTTTGCCTATTGTAAAAGCTTCTTGACTTTAATGAATCAAGAATGCTTTTATTTTAATAAAAATAATATAAAATATAATATAAAGAATAAAAATTTATTTTATTTTTTAAAATAAATGCTTTTATTTTTGTATTTGCACACGCACAAAGGAGTTTATAGGCTTCTATATGAAGAATCAAAGTAAATTCTTAGTTAACTGGGTAGGTAAATGAATACATTCTAATTTTGCCCACCAGGTGGAGATGAAGTACCAAATGTAAATATAAAAATATGGTACATGGGAGGTTCAAAATACATTTTAAAATAACTGTTTATAAATGGTATGACTTCATATAATCAGATTTTGCATGTGAAATCATTTCCCAGAAGACTGAAATAGTACCACTGACTTTTTAATGTGATTATTTGTTGTATGCATTTCAGGCTATGCTAAAATACAGGACTAATGAGATCTTACTCAGATGACATCCTTGATTAACCAGACCAAAGCATTTGTGTCATACCAAGCCATAATACTTAGGACTTGCTATGCAAACAAATCATTTATGAAAGCAATACTCTGCTGTTCTGTGTTTTAATGATTTAAAAAAAAAAAAAATCCAGCTTCCACTGGCTGCATTTATAGTGTCAGAGTGCTGATAAAGAATCTTTACGTTGATGAATCAAAGAGTACTCCTAAAGCTTTTCCTTTTGTAGTATTTTGGGAGGGAAAGTATGACTTTGAGATTGGTGTGCAATGCAGCACACAGTTTAATGTCTGGGTGTTTGATTGTGTGTTTTCTACTCTTTTAGTGTAGCGTACTTGGAAATAATCTTAAGGACCTGGTAGATAAATACCAGCATTATGAAGATGCCTCATCTGGACTTCTGTCAGGTCTCCACGCCTCTGAAATAGCTGTGAACAAACAACTGTCAGAGCCAATTGCAGTGGATCCCAAAAATCTCCAAAGACAACTAGAAGAAACCAAGGTAAAATGCTTTAAAAAGCAGAAGTATCTGTGTTCGAAAAGGGACTGCTTTTTGTCTGAAAACCCAGATCATCTAATGTAATCCAAGTGGCTGCGAGCTAAATTCTTGCCTTACACCTGGGTATACAACTTGTATAGTTCTCAAATTCAGCTTTCCAAAGTGTTATCTGAAAAGTACTAGGAGGGAAAAAAAAAAGGGGGTGGGGGGGGGAGAGAGGACAAACCAAGTTGCCCTTAGCAGTGGTGAAAGCAAGATGTGTTTTCCTATCACTTAGCAAATGATAGGATGAAATGTGGAAAGTTTTGAACGAAGAAGGGATTTAGTGATTACAGTTGGCTGTCAGAGTAGGACTGGGGACTTAAGCTCCTGATAGAGAAGACCATTTGAAGTCTGTTGTCTGTGATTCTTGCTTTTTTCTGTTCACATTTTGTGTTCTGCATTATGGGATGAATCATACTGGGTAAGCAGGGTGATGTGACCAGGCTGTTTGCCTGCTTCTGTTCTGCCCAGTACTGTGTGCCCTGCAGAGAGTGAATACAGCATCATTTGTGTTGCACAAATAAACAGTATTTTGTTTTTTTCTCACACCTCCAAGAGAGTTATTCACTGTATGTAAACCTTAAGAGAGCAAGGCATGTTAGCAATGGAGCTTATAAAGGCAAAACTCTGGTTAGTTTAAGGTGAATTGTATAAAGTTTCATACAGTCTGTAGTCTTTGAACTAACTTACATTTTCATAAACATATTCAATCATATACACTAAAATGCAAGATTATTTATTTTTCAGTGAGCAAGGCTATTTGGTCAGGCATTTCCTTGTGGTTTTGTCTGCACTATGGGAATATCTGTGCAGGTCTGATACATTTGCTATTGATAAGTGATAGCCACTGGCTCTTGGAAAGTGCATGCTTTAACCATTCCCCCTACATCAGACTAAGCAGTAGTATCTTTACCACATCTTTATCTTTCATATCTGCCAGTGGAATGGTCCAACACTTTGTTGCATGAGACATCAGAGGGGACAAATCACACATTGTAAGACAACCAAATTAATACTGCACATTTTGAACTCTTAACAGTTTAACAGTGCAACAATTTAGATACAACTGTGCTTCCAAGTGGTAGGAAAGTAGGAAAAACACCAATTACAATTTGAAGCTCCATTTAAACTTTTTGTTCCTTATGCCAAAACGAATTATATCCTGTATAATGCCAATTTTCATGGAAGTAATACAAAAGGAGTGAGTACTGCGGTTCTTTTATGAAACTCCTACATGGATTACTTCCCACACAAAAGAGGACTCAATGAATATGAGCCGGGAAGAAGGGAGAGGGTACAAAGTGTCAAAAATTCAAAAGAAGAGAAAAAACAGGAGGCTGAAGAGAGAAAACCAATTAATGAAAGCAAAACAAAGAGTATTTCTGAAGAAGTCAGGTGTTGCAAGTTAAAGCTGTCCCTTGTAGGCAACACATGCAGCTGATAATCCAGCTAGACACAGACCTTGGCAGCATGGTGGGGTCTAATCTTTTTAAGGGGATTAACTGTTCTTCAGCATATTCTTCAGTGCCTCTGGCATCAGTTTGCTTGCTTGCTTACTTGCTTCTGTCAGCAAGTAAGGTTTTCTGATATGTCCTTTTTCTTTTTTTTTTTTTTTCGTTTGGTTGGTTGTTTTTTTGCACAACTACAGTATATTTCCCTAGCATAAAGAAAACCCCTTTTGAGGTCTATCCAAGTTGTATTGTGTCATGTGGGTCAGTAACACATCTACAACATTCTGGCCAAAATGCTGTACACTTGTGCTCTGGATTCTAGTGCTGAATGCACTGATATGATTTCTTTGTCCTGTCAGGGCAGATAGGATTGCCTTTTGAATCATATGTTCATCAAGTTAGTTTGTATCAAAAAATAAATGAGAAAGCCCTTCATTTTGTACTTGTATAAGGTTCAAGTGACTCAAGGCAAACATACATCATATATACACTGCCACAGAAGCCTGAAATAATTTAAAGACTGGTCACTTTAAAGTATTTTTATGTACTGGAGAGGGGAAGCTGCTTTGGGAAATTGCTACAGCCTTCCTATCTTTCTCTGTTGATTCTGGAGGAAGCCAGGGCTGGGCTGGTGTTCCTTGGATAGATGGATAAACCTAGTCAAAATTCTGTGACCCTGGCTTCAGGAGGTTTGTAAACTGAGAAGATGATCATCTAGTTTTAAACTTTTCTTGTTTACACTATAGTATCAGCCTGATCCTTTGTCTGGTGGTAAATGTGTAACTACTGCTGATGACTGCATGGTTTTCCTTCTGAATTTTTTCTCCTGATTTTTTTTTTGATGCTGAGTTAAAAAAGATGTTTATTTTTCTTTTGTATCCTATATGAGTCTGCAGAAGTCATCTTTATAAACAATTAATCAATAGACACATTTTGAAGTTACATGCAAAAATCAGTTGAGCCAGAGAAGTATTGTAAAACAGCAGATAAAAAAGATGGTGAACAAGTTAAAAAAAGGGCCAGAAGGTCAAAAGCACTCAAAGCCACTGGTGAAGATTTTTTTAAGGAGAAATCAGAAGTTGAGTTAGTTTATTCCCAGCGCTAAGTTTAGGTTGTATGGACTACCTCAAGATTTGCATATCTGTTGAAAAGTTTAACTAATAATTGTGGGATTTTACAGGTTCTTCAGGGACAAGTGTCTAACCACCAAATTGCTGTAGAAAAACTGAAAAAAGCTGCTGAAGTGCTATTGGATACAAGGGGAGAGTTGACACCAGACAAAGATGAGATTAAGAAAACACTGGGTAAAATTTTTACATTTATTGGTATTTCTTTTATCAGTTCTGTTTGCATGCAGGTACTGGAAGAGACAAAATACAGAGTTTCCACATTCTTGTGTCACTGGTCAGTTCCATGTTTTGTTGAGTCATAAGCTTAAAAGATGTAATTTTTTAAAATTTTTTTTTTTTACCTTTTTTTTTTTTTCCAGAAATGGGGATTACATTTAATTCCTATGTTATGGATGGATGTGCCACACAGAGTTAGTGATTTGTGTAGGATCATAAATTCTCCAGAGCAGAGGAGCTTGTTCAGACTCCAGCTATCTGTTTGCAAGTAATTACTTGAAGTTTGATTAGCCAAGGAGTTATTTTCTTCTGACTTCAAGAAACTGTGAGGGGGTTAACCTTGGCTGGCTGCCCACCCGACTTCTCTCATTCCCCTTGCCCAACAGGATTGGGGGTAGGGAATAAGAAAAGCCCATGGGCTGATAAAAAGACAGGGAGATCACGTACCATTTATTGTCATGGGCAAAACAGACTTGAGTTAGGGAAAACAAAATTTAATTTATTGCTAAGTAGAATAGGTTTCAATAGCAAGAAACAAATACAAATTAAAGCAACACCTTCCTCTAACCCTGCTCTTTTTACCTGGCTTACCATCACTCCTTCCTTCCCACCTCCTCCCTGCCAAACAGGGCAGGGTGGATGAGGAATAGGTGGTTGCAGTCAGTCCATAACAGCTCCTCTCTCCTGCTGCTTCCTTCTTACACTTTTTCCCTTCCCTTGCACACATTGTCTCCATGGGCTGAAATCTTTCAGCATAATCTTACTCCAGTTTGGGCTCTCTACTGGCTTCAGTTCCTTCAGGAAATCCCTACCTCCTCCAGCATGGGGTCTTCCATGTGCTGCAGTGTGCTCATCTGCTCTTAGCGTTGGCTTTCACCAGGCTTCAGGCAAAGATGTGCTCCAGTGCCTGAACATCTTCCTCCCCTTTCTTATTTGACCTTGATGTCTTCAGGGCTGTTTTTCACACTTCCTTTTCCCTTGCTACTCAGTCTCAGGCATCATTTTTCCATTTCCTAAATACATATTCTCAAAGGCACCAAGCAGCCTGGCCAAGGAGCTCAGCTGTGCCCTGTTGTGGATCAGTTGGACTCTGCTGGAACCATTTGTGTCTTCCATGGCACAAGCCCTAGTCCAGATGCCAAAAACCTTCTCACAACCTGTCAGTTGTGAGAAGCAGCACAGCATAATGTTGAGCACTCTTTGAAGACTCTGTGTGTGTCACATACCTACCTTGTACCAGAATCCCAGAAGTAACTTGCAAAGTTACAGAAGATCTATGGGCTTGTCTCTTTTGAGTCAGTGATGAAACCCTGTGGCAGATACACAGAACCTATAACTTTCAGAGCCTTATCCCAGAAGTGTTGAAGGTCTATCTAAGAACCATCTGGAAGAACCTTTTGGCTTTAACAACAACATAATAGACAGTTATAGAAGACCTGTCTTAATATTCTGGTGTTTTATTTCTTGGGAACAGTCAACAGCTGTCATAAAATAGAGCTGCATGGGAACAAGCTTCTAGAAGCTGGGGAGCACAGCTGTAACCTGCTCCCTCATTTCCCTTGCCCTATGGGATTTTTTTTCTCTATCTGGAGTTTTTGATCTTTGGGTGTGTGTTTTTACTGAATTAAGCTGATGGTTTTGATTCGTTTTAATGTAGGCAATTTTTGGCTCACTTTACCAAGTGAGAACTGGTAAAATGATTTGAAAACTTAGTTTGGCTAAAGGAAAAACTTGAAATATATTTTCTCTTTGTCAGATGATATTGTGGAGAGGTATGACAATTTATCCAAGTCTGTGAATGAAAGGAATGAGAAGCTCCAAGTAACCCTGACACGATCGCTAAGTGTGCAGGATGGGTTGGATGAAATGCTGGATTGGATGGAAGGAGTTGAAAAGAGCCTGGAAGAACAAGATCAAGTGCCTTTGAATTCTGCTGCTATTCAGGATATTATTAGTAAAAGCATTGTAAGTAACATCTGAAAGAAGAAACATTTGTTTGGTAATTCAGATTGCAAGAAAGGATTGAAATCTTTAGTTTGGCACCTTTACTGGATTCAAAATACTTAATAAAGAGGATGATAGTAGTAAAACTGCACATTAGGATTTTTGTAGCTGAAATAGATTTACACTGGTGGTCTGGCTGTACTGATTTGTCTCTTCCCATGGTGGACCAGTTTCCTATCTTAAAAGTTTAGCTGTGAGCAATACAAAGTGGTTCTTTCTTGTTTCAGATGCTAGAACAAGACATTGCAGGTCGTCAAAGCAGTATAAACACTATGAATGAAAAAGTGAAGAAATTCACAGAAACAGCAGATCCATCCACTGCGTCCACACTGAAAGCTAAAATGAGTGAACTTGCAGGACGGTTTTCTGAAGCAAGTAACAAGCATAAGGAGAAGCTGATGAAAATGGAGGAGTTGAAAACTAAAGTGGAGTTATTTGAAGGTCTGTCAGAAAAACTTCAGTCATTTCTTGATGAGAAAAACCAGGCACTCAGTGAAACAGAGGCACTGAGAAAGGATGTTAGTGAAGTGTCTCAATACATGCAGGTACTGTACCATTCCATTTGCATATATTGGGCATTTCTAGTCTAACTCATCCAAGTGATTGTACAGTAAATAAGGCATGCTTGTTTCCCAGCTTAGCTAAAAGTGGGTGGTTAGCTAAAATAAACTTAATTTTGAAAAAGTGATTAGAAAATCTAATACAAAGAATGTAATTCTGTTTTGCAGGAAGCCAGTGTAGAATTGGCACAACATAAGAAAGATCTGGAAATTTTGCAGCAGCTTCTTGAAGAACTTTCATTCTATGCTCTTCCTGGAGATAAAGCATTGGTATTAGAAAAAGTAAATGCTTTGTCAAAGAAATTCAGAGAGGTTGAGGAGACTGTAAAGGAAAAGTAAGTAAAATAATTAAAGTGGTTCCACCTTGGCTAATAATACAGTCTGAATGTAGTGATGACTGCTATCTCTTGCATGCAGTCTCAATGGACTTCAGTTAACCACAGACTACAGAGTTTTTTATTAAAAAAAAAAGGAGGGGATTTCTATTTGAAAAAGACTCTGTGGTTAGTCTGTCTGGTTCAATAGCTTTATCATTGGCTGTAAAGGCAAGTAACTATTTTCAGATTCTGTTATATAGTCCTCTCAGTTCTAACTAAATCCTACTTCTTCCCTTCTCTCAAAGAATATAAATTGCTGCTTGTAAATTCCACTATTTGGAACTAGGCTGCAAAATAAAACTGAAGAAATTATTAGAGCTTCCATATAAGTTACCTGCACAACAAGACTAGATTCTCCACATTCTGCTCATATCCACAAAATTAGGTTTTTTGACTTTTTGAATTTAAGAATAGCAATATCAGATTTATAATGTCAATTGCTTTAATTATCGGAAGGAATACCAACATTCAGCTCTCAATTTCTTATTTTGTCTTTAATTGTTCAGAGAAGAGGATGTATCATCTTGTCAGAAACAAATGGATACTTTTGAGCTCCTTGTGGAATCATTAAGGAAATGGATAAAAGAGACAACAGAACGAATTCCAGCAGCACAACCCTCTCTGAATACAGAGGAGTTAAAGAAACCTTTGGAAGATACATTGGTAAGACATTGTTGATACGAAGTGAAATATGGCTGAAGGAAGTAGGGCATCTATTATTAACATGAAAAGTATTAGACTTAAGGGCTAAGCAGTTGCAGTAATGGGGACTAGGGAGCTTGCAGTCTTCATTTATATTCCTATTTCCTTTGCATGTTTGGATATACTGCAGGGGATTCCCAAGTAGCAAGGTTGTTCCTTTCTCTACACTAAATCTAAACCTTTTAAGTCTGAAATCTGTAAAGTGATGAATAAATGACTATTTTTCTTAACCAGAATTTAAAAGATGAATGGACATTAAAAGCACCTGAACTGCAGAAAATGAATAGCAGAGGAACATTGCTGTGTAATCTAATTACTGCTGTGACTTCTCCTGCCAAACTGAGAGCAGTTACAAAATCAGGTATGCATTTGTATAAGCAGGTAAGCCTACCATTTCTGGAGTATTGAAAACCTTTGAGCCAAAATTAAAATATTTCAGCCTTTGATTAGTTTTCAGAACATTATGGCTTGTGAGAAGTCAGATACCTCTGTCTGTTCTGACCATCGTTTGCTGTGACTATCACTGCAACTGTCTAACTGCTGTTGTAATTCTTCACACATTCTGATTGCTTCCTACTGCCAAAATAGCATAAAAGCTCTTTGGTGTGAATGATTAGCAGGTCCTAAAGCTGTTAACTAGAGTGCGCAGTTCCCAGAAACTGAAAAAAAGTGAACAGTATCAGAGTTGCCTTCACTTCATGTCAGAAAATTTCTGATGATGAGAAACTGGCTTACTCTGATTGGTGTTTAGGGCTTAATATATCCACCAAGTCTGCAAGTAGGAAAAATACAAACTGCTTTTGCAAACACTGACTTACCTGCACACCTTTGCTGCTGCAGTGAGACCTCTTTCATGGCCACAAGGCTATTCTGTGGCATGCCAACCGAACACATAAAGGTTTACAGCACCATAATGTTTTTGTTAGAAGTGTGATGAGGACATGGTTTATCTAAAAGGTGAGGATATGTGAACCTTCTCATCCCAATATGGTAGTGTACTAATGCTAGTCAACATTTTAGTTGAAGCAACAGCACAGAAGGAACTCAATTCCATATCTCAACGTGACTTTTCTGGGCCAAAGTGTGTGTCCAGTCTGTAGCTTCAGCTAAATCCTTTTTACTGGTAATCTGATTTTAAAGACAGCAAGTCTATTTCCATGAGTTTCTGTGCTCTAGTGTTTAAATGGTAAGTTGTTTTACAGAAACCAGTAATTCTGCTAAGTATCATTCAAGCCATAGTTCAAGGCATGTGGTACCAAGGGTGTTTTAATGGCCATAAGCACATTTTCAGTCAATTCTGAAATGTATTTCCAGATCTAATAAGTTCAAATGTGTTGACCTTCATTGGTCATGTGCAAAAGATGGGGAGGATGGAGTCTGCCAGAAGGTACCTACTTGACAAGAGCAGAGCACTTTGTTTTTCAGCTGCCTCTGCTTCAATTCTTGTTTGCATTTCAAATAAAAAATATTTCAAACAGCATTTTGGACCCTATATGGGAAATATAGGCTTCTTTCTGCCCTGTTCTCTACTCCTTTGCATCTAAACAGAAAAATAATTAAATAACTAGCATATGATAGCAGCTGTAATCCCCCAGACTAGTGTATTCACCCTCCTAAACAAGAGCTGTACTGTGTATCACTTAATCACAGTTATAAATACCAGAGTCCAGCTAATAGGCCATGAAGATTTACAAGGCTCTGGCTGGGGCCTGTGACTTCTCTTATCTGGTTTATTTTCTCTTGCCATCCTCCAGCTGCCACTAATGTGGTCCTCCCTGTCCAGCTGGTACTGTGGGGCGGATAGCCTTTTCCAAGGCAACTGTTAATCTTTCTCTGCTAATTGCTCATCTGGGAATACATATGTGTGAGAGAGCTGAAAGGGATTCTCTGTGCAGTACTCTGTGGTTTGACTGTGTGCTCCAGCACTGTGGTCTGATAGTGTTTTACAAAGCCCATGCAGCCCTGGTTCCAGAAGCTTTGAAATTAAGTTAAATTAGTAGGGGTGCCTGGGTGAGTGGCTGCCTCTGAATGACAGCAGGGACTCCACATTGCACTCCCTGTCATGGAGCACATCCTCAAGTCTTGCTTGTGACAAGATAGGGAGGGATTTATCCAGTTGGTTCAAGAGCTTTTTGTGTAGAGGTAAGGTGCTGCATAGTCATAGAATCATTTAGGTTAGAAAAGACCCTTAAGATCACTGAGTCCAGCTGTTAACCTGGCATCACCAAGTCTACCACTAAACCATGTCCCTAACACCACATCTTTCAAATCCCTTTAGGGATGGTGACTTAGAACTTCCTAGATGGGTAAAGGTATCCTCAGTAAGCAGTGGCTTTCGTTGTAGTGTCTGCAATGACCACTTTGGTCTTCTTTGCTGTTTTATAAGTGTTCTCCTCAGAGTCTCAGGCATGGCTGGGGAAAACCAGTTCTCAGTAGGCAGTAGGGAACGAGCTCCTTTTGGGGAGAGGAAGGCAATGATGTTGGCTGTATGGATGTGAGTAGGCCTCACAACTGGGGCATAGACCTTTGTCCACTATACTTGCTTATTTAGTGTAGTATTGTGAGAGGTAGGACTGCTTACACATCATGCATACATGCATATTTATATATACATCCACATGCACACCCACCTGCTATGCATATGTTGTGTTTCTGTGATACCACTTATGGCACTATCTGTCTGGAGCAGCTTAAAACGTAAAACAACCTAAAAAATACATAGTGCAGTTAAAGTATTTGCTGTAGCAGGGTTAGCATTGAGATATTTCTTTAATGTTATAATGAGAGCTCTGTATCATGTTGTTTTGAAGAGGAAATGCAGTGCTGGGTATTTGGTGGGAAAAGGCCCAGATCAGTGTGGGACTTGGTCTTTCTTGATCCACAGGTGGCACAATGTTGAATGGTGAGGGAGGAGCTCCAGGAACACAGGATTTCCTAAAAAATAAAGGTCAGTAAAAATTTTATGATGTTTTAAAGAAATGCACTTACCAATTACTGTTAAATATGTAAGTATTTTTAAAATTTTATATATAAATCTGCTTGTAGCAGTCACTACTCAACTGAACTTTCACATCACTATCACATAAGGAAACTATATTGACTAGGACATGATACGAAAATTATCTGTAAAAATACCTATCTCAAATATTTTCACTGAAGACAGATCAAATCTGGCTGCGTATTCTGATTCAATATGTGCTTCTATAAATGTATACAGGGATAACTATTTCAATATGATGTGGCTTTTGAGAAAATTCTAGAGTGAGTATGTAGTTTGAAACTTTTTAATGCTCGCCAGTGTTCACAACACACACATACACAATCTACACAAACATGCATATACAAAGATACCCATTTCCCACAGGTTTATATCACTTTATGTGGCCAACCTATTTACAGACACAAAGAAACTTCCATAGGCATTTTATATGTGCTTATGGATCACCACTTACCTCATCCCCAGTCAGCACTGTCTGTTTTCTTAACCGACAGTCTTCTTAGTACACAGTGTGCCTGCTGTGCTCTCAATGATAGAATAAATTTATTATGGTACATGAATGTGAGCAAAATATTATTGGAGTAATGTTAGGCTGTCATATAGTAACTGAACTGTAGTCCAGTGTGCTCAACTCTTTGTGATGGAACTGTTGCTTAAAATATTGAAATAACAATGGGCTTAAAGATTGTGAGGTATTTGCATACCTTTGTGTATTTAATTAATTGTTTCTGTCAAATAAGAAGCTCTTCCAAGTAGGAATTTATATTAAGTCATTCTGATGTAGTATTGCTGTATTTATAGTGAACTGGAAATAACTCTTAAAACGTTCTGTGACTTCTTATTTGGGTAGCTATCCACTGCTGTAACTCACTGTACTGTTTAGAAGTTCTTGAAATCAAGAACAAAAGTATTTTTTGGAGGGCTTGTATCCTCTAACAGAGTCCTTGTGCATCTCTCCTTGTACAGAACTGACAACTGTTCAACAAGCCATGTCTGATGTGAATCACAGTTATGAAGATTTGGGAGTTTTATTGAAGGAAAAGATTTCAGAATTAGAAAGTATGCTTTCAAAAATGCAGAATATTCAGGAGGAATCAACCTCAATGATGCAGTGGTTGCAAAAAATGGAAAAAACTGCATCAGATTGGGAAGCTGCTCCGACTGATAGTGAAGCTGTTAAAGCCCAAGTTGAGCAACATAAGGTATATTGTATCTTCAAAAAATACTCTTTCTTGCAGTTATTGGGCGAATGCTATTTGAAAAACTAGTATCTCAGCCTAGCTTAATGTTGCAGGGAGTATTTACTTGATCTTAGTAAGCGTGCCATTCAAGCTTAGACCAAATCTGGCAGACTGTGTCAGTGGACTAAAAGGAGCACTGTGTCAGGGAGGAGTTATGCAGGTAAGAAAATAATAATTACAGTGGCCAGTTTAAATATGTGAGGCTATATTGATTATGCAAGAAACTTTTTTGATCTCTTCAGTGGTTTGGTAATACATACTGGGTTGCTTATAAGATCTGAAGGGCTAAATCCGTCCAAAAGCTGTTTCTGCAGCTGCTGGTTCACTGACACTCCACAGACCTCCTGGTCTTTGCAGCTGCAGCAGCTTATGCCTATTCCAAGGCAATGTTTCTCTTCAGCAGCCATGTCATGCTTGTTAAGTTATATAGCTGCACAACAGTCTCCTCCCCCCTTTTAAACTGGTATGAGAAAAGCACTGAATCAGCAGTAAGCTGCTGTCCTGTTTCTGTATTGAAGACATATGCCTCTTTAGCCATGAAGGACAATATTTACACATGTAAAGGTTAATCTATAAAGGGAAATGTTATGGATAGGGAAAATTCTTTCCTTGTCTGTGATTGTGGATAAACAGAAACAGAATTTGATTCAGCTGAGGTACTTTTATATTTGGTGGGTCACCCTTAAAAATTAACGTGGAGAGCTACTAATTTTCCTCAGGCTTGAGTAACATTCATTTCCAAAACTCAGACTAAATGTGGAAGAAAACTATCTTCTTATTTGTTTAACACAGATTGTGCAAAGCTAACATGACTATCCTTCCTCCAGGATAGTGACAGGAGAGTATTCATAGGCAGAAAACTGAGCCATCCTCCTGGTGCAATTGTACCTTTAATAAAAATTCTAATTGAAGCATAGGTTTGTTCTGTATTTATTTTAATGGGTGTTGGATAATTAAAATGTGGCTCCATGGGGCAAGCTTTGTTACTTAAGAACATTCATAGAAGGGCCCTTTGCCAGGCATAAGGACTGTTCACTTCTGTCTTTAAGAACAGTATTCATTAGGAATTGTTGGGGCATCTTGGCCTCCTGCTGGGTCTGCACTTAAAGCTTTGCTGCTCTTTAGACGATAATTCTAGATGATCTTCAAAAAGCCATCTGATAGCAGCACAAGCAGCAGTGATAGCAGGACTTCCACTGAAGTAGAAGGCTACACTGCTCTCCTTTCTGTTGCTGCCAGCTGGGTTATTTCTGCTCTGAACTGTACTGTGCATTAGTCAGTATGCTTTTTCTACAAGAATGATTTCCAAGTGTGTGAGACTGTGATGGGACCTTGTGGATCTCATTTACCCAAATTCTACAGTCACTTTTTCTTATTAAACAATAATGATTATTATTAATATAGTTTAAATCTGTCAAGTTTATGTCTTCCAAAAAATTAAGCAGCAACGTATACCATTATGTAGTGTTTTGAGACTCATAGTAGAAGAGGAGAATATAAGCACTAGGTATTTAATCTTCATGCTTGGCATCTCAGTATAATGGCCTTCCAACTTTACACTTTAGCATTCTTCTTTAGTATCTTATTTGTTTATCACTTGAATTTTCAGCTTTTTGAAACAGAATTAAAGCAAAGTGCAAATAAAGTGCAGGAACTAAAGGACAAAGTGACTGAACTGTTGGAAAAGAACCCCAGCTCTCCCGAAGCACCCAAGTGGAGACAAACTTTGGATAAAATAGGTAATTATGTAAAGCTTTATTACAGCTCAGACTGATTTGGAAGTTGTTTTATTATGAGCTTTTTAATGTATTAGTAACCCCTAGTATTTTTAATATCTTGTTCCCTCCTACCCCTTAAATTCTGTGAAAACTCCCTTGGCAGAAGTGTAGATCTGGAGTAGTTCCACTGACACCCAAGAGCTCTGAGTTTGTATCAGTGGAATTGAGAGAGGCTACATCTTGACTCCCTGTTTGAGAGGACTTTATCTTTTTCAAATAATGTGTGACTAAAACTTGACTGGTCACTTATAGCTCCAGATGCTCATTTAGTTCTTACAAAAGATAACAAATTGAGTTAATTCTAATTTCATGGAAAGAACAGTTTTCAGTAGTTAGTAATGCTTTTCTGCATGCTTTTTTTCCCATGTATTAGTGGCTTTTGTAATTTTGTGGGTTTGATGGCTTTTTGCTGTTTTCTTAAACTAATTGTGTAATTTTTGCTGAAAATTACTGGAAATTACTATGTATCATAGATCAGTCTTGTTTCATACTGACAGGAATTCCTTTAGCTACACCAATAATTATTTTAAAGCTGAGATGTTTTTCCAATCTGTCTCATTTTTAAGTGAAACTTTGAAAAGTTTAAGCAGCCAGTAGGGTCCCCAAGAGAACTTCAGTGCTGAAAGGGAACTCATATGGAGTAAACAGAGCTCAAAGATAGTGAATTTGCAAAAGAAACTGAGAAAGCATGGATGAAACTCAGGGACAAGGTATTGCTGACTTAGCAAGCACTGCAAGTATCACAGAGGGAAGGGGGAAGATAATAAGACTCAGTGGCTGCTCGGGAAGCCACCTGCTACAGTCAATTTGACCACTTATTGGCCTAGGTCTGAACTTAAGCTCACACAGCACTTTTGAAATAACCTGTGTACTGAGATATTCTCATAGTCTGTCATTAGGTGCCTAGTTTTAGATATTGAAATGAGGCAGTTAATCTCCACAAGCTCCTAATACTGACATTAGTTCCTTCAGAGGCCTGTTCTTGGTAAAAACCTAAATTAGGGCTTCTTCTCACCCTTGGGAGGGTATCTATTTCTTTTTACTGAATAAGCAGAAAGATTTGTCTCTCTGAATGAGGCACCTAAATTAAAACTGATCACAGCCCTTTGGCTTTTATGTCATGTGAGATCAAAACCTAAATTTGGTGGTATTTCACTCAGTGATATTCTAATCCAATTTCATTGCAATTCCACAAATGGCTGTGCTAAACTGCAGAGCTTCATCCAAGCGAATTTGGATCTGGCTGTTAAAAAATGCATTTGCCGAGTCACAGCAACAAGACATCTGGAGTTAATCAGCAAGGAGCCTTATTAGAGAGCTCTGTATATGTTTCATATATAGTCAGCTGTCTGACAACCCATCTGCTAGAACATGTAATGCAGTATGTTAACATTATCACTGTTAGATTCCAAATGGAAGGAGCTCAATGAAGTTACATCTGAGAGACAACAAAAACTGGAGGAGTCTTCAAATTACCTGACCCAGTTCCAGACAGCAGAGGCCCAGTTAAAGCACTGGCTGACAGAAAAGGAACTGATGGTCAGTGTGCTGGGGCCACTGTCAATTGATCCTAATATGCTGAACACACAAAAGCAACAGGTTCAGGTGAGTCATGCCAACACACATTATTGATTAAGGTTCTGCATTTTTGCTGTTAGCAAAGTACTATTTTGCAATTAGAGTAGAGCAAAGTTAATATGAGCTATTACATTTGTTTATCAGCAAAGACCAGCTTAAATCATACCTGACTACAGTAATTATAGGAAAAAAATTGCCATGAGTGAAGAAAGATCAGAGCAGCTAAATGAAAAAATGTTGAGGAGATACTGATCCTCTGCTACATTTTCTGTTTTGACCATACTTGCTGTGGTTTCTCATTGAATGAAAATGTTCCTTTGAAATTTTATTAATTTGCATGTGTATATAGCATTTTATGGTCAGTCTTTTACGTACAGTGTTTTATATACAACTAGCTTTTTGAGATTGTATTCAGTTGACTGTGCCAGTAGCTAGTAAAACAAAAAAAAGGGAAGTGAAATGCAGTACTGTGAATAGACATGGGGCCAAGAGTGTGAAATTAGAAAAACTACAATGAAAAAGTATTGTAGCTCATTTGAAGAAATACAGCAAGCTGCAGACAAAAGAAACAAAAGTTAAATTGGACTAAATTGCAGAAAATAGAAATTTTAATTTCAAACATGTCTGTTGCTGCCAGTTATTTTAAGCTGTGATGAGAAATAACGTTTTATTTTGCAAAAATATTATTGAAGCAGACATATCAATATTGATTAAATAAGTGTACTAAAATGACTTAATATTGCTTTGTAAGTGCTTCATAAATCTAGACAGCTGGCATAAGACTATAATTTATCACTTAATGGTCCTTAAAAGTTAAACCTAATTGACTTAAAAAGAAGGGTTTGGAATGTTCTGTAGTGTAAAACCATGATACTTGTCCCTTCTTCTGCAAGGACTGAAGAAGGGTAGAAAAAACCTGGGAAACAGTGATATAAAATTTAAAGTTCTTAAAGTACACATTCAGTCATTTTGTGAATTATCAAAATATTCTCTGTGCTATAATAATATGTTGCAGTATTATGTCAGAATACACCTTCTTTGAAGTTCTAAACACAAATATCAAGACTGTTTAGGAAAGAAGACAGCATTACTACACAGTGATTCTTTTACTTGGTACAGTTAGTAAATTAACAATTCATTGTTTACTTGTATCTGCTGATTAAATTTCTAATAGATAATGTGAAAATTAAGTTAATTTTTTGTAGTTCTTTGATGTGAACACTTGGAAACAACAAAGTTTATGTGTAGAAAATGCAGTTAGTTCACTGGTTTTCAAACGCAGAGATTGATTATTCCATAAGAGAATGGAATTTGCTACAACAAAGTTTACATGAGTTTTTTTCAGAAGCACTTGGCTTCTATTTTTCATGAGGTGAATGCTTTAAAAAATATTATTTATTCCCAGATTCTGCTCAAAGAGTTTGACACCAGAAAGCCGCAATATGAGCAGCTAACTATGGCTGGTGAAGGGATTCTGAAGAGACCTGGTGAACATCCACCCTCCCATGAGACTGTAAAAAAGCAACTGGCAGCTGTGGCACAAAAATGGGACAGTCTAACTGGCCAACTGAGGAATAGATGTGACCGAATTGATCAAGCCATTGTGAAAAGCACGGAATATCAAAGTCTACTCAGAAGCCTGTCTGATAAGCTAAGTGCCTTGGATAGCAAATTAAGCAGCAGCCTGGCTGTGAGCACACAACCTGATGCTGTGAAACAGCAACTGGAAATTGCTAGAGAAATGAAGGAGGAAATAGAACAGGAAAGGAAGAATATAAATGCAGCTCAAGCTCTTTGTGAAGAGCTGTCAATACTGGTTGGAGAAGAGTATTTGAAAGCTGAACTTACGAGACAGTTAGATGGCATCTTAAAATCATTTAAGGATATCGAGCAAAAATCAGGTTAGTATTTATTTAAATAAAAATAGTAACCCCCATGTAAATTAAAGCATATTGATCTCATTTTTCTTTATAGAGATAAGTGAACTCCAGTCCAACACCCAATACATAAGAATTTAATAGAGCCCAAATACCTTGTAAAGGTAAAATCAAAATGTGGGATCTCTAGTGAACAGTTTAGGAGAGAATTTGAAGTGAAATAGCAGGGCTCCTTTTCTCATCTCTTCCTTCAGGTGCATCTTCACTGAAGTACAATACCAAAAGGGGATGCTACCTGACTGCATAGGTGCAGAGTGTAAGCCAAAGCTGTAATTTTTAGGCAAGCATTGGTTAATGGCTTGGTGAAACACGGTGGTCATTGTATAATACTGCTTGTGACAGAAGAGGGCTGGTAGTCTGCAGCCTTCTGTTACTCTGTGAACAACAGAACTGAGCAAGTAATATACTGCAAGCAATATCATACTTTTTTCTGCCTAACATCCTCAGGTTTAGCTTTTTAATTTCCTCTGGTCACGAGGAACTCCAGAGGATCTCCCTAAGAGCATATATTGCCTGCAGGCCATGAGTTAGACATTCTTAGGCTAGATTACTTAATATTCCTGTCCTTGTGCTTCATAATACCATGAAACATGACTGTGTATTTTTTAGTCCCTTAATCTGCATGAATGGGATTCCTGTGAATGTATATTTGCTAAACTCACTTTATTTGATTCACGTCCAGGTGCCTTCACTGTTCTGCTGTGATACAGGCATGAGTCTGTCCTTTGCAAGAAGCTTGGTAGACTTGGTTGTCTTCCAGTTGAACACCACATACTAAGGATCAGCTTTTCTTGCATTAATGCTAATTCATAATAGAATCAATACTAAAGATCTAGTAGGAGGTGTCCTTACCCATGCAAGGGAGGGTGACACTAGATGATCTTTAAGGTCCCTTCCAATTCAAACCATACTATAATTCTATGATAGGATTCTTTCTTCACTGAATACTAACAGGTTCTGATAATAAACATCTGTGCTGTCTTCTCTTATGCAGATAACCATGTTCAGCAGCTTCAGTCAGCATATGCTGCTTCTCATCAGTTCCAGCAAATGTCTAAGGACTTTCAGGCTTGGCTAGGCAAAAAGAAAGAAGAGCTGAACCAGGCTCGTCCTGTATCTGCCAGACTTGATGCCTTGCAGTTACTAATTGAAGAACAGAAAGGTTTTAAGAAGACCATGACTGATCAGATTAGTTCATATGAAAGAATAGTTGCAGAAGGAGAAAGTATCTTACAGAAGACTCAAGGAGCTGACAAAGCAGCGTTAAAATCACAAATTGCTACACTCAGAAGTAACTGGGATGAAATGAATAAGCAGGTAAAAGAAAGGCAAGATAAATTAACAGATTGTCTGGAGAAAGCCCTCAAATACAAGCAGCATGTAGAAAATCTGCAGCCGTGGATAGAGGAATGCCAAAATAACCTTTGTGAATTAAAAGTTGGGATAAACCCTGCTGAAATAGAGAATTCTATTGTTCAGGTGAGGGCCTGGCAGAAGGACCTGGATAAGCACCATGGGATGGTGGAGCTTTTAAATAATACTGCTGAAAGTTTGCTCAGTGCAAGTCAAACAGATAAAGAAATTATTCTAGAAGAAACTAAGTTGCTGAATCAGAAAGTAAATGTGGTCACAGAACAATTACATAAGAAGAGAGAATGTTTGGAAAATATGGCACAAAGGTTGAAAGAGTTTCAGGAATCATCCAGGGAAACTGAAAAACAGCTTAAAAGTGCTAAAGAACATCTGGAAGCCCACGACTCACTTGGACCTCAATCATTCAGTAACAAACATCTGACAATGATGCAGGCCCAACAGAAAGCCTTGCAGGCTTTAAAGCCTCGTGTTGATTTAGCAAAAAAGCTTGCCCAAGATCTGGTGATAGAAGCTTCTGATTCAGCAGGTGTTTCTGACCTTTTGCTCCAAGCTGAATCTTTGGAGCAAGAATACAATGCAGTGAACCAGCAGATTGAAGATAGGTGCTCTTTCTTGGAGACAAAACTTCAGGGAATCGGCCATTTCCAAAACAGCATCCGAGAGATGTTCTCTCAGTTTGCAGAGTTTGATGATGAACTTGATAGCATGGCTCCAGTGGGAAGAGATCTTGTGGTGCTGCAGTCACAGAAAGAGGACATAAAACATTTCCTGAAAAAGCTAGAGGATCTTATAATGAATAATGAAAATGCTAATAAAACCTGTAAAATTATGCTAGCCACAGAAACAGAAGCTTCTCCTGATCTTGTTGGTATAAAAAGAGACTTGGAAGCTTTAAATAAACAGTGCAAGAAGCTACTAGACAGAGCAAAAACCAGGGAAGATCAAGTAGAGGCTACTATTAGCCGTGTTGAGGAGTTTTACAGTAACCTAAAAGAATTTTCCAGTCTGCTTGTGAGAGCTGAAGAACATGAAGAGTCACAAGGTCCTGTTGGAATGGAAACAGAGACTATTAATCAGCAGCTGAATACATTCAAGGTAGGAAGATTTCTTTCTTATTCCTATGAAGTATTTTACCACAATGCAGTTTTATTGAATATAATTGTGAAAACAGTTGCAGACTGTGGAGGAGTCTTGTTTCTTGGAGCAGTCAGTTCTACCTGTATGCATTTTATCTGATTTAAATGAGGTATCTTTAGCTAATCCTTTGCTAAAGATTGGCCCTGGTAACTTTGCATCTCGGCTGACAGTTCCTGCACCACAGTTCCCTCTTCATATGTTGTTTCCTTATGCAATCCATCTACTGCCTATTGTCTCTTCTCATGTCTGTGTGTTACACAAAGTTTCTTCTTCACTGTGATGGGCGTTTTAAACTCCAGTGTTCATATACCAGCTGTTACTCACTTTGGTCACCTCGGTAGTTTAGTTTTTTCACATGGGTATAGGCATTGGCATATGTAGGTTTAAAACCTTAAGTTTTGCCGTTTCCTGTTACGATGCACTTGGCCAAATTTACCTCACTGAATCCCACCCTTACCTTGAAACATTCTAATAAGAAAAAATCAGGTAAAATCCCCTTTTATACTGGGAGTTTACTGTAGCATCCTTACTCATAATGCACTCTATAGCTTCTGTGCATAGCTTTTTTTAATATGCCAGTTAGCAATCCTTGTATGGCTCAAAAAAATGAATTGCAGCGATAGTGAGTGTAAATTGTCCTTTGGTGCTGAAATGAACTACAGATACTTGCCTGTTTTAGGTTACAATAAATGAATTTCCAGTGCTTGCTGGAAAGATTTATAAGTCCTACAAATGTAAGCAGTGTTTGAAAAAGATCGTAAATCTCTTAATGGCTATGTAGTAGCACTGAATATCCTGTGCTGCTTTGGTTTCCTTTCAATCTAATACTGATTTAAATGTTTGTATGACTTGTACATTAGTTCACAGTTAATCATAAAAACAAACCTTCATAACAGGATTTGATAAACTATGCTTGTTAAAAAGATGACCTTGAGAAAAAGTCGTTGCATGCCTGGCCCAACAGAGGGTGCGTTTCGCTTGTTTAAGCTAAACAGAAAAGAAAGGAAAACTAAAATCTAAAACTTTAACTTGGGAATTTCAGATGCAAGTTATTGTGAGTTTTGATCATCTTTCAGAATGCATAAATAGAGACAAAAATCTTGAACAAATAGTTACATTATGAGGAGATTCCATTAGACTGGGTGGATTAAAATGGTATGCCAGTCTGTCCTAAAAAGTCTGTCTCCATTTAAAAGAGAAACAAATGGCTTTTCTTTGTATATGGTTAGTAAAACACTTTGGAAATAGGAAAATAGCAAAAGCTCCTGCTGTGATTGCTCTTGCTTACACTGACTGTACAGGATTTCAGTTGCAGTCAATTTCTGATCTCTGATTTGACCAAGTTTCTTGTGTTTTCAAACATTAGGTGCAGTTTTAGGTCTTTGTTTACTATTCAGTATAAATACAACTACAAAGAACAATGCTTTTATAGGGAAGCAGCCTGATGAGCAGACAGTAGAAGAATACAGTTCCCTGTTCTTTGTCTCAGTATTGTGTGCTGTCAGGGATTTGGACAAGACACAGCAATTGCACAGTTCCGGAGTGAGAGCATTCTCTGGGGTGTGGAGACCTGGGAGGAGATCGTGTCCCTCAACCAAACAGCTTGAACAGTAAAAAAGAACAAAAACCCTGGAGAGGTGTAAAGGAGAACACTGATAGCGGCATGTTAATATCCAGAAGTCTCCTCCAGGATCGTATTTATATTAGATATTTATAAACTTAGAACTGTGTTTTACTCAAGGCAACTATTTTTAGGCCATGCTTTTGCTTATGAGTGAAAAACAGGAGGTGACAAATGATGAAAAGGTGAAGGGGTTGTTTAACTAAGAGAAGAGCAAATGTGGAAATAAAGAAGCAGGGTGGGGAGCCTTTGAAGAAAGGAAACAGGAAGACCAGAAGGCAAACTGTTTACTAGGTGGGGGTGGTAGGTGGCAAAGGGGTACTGATAGGAGGAGGATCAGGATCAACTATTATGTCCCTAAATTCAGTGTGAGTGCTGCTCAGGCCCCAGCAAAATTACAAGAGGCAATGTACTTCTTTACCCTTCCAGAGAGCAGTTTTTCCAAAGGCAGCAAAGTACAGGGAAACTGGCTCCCACAAATCCTGCTCCACTCGTGTTGTATTTGCTCACATGTTTCTGCACGTACACAAACACACACAACCTGAAAATGTGGCTGTGGCCACAAAACCACAGTCTGGCTCCCTAAGTTTTTAGTTTCTGTAGTCCAGTACAATCAACTTCTATTCCTCCAGAGTAAAGCAGGAGAGTTGTTCTTTGATTTGATAGATTTATTCACATGAAATCTTAATTCTCTTCCGGGAAGAATTTCATGTAATGGGCCAGAGGTCTTTTATGCAGTTTGACCAATTTTAATGTACAAAGAGTTAGAGCCTTGTGCATTTGCTTGGCATGACATTAAAATGCATAGTTATTTAAAAAAAACAAACAAGCTTTGAGTTGTGTTATATATATATATATATATATATATATATATACACACATATATATATATATATATATATATATAACAATATATATACATATACATGCTTGTTTTATTCATATTCCTTCTTTATACTCTACTTATTCCAGTCACTATAGAGTGTTACCTTGGAAGTACTTATAGTCAGTGTTAAACTGTATTTAAAATGTAGATATAAAATTTGCTTTCTGTAAATTGAAATCTCTAGTGGAGTTAATTTGAAAGTGGAACCATGACTACCTTCATGATGTACTCTAGAAAGAATATAATCAAATGAAGAATTTCAATTAATATAAACTACACAAAATTAATTACTAATTAACTCACTTTCTTTAGACATCTTTTCCCCCAAAGTCTGCCCACAACGAGTAGATCAGCACTAAAAGAAAATTGTCAGTAAAGTAGGTCAGTTGAGGTACACAAAGTCTACTGCCTTCAAAAGCAAAACAAAAGAATTGTGCAAATGGGCTAAACAGAACACCCTGGGTTTGGGTATCCACACACTGCTAGGACATTTGTGGTAAGAGCAGTATTTGCAGGTAGGTTCTCTCTGACATAAAGAGAAAATCTAGAAGTTGAATTATTTTACATCATGAAACGATTCAACAATTCTTTGTACTGACACTAAACAGCATTTTTCTTAGTAAAAGTGATGTGGCACTGTTGTATATACTATATATGGTTCTTTTAATTTTTTATCTTTAGAACAAAAGTAAAGTAGTCATTACCGGTTGCCTTCTAATTGAAATTTATGGGAATTTTTAGCTAGCCTGAGTATTCCTGCCAATGAGCTTGAACTAAGATTTTAACTGGCTTATCTTAGAGGGTATCAGTCCGATTTTCACTTTATGGGCAGATATTGTTAAAAGAATAATCATAGGTTTTTCTAAAAGTGTTGCATTTCCCATGCACTAGTTTACAAACCCTGGCATAAGATACTAACCTTTCTTGGGATTTACTACAGTTAGAGTCTATGTTGAAAATCAAAGGTAAAATAAGCAACTGTTTCAATTTTATTTTTATTTTTTTTTAAAGTATTGCATCTGTAAGTGACTGATGCTTCATATGGAAGTCTTTTAGTAGATTCAGTGAAAAATGATAAAATATTTTTTAAATGTTAATAAAACCCTTTTGCTGTTGAACAAATACAGACCAATTTCAGTTACATACTTCCCCTATAAAATGGTGCAGCACTCCTGGGAATTAAGTAAGGATCTGTTTGGGGGTGTTTTGGGTGAGAATAGCCATAGGTGACAGGACTTCAAAAGATGCTTCTCTCAACCCTAATAGTATAAATTCTCAACCAAGAGTATCCAGAGGTATCTTTTGGGTGTGTTCTTAATGTGTCACGGCTGCTCACCAGAAACGAGGAAGAGAAAATTGTCTCACATGACTTTAGTATTTTGATATGTACCTGGCTGTGTATCAAGTAGACCAATAAACAAGACGAGTGGTGTATTTGTATTTCTTGCATGCAGTGTATCCTGCTCTCTGCTTAACACAGGGAACTCCAGTTGATTGCACTTAATGTCCTATGTTAAGTTTCAGGCTAAGTGCCATATGCTGTCTTTAAACTGAGGTCTGAATTGTCACTAACCACTGGCTGCTGTCAGACAAGCAGCTGCCGCAGGTCCCTGCACATTAGGGGTATGGTTTCTACTGATGCAGGGCACCGTGGTCATGACAGCTCCTCCTGTGCTGTTGGCTGTGAGTCTCGGAACCCTTCACCTGCATGATCAACGTGCAAAGTGTGCATGCAAAGCACCGAACAGTTTTTACAAGATGTAAATGTACAAAACCTGAAGCTTCATCCTGTTGAGCTGCTCTTGTGCCACACTTAAGTCCTGTAGAAAACTCTTTTTTCTCAACTATAGTTGCTTTTCTCCAACATTTTAGCATTTCTTTCAGTGGAAGTGGGGGGGCTCGGCACTGCCACGTTCCTTGGACGGTGATTGCCTCGACAGACATCACCCTGAGCTCTTGCCTCAGTGCCAGGAAGCAGACTAAAGAGAATTAAAACTGGTCTGAATGTCTGTTTTTGCATGTCAAATGAAGTAATATGCAGATACGCCAGGACCCAGCAGATACGCCAGTCGCTAACGACGAGTTATGGGGATTTTTAAGAAAAAATAATACAGAGATAAGCTCTCAGCAACTTGGATTTTGTGTGGAAGCACCCATTTAAACGCAGGCTTTACCAGACGAGGTGATCGAGTGGTTCAAAGCAATGCGAGTCGTTCCCAGGATTTCTCTCGGGAAGGGCAGGCGGCTGCCGCCCTGCCGGCTCGGCTCACCTCACCTCACCGCGCCCCGCTGCCCTCCCCGTGGGGGCAGGCCCGGCCGAGGGCTGCGAGCCGCCGCGCTCCCGCCTCCGCCTGCTGCGGCTCCTCCGGCGCTAACCAGCGGGCTGGGGCGTGCGTCATGGCACCTCCGGGCGGGCGAGGCCTCCCCCCGCCTGCCCCTCGCCTGCCCCCCGCCTCCCGCCGCCCAGCCCGCCGCACCGGCAGTACGAGGAGCGAGCAGTGAAGGCGCGGGGGGCTGAGGAGACGAGGAGGAGGCGGGGAGGAGGGGAGGGGGGAGCCCCAGAGCGGCGTTCCGGGAGCGGGTGGGTCGGTAGCAGATGCTGCCTGAAGAGCAAAACGGGGCGTTCCTTGGAGCTGGGCGCTGGGACGGCGTTGCCGGAGAGCGGGGCGAGCTGCAGAGCTGGACGGCTTCGCCGGGCGGTACGCTCCGGTGCTGGCTGAGGGAGGATTCCCTCCTGCCTTGCCTTCTTCGCAGCCGCGCTTCGGAAATGAGGAGGAAGGAGCGAGGGCAGCCCCACTAGCTGCTGCCTGTAGTCGGGACCTGCCGAGCGCAGACCTGCCGTGCCTTCGGGGGGCACACGCCACGCTTGCTCTGCTCTGCAATACCAGGATGGTATTGGGAGAATCGGTCTAAGAGAGTTTATTTTCTGACTGTCTCTGGAACGACGCGTTGGTTTGGCTGCTAGAAAGTGATGTTTTCCTGTGGGACTTGTGGAGGCACCACGGACAAGCCTGGTACAAGAGGAGGATAAGCTGCCTTTCGGATCAAGGTTATTTATAGCTACTGCCAAAAAAGTAAAAGGGCTGGTTTATTTTTCTTACTGCTCTGGATTTAACTTATTTCCCGCTCCCCAACCCCCAAGATTTTCTCCGTGCCTTGATCTGAACCATACACAGCCACTGTGGACTCTATCTTTTTAAGCTGCCGCACCATGTTTTATTTATAAAGGAGATGGGACTCTGCAAACCAGTTAAATGGATTATAGTTAAGCCATCACCTACAGAAGATAATGTGCTGCCTTCTGTAGTGCTTGTTCATTTGGAAGGCTTAATCGGGAGATTTCAGATACAGATTCTGACGTGGAAAAACTAATGAAGCCTTCCATGGAGAGTCTGAAATATTTGAGCCACTGCTGTTTTTTGCTAAACTTCGGTTTTCTGTGATATTGGAAGATTTCTGTTACTTTGTTACTGAAGCACTTTACATTTTAGGAGAGGGGAAAAAACCTCACATCCAGGTTAAGTTGCATTTAAACTGATGCACTGATTATGAATGACCTCAACCACCTCATAAGTTATGATGTATATTTTTGTATCTATGCATCTGATGCTAAGGGCAAGTTTACTGTAATTCTTCAGAGTGCTAGTGTTTTTTAAACGTTTCCCCTGTATCCATGAAAACAAAGGTATAGTGGTGTACTTGAGTGAATACTTTCAGGATGGGGAAGCCTCTTAGCAGGCCAGACTGTCTACGTCAGAATCCTTCATGTGTTGGCAAAGGGGAGGAAGATGAAGATCTCAATATTGAGGACTGCTACGTTCCTCAGAGGTCCATCTATGATACTGTGCGACTGAATGAACAGATTGACTCAGGCTCTAAGGGCAGCCTTTCCTCAAGGCATTTCACGGACCGGACCTTACCCTACAGTCATAGAACACTGGACATCAGCACTTTGTGCTCCAATGGTGCCCTCACTACTTCCAGTGTTTTTGAGCTCCGAAGCCGTGAAGCTAACAAGTTGGATGAAAAAATGATCTTTGATGCTCTCAAACTGAATAGTGATATAATTCGGACAGCTGGATTACCCAAAGCAAAGTCTCACACAGAAAAGAAGGAGCATAGGCGATCATGGAGAATGTTTGTTCCGCCCAACTTTTCAGATTACACAAACAAAAGCGAATACTCCTTTAATGAAACTGCTGATATGTCAGGTACAGCTAGATCAGGCAAATGCAAATGGGGTACGAATTCTCTTACCTCGGAAGAGGATGATTCTGGTTTATGCAGCCCTCCAACAGAAAGGGAAGAAAAACAAGATACGCTGTTAGCAGGGGAGCAAGCTCAGACACGAAGTTTATCTTCTGCAGAAGATGTCCATGAGGTAGGTCAGTTCAGACCATATTTTCCAGGAATTTGCAGAGAGCAGCAAATCCCACTGCTTGCAAGTGTATCCGACAAAGAAAGCTGCGGATTGGCTTTGCAAGACATTTTGCCCTCTGAAAAAGTAAAACAAAGCCATGCTCAGATAAGTGACAGTGATCAGGAAGAGATGGGGGGGAAATACTCTCACTTACAAGAGTTTGAAGAGAAAACTCTGTCATGTGAAGATCCTCTTCCAAGTGATGGCAGAAGTATTTCCTTTGATGAAAATGAAGTGGAAAACGCATATGAAATTCATGAAAAAGCTAAAACACAAGTTACAGAAGTAGAGGAGTATTATATGGAAGATGCACATCATCGTGTGGGTGTTTATTATGCGAATGTTCCTGTAAATACTAGTGACTTGGATTTAGCAAAATGTGAGATTTTACCTGATACAGAAGAATCCAGTATAGCACACAGAGGCTCAAATGAAATGGTATTTTCTGTTCAACAGCTTGAATTAGATAGTACTGTAAGCTGTCCGAAAGCTATCCCAGGGAGAAGCAAAGGCGATATCTGGCCAACTGGCATCCAAGAAACCTTAGAGACAGTCTGCAATGGCCTACTGTCTAACAAGGTAATTTTTTGTAAACAGTGGTAGATTTGTAAAACGTAGCCCTAAAGAGCTTTGTTTAAAGCTGTCTTTAAATTTTGTTGTCCTGGCAATTCAGCAGATGCAGCAGTCAGTGTCATCGGCTAGCGCACACACGATGTCCTAGATAGGTCTGTCAGTTCAGAAAATGAATTAGGGGCAACTTGGGAGAGGGCTGATTACTTCCAGGTGTGTGGGGCAGGGTTCTTTATTGCCCAGCTGGTGTGGGTTCCCCCTGGTGAGGGGTGCCTCCTCCTTGCACCCCAGTTTTTGCTCGGTGTGTGCACAGCGCGGGGTCCCCACAGTTCCATTGCAGTGCAGCCACAGCCCATGTGTTCAGCCCCAGCAACCTTACCCATCAAGGTAAAAGCAACAGTATCAGATCCTTGTGGTTTCCAAAGCAGGCAGATTAAAGGCTCGCCGCCTCCCTCTCTGAAAGATCCTTTTGCATTTGGGTGCCAGAAAGCAGCTCTGACGTTCCGGTAGTATTTTACAAGCACAGGATCTTGCAGAGCTTTGCAAGTGGTAGATGAGGTAAGAGAGTAAGAAGTGAAGCTTTGTAATAAGGCAAGGGTGTTTGTCGGGTCTGTAATTTTTTTCTTCCCACTCTGGTTGAAATCTGAGATACTTGAAGCTTTGTTGCTAAGTTGTTCTGGTAAACTTTGGCCGCAGCAATAATTGTAATTTATTTTAAGCTTCTCTCTGCAAAGAATGTACGCGTTTTCAAAGGGCAGATTATGGAGATCAGTCCTCTCTGTGCTAGGAGGTTGCTCTCAAAAGATGAAGCTTTATGGCACATAAAAAAAGAATTTGTTATTGATTCTGTGTGGAAATATTATCCTGCCTCCTCCCTACCCTACAGTCAAGAAAAAGACAAGCATTTTCCTTTTTCTGAGAGCAGACAGCTTGTTGCACTCAGTTTTTATGTAACTACAGTCTTAGAGTTTTCAAGGTCTTTTTGTCTGTAAGAGCAAACATTTTTAGGCGTGCTTAATTTATTTTACCACTCATGTTTTGTGTAGTTGCTCTGGGTCCTAGATTGACTTGTCAAGCTGGTGGGAGCATGCTCAGCCACCTGAGGTCTGCTGCTTTAAAAGCAATCACTTGCCACACTGTGTTTGGTTCAAAAGAGGAGAGTCACTGATATGTTCAAAGTGCTCACAGCTTCAGGATGCTGAGAAAGGTTGCTTTGAATGCACGAAGTGTACACCAAAACTGTTACTGAATACTGCTATAGAAATAGAAGGATTTAGGGTCAAAAGTTGAGCATTCTTTAGCATTGTTTATTCATTGGTTATTTTTCACTGGCCTGTGTAATTAATTCAGGGGCTTCAGGCCATTTTCTGATCTCATTGACACTGGTGTCAGTGCAGCCTAATGCAGCTGAATACAAATGGAGATTTACATTTCTGTTGCTAATGGTAATAATCTGGCTCTGAAAAAGCTTAAATACCTGAAAGAGTAAAAGAAGGCAAACAGAAAACTGCTCAAACTGCTGTTCGGGTACGGTCAAAGCCCTGACAATTTGCAAAAATATCCCTCAATGAAAACCGATTCTCCTGGGTGACTGCTGGGATACTGTTTCAGCAGCATCTGTAGTGCCTCCTCCTCACTTCTTACCATCATATTCTGCTAAAAACTACCTTTAAATCTCTCTTGCTTCACTGCTTCTTTTACTTAATACTATTGCTTTTGTCCTAATTTGGAAAAAAAAAGTGCCCAACAATCTCTCTTGGTGTGTGTGTTTGAGCACAACTTCAAAATCCTTCTGTGCCATTTTTTTGGTAGGTTTTGTGAATAATTAGACAGATGAGTTTCTCCAGTCTAGAACTTTTTCCTCTATTAACATTTGTTTCTATTTATTTTTTTTCCCAAAACTTTCTCTCTCTCTCTCTCTCTCTCTCTCTCTCTCTCTCCCTTTCCTTCCTGTAAAACTGCTCATGGAAATGCTCGTCATTTTCTGTCTGCAGTGTATTGCATTTACTGTGTTTAGATATAGTCTATTCTGTTTACATTTATTATTTTTTTAGGAAGGTGCTGATGAGGAATGGTTTCCTTTTTTTCTAGACACCAATTGTCTGCATTTTTTTGTTGTTGTTGCATGCTGTAGTGTAAACACCAGATGCATGCTATGTCAGAAGATACAGTGTTTCATGTGTCTTGGATTTCAACTGCAGGTGTTCCAGAAAGAAGAAATTGAACCCTTGCAAGTAAAACAACAGGAGGTAAATTGGTTGGGTCAAGGCCTTATTCAAAGTGCTGCTAAAAGTACCAACACAGAAAACCTTGAACATGACCTTGAAGATGTCAACACCCGATGGAAGACTCTTAATAAGAAGGTTATTATTTTGTATTCTACTCTGCTTTTATCATGTTCTTTTTGATTATTTGCTTACAGGCATCTTTCAAAATACAGGAAATTAAATATTCCCTAAGAATATGAATTATATTACTTTTCACAATCACTTTGATGGTAGTTCTTAGGATAAGATTTGTATCACAAGTAGCCAGAGGTATTACTCTTGTTTATAAGGTTTAGTCAGACTTTCTGTAGGTCTGTCCAGGATTTTTCTTCAGGAAAGACTCCTGTAGGACTATGGGTTTATTCCTGCTTAAGCAGAGCAGGAACATATGCTAACCCAGTTGAAGAGTCTGGAGTTGTGATGCATTCATGGGAAACATAGCTATCCCATTTGTTGCCAGCCACTTTCAAATAGCTCTTCAGTCTTAGTTCACACATTTTTTCACTTTGTTGTATCACTTTGTCTTCGTGTACACTGTTGTATCTGTGCAGTGCACAGAACAGTGGGACAGCCCCAATGAGTGCGACTAGTGGTACTTTTCCTTTATAGCATATTAGGGGGTGTATTGCTTAAAACATCACAAGGTACCACTGATGGTGATGGTGGAAAACTGGCTGTAGATGTTTTTTCTATGCTTTTGGAGAGTTCTCGCCCAGCAGTAGCTGTTGGAAAATGGAAAAGGTGGGAAGTAGAAACAGCCCTCATTTTTCTCTGTTCTGTCTTCCTGAAGGAGTGGTGCAGCAGCACCACAGACACCAGTGGTTTGCCTTCTTTTCTATTTCTTCTTCTCTTTGAAGGGATTATTGCCTTTATTAAGAGTTGCTACTCCAGATTTCTGGCTTGGTCTTTCTATAAAGAAAATAAAGAACATCTGAAATACAAACATATAATAGTGTAGCAGGAGGATCTCTAGACTAGAGATACTAGAGCAGTCCAGTTTGCTGGGAGTCAGGCTCTTCTTTTTGTTGGATATCTGTAGGCCCAAGTGATTAATGCTAAATTTTGCCATAGTGCTGTTTTGAATAGCTATGAAAATGAGAATGACTGTAGTGATATTGCCAGATAGTCTACACATTTCTACTGCCTATTTCACAGAAATAAAAAGCAAAGGTGGGTACAGTCTGGTCTTCTATTTTCTTTTCAGGTTGCCCAGCGTGCTGCACAATTGCAGGAAGCCCTCCTACACTGTGGGAGATTTCAGGATGCCCTTGAATCTCTGCTTAGCTGGCTCATTGATACAGAAGAACTTGTGGCTAACCAGAAGCCACCATCTGCTGAATTCAAAGTTGTGAAGGCCCAAATACAAGAACAGAAGGTAAGTAAAATGTCTTCAGAATATCTCTCCTTCCATTGGATCAATGAGAATAAATTCCCAGTCTTTGGAAAAGCATAAAATTAGATCAAGTGTGTTATTAGATTGAAGTGTGCTGAGGTGTTTAAAGCAGCCATTTGTTTGATACTCAAAAATTTGTTCAGGGTGGGGAGAAGTGCTCATCTTCTGGGACATGAGACAAGGAGTGACACTGTGCAGTCTGAGCTCTGGTTAAATTATTACCTGTATTTGGAAAGGATTGTTAAAGGTCCACTGGAAAAAGAGAAAGTATAAAATCCAATGTTAGCCCATTTGGAAAGTATGAAATAAAACCTATTAAATTTTCATGGTAATGATACCAAGGTATATATAGGAGATTACTTATGCAGACTTAAATATTTGGCTCTTGGGAAATATTTGGCTGTTGGGAAATGGCCTGTGCTAATGTAGAAGCACTATCAGTATTGTCAACTTCTGCAAATTTTCATAATGGTTAGTAGGAACAAGAACCATAGTGTGGCTCATGAACCATGCAGTCCATGCAGTTGGACGGTGTGGCCCACTGTCACCTAGAGATTCAATATAAATTCCCAGTCAGTACATGTTGTCATGTTGGGATATCTGTGGAGCCAAAATGTTAATGTTACCAAAGGTCACTAGAGAACAGAGGAAAGGAGTTTTTTGAGACAGAGGTGTGTTTTATTTTTCACAAATAAATTAATTTATTGGACTAGATCAATGAACTCTATTGTATCTCTGCCAAGTGATGAGTTGATTATACAGTAGGTATTTATACCTATTTTCCTATCTCTCTATATATCAGAATTATCTTTGTGTTGCCAATTTTAGAAGGGCAGGCAGCTTTCTCAAAAATATTCCTGTAAAATATATCATATGCTCTAAATAGCTTTAGAGCTCTAAATAGGTTTAGAGCATATGTATAGTTTCCCTCAATGGTATTAAACATAACTTTTTCCTCTGTATCTTCTCTCTTTGGGCTGCAACACATCTTTACCCCACAGAAACCAGAGGCTGTTAGGGCTTGGTGAAACTCTGCTATTCATAGCAAAGCAATTAAACGAAAATGAGCATGGGTTGGCAGCACAAGGGTGGGGGTGCTCTGTGGCATGTGTCTCTCTTTTATTCACAATATGAGGAAAACTTTGTTTGCTTTAACAGGTTTTCAAGAATCCTTAACTTTTTCTGGTTTTAAACTTGTGTTATTACAATGTTTCTCAATGACCTGGTGCCTGTTTGCCTTTCTGTAGCTTCTTCAGAGGTTGCTGGATGACAGGAAGCCTACTGTTGAGGCAATCAAGCGTGAAGGGGAGAAAATAGCAGAGTCAGCAGAGCCTGCTGATAGAGTGAAAATCTTGAAACAGCTGAGTTTCCTGGATAGTCGATGGGATGCATTGCTCAGTAAAGCTGAAACAAGGTATTTGAAATTCTTTCATAGATTTGAAAAATGAAAATGTAGACATAGAATTTGATAGATGATCAGAAGCAGCGTCTGGAGCTCTAGTGTGAAATCTTACTAGCACTTACATTACATTACATTATTGTGGCTTGATGTTGGTACTCTGAAAGAAATATGGAGAGAAGGGACTTGAACAGACCAAAATCTCTGGAAATAAAATTCATCCCAAGATGCTACAAGGAGGGGGCACTCAGCTCTCCCCTTTTTCTGTTTGGTGTCATTCATATAACTAGTTTCTACAACTTGGAGATCCTCATACTGTTGGTTGCTGGTGTACCTATGGAAGATGATAGTTCTCAGAAAAAGGATGATCAGAATATGTAGATATATTCTAGCAATGCAGAAAACATTGTAACACTATCTTTTAAAGGCATTGCAGTTCAATTCAAGTTCCAATTAAAAAAAAAATCCAAAAAACACATACACACAGTGTCTATGTATGCACGCATGTAGATTTATGAGGTGTTGTTGATGTATAAAATACCTGCAAAGTTATGAACTGCAAAGTGTCTTTGAAGAAATCTGTGTTGAAAGTGTTGTTGGACGTGTTTTTTGGGTGGGGATTAGAAAAAGGACAGGCTTGTTCAGAGTAGAAAGAAGAGGAGCATGCATAAGAAGTGGTCTGAAAAAGCAATGTAATTAAGAACAAGAAAGAACGTGGAATGTTGAAGAAATGGAATTTCAGTGAGCAGTGAAGCTTTACAGCGAAGAACAAATGGATGTGTTTGGATTTTGGCACTCAGAGTAGCACTGAATTCACCTGTTTTCTCCTACTCCATTTGGTAGTCTTTCTTCAGTTCCTTTACTCTGAACTTCTTTCATTGTCTCATACTAATAATTTGATTATTTAATTAGTAGAGTAACCACTAATAGATGATTGTTTCCTTCTTTTTCCTTTTATTATTGAAGGAATATGACTCATTAGCTGGGGTGAATGTTAATGTCATGTTTAATTTAATACTGTTCTCCCAGTCTGGTGCTATTTAATTAAAAATCAAGGTGCAATTTTTTCCAAACCATGCATTAGCCACAAGCTCATCTCCATATTTCTTTGGCCAGTCTGTAGCAATGCAGAGGAGATTGGAGGATTATTTTGAAACCAACGTAGAGTACTTCACAGAGTGTTCTGAGGCTGAGTGTGTCAAGTTTACTTTTTTATAAGTCTTAGGAAGCATATATAACAATAGTTTTTATTAGTTGTGAGGTCCCCATTTGTAAGAAAATATTGTGATGTTTTTCACATAAGCCAGATCTCACTTGAAGTCTGCTTGCATGAAAGCTGTTCAGTGGTGGTTGTTGAGAAGACAATTCCTGTAATCAAAAACCTTCTCTGAAATCTAATAATCTGAAACAAATATTTCAGGGTTCATTGAACTTTTACCCAGAGCAAGAGATGCAAAAGTAGAGCCAAATAGTTTTGTTCACATAATTGAACAAATGTTTAAAGACACCTTACAATATTGAGGAAGCACGACAGTATGTTCTGGTTCAGTAAACCTTTTGCCTACCTTTAAAAATTGTATAATAGTTGAGGGAGTGCAACTTAATCCTTAAAGAAAGGTAGAAACTTGAGAACTATCCTAATTAAGTATAAAGCCATGTCTTGCTGAATTGAGCGCTCATTTGTTTTTAGCAAAAAGCATATGAACAAATTGATACTCCTTTTATTTGTGAAACCTTCTTGTTTTAGCTAGAAGAGTTTCAAACCACTTTGAAAGTTGGGGCTTTTTGCTTTGAAGTAAAAATACTTCTACATTATCTTGTTTTTTCACTGAGTATAGTGTATATATTTCTTTTTTTATTTGGTTACTTGTTCCTACAATAAAAATTATTTCCCTTTTTTTGCGAAGTATTCATAGGGCTTTTATTTTTTAAACTATTTCACACTTCATTATGAAAAGTAACCTTTCTCTTGGCATGTTGGTAGGAACCGTCAGCTGGAAGGCATCTCGGTGGTAGCACAGCAGTTCCATGAAGCTCTGGAGCCACTGGTGGAGTGGCTGACAGCCACAGAGAAGAGGCTAGCAAATGCAGAGCCCATTGGAACTCAGGCCTCCAAACTGCAACAGCAAATTTGTCAGCATAAAGTAAGATACAAACCACACACTTGCTTGTCTCATTCTTTTCAGATGCTTCTGTAAAGTACAGCACAACTGGCAAAGCTGTTGCGGTGTACCTATGTTCTACCATACTGCATTTCTTTCCTGTAATTTGAGTTTTATATATTTACGTTGGCAGTAAGTTCTTTTTTCATTCATTTTTTATTGAGTTCCATTTACATTTCTTTTATGTTTTTCTGATTTTCTTTTCCATTATTCTTCATTATTTAAAAAAATATAGGCCCTAGAAGATGATGTCCTAGCTCACAGTAAGAGTTTACATCTGGCCATTAGCACTGGTCAGTCTCTAAAGACTATGAGCTCCAGGGAAGATAAAGATATGGTGCAGGAAAAACTAGATTCTTCTCAGGCCCGATACATTGAGATTCAAGAGAAGAGCAACAGCAGATCTGAACTGCTCCAGCAAGCTTACAGCAATGCTCAGATTTTTGGGGAGGACGAAGTTGAATTGATGAACTGGCTGAATGAAATCCATGATAAACTGAACAGATTATCAGTCCAAGACTGGGACACAGAATTGCTTGAGAAACAGCACTCTGAACTACTGGTATTTTGATTTCTGTTCATTTATTATTTATTTCATTTTAAAATTTGATTTATATTTCCATACTTCATTTGTTTTTCATTAATATATTTTGCTTAAAATGCCAATATACTTATTCCAAATAAAATTACATTATTTGTTAAACGTGGGCTAACACAGATGACCTTTTCTGTTAGGATCTTCAGGAAGAGATTCTTCTTAGAAAACAAAATGTTGATATGGCTATTCAAAATGGCTTAGAGCTTCTCAAGCAAACAACAGGTGAGAACTCACATGAAACTATGATTCATCAGGCTTTTTTTCTTGTAAGTGCTTATGGGAAAATTAAAGAGGAACTTGTAAATATTAGTTTGTATTTGCTGGTTTAAACAGTTATTATTTTTTTTGTGTAGAGAGTTTGGTCCTGTATTATTTTTAGTGGAAAATTATTTTAGTGAACCTGCATTCCATTCCTAATAGCAGATTATGGACATTACTCATAATGGAAGGCTGCTTGGCAGTGGATGCAGTCAATTCCCTGCAGGCATCCACAGATGAACGAGATATTAGACTACCTTTTACTGCAAGAGGAAAGCTTCATCCATTGGAGCTAATGCTGTGGGAAGAGTTGCATTCCAGTTGTTCACAACATGTCTGTTCTGTAAATCAACATCTGCGGATTTTCCAGTACTCCTAAAGTTCTTGAACTCTTTAAGACACACATATGGCTGGGGGTGGGGGGAAGCATCCTTTTCTGTTCCAAAAGTAGACATTATGCATAAGTCTCTAATGAAATCTGAATATATACTAATAATTTTCAGGGGAGTGTTTTCAGTTTAGTTTTTTGAGTTGTGTTTTAAATGGATAATAATGGGCATACAGTGACATCAAATATTTCTGTAACTGAAAACCTAATTAGTATTTTGTTGGTTTTTTCCTTCAGATTCTCAATAACCCTTTTAAAATCTTTTTTTTTTTTCCTTTGTAAGTGTAGTGAATTAAAGGATGGATTTTTTAAAGGACATTTGTGTTAAATATTGGATCAAATTCCTTACTTTCTAATAGTTCAGTAAAGCAGAAAAAAGACAGGACAGATCCTGAGCTGAGGTAAACTTAGTAGCTGTGTGGACTTCAATGATAGAGTAATTTACAACAGTTAAGGACTGACCTTGTCATATTGGTTGATCTATTTTATACATTAAATATTTAGTTTGCTGTAACAGGTCTGGTTTGGGATTTGGAGTTTGGTGGGGTTTTTTTGGCTTTTAAATATTTATGATCACAGGAAATAATTTCCTTCTGATATTTTAGGTGATGAAGTTGTAATAATTCAAGATAAACTGGAAGGCATTAAAGCAAGGTACAAAGACATTACGAAACTGAGTTCTGATGTGTCCAAGACCTTAGAGCAGGCTCTGCAGCTTGCAGGGCAGCTGCACTCAGCTCATGAGAATCTCTGCAAATGGCTCGACGAAGTGGAGATAGAGTTACTCTCTTATGAAAATCAAATACCAAAGGGTGAAGAATTAAACCAAGTACAAGAAAGACAAAAAGTAGGTTTTAGAACCTGTGAATTATTTATTGCTGTATGATTTTGCTAGGTTTTGCATGGTTATGTTTGGCACAAAGTAATTTATTGAATAATTGATTCTGGCATCAGATCATTTGACTAAATGTAACAGTGGTTAAGAAACAAATTCATTTTCCCGTGTCATCTGTTAGAGTCCCTTATGAAATTGGGCTGAGGCTTATTTTTAACATAATAGCAGCACAACATTCACCTCTTATTCAAGTAGCTACCTAATCCTGGGGAAACTTCCCAGTTGTTAGAGTAAGTTATTTTGCTTCTTGAGTTGTTTTGTGCATAAAAGCCTGTGAAGTATAAAAGAGCATCAGCATTTCAAATACATAAATCTTGTTTAACAATATTTATTTCAAAAGAAAAATGGTAGTATAACCCAAAGAGGGTGGAAATGTTGAAGAGGAGAAGCAAAAAAAAAAAATTCTCTTTCCATTTTATTTCTTGTAAATGGGGATTTCTGCACAGGTAAAAAGTCATTCCTGAAGCGCTGTATGATGTTTTAATTGGAACTTAATCCAGTAATTGCTCATCTAAGAAGTCACTTCAATTCACTGTATTTTGTTTTCTTACATGTCTGATTTTGCTTGCTGGTGTTTTAGTTCGTTACGGAGTTGCAGGTTGCAAAGATTGCCTGTTAGTTTTTTTCCTTTGGCTGCTTCACTGAGTGGTAACAACTCTTAAAAAACTACACATACTTTGAAACTTTCATATTGACTGAAGAAGTAGATTTAAGATACATTCTGTAGAAAATTACTTTCAAGAATCACCTGCTTTTCTGTCAAACAGCTTACAGTATCAAAAAGCTAATTCAACTGAAAATAAGTGTACTGATTTACCCCTTTGGTTTGCATGGAAAACATTTCAGTTTTCAACTCATGGAGCAGTCAAAACCAAAAAACCAACGCAAGGTATGGGTGTTCAGCTCATATGCAGGCATGTTTACTTTAAATGTCCTTTTTTCAGGAGTTGAAAAAAGAAGCAAAGAACAACAAAGGCTTACTGGACACTCTGAATGAAGTTGGCAGTGCTTTCCTGGAGCTGGTGCCATGGAGGGCCAGAGAGGGGCTCGACAAGATGATAACAGAGGACAACGAACGTTACAGATTAGTGAATGACACGATTTCTCAGAAGGTGGATGAGATAGATGCTGCCATCCTGAGATCCCAACAGGTACTAAAAACTGTTCTTTGTGAAGTAAACAGGTCTTCTTGGGCAATAAGCAACTGAACAAAAGATGTCCTTTAATAATGTTGCCAGAAATTTTCTATGCTTGAGCAGCGAAAGGACTGTTTGAATGAAATGGGGCTGTTAAGATATGAAAGCCAGAACTCAACTAATTTGTACACTGCTGTAGTTGTCTGCCATTAATTGACAAAAACATCAGTCTTGTAGCTGAAACTATTCTGTGGCTCCCTAAGTAGGAATTTGCTTCAGTAAGAACTGAGTGGCTCATGTCTTCTGTAGATCATGCTTTAAGTAAAATATGATCCAGGTCCCCAACCAACTCTACTTAACACAACACTGCCATCACTAAGCTTGCCACACCTTTTAGCATCAGCTGATTGTCTAGCTTCTCTATACCTTCTACAATTAAAAGCTGGATCATCTTGTTCAAGCTGTAGTGGAGGATTTAAGTAGCAATTAGTTTTAGTCATATCCACAATGATTTTCTTCTTGGGGCTTAAAAATTGAGTTACCTAAAATGTGGAGGTTTCTATAGGTAAATTTTGAGAAATAGCACTCTACTTTTGTTACTAAATAGTCCTATATTTAAGCTTGCTTATAAATGCACTGTGAAAACACAATTTTCCAGTGTCTGCTTACAGTTTAGGCATAAAAATAGTGGTGGAGTTTTCTGTCTCTCTAATACCTTCCACAAACAGTTGTAACAGGATGCTGGCAATAACTCAGATCTCCGTATCTGAGGTTAAAAATAAAGGGTGATTAATTTTTTTTTCCTTTTTTCTTTAATGAATGAGAGAGTGTGATAGAAGAGTATAAGTTGGCTCTCCTTCATCTTTTCTGAATTTTGTGAGTAGGGTGCATCCCCTAGCACAAGTTCAGCAGCATGTTACACCCTAGTACCACATACCCCTGGCCTTCACTTCAGTCCATCTCACATCACCACAATATACTCCTATATTCTGTGATGAATATCAAGTGGCTTAACATGCTTCCAGTGAAGGATAAGATAGTTTACATGTAGCTTAGAGAGAGACATGAAAAATAAAAAATACTTTTGAAGAGGTCTCACCCTAGTGAAGGAGTGCTAATGTAGAAACAGGAGATCATGCTCTACTTTCAGGTTGCTTGTTCTTCACTCTGAACCAGCCATAGAAACTGCTTTAGAAAGCATTGAGCAGATCAGAGTGTCATCATATTGAGAATTCAGCCATCCCTGGTTAGAAGAAGTACCACAATGGTTGAACTGGATAGGGATGAAATATGTAGTGACTCAAGTGAAGTTCAAGGCTCATAAATAACTGCCTTGTACAGTGGGAAGAAAACACTTCAAACTGAATGCAGGAAGTACTTTTTATTCCCTAATGTTGTATTTGAACATCACAAATTGGAAATCCTATAACCTCAGCAAATGGACCTGAGAGTTCTGTCCTTCCTCAGTGCTGTGTGACAGAAGTTTATTGCCATGCCTGGATTTTGTTATTTGCATTAAATATTTGCTCAATATTATTTCCATATCCATGGATATTTGCTATCTGGAAGCTGAATTGCAATTAATTTGTGCATTTAACACACTTGAAATCACCTTCTTCCATTTTCTTCATCTGGATTCTAAATAGATAGGCTACTGAAGATCTTGGTTGAGAACTTCAGTTTCTAAAGCCAGGACTTAACTACCAGTAGTAAATGTGCTTCATGCTAATGTTTACAGTACTGACTGTTTCAGAACATACCTTTCTATTAGGAAGTCACAATATTTAGGACAACCCTTACTTTCTGTTACTTTAAATTAGAAATGACATATAGTGAAAAAGAATGCTTGCACTCTCTTTTATGTAATAAATGGGTTATAAATGCTGAAAAAAATATGCTCATAAAGAATGAAATCTCAAAACTTCTTTTGTTTTTTGTATGACTCATAACTAACTACTAAGACAAGACATTTAGTGGCTAAAGTGAACTCCAGCTACTTTACAGGAGCAGGGCTGTTGTGGTATACAGCCACAAAGACACAGAGCATCAGATTTCAAGGAAGAGAGGGGCTGAGAGTGGTCAGAAAAGAGACTTCTGAGGAAAGTGTGGTAATCTAGAACACAAGTAGCAGGTTCTCACCTGACATGTCCTGGTAGATTTTCACAGAAATTCAGAGCCATATTATTATTCAACTAATTGCGGGGGGGTGGACAGAGTTTAAAATAAATAAATGAGTATGTTCCTACAATGAGTGTTTTGTCTATCTGATCATCCCAAGTAATTTTTTTTTATGGGTCACTCAACACTGCTGCTGTTGAGTACTGCAACATGTATGTGTGCTAGGATAAGTGCCTATAAGCTTGAACTGAAGAGAAAATGTATTATTTTTTTAAAATTTGGTCTTTTCAGAAGAATTCTATCCCTACACACTTGAGGATCTCATGCTTTCCTTTGCAAATTAGTAAGAAACAGGTCCTTTAAGTCCTCTCATTACTTTGGTGCTTTGAGGTAATTTCTGAAACATTTTAGTGTTGACTAATGGTAGTCAAAAGTTGATCTTCCTGGAGAAGGAGCAGCTGCATCCAAATGCCCCAATTTTCACATTTAATCCAAAGTCTAGTTTGGGGATGAATTCCTGTCTTGTCTGAATTCGTGAAATTTTTCCACTGATTCAGTTGGGTTGTGATTGTTTTGCCTTTATCATTAAGTACCAAAGCAGCTCTTAAGATTAAAAGGATAACATCAAATAGCTATTTCTTATGATAATTGGAACACTAGCAGTAATAACAAACATAGAGGGGAAAAGACACATGAATATAGAATAAAATAAAAAGTCTAGTTAAAATTCTGGAATTATGACCCTTTTTATTTTTTATGTCTGCTAGAGAGCTGTATGGAAAAATGCATTTGCTTCTGTTGCTTTGTCATGCTTATGAATTAAGCTGCTTGCATTACAATCCCTCAGAATGATTTTGGACTTTGTATTTCATTTATATAAAAACCTCATGGAAAGTGAGCTGCTATCTTTCTAACAGTTCAAAAATATGTTTTTAATCTTCTTTAAAACTTTTGGAACAGTCATTCTAATCATGTCTATAGAAATGCTGAACGAATTCTTGTCTCCCTCATTTAGTTTGATCAAGCAGCTGATGCTGAGTTTGCCTGGATTGCAGAAACAGAAAAGAAACTGATGTCACTGGGTGACATTAGGCTTGAGCAAGACCAGACCATGGCTCAGCTACAAGTTCAAAAGGTAAAAGAAATGCTTTTCCAACTGTCATGTTAATTATTGGCTGGCACACTCTCCATCCAGAAAATGTACTGGCATGATTTAATTTCAAGTCCATCAAAATGCACTTCAAAAATAGTTTTTGCTCCATGTTTGCTCAACTCTTTTTTGGCCGATTTTTCTTGTTTGTTTTTGTTTTGCTTTTCTTCTGACCAGTTTTTATTTTGTTTCAAGGCTTTTACCATGGAGATTTTGAGGCATAAAGATACAATAGATGAACTTGTTAAATCTGGGGCTAAGATTATGAATACGTGCACTGAAGAGGAGAAACAGACTATGAAGGTAAAGTTCCTTAAATTGCAACTGCACCAGTAGATAGGCAGACAATGTATACGATGAAGGATTCGTATAGTGTCTTTTTTGAAATACCAGTAAAAAAGCATTAATTGCAGCCACTTGTTGTCTGAGGATTGTACTGCTAGAAGAAATGCTGTTGTGTATTGCTCTCCTTCCTTCAAGAGGTTCAAAGAGCAAACACTGTGTACTTGCTTCATAACCTGACACTAATTTGCAGTGCCATTTATCATCTGTGGTAAGTAGTATTTTAGCCAATGGATGATTGACTGAATATGCATTAGTCATCTGGGATGGTGTGTGTGAAATCTGGCTGTTCATCTTCTCCAGTTCTCTTGGGTCAGTGATGCTCTGTGTGTGTGTGTATTTCTGTGCCAGATTCAGTGGTTGTGCACCTCAGTGTGAATCTTTAGCTTCATTTCTGCTGATTTCAGCGTAGACTTTACTTGGCTAAGATCATTCCACCCTGTTGACTAACACAGGCTGTGAAAGGCCTCTGCTTTTTACACACACACACATAGTGCCTGATATTTGGGCTCTATACATATATATATACAGACAGATTTTTTTTGTGTTGGCATACAAGAGTGGTTTTGTTATGGGGTTGGGTTTTATTTGTTAAATTATGGTTGGTCTGAATAGGTTGTGTAAATTTAGACCTTCCAATGACCACCCTTCTTGAACAGCAATACATCAGTAAGAGTGCTCTGCTGCAGAATCTCTCAATAAATTTGATTTGCTCTTAAGTGAATTTAAAATAGTTGTGGTGTTCTGCCTATGAAATCGTAGTCATAAGGGAGCAGGTTTATGTGATTCTCTATTAAATATTTGTATTTATAAAAAATACTGTATATCTGTGAGTTAGGCAATGTTTTGTCCTTTGGATAGCATCTCTGTACTTAATTTACATGCAAGACGTAACAAATGAAAGGATAGCTTGTTCTGCCAAAAAAGAAAATATTCTTTCCTTCACATTCAGTGGCTTGCTTATATGTCTAGTTTTTCCAGGGCTAGAGTTTATGTGCATTGTCACATATAATACTTCATAAAAATGACCACATGGGCAGCCCTCCACAGGAAAAATATATAGCTAGTTGAATCTTTCTTTTATTATCACATGCTCAAATACAGTAGATGTAATGTTTAAACCTTGCAGTTCTATCATACTATTAATGTTAACACACCCTCATTAATTCATGCATGCTAACCTGGAAAGTAATGTTTTGTGGTTTCTGCTGCAAGTTTGTAATCTTAGACAACAGGATACCCCCTTCTCTGGCCGGATTTTAAAAAACCTCAGATTTTTGTTTGTTGTTCATGATGCTTTGTTTCAGCAATGCTGTGTAAAATGTAGCTTCTGCCAAGTCTCACTGAAGATAAGAATCTCCAGTAAGGAAGCAGGGCTAAGGTCTGCAATCAGATTGTTTGCATCTTGACCAGAAGCCCTATGGATAAAGTGTTATTTGTAAATATCAAGAGCATTAAATTCTCCCAAATTTTTATATTCTGCAATATTAGTTTTGCCTACCTTGTAGACTGGTATTGTAGCAACATTATCAAAATTAAAATGTGGTTCATTGTGGTTTGGTGCTTTAATTATCAAGGATTGTTTAGAAATGAAGGTAATAGATATGTTGAAACACCTGGAAAAATCCATTGCTATTTTTCATTACTATTTTACAGAAAAAAATGGAAAGCCTCATAAAGAAATATGATGCAGTCTGTCAAATGAATTCTGAGAGAAACCTCCAACTGGAACGGGCTCAGTCCCTGGTTAACCAGTTCTGGGAGACTTATGAAGAACTTTGGCCCTGGTTAACTGAAACAGAAATGATCATCTCTCAGCTTCCTGCACCAGCCCTTGAATATGAAACTTTAAAGCAACAACAGGAAGAGCACAGGGTAAGCATTTTGCCAGTTTTGAAAAACAGCGTCAAAAGCCAAAGCAGCGTTCTGCTTAGACCTGTGCCATACTCTGTTAAGTGCTAAAACTCCAGACAGTTATACTTCTGTGGAAAAAAGAATTATTTAAAATACTAATACCAAAGAAATAACTTTTCAATCATGCCTGTACTGTTTCTCAAACTGTGCATGCAAACAAGATTCCCTGGAGAAAGCAGCAAACAAGGTATAAAAGAGGAGAAAAATGGAAAAATTTAGTGAGAGAGAGCTCAATGTACAAATGTTAATAGTTAAGAAGTTTATTTAAAACTACACGTTAATTCCAGCATTGGAAGAACAAACCAAACAGACATGGGGTGTTGTAGCAAAAAACAAAAGAAGGTAAAATACAACTGTCTTAAGAACTGGAGTGCCTTCTGTCAGCATGCTGAAAATTAAATGCCTTTGTGTACAGTTTGTTTACAAATATACACATGTATTGATGTTGTGTACATGAAAAAAAAAAAAAAAAGTTTTTTGTTTTGTTGGTATCATTGTAACTAAAGTTAGCTGAGCCAGGAAAATGAACAATTAGAGGGCCAAGAATTGATTGCTTGGGTCCCAGCCAATCCTGTAATCATTTCTCATGTCAAGCATGTTTGTTTATGTAATAATTGAAAGAAATAATTGTTTACCATACCATCACAAAATAGAGGCAACACTGTTGTAGACTGGCCACCATATGGGCTTTCCTACATGGAGGAAAAACCAACTGGGATAAAGATCAGTACATTTCAACTGGGTCTAGCAGTATCACGTGGACTCAGATATATGTCACTGAGGTTAAAAAACTGCATGTTTTGGCACATGCAAAGCCCATATGGCTACTGGAGATACCCGACTCTCCCTGCTGAGCACAGAGTAACTAGTTCTTTTTATTTTAGCTGCCTCAATGAAGTGACTCAAGATAGACAGGGTGAACTCTAGCTTCAAAGTCTTGTTTAACCTGAGACCAGTTAATGAAGATGTGCCTCTCTTATGCACTGATAAACACTGGGTTCACTCATTTGTCTTCCTCCTGTGTCCACAACGAGGAAATGTGGCCTATGAAGTCTAGCTATATAACATGAGCTTTACAAGCCATCTTGGATTAGTCACCATAAACCAAATCATGCTTGCTTTACTTACATGATTGTTTCCCATCTACTTTAATCATTCTGCTTGCATGACAGGCCCTTCAGATGAGCTTCTATTTTTGCATTTTCCCTGGGCTATGCCATTAGCTGAGATTTGTTAGTTAAGTAGAAGATTAATGTCAGGCAATTTTAACACGCAATCTGATCTGAAATACTCATTTACTGGAAATGTTTACCCAATAGTAAATCACAGAGAAGAGCAAATAATTTATTGTTCTATTACCAAAAGTATTTAAAAAAGAGGGTTCTGAATGTGAATTGAGAACAGTTTTCTATATTCACTTACATTTCTGTGCTGATACATTTACTTATTACTATCTTTGTTTCAAGTCATCAAATTCATAGAGTTAATTCTGTGTGAGTAACATGCAGTCAGTTTGGCTTGAACAGAGTTGTGAGCAGAGTACTAGCATAAGATTTGGACTCATAAATGTGCACTCTGGTGGCCCTGTGTCAAATAATCTCTGTGCACAAAACTAAAGCACACTTATTTTCTGAAAGCTTCAAACTGTGCTTTGTTTTGCCTTTTCCTCTTTCACTTGTAATCAAAATTAATTTTGCTGTTGCAAGGTATACAAATAGAGTTACCTTCTCAGTAAGTAGCTAGAGGAAAGGGTTTTTTTGTATTTTCATTGCTGTTTTGTCATCAGGAGACTGTGGAGAGTCATGGTCACTGTCTTTTCAGTCTTCTCAACTCCTCTTCTGGGGAGGAGCAAGTAAGCAAGCCAGTATCAGGATTTCTTTTTAAGGAAAGGGCCTTGGTTGAAGAGAAGAGGATTTATTTACACAGAAACTGATATAGGTCCTTTTCTGCGTCTTCATTAATTTAAACAAACTCTGAGCTGGGAGAAACTGGGTACGTGATTCATGGTCCTCCACAGGGGCTACAGGATAGAGACGTGGAGTTCACAGCACCAAGAGGGACAGTGCCTCACAAGACAGTGGAATTTTTCTGAAAAGGGAGAAATGAGCTGAGAAAACAAACAAAACTAGATCAGGCTGCTCCCACAACAAAACTTTCCCATTTGTCAGAATGCAACTAAAGGGAACCAAAATTCTTAGGCAAGTTGGAAGACACCTTGTGACCTTTCACTTTTACAAGCCTGCACAGTCTTTTGAACAGTTTTGACTTACTTTGTGAGTGGATAGTGATAGGGAGTAGATAGTTGAAATCAAATTTAATTTACTTATTAATTACTTCTCAGAGTTTGTGTCAATTGTTCTAAAGACAGAGCAATCTTGTGGCCAGAGGGGAAACATTTAAAGTATGTTGATAGGTCTCTACTGATCAGTCTTCCTTGTCCTTTTGTCCTTTTCACTGATTGCCTTGACTCCTTCTTGTGGTAGTTTCCTCATCTTAAATCAAGGATAATTTGAGTTAATATGCTTGCAATGCTGGTGCCTCATTCTCTGATGCTCCTCAATGGAAGGCTTGCTGGCAAGTGACAGATGACAACACAAAAATATATATGTGGTGGTGTTATGCACGCCTGCAATATCGTTACCATTTCTGTCATTATAGGTACTGAATAGGATGGGGAGTTTCTGTTGCCAGCATCGGATTTGTAATTAGCATCTTATATTTTGCCTGTAATCATATGTCCTACAAGAGTATCACATGAGCCTTCCCAGTGTGTCTCTAATTGTGATGTTTCATGCCTGGATAGCTCTGTGTTGCAATGGGAGCTATCACTGGCAGAGGAGTCATTAACTTCATTTGATATTATTTGTGCTTTACATTAGGATGAAGGGTATTTGTTTGGAATTTCTTGCCAGCTGGATGTGTTAGAAGTGTGGACAGCTGTAATGTGGTGGTGCAAGCATAAGAAACTGATAAGTTGTTTCGTTTGTTATAGCAACTGCGTGAGCTGATCGCTGAGCACAAGCCTCATATAGATAAGATGAACAAAACTGGGCCTCAGTTGCTGGAGCTGAGCCCAGGAGAAGGCTTTTCCATCCAAGAGAAATATGTGGCAGCTGACACCCTTTACAGTAAAATTAAGGAAGATGTCAAAAAGCGAGCACTGGCACTGGATGAAGCCATTTCTCAGTGTACCCAGGTATTAATTTAAGTTTAAAATGTAATGGGATTCATTCAAATGGAAGGATTCACAGACATTGTCACTTACAAATACATATACATATATATATGTCTCAAGATCAAACTGCTCTTTTATCTGTATTTTTCAACCTAATCACCCGTGAATGGTCAAATCACTGCTTAGGGCATTCATTTTTCTGTTTCTCAATGGCTTATAATTTCAAGTATCACTCAAGATTATGTTACAGTTGAAGAATGTTATTGCTTCTTAATTACAAAGCGAAGAAAAAAAGAACATTTGGTCTAAAAGTGTGGGATTTTATTTTCAAGTTATTTCATTTCCCCTTGCTGGTCTTTACTAACTGATGATTTGCTTGTATATGGATAACAATGTTGATCACTAAACTTGAGTATAGTTATATCTCAGACTTGGCAGCTTTAGTTACAGTGTGTTAACAAGGGAACTAGAGGATAGTTTGGCACAGATAATAGCATTTGATCTTTGCAGCAGATCTACAAGAACATAACATATTCTTGAACTCTTAATTAAAAGTGTTGCGAGAAAAGTTAGACCTCATAAAATGCCATCATAAAATTCGGATCAAATCCATGAACCTGCATATCTTAGGTTCATCAGCCTATGCAATGAACCTTGATAGGAGTATTTTTAGGTATCACACTCTAGAGACTTAAGTTTTTTGTCATTAAATTAAAACTGAAATTTTTTTACCTAGCCCCAAATTCAGAAAAAAACTCGATAAACCCATGTATGTGAGCCCATACAAAAACCTGAATAAAAAAAATTCCTTCTGAACAACTGTTATAGGAAATTTCCCTTTTTCTTTGTTTTCTGAAAATTAAACACTATATTCTTCTTGGGCCTAACATACTAAATACAGAAATAGACTGTAAAGCTCTCATCATTCTAAATAACCTTTGTCATAGGTCATTGTACTTAATGTCATATTTCTAGTCCCTGCAGAATGAGTTTAAGAAGCTAAGGAAAAGAGTGAACTTGGGTATCATCCTGCTTTTGAACTGCTTATAAATGTTTTATTATAACTAAGTCATCCTAAACACCTTCTTTATTCATACCTCTGAAAGATGCCTCGTTAGTTAGATTCAGTATTTAGCATAAATGCTTAGTCCTCCCCATGTTTGGATCTGCACATTTGAAAACCAAGATATTTATCTAGCATTTGAGTCCTGGCTTTGTATGTGATAGACATTAACACGTTGTACTGGTTAAGTACAGAAAGCAAGAATAAAAATGCATTCTTTGGTAACAGCTAGAATATAATAAGATGTTGGGAAAATAATTACATATGCAATCCTTTAAGGTTCATTTTATATACATAAATGTATATGCAGATGACAAAGCAAAACACTGTAACACCCAGAATGTAATTTTATATAATCTACTTTTTTTGTTATTAAGATACATAAATATATATTATCAGGACTCTGTACATGATGGCTAGGTCAGTGTTTGTCTAGACAGTCCAGGAAGGTTAATTATTTAACTCTTCAGGTTTTAAATTATATTAAATTGCATTATGTATCAAAGGCGGGACATAACCTATGGAGCCAGAATGAGAAGTTGTAATTACTTGCATTTTCTTCCTTTTAAGTTCTAAAACACCTTCTCTCATTCATTAAAACACTGAATGCACTGATAATTTTAAAATACAGTATATATGCCCTAAAATTACATGTGAATTTTGCCAATTGAATTTCAGGTTTTTTTACTTCTGTAGACAAATATTTTTTTTCAGAAGTCTTGAATGTGGGAATGCTACCTATCTTTCGTAACACATTGTGCTGTTTTTTATGGTATTCATGCTTCTAACAAAAACACTTGAGTCCATAACATTAGTCACAGTCTCTGATTTGAAGTGGGTTGCATGGTGGGAAAATATAATTACATTTTTATTGCCTATATACCTTTGTATAGAAAGGATGTAACTACTTCTTTACATTAGGTAATCTTGTTTTGCTGTGCTCTTTCTAACACCTTGCCCAAGTGTAGTCAAGAGTGCTTTTGTAGATCCTGGGGGACCATTAATTGTACCCACAATTTATTAACTTCTGCAATTTGAAAGGGACATGATGATGAGATAGTTTTAGGAATCTCTGTGGGTCCAAAAGCATAGAGTAAACTTGGACCCGTTGATGAACGAAGGATGAACCATATAAACATAGCTGTAATTTAGTTTCTGGGCACCTATCTGGGCTCAGTCAAAGTAGGGTGAAAATAATACACACTGTTGTGTGCTTTTAGTTGCAGCAAGTGACATACCTTTACTGCACTAACAAGCATCACCTGGGTAATAACAAATGTCTTTGTGAATCATAGACTGGTTTGGGTTAACCTGACATATCGCATCTTAATCAGTTGTTATATGCCTTATGTTAATCCTGGTAGGAAAATGTATGTATTTAATATTGAGGTAAATATCTTTTTAAAATAATGACACCAGAAAAACATGGCTCTCCAAAATAAGGTGCAAATTACGGTATGAATTACACAGGACTACATGCAGGTATCTTCAGATGGAATGCCTCATGACTGAACTTGGGCTTCATATTAAAAGTCTTTAATCTAGAGGAAGTACCATTTTGCAAGGCCATTTTTGTAATTTAGACATTAAAAGAGAGGAAGTATCACAAAGACATTGTTGCAAATTGCACATACATATGTTGGATAGTGATACTAAATATGTTAATTTTAAAGTACCTTTTTCCAAGGCGATGCCAGATTTCATTTTTTCAGCTATTTTTTTCTAATTTCTCTGCCACTTCTTTCTGTCCTTTACCATTCTTCCAGTTTCATGACAAGATAGATCCAACTCTTGAGAGTCTGAAACGCATAGTTGAACGTCTGAGGCAACCACCTTCGATCTCAGCAGAGGTTGAGAAGATAAAAGAGCAAATCAGTGAAAATAAGAATGTGTCAGTGGATCTGGAAAAACTTCAGCCAGTGTATGAGACACTTAAACAGAGAGGGGAGGAAATGATTGCTCGCTCAGAAGGAGCTGATAAGGACATATCTGCTAAAGGTAGTAGATTGCAGAAAGTTTCATGTAGTGGAAGTGCAGCAAGCTGCAGCATAGAAAACTATTTATTTCTGATGACCACTAATTTGGGGGTTGTGTTCTCATGGAGAAGCTGCTGCAGATTTTTATAAAAGTAAAGCATTCATTTAAAATAATTCATCCTGGATATAATCTTTGTTTTATTTTTAATGGCCATGTTGGTTGTTTCCACTTAACATAATAAAGAGTCCTGTAAAGAAACAATTTTACTGTCTAAATTTTAAAATGTACACATATGTTTCTGCTGTAGAACTGTAGAGAGATTTATGGCTGAGAATTGTTTGCCAAGGTAGTAATCTAGTTCCTTTGTTGTTTAGCTGTTCAAGAGAAACTGGACCAAATGGTCCTTATTTGGGAAGACATCCAGACCTTGACTGAGGAAAGGGAAGCCAAATTGTTGGACGTAATGGAACTAGCTGAAAAGTTCTGGTGTGATCACATGGCTCTTGTAGCTACTATTAAAGATACTCAGGACTTCATTCGAGAACTGGAAGGACCTGGAGTTGACCCATCTGTAGTCAAGCAACAGCAGGAAGCTGCTGAGGTCAGTAGAAGGTCTTTTGATGACTTGAAGCAGTTTATTTACAGTAGGCAGAGAAAATACAGAATTACCACATGATAAGATTGTTTTTTTAGAGACCTAGGGGGATAATTTTTTAGAAATTTACTCTAATTGTATCTCAAGAGCCTATGGTAAATAGCATATATCAGTGCTTAATTGCAATGAGCATGCAACAGGCATGCAACATGTCTGTCATTATATTTACATATCTGTTTACAAACATATATATAATAAGTATGTCACTGAGACTTTTAAGTTATACATACTTTAGATTCCCTGAGTAATACGTAATATCTAAATGAAAGGTGTACAGGTATATTATGCTCTAAGCCTGTAATTATTTATGCTGATAGTTAAAGATTTGAAGGTTGAATGATAACCTCTGAAAAAGAAAACACTCTGATTAAAGAAACCTAATTTAAAACTTACAAGGTTTTTTTTCCCTCTCATGCAAAAATGAAATCAGAGGCCATTGTAATTTTGACTGATGTCAGTTTATGTAACTCTGACACTGCAAATGGTTGCTTATTTTTTAAGCATCCAGTTCTTAACCCAAGTGTCCTTAAAGGAAATAAAGGTCAAATCATGCCATGTTTACCTTGAAAACAAGCTGTACATAGGTTATTAGATTTAGTATTAGCAGTTTGGGTTTTTTCCTCCTTGTAGGCTGCTAAAGAAGAAATAGATGGACTTCAAGAAGAACTAGAAGCAGTTGTGAGCCTTGGCTCTGAACTTAGAGCTGCTTGTGGAGAGCCAGACAAACCTATTGTCAACAAGAGTATAGATGAGGTATGGGAAATGCAGATGCTTCAATCTGTTGTTCATCTGATGTTTGTTCATCTGAAATTGGTATATCCTGCCCCACCCTCAACAAATTTTGTAAAATAAAAATTTTGTAGCCAAAGTATGGTATTCCTGAAGCCTTTGTGTTAAAGTATGGTTTGCTTTTCGGGTAATCTTGACTGGGATTAAATTAGAATGTACAGACAATTTTATTCTATTGATTTACAGATTAAATATTTAATTAAAGACAAAGCTTTTTGTAAAAATACTTGCTGATTAATACAATAGATGGCTACATTTTAAGTAATACTAGAATAAATTTCATATATATGTGGTTTATGCCATGTGAGACATCTTCACTGTGACAATCCTGTTTAAGTGACCACAGTGTACTTTTAATTTCTGTAATGTTCAGCGGTATACATTTCTTTTAAGACAACTATTTTATAATGATGTATCTCCTAATGATTTAATAACAGTATTTCCCACATTAGCTATAACACCATGTTAACAGAAATATTAAATAATGAGTATTAAAGTTTATAACTTTCCTAATCCAAAACTTCCTGTGTATTCTGAAGCAAGCCAACTGCATCAACAGGAAGAACACAGGTGTGGATAAGAAATCAATATAAGCTATAAAAGCTTAGTTTATTGGTATTGATCAGTGAATAGTTAATGAATGCACATTATAAAGCAGTGAATTTCTTATAGACCTTTGAGTAAATTGCGTTTGTTTGCAGCTGAATTCTGCTTGGGATGCCTTAAACAAAACATGGAAAGAACGGGTGGATAAGCTTGTTGAAGCTATGCAGGCAGCTGTTCAATATCAAGATGGGTTGCAGGTAAGGTGGAGTCATACACTTAACCTTGTCTTGGGCCAATAAGAATGTGGCTGTAGTAAAAAAATGTGATGTGATTGAGTAGGTGATAAGTAACGTATCACTCTGATTATGATGACTGTTTTCTTCAGTAGGCACGTACTTTCTCAGGGTTGGTTGAGTTGTAGGGTTTTACATTAAATAACTCTGTGAGTTGTTTTCTTAGGTTCATAGGTTGCACTATGTTTTGATTTGAAATTAATGCCCTCTTTTTTAATGAAAAGATCAGAGGTTTTTTGGTACCTGACAAATTCATAGTAATTCTTGTGATAGACAGTGCTTACATATGATAGGCAAGTTGAATTTGTGACACATCTACATGATCTGAAAGGAACAGAAAACAGGCCCATATACTCACTTGCTGCTATTCTCTTTCAGTGGAGAACGGCAAAAGAATTTTTTTCCCCATCTTTTTTTAAAGTCAAATATTTAAGTTTAAATATTTTAAGCAAGACATAATATAGTATTGTGGGACCGTTATGCTGATTCTTAGTATAATTTATCCATTCACAATACTTTAGAAGATGATTCACTTTTTAAATCTGTAGGTAAATTTTTCAGCCTTTTTTTTTGGAAGCTTTATGTGCTATTACTGAGTGGCATGCCTCACATCCTTTGTCAGTGAATGGCTAGAAGATTAAAACATTTTAAAAGATTCCACACATGGTCAGGTTTTGCAAACCTCTTTTTTTGCTCAGTGGAATTACCGTCTCTTTTGGTTCATTAGCTCCTTAAAATTAGAGTTTCACATGACATTGAGGGCAGTTGCTTGTTCATCACCAATCAAGCAGCAGAGCATTCCTTAATAATAGTGCAACGTGCTTTTTCTGCAGTGCACTGTCACCATCTTTTTCTCCAGGTTCTCTTATGTTCATACTGCACAGAGCTTGACTTGTAGGGTTAAATTAGAAACCTTGCTTTGTATTTCCTGTGTCTGTGCACTGTATATCCTACAAGCTTGTTACTTTGAAAAACTGTATTTAAATGCTTTCTTATGTTCATTTCAATAGACAATATGAAAAGTATTGTTGGCAGAATGTTAGCTGCAGTTTCCTCATCCTGTTGAGCTTGTTGGGGCTAGTTCTCTTAGCTTTTAGCTCTGTGGCAGTGGGCAGCTCTTAAGTCTTTCATCATAATGAATCACAGATAATGAGCAAGAGGAAAAGGACCTAGCAGGTGTTTTTCCCCCTGTGCAATTAGCCAGATTGATATAGCTGTCCTTAATCTGTAAGTGGAGTATTCTTGAGGTTGTTCTGCTTTATATCAGGAGCAAAAGAAGTGCCCTCAAAGCCTCAGAACTGGGGAGACATCATTTGTTTATAACTGTATTATCCTACAGAGATTCATTAAAGCTCAGTTATGGCCCTTCACTATGTAATACACACTGAAATGAGTCATGTTCTGTGTTCCTTACACAGATAACATTATTCCTCATAGAATCACAGAATGGTTTGGGTTGGAAGGGGCCTTGAAGACAATCTAGTTCTAAACCCCCTGCATGGGCTGGGACTCCTCCCACTAGACAAGGTTGCTCTAAGCCTCATCCAGCCTGGCAGACCAGGAGCATCCACAACCACCCTGGGAAACCTCTGCCAGTGTTGTCAGTTTGTGTGCAATCATAATTTAAATTGTGTTGCCATTCAAGTACCCCCTTCTGTCTTTGCTCCAAAGGATTGCAGAACAGAGTTTGTCTTTTATTTACCTTCAGGGTATTCATAAAATTTGCTGATCTTACTCAAGTAGAGTAGCAGAATATCACTGCTAACAGAAGTTCATTCTTGCATCATGTACATTCTTGTAACCATTACATGGAATACTTTAGCTAATGTTTAATCCATTGCCAAGAAACCTAGTTTTTGCTGAAGAAAACTATTTTCTTTCAGAGACCACAGCAATACTTTTCTCAGGAAAAAAAAATAACAATCTGATATTTTATTTGATACAGCTTTCAAATATGACACTATTTCTCTGATTAAATTTCATTTCACATGGTGATTTTCAGGCAATATTTGACTGGGTAGACATTGCTGGCAGCAAGTTAGCGTCCATGTCCCCAGTTGGAACAGATCTGGAGACAGTGAAGCAACAAACTGAGGAACTTAAGGTATGAATAGCAATTTATTTCACTTATACTTTCTGCATTTTTCTTTGGTGTTGAGTAATTTTCTGTATTTTTGAAGAGAAAAAAAATAGTATTTTCAATTTCTGGTAAGAAAGAATCTGTATGCAGTTTTTCATATAATATTTCATTGCAAACTTTTAATTTTAAAATCTGTTCCAAATTTCAGTGACAATACTTGGGGTTTTTTTGTGAGTACGCTCTGATGTCCCAGAAATAATTGTAGGGAAATGCTTGTAGCAGTCTTTGACTGTGGATACACCTCATGTTGGTAGGCTGTTATGCTACATATGAAAAACAAGATGAACAATGATCAGAGAATGTCCTTGGTTTTGTTACCCACTTGTACTGTTTTGGCTGTGGACAGATTGCTTGATCTGCGTTAAGATGTAACTTCAAATGAACTCTTATCTTTGATTGTTCAAAATGATACACACAGGGAAGTTGTGTTAAGACTGCATATTGCATGTACAAAATAAGATGTTCTAAAAAAATAGCTTTTAGCTCTTTTGAAGAATTAATTCTATTTGGAGTTTAAAGTATTGTATTATCACAAGAGCAAGAATACTCATTATACATTCTGCCTTCTTTACAGACCAGGGAGATCACTTTTCTACTAGGCATCTTTATCATCCTTTGGTCACAGTTAGCAATATCTGCTAAAATAGTAAGACAGTGTTGCTAATTTTCAGTTAGCTGGGATTGTCTGGATTAGCATTTTGACCCCGGAAAACAACCCTCCAAGTTTATGAAAGTTGACAGTGCTGCATCAGTGTTGTACATACTGCTGTACTATGCAATATTTCAATATATGATTTCAATAATATAATTTATGTTTATTTGTATTCTTCTTCTATTTCCATAGCAATTTAAGACAGAGGCTTATCAGCAGCAGATAGAAATGGAAAGACTGAACCATCAGGCAGAGCTATTGCTGAAGAAGGTAACAGAGGAGAGTGACAAGCACACGGTTCAAGATCCTCTCTCCGAGCTCAGGCTAATGTGGGACAGCCTAGAAGAAAAAATTATAAATAGACAGGTAAATAAACTTGAAATTGGGGAATTTTTTTAATAGCTTAGATTTTTGGGAAAAGCTTTTTATTAGGCATAGTATTTGTAGCAATTTACAGATGCCTTTTGGCTTGGTAATTGCAGAACTACGTACAGTAGAAGTTGAATTTTACAATTTATTGAGTTGGTTTTATGGTTTTTAAACCTTTAGAAGTATTTTTTTGTCAATTCCTCCCTCAGCAGTGTCATATTGAATCATTATTATTTCATGTTGGTTACTTGATGACATCTTAAGTAGCAGCTGAAAACATGTTTATATGTGCAAAAAGGAATATTAGCTGCTGAACTGAGCATTAAAAAAACAGACCAAAAAATAACCCCCAACTAAATTTTTAACTGCTTCATTGCTCTTTCCTTAGATAATCAAAATGGGAGGTTTAGAGATGCAGTGCTTTGAAGTGCATTTTTTTCTAAATTGAATCATTTCACAACTAATAAAAGGTTTTGAAATGATCATGCACCAAATGGCTTTTATTTTGAAATTATGCTTTAAGTGATGGAAAACTACTGTCATATATCTGATGAGAGAACTTTCAAACTTAACTCTGCTCTGTCTACATGAGATCTTCAAAGATCAGAAATTTAAGCCTGGAATCTAAGGCTTTACAGGCAAATTGATAACTCTGCTCTAACTAAAAAGCAGTTGCTTGTGTTGGATAACTGTTTCTCCCTGGGTTTTATGATATCATATGCATGGACCTCACTCTGGATTATGGTGACTAATGGTAATATAAGCCAATTCAATAGTACTATGAGACCTTTTTATTGTTAATTTTTTTTTTTACTATAGCACAAGCTGGAAGGTGCCTTGTTGGCCTTGGGGCAGTTCCAGCATGCTCTGGATGAGTTACTGACGTGGCTGACGCATACAGAAGACTTGCTGAATGAACAGAAACCTGTGGGTGGAGACCCCAAGGCTATTGAAATTGAACTTGCCAAACATCATGTATGTAATTATAATGAATATTAACTGAAATGTTCTTTTGATGTTTATCTTAGTGATGAATCTTGTAGTAAAACTTCGCCCTAGATAAGTAATTCTCTATAGAGATTTTCAAGATGAAGATTATAGCTGAAATGCAGGCTTGGAATAACTAGTATCTTTCCTCTTACATATTCCTTCCTTCCTTGCATATGCCATGCAAATGCAGTTTTTATCAAAAAAAAATCAGCTCACCGTAGTCTCCACCTTTACTAACCTTAATTTCACCAGAGAAATTAAAAGTTGCTGAATCTACCACTCAAGCAATAACCTCCTTGATCAGTTCTGTTTAGGCCAGGTCTCACAAATGCACATGGCAATTACACAGCTTTTCATTCTTGCTTCTTCCTTCTCACAAAGTAATGATTTACTGTTTTGCATTCTGCAAAATTGTATCTCAGTTGGATCCAACTAATACAAAGAATGCATCTGTGAAAATCTCAGCAAACTACAAGAGTATCCATAACCCCTTCTTTTTCTCTATGCTACATACAACATAGGATTAATTTTTAAATATTTCTTTTAATGCTTTTACTGATTAATGAGACTTTGGAGCCCATGGAAAAATGCTTTCATTGTGCCTTTATTTGGAAATTTACCTTCTACGAGCAAGAGGTCTCTGTTTGTCTCTGACTCAATGTTCATGATGCTTTCTTTCTGGGCCTGCAGATTTCAAACTAACCACAAAAGTCCTCTCCTTTTCTTTAAATCTGCCATTTAATTTTTGCCCTGTATATTGTGTGAAAATATTCAGCGTCCATTCTGGATTTAGAGAGCATTGATTGAAATTGACAGTACACAGATAATGAAGGCATTTTGTGGTAATGCACTAAGCAGTTTCTGAAGCCTTTGGTGAGGTCAGTTGGAACTTGAGCAGAGTAAAGCTCTCTACATGCCCTGTGTGATTACTGTTAGAAACAGACCCATTAAAAAAAAAAAAAAAAAGCAAAAAAAAATTACAAATTCAGCCTCCACTCCATGAACCTTTTAAATTCTTATCGGAGGAAAGTGTTCTACTACTGAAGAAGCATCCAGACATCATTTGTGACTTCATTTACCTTTAGTGCTGTAGGAGTTCAGCAAACATATGAATGAATCTACTTCCTTTTTATAAAACAGAGTTTATAGGTTAGAAAGTTCACACAGTAGTGCATCCTGTGGTAGCCTGGAAAAACATCCATCTCTTTAATAACTTCGGAAAGAGTAGACCTTAGTGAGCCTCAACAGGAAGGAAGGTGTAAGATTCATCTGCTTCTGTGAATATCCCATTTTTTCACCGTGTTAGGAAATTCATTAATATCTTCCAGTGCTAAGCCTACAAGAGTGAAAGCAAACGTGATATGCATTTTTGTATACAAGGGCTACTTGTGACCTGCTCTTTCATTGGGTTGCTCTGTGTATTTTATGTAAAATTTGCTTTATGTTTAGATTCATATTTCCATATGCTGCTAGCATTTTGAGGGAGGTGAGCTTGAACCAGGCCACATGGAAGACAGCAGTCATGACCTTAAATTTCTTAGATGGGATTTACCATGATCTTCCTAACCATTTTGCATTTTATCTTTTCCTGTTCTTTATTTCTGGTCTTTTAAAGCTTTTTTTTTTCTTTCTTTTTTTCTTTTTTTTTTTTTCTTTTTTTTTCCCTATACCCTCAGGAAGAAATATCAGAAGTAATATATTATTTTTTCCATGATATAAAAATAAAATGTACCATTTTGACAGAATTGTCTGTTACTGCTTTTCAATGAATAGACTTTAGTTATTGGCTTTATTTGCTAGTACCTGTGATGATGTTAAACTGTTACCTTGTCACTGAACTAGAACTAGCTCAATCACTATAATTTCCTTCATTCAGTAACTTAACTTGACCATCGTCTGTACTCTGTTACAATTGTAGGTGCTGCAAAATGATGTTTTAGCTCATCAGTCTACAGTGGAAGCAGTTAAGAAAGCAGGAAATGACCTGATTGAATCAAGTGCTGTTGAAGAAGCAAGTAATTTACGGAGCAAGTTGGAACTTCTGAATCAGCGCTGGCAAAACGTGTTGGAAAAAACAGAACAAAGGAAACAACAGCTGGATAGTGCCTTGATCCAGGTGAACAGGAAATGATCAAATAAAAAGAAAACTCAGAAAAAGTGTCATTCTGAATGAAATACATAGATACATATATTAGAAGTTTGCCTAAATTAAAACCATAAAACTCCTGATTTTGGAGAAAGTTTGAGTCCAGCCATATCTTCCAGCTGGACACTGTCTTTTATAGTGCTGAATCAAGACTTCAGCTTTTGGCCTACATATTTTAACAGGGTTACATATATAGGGTTATATATGCCTACATATATACATATGCCTACATATATATATGCCTACATATATACAGGGTTATAAATGCCTATAAAGGCATATATAGGGAAAATATTGATCTCACAGTTGCTCAGTTAGCCTTTTTTCAAGATTTCCATGGTTTTTGTTTTTATCTTTAGATTTGATTGAACTAGTTTTGTTTTGGTTTTTTTCCTTTCATTTCCAAATATCTGATTAAATCTGTTGCCAGTATCTGAGCTAGTATTAGAATGGAGAACATTCCAATAAGCTCTAAAATGATATGGTGTAATTTAGGCCCAAGGTTTCCATGGTGAAGTTGAAGATATGCAGCAATGGCTGACAGACACTGAACGTCAGCTGTTGGCATCAAAACCTGTTGGAGGCTTACCAGAAACAGCAAGAGAGCAGCTTAATACCCATATGGTAAGTATCAGTATTAGCATGCTTTGCAAATTGCATTTCTGGACTAACTATCTTTCAAGAGTGTTTATGGTAAATACAGCAGAGCATGTTCTATGTATCATAATGTCTGTACTGTATCTTGAAAAATTTTAATAGCCTTCAAAACAACACTGTTATTTTCAGTGTAGGAAAAGTGGTCACTTGGGAGATGCCCAAAGCTGAGCCATTAATAGTGTTGGGACAAAAATAAGAGAACTTTTGCACCCTTATTCTCAGAAAGAAAAAAACTCAAAGTGTTCGAAGATTTTTCAGTGATTCCTATTCTTTTCCTTCTCTCCCCATAACTACATTTATGCTTTTTCTAAGATTGGGAAACAAATCTAAAACTGACACACATTAAGTAGACCTTGAGTTAAGAGTCTCAGTCCTTTATGCTCTATCTAACCAAAGCTGACATTGTCATCATTAGCATGGATGTAATAAAGACTGCTGGCTCATATTAATTAGAAATTAACTAATTGCTTTCATTAGAAATGGCAAGCTGATCAGAATGCCCAAATTATTACCTTCCTTCCTCTTTAAGAAACATAGATTTCTCCATCTGTAGAACCACAGAGCTTATAAAAGGCACTTAAACTTGATCTTTTGACCTCAAAAGAAGGTGGTTCATAGTGCTCCATTTATGTAAAGTGATGCTGTGCTGTTAGACCAGGATATAAGCCCAAATGCAGTGATCTAAACTCCTTATCTCCTGGCTCAGATGGAAGAGTGATATTTACTGAACTGTCCTTGAACTCCAAAGTGCAGGACACATTTTCCATTAGAATGCTGCATTGTCATAGCTTTAAAAGTCAGATGTTATTTTTGAATTATGCTAACTGTCATTGCCCACCAAGGTGGGCCTTTTTTTGTGTTTTTTCAACTATTTTTGAGAAGGAAAATAACTTAGTTTTAAAATCAGTTATGACAGGAAACTAGGACAAAACACAGATACAGCCTTGAGATTTTGAGTCTCCCCAATCCTTCTCTTTTTGTCCTAAGGAAAAAAAAAAACAAACCCAACAGCAACCAAGTGCCTTTTTTCCTTTTTTGTTTGTTGGCTTGGGGGTTTTGTTTTGTTTTTGTTGTTTGTTTGTTTGTTCATTTTCCTGTAAAGGTGGGCATAAAAATTTCATGAGTCAGTGAACTCTTCCTATTTTTCATACTGGACTTCAAATCAAATCAGGACCAAAACATATTCCCTAGAAAATTTCAGGGTTTTCTTTCATACTTTCTTTTACAAATTTTTTTTTCCTTTGCAAATTTTCTTTATGTTTCACAGTTACAGGTCAATTACTTACAGAATCTTTAAGCATAGTATTATAGTTGGAACAAATGTGAATGTGTCCCCAGTAATATCTACTTTATGTGTACAATCATTTCTAACTGTGTATGTCTGTTTTAACAGATTGTTACTGTGGTGGGGGCTATCATATAACTTCAGGCATTGACTTGCTAGCCTTTAATTTTACAACCCTTAAAAACCAGAACAATTTCAATCTAGTTAAATCTTGGTTTATCTGTGCAGATACTCTTTTTTATTATTTTTTTATTGTGGCAGCTGAAATTTTGAGGCTGCTTGCCATGTTGTGTACTATTTACTCTAAGTTACAAATTCAAACTAAGTGATACAAACTATATTAATTTGTAATGTGTAGCTGAAGGAAAAAGTTTTGCACTGTATTTTGGTTTGTTTCTCATTGAAAATAATGTTATAAACCATCATCTTGAGCATGAGGTCTGTTTCTACAGAAATGAACAGAAGAGCTCTTAACCATGATCAGGTCACAACCAGTTGAAATTGGGCAGCATTTCCAGCTAAGGTGGGAGGGCAGAAGATATAAAGAGACATTACAGGACACCAGCAAGAAAAGGGCTTAAAAAGAGGCCTCTTTGGCTGTCTCAGTGCTGCTCAGATCATACCTGTGTATTGCTTAAAACAATCATTTTTCACACTTCCTTCTTTAAAATACCCATAATTGTTCCTGTCCTCATGAGAGTATGACTGCACTTGAGAGGTAAGCACTGGGATGAGCCCGTCTTGTGAGGGGCTCTTGTGCTGAAGTAAAATAAGATGCTTTGGGGAGTTACGGAAACAGAAATATAGTAGGGAGGTTGGAAGGGTAGGAGGAAGCAGGCTAGGTGTCACCACTTCTCATAGTCCTCAGAAAGAAAGCAAGGAAGCTTTCTGTCCTGTTAAAATCTTAGCTCATGGTTGAGCCTGCTTCCCATTTTGCACTTCTCTGTGTTCAAGTATAACCCTGTGCACAGTATCCCCCAACCCAAAGAAAATGGGTTTGGACTCTTGTCCTGGGAATCAGAGGAAAAAGTTCTTTTCCTCCTAATCACAAGCCACTTGTGATTAGGAAAAGCTCATCTCTTGGAGGATACTACTCATTTGAGAGAATGCAGCAACTTCATTGGTACATTTTGGACGGTCTGTTACTAATAATGAACATGTCATTTTAAGTCAGAGGGATGTGTGGGAGCACTCAGTCTCTTGGTACCTCATCTTTTTAATATAATTTAAAAAAAAATAAAAATTAGTAGACTAGTTGGCATGTAAAACAGTTGCTACCATTATTCTTACACCATTCTTTGTATTTACAAAATATCTTCAGTGCCTCTTGCCTAGCGAGGGAGGGAAGATGGACAAAACAAGTTAATGTACAATGAAGCAGCCCTCCCAAGTTGTCTCATCCACTTTTGAAGGTGCATTGGATAGGTCTGGGTTTTCAGTGCACTCTATAATGCTGACACTTCTTGTGTTTCAGCTACAGATGGACTTGGAACCAAGTTGTAGCAAAGCTTTTGCAATAAGTGCATACTGCTTTCTTTGCCAAACTTCGGATCTCAGAGAAAACATCTGACAGACAAGTTCTCAGTTCCTGAAGAACTGGGCTTTTACTTTGATCATTTGGCTTTTTATTAATTACATGTGTTTCCTTTATTAGCCTAAATCATACCTGCTAAATGTTAGAAGTGGAAAAAATGCTATACTACCATTTGTAAAGAGTACTGAATTTCTACCTGACTTATTTTTTTGTGCTTTATTTAGGAACTATGTGCTGCCTTTGAAGCCAAAGAGGAGACTTATAAGTGTCTACTGCAGAAAGGCCAGCAGATGCTTGCAAGATGCCCAGAGTCTGCAGAAACAAACGTTGAGCAGGACATAAATAACTTAAAAGAAAAGTGGGAATCAGTACAAACAAAGCTCAGTGAAAGAAAAGTATGTGTTTTTGCATTAAAATAGAAGTGCAAATAAGGTATTTAGGGATGTTAATGTTCAGTGCTCTTATGCATGCATACTTGCTTGATCTTCTAGATTTAAAATGAATTGTAGAGACAGCCATGCAGAATTTATTGGTATGTTTTGAAATTACTGAGAAAAAAACAGGAATCAGGAATCTGATTATCTATAATTGAGGGGAGGATAGGCAAGAATGGCACTAGTCTGTACAATTGAAATATGTTAATTGGTGTACTGCTAATGCTCATTTGGTAGGTTTAGGGCTTTTGCTTTTTATTATAATAACTGAAGACATGAGAGAGTGAATAAAATTGTTTGATCATTCAAGTTTATCTTCTTCTCAGTAGAGAATTGCTACATTATTTTTTTTAGCTTTTATCCAATTTTTTTTCTTGAAATTCCCCAGCACTTGGTCTTTTGCCACTTACTTCAAGTGACTACCTTTTGTTCTAACATAGATCAGTGATTTCACTGACATGCAACATACGTTTCCTTGTTATTAATTTCAGTTTACTTTCATTCCTTCACGAAATGCAGTCCATTTGTTCTACCTCAATCACGCAATAAAGAATATCAATAATTACAAACAGAGGAACTCTCTGTACCTCCCTGATATCTATAAGGAACAAATAATTAACTCAAAACTTAGTTATATTTCAAAGTGAGAATGCTGGTGGCTCTTAAGGTAACTGTAAAATATAAGAATGCCAAACTAATTAATACCCAACAGAAGCACTTCTTTCTTGCAGCAAGCTTGAAGTGCTCAGCTAGGCTAACACTGTGAATGTTGGAAAGTCTGACTGATAGCTCATGATGAATGAAAATTCTCTATCCAAAATGAGTCTCAGTTCAGACAACCAAAATGACAATTGGGTTTTATTATGAAGAATTTTGTAGGCAAATTTCTTCTTTGCTTAGTGTAAAGATCATAAATTAGTTGACCTCTTTGAGTCTCTTCCAAATGGACTGCCACCTTAGATTTCTAAGATTCTTCTGGTTTTGTATTGAATTTGAAAAATCTGTATGTCCCATTAGAAGTAGTAGAAGATGTGATGTTCTAATATGGAAAACTTTACCTTGATACAAGGTGATGTATTTTCTACTCATCTATCACATATAATGTTACTGTTACTCTTCTCTCCACCTTTAATATGTTCACGTGTAGGCTGTTATTTTAAAACTGAAACTGTGAGTTGGGAAGATGCTTTAAAGTGCTAAACTAAATGCTGAACCAAAATGATGTACTTCAAAATGCTGAACTAAAATGGTTTACTTGTCTGAAACCCCTGCACAATGTTAACTGCTATTAAAGTATGACGTATCTTTACAGACCAAACTGGAAGAAGCCCTCAATTTAGCAATGGAGTTCCACAACTCACTTCAAGATTTCATCAATTGGCTTACTCAGGCTGAGCAAACTCTAACTGCAGCTTCTCGGCCAAGTCTTATCTTGGACACTGTCTTGTTTCAAATTGATGAACACAAGGTATGTAAAGAAACAGATGTGTAATGTTTTTCTCCCACTCTGTGGACATACTTTTAACAATGTCCAAATGAACCCTGTAACACTGGCACCAAGAGAAACGTTTAATTTGTTTTAAAATTGCATTTTATAGTCTTTCTTGCTACATCATCCTTTACCAGACTGGTTGTTTTTCAGTGTTTATCCAGTGCTTGAGCAATGTAGGATTCAGAGTAATTTGTTCTTTTTTTTCAAGGTTTTTGCAACAGAAGTGAACTCTCATCGTGATCAGATCATAGAGCTGGACAAAACTGGAACCCATTTGAAATATTTCAGTCAGAAACAGGATGTTGTCCTTATTAAGAATCTGCTGATTAGTGTACAGAGTCGATGGGAAAAAGTAGTTCAACGCTTAGTTGAAAGGGGAAGAGCTTTGGATGATGCAAGGAAAAGAGCCAAACAGGTAATCGGACAACAGCTGTTGCGCAGCTCTTTGAACTTAGCTGTAATTACATCCAGACTCTTGAAGAATATGGTGCTTTAAAGCACTTTCAAGTAAGTCTGGTTTCACTGTAGCAGACACTGTTGAGTTAGGGGAGCAAGTTCTGTGATTCAATCATAGATCACTTCATTTGGGAGGTGAAAGCCTCATTTTCAACCCAAGCAGTGACTTCTGTCTGCAATACAGGATAGTCTGAGAGAAGAAATTTACAGTATGGCTTCCAGATGTATATTAGTGCCATCTGTCCTCAAAAAGAAGTTTCACAATCAACCCCTTATATTTTAAAGAATGTGATGGCCTCCTTTTTTGCTAATGTGTGGGAGTATTCCTTAGTATTTTCTTGTTGGGTTTACATTGTGCCCTGATTAATACTCCTCACTTCCTTAATCTTTTATGTGAGCTACTAGACCAGTATCTTATGCGTGGGAAGATATCTCCACTTATTCACTTAAAAACCTGGGGATTTTTTTTTGACAGTTTTCCTCACCAGGCACCATTCATGGTTTTTCCTTAGATTCATGTTTCCCTGATGAGGAATATAAATAAGATGCAAAATATGTGAGAGAAGTTTAATCTGCTTATACATCAATAGGAAGTTTTAGCATCTTTTTTATTGAAGTGAACATGACCATTGAAGATTTGGTCATGTTCACAGGCAAACCACATTCCCAAGGTCACTGCGACAGCCACTCAACTTGTAGAGTAAGAACTTCTCTGATTGCTTCTCTGAGCAATAAATTAAGCCCATAAGCCAATCAAGTGTTACTTATTTTCCAGCAGTTTCTCTTGTGCATTCACACACAGAGCATTTCTGCAGTGAGATGGATTTCATCTCTAGATCCACTTACAGAGCTGAATACAGTAAATTATTAATTTTGGACAACTTTCTAGGCAGAGTAGGGAAGGAGTACTGAGGAGTACTGGTGTCAAGGTGTGATCTACAGCCCTGAAAAACAGGGTCCAGGAGACTTGAGAGGTTGCTGAACCAGCTCCTTGTGCTTTCATGTGTAGACAGCCCAGGCAAAAAGAATTTTTCAAAGAGATGTGGAGAAAAAAATGACCAGCTTAGAAAAATAGAATCTCAAAAGGATGCTGCTTTGTGAGAGCTGGTTGAATCTCTGGTCTTTCCCTGCTTCCTTCCCTGAAGCACTTTCTTTGTTGAGACAGGAAGGAAGATCAAGGATCTGTTCCTTGCCCGTCAAGATAGCATTTGATATAATGAGAGCATTTATGAGCGTCCCAGGGAAAATCTTGGGCAGTCATCCAGACAGGAGTTTTGCCCAGTGATTTACTGCTGTTGTCCCATACAGATAATAACTAAGCATCATTCTTGCTGTATTTACTATTCATTACTAAGAATGTAGGAAACTAAATGATCAACACATCAGCAGAAGTAACTAATATGTCTTTGAAAGATGCATACTACATGTATGGATCACGTACATTCAAGGTTGCTAATTCACCTGAGAGAAAAGGGAAGCTAAGTCCAGTGAACCCATCATTGGGCTTGTCTCTTGACAGACCAGGGAGAATAAGCACACCAAATCTCTCTGAAGTCTACGGAATACTTGTTTGGCTGTGGAGAATCATTTAGTGTTTAATGCTTTTGGATTATTTTGTGAATTTTAAAATCCATACAAATCTCAATTTCCTGCAGTTCCATGAAGCCTGGCACAAACTCATGGAATGGCTAGAAGAGTCAGAGAAGTCTTTGGACTCAGATCTTGAAATTGCAAATGACCCAGACAAAATAAAGATGCAGCTTGCACAGCATAAGGTGAGTCATGAATGATGAAATGCAAAGTGCCCAGTAAGATGTAGGCCTTGTACTCTTCAGTCAAAAAAGGAAGTAGATTGTGGCCTCACTGCAAAGGAGTGCTTATTAGCATGAAATTAAATGGTGGTGTGTTTCAGGTGGAGAGAGAAAAAAGACTTTTCACAGTATTTTGCTCTGTGGGGGAATGGTTAACTTAAAGGGAGACACATACAGCACAATAAAAACTTTAACAGTAATGCTATTTCAAAAGTAGTAATCTTGGAAGAGATTTAATCATTGACATTTACAGTCCTTAAATTTTACCATCTACTCATTTGTGGTGGTATTTTTGTGGTGTAGTATATTTTAATATACTACAAGACCACCTCAAAATCGAAAAATAATCTTGTTTTGACTGCCAGTTGCTTTTTATGTCAAGAGGAAATATTAATAAAATCCTCTAGAAAGTACAGTGATACCTTTAATAGCAAAGGTTGTTTCTCTTAATGAGATTCAAATTTCCAGGACCAGCTTTCCACAGACCCCGTAGGTGAAAATGTAAAATTCTCCTCCACTGACCTGGCATTTCAAACAAGTAACAGTAATGTAAAAGCTGTGTACCCACATCAGACACAACAAAAGGATGCATGGAAGAAGTCTTTACATCATGTTTACTTTTGTGAAGAGCCTAGAATAATATGTTACTGAGGAGCAAGTGGGTGAGTGGCAGAGTCTTCAGAGGCAGAATGTGTTTCAAAATATATCTTGGAACATTTTCATTACAGAGTATTGAAGGATCATTCACTTTTCTCTTGCCATGTATGTTTAATGATTGGTGACTGTATCACTCTGCTTTATATTTTTAGCAACTCAGTTTTCATGATGTTTCATAATGTTTATCAACCAGGAAAATGTTCTCCTTTAATATGTGAAGTTTGTCTGTTGGTTAAGCATAAATAGTTTTACCCATGTTTGCTGCTTGAAACTTCTATATAAATCCTACATTTAACTTTCTGTTAGGCTAACTCTGCAATTTCAGTTTGTTCTGGGATTGCTGCTGTTGATACAATTTGGGGTCAGCAACGGGAATTTAGGGATAAAAGTCTTTCTGCTAAGATTCTTGTTCTCTCTGACTCTATCAATATTTTAATGCTTCCACTTATCTCTTTTATTTAAATAAAGTTCAAACTCGTCACAAGTACAGACAACATGTGACTTTGCTTTGAGGTCCTTTCAGGTCCTGAGGTTTGGCTCTCTACCATTATTCTCCTCCCCTCTTCTGAAGTGTCAAACTTGATAATCCTACAAGTTCTTCGTACCTATTGCAGTTCGTTTTATGATCCCAAGCCTTTTCACATGGACTGGCAGACTCATCACTTCTCTCAATTATATAATTTCTGCAGCTTCTTTTCATAGAAAATGCCTGCAGAGAATGGCTACTTGAGTTGCTTAAGTTTCATTTCTCATTAAAGCATGAGATGGAACGTGGCACAGGTATATTAGAATTGAAACTGGTGATTTGGAGGAAAAAGATGAATGTGTGTGAGAGAGGGAGTTCTGTGAACTTTGTGACTTTAAACTTCAAACAACCCCCCCAAGAAATCAACTCAATTGTTTTTTAATGAGCTGTCAAACCTCCCAACACTGCAATGTCCTTCCTTGTATTTTGAGTCTTTTCCTTCCACTCCCACATATACCCCTTGTGTCTGTCTTTGTCTTTTCTGTCCAGCCTTGAAGGTTTCCTTGCTCCATTTAGTTAACAGTTTTGCTATCTGAACTGAGTATGTGCTCTGTGTGTGCTGTAAGCATAATTTGGATTCAGTCTTGGCCAGTTGTTGCTGCCAAAAAAAAAAACCAAAAAAAAACCCTGAAAAAGGAAAGCCAAGATAATAGGTTTTCTCTCTCACTCATATCTAAAATGTTGCCAGGGACTTTTGGGGGTTTTTCATGGTCTGTTTATCACAATTTTTTCTCATTTTTAGAAGTCAGGAATAGAAAAATTCTTTATAGGTCACCCAATCCTTTCCAGTGTTCCCTACTGTACAGTTCTGTGAACCTGGATAATTTTATCTATATGTTTCCATCTTCCTTAAAAGGAAGGCATATGGTTAATTAGTAAGATTTCATTCATCTTACATTGCTCCTAGTTACTTAAATGAAACTCTAAGCTCAGTAACACCTCTGTGAAATCAAATGAAAGTAGGTACTGTGTAGTGTGTGTAGTCTCTCAATGAATGAATTGACTGTAACCCTTTGTTCACCCTTAAATGTCTTTTACCTGTATGATCCCTATCTGGCAGCAATTTCCTTCTGTTTTCTGATGCAAATCAAGTAACGCTGTGCACATAATTTTAAGTAGTTAACAAACCCCATCAAATAAAAGAAGCACACAATATTTTTTGTATTGAAGGAACTTCTACCAAAAAAAAATTGTTATTTTAATTTTGAAAATTACTTTTATTGTATTTGTATCTTGACAATGGTGTTTGTAGCCTTTCATTCTTTCCTAAAGTGTGTTTCCTTGTTGTTTTCTTCAAGGAAAATGAAAGGGCAGTAAGGAAATACTGAATTACAAAACAAATGCAGCCCTTCCTTTTTCTTTTTTCGGAAAAATTTTATCCTCATTTCCCTCCCTAAGATCCTGAAAGAACCTTAGAGTAAGGTTCAAAGAGCAATGAAAAGTACCAAGAAAGTTTAAAAAAAACAATAACCTTGAATCATCCTAAGTAAAGTTGTCCCCATGGCATAACCCAATGCCTGCCCTCTACTCGAGGTGCCTCTGTTCCACTTGAGCTTTCCTTGACAGACATTAACAAAATCTACAAAGAGTGGATTACTTTTCTGCTATTAAAGGTGGAAAGTCAATTTAACCTATTACTTTTTTGTGACAAAAAAGAAAAATCAATTATATATGCGATTCTGTATATATGAATTTCCTAAAGCAAACTTGTGATTTTATTTTTTTTTTAACCTGATTTCCTGCTAGCAGCTCATGAAGGTGTGAAATAAAGCACTTAAAAGGATTGCTACGCTTTAAAAGCTGCTGTGTAGTGCTGGTTTTGTCTTTTGGCATTGTTCCTTTATTTAATTACTTAGTCAGTTAACTCCTGCACTATCGGCTGAGCTGTGTTTCTATGTGCTCCTCTGTGCCTATGAAAAGCTTCCAGAGGCTCTGGGCAGGAGCTGGCAGGCAGATGAAACTTTTGTGTCACTGTCATGTTCCAAAGTTTCTGGATCTCAGAAGCCCACCTTGGGTTACTGAGTTGTCACCTGGCTGCTTCTTATGCCTGGTTCTGTATACTTATGGCATACAATTCTTCCCAGTTGTAGTGTGCTTCAATCTTTGGAGGGCTAAATGCCTGTGGCTGGAGCTTTCCCAGCTTGACCATGCTGAGCTAAACCAGAATGACCTTTGTAACCTTTGGCATGCTCTACACTGGTTTGAAGTCTTAGCACATAAAAATATAGTGTGAAGACTGCTAAGTTCATGACTCCCAAAGCAGAAGTTCTTTCATATTCTTCTGACTACCAGGCAGCCATGTAGGAATGTTATGGTAGGACAGGATGCATTGCGCTCATCAAAGGAGGGATTTTCCAGAAATTCCACTAGGTGTGGAATCCCAGAGAGGGACAAAAGGCAGAGAAACTGCTACTGTGAAGTCCCATGTAATTTCAAGTGCATTGTGGCACTAGCAGCTAGAAATGTTGCAGTAAGTTTTACATTTCCTTGCAGCAACGTTTACAATTTCCACTGCAAGTAGTATGTCAAAGATTAATTAGCTGTGGCCTGTAAGCAGTTAATGCTATATTAATGTTTTCATTTTCTTCCACATATATAGGAATTTCAGAAGTCACTTGGTGCAAAACATTCTGTGTATGATACCACAAATAGAACTGGGCGTTCCTTGAAAGAGAAGACCACCTTGGCTGATGACAATTTGAAACTTGATGATATGCTGAGTGAACTAAGGGATAAGTGGGATACAATTTGTGGAAAATCAGTGGAAAGGTAAATGAAAACCAGTCTCATTTTTTTCAGAGGATAATGGCTTAGAAGATTTATTTTTTAATCTATTGTGTAAAAGAAATATCAGAGTGGATAGCTTGTGCTTGATCATTAAGTGCCAAAGCAGTGAAATAGCAGAAATGCAGATTTCCCTGATGGTATGGAAAGGGTGGGTGGGGAAGATGGCTCCACTATTTAAAAAAGGAAACACTGATTTGTGTTGTTCTTAGTTGTGCTGATTTGTTGTGCTCTTAGTTGTTACCATTGTATGCTGAAATATTTTCTTAAAAGTGTATGAATGATTCTTCTGTGTGTGTGCCTGCATTTTTTTTCTCCCAGACAAAATAAACTGGAGGAAGCCTTGTTATTTTCGGGACAATTTACTGATGCTTTGCAAGCTCTAATTGACTGGTTGTACAAAATTGAACCCCAGCTAGCAGAAGATCAGCCAGTACATGGAGACATTGATTTAGTGATGAATCTGATCGATAATCACAAGGTAATTACAAAAAAAAATAAAAAAATTAAAACATCTAATTACTATACTGCTCATATGTGTATAATTCTAATGCTCTTTTTATTTGTCTAGTCTGTAATATTTAGAAATATGTAATAGTTTTGTAATACAAACGTATCATCAAGAATGGAAAATGCTATGAAACAGAAGTGGAAGATAACAACTGTTAGTAACTCATTGGCACCAGTTAGCACTGAAATATTCTGTTTAATGCTGCTATCCTTGTTTTTATTAATATCCTGTCCAAAAAGTGTGCATTTATAAATGTGTGTGTGGACAAGAGGTGGCAAAAATTATTATACTGGAAATCTTTGGGGGAGTCAGAGCTTTTAATAAAAAGTATATCTTCTAACCAAATGTCCAATGCACTTATCATGACTCCAGCAGCCTTTCAAATCTGCAGAGCTGTTGTGTATTCATGGTGAAATGTTGTTGCAGTGCTTAAGTTATGCATGGGAGTATACAACTAGACTATGGCTCAGAAAGGCTATTTTGGCAGACTACAGTATTTTGAGACTGAAATGTTTTTGTGGAGGGGAGAGTGTTGGAGATGTAGGAGTGTGCCTCTGAATCACAGTTTTGCCGTCTAGGAGGTTGGAATAAGCAGCTTAAGTTACTGGTACTGCTAAGGCTACAAACATTCAGAGCTCTGGAGCCTGGCAGGATTGGTAGATGGAGGCCCCTCTGTTCATCTACAAGTGACTTCTAGTGTCCATAGGCTATTCAGTGAAGAGGAAATTTTGTCCATCATGAAAAATAGCATTTGGTTACCTATAAAAATTAGCCTGAAATATGCTGGAATTGCTTCTGAAATCCCATTGTATATCACAACTAAGTCATAGTGGCACATAATACTGTACTTGTACTGTCTTTTAAGAGCTTCCTTTATGTAACTGGGGTGTGTGCCATATGCAAATGTGAACATACTCCTACATAAATATATGTATACAGTCCCAGATGGGGTTTTAGTTCCATTTTTATGATCTTAAACCATCTCCTTGATTATTAGCATTTTATCTGATCTTTTCCTGCTGTGGCAATCTTGCGCATTAATCAAGTGTGTCAGATCAATTGCTTTGATACAGAGTGTAAAGCCAGTGTGGTGAGGATAGATTTCCCATGCATTGCTTCAGTGTGGGTTCTCAGGATCTGACTGGCATGTTCCTACCATATTCCATTTTTGTTAGGATAGAATAGAGTGTCAATATTTTCACATAGAATCAAATGAACAGAACTCATGCATTTTGAGTCATTTTGGTGGAGTAATTCTTGATGGAACTAAATCCACATTTTGATTTTTCATAGCCAGTAGGTTTCTTGTTTCTCTTTACATAATTATGCCTTAGTGAATTAAACATATCAAATGTGTTTGGTGTTGCCTAGGTTTTCCAGAAGGAGCTGGGAAAAAGAACAAGCAGTGTCCAGGCTCTGAAGCGCTCTGCCAGAGAGCTGATAGAAGGCAGTCGTGATGACTCTTCCTGGGTCAAAGTCCAAATGCAGGAGCTAAGCACTCGCTGGGAGACAGTTTGTTCCCTGTCAGTATCCAAGCAGACACGACTGGAACAGGCTCTTCAGCAGGTAGAGGAGTCCTAATTGTGCTGTGTGTGCTCTATGAGAAGCATAGAAAGTATCTTACAGTTTAGGTGCCAGAAATTTAATTCAACTCATGTTGTTCAATTTATTTGATTTCATTTTCTCACTCATGCATTGCTTACCTTGTCTCCATCCCTTTACTACAGTGCATAAATAATTCCTCTTAGCATTTATTATTGCTGTTATTATTAGCCTATATCACAAATGCAAAGCAAATGTTTCAAAGACTTTGCCATCTAAGGAAATCAGTGAATTTACAGTCAAGCGTGAAGGGTGATTAAGAACTATGCCCCCTTCACAAGGAGCTGGAGATTGCAATCATATGCCCTTCGTGCTTTAGTGCAAAGGAGTGAATTTGTGTACTGAAAACTTGTTTACATTGGCACAATTACAGTGCATGGTAAAGTACACTGAAGAATAAATGGCGTGGTGCATTCTAGGAACTAAAGCGTGTATGTATGAGACAAGTAGGTCCATCTCTGTTGTTTCCAAATGTGAGATAATATGGATGTACAGGTCTGTGAAAATATATTAGCTTGGAGTGATGCTAGGGTGTGGCTCCTGTGATAGTGAGGTATCCCCTCTGTACAAAAGTCCTGCCCTGCTTTCCCAAGGTACTGTGTTTGTCCAGCCCTCTTGTCTCTCAGCAGGCAAAATCCTGAGCTGCCACTGACACTAATTTTATCTGAATATGGCTTTGCCCAAACTTTCATTTTTTTCTCCAGGTGTAAAAGGGTCAGTCACCAACAGACTGACAGTTAATTTTGTTTAACTGGTGATTTAGGCTATGCAGAAAATAGAGTTCTCATCTCCAGATGGTCCAGATGAAAGCACCTCCTGTATAATTTGTCAGTGTAAAGGCATGACATTCTCAACTGAGCTGCAAGTACACTATAAATCAGATGGCTAAAAGCATGAACAGGCTTTTAGGCTTTCTATAATTTTTTGGAAGCATGAGATATTTTTATAGTTATGAAAATGTAGTAGTGTATATCATTGACTTTTTAATGGAAAGTTAATGTGCCAGTACTGCTCTGTGATTAATGACTCCAAATGTGGGCTCAGTCTCCTTGTTTAAGCTGCAGTGTGTCTGTCAGATCCTCTCACAAGTTTCCATGACTTATTCTTGTATCTTAACAGGCAGAAGAATTCCACTCTGTTGTCCATGTCCTTTTGGAGTGGCTGGCAGAAGCAGAGCAGACTCTTCGTTTTCATGGGATCCTTCCAGATGACGAAGAGGCCTTACGGACACTGATAGACCAGCACAGGGTAAGCAGGAAAATGAAGAGGGTCTTCTTCTTTCTGGTGGGTCTGTTAGAAGATAGAATAAAAGAAAGGGGGGCCATATCACCATATCCAGTGTCTAATCTTTGGTTTTTTGCAAGTGTTTCTAGAGAGAATCTAGAAGTTCAGTGGAACTGTCAGTCTGGTGCCCATACTGGTGGTGGGCTGTTTGAGTCATACTGGCTTACTAAGAAAATAATGAGCTTTTAGAAAGTTGCTGTACAGACAGGTGCAAACCCCTCTGTGGAATATATGGTGCCTCTCAATTGTAATGCAGACTGCTACAGCTGCAAAAGTGTATTTGCCTTCTGAGCACCATTGAGCAAAACAGTATGTTCTTTTCTTTCAAGGTCATTTGTAAATGTCAGCAGAATGATGTTATCATCCATTAACCTTCTATTGTGGTGAAATAGCACTGAGTCATGCTTCACATGCATTGGGTACTGAAGTATGGCAGTGCCATAGGTACTGCAGATACAAGATCATAGGCCATCAAACTAATGTCACAGCAATGAAATGGGAAAAAGGCAAAGTATAAGGAGTATAGATATTATATTTTCACTCCCCAAGCAGGAAGCTACAGATATGCACAACTAAGCCCATGCAAAGCTCTTCTGGTAAGTTCAATAGTATTAGTACCAAGAATATAGTGTTTGCAGTTTTATAGAACAAATCCTAAAACTAATGGATTTGTTTGTCATTGCTTGGGAGAAAACAATAAACAAAAGCCTTGTGAAATGGAGAGTGGAAAAGCATCCCATTAAAATTGAGTTTGGGAGTATTATTACATACAGGAGTGCATGTAGGGTATGACTTTCCTAATGGGTCTTAACTAAGGAGTTTTCAAGGTACGTAGACTGCACTGTTTGAGAAAGTTGGTTTTGGATTTACTTTAGGGCCCTGGAAACTGATTACTGTTCTTTAGCTGGCAGATGTGTGTATGCATTGGGAGTAACTGACTGATGTTGGCAGTAGCAACCTGGTATCTCCAGTACAATGAAGTTTGTCTTAGTGGTCTTTCCTCCACATGTGCTTGCTTCATCAGATCCCTTATATTTCATTTTTTCATTTTCTGAATACAGACAAAAGAACTGTCTGAATCTTAGATCCACTGAAATAGAAAAAAAGATCTTAATTTTTTTCCTCTGCAATGTATATTGATTGACCAAATATTACTGTATAGAAGCTCAAAATTGTGCTGCCAAAACTGAAGCATAACTTGAAACCTCAAAAAAAAGTTGTCTCTGAGAAACCCTAATAATCACTAAAACAGCACAACCAACCTCAGTGTTAGATGTGGCCATACTGCACCTAAATTTTCAGTAGGGTTCAGAACATGTTTTCTCATCCAAACATTCTTAAAGGCCAAACAATAGAATTACAGATTTTTTCAAGCTGAAGATTACCGTGCTGCTGCTTTACCACTCATTAAGTGTGTACACCAAAACCTTCCTTGAATGAGGAGTCTCTCCCCTTAATCTTATAACATCAACTTTCAAGAAGAAAAAAAAAAAAAAAGAACCAAGGAAAAAAGTAATATATAATACTAGTTTTATACACCATGTCTATATTATACTGCAGCAATATTAATATCCAGAAGTATGCCAATGATATTATTTACATAAATGTAAAATGTATCTTTTATCACCTGATTGTCTTAAAATGGTTTTGATGCATTTGTATCCAGCTACATGTTGAAAAGTTTCTTCAATAAGGTATTTTATCCAAATGGCCCATCTTTATGCCCATTACTTGTTTTGTTTTCTTGAATAGTGCACATGATTTAATGAATTCTGCTGTCTCAGGAAGAGATGTTTCTGTCACTCATCATCCTCTCTAGGAACTCATAGGTGTAGTGGGTAAATGCACTACGTTAATGGGAACCATCCCATCTCCCCTCTTGTAAATGTGTCTGCATCACTGGAATGACACAGAGTTCAATACAATTAGTATAATTTCCTGAGGGAAGGCTTAATACATTCTATATAGTGTATATACACTATATATACATTCTTATACATTCTTTTAGATTTTGAGATAATCTAGTACAGCTGTGCAGGGAAGACAATGTTGCCATGTTTTCCTCCTGGCCCTAGCTTGTTTTTGTAGTCTCCCACTACAACCATTTCTAAACCCATTTTAACTGAAATAGTGTAAGAACTCATTTAGTTTTAGGAGAGAAGGACTCCTGTTGTGATTGGATCTTAAACTCTGACATTAATTTAAGCTTAAGTGAAAATCAATTAGTAATGAATCTTTAAATATACAGCCTACCTATTCCAGGCTTTTGCAACAAGCTTGAAGAAACTATTTCTTTTACATTATTACTTCATAATAGTTTCATACTTATTTAGTAAAGGCACAAGATGAAGTCACTATGAATTGTATAATTTATTTTTATGATGTTTAGGTGATTTTTTAAGTTTCCTGGATCCGACTTGGCTGATCTTTAATTTCTGGAATCCAAAGTAGCCCATTGTGAAAGTTTCAGAGACATGGTTCCATTATGTAGCCCAATTAAAGATGCTAGAATAGAACTACAAATTCCTTTACGCACTGAATGATGCTGGCAATTCCTGTTAAGGGTGCTGACACAGACACACACAGAATTACACAACATTTAGACATAACAAAAAAGGCAAACTATAGAAAGGATGGGAAAAGTTCCTCAGGTTGTTTTTTTTTTTTTGTCTCCCTGCACCCAGTTCTGATCCTGCCACCCTTTCCTCTGCCAGGCTCTCTAGAAACATCAATGACCTTGAACGTCTAAAGCTGTGAACATCCTTTTGCTTTTATGGGATGATTCCCACATGGCAGTGCCTCTGAAAACAGATGGTTAATTAGCAGTCTCTGCCCCCGTTCTTGCTGGGTCTCTCCCCCTCAGCTGCTGAGTTTTCACATTTGTGTTAGTTTAGTGTAGCTGCTCCTGGAGTCCTCTATCATCTTGTCTGAGCATGCAATTACACTCAGCCATTCCCAGCCTCTGCTAGGAGGCTTATAGTTCATTATGAAGAGTTACTGTAACTGACAAACTAAGTCATCTGAAATGTTGCCAATAATGAAGCTACCAATCATATTGTTGATTTATGGTACTTCTAAAATGCTGTCATTTTCCTTCTTTTTTAAATTAGGGTCTGTGTCTTTCAAGTATTTACAGTATAGTGGGATTTTAAGGAGTGGCAGGCTGGGGTAAAGATTCCAAAGCTGCACGTAGAACTTTATGTGGAATAGGCTTTTTAAACAAATGTAACTTTTCTCTGACAAATGAAACTTACCTCTTGCAAATAGAATCTGCTTGAGTGATCAAGAGACTTGTGACCTTCCAAACTGTACTCAGATATCTCTTGCAGATTTTGTCAACATCTAATCAAAATTGTTACCTCTGCTTTAGGAATTTATGAAGAAACTGGAAGAGAAAAAGGCAGAACTGAATAAAGCAACAGGTATGGGAGAAGCTATCCTAGCTATCTGCCACCCAGACTCCATCACTACCATTAAGCACTGGATAACAATCATCAGAGCCAGGTTTGAAGAGGTCAGTATATGTAAAGCCATCTTCATTGCAAGAACCCACCTTTGATTGGAACAAAGCTGACAGCTAAGATGGGGGTTACACTGGGAGAAAATCATCCAGCTGTTGAGAACTAAACATTTCAAATATCCACAATGATGGATGGAAATACCATTCTTCCCTAGGTTTTATTTTAAAACGTGTAAGGCTTTAAGAACTAAAGCAGATGGTCAAGCTTCTTTGTTTGTATGTATTATAGGAAATACTGCCTGACACTTCTCATGTGAAGAAAGCCAATAGTTTTCTGGGGAGAAACTTAAAAGTTACAAAGGAAATATAGGGTCAACTGGAAGCATTTCTCTATAATTACATTAGGGAGGATTTCAGTTGAACATATTCCAATGTAGAAGATTTCCAAATTAGTTAAGTGGCTATAAGTAGGTCTTGGAGGTTGTGCCATACTCTCAGATGTTAAGGTGGAAATTTCTCTGTATATTAAATTCAAAGAAAACCAAAATACTGTTTTTAGTATGACTTCAGCAGTGCCCAGGAGGAAGACAGCAAATCCTGTGTGAGTCATTAATTTACACATTTTGTTTGATAAAATTATTAATATACTGCCTGGATGTGCTAATTATTGCACGTAATCCTGAGTATCTGTGTAAAAAAATGTGATGATGACCTGGGAATTTTAGTTACCTAGCACCTTTAGTGATCAGCTACTACGTTCAGCACCTTGGATAATCAAACAACAGTAGGCCTGGGAGAAAGATCTGGTTTTAGCTAGCAGATCAATTTTAAATGCATTTTAAAGAATTTCAGATGCGCATTTATTCATGCATTGGTTCTTTTGTCAAGGTCTTAGCATGGGCTAAACAACATCAACAGAGACTGTCAGGAGCTCTGGCTGGACTTATTGCTAACCAGGAGTTGCTGGAAGCCTTGCTGTCCTGGTTGCAGTGGGCAGAGACTACACTCAGTGAAAAAGATAAAGAGGTTATCCCTCAGGAAATTGAGGAAGTTAAAGCACTTATAGCTGAACATCAGGTAAGTCATGTTAAGTGATTTGTGTCCTGCACATTCCTATAAATGCTGTTGACACCTCAGCTCGGCTTTGCAATCAAGTGTGAATCTCCTTAGTTATTTTTTCTCCTAATAATCGAGTCATTTTTCACATACTCAGTTTTATGTATGTGTATGAAGTACTTGTAGCTATGCAGCACAGGTAAAAAAACAACCAAACAAAAATTTAGGGAAGCATTGCTCTAAAAGCAAACCTACAATTACCTGTAGGAAAAAGGATGGTAATAAAAATAATAATAGTGGTAGCAGTAGTAAAAGAAAACCTGCATGACAGTGCTGCTGCCTTAGAACTAGTGTTGCAGTATGGCTTTATTCTGTGGCTGCTTTTTTAAAAATGCATTTATTAAGTGCTAGGGGGAATTGCTGGTGCAGTAACACGGTAGCCTTGCCCCAGTTTACACATGAGAAATGTCTCACTTCTGTGAACTGCAGTCTGGATAGCAAGGGATACCTGAGTCAAAATTCTGTTGTACATCACCTCACCATACATGGTTATTAAAGGAGTTTGACAGAATATTCTTTGCATTTAGCCTTCCTTTAATAGCCAGGCTGTAGTGGTTGTGAAAGTTTATATTGCCAGTTTTTCTTACCTACAAAACCCTTATCTGGGTCATCTTTATGTCATCTGGCATTACAAGAGTCTTTCTGTGTAATTCTTGTAACTCTGGTGTTTTGCTATTGTATGCTTTTCATTCCTGGAGTGACTTTTGTGTATTGTTAATTAAAACCACGTCTATCTGATTACAGACATTCATGGAGGAAATGACCAGAAAACAACCTGATGTGGACAAAGTTACAAAGACCTATAAAAGAAAGGCACTTGAACCCACTCCAGTACAATCTCATATTCCTGTTCTTGATAAGGGGAGAGCAGGAAGTAAGTAATGAAGTATCTGGGAGCAGGTCACACGCAACCTTCTCTGTCTATAAAGATAACTAATAGGTTTGATTAGCTTCAAGTAAAGCAGACTGAAATGCTCTTCACTGATTTTTTTAATTACCTCTTATTTCTAATTGCAAGGAAATTTCTCATAGCAGTCTTGTATTTTTAAACTTTGTCCTATACTTCTTGAATACCTGTTTTTGAAGTGTGCAGCCATTCACGTGCTGTGCAAATTCCAAGTGCATATGCAGTCTTTGAAATCTAACATTATCTGAAAGTGCAAACACATTCTTTTACAGAATTAGAGATAAAATTTTGCTCCTACTTTCTATGAAATTGTATGCATCCCATTAGAAGATGTATTCAGTGAAGATGAATGGAGAGTGAATTATCAAGTGAGGAAATTGCTTTTTGTATTTCTAGCTATACTTACCCATTGTACTTTATACATACCTATACATGGAACCTGTTTCTAAAGTCAGGTTATTTACTTTGCAGCACTCAGACAGTTGCAAAGATTGTATTTAAGCTGTGCAGCTTCACCAGTGCAGCCACTGCTAGCTGCTTCTGGCAAAAGATGTTTTAACCACTGTTGTTCTTCCCCAGCAATAGCAAAAAAACCCAAAAAACCAAACACACAAAAAAATTAAGTGGAACAATACCAGGGTATGTGCTCGTGATTTGGGACAGGAAGGAGTAGTTTTAGGAAGGTCTGATACCCTTCATGTGAGTGTTTGTTTTGTTTGAACTGTGTGACTTACACATTTTATCATGTTTTAACAGGAAAGCGTTCCCCAACACCAGGCATATATCCATCAGCAGCTCAGGCACAAATTGAAACTAAGAATCCACGGGTAAACCTTTTAGTTAGCAAATGGCAGCAAGTCTGGCTTCTGGCCTTGGAAAGAAGAAGAAAACTTAATGATGCTTTGGACAGACTTGAAGAGGTCAGAAAAGGACTGTACATAACACACATACATTTTTATATATACTCTGGACTAAATTTTCTATGCTGTAAAGGCTGTAAATAAATTCTGTGTTTGTTGTGTAATATTGTATGATACAGCTAACTGAAAACACTGTGATAAATGAGCATTAATGTGCTTTAGAAGCTGTCATTCAAATTTTAAATGTGAGGAGAGTTGCCATTTAAAATATTTATAAAGGTCCTCAAAGAACCAGTTACTCAAAAAAATGCAGATGATATCTCTCTCATTGATTTCAACTGAAAAAAGTTCTCTTTTTTTTTTTTCCATAAAGTTGAGAGAATTCGCCAACTTTGATTTTGATATTTGGAGGAAAAAATACATGCGATGGATGAACCATAAGAAGTCTCGTGTGATGGACTTTTTTAGGAGAATTGATAAGGATCAGGATGGAAAGATAACAAGACAGGAATTTATTGATGGCATTCTTTCTTCAAGTAAGTTTTTATTATGAACTTAATGTTGACCTTGGAACAAGCATCTCATGAAGTCTTATTGTCCAAATAGTGTACTTAATGCAATTTATTGTGCTAGAACATTACAGATTTCCCTTTTGAAGTTATTAATTATGGTTAATTCCAACTGTAATTATTTTACTTGAAAATATTTCTAAATTCTAGAAACTCTAGTTCTTTTAGATTGTAAATCAGATTACAAATGTCACATTTGTATTACTGGCTTATTAATAGTTCACTGGACTCGGATTGTCATTTCTCTGGTACACCAGCTATTTCAATTACTTCTCATTGTTTAGACAGAATAGTAAACATCTCCTATAAAATCTATAGATAATATTTTCAAAATCAGTTCATGTGACCATGTGGTTTTTATGGAAAAACTCAACAGAATAGCTTTAAATATAGAAGAAACCATGTAATTTCGGAAACCAGTGTTTCCATGAACCAAGTTCATATACTTGTATAATGGGCATCAAAATGTCAAGCAGACCAGGAAGGTACTTTTCCTAGGTTTCCTGTTGGATTGATATTCCTTAGGTATGCACAGTTGATGGTAATGTGAGCCCTCTACACCATGGCTGTTGTGGATCGCATTTCGGTTCAGCAACTGACTCATAGCAGATAAGGGCCTGCTACTTAAAATAATTCTTTATCTTCAAATCACAGACTTTTGCTTTGAGCAGTGAAGATTCAGAATTGGGCTGCTGTTTGAATCTCATGTTAAAAGTTATTCAGTAGGAGAATATTCTAGTGTATATATTTCCCCTCCTGCTTTAGGAAGTGCAATCACATAGTCATTAAACATGGAAATCACTGTTTTGCATGAGCTGACAGATAAAAAAAAAACTGATACCCCCAAGGGGCTAAACAGCTTACTCATTTAACTCAGTTGTTCTCAACTTGTTATAACTGCTAAATACTCTTTATTTAACCCCAGTTCATGATACTGAAACTTTCTTTGACCATTTTGTAGAGTCTCTGTGTGGGCTAATATTCTGCTGCTGTAAACTTCATCTAAAGAAAGATTTGGTGAAACACCGTGCATGTTTCTGCAGTGGGAAGGCCTTGCATTCTAAATTTAATTAGTAGTGAAATTCTTGCTTGACCTTTCCTCACTAAGAATTTATGTTGTTAACCTGTGGTATTTTAAGCACTTGAAAGGTCAAAATGTTAAAAAAATACATATATTTTACAGTTTAATCTGTGCCCTTGATTCTGTGTCTGTCTTCAAGCCACCCTAGGACACTCATTTTAATCTGATATCTAGGTAGCACTGGAGATCCAGATTACTTTTTCAGGTTACTCCTTGACTCTTTGGAATATCCTTGGTTTTTAATAATCTTTGTCTGTCATCCATTGTCTAAAACCTTTTTAATATTTGTGTTTGTCTTTCAGAATTTCCAACAAGCCGACTTGAAATGAGTGCTGTTGCAGACATTTTTGATAGAGATGGTGATGGATACATTGACTATTATGAATTTGTAGCAGCTCTGCATCCAAACAAGGATGCATACAAGCCTCTTACAGATGCTGACAAAATTGAAGATGAGGTACATTCTCCACTTTCTTATGTTGCACTCTGTTCTATTAGGTTCACATTCTTTAATTTTAAATTAACTTTTATTTTCACTCCTGTATAATTTGAAGTTTACCAGTTACAGAAATTTTTAGAAATGTGATATTAGCAGTAAAGTAATAATCCAATGGTTGTTTTTTGCAGGTTACAAGGCAGGTAGCTAAATGTAAATGTGCAAAACGGTTTCAAGTGGAACAGATTGGGGATAACAAGTACAGGGTAAGTCTTCTAAGGATCTTAGTTCTTTCAGTTGAAGATTCTTCATATGACATGGCTATGCAAGGAATTAGGCTATATTAATTTACAGGAATTTTGTATGACAATTATATGCTTTCTTTAAACTTGTCTAACTTGTATAGGTTTTTGTTGTTTTTTTGTTTTTGTTTTGTTTTGTTTTCTTCTAGTTAGAACTTACAGGCTAAAAATATGAAAAAATTCTACTGCTTGTATTTATTTTTGCTGAAACTGTTTCCAAGGTACAGGCATTTTTAAAAGCTAACTGCATGCATACATACACACAACAGCTCCTTAAAAGTCAGTCTTTTTTCCTGGATACCCAAAATGTTGAAACTGTGTCTGATTTTCTGTTAGTTCATAAAACTGGTGATATTTTCCTGTGGTATTGTGTTATACTTCAGAAATCTTTTACCAAAGTGTATTCAGTCATATTTATCCTCCCTTGTCATTTTATCAGAGCACACTGTTCTTCTGAAGAAGTACAAGAAGTATATTAGATATGTACAGAGCGATTTTAGATGACAGAAGAATAAATATCACATTGGAGAGAAAGATCTTCTACCCCTAGATTCAATAACCAGAACAATTTCAGATGAAATATGCAGTATTTGGCTAAGAGAGATTACTAAACACATGTATATTATTAAGACCACAGAAACAGCAATGGGAAGGAAACAAAAGCCTGGAATATTTTCCAATATTCAGTCTCTGGATGGCTAGCTACCTGCTCATCTCTGAAGTAGATACTTTATTTAGATTGTTTAATGTGATAGTTTGCATGTGTTCTAGAGTCATATAGAGAATTTTCTGTAAACTAATCGTGTCTTTCTTCCATTTTTCATTTCTTATCAGTTCTTCCTGGGAAATCAGGTATAAACCAGTGGAATGTGTTATGAAGTTTCTTTTTTTTTTTTCTTTTCCTTTTTTTTTCCCCTTTTTTTCTAACGCATAGTGATTTAAGCTTGCAATGATCAGTCGTCTTGCCATCCTTCCATCTTCAGCTAATTCATTAGCTAATTCATTGCTGGTCAGCTGTGGTATTTCTTTAAATGCTACAGAGCATTCCTTGTCTCAGGATTCCTCCTCTTTGGTCTCTCACCTGCTTTTTTTTTTTTTCCATTTTCCTCATAAAGGAGATTACTTTTAAAGGAACCAGATAATAGGCTGCAGCAATTCCAATAATAAAAACTCATGAGCATTTAAACTGCAATTTTAGAACTACTCTTATTTTATCAGTTTTTTAGCAGAATCCTTCAAAATTCTGTGTTGTGTTTTTAGGGCTATTAGATTAAAGGCTAACCACAGTAAACAGATCCCAGGGTCATATCACTTACTGCAAATTAGGCAAAAAGTACTTTCATTGTGAGGAAAAAAAAATAAACCATATGCAGTCAAGCATACTGATTGAGAACCTGATTGTTGGTATTTTATGTACTAACACAGTGACTCATTAGATACGTATTTTGGAAATAGGTAGAATAAGCTTGCTCTTCCAGTTTAGGACTATTCCCTCTCTCAAAGTGTTTTTAAAGACTTATGGCAAGTCTATAATATATTGCAGCTGTGTTTATTGTAGAATCATAGAATGACCTTAAAGATCATCTAGTTCCAACCCCCCTCCATGGGCAGGGACACCTTCCACTAGACCACAGGTTTCTCCAGGCCCCATCCTACATGACCTTTAAGAATACTTTGTGTAAGTGGGGTCATCAGTGAGTCAGGTAGCAGTGTTGAGTGTTATGAGGTGCTTATTTAACTCCTGGGGGTACATACTGACACACAGCTTCCTTTGAAGTGATAAGTCTAATTCCCTGGTGAGAATGGAAGTTGTTTACACAAACTGGATATCATTACTATGTTACTTATGCTCTTATAAAGGCAATAATATCTACAAACCATTCTGAGAATGCTCGTGTTTAGCATTAGCCATTTTAAATCTAGAGATGCAGAAAATGTACTTCTGTTCTTACTCATTGGCAAAGCCTGTTGAAGTAGAGAAAAAAAACATGGAGACCGGTGAATAATTTTACCACATGCCTCAAGCAATATATCTAAGTAATAATTTAAAATGATTTCCACACATATCTGTTTCAAAAAAGACTAATTTAAATTATGTTAATCCTCTTTATCTGTCATCTGTGCTCTCAGATCTGGGAAAAATAAAGAGGTTTTTGAAAGCATCTAACTCTTACTGCTGCATAACAGCATCATAGTAAAAAGCACTTAAAGCCAGTTGGCTGAGGCTTCCCAAGTGACAGTGATGTTGTGTGGCTGTTACCAAGAATGAGGCTTTTTTGTAGCTTAAACTAGACTTCCTTTATGTTTTTATTCCAGTGTTTTTACCTCAGATTATTTGAAACAACAGTAAATATTGTTTTAAGAAAATTGGTATCTAGGGAAAATGGCTTAATAGCTACCTCCAAAAACCCCACTGTCTGAATTAACCACAGCCTAGGCAGTTTCCAAAGCGTATTGGACCCTTGATATAGTTGTATGATGGAGTCTAACTGAAGAGATAGGAGAAAAATAAAGAGAAAAGATAGGATCTTTAGAACCTGTAGAAAAAACACTCCTTAGAAACAAGCAAATAAAAGAAAAAATGGCATCCGTTTGGCTGCCATTTCTCTTTTTAACTTTGATCTACATATGTAAAATGTTTCTTTGTTCAGAGGATATTGAATACATTATTAAAAAACCTTTACAAATAATGCTCATGTGAATGTTCTTATTTATAAAAAGACTATGTATTATTGAATTAAATGGCAAGCTTTGCTTTTGTTTGGTTCCTAAAAGTAATATTTCTTTGAACTTTTTCCCTCTTCTTGGCTTAAGTAGTACCAAACAACTAACGTAATTTAACCGTAGGGAGCATGTTTGTGTGGTTTGCATATAAAACATTTCTGTCTCCTCAGTGGAGCAAGTAGGTACAGTTGAACTATGGCCATCCTTCTCCAAGGGTCAAAGATTGTCCCAGAGAAGTGTATTTGACTCCTGTTAGTTTCCATGAGTGCTCTGCATGTTTGTGTGTCAGAGCATTACACTTGGCCTGATGATCTGATATAAAAAGAAATGTTTTAGTGAAATTGGCTAAAAAGTACTGAATTCTTCTGGTTAGTTTTCATGAGATCGTGGGGTCAGCGCTTTGGTCGTGTTTTATTTCAGTTGGATTTGAACGGAGGTACTGCATACAGGTTTTGTTTTACAGGTTTCAAGAGCAAAATATGCATTAGGCCTGGCCATCAGCCCAAAAGAAGAACAGGCTTAGAGTAGTTAGTATGAAGCAGGTTTTTGTGCATCTCTGAACTTTGAAGAACCTCAGTGTGTAGACAGAGTGTCAAAGTTTATAACAAAGGACAATAGTGACAGTTACCAGTCATTTATTGCTTCTTCAGTGTTTCTTTTCCCACATGCACCTCGCTGTATCCAAATAAATGAATCAGTTGATACTAACTGTGTAACACTTGTAGTGCATTGATTTTTCAGCTCCCATACTGGTCATTTAAAGTGATGCTGCCTTCCTTTCAGCTGAAGCAATAAAAAAACTAGACCATTGAAGAAGATTTGCATAAGATTTTAGCAGTGTAATGTCACAGATAGGTCTTCATTAATTTGCAAAACTCAGACTGTAACCTATTAAATAATGTATTACTAATTTTGCTTCCTTTATGAGCTCAGATGTATGAGACTCAAGCATAAAATTAAACCTGAGTTTCTTTGTTACCATCCTACCATCTCCTTTGGATTAATGCAGCAGCATCTGATTTGAAATCTTAACAGCTTTAATAATCTGCATAAATAAACATGATTTTTAATTACTAATAATTAAATATCTACATAAACCTTTCTAAGTTTCTAATTTTTAACCTGCCAGCATTGAACTGCAGCTGAATGAATGAGAACCTGTTTAATTTTTGTTGCAGTTTGGTGACTCTCAACAACTGCGCCTTGTCCGTATCCTAAGGAGCACAGTCATGGTTCGTGTTGGAGGTGGCTGGATGGCACTTGACGAGTTTTTAGTGAAAAATGATCCTTGCAGGGGTATGTAACACAACTGTTAGAATGGACATGCAAATAATTATTTGGATACAGTCACTGTTCATTGTCTCAAGAGTCATTCATTCTCAAGAGAGAAATAGCACTGTGTAAAATGCCAGTTCTGTAAAAATCATCTCACTAAATGTCACGTAATGATCAATTTTTATAAACTTAAAACCCATAGTTAAGATCTTTTCACTTGCACTGATATTTGTCTAGAATAACTGTGGCGTCTTCTGTGCATTTCTTCCAGCATTAGAATGGTGTAATTAAGAATTGAACTTAGCCCAGATAGAGTTTATGGCATTTAAGTTACTTCTATGACTTGGCAGACATAGCACAAAGAAATGTCCAATAAAACCTTCTTAGAAGTTTTAAGACAGTGAATCGAAACAAGACAATTGAATTAAAGACCAACAACCACAACACAAAAACCTTCCCTGGCCAGTGGTTGCTCTGCCTTTTGGAGCTTTTCATTGGCATCCTCCCCAGAACTGCTTTGCAGAGCCCTGAGCCTTGTACAAAGGAAGTGGAAAATGCTCTGGTCGTGAAGACTTCGTGCTCTGCTGTGGAAGCAGAGTGTGCTCTGTCACCGTGCTGTCCAGGACATTGTATCAGCTGCATCATTCTTGGAAACACAGATGGAGACATTTGTGAAGCAAGGAGGAGAGATACAAATCAAATAGTAGGCAGAGTAATAACGCTGTAGAAGGTATAATAATGACTGTGAGATGACAGTCTGTAACTATGTAATTCCGTCCTGTTAACTGTCAACATCGAGTTTACTCTCAGGTGTTCTGTAGAATCATAATCAGTATGATAATAGTGCAGGAACAACACAGAGGAGTGGCAATTTGAGGTAGTGAAGGCAGAGAAATCCACTGTCCTGTAGACCTTGTTCCAGTGTCAGCTATCTCATGCAGCTTCTACTTTGGGACCAGGGGCTCTAACATTTTGATACAGATCTTGAGAGAGCAGAGAGCTTGTATGGGTAGCAACTGTTACCCTGAGTCAAGGAGGTTAAATCCAAAAAGAAGGTACCACAAAACCTCGTAAGGGCTGACGGTGTGCCCTGAAGGCTTAGAAACCTTTGTTTACTGGCTTAAAAGGTACCCAGAATACTTCTTATCCCAGTATCATTAAAAAGCTGCCAAAACCTTGTGATGGCATCGCCGTGAAGGGTTAACTTGGTTAGTTTCAATATCCAGTATTCAGTATCCAGAACATTTTTCTCTGGTCTACTGTTGAGTAGAATGTTGCAATTTCTACTTGGGTTTACATTGAGAGATGCAATACTTAGTATCTTATCTGATTAATTTATTGGAATTCCTTATTACTGTTCTCAGATTCAGAGTCCTTTGGGGCTTCATCCTCTTGTCTTTAATAAACCTTGTGTTCTAGGTATCTCTATAGTACTTTTAAAAAATTTATTTTATTTGTGGGAAACACGTCAGCAGATGATTAAGTCAGCACAGTGGGTCTACAGGAATTTCAATCTCCATATAATCATGTAGCCACTGAATGTTGTACATTGCTACCTGACCATAGTCTCGTTGATGTCAGTGATGCAAAGTAGTTGTTGATGTTACTGGGGCTGGTTGAGACTTTTCCTTAAGTATTTCACCTACCAAATCTGCATTTCCACCAAGGACTACTCAAGTGTTCAGATAAATCACATTTCAAAGAACTGGTGTCATAAGCAGTTCTAAAAGTATTTGATCTAGTTATATAAAATTGTTTTATTTATATTACTTCTTTATGTCAGCAGATAAATACCGTTACACAAGTAAACTTAGGACTGCAGCTGAGTCTGTCCAAGTGCTATTTCCTTTTTGCCTGGGAGACCTTTAAGAACTCATCTCAGAGCACTTTCTAGCAGCTTTTGCTCTGAGTCCTGTTTTTTGGCCTGGTGCTCTGAGTCTCTTGCATATGCAGCTGCTGTACTTGATTTCTTCTCCTGCTAACGATTTTCTTTAATGTGACCCATGTCCTGTGTCATTTTTTCTAGTTCATCATCACGGGAGTAAAATGTTACGTTCGGAATCAAACTCTTCAATTACCACTCAGCCTACTATAGGTTGGCAAACCCCTCTCTTTGTCTGCTCCTCCTTCTCTTCTCCTCTCTTTTCATTTCCTTCCCACTTTCTTATATATATACTTTTAACAATATGCTTCACCCATCACATTTAGCTTCATGTGTTCCCACATGGGCTGGTGCTTTGCAAGCTAATTTTTTTTACACGCTTGGAGAGTGTTTCAAAACCAATTGTCATTCACACTGACACAGTTAAATGCTAACATGTCTTGCATCTATTCTTGCAGAACATTCTCTCATATGTGTGTTTTTATTTGTGTGTGAGTGCTTAGCCACCAGTTACCTCATTATAGTTTGGATTTTATGTTCATCATCGCATGTTGCCAAACTACGTAACTTCATAGTTTTTAATAAATATATTTGCTGCTTTCCTGTAATTTGTACTTAGAAATTTCTTTTGGAACATTCTAGCAAGTATTATTTATTATGAGTAGCCGTAGAGTTAGCAAAACTGCTCATCAGGTTGTGTCTCTGTATTAATAGTTGACTGATTAACAATGATTTAGTACGTTGAGCATTCCATTATCACGCTGACTTCCTTTGACAGTGGTTCATTCCTGCTGGCATAAAGTATTAGAATAAGCGAGTTCTGCACATAACTCTTTTGTGTCCAAAATAAATGCATTACAAAGTGATGCATTTAATTTACTGTTAAAATGTGTTGGAGTTGGCATGGCAAAAATGACAGTAAAAAGCTTTGTGACAATTTTCATAACTGAGTAAATGAACAACTTTCTTTGCTGCAGCTAAAGGGAGGACAAACGTGGAGCTACGTGAAAAGTTCATTTTGGCAGATGGTGCCACCCAGAGCATGGCAGCTTTCCGACCAAGGGGCCGTAGGTCACGACCCTCTTCAAGGGGTGCTTCTCCCAACAGATCTACTTCTCTGTCAAGTCAAGCTGGCCAGGCAGCTGCCCCACAAGCAGTTGCTACAAGTACACCGAAGGTAAGGAGAGGTACACAAAACTGTACTGTTTAACAAATGGGGTATAGAGGATATAGATTTTAATTTTTTTTCTTTCCCCAACAATTTTGGAGCTTTTCGTACCTCACAGGGAAGAAGATCTGAGAAGTCTTCAGTGTATTTCCTCTACTCTCTGTTTGCAACATGGGAATAGAGGAATTCTTTACATTTAAGGTGCAGCATGAGCTGACTGGTAATTGGGAACTACTCTGAAAGAGCTATGAACCTTTCTGCTTAAAAAATAAGCTCTGCCATCACTTTGTTTCAGAACATTTTTCATCAGCTCTTTCTTTTTAGCTTTCATTTGTACTATGATATTTGGTCTCCTTACGAAAGCCTGGGTATCCTTCTCCATGACATTGTTTTCCATCTACTGTCCTTCATATTTTGACTTACCATTGTTTCACATACAGACACCCCATCATTTAACACGCAACTATGGTAAGCCATGGTTGACAAACAGCAAAACGTCAACTCCTTCTAAGCCACCAGAATCCTCAGACTATCAAGGGTCATCTGCAGAGGTACAGTAAGGACAGAGATTCTAGTCTAATGACCTTCCTTCACTAAAACTGTCACTACACTAACAGCCACTAGAGTTTCAGTGCTTCAGAGCTGCCATGTCCTTTACATATTAATGCATTGTCTTTATCTTAGACCTGTGTTGAATCATTTCTTTCCTTTTTATTTTTTTTTTTCCCAAGTCGTCTGTGGTTTTTGACTTTTAGGAAAATTCAGCGTCAGTGAATTTATGTATAAAGTGCAAATGGTTAATAAATCATAACAGTATGCAATGAACCGGATGAGCAAATGTGGAAAAGCACTCTTTTTTTTTTTTTTTCCCCCCAGTAAAGCAGCTTAAATACTTTGCAGGTTTCTTTCCTAAAATTGTTTACTTTGAGTTCACAATGTAATGTGTTTGAGTAATATTCATGAACTGCAGGAATGAGTTTAATAAACTATGATCTCCAGTACAAAACCACTAAATTAAGAAGTACCCAGTTACTGTGAAGAAGATGGTACAAAAGACTGAAAGTGATATATAAATCTTTCCAACAACTGAAAGGTTTTTTAGAGGAGTAGTGACCAATCGTTGCTCTAATAAAATAGCTATTCAATGACTTAATAGGAAACGAGCTTTGCTCTTATTTCTAGCCCATGACTTACATAGAAACTGCTAGTACAGCAATTAGGATTGTGCCAGCAGTCAAGCTGTATGACCAATATTTGAATGGGCTTGGGGCCAAAGTGTCTCTTCTAATGTCACTGCAGTCAGTGAAAAGATTGCAGCTGGATCAGGCTGCAGACTGAGTTAACACTTGTGGGAGTTACTTTTGCCCTGGGTGAGACAGTGGGCTCGGTGAGGGGAAGCTTTGGCTACCATGTCCTTGTATCTGCCTCTCACATACCTGAGCTTTGATGCCAATTTCAGTTCAAGTGGTGCCTTACAGTGCTAAGCTTAGGTGACCTGGGCCTGGCTGTGCTCCAAGGTGCATAATGAACTTCTTGCTCTTTCCTTCTGTGGAAGTGGGTGCATTACTTGTGCATGCTGCACACATGTATGTGTATAAAGCACTTGAAGCACACAGGGCTGTTGCTTAGAATGATTAACAATAGCACAAAGTTGATTCAGCTGTCAGTTTCTAATATGTTTCTTTATTTTCTTTCATCTTTTAGCTGGTAACTGAATTGTAAGATTAATTGATGGTACTTTAAAGAGTTTATAGACAGGGAAGGTGTTTTCATTGAATTACGAGGTGAAAGCAGTAGGCATCGTTTCGAATGTGGGCACTCTTATTTCTCAGCTGCTTTTTCAGCTGCCAGTATTTTCAGTGAGTTTCTTTTATGTAAGTCACCATGGTTTAAAATTGTAAATGGAACAAGAGGTTGCAGGGAATTTCTGCAGCATTCTGCAGCATTTTCTAGCCAAGAGTGTGGCTATGTATTTTATATGTAGACTGCATTTGGGGTTAGGGCTAATCTGAAGAACAATTTGATGTCTTTTTATTCTTACCCCAGTGATTCTATCCCAATGCCTTGCCCAAAAGGCAGCAGCTTCAGCAAAGGTAATGGTGAATATTCCATTTCTCCTCATCCTCCTGAGCAGTCTCTTATATAGCAGAGACCTCCAAAGTGGGGCTGTCTGGTTGTTAAGCACTTGTACTTGGCTTTAAAGAGAGTTTAACACCGTGACCATCCCTGTCAGAATCAGCAGGTCATCTGCCCTGTAGCATTTTAATCCTTTTTTGTTCAGATGTGCCAGAAATGGGCTGAGCTGGCAGCTGCCAGGCTGCTGCTTAGTGCTCAGGTCCCTGTGACTCCCAACACATTCCTTGGATCTTGGTTTTTAGTACCTAATTCTGTCCCTCCCATTGTATGAGGATCAAAGGCACAGGACACATGATCCAGGCAGCTCAACATGTTGCATTCATCACTACAGTGTTTGCTCTTTTTGGATATTAGCATTTTTTAAAATGAAACAAATATGAATACTGTAGTTTTCCTCTTATCTGCATAAACATCCTGTCTAGTATGTTATGTGCATTTTGAGATTTGAGAATTTAACTCTTGTGGCTTTGAAAAAAACCTTTCCATTTGGGACAGATTGTAAATCAAAATTTATTTCATTTTAGGAATGAAAGAACAGGTGCAGGGTCAATACATTGACAGCAACAATGTTTTAAAGTGGTCTTATATTTTTTGTCCTGCTTTTTTACTAGCAACCAGTTTTGAAATTTGGTAGGTTTTGCCACCAAAATATTTATAAAATTGAACAAAATATATTCACCTATAACCACACTCAGAGTGGTGGAAAGTCTAGTTATGCAGGCATAAAACCTCAACTACTCGTCTCTTTATTTAAGTCATGTACCATCAACTAATCTTATGTGCTTGACTAATTATAAGAAGGTAGCATTTTTCTTGTTTCTTATGCATTGAGATACACATTCTAAAATGTTAGTGTTAAGCAGACTGTTAAAGTGGGATTAATTTGTAGTTTTACATTTGGGCTACTTCAAATACTAACTGCTAAAGGAATGTTCAAATCTTCACATCATGGAAAATGTCCATGTGGACTCAAGCCAGTATTTCAGATTAACAGTGAATGTTATGATAATCAGATTCTAAGCTATTACCTGATACCACTACCTGATGCCACACCTTATTTTCAGCAGTGACAATCGAAAAAAAAAAAAAATCTTTCTTTTTTTGTTGCATAGGGAACACCAATTCAAGGAAGTAAACTTAGACTGCCAGGATATCTATCAGGGAAGGGTTTCCACTCTGGGGATGACAGTGGCATCTTGTCAACAGCAGCTACCAGAGTTAGAGCTCATTTTGCAGGTGAGTGTCTTGAATTTTGAGCTTGATCCTGCTGCTTGCTTTGTTTTCCTTGTGAATACTTAAGAGTCATGTTAGGGTGCAAGGGACATGTCAGATACATGGAAAGGAGTGAAAGTTCTGCTGTCTCTGTGTTAGTATTGCCAAGAGTGCATATAATCAGTATAATGGTCTTTCACATGGTTGCACAGCAGGTTCAGCTCTGAATGTGCAAATTTTTTACTGCACTCTTTTTGACAATGGTATCTCCAGTCTCTCTACCTCAGGAACTAGGGAAGGAGCATTTACTTAAAAAGAAAAGCTTCTGTTCTTCACAGTGTTCAAGATATGCACAACTATGATGGAACAAAGGGGTCAATTAACAATGCCTTTTCCATTTCTTTCTTTATTGAAAAGAACTGCATTTCTGGGCTCCTCAGTACAAGACAGACAAGGAGCTATTGGAGATAGTCCATTGGAGGGTACAAAGATGGGCTAGGAAACTGGAGCACCTCTCTTATGAGGAGAGGCTTAGAGACCAGTGTCTCTTAAACCTGGAGAAGAGAAGGCTGAGAGGAGGAACTTGTCAGGGCTTGCAAATGCTTATATTGTTAAATGCTATAGCTCATTATGCTAAAGGATGGGTGTCAAGAGATTGGGGTCAGACTCCTTTCAGTGGTATCCAGCAACAGGAATGAGGGGCAACGGGCATCAGCTGGAACAGAGGAAGTTCCAGCTGAAAAACTTCTTTACTGTGAGGGTGACAGAACACTGGATCAGGCTGTCAAGAGAGGTTGTGGAATCTCCTCTGGAGATATTCAGAATCCACCTGGATGTGATGCAGTCACTCTAGGTGAACCTGAGGGAGTTGGACTATGATCTCCAGAGGTCCCTTCCAGCTTCTACCATTCCGTGATTCTGCAACAGGACAGGTACAGAACAGCTGTAGGTCACCTTATTAATGGAATATCCCAGACACATTTTTTAAAAAGTATATGAAAATACAAGCAGTGAAGCTCTGCTCTTCCAGGATCCTCAGAGCAGCTCTGTGTAAGGGAGAGGACTAGATGATGAGAAGATAGCTCTGCTGGCTTTCACTCACACCTTAAGCTCTGCAGAGCATACTGAGCAGTACTGGAAAATCCTGCTCAAAGAGTAGGTGTATTTTAAGTTATAGGTGATTTGAAAAATGAGCCACCTGAAATTTCAGTTTCAACTTGGTGTTCTTCACACATAGAGTGAAGCAGATTTGTGAAGATCAAAAAGATGCAATAAGTAATTGGAAAATTATGGGAAACCACAATAATGTTTTTCTATTTAGGATTCTTTGTTGTGGTTTTTCTTCATGGCTTGTTGTCTGGGTGGGATTTCACTTCAGCCAGCTTGCTCAGAGCACATATACTCTGCCCTTTGTTTGGGAGAATGTGTCCTCTGCCCTTGTTAACTTTCATCTGCATGGTTTTGATTTTTATTTTTTTTATAAAAGAGAGGTGCACTTTTAAAAAATGGAATATTCATCTGCGTCTCCAAGGTACATGTATTGGGAAATTTTTAATGCATGAAGAGGCCAGATAGTAAATTCTTGCAGTTCATAGCTGAGAAAATGGCAGGGGAAAGAAGGCATCTGGCTGAGTGAATATATAATGCATGTCTAGCAAGTCAAGAAAAGTTGCCAGGATAATGCATTTTTAATGAGGTGCTCTAGTGACAAAATAGCTATCTCAGCATTTCATCTCACAGTTCCTTCTCTTTAGTGGGAGAAGTGGCATTGTTTTGTGCTTGATGGATATCAAGAGGAACTTCGATGATTACCTAGCATGCCCTCCAGAGGTCTAAAGTCTAGTTTGTGCAATGAGGAATTTTGGAGGTTGCCAAAGACTAAGGCAAGACCTGGACACCTTTTACATCCTTACGTATAATACCGATGGGTATCTTTTCTCTTTCTAGAAACCAGAAGAACTCCAAGCAGACCTGGAAGCCGAGCAGGAAGCAAGGCTGGTAGCAGGTCAAGCAGTCGCCGAGGCAGTGACGCATCTGACTTTGACATTTCAGAAATCCAGTCTGTATGCTCAGATATGTCAGAGACTGTTCCTGCTACCAGCAGACCGACACCCCGAGCAGGTTCTCGGCCAGGATCAGCCAAGCCTTCTAAAATTCCAACTCCCCAGAGAAGGCCACTAGCCAGCAAATTGGATAAGTCCTTGAAGAGATAATATGATTGGCTCCACAAAGGTCTTTTCCTTTTTGCATTAAGTATTTAAGTTCGTAAGATGTAAAATATTATGTAGAAATTATTGTGAAATATCACAAGAGGTGGATTTTTAATTCTGCAGATGGCCTTATCTGTGTATTTGTCTTCTTATTTTATGTGTATAATTTTTGTCAGATTTCATTTTGTTTATGCCATATCCTGTGAGAAAGGGGAAGAGTTTTAATGTAAACTAACAGTTGTACACAGTAATGTGTAGAAAGTACACTAAGAGTAATTGCCGAATGTACAGTGTACTGAATGTACAGTAAGTCTTTACAACCTGAATAAAATAGGCCTATTGTTATGTCATTAGTTAACAGTAAAGGATACCTCATTATTTTCTTTAAAAAAGAAAAAGAGAATACTAAAAAGCCAAAAGACACAATTACACATTTTGAGCTAACTAAACAAACACTGAAGGACGTCCATCAGAACTGCTAAGGAATAGAAACCCACATTCACAATACCCTTATTTATACAGCATCCCTCAGAGAACTCACAGAGTTAATTAAGCACTTGCCAGTAATATGATACTCCAATACCTTGCAGCATTTCTGTGCCATTGCTTTCAATGAGGCCAGACACATTCTGGATATCTGAACTATTATTCTGTAAGAATATCAATATGAAGTGCATTCATGTAAATGTGAGGTTTTCTTTTGCTTGAGTGGATGGTAGCACTGTATCATTGAAATCATTTTGTATCAAAGCAATTTTGCTTGCAGAAAGCTCTGAAATAAACATGTCCCTTAACTTTATTTCTATTGTATTTCTTATTTCACAGGAAGATAATTTTCTGCATTATGTTTTAGGGCATATATAATTTCAGATGACCAATAATTACCATAGTAACATAGGCTTTAATGTAATTTCCCATTATCAGCAATCAGATTTTGGTTAGCTACTGTATTTGTTTAATAAAACACTTAAATTGCACATACATCATTTATGAAATTATATGTAATTATTTTGTCAACAATTATTTTCTCCATATTAAACTGACATTTATATACCATGTATGAAATGTATAAAGAGGAATTGAATTGCTTTTTTTTTTTTTTTGGTCAGTGAAATATTTTTGCCATTCATGGGTTCTTTGAAAGTAATTAATTATACTTGACTTTCAGTGCAAAAGGATACAGCTTCAAATGGGAGTGCTGTAGAATCATTGAGTAGAGGCTGCAGTATGTAGTGGCAGAATCCCTTAAAATGCTCTTTGACAATATCAAAAAGACTCGGGTAGAATTCCACCAGTATGGCAGACCACATAGTCTAAACCTCACAGTTCATATTCCCCAAAAAGCCGTACCTTAAGTAGAAGAGTTTTAGGGGAATACTGGTACTGGCATTCACTGCTAACATCTATTGGCAGGATTACTAAGACAGTGTTTTCCAAGTTCTCACAAGAGCTTACTGCAGACTCATAAGTTGACTCACACAGTCAGTTTATAAGAAACAGAAAACCAAAATAATACTCAAAAGATACTTAAATCAGTCAAAATCTAGTTGTGCCAGAATTTCCTCCAATACAGAGCTCTGCAAGCAGTTGTGGGAAGCAGACAGAAAACAGTCCTACTGCAGCTTGTTTGGGAATCAGTACATGTTTGCTGAATACTACAGCATCAGTCTCTGCTGTGGTGCTTTATATTTACATCTTTCACCTCTCCTGTTGCTGCTATTCACCCAGTGATTGCTTTCCTGTAACATGAAAATACATCGAGTCAACCTTTTAGTACCTCGACTCGTATACCTGTGTATTATATGATTCTCCTGTGCAGTGAGGGAGCAGAGGTGATGGGGAGGGAAGATGGGTTGGAAAGCCATGGCTGTGAGAACTTTATTGTTTAGGGAGTAATATATATCTAGCATTTGGGAAGCTGGCTCAGCTCTAGGATTCTTTATTTCTGCAGTAATTCTCAGCTTTCTGCATTTCTGTTACGCTGCCTTCAAAATGGGAAAGTGTCCACTTAATGTTCTGAAATCTGCAGATGAAACTTGTAAGTAAAAAATGCACCATTAGAAGAGCCAGTGATGCCTTGTGGCTTAGACATCTGTAGCTCTTCAGTTTAGGCCTTTTGAGAGCCTCTTAATTACATCTTGAGATAACAGATGACTAATGGAGGCCTTGCCTGCAACACGTCTTCACAAAAGCATAGGGATGCAGTTATATGCAATCTTAATTTTGAAGTTACTGCATTTCATAAAAATAAACTCTGATTAAAAGCAGCTATGCCATACCAGCAACATTTGAACCTATAGCTGTCTCTGCTGGTGTCTGCCATAGGACTGGCAAGACTGTCTGTGCCCCACAACTTGCAGATGAGAGAGGCCCCATATTGTGCTTACAAGTGTTGGGCATAGTATGTGACAAGAGGGCTGAGTACTTCCTGCAGTGTTCTGTAAATAAGCAGAGGGATGGCAAATAAGCATTAGGTCGTTTGCTGTATCTCAGTACAGCTGTCCTAACAGTTTTCAGGTTTTCCCAGTTCTTATGTATGGCAGCATCAGAGCTCATCCTAGTCTAGTGGTATTTAGCTAGATGTTTTCTCTAACTGCAGGCCATGGGAGGGAGTGGTCATGTTAGGAGGTTTCTGTCTTCATGCAAGGTGAGTGGAATTTTGCAGAAAAAACAGAAGGTCCTTTCCTAATAAAAATTGTTCTGAATTTGAATAACCTATTTGCAGACACAGAGGTGGGGAGATTTGGTCGGCTTGGTTACTTGTTTTTTTTCCAAATAATCTTGGCAGGTTAAATGCAGGTAGGTTTTTCTGTCAAAAAAATAAGTTATATATGTTAAAAAAGAGGAGCATTGCGGAGGATAGGCAGCTCTTCAGAAATAATGGATGAGGCAGCAGCTCAAATTACATGTAACTTGGATGAAAATGCTTGGCAGCTGATAACTGTTGAGGTATTTTTTATGCAGATTAAAGTCCTTCTGTTGAGACTTGTTCACAATTTGGCTGTTGCTAATGAAGTGGTATTTGACCTGCAGCTAAAAGCATTTTAGAGGTTATAATTTCATAAGTAGTTCTTCTGAACCAAAATTGTTTGAATAGTATGAATTGCAGCTTTGGGTGCTCAAACTGCTTTTCAGTATTTGAAGGAAAGCAGGGTGAAGGTAAATTGTGTAACTTTGCTGGCATCATTATTAATGAGAAAGTTAATAGATGTGTTCTTAGCACTTAGATCGTTGAATATGAGCAAGAACCCCAAACCATAAATCAGGCACTGTCAGCATCTACAGTGTTTTTTGTTCCTCTGGGAAGAGGCAGCCAGAGTGATGATAGCTCTGTCCTGACAGGAAAAGCTGACTTGGAGCTTTTTCTAGGGGTCACGATGGTCTCTCCAACATCTAGAAAAATACCAAACGCTGTAATTTTTTTTCCTCTTTTCAGGGCTTGATCCATGGCTCCTCCAAGTGTTATTTTCTTGGGAGAATACTGGAGACCTATGGAAAAGGTTGCACTGTCCAGGCTATTTTTAAAGGCGATATATTTATATTTTAAATATCTCTATATAAATATGATCAAAGCCTATGATCAAAGTATAAGATAGGAAAAAAGGCAGTTCAAAAGGAGCATGAAAAAAATAGGCTTGTAAATACTACAAGTATTGAGTAACTCTCCATTTCTTGCTCAGAAGAGGGGGCATAGCTTTGCTTTTACCAGCACCCATCTGAAACTTTATAGACCAAATTAACACAAGGTAATGAGGAGTAAGTAGTGTACATCAAAAGGTGCTACTGGAACTGAAGGGCTATGTAGCTAAGCTGCTACCTGCAGTCCTCTTGTGTTCACTTGACATCTCATGTGAACATGAGAGGATTCCAGTGTCTTAAAATATGCAAACTTTTTCATAAAAGATACTGGTAAGCTCTGTGAAACAGCTGATCAGTTTGAACTTGAAAAAATGATAGAAGCAGTACTGTTATGTATTAATGGGAAGCTGAATAAATACACTATGGAAGTTAGCTTAGCTTCTGGTGGGAAGTTGTGCTTTAAAAGTTGCCTGGAAGCTTCTTAAAGGATCAGGTAGTGTGGACAAAGGGTGAGACAGACCACATGGCTTTGCAAAAGAAATCAAGTTCTCAAAGAAGCACTTAAGGGATCAGAAGAAAGGTCTTCCTGAGGGTAATAGCATGGTGAAAGCTAGGAAAGATAGCATAGAACAAGGTGGTCAGTTTTAACAGAAGAAAGAGATCTGCAGTGGAGCCCTGGATAGGTTTTAGCACAAAGCTGTGAACACTGGCTCAGAAGTTCCTGAAATGAACATTGTTGGAATGGTGCTCTGGAAAAAAGCATCAGTGTGTTTCTGTGATTCATCACACCTCTTGGGAGATGTCCATTACTTTCTGCTGATGCTGAGGATCCCACTGAGATTAACTCAGCCCTGGCCAACTAAACTAGAGATGGCTATTTTAGGTAGAATGAATCCTGCCCCAAATTAATGAGTTTATTAGGGTAACATGGGAATGGATTTTCATGAATGGTTGGGAAGGTCTGCTGGTGCTGGATGTTATCACTTACACACTGTTGTAGTGCTCAAAATGTATTTTAGGGATACACAAAGCATGGACCCTCGTATCATTTAGTACCATTTCTAGTCACATTCAGGAAATGCCATGAAAGGTGGGTGCAAAGTCCAGTCACTGCTTTCAGAAACTGTAGGAGCTTTTGAGCATTCCTAGGATCCTTTGGCATGAAACCCAGGTACAAGAAGTGTGTTCACCTCTGTGCTGCTCCCAGTTACACCAAACTCTGCGAGGCACCCATGGATCCTCTTTCCTTTGGGTGCTTCAGTCGTTCATCCTACTGCGACTTGGTGCCATCAGTGTAAAGGAACTCATCTTTCATGGGACTCTCTGTCAGGCCATGAACATCCTCAAGATTCAAAACCATTAAAAACCTGAAGTCACTGAAAAGGATACCACATTGACACGTGTCTCTTCCTTCCTATGGATCAGAGGAAGGCAATAAGGGTTTTCCCAAAAGAAGTGAGGTGTTCTTTACTTTGGTGTGGTTGCTTTTTTTTTTTTTTTTCTCTGTTGGTGTTCTTAATAAGCACAATTGAGGGTGGCCATGCATAAGTAGCTCTTTCTGGAATTAAGAAAAATTAAAATATGTAAGTGTCCAGTTTTGGGTGTGATGGATGAATAATAGCTGAAAACTTTCTTTGAATAGCTCTTCAGTCAGAAATTGATCTAGGGCATACTTCATTATATTGGAACTCAAGGGCTAAGCGTAAACATAGATTTTTAAAGCAATTTTTTTTTTCTCTAAAAATGCAGTGAGATTCAGTAAACAAACCACCAATAAAATAGGCAAGCCTAATGCCTTTTTCAACAGAAAGGCAAAACGCTGGCAATGCCTGCTGTTTCTATGCATTGTTGCCATTTTTTCCTTGTGGTGTGTGTTTGCAAATCCTTGGTTCAGTCATTCTGCAGCACCTCAGCCGCATTTCCTGTTAAAACAAGCAAACTGAATTTTCCAGCCTGTGTGCGTGGCCCTGGAACAAAAGCCAAAGCGACGCTTTCTGTGGCCAGATGGTGAGGAGGGCTGGGAGCTGCAGCTCCTGAACTCAGGATGAACCTCCTGGTTATGGTCCCCAGGCAGGCACAGCTGCCTCCTGGCCTGGGAGCCCTGGCAGCATTGGGAGAGGAGCGGTCAGGAGGCGATGGCTCAGTGTTCCTGCTGATGCTGAGGAAGATGATTTGCCTGACAAGAGCCTTTTCAGAGGCTGGAAAGCCTTCCTAAGTTGTCTGGTGTGGTCACTTAGCCAACACAGACTGCTCTGTGTGATTTCTTTTTTATATGCACGTTGTGTTTACCTGGGAGGTGAAATAATGAAGAAATAATCTTTAATAATCTGTTACCCGCATGCAAACTGGGGGGGGGAGATGGAGGAGGTCCCTGCTCCCTCATTTTTCTCCCCCACCCGAGCTTATGAGGATTTACTAAATCTTTCAAGATTTTTGAGGAGAGTTTTGTTCTTAATGTTGCAAAAGAATGTTAATGTGGTCTCTCTGATGGAAAAGCTCTTCTTAATTGCCAATAGAAACTTCAGCTCCCAGATGCTCCCTTAGTAGCTTTAAAGATTTCCATGCAGGAGAACTCCTCCTCCCCTCCAAGCTCCCACTCTGTTTCCATTGATGTGTGTATGACTCTCCAAAAAAAGTTGCCATGATCTCATCCAGTAAAATGTCAGATCTAGCCCAAGTCCTTTGTTGGGCTGTAGTGGCTACAGGGGCATTAGGCTACTGCCACCACCCTCTCCCCTCATTTCAGGAGCAATGCCTTGAGGTCAGCACAGGGAGACACTGCCCTCTTGGTGGCAGAGGGTAGCAAATGTGTCATGGGAAGATCTGGTGCTGGGGTGGGTGTCAGGCAGCTGCTTGGTGGCCCAGTTTCACAAGAAAAAGACTTCTGGCAAAGCTGGGCACACCCACCCCGACAGCCAGAGGCCTGGTTTCTCCCAGTCAGACCATGGTGATGCTGGGACAGCCCTGCACATATTGCACCTGTCCTCTTTCTACTGCCAGGTGGCTTCATCAGGCTCAGGGCTGGCTGCTGCTTTCAATTAGTATGGTGAAATGATCCTGATGTATAGAGCAAGAATTACCCCAGTAACTTCCAAGGTCTGCAGCTGAATAGCCCTTAGTCAGGAATAGTTTTCAGTGACAACACTGCCTCTTATCTGCTCTTGTCTTTCCCCATCAGCAGGAATCAGAGCACCCCCTCTTTGTGTCTGCCACAGGGGCTTTCTGAAAGAGTGTGGCAGGTGGGAAACTGGGAAGCTGGATTTCCTTTTCTCAAGGTCCACATGTGTAAATGTGAATTGAATCCATAGCTCAGGAGGTGAAAATGGACCATGGCATTGCTTTGTGTGTCCTGCTGGTCCATGGAAGTGGATCAGGATTTATGCTACTTGCTGCAGCATGTGAGTACTTCGTAGGAGTAACCTACTGGGGCTCTGAACTATGAGATGTGGTTTTTGCTTTTCTAACCTTCTTTTAAGTGCAGGACTTTGCATGAGCTAGAGAGTTCTAGTTTGGTCATATTTGTTTATTCACAAAGCCCCGTGTTTTTGTGTTGGAAGGGCTGCTGGCAGTGTATTAGTTTCTCCTGCTAATGAAAAAATTTTAACTTTTTCCTTTAGTCTTAGAACATGGCTGAAAATTAGAATTAATGCCTGTAAAAGCTGTCTTTGAAAAAGGTAAGCATTTCTCTTTTTGTAGAAAATGTCACTGAGTTAGAAAATAGAGAAAAGCCTCTTGTGGTTTTTATTAACCGTGATTTGAGTCAAACTGGTTTCGGCAGAAAAGACAAGGTAGATAATGCAGGCTTTGTTTTATTAACTTTTTCTCTTGTTTATGTTATTCTTTTCTAGTGAAACATGTAGAAGTAGACAATTAGTCAGGAATTTCCTAAATAGCAATGAAAACTTAAACAAACAAACAAACAAACAAAACCCCAAACATAAAACCCCTAACATACAAAAAGATTATCAGCTGGAGTTGTGATTTTCAATCAAAGTGGAAGAGCTTAAGGAATATTCTCCTTGTCCTATGTCTCTCTATGTCCTTCTATATACAGGAGTGTATTTTCATTTTGTGTCTTGAATATATTAGTAGTCAGGCTCTGGTCCTGAATGCTATGTTTTGAACTCTAGGTTATAAGATATAGTCTTTAACTGTCCATAAATAAAAGTAAATATTTTCAGCTGAATACTTAAATGATGTCGTGGGAGTTTGAGTTCAGGCACAGTGATGTCATTTGACCATTAAAAAGAAAAAAACAAAAAAACAACTTCTGAAAAAAAAAGGTAATTGTGCAATAATTATGGTATGATTGTTTAAGTACTGAAGGAGTTTAGAAGCACCTGTGGATAGGCAATATTTTGGCCAGTTGGGATAACATCAGGTGCTGCTTTGGAGAGTTCTGTTTTGGGGTGGTTTTTTTGTGATTAAGTGCCCGTGTCTGAGTTTACCAGACTGAGATCATTTGCAATCAAACACAAAGATGTATGCATGGTTTGAAAGGTAGAGTTAGAGATAAAATCAGTTTGATTAAAATCCAAGAGGAGAAGACATAGTTTTGTTGTTGTGATACTAACTTTCAAGGAGACAATTTTGCTGTAAATTGTCCTGTGTAAACTCACATGTGTAGTCTCAGCCCAGCACACCAGCTGTGTCTATCGCTGGAGAGATCTAGTTAACAATGCATGTCAGAGAAAATTATAGCATAATTTACTCATACCCCTTAGAATTGCAGAAATAAGGCTGAAACCCATGTGTCTGTAGACAAAAGGTTTTGTCCTGGTTCAGATCCTGTCCAAGGACACTATATCACAGTGATAAAATGCCACTGCTATGGACGACAAAGAAAAGCAAAAGTTCCTAATTAAAGGCTGAAGTAAGGGTGCAATTCAAGCAGAAATAACAGAGAACTTGCCAATTAAAGTGTGAGCAGCAAAGTGTAGCAGTGGTTTCTTGGCTCTGAGCATTGGGGTTGGGGGGAGGGTGGATTTTGGGACTGACTTGATTAAAGATGGCTAAAATCAAGTTAAATTTCTACTTTTCAAGATCAGTGCTTAGTTGTGTTTTCTGTTAAGGTTTGTTGTTTGTTTGTTTGTTTGTTTTTTCAGTCAGTCTTTCAGGAAGAAAAACTGGCTTAAAGAAAACAAGGAGTCCTAGAATTAATGTTGTATCTTGCAATAGCTGTTCTTTGGCAGGACTCTCTTCTGGCAGTAAAAGAGAAGATGAACAATCTTCTCAAGCCAATATAACAATCTTCTCAAGCCAGTATAACATCACAAGGGTCTTTTTCAGAGGGACATTGCAACATGGTGTAAAGAGGCAAACTAGTGTGTCAGGCTGGATCACAGGGAATTTCTTGACCTGGTATTTCTTGACACAGCTCAATAAGGCACCAGTATAAAGCACCTGAGTTGCTGTTAATTCTATACTTTTTTTTTTTTTTAAAAAAAAGGGGGCAAATTACTGGTAATATGAAAAACAGCCTACGTGCTAGTTTCCTGGCTAGTCTTGGTTTGCCTCAGAAATGCTTTGGTGATGCTATGCTTCCAATAAACATTAATATAACAAAACACATTCTGTTTTCAGCACTTCTGAGGGTGACTCTCCCTTCAAACTTCTAACTCTTTGTTGTCTGGCCTGGTGAGTGGTTACGGCATCCTGCCAGCACTTTTCCTCTCTCGTGAAACTGAAGGCTGTATGGAGAGTGCTGACTAGCAGGACTGGAAAAATAGGGATGGCATTTCTTGCTCATAGTGGGTTGGTTTTCTTGTTCTTGGATTCCATGGTTCTGGGTGGAAAAATTATGAAACTATTTGATACTTCTGTTTCCTGTGCTGAATGAAACCGAGAAATGAAATGCAATGTGAAAGGCAAGAGTCAAGATCCCAGATAACTGCAGGTCTAACTTTAATCTTCAATGGTTTGCCTCAGGATATTTTTCCTGTTCATACATACCTCTTCCTTTTTTTTTTTTTTTTTCCTGATGCCAATAGGTGGTTTATTTAGAAAGGGATAAACATTCTGTGTACTTCTAAACTTTCTCTTATGTTAGAGATAACATGCTAAGTTGTACTCCAAAGAGGTGTTTAAAATTAAAAAGCAGATGAGACAGGAGAGCAGAAAAACTCCTGGTGAAGTTAGAATTGCTCTGAACAATGTGGCCCAAAGAGAAACAAGATGTGTTTAAGTTAGCATGTACCAAAATTGTCTACAGGGTAGAAATGTTCACCCCCTGTAGGAAGTATCCTGAATACAAACCTGTGATTACTGTGGCACTGCTGGTTCTAGTTCTAGTATCTATAAGCTTTGCTACCATTTTACAACCAATAGAGATGGAGAACAGAAAGAAGGGAAGCAGGAATATGCCACCTTAGGAAATGGAGAAGCAGGTTAAACAATCTGGCTGAGAATATTCAGGAAATTTGATGGCAAGTCAGGAAACTGGTTTGGCACACTCTAAACCTCATCAAATCCTCAACCTGAAAAGAACATCCCTCTCTTTCAAGCACATTGTTCTTTAATTATGACTGTTTAGGAACCTAAATTAAATCCTCCTTGTCTGAAAAGAAATCCTGAGCTATCTGGAAATTTAAATTATGATTAAAAATAGCAAAATGTCAGTGTTTACTCATAGAGGATTATGTTTATCTATGATAGAAGATTATCTGGTGGAGAAGGCAGTGGATGTGCTAGGTATAAATGTATGAGCTGAGCAGTTACACTACACAAGTATTTCTGCAAGGGAACACAGGGTAGAGGGAAACACAAACATGGATATGAATTTATCTTTCAGTTTGGGGCTCTGGAATGTTTCTGTTTTAATAGCGTTCTAATAAAATCAAAACATTGAGTCTTTCCCAGCAAAGATATAAATAGAAAGTAGGCACCCTCCTTCTTCAGAAAGATAAACTCCAAAAGGAGATCGTTCACCACATGGAAAAAAACTGATTAAAAAACTGTTGACATTTTACTTGTATCTCAGAGCCTTTGCACTTCTGTAAGAAGCAGCTGCTATTTCTCCCCAGTTTTCCCATGTAATTGATTTAGTCTTATGACTGAGAATGGCATGATGCAGCACAAACAAATGGCCTTCTGCACAGTGGCCCCACTGTGCCTCTGACGAGTGGCCTGATGGTGATCTTAAAGTCTAGGTGGCAGCTTCAGGGCTGTGCAATCAGGATCCACCAGGAGGATAGGTTGAAGTGTACTTCTGCTCCTGTGTTATCATCCCCATCACGTTTGGTAAAAAAGTCTGGGGCTTGCTCTTCAGTTCTTCAGGTGATGCAACACTGGGAGGACTGGCTGTTACACCAGAGGGCTGTACTGCCACTCAGATGGATCATGACAGGCTGTAGAAATGGCAGGAACTTCATGATGGTCACCAAAGGGAAGTATGAAGTCCTGCACCTGGGGAAGAATAGCTCCAAGAACCAGGACAGGCTGGGGACCATTCAGCTGGGAAGCAGTTTTGCAGAAAAGGCCCTGGGGCTTCTGGTAAAACAAAGTCAACCATGAGCCAGCAGTTGTGCTCATGTGGCAAAGAATATCAGCAGCATTCTGGGCTGCATGGAGAAAAGTATTGCTAGTGGGTTGTGGGATGGGATACTTCTGGTCAGTACTGCTAAGACCATACCTAGGGTCCTGGGTCCAGTCCTGGACTCTGCAGTTCAAGACATGGAAAATTTCAAGGGAGCCCAGCAAAGAGCCACGATGATGAAGGGACTGGAGCATTTTACATGAGAAGAGAGACTGAGGGAGAGGTTTCGCTGATTGGGTGAGGCTGGGAGTAAAGAAGATGGAGTCAGACTCTTGGTATCTTGCAAAAGGAGAAAAGACAACGGGCACAAGTTGAATTACAGGAGGAATACCTAGAAGAAATTTTTTGCTGTGAAGCTGATTGAAGATTAGAACAGGGTGTCTAGACAAGCTGTGGAGTTCCTATCCTCAGAGACATGAAAAACCTTACAGGACAGAGTCCTGGGCAGCATGCTCAAACTGAGCATCCTCTGAACAGGGTTGTTGGGTGATCTCCCATCATCCCCCACCAACATCAACAGGTCTCCAATTCTGTGACTTATAACCTCATCTTTAGTACATAGAAAATCATATTCGAAATGCTGCTTGATATTTATAGTGCTACTGAACCCAGGGCATCAGCCACAGCTACAGCTCCAAATGTGCTGTCAATACAACTAGAGAAGACCATGAAAGAGGACAAAGTGATTTGCTGAATGCTGAAGGCAAGCTGAAAAATCATATCTTTCTTATTCCTTGCACAGTACTCTATTCAAAAGTTTTTTTTTTTTATTTTATTCCTTTTCTTTTTTTCCAAAAGAATACCACTCTGGATTTTGTTTCAGGGTCTGCATGGGTAAGGAATGAGATGAATACACAGATCTCACTTGTTAGAAATATACTAATATAGATTATATTTCTGAACCAAATTTGCCCTCTATTCAGCACTTTGGGGAAACAGAGGTACATTCATTCTGTGAGAACCTCTTCAAAGATCTATTCACAGCCACTCATGGGAAGTGCTACATCTCTGGGCATGTGTGAGAGAAAAGGCACTTTAATTGAATGCATGAGTAACTGCCTGCCAGACTGTTACTGGTCCCTGTATAAACCCGAGGTTGCACATGTTCTTCTGAGAGCAAGAAACCACTGCTGGGCCACCCCATTCTCTCTCTCTGAGCTGCCCAGTGGACTTTCACTGCAGAATGAAGAAAAATCTCCACCTGCTTTTTCAGAGGACCTATGGGATCTGAAAATTCCACTCCATGCAATACAGAGCATTTGTTCTGCTAAAGCACCTCCTAAGTATGGCTTCTATCTATGTATGGAGCTGGGAGCTGTAGGTACTCTTAACAGAAATGAACCTTTTTAGATTTGTGTAGGAAAGTTTCCAGAAACATTGGGAATAAAATCCAGTCCAAAGCATAAAATTTCTGTGAAATGGAAGGGACAGTTTCATAGCTTTGTGCAGAGTTCTTTTGACTGTTTTTCTCTCTAGTTACCAGCATACCCTATGGTCTCTGAATTTTGTTTCAACAAGACTTGTCTGCTCAAGAGCAAAATGTGGCTTTAGCTTCCCTACAGTGCTGTGGGATATTATTCTACTTTATAATACATATGCATTAGTCTTATTCCATAGATGTGGAAGAATTGAGGTGTTGGAGTGTGTCCAAAGGAGGGTAATGAAGCTGGTGAAGGGTCTGGAGCCCAAGTCTTATGAGAAGCATCTGAGGCAACTGGGGTTTTTTATTCTGGAGAAAAGGAGGCTGAAGGCATCCCTTACAACTTTTACACAACTACCTGAAAGAAGCTTGTAGTGAGGTGGGCCTTGGTTTCTTCTCCCAAGTAACAAGTGATAGGACTTAAGTTGTGCCAGGGGAGGTTTAGATTGGATATTAGGAAAAATTTCTTCACGGAAAGGATTATCAGGCTCTGAAACAGCCTGCCCAGGGAAGTGGTTGAGTCACCATGCCTGGAGGTAATTAAAATACATGTAGATGTTGTGCTTAGGGACATGGTTTAGTGGCAGACTTGGCTGTGCTAGGCTAACAGTTGGACTTGATGATGTTAGTGGTCTTTTCCAACCTAAGAGATTCTCTGATTCTCTAAGAATTCCTAAGTCATTGTGCAGTTTTAAATGTGGACATCAGTTTTATTTGGCACCTTTACTTTCTTGCTGTATGGTATGTTTTGTTTTCTGACCTTCCATTATTAAAAGATGATCTACTAATTCTTTCCTAGGAAAAAACCCTGATGGATCATGACTAATAACACAAAGCATCCATAAAGAGGGTTAAAGAGGATGAACAAACTCATCAGGGTACTGAGGGATGCTCTTATGCTCATCTTTAAAATGTATGAATCTGCTTCAGGAGATTTGATAAACATTGATTTTACTCATAGAGAGCAACAGATAAAAAAGCAAACCTCCTCCAATTTTCCTGCAAAATGAAAGGAACTGATGTAATTGTTCTAAATTCAGTACAATGAAGTGCTATCGGACTGGTGCCAGCAGTGCATTTCCTGCCAGTGTCTGCTCCTCCAATCAGTTTAATTATGAGCAATTGTTTGGGTTGTGCTGTGAAGAAATATTAGAGAATGGAAAAAAGAACATACTTCAGGTCATTATTTTGCAACTGATTCATGGTTTGGCAGAAACCATTAACTGGATTTTATGCTTTACAACACTGTAATAGTATCAGTGTGGATCAACCTTGCCATATAAGCACATACAGCACAAATCCACCATTTATTTTGACAAGGTTTTAGTTGAAGCATTTGAAAAATGCTGAAATAACATCAGCTATTGGCTAGGATTTTTGGTTAATCGTGTGCATGCTCTTATCCAAGGGATCTAAGCAGGCTATGAAAAAACTGCCTGTTGTTAATGCCTCCTGTGTTTATCTGTCGTGTCAAATTTTGATGATGATTTTTCTTCTGCTTGACACACATCTTATGCCTTGCTGCTACACTCAGAAGCATTCTGTAATCCCAGATTGGTTTTTTCAGAGGGGCAGACTAGGGGAAGATGTCTCTTTAACTTCTCTTTCCGCTGCATGCAGGGTTATTTTCCTTCTGACTGGTTTTTTTTTGGGGGGATGCTGAAAACCTAACAGCTAATGGAGTGCGTGGGAAGCAAATCCTGATTAAAGTGCCCCTGAGCTTGAGTGGAAAAGTGTCAGTGCAGACTGGATAGCCTGGCTATTGAGGCAGTACTCCTGTGCTGAATGGTCTTTGTGCAGACTTCATGCAGGACAAAACTCAAAATTTAGCCAATTAGTGCTGCCCAGCAGCCAGGCCAGGTGCCAGGACATGGCATTTGGTTCTGCAGGACTAGAGGTCTTTGTGCTGCTGAGGCTTATGCAGCCTTCCACCCTTGGTCTCATCCCACTGCGAGTGGAGGGTTTTCAGGCATTGTCAGATAATACTTATCAGGAAACTGGGAAAAAAAGTAAGCCCTTAGAATACAGAAAATATTTATAGCACCTGTGGCAAGAGTTAGTATTCATGGGTTCATGACTAGATCTGATATACGACATGCTGCAACAGCATGACCCCTCCAGGAATGTAACATAAACTAGCCTGATCTGCACCCTGTTCCAACAGAAAACAAAAGATGCATTTGTTTTCAGATTTGCTAATGGAATATGTTCTCTTTTTTTCCAGTCTAGTGTGATTTGGATACATTTCTATGTCCTCTGATACCAGAATGAATCTTGAATAACTAATGCATCTCTCCTCGCACCATGTAATATGGGATTAAATCAAATAAAATGGGTAAATGCCACAGGTGGCACTTTACATCTCTGCCAGGTTCTGCAGTCTTTGCATTAAGCAGATTTCTTAGATGTAGTTTAAGCCTACAAAATACAAAGGTACAAGGATCCAGCTGTTTGCAAAACCAAGAGGACACAGCTGCAAATCATCCAAGGCTTGGGCTGATCTGATTCTGATGTTAAAATGTGAGCAATGGCAATTCCTGGCAATATAGTTCAGAATTTCAAAAGAATTAGGAAATAATAGTTAGGGGAACCAAAGTTCTCTGCTTGGATCCTATGTTTAAGTGTTTTCCACAGAATCACAGAGTCATAGAATGGTTTGGGTTGGAAGGGACCTTAAAGATCATCTAGTTCCAACCCCTCTGCATGGGCAGGGACACCTCCCACCAGATCAGGTTGCTCAAGGCCCCATCCAGCCTGGCCTTGAACACTTCCACGGAGGGGGCAGCCACAACTTCCTTGGGCAGCCTGTTCCAGTGTCTCACCACCCTCAAATTCGAGAATTTCTTCCTTGAATGTCTAACCTTTTGTGTATCTGCTTAGCCTGAAAATCATTTAAAATGGAAGAGAACTGCCTGACTGGGTGCTGCATCTCGTTTACCTAAGTGTGTCTGGGAAGAACATTTTCCATTAGGAAGCTGTGTCTCCTGCAAATATGAAATCCATCCCTTCTTGTAGTGATGCTACAGAAGGAGCAGTAATATTGATTGCAGCAGGAAACAGAGACTGGGGAGATGAAACCAATGTCTGGAAAAGTAGAATCAAAAGCATATTGTGAGATAAGGAGATAGGACCATGGGATGTGTTGTAGATGTTACCAGGGAAGAGATTAAGATCACGTTAACCAAGATAAATTTAATAGAATAAGATTATAAAAAATTATTTTACTCTAACCAGTGACATAGCTAATGAATAAGGGCAGAGGTGGGTCTTAAAGATATTTCCATTGCAACTGATGTTTTTAAGTGTTGTATTTTGACAACAGTCAAAAATAAAATCAGTTATGTTGCCCGATTTATAACTGTTTTATTTTTTCCAGCTGTATTCTTAGGGTTACCCAAAAAAGTGTCATTGATTTGGGGCCATGGCTATGATCTGCTCAGTCCCCATTTCTGCTGTACCCTCAGGAATAGAAGGAATAATAAGAGAACTTATCTGGGCCTTTTACCAGCCTCATTAACATTACCTGCTGATGGTAAGATTTTTGCTTCATGGCAAAACCTTTTTGTCCCCTTTTTTTTTGTGGTAAGCTGCCTCTTTTTCTATACCGTTTAAGAGTTCCCCATAGGAACATAACCTCCACTGTGAAAGCTGTATTTTGTATCTACCTTTTCTTTCCTAACCCTTAAAAATATAAATTTATAAAGGATCTCCCTTTTCCTTAACACCAGCCTTTGTTTGTTAGAAGTGTGTGGGAAGAATCTTGTTCAAAGCTTTTTTGAAACTCAACAAAACCACTGTAGATGTATCACCCTTGCAGTAACTCTGGTAGTTTGCTCAGACATGATTTCCCCCTTTTCTAGGAACACTGCTCCACAGGCTATTGGGTTGGACGGTGGCTCCTGCTTCTATTTCTTTCAACAGTTTCTACCAGTTTCTCAAGTCCAGAGGTCAAAGTTATTGGTTACTAACTCTTCAAGTCACACACAGGCTTCTTTAAGCAAACAAACAAGCAAACAAACAAATAAATTCCTACACCCCCTCCTCAAAGCACACACACAACAGAAAACCCCCTTCACTTTTTCTGCTACTGTCACTGTTTTATAACAGTAGTCAGACCTGGGCGTTGCTAGTAAGGAACAGTTTTATTTTCTATATTTGTATATTTATTTTCTATATGTATATATTATCTATAATAACAATAATTTAGCTATAATAATATCTATAATAATGATTTATATGGCCTTTGTGTATAGCTTTGTATATAGATGAACTGTAACATATACAGTGGATGGCAGGAATCAGATGCCTGCTGGGAGTCACCAGCTGTGTTTATGGCAATGAATCACACGGTGCCTGAGGCTAAGGATAGCTGGAAAAGTCTGTGGAATGGTTTTGGCTGAAACCAGCTTTCACCCTTGTAAACAATTCCTGGGCACAGGTTGGGAGCTGGGAGCAGTCCCTATCCTGCACTAATATCGGTTTTGGATGCAGCCCTCCCTATTTTAGTCAGTGGATTTAGTGTTAGGGATGCAAGTTACTCCATGTCAGCCAGCCCAAGTGCTGGAGAACAGTCCCAGTCCTGGTTAGTGTACAGCTGTACCCGTGGTGCTCAGGGTGCTGTGCCAGGGACTCTGCTAGGTACCAGCCTGTGACTGCTCTTGGGTGAAGGGTTTCGTGCAGTTATTAATTTTCCTTCAGAGGGACATCTCAGAAGACCCCACCACATCTCCTCTAAATAGCTGGATGAGATATAGTTTATATTCCATTTGGAGACTCATGGTGGTTTTCTTCCATCTGCTCATGCTCATTTCTCATGGAAACCTGCCACAAGGCAGTGCTCATCTCCATGGGTAAGAGTTCCCATGGCTTTTCTGGTTTCCCTTGTCCCATATGAGGTTCCCCCAGCTCCTCCAGCAGCACCAGCTGCATGTGCCCTCTCCTCAGCTGGGGCACATATGGTATGAATTTGTGAGTTGGTGTCTTCAGCCTGATTTTTTTTGTTGTTCAGTCTTATCACAGAGCTTGCTCTGCCCAGCTGCACTGGGATGAATGTTCTGGTCCTCATGTGGCACTTGTGCACAGCAATTGAAGATAGGGTCCAGTAGTGCCCCTGTCTTTTGGACATCGTCTCTCCTTTCTCCTGACTGGTGCTACTTATATTAATGTTGTTTTCATTTCATGGCACCTGAATGTTTTAAAGGACATTTATTTCCTGGTGAGTATTCTTGGTTTCACCCAATTTTATGTATCTAAAATAGGTACAAAGCTTTGGAGCCATGATCATGCTCCCTCTTCCCCCAGGTATTTTTCCTTGGAGTGCCCTCGGCACAGTCACCCAGCGAGTCATCTTCCTGCAAAGGGGTCTCTGTTAGACATCCATACAACAGAAGGCAGTAGCTACCTTTATAAGCCTCCGTGAGCTGGTCCTTTCCACCCAGCCTATTTGTCTAAAGCCAGTGAGATATCTCAGCAGAGCAGCTCTGGGGCTCTGGCTCTGCCTGGCAAGCTTGTATATCCTGAAGGAAGATAATTGACTTGATCTGGGAGCATTAGCTGCTGCTGACACCCAAAGTAGTACCTCTGTGTAGCCAGTTGACCTTAAGCATAAAATCAAAAGCTTCTCTGTTTTGATATCCTGCTGTTTACACTGTCTGACAGCAGGTGCTTTGGCTGATGATGTTTATACCCAGACCATTTTGCTCAGAGTCACATCTGATATGAGGTGACAATATCTACTGTGGGGTACATATATGACTTTAAACTCAATACATATGGAAAAAGAAAAAAAAAGCCCTACTTCATACTATATTACACAAAAGTGTAGGAATACCCCTGGGAACTTCTATAATACAAATTATTGCAAAGTCAGATTTATTGCAGGCCATCTGTTTTAATTTTTTTTTTTTTTCCCCCTCAAGAACAGTTTGCATAGTGCCTGTAGAGTCCTCTTCAAGTATCTTTCAATTCATCTCTCACCTCAAGCTGTTGGCTGGAGTGTGAACTCTACAAGAAGCACGGGCTCTGAAGCTTTCTGCATTTTAAAAATGTTCTAACACCCTCTTGTTTTATAATGCTACTTCATTAGCCAGGCTACTAAACTCTGCAAATCCATAAAGAAGACAAAAACATCTTAGGTCTCTCAGATGTTCTTATCAGAAAAAATATGTATTAGTACATAAGCAATAAAAACCACAGTTCACTCTTTTTCTAATTATAGACCAATTTTCCACAACCCAAGCAATGGAAATACTTGTCTGAAGAAAACTTACATTTCTGCTTGTGGGGGTTTCTGGCTTTTGATTCAAGTCAGATTTTGCCATTTAGTTCATTTTTCTGGCTTGACTCATGAGGAATTCTCCCTTTGTTTGTAACCTGCTGTCTAGCTGAATATATGAAAAATGTGGAGCTGTGGAGTTTTTTACTTACAAATTGTATTTCTGATCGTGACTTTTCTTCACAAATAGAGATCTAATTTTTTTTACTATTATTTTTTTCCTTATATCTATTTTTCAAGTTAATGCCTTTTCTCTGGGGTGGTTTTTGAATAAACTGGAAAAGCTCCAGCATTACAAAAAATAATTGCTATAGCTTTCAGGTGCTCAGTGCAGATGCAAGTCCTCTAAGTAGTCCTGGAGCAGTCTGAAATAGTTGTGGTTATCTTTTGTTATTTATTTTGGCTCTGTTCAAAGATGATAAAGGTAATACTTTCCTGCTCAGGTATGCTGTACTTGTTCCATGAAGTTTCCAGCAGAGTTCAATTGTCTATGTGGATGTCAAAGTTTGTGGGCTATCCAGCCTTCCTGTCAGATGCATCTTCTAAGCACAAATTCACAGGTCATGCAGATGAAACTGGGAAATTTGCCTCCTTGACAGTCTCACGCTTTTTTCTTGGCACCCAAAGGAGACTCTATACCAAGAAAACAGTCTTGTGCTGGTGAGGGGTCATCACTGCTGAACAATTGGCCTCAATGGAAATAAAATTTGTACTATACACTAATTAATGGTTGATTATTAATCATTGGCCACTCCAAAGTGTAGAAAAACAGTACCTGCTTACCTCCACTACATTCAGTAAATGACCTAATGCTGTGCTATTTCTGCAGTAATTCTGCTACAGTTTCTAATAATACTGCACAGGTAGTGATTTTTCTACCACAGATATCACGGATATTCTGCAAAGTGTTATTTAGATGCAGAATAATAGTAAAAACAATGCAGAGTAGTGGCAATGAGGGAGGAGGTGGGATACTCATAGGACCTTGGAGATTTTTCTGCCGTGTCTACCTCATACTAAAGAAGAACTTTTCCCTGTAGGAATTTAAAACTAACTAATGTGAACTTAGGCCATCAAGAAAAAATACCTGGAAAGCTAAGGGTGGAAAAAAAAGAAGGAGGGGGGAAAAAGATTTATGGCCACTAGCCTGCTTGAAGGGAAAAGTACTCTGTCCAGGCTGTTCTTCAGAGAAACTGCAATTCGGGGTGAGTTGTGGAAAAGAATCTATGTGTAACTGCTGTGAATGACCATGAAGGGCAGACAGCAGTTAAAAAACAGACTATGAGGAAAGTGGACAATGTATCTGGTGTCTCAAAACCTTTCACAAGCCTGAAGGTCAAGAGCTGTAAAGAAGCCCAGTCAGTAAAGGAGGTTAGCTTGACAGAGGCATCCATAGATGGTAATGAAAGGAAGCAATTAGCTCAGCTGCTCCCATGGTATGCTGGTGTGTTTTCCAAGAACAACTAAGAATTTGGATGACAGGATTGAGTGCAAAGCTCCTCTATGCTACCACAGGATCGAGTGTAGTACTGCTCTGTGCTAAACCACAGGATGCTCCTGGGACACAACACTTATATGAGTGCTCTGCCATCTAGGAACTGGGTAGAAATGTTAAATTACAGGCTGGAGGATGGCTGGACTGTGCATCCTGTGGTGCTGTTGGCATTGCTGGTTATCTAGGCAGTTCTGCGTTCATGGGCGGTTTCATTTTTGCTATTGGTAAACTTAATGCCTTTGAAGGAGCGTGTTAGCACAGGTACCACCAGCAGCTTTCAGGGTCTCTTTGGGTCTTGGAATTGGATCAACAACCTGTGTGTTGTGCCCACACAAGATAACAACCCCAAAGGAGGCTGCAGCCTGGAGCTTCTCAGGTACAGCATCCCATCCCTTGAGGAGTATGGCTGAGAGCCCACTGAGGCAAGCACCAAAGCCTCCCCTCTCAGGCACTGCTGATCACGTCACTGGCACCTTGGCTACTGCCTGCTGAGCCAGGGGTTGTTCCAGTAACAGGGGTTGTTCCAGCTTTTAGGACTCTGGGCTCATTAGCCTGGGGATGCTGCCAGACTTGTGCGGGCCACACACAGGCGTAGGTGCTGCTGAAGGAGCCTGCTCCAGGTCAGTGCTGGCTGTGCTGAGCCTTGCCAGATCCACAAGATATTTTGGTCTCCATGCAACACATTCCTTTTCTTTATTCCTTCTACCAAGATACAGGGTATCCAGGCTTTTCATTCTTCCAAGCAGTCCCTCATTTCCTAGGATGAGGTTTATTCTAATTATATAAAACCTCAAAGGAGACTTGATACTATAGGCTGACTATACAAAGTTGAGTCTCCAGCCTGTTGAGCACAGATACCTGTCTCCTTGTGTGGTAAGCACTCCAAATCAAATTTGAAGAAAAGGAGACAAAGAGACTAAAGGACTTTTTTTTTTCTCTCTCTCCTTTGCTTGCTTAGTTCTGTTTACTTTTTTTAAAAAAATTTTGTTGCTTGCTAGATTCTGTTACAATCAGTTGTCTCTGAGAATTTAAAGCACTAGTCCTTGGGGTTTGTGTCAGCCTCTGGATGACTGCAAGGCTCATTAAGTGGAAGACCTGGGTGGGTTCCTCACTGCAGGCTGCCCTCCAGACCAACCTCTGCTCTCAGTTTGGAAAATCTTCATGTGCTTTGTGTGAACTTCAAGTTGTTTCACTTGAACATGGAAGAAACTACTAATATTAGAAGAAAAGATTGTAAAGTTTGTAACTGAGCCAGTTTCTAAATCTGGACTGCAAAGGTATGCACAACCACTTAAAAGCAGAAATCTAACCTGCTCCAGGAGTGGTCTGGTACAAACCAGCTTATGTTAAAGTTGTGACTAATGCAGGTAGAACCTTCTCCCTCCCTGTTCTCTCAGTGCCTGTTACCCCACCTGCCTGCTAATTCTAAACGCTGGCTCAGGCTCCTCATTAATCTCCATTTAGAAATGTTGACCAAGACCAGCAAGACCATAAATGGAGACAAGACCAGGAAAAAAATAGTACAGATACTGAAGAAACTGAGAAGAAAAAAAGGCATGCAGTGAATAAGAAAATGGTGAATCTTACGGTTTTGGTGCAGATTCTCCTAAAATTTGGCTGTCAGGTGGAAGCATTCCAAGTGAGAGAGCTGCCTTTTCATACAGGTGAATAAAGATACTTTAGGAAGTGAAATATAGGTAATTTCCTGCATGCTGCAGAATTAGTAGCAAGAGGTATGTTTGATGACCTACTTATTGTGAGGAAGAGCAGGCTATTTTTTAGGTATTTTTGTTCAGATTCTGGACATTCTTACTCCTCCAGAAGGAGGGATATTTTGGAGATAAGTTGGGAGAAGGAGAGGAGCCAAGGAAGGGAGAAACGTTAAGTTTTTACAACAGAGCTGAGCTGGTTGAGACAAACATGCAGTCCTGGGGGGATGATGATGCCAGAGTGTATGAGTCAGATGCTGCCCTGAGAAAAAGTTTGGTAGGCAATCATAAGCCAAACTTTAACAGTTCTATTAGATGCTAAATTTCGAAGAAATAAAAGAACTGGAAGCTCTGGAGGGATTTTTGCAGATCTCAGTTTTGGAAGAAAGGTAACTAAAATGTCAGTCAGTGAAGACTTTTTGTAAATCCTGCCACAGATCCTCTAGATAATTAGGCAGAGCAAATAATTAGAAGTCAGTTCTAAACAATGCTATTTTCCTCTCTTGTTCTTGTTATGGTGACAGTTTTTTAATAATTTTAAGATTTATCTTGCAAAATTAGGAAACTTAATACATCTGTCCCAGTGTACATTTATGTGTGTACAAGTAATTTTATTTTTAATTCTTCCTGCGAAGTTTTTCTATTGGTATCATTTTAAACAAAGAATCAAGAAGTAATTTCATGATCAAGAAGTAGTTTTAATTAAAAAAAAAATATCAACAAACCCACAACCCAAAAATTTGGTAACTGCAGCAGAAATACACTCATTTACCACTTGTGATGCTTTGAAATACTTGTGCTTCAGTATTGTGCACATCATTATGAGTCAGCTTCAATTTGCTGTCAAGTCTGTATCCTCTAGTAAGAGGTAATACCTCTTCTCTCAATTCTAGCCTGGCATCTGGCCTAATTTCCTATGCAAAGCCATCAGATTCCTCCCTTGGGAGTCTGTGCTACGCTCCCCAACTGTCTTGGTGACATTCTAAGTTGTATTTTACCCTGGTAAGACTCTGAATGAAAAAAAAAAAAATACTAAAAACTACAAGTCTTCTAAAGTTACTATTTTTAGTACTTAATGTATATTGGAGAAGTTTCAGATGTGATTCTGTGGACACTGCACTTTCAAGAAAGATGTGGAACAGTTGGACAGAATCCAGAAGCAAACAAAAAGAATGGCACAGAATGCCCTGTGAGTTGAAGGCACTGGGGTTGTTTAGTCTAGAGAAAAGAAGACTGAGGGGAGGTGTGATAACAGTGTTTGTTAAAATATTTTGAAAGATGCTCCAAGGAGGAAGGGAATAAATTATTTGTTCCAGTCATAAGTAGCAGCAAGGGAGATTTCTGCTAAACTTTAATGAAAAATAAACTATTCGCATAGTAAAGACGTTCTTGAAAGGAGAAGTGGGAGATGGTAGGAGCCCAATATTAAAATTCTGTAAACTAAATGTTTATACATCCATGCTATGCATATAAATATATAAATATCCAAAGTTTGACTGGAAGGGTTTATTTCAGTGATGAGCTGTGGTGTAGTGTAGTCTCTTAAGGGTGATCTTTCTTCAACTGTGACATGACCAGAGCTAATGAGGAAAAGGCAGAAGCTATCGCTTTTCCCAGATATCTGGTTTCAGTCACTCAGGGAGTGACACCCAGATTATGGTAATGCAGAAGAGGGACTCTGGGGCTTTGCAAAAGGCATCACTGAAAGGCAGGCCTTGAGCCACAGGCAGATGTCAGCTCTGTGGATTCTGCTGATCAGGTTCTGCTGTTCATAATAGACATGACCTTGCCTTGACACTTTCAAGGTGGTTTCTGGAGTCCAGATTCTTTCTTGTTTGTTCTCCAAGAGCTTCTGTGTGCTCATACCAGGGCACCTGGCTCCCAGGAACTGGAGCACCCTGTCCTATGTGTGCTTGCCCACCTGCCTTTCAGCTTGGGCAGCAAAGACCATTTGGGTCATCTCTGCTCTTTCCCAGGCTCCAGGTCCTCTAATCGGTATTTCATGTTTCTCTTGAAGCTACACACCTTCAGGGCTTGATGTAGTTTTGCTACTTAAGGTCTGTTTACAGTCTGAGCAGTCGTGATGTCCCATTCTCCCCAGAATATCTCCCTATAAGCTGCCACTTTCTGCCTTCCTTAAGAATCAAGCTGAAATCCAAATGCACAGGACAGGAGCCAGAGGCTGGTGGAGCTGCTTTAAGGTATGAGCTTATCTGCCTCATTAACTCACCAGGAGAAGCTGGCTGCAACTTTCTCTCAAAAAGCTCAGTCATACCAACAGCAGAAGATTAGGGTATGAATAATCCATTTGGCGAGGTTGATACAAAAATACCTCTCTGTTGCTCAGCACTTGTTTTTCATCCACTTTCTTAGTTACGCTGCCTCACTGCCTCTGGCACCCACTCTGTGGTTTCTATTTCGGGAAGCGCCCTGAGTGACTGCTCCCCGGGGACCATAAGGTTATGGGGCTTTCTTTCAAACTGAGATTTGTTCCTGGTATGCTCGGTAAGAAAATGGAGCATCCCCTTGCCAGCTGCACTTTGAAATCACACACATCTCACAAAGCAGGTCCAGGCAGCTAAGACTGTGTGTCACATAAGGTAGGTGCATCCACAGCTCCACTCCTTCCTCTCTGTCACCCCCCCGGGGCTCTGTGCCCCCTGGAGATTTCCTCTCAGTGATCAGTACAAATTTAAGGAATGAAGCTTTTTTTTTTTTTTTCCTCCTGGTCCTCCAGCCCCGCCCTGGCCATCTGGCCTCAAGCCTCATGGCTTTTAGCCCCAGCAAGGGGCTGAGACAAAGGAGCCATTCTGCAGTGCAGAGGGGGCCCACACAAAAGGGTTTCGATAGGCATCACTATCTCCCTCCCTCCTGGAGACTCAGGACATCGTTTAGCACATGGGCTCCCTGCAGAGCTGGCATTGTGTCCTGTTCCTCTGCTGGCCATTCTGCAGAGCCTCTGGCTTCTTGGTTTCCTGCACATACCCATGTTATTTGTCCCAGCTGTGAGGGGCCTCCCTCCCAGCCATCATTCACCCCTTTTCTTGGCAAGCTGCTTCTCTGTTCCCAGCTGCAGCTTTTGTGACTTGGGAAATGGAGTCCAGGGCATGAGGTGCTGCTGCTGCAGGAGCCCTGGCTGGCTATCCTGCTGTCCTGGGCCCTGCTGGACTCCTCCTTGCCATAGTGGCAAACTTTTTTCTGACCAAGAATCATGCTTCACCACCCAAGCATGCAACAAAAGCAAGATGTGTCTTATTGCTGCCTAACTTACTCCTTGTTTCTGGGCTGTTGTACCTAGTGTATTTTTTTTCCAGGAGTGGGTTTAATCTCTCACCATTGGAAAGGAGTATAAACTACCCTTGTGCTGCCTTTGATAATACTTTTTGTTTTGTTTTCTACAACCACAGTTACAGCTGAGATACTCATAGCAGATATCTGTATTTTTGCCTAGAAAATCCCAGGTAGAAATATATGTAAGTCTGTGATGTCAGGGCAGTCATGTATAATAGCTAATGCATTTGGACTTTGCTTTATGTGTTCTGGGCCTACCAGACTTGCTCTGTGCTCCAAGATGAAATATAAATCACACAGACAGTCAGTTTGTCATCTCCCAGGTCAGAGCTGTTGCTTCAAGTGAGCTGCATGCTACCCTGGCATACTGGTTTAACTAAAAATGAGAAATATAAGAGGAAAGCAAGGAGTCAGTTGCAGTGGTGCTTGGTGCTATAAAAAGGCCTGAGTTAAGCAGGGAGAAATGGGCCACTGGAAGCAAAGAGGAGCCTTGCAGCAAAAACTGAAGGGAATGTGCTGTGAGTGGGGCAGGGCGTTTCCTCCAGGCCTCACGGGAAGACAACAAACCTGGAAAGGAAAGACCAGCTCGAGTGTTTCATGGGTGTCTCTTGGATAACCTCGGCAAGGCAGTTCAGTCCCAGGGAGCAGAGTCTGTGAGATGTTTTTTAGCAGCTGTGAACCTGGTTATTGTGTGCGTTGAGCCACTCCTTCTCTTAGCTATTGTTTTGCTTTTCCGGCTTTGTTCCTTTCAACATATCCATCTGATCAGGCTTTGTAGCAATTAATACCACTGTAAACAACCACTTAAGACAGCTCCATATGCTTTAGAAATAATACCAATGTTTTCCAGTTGAGAACGGCCGCCTTAGATGAAACTTGCACTGATTCTCCTCCAGCTCTTCAGCAGGTCCTCATGACCTGGTAAACATGGTATGATCCAGTTTATTCAGTCACTCCTTGAATACTGTATAGCAAAGTGGAAGATTTCCATTCTGGTGCTGGTGATTGCCTGTGAGCGCTGTTTTTTCTGTAATTACATTTACTAGAGCATATGCCAGTGAAAATAATTTGCCAGAGGCAATTGCGAGCATAAAATAGAATTTATATGTATGTACAGGTACTCTATGCATTATTAAGATGTATTACATACCATTATATCATATCTAGGTAAGTACTTCCTATAAATAGCTCATACACTTCAGGAGGAAGTTGCTAATTTGTTTCCTGTTGAATTATCCTACTTTAGGATAATTTATTAAATTAGGAATGGTGCTGCAAAAAAATTCCACCTCCTCTCCCCCTTCCTCTATCACTCCCCCTTCCCTGGTCAGTGCTTTCCTCTTTCCTGGTTGAAATCTCACCTTTCACTAAGAGATCTCCTGTTGCTTTTGTATTTTCACTGAACTATCCAAAATTTTACTTGCTTTAAAGAATCAGCTGCAGATGCTCTGGAGCTGGCTGTGTGGCAATCCTAAAGGAAAACCCCCTGAGCTTTCTGCACCGCTCATCAGGAGTCCTTCCTTTTCACAGTTCAAAGGGCAGGTCTGTTGGGTGATGACTTTTTTCATTTTCACTCTGCAGTCAAGTGTCTGCAGTACCAGCAGCTGCCACAGTCTTTATCAGAAACAGAGCAAAACCCTTAATGTTTCTGAGAATTGCTTGATTTTCACACACTACCTTGTCCTGAATTACCAGGGGAAGAACTGGTAATATTTAATTGTGTTTTCCCTACAGCCCGTTTTGTGGACTAGGAAGGGTTCTCCAGCACATTCACTGCAGTAATTAAGCACTTGTTGAGAAATACCTGCATCCAGATACCTAGTGGCTCTTTGCTTCATTTACACTTTAAACCACTGGATTTTGCCAGTATTTGCAAGGAAAAATCACTTGCATGATTCAAATTTCTGACTGTAACATGTGCATCATTCCCACTGTGTGTGCTACTCAGTATTTCAGCCTGAGCTCCTGACCTGACTGTGTAAAGCAGATGCCAGAAGTCACCCCTGGCACCCTGGGTGCTCCCACCTCCTGCCAGTGCCAGAGCTGTTCCCTCACACATGAATCTCCAGCTCAGTGTAAATGGTGAGCAGATGCCAGAGGCATCGTGCAGCTGTCTCTGCTCCCTGCCTGATTCTGAACCATTCAGTGGTACCTGTTTGTTCTGCTCTCTGCCTGGTTGTCATTCTAAAAACCAGTAAGAAAGCTCATTTTCAGAAGGATGCCCCAAACATTTGAGAAAGAAAGTGAGGTTTTACAGGGTATAAAACACATGCGCACTCCTTAGTTAAAGACTTTTTACAGCTCCTGCATTTTAGGCTGGAGATTTTTGGACATTAGGTATTTTATTCCTGCAGTCCTTCTGTCCCTATGTGGAGGGCTATTATCATTAGCTTTTCATGAAAATAATTAGAAATAATGTGTTTGTATTCAGTTTCTACTAAAATTAATTGTACAAAATCCATTAACTGATGCATTAAAATATTTTCATCGTTTTAATTTGGCTTCCAGCTTAGAGCACAGTCTCCAAACTATTGCATTAGTACTGCTGACTCTCCTTTATATCAAACTAAAAGCTGAGAGAAGGTGTGCTTATAGCAAATGACTGATGCAAAATAGTCAGTATGCCAATATAGCTGCACTGGTGATGTGCAGCTGGATTTTAAACCAGTGGTAAATTTACACAAGGTTTTCCAGAGAATGGACCAGCTGCTTTTGAGCTCCTCCTCTTGATATGGATGCCAGTAGCTGTGGAAAGAATAGGAGCAACATGGAGTTACTAATACAGGAAGTGTTGTTTGTTTTAAGGCATGATCTTTGATGTGAAAAATAGTCTCAAGTATTCTAAAAACCTCTTTCCAACTAAAATAATAATAATAATAATATTAATAATAACAACAACAACAACACCACAAAAGAAAACTAAACTAACTAAACAAAAAAAAAAACAACCCTCCAAACAAACAAACAAAAAAACCCAAGCCCCCCCTCCCCAAACTTAAGGTCTTGTAAGCCAAACAAGAGAGTAAAGAACTATTCCAAGGTTTTTATGAAGCCAGTTGTTCGGACAGCTGAGTGATGGGGACATTGTGTATCTTTAGCAAATATTTTGCTGCCCTCTTCTGGACCATCAAGATAAAATCCCTTGCTAACACTTGTGCCATTGAGATTGTTTTACTTCAAATTTATTTGAAGTGCTGTGTGCTACCTGAAATGAAAACTGTGTGGTTTTGATTTTAAAGTGCAAAATGTAAAAGCTCTGCCTGCTAGATAGGTGACCTGTCTGCTCCCCGGGAAGGTGCAGAACTGAGTTGTTACGCGTTCAGGCTGTGGAGTGATTTATTCTTTCTACCACACACAGAAGAGCAATATAGAGGTGGGGTTTTATAAATACATATCTGGAAACAGGACAGATTTTCTCCTTTCTCTACTCCTGTAATATTTTGATCTATGAGTATGAGGAATCTGCAAGAATCTTTGCTTGTGGGTAGATTTTGTGCTCAGTTATTTTATATAATTTTTATGTTTTGTACTGAAGACAACATGCTGACCTTGTCATTTATTCATTAGCAACTTTGTACCAGTTGTAGTCCTTTTCAGAGGACTAATACCAGTATTTTATCTAGAAACATTCACTATCAAAATATTTTCTAGTTTGAATAATGTTTGAGAGGACAGCCTTGGAGAACCACTTTATCAGAACAGAAGACTGAGGCAATCACTAGGGCTGAAGGGGAAAAATTTAATGTGAAAGTGGAGAGAGGCCAACTGTTGAAGGGAAGGGTATTTGCAAAGAAATAGCACATTAACATGGACACCAGGACCAGAATCTGTGAGCATTGCAAAGATGGCTGGAAGAGATATTCACTGTGTACCTACATCTGGGAATTTTCCTGTGTAAGGGAGACTTTTGATGACCTTGGGGTTGATTCATGGTGGTGCAGAGTATTTCCTTAGGGACTCATAAGGTTTCCATCTTTACAATCCAGAGCACAGGTACAGATGGATCACTGCTGCAGGGGACAGTTGTTGGCTTTGGCTATGAGTATTTTCCCCACCAATTTTGTTCTGACATTTTAGTATGAAACAGAGGAAGTGGTAACAAGAATAAGAAACATTAATCTGTTTGTTTTCAGTCCAAGAAACCAGGCGTGATTCTTATCAGAGAATAAAAATGAACCACATGATAATCAAAGGCTCAAGAGCCTGAAACTTTGTGGCAGCTCTTTGTGTGCAAACGGCCCATGGTTTTTTCCAAATGTTTATGAAATTTGCAGTTCCTGTCTGAGTATTAAGGCTGGAAAGATTGCTACAGAACAGGTTTCATTTGAAGTCTTAGTTTGAAGGCTATTAAATGGCCACGATTCTGGACATATTTTATTCCAGCTGATAGGCATGATGCTTCTCTACTAATCCAAGTTTTATTTACTTCACTACTTCTCCTGGTTCTGTCTTGCACTATTGCTGGACTTCTTCAAGGAGTTTTCCCTGAGATACAAAGAAATCTATTGTGAATGTGCTATGCTTACTACTGCAATAAAGATTTATTGAAATATAAAGCAAACTTAGACATACAGACTGAAGCTGAACTCTTTTCTGGTAATTTTAAGAGGAATAGAAATTATATCTATTTTGTAATTCAAGAGCAATGGGAGAGGAAATTTCAGTCCTCAAACCTATGAACAAATACACTACTCTGGAAAAAAAATACTGTTGTTCTGTTTTAAGTCAAGAAAGAATGGAAGTTATATTGCAGTTGTGCAAATGCCAAAGGTACAATATGCAGGCAAGCATTCCAGTCAAGTTTAAAAATCAGGATTCTTAATGTAGCGTCAATTTTTAAAACTTAATTATTCTGTTTCCTCTTATGGTTTTATGTTTTTATGTAGGTGGTATGTAACAGAAGTTCATTAAGACTAGAGTTGCATAGAGTAGGAGGGAAATTCCTGCTCTAGATGAGAGTGGGGAGTTTCTTAAGAATTATGTAGTCAAAAGCTATTGCTCATTACAGGAGGAGTGAGCATCTATCATAGGCTTGGGTGTCACATGTTGAAGTATCTGGTCTAGCAGAAAGAAAGCATGTGGATTAAAAGGAATTTTTCAGCATTTTGTCTAGGTGGAAAATGACAGTAATTGCTACCACATGGATTCCCTGGAACCTATTACAGTGTTGAGTGAGGAGATACACCCAGGTACCAGTGAGAGTTACCGGGTCTCCTGGTGCTGCTGCTTGTTACACAGCCAAATGCTGTACAACCCAGGGACCACTCAAAACTGAAGATTTGGATTACTGGCAGCTATTCGGTTTTGATTTATTGTTTTTCAAGGATAATATAGTGGGGTGGGTGATATTCCACACAATAACACAAATGGCTTATTTTGGGTTCGTTCCAGTGTCAGCCATGAAGTCTTCCATTCCTCTGCCATGATGCCCCAGGGTAGCCCCGGGTAGGAGAACATCCCCCAGGAGTCAGCCTAAGGAAGTGCAAGAGGGAGAAATAATTATGTGGTTACAGAGGGACTACTAGGATATAACACTGATTATTTCTTTTTCTTTATGGGGTCTCTAGGAATCAAGCAGCATCATTTGGAAAAAACCTCCAAAATCCATTCGATCTACAGCTGATATATTTGTCTTGCACCTATCAAGTCATTGTAAAATATTACATCTTTTTTCTACACAGAGAACAGAGTCTAGCAGAAACTTACATATATGCATAGAGCTGACTCAAATAAGGAGAATATTTAAGAAGTATTTCCTTGTGACTTTTAATTATCATCACCAGTCTCTTTTACTCTAGAAAAATTAAGATTGGTATTAACTCTTATATTCCATAATGAACAGACAGCCAAAAATTCCACAGTAAATATGAGTAGGAGTTACAAAAGTTTTGTTAGATTTTATTTCAACAGATATCCCTTACTGCTAGACTGTTAAGTGACATGCTGAACCATTACAAACCCATCCCCAGCTAAAACAAAGAAAGGAAAATATTAACAAGGGAAATTTAATAACTGAGAAATCTGGAGCCTCAAAGGTGGTTGAACAGAGCTCACCTGTTAATTAAAGCTTACTTAACACTACCCTGCCAGTAAGGTGTGCATATTTGAAAGTTCTTGGGCATATGGGAGAAGAGTAATCCAGAAATATCTTTCAGGCATGGTGAGACTTTCCAGAAAACTCCATCTGACAAGGGAAGTTCCAATAGAAGCTAAGAGCTTGTAATCCGATTCTACTGCAAGAAGGCAGAGTTTGTAGGCACTGGAATGGAAAGGAAAACAATGCCCAAAAGTAATGGGGATCTGACAAAGGCATTTGGTGGGAGGTATTGCTGTGGGTGTGTTTCATCCGTAGCTTTTATGTTTCCTTCTCCCTACCTGCCTGTGCCATGTGTGCTCTTAAACTTTTTCACTTTTCACAGCAGCTTTGTCTCTTGTCTGTCAGATCTGTGTTTTCTTGCTTGTATTTGTAATGTTGCAATGTTGTAATGTTGCTTTCCTGTACTGCAAAAGTTTTACCCATCACAGTGTATCCATCCTAGATGGCTTCTCCTCCTGGCTGCTGCAAAAGCGCAGCATATGGTTAGCTCTGTTACTGAAATTTTAAAATTTAATTTCCCCTCCTTTTACTTCTCTTTTTTTTTTTTTTTTTTTTTCCTTCTCTATTTTATTTATAACAATAATTGGAATTGGAATAATTGGAATACAAAAAGGATTAACAGGTTAAACTGCAGTTCATGTAAGATTTTTTTTTCAATATTGCATTACAGGAATGTTAAAAGCATTTTTTCCCCAAGGTATCGAGCATGAAATGTTATCTTTTAAGATAAATATATGCATTATTAACAAAGATGGCTTTTTAGTAGCTATGAAGTGATATAATAAACATTTCTCCATATTAAGTACACAGAGATAGAAAAGTAACCGGGCATACTAGTAGAATATTTTAATAACATTTTGAAAGTTGCCTTTGAGAAGTCCTTTGATCTCTATTCCAGGAAGAGAAATTTGTTTGAATATCAGTATTTAAAGCACTATGTTCCAGAAGCATGCTGTCATATTTGCTGCAACAGGCTAATAGCATATTAATGTTGTTATCCTTGGTTTGATAAGCTTGTGTGTATGCCAGTACAAGCATATTTCTACTCCTCTGCTTTTTTTTCTGTTGATGGCAAGAGACAGGCTGATGGGAGAGGCAATAGCACAGGTTGGCTGGGGCAAACCCAGCAGCTGCAGGCTCGATGCTGAGCTGGGCTCAAGCAGAGTTCACATTACCTGGCTGGAAGCTCTCCAAAATGCCTCTGCATCAGGAGAAGGATCTGCCTCGGGGCGGTCTCCAGGGAGGCTTTGGAGGGTATTCCTGCAACTCACTGCTCAGCCATTCTTTTTCTTTCCAAGAGTTCCATAAGCACACCAACGTTAGGCACATATGTACATTTTCTGGCCCTCTGTGGTGAGGATTTCACCACTGCAAACACAAGGCTGTGTCTGGTGATGGAGAGATGCTGCTGATGATCATTTATGGTGGCCAGAAGTAGAAGGGAACTTGCTGACTTGTTCTCATCAGGTGTCTGTTCCCTCCCCCCCCTGCAGTCCTAGTGGAAGCAGAAATTTGCTTTGCAGGTACCAGTTAACAAATAGAGATTTGGTTTGCTGTCAGTAATTTTGAGCATTATTTTTATAAAATGAAATTAAGACTAAAAGCTTTATGACATCAGTAGCCTTAGGGCTGTATCTTATAGTGAGAATGGTAAGAATAGATCTGTTCAATACCATAACTTTCCATATAGAAAATACAATCCGTGTCTAGCTAATTACATAATTACATTCAGGAAACAGGAAAGAGAAAACCATCAAAACCATGTGGAAAAAAACCCCATTAATCATCTAATGAGAGTCTGTAGAAAAGTAGAAAGCCAAATTCTTCCACAGTAAACTCTAAGTGACACATTCAATACTGAACTTCCCTTCTTGGCAAAAGAGGCTTAAAATTGTACTATTTCTGCATGCTGGAATGTTGCTAATACAAGTCAGTCAAGATTTTTTTATTTTTCCAACAAATGTGAGGACTTGCTATGTTAATAATCTAAATATGGAAGAGTCTACTTGCTGCCTTCTTATTGTGTATGGTTCTTCAACCTAATTTTAAAAAGAATTGCAGTGTATATCTCAAAGGCATTAATTTTTGCAGTGAAGGGATATTTACATTCCTAGCACTTACACATTTTTTTTTCTCAATCTAGAGATAGAGTATCCTTAGAGACAGATTCAGCGCACATTAAATAAGAACACCTATAAGATTATAAATGATTTTTTTCTGTTCATACATGTACTTTTTGTATAAAAAACACTGCAATCCTAATGCTTCAGAGGTTATTAGAAATGTACTTCCATTAATAGTAATCTGAATAAACTACTGAATGTTTAATTAATAGATAGATATATAGTACATCATGCAGTGTATATAATGCTATTTCAGTTTATTTCAGTTCTCATAATACTCTGCAGTGCTTCATTTTGCTTGTATGTCATCTTTTTTACAAGTATGCAAATATGAAAGTGTTCCCTCTTATCCTTTTCATAGGAGATAAATTCTAGTATGGAGTTGATAGAAAATATTTTTTTTGTTGTTACTATGAAAAAAAGAGAATTACTCATGCTTTTCTTGAGAGTTTATCCATGATGTTTTAAAATCAAAGTAGTCCAACAAATTCAATTAATAGCATTAAAATACAGCATTTTTTAATTTATAACTTTGTGGGGTTTTTTTGAGAAATGATGTTATGGCTCAGGGTATTAATAATTATACCTTTTCTTAGGTTATACCCATGTCCCTTTTTAATGATACACACATATTTGTGTGTACTTTTTTAATTTGTGTGTATACAGAATTAGAAGTTCAACAGAACTGCACCTTAATTTGGGATGACATTTAATATTAAGCTTAAAAGTGTTTTCTGTCTTGTAAAAATGACCAGAAAGTGGATACAAAAAATATTCTATTCTTGTACAATAACCCACCAAATTTGTTTCTACTTTTACAAGTGGCTCTTCCAACATATTCTGAAATTGTAAATCTTCCTTTTGTTAGTAGAACATGTTGAATGTTGGTATGGAAACACTCACATTGAGTGCTGTGCTTGGCTTTAAGTTTTCTACAGCCCATCCAGTGCTGTCATGAACCATAGTCTGAAAGCTACCAGCAGTAAGGCACTTCAGCTGAGCTTACAAAACTGAAGCCTACACATAAATTAAGCCTGTGGTTGCAGTTGTGTTTCAAGAAGCTGGATAAGAAACACGTTTCCTGACAAAACACTCCCTTTTTATTTCTAATTACCTATGAAATAAGCAATTGTGAAGAGGAGATATTTTTTTCCCAGGGCAAGAAGTCATTGTTAGAGCTGGGGAAGGAAATGTCTCATACCTTCCAACTAGAAAGTTCATTTACTTTAGAATGCACCAGGTAGCCAAAACAAGGAAATCAATATAAATCACACCGAGCTTTCTTAGAAAAGAAACCAAGTGATTGGTTTAGGTCCAGATTCAGGACTTGTGGAGAGCTGGGATTTTGTGTTCCCCCCTCCAAACCATCATAAACTTCCAGCTTTAGTAGGCCATGAGAAAGCTGGTCCATAATTTTGTCTTTGTTTGATTTCCTCTGGGGCAGCCAACACCCTTTTGGGAATCACAAGCACCAGAGCCCTTGGCATAGAAGCTCACTTTGAAAGAAAGGATCTTCACTCCTTTGAGCTGCCAAACCTAACAATTTTTAAATACAGACTTAGGGATAGCCACAAAATTACATTTTCCATCAGCAGCATTTACAAAGCCTGGATTTCTAGATACACGACTACTTATAAAAAGCAACCCAGCCACTGAATCCAGACAGATGTGCAGAAAATTCTACCAAGTGCTAATTTGTGTGATCCATGTTAAATAAATGAAAGTAATAAAAATATTTCTAAATTGCAGTCTTTATTCTGCTTCAAGGGTTCAGATTGTCTGGAGCAAGAGAGATAAGCATGGTTGAAGAATCCAGCTCATGAACTGAAACCCACCACAGAAATCCTACCATGCAGCATGAGAAAAGCTCTAGGTAAAGTATAGATTAAGCTGTTTGTTTTTCTTTTAAGAGATGAGACATTACTAAACAATAAAATCATTGTGTTAATTGCAACCAATACACAAGTAAGCACCTCAAAAACACTCCCTGTGAGAGTGCTGGAAGGCAGCCCACTTCAAGGGATCTGGTAAATGGGCAACCTGCTCTTCACAGTTTCAGTCTGCTCAGCTGCACAGCTGGTGGGGCAGTGCTGGATGCTGCACAGACCCACAGGAAGAGCATCCCTGATGTATTCAGCAGAAGTTTGCCCAAGATAAAAATGCAGATAGTGGCCTTTTTTTCTTTGAAGTCCCCAGATGCATGGTTAATTAGTATCAAGAAGCCTCATGCAGCCAAATCCTTTCAAAACTGATCCTAAAATGAATTCCTTAACATCTCTTGATGTGGGTCTCACTGCTGCATTACAGGGCCATTAAAATAGCTGTGTGGAAACCATTAGAAATGTAATTTGTTGAATGGATTGTATTTGTCAGCACGCAGACTCCAATAGGTGCCAAATATGTTTTTCTTAGTGTGTGCTACCCAAATGGCTTCCAACACCAGTGCTCCATCATTGCAGCCTTTGAGACTGATGAAGGCAATCCATGGCTTGGGTAGGATTTATAGCAAGTCAGTGATTCTGGTAGTGAAGACCATGCTGGATTCATGTCCTGACAAGTGATCTCTTGGTCCCTTCTATATCACGGCAGATTGAATGCTCGTGCTCAGGACAGCAAAGAATGCAAGCAAAGCTTCTGATGGTTCTTGGCACAAAGTAGCCCTGAGAATGAAAGAAAATAATTAAAAAATATGGATTGTTAGAACGTCTGTTTTATCCCAGTAAGTGGCTGCAAGGCTTGTACAAATGTATTTTGGCACTGAAACCATCAGCTGATGAGTCTTCTGCTTTGGTAAGCAGCTCACACAAGTAGGTCACTCTTTGCTTCCTCACAGTGCCCTGTGGTGACTGGCCTGGCCTGTGATCCTTGCTGGTGGGACTTACCAGTGGGTTATTTGTCTGAGATTTTATCTACCTTTTTTTACTAAATAAGCTTTATACAAGTACACATTTCTCCACCATGTGGAGATGTGATGTGAATGCTCCTTGTGTAATCTCTTAAGGCATGCCTTCTTTGGATTTTATCAGTATCCATTTTGTGTGTTTGTTTATGCTTTTTTGTTTGTTTGTTTGCTTTCAAGCCTGCCCAAAGCAGTCTTTACATGTGTGGTGTTCCCTTTTACTGACAATTCTTAGTACTCCTGAGGCAGATGCTTTTTTCTCATTATTTATTGATCTTAAAGAAAACAACGCCCCCCGCGCCCCCCCTTCATCTTTAGAGGCAGAAGAATTGACCTTTTAACTGTTTCTCTTCTTGCAAACTTGCTTTTGTTCTCTTTTATTATGTTGTTACTGCATTTGAGAACTAGTTAGAGCTGTTGAGGAGTCAGGATTATTTAACCAACAACTCCCTCTCGTGGTGAACGTAGGGCTCAAAAAGGAGGGAAGGCTTCGTGCTTGTGCTCTTTACACTGACAAGCCTCACAACTCGACTGGCAGTGGAATCCTTTGGATGTACATGTAGTGTTGTAGTTATTAATCAATATTTGTGAAAGTTTTGAAAATATTTTGAATCAATCATTTGTGAAAGAGTTTACGGTATTAATTTTAATATTCTTTTGTAAATCCTAAATGGAAGAAATAAAGGGGGAGTTAGATGGAAATTAAGTGATGTACTTGTAATACAAAGAGTGTTACTCCTGATAAATCTACAGACAGTGAGTATTTGATGTAAAAATTTCAATTGCAAAAGAAAACTAAGGTATTGGTGGGGGAAAAAAAAAATCAGCAGTGATGTAATTGCCTCCTGGTCAATATTTGATTAGAAGGCTCTTCATCTACTTCACAGGACATGGAATCTTGTGGCAGGGAGACCAATTGGTGCTGGATAAAATGCAGGGAGAAGGAAAAGCAGCGGGGCAGTGTCTGAGCCTGTGTGGAATCAGAGCTGTCAGTAGGCTGGTGGGCAGGGTGGCTGCCGTGCTTGTGTGGAACCATGCCCAGGAGCTGAACAGGGTTAGGAGTCAGTTTTGTGAACTTGCTTGACTTTTGCATTTGTTTACTAATTAGTGTCAAATTGTGCACAGTTAAAAGTTAAAAGCAATTCGTTTATGTGCCTCTCAGATAGTCTTAAAACAACTTAAAATACACGGTGATGCACATAAAGGCTGCTTGGAAGACTGCTGGGAGCTTCCCAATACAGTCAGGCTGTGCTCTCTTCCCAGCACTGAGGGCTTCTTTTGTGGTTGCTTTCACTGATTTTACTTAATATTTACTCTCCTATACCCATTAATTCTCTGTATTAAGAACATGCAGTCTCTTTGTGGACTGCACATCTGAAATGAGGTTACAGACAGAAAGAGCAAGCCTTAGGCTTCAGTCAGCGTATGAAGCAAGAGCATATGGAAACTAAGATGGTTTTTGTCAAAATGAAAAATGTTCACAGTGTATGCTGGTTGTGGTTGGAGTTCAGAAGGGAATTGCTACCCAGGAATGGGTCCGAGCTGCAGGCTGGTGCTATGCCCAGATGGCATAACCTACAAGGTCCTGCTTGATGGGGTAATTACAGGAGCCCCATAGCATTTGTATGATTGCACTCACAGGGCCTGACCAGCAGCAGCTTTGCCTTAGGACTGCACAGCCTTCCTGATGCAACTCTGAACTTTGCAATTCCTCACACAGTGACATCAAAACCAAAGCCAGGACTTCCCTAGAACTGCTTGTTAAAATCTCAGCTGGCTGCCTGCTCTTGGCACAGCTGGGTGCTGCTTTTCTCTCCTCCTCCCTCTGCCTCCTCCCTGCCTGCCCAGGCTTTCTCCTGGAGATCTTCCCAGACGCAGGGTGAAGAAAAGTCCTTCCAGCGTTCCACTGCTTGTTACTCCCCTGCCTGCAAAGTCACTGAAACCCATTTTCTAGCAAATTTGTCTTTGGATGGAAAACAGGACTCATAAAACAAAGAAAGCATCTTCTCTGCCAGCACAGAGGACGTGGTGAACTTGGTGTTGCTGGAAACCCACTGTGCCAGCATGGCCACAGCAGACTGCAAGGACGTTGTGCACCAGGTAACCTTCAAACACAGTTGTTGGACTTGTTGTTCATGAGGAGCTTTTCATGTCCATATGGAAGAACTGATGATTCCTGTTTTTCTTTTAATACAAATAGCAAGGGCAAAAAGGACAGTTCAACAGAGTTATAAATATAGTATTCCTATACTTCAGTTTTGATATTAAAGCAAGGTATCATCTTTCTGTTACCCAGCCAGCTTTGACCTGAGTAGAGTGGGAAGCAGAGCAGCAATGCCTCCATCTGTGCTGGGCTACAGTAACAGTGAAGTTTTGCTGCTCCCTTTAAGAGTGAATATCTGGTGGTCAGCACAATTTTTGGATTGCCTGCACACTGTGGTCCCATGACAAACTACAAATGGCTTCCCACACCTCTCCCCTCAGGCTGTGGAGAAGCACCTGGGTTCTAGAAACTTGGCCATGTGTAGGACTTGTTTGGCTCCTCTCAGCAGGGAGGAAGCAAGGGCCATGGCCTGTAGAGGACTCCTGCTGTGGGATTTGAAACTTTAACCATTCGTTAAATGCACTTACAATTCTCTGGGGGAAAAAATCCCAACAAATTCCCAAGCTGAAGCTTTTTGTGTGTCACTCTGAGTGAGCTGTCATTCTGGCAGTCAAACATAAAAGTAGATGGAGGAAGCTGGGAGGTTTTAATCATTATTGTCATGGTAGGCCTCAGCCCCGTTAAGTGACCTCATCTGTGATTTTGTACATGGTGAAGGTTTCTCATGTTTTACTTGTCACACTTGTCACATGCTGTAGTCTGCACTAGAAATGCTGGTTTCTCAGCCCTGGGTGTGACTTTGGCTATACATTGTTCTGGGAATCACTACCAGGGTCAGTAGTTGCAGCACTTTCTCTTTCCTCATACCTCCATGTCCTCCAGGACTGCACTGAGCAATGGGGCAACACATCCTGCCTCTGGGTGTAACCAGAAGGGGAGCAGAAAGTGCCTCATTTCAGGGCAGCCACTTAAAAATACTTACTGATAATAAAGTCAGTTAATGTGAAACAATACAATTATTTCTTGTTAGTGGAGTTATTTTTTTTTTTATTCAGGCAGTACTGGGTATTTAAGGTGAAAAAGGCCTTAAAGGTTTACATGTTGGATGGAATAGATTTTTGTTTCTATTCAATGTGCTTTCAAAGGCATAGAACGTGGAAAAAAAAAGGAGCACACTAAATGTTCTTCTCATACATATTCATGGTAGATTTTAAAAAGAAAATGAGTATCTTGACAAGGAGCTATGTCATCTTTTAATCAAAATCTTTATCTGGATATTTTGTAAATGGTAAAAATAAAAGTATGAGGGACAATGACTTTCTTTTACCAGTAATATAAAGCTACACACTAAGATGCTTTCCTTGTGTGACTTCTTTAATTTCCACAGAGCTACGTGATATACCTTAGTGTAAGAACCTCAGACTGAAGCTTGAAGTTATACAGTTGGTTGGAAATTTATGTGAAATCTGTCAAGTAAAAACCATTAATGTGGTTGACAGGCTGATTAATGCTGCAGCAGTTTCTGTGTTATGAATGAGTTTCTCTTTCAAAGGGGGAGACCTCTTTGACTGTCATCTCCCAGCAGTACCTTTGGTGTCTCCTGCAGTTTAAGTGGATTATTAGAGCCTGGAGTTGAAATATGTGTAACATGTCGTCATCTTAAGTTACAACAGAGCCATAAAATGGCTATCACTGAAAGCAGCTGTTGGTACTAATGACTTTTTTCTCCTTTAGGGAGTATCTGGAAAACTTGGAAATGGAGGATAGCTCAAAGCAAAAGGAAAGAAGGTTTATTTTATGACTTGTCTCCTATATGGAGCTTTTGCATCAGTCTTACTGTTGTCTTTCCATGTCCCATTGGCTAATTCCAACAAAATGTGACTCATCTCAGAGTCAACAAAGTCATACAAGGTTTGTGAAATGGGATTACTAAATTCTGAGAGGGGCTGGGGTTAGCACTGCCTGTTTTGGGCAAGACAAAGAGAGCTCAGCCTCTCTTCTTCCCACCAGTGGCAGCATAGTCAGGTAGCAGACGCCCTCAATATCCCCTCAGAGGTCTGAACCAGCTGCAGCTTGTGTCCTTTTTCCCCATCTGCCAAACTATGTAAATATTGCAGAAGATATGGAAAGGAAGTAAGGGCTGAATAGTTTATTATAGAAGGGAAATGTGGGGATTACAGATCACAAAACATACCAACGTTATCTTCATTTTTTTTGCACTAATTGTCTCTGCCACTGCAGGGGTCACCAATTGTGATTTCAAAACTGGGAAACACATTTGAACATGTTAGTCCTATGATAGGAAAAGTCTTGGTATGCAAATGGTGATACCAGTTCCTCAAAAGACACCTCTCTGCTTGCTGACTTAACACTGAATTGGTAATGCAGGTTTTTATAGAAAAGTACCTTTCTGGAGATGGTCTTTTTCTGGTGACTTTCAGAAATCTGTTTCTAGTTACTCATGGTTTTAGAATTATCTTCTGCTTTTCTATCACAGACAAAGAGAGACTAAATCTTTCTCTGTCTTTACTGTAGAAGCATTTTTTATTCCTTCTCCAAAACTGTTGTCTCTCTCCAACCATGGATGAGCTTTGTGTATGTGTGTGAATTTGAAAACTTCAGAGTATACATAAAGTGTTACAAGAAGGTAAAGATATGTTAACTGCACTGAAGTCTGTATAGAATCACAGGATAATTACGGTTGGAAGTGACCTCTAAAGGTCACCTAGTCCAACCCCCCTGCAGTAAGCAGGGATATCCTCAACTAGATCAGGTTGCTCAGAGCCCTGTCAAGCCTCACCTTGAATATCTCCAGAGATGCAGCCTCAACTATCCCACTGGGCAACCTGTTCCATTTTTCTACTACACCCTCATGGCAAAGAATTTTTTCCTAAATCCAATCTAAATCTACTCTTCTTCTACTCTTAAAACCATTGCCCCTCATTCTGTCACAACAGACCCTTGCAAATCATCCATCTCCAGTTTTCTTTTAGGTCCTCTTCAGGTACTGGAAGGTCCCTATTAGGTCTCCCTGGAGCCTTCTCTTCTCCAGGCTGAACAACCCCAGCTCCCACAGCCTCTCTTCATAGGACAGGTGTTCCAGCCTCCTGATCATTTTCATGACTCTCCTCTGGATCTGCCCCCTCAGGTCCATATCCTTACTGTACTGAGGGCTCCAGAGCTGGATGCAATACTCCAGGTGAGGTCTTACCAGAGCAAAATAGTAGAATCACCAGTTTTGATCTGCTGGCCACACTTCTTTTGATGCAGCCCAGGATGTGATTGGCATTCTGGGCTGCAAGCATGCACTGTTGGCTCGTGTCCACCCTCTCATCCACCAGCACCCCTAATCTTTTTCTGCAGGGCTGCTTTCTAGAACCTCATTCCAAAGCCTGCACCGATAGTGTGGATTGTTCTGACTCAGATGTAGGACCTGGTACTTGGTCTTGTTGAACCTCATAAGGCTCAGCCTGGGCCCACCTGTTCATTTTGTCCAGGTCCTCCTAGATAACATCCTGTCCTGACACTCACCTTGCTGTCATCTGGAAACTTGATGATGGTGCACTCAATCCTGCTGTTTATATTGCTGATAAAAATATTAAACATTGCAAGTCCAGGTACGGAACCCTGAGGGACACCACTTGTCCTCCACTTGGCCTCCACCTGGACTTTGATTGCTTGACCACTACCTTCTGGATGCCATCCAGCCAATTCCTTAATGATTGAACAGCCCACCCATCAAATCCACAGCAGTGTGCTATGTAACTGGTGCAGATTCCTGGGGAAAAGCAACACATCCGTATCTAATATTGATAGTTGTCATTCAGTCTGCAAGGGAGATCAAGGAGAAATTGATTATGGGAGTTTGGGGATTCCAAGATATAAATTCTAAAACTTTATATCAAAATGTATAGTGTTCACTACAAAGCAATAATTTATACTAAAATTTGATGACATCCTCCTGGCAATAGTATAGGTATTTTAATACATAACATAGGTATTATTAAATCTGTACAAAAAGAATAACTTCTAATTAGAGCAAATAATATTAATGTTAATCCAGGCATACCCTCCTTTTTCAACACCACATTTAATGTAGTCAGGATGAAAAAACTTTTAAAAAACATTTTTCTGTGACTTTTTTGATACCTGCAACCCAGTCAAAACTGCAAAGTCACTGTATCTTTGCTGCTGTGAGCTCAGATCACTTTGCAGTGTGCGTGTGTCAGATATGAACAGAATCCAATTTGGAACTGCACATGCAGCACAGATCAGTCTGTCTGCACCAGAAGGTTTATGCTGCCCACAAGTGCAGGCAGTACAGACATACATGCATGTGTACCTCATACATAGATATTTGTATGTGCATGTATAGATTCATATATGTAGAAATTCACACACACATATATACATTTGCAAATTGGTTTCTCTGAGAAGAGTTCTAGACAGAACTAGGCCAGCTTTATAACAGTGGAAGCAAAATATAACAATGAAAACACTCAGGGAATATAGAATGTAATAGATTAGATAGAGAGCAACACAGAGATAGCTGAAGTTCATTCTTAATTAATTCTGCAATTAAGAGTGAGAGGTGAGCTGGCTGCAGACAAGCTGATGGACTGGTTTTGTGGAGAAAGCATCTGTTTGCTCTCAGGCACTGCTGGGGGACTCCAGTTTCCTGCTGAGGACCTGAGTTGTTAAATTTCTACCATGTTATGTTGTGCCAAGTGGATTTACCAGCTTGCATCTGCTTCAAGAGTTTCTGTCCCAAAATTGTGTTGTACTCCATTGCAATGGACTATGATACTCTCAGTGGGGTGGGGGGTTTAAGACCAGGACCTGAGCACCTACCTTCTCTGAGACATTGCTGCTAGCAGTGTCAGCATCTTGTACATGTGAACTGCTGGTGACTGCTTTCTGCTTCTGTTATAGTCTCACATGCTGAGTACCTAATTGCAACTTTAATTACTGTATTTGAAGAAAGAGTGATATCTAAGGAGGGTTTAAATGTGGCTGTTGGTTTACCATCTTAAAAGGTACTTACAGTAATGGTGAATAAAGCTCAGATCAGCATTACTTTCCTTGCTCCATTCTTCCAACTACTAGTTATCTTTGCTGCTAAGAAAAAAATAGCCAAAATGTATGCAGTAGTCCTTCCTTCACTTCCAAAAGTTCTTAAAATGATGCTGATTGTGTTTACCAAATGAGGTGTAGGAAGCTGGTAAGAACTTGTTGCAGAAACTTGAGCAGTCAGTGGCATAAAATCTCAGAGGATGACCACAAGGCTTCCCTTTGGTTATTACAGCATATTTCCCCTCCTCCTTTCCAAATTTTTATTTATTTCACAAATTTTACAGAGTTAGGAATTGCTCACTGTTCAAAATTTGCTGCCGGTAATTCCTAAAATTATTAGGTTAGCTGTTAAGAGTAAGTAATATGTTGCATGGTCTCTCACCTGTTTATCATTGTATCTTTGCTGAGTGCTCCCTCAGCAATAGTTTTTTATAAGAAAAATCTGAATTCTTAATTTTTACTTAAATTTTTGTATTCTGTACAAGTAGAACACAACATACCTCAACCAGATTCTGTGTAGTGCTTAGCAATCAAAGACTAAGGCTGGCTGTCCTTGTTTACTGGGTCACTCTCTTTATAACCATAGGGCATCCCCATTTTTAACACTTTATGCAAATCTGGCACAGAGTTGGCTTTTTCCAAATGGCAGTGAGATTGGGAAAGACTGAGAGGAAGGCAGGGAGGGAGTGGATTTGAAAACAGCTGCAGAAGCAAAACCCTCCCATGGATTCTCTGGCACTCTTCAGTGCCATGCTCTTGGGGTCATCCAAAGCATAAAACCTGCTACAAGAGCTTTGCAACAGAACTGCACCATTTTCTATGGCTGAGACTGGAGCTGTGCTGGTGCAAAGTGGATTTCTTGCCTGTCATAATCAGAAAGACATAAAGGAGGAAGGCTTCACTTGCCTACTGGAAGCATCTTCTATATAGCTGAAAATTACTTACAAAATAATTGAAAGAGAAATTATGCACCCACAGAGCTCTGAGTGACTAGGAAAGGGTGTATATCCATGCTAGGGATATGCAAATCTTAAGGAAGCCTGGAAAAGCATCTTTCAGTGACTATGCTTTACACAGCTTTACACAGTCTTTGAGGCTTTTCTTTCAGAGCCAAGTTTTCCTTATTTGATTATGAACTAAATACTTCTCTGAAAACTTATTTTTACAGCTTGTAAAAGAGCCGGAAAAGAAGCCAGAAAATTCTCTGTCATTAAGCAAAATTGGAAAGTGATTCAGAATATATCTATCATTTTATCCTTGAGTCTTCAAACTCCATGCCAGACCAACAGTTCTTCTCAGTGAAGCTCTTGTTCATACAGATGGAAAATCCAGGAGTAACCACATCTTCCCTTCCACCCAGCTTGCAAGATCATAAACAAGGTATACATCATTCTCATTGGTAAGGTTGTCCTGCTTACTTTTACCCTAGTCTTTAAAAGCTGAAATTTGCCACTGGATATCTCACTGGGAAACCCTTGCTTGTTGCTCCATGTGGGTCTGCAAATGCTCTGGATAGATCCAGCTCTGTGTATATAACAGATAAAGAGTAACTAGTTGTCTGTCTGGGATCTTTGTTGAGCTGGGTAATGGTATAGTTTAGCTGGGGAGGTGGCTGCTGGCTTCTGAAAGAGCTCTCTTCGGGTCAGCTCAGTGTGCTCTAGGACAAATGGAGACAGGAGTGGAGAGAAGCAAATGCTGAATTTTCCATGCTGGCTGGCAAGGTGAGGTGGATCACCACTCAAACACCGCTGAAACAAACACACAACAAAAAGTGGTTAAGTGGAAATTTCTCATTTTCCTCCTTTGGTAGCTGGTGGTCACAGAAATGAGACAGACTCCCAAATACGAACCTGAACAGGCACCATCTGATCCAAAAGGGATGGCAGCAGTTCCTGGAAGTCCAGGACCTGGAGCAGCTGTGAGCTTCAGTTGTTGCTAATTATGTGCAATCAAGTCAGTTTTTGCAGTCAACAAGAATGGATGTCAGACTCGAGATTTAGCTTAATATGGTTAGCCAGGAAGCAGCTAAGAAATATATCTATCATCATTTTCTTTTCCTGCTTTCTCCAGGGTTATGCAGAACACCATGGACAAGAGGCAACTAGACACGTTTCTAGTGAGGCTTTGCTTTAATCTGAGGATTAGACACTTTGATTTTTTTATCACAGTAGGGTCAGCACAGGGCAATTAGGGTTAAGGTAGAGAGGAAATATATTTCCAAGGTAAACAAGTATGGAAAACAAATTACCACAAATTTCCACTCTTTGGAAATTTTTAAGTGTAAATGTGCATAGGCATTAGGGAAAAAAGCACCCATAAAATTAAGAAGACCATATTTAAGATTTTTTTTCTTTAGTTCTTCATTCTTAGGGAGAAACCTCATAGTGCTGCTGTGATTGCTTTGAGTTGTTGGTGAACAACCTGTACCACCGTGCCTGTATTCTGCCATATACTCTGCTGTGAAGGCAGATGAAGCATGGAAAAGCTCACAGCCACTGCTCTGAATGGTCAGCACTGCTGGCTTGGCCTGAGGTCCCACAGAGCTCCAACACCCACCCTTAGACATTCCCACCTCTGCTGGGTACTAAATGTTCCTTTGCAATGGTACACATACACCAGGGCTCTGGTTTGTTCCTGGCTCCTTTATCCTCCACACAGCCCAAGGGACATCTTCTGACTCCTCTCACTGCTGGACAGATATGTGTAGGAACCTGGCTGTAAATCACTGGAAAATTTCTATTTTTATTTGCCTTATGATGATCATAAGTGAAACAGAGGTTCAGAAAGCTTCAGTTCTTTGCACATTCAAAGTGTCCTTTCTTTTTTTTCCCTCCAGAAAACCTAGCAATAGCATAAGTCCCATCCTTCCTGCCCTGACCACCTGTGCCATGCTGCCAGCATGTGCACACACATTTAGGCAGCCAGTTTCTGGCATATTTGTCAAGGCACTAAGGGTAATAAAATGTAAAATATTAATTATACATACTGAAAGATGGTATGTAAACAAGTGGGAAGTAATTGGAGTTTGAATATCAACATTTAGATTTTATTGTAAAAGGAGATGAAGGCATTGAAGGAATTGTAAGTAAAGAAATGTTTTGGATAGATTTGTTTCTTTTTTCCTACTGCTGTTGCATTCATCTAACCTGAATTCCTTGAAAATACAATTGAATAAAGCCAGGAAGAGCTAATTAATGTTGTGTTGGTGTTATGGCAACCCATAATTTACAAAGTGCTCCTAACGGTGAGTTATTTGATTAGGGAAGGAGACAAAGAACTGCACAAGCTGGAAGTTGCCATGGAGAAAGGAGTATAGGGAAGGTTGGGTTCCAAGGCCATCCCAGGCAGAAAGGTGCTCCTGGAGATGGCAGTCTGCCTGGCATCACTCCATTTGTTGCACTAGTTGGAGGACTTGTTGGTCCTTTTGAGATGAAACATCATGAAAACAACCAACAAGGGAGAAAAAAAAATATATGAAATTGAGCTGATACAGCAGGAAATCATTGTAATGAACATGTCTTAAGAACCAGAATGGGAACAAAATTGGCAAAAAGTTGTGGCTCAGGTCAATGAAAATTCGTTTGGGAATATTTCTGGCTCAGTGTGCCTGAATTTAAATTTACAAGGAAATTAATCCAAACTGATAGTATCATAGACATTTTCTTGTAAAAAATTTCTTTATTTTTGTAAAAGCCATGTTTAAAAATAATCCTACTAGTGTATCTAGACTTTGTCATTTGGCCTTCACTGGATACTTGAAAAGGGCAGTCCAGGCAAATCTTGTTACCCAGGTAATTACAGGAAAATTAGGAAGCATCTCAGGTGGGATTAGGTGGGAATTTCAGATGGAACTATTTCTTCTATTTCCTAATGTTTCTGAAACTCTTTAACTGCAAGGACTGCCTTGTTCAGAAACTCATGTAACTGGGAGTGTGTGAAAGCATGTTCTTAGAGCAAACTTCAACTTTTGTGGACAGCATGAGGAAGAAATGTGCCAGCAGCTTCCCTTTATATGGAAATATGCCGATGGATTATCCAGGACCTAGGGATTTCCCTGTGTACCCTGGGCAAGAGGTATGAGGGAAAAATAGGGCTGTTTCAGAAGTCTAAATGTAGCTGAAGCACTGAGTGACATGGAACATGAGGTATAAATAACAGGAATGACTTGGGTGTACTGTTCTCACTGAACTAAAGCTGAAGTGAGTTTTCCATTTCCTTCAATAAGAACCAGGAACATTTATTTTCCTACAGGGAAAACAAATACAGAATAGCTGTGGAAGAAATTAAAAACCTACTAAACAAAATGTAATGCCCAAACCAAATAGATCATTGCTTTGTTCACTTTAGCCTTGAGAAACAGGCAGTGATGTTATGGTAAAAGATTAGGTAAATCCAGTTTAATGCTATTGCAAGCTGAGCAATAATCTAATAAACCTTTTCTAAAAACCTACCCTAAAATGATACTCAGTGGTTTTAAAACTTGTTTGTGTCTGTATTTTTGGCAATTCTGAAAGTAAACTGTGACTCATGATCAGGTTATCCATTTTCCATTGATCTAAAAGGTCTTGAGGGACTTAATTTACCCTTACCTTTCTTGAGGAACCATTGAGGGATAATAATTTCATTATATACAGTTAATTAATATTTTTTAATACCTAAAGGAAATACCACAGTAGAGAAAGCTCCAGGGCAAATCTTTTGTTGGAGTTATAGTCACTAGTATAGCTACAGCCACAACCTTCTTGCATGATCTAAAATAAGAGGAAAGGGTTTAAAAAGTTACCGGAAAAAATATCTGGGGTATTTTTGCCTTCTTATATCTTCATATATGTTCTTCATATATCTTTGTAACTGTATTTCTGGCCACTGATTACAGTGTCATGAACTAAACAAGATTTGTTTTCCAAATCTAGACTTAAATGCCACGGCAATGAAGTATTTTGTAGTGATGTTTTTCAAAGACAGGCAAAATACTCTTTTAAGAGTGGAATGAAATGGTAAGAGATTGCTCACCAGGCTTGGAGAACAGGAAAAAGTAATGTTGCTTCACCTTGTAAATTTTAGGTTACCACCTCATAGAGACACAATGTGTTAATACCTTAAGTATATTAAAAGTAAACAAATAAGACTGAAAGTACTTATCTACCTTTAACTCTTCTCTCAGCTGTCACAGTTTAAGCACTATTCCTAATAAATGAGGGCTCTGGAGAGGCTTGACTCTTATTCTCAGATGATTATTATTTAAGGGAAGCATCCTTGGTTCTCACTGGTATGACTAAGCCTGCTGGGAAGTTACCCTACAAAGTTCTACAGGTCTCTGTGGTATTGGGGTAGGGCAGGAGTTATTTTGGGGAAGCTTTATAGTCAAGAACATGGGACTGGAAAGCAGGAAAAGTTGACATTACTGAATATCATGAACCAGCTACAATCCAGCAAGTTATGGCTTTAGGTAAGTTATTACAAATTCTTTGCTTCCCTTTCCTTATCTATAAGATAAAGTTTATGTGATACATTCCTGTGGATCTTCACAGGGGTAGCATATAAAAGTGCTAAATGGATACTTTCCCCCAGATCTTCTATAAAGTGATCCTTTTAATCTCTGTCAGAGCTGTAAGGAAAGTGCTTATATACAGATTCAATATAATATTATTGTATCCAAGGAGGACCAATCTATCTCTGTCTCTGCCTTTTATTCTTTAGCTGGAATTAATTATTACTTGAATTAGCAATTTCCATCTCTCCTTTTTTTTTTTTTTTTTCTTTATTGTACTTCACAGACAGAATATCAAAGGTGCACTTCCAGGTGGTCATTGAAAACCTGCACACCCTGATTGCTGTGAACCTGGTGAGCAAACACAAAAGAAAAGGTCATTGCTTGGTTGCAAGGTTCATAAAGCTTTCTCCACTCTCCCCAGAATTTTCTGCTACATAACAGCAGAAAAAGATACAGTTCATGCTTGGTAATGTAATGCAGGTGTATGGGATCTGCAGAAACAGGACTGTGGAGTTCAGGAAGGGTTAAGTTCATACAGCTGAGAGGCTACTTCATTCACTCTTTTGGTTGCCAGACCTGTTGCTGTGGAAATGATAGCAAAGATAACTGCATTTTTTTAGAGCTATCTTCCAGCTTGAATTGAGATTTTCCCTGATGAACCATAAACTTGAAGCTACTGGACAAAGGGAAATGGGGGTTTAATCCTTCTGAGCTGCCAGCAGACATCTCTCTGTTCTGGTCTTACTTAGCATCCATCTCTGCAGTGAGACTATCAAGGGAAAGAGGAAGCTGGGAACAATAATCATTCCCAAACTTTCCCCTTGGGGACTCAAGGCAAAGTGGAGACGCATTTCTGTAAGTGATGTAACACTGAATTATGAGCATTAGGAGCAAATGGGCAGGGAGGATCAGCTGGTTCAGGAAGGTACAAGAAGTGATGAACCTTTGGAGCACAGGGGATTTAAAGCTGCTTTAATAAGACAGGTGAAAATATTCCAGGGGTTTTCCAACATTCTCTGTTGTGGAGATATTTCTGCATCAAGCAGAAGTCAGAGAAGCAACTAACAAAAGCACACTGTGCTCTGAACTTCTCTGTGTGTGCTTACACTGCCCAAGACTGAATGCCATTTATTTAATGAATAATGTATTTCATTATTTTAACCTCAACTCAGCAGTGCTCCAGGAGCACTTATTCCACTTTGGAAGCAAAAGTTACAAATGAATCAAACTGACTGATGTGATACTTGGCTGAAAAAAATAAGATGAAAAATTATTTGTTAATATGGATGCACCACATACCTTGAAGTTGTGCAGTATAACCATGGTCTTCTGCAAAACTATCACAACCTGTTCAACTGATTGATGAAGAACAGCTAGGGAAATTAAAGCTGCATTAAGCAATTCAGATTTTGTAGGAATACATATGTATATAACAAAATGAAGGATTGGCAACGTGATCAGAGCTTTATCTCTGGGGCTGTCCTTTATTATCCAGTTGGGAGAATGGGGATGAGAGTGATATGTGTTTATACTTCCATCTAAATGTAGTCTTAACATCTCCATTTTCCCCATCTTGGTGAAAGCAGGTTCAGTCCATAGACTGACCTCTGTCTAAATGTGTAATGGCAGGTTAGGTAAGATGCTTATAATAAGCTTGTTTGTGAGTCCTGCTCCTGTGAACACTAAGCTGTTCACACAACTATAATGGATAGTCAGATGTAAGTATTTGCTGAGCTAGGTGATGATTTCAGAGCCTGACCTTGTTCAGCATCTTTTATAATGCAGTCCCTTTTCACATCTGATATTTGTGGTGGAAGATAAAGTAATGGCTAGGATCATTCCATTGATTTACATGAGTTTTAGTAAATGAATGTAATTTCCATTTTAATGCAAAATGTCCTTCATTAGAACATTATCCAGGTTGTAAAATAAATTTTCCAATATAAGGAAAAGGCCAGTTCAAACTTGACTGTATTTATTGTAATAAAGCTTTGCTTCAGTTAATGACTCAAAGCATTAGGAACAATTCAGATCTTTTGTTGCCTTCAGTATATGGCTTCAGGTGTTCTTTTTTGATGATACTTGAGCTGCTGTCAGAAAAAAATCATGTAGCTTCACAAGGGCTTTTATCAGGTGGTTGTTGCTGGAGTGTCCTCTCAGTTTCACAGGGATGAATCAGTTTTATCTGACACTACCTTACATGGCAAAGGAATTATTTTTGTCTTTCCTTCATAGATGTGAAACAGAAATAAAAAAAAAAACCTCAAACACCCGAATCTCCTGAAAAGTATGCTCCATAGTACTTCTCTTTATACAGCCTGGCCTGCTGACCAGACCTTGGATCTGCTGCTTACCCAGGGAAGCTCATACTCAGCTGCTCACTGAGACTCTGGTGTTAGCTACCTGCTCAGAATCACACAGACAAGGACGAGTTTTCTAGGACATGCTTTAAGGGAAGTCCTAAGGGGAGTTTGCATACGAGATATCCACCGGGTGGCAGAAGTACATCAGAAAAATCCTACTCAAACATAAAGAATGTAAGTGGGATGTATAAACCTAATCTAATAAATAAATCTAATAAATTATTTAGTAACAGCACTATATGAATCTTCTATCTGAACTGAACATATTTGGAAATAACACCTCTCATGACATAAGAAGTCGGATAGGCTTTCTTTTTACTCTTTTCCCATTTCCACAAGCAAACAGACATAAACTATATACCTTCTCTTCTCTTTTTTTCTTACCCACTACAAGAGAGCATTTGCAGAGGAGCAGAGGGCCTGGGCTGCCCTGACATCTCATTCTTTTCTCACACCTTTTGTTGGACAACACTGCTGAAGCTGGAGGCTTTGCTGTGCCCTCTGCCCCCACTGCTGCTCTTCTACTCCCTCCTTTATCAGGAGCTTGCTGCTTGGGACAAATGAGACACTTTAAACTTTCTCCTACTCCAGTGTTGCCAGAGCTAAAAGAAATCACAAGTACTGAGGATATCAAATTCCCTTCCCAAGGCGCATGTTCCCAGGTGATCCAGGTCCTTGAGCTGATTGCTCTTTATCTGTAGCTTTCTCTTTGTCTTGACTGGCTTTGTAACTCAAGGCAGATTTGCCAGTTTAAGAGTGGAGTAAAACCAGTTGTAAAACAAAAGGTGACTAGTTAAGAGACTGAGAGGAAGCTGAATTTTAATAGTGATTAAAACTCCTCCATATTATTGGTACATCAAAAATTTCCATTGAGCATCATGAATGTGGAGGTAAAGGAGGCAGAACTTACGGACTAGAACCTTCAATTAATTTTTAAGTCAACCAACACTCAAGAGGGTGATTTTTCCTGCTAAAAATACATTTAAATACATTTAAAAAATAGTCTATATAATTCTTTTTGTATGTGTAATTCTGTCAGAAGCAGATCAATATAAATTAAGATTCTGATGCATTATGATTCCTCATGTGTATAGTTCACATCCTGCTAAGACAACTGAACATCATTCCTCTTTGGGAAATAAATTCAGATAAATAATCTGTCTCCTATAAGCCCTCAAAGTCCTAAAGCTGATCCAAGAGATCCTGAGGGCTTAAAAGAATATGCTATTTTCCTTTACCTCCTGTTTTTTAATTGTTTGTTCGCTATTTTAAATTCCTTCTCTCCTGCTTAGGATTTATTTTTTATGGTTTGACCTTATTGCCAAAATTGTGCTCTGCCTTCCAAACAGCCATGCTTCAAACCTCCTCTGTTCATCTTTTTTATTCTTTCTGACTTGTCTGTCTTCTTCCACTGCCTAGGCAGGGGAAGGATACAGTAACCAGTACAGAGAGTCCCCATCAGTACTTTTGCACTATTAAACTCAATATCCAAGACTGTCTTTATTGTGTGTTTTATTATTGTGAGGCTGTGAGGACTGTGGCTCTTTGCAAGATGTATTGCCTAGCAGGTAGGCAGAGCTCGTGGTGGGATGGGTTGAGCTCAGCATCTGGAGGATTATTTCTAACTGTGAGTAGGGTGGTTGATCTGGAATGCTTTTTATTTACAAGGGTAGTTCCCAGTTGCATATTTCTACCATTCTTTCTTTAAGGGACAATGAATGCCAAGCTGTAATAACTGAAATGAGGTCAGCTGTATCAGGCTCAAGTTATTTGACAGCACAGTTTGAAATCTCTGCAATGAATTGGATGAAAGCAGCAAACTGTTGAATCTTGCTCTGGCATGACTTTTACTCCCCTTTTTAAACTGATTATGGCAGTATTATTTCACTTTGAATGCCACTGCTAAGTGTCCCACGGCACTAGAGAAGTTGATGTGGTTTTTTTGACCCACGTGGTATGGAATTTTTTGACAAAACTGCTTATATTTGATCTAACCTTTGAGTTAAACTATGAATATACTGAATATGCATGGTAGAATACACAAAATTCTACCACGAATTCTATACAAATTTTACACACAATTTTATCCATATTTTAAAATCAGTAAAAGATGTTAAAGTGTTCACTGAGCAAACACGTATTATGTACAAATAGTGTGTTTCCTACATTGGGATTTTTTTACTGAACAGTAATAATTCTGGTACAAACAGACAAGTGCATTGAGGGAAAAGAGAGATATTTCCCAATTTTTATGCCAGATGTAAAATAAGTAAAGTAGTTTGCTGGGTACTCTCATTTAAGACTTGCACAATTAATCAGGTCCAAATTTACTGGAAGGAGTAACTTATTCCAATCAGTCTGAATTCTGGGAGTTGTGGTTAGGTGAGACCAAAGCACTGTTCAAAGGACATAAACATTCTTGTATATCTTACTAAATTTAATTGAATATTCTTGGTTATAAATTTAGTATTTTATGTCTGTATATCAATGCTAGATTAATTTATCAGGTCACTAAAATTTTTGGATACTGTTTAGAAAATCCCCAGTTTTAAAATCTGAATGGAACTTGGAATATTATTAAAACACTTCTGAAAATTAATCCCAGGCACATCTTGTCAATATTTAATTTTGATGATATGTAAAATGCTTCACAAAATTTGTTTGAAGTAAAGAGATCATGCCAGCTTAACCAATTTAAAAATAAAGAACAAACTCTGAAAATATTAAAAATACAAGAAAGAGAGGTCTGGTATTGTGGGGTTTTTTTGTTTGGTTTGGTTGTTTTTGTGTGTGTGTGTGTGTGTGTGTGTGTGGGAGGGAGGGGGTTGGTTTGGGTTTTCTTGTTCTTTTTTTTTTCTAAACATTTATGTGGAGAGACCCAGAGTGCTGTACTGTATTTATATATCACATTGGTCAAATATGTTTATTTTTCACTCTTGATTTCTGTAGTAAGGAAAATCAGAATTTAAGACACATTATACTCAGTTATTAAGATGGAAACCTTTTTTATTTGTGGAACACATATAATTATCTTTATTACCTTCTATGCTATTTTTTCGTTTCCTTGACTATTGAAAGGAATAGCAGAAACTTAGAGAAGTAATGGTCTTAAGGACATTGTGTGATGCTGACATGTGCTTTGGATGTGCAGTGGTTTACAAAACTGCTTCTAGTAACTTGAGCATATACATTTTCCAAGGAAATAGTCCAGATTTTCCAAATAAAAACTGTTGAGTGGAAAGACATGCTTAAACCAGAGAAAAAAGCTGGGGTGTGGGGAATGTTAAGTCACAGAGCAATTGAGTAATGCTGGTTGGTCCCTGTCCTGTTCCCTACTGACTTTTCAATAAATGGACCCTGGGCTGAGTCAGCCTCAGCACCTGCTCTGCCTTCCCTCCTCTTGGGGCCATTGGGAAGTTGTGACAGTAGCCATGTTCATTTGTATCACTCATAACAACATTTTTTGGGGGGGTTTCTGTTGGTTTTGGGGGTTTTGTTTGTTTCTTTGTTTTGCTTTTATGCAAAGCCATCCTTTCTCTTTCCTTGGATTAATTCAGTGTCTTGTGATATAAAATCACACCCACTTGGAAAAAAGCTCTTCGTCACTTTTGTTCTTCTCTAAGGTTCATCTTAACACCTTTTTAAACATTTTTCCAACTGAGTTTTGACTTCTGAGCTACCATCCTTCTAATTATTTGATGTCATTTTACTGTGATGCATGTACTACTCAGGAAAAAGAACTCACTGTTACAGGAAACATAATTTGCCATCATTTTCTTGTATGCAAAGGGCAGTAATAAGAAGAATATTAATAACTGTTGATATTGAAGGCAACTATTTTTATTAATTCACTTGCTACGTTTCCAGAAATGAAGTTCTGGAGGACATTAGAATCGGATTTAATGCTACGGTCACAATTTTACTGGACCAGTTTATTGCTGAATCTTGTGTAATAACAGAATGGGGACTTAATAATAATACTTAGAGCAGTAGCCCTTGAAACTACAGAACTGGAAAGACTGGTAGTCTGCTGGACTACCTAGGGTCCAGCAGACCTGAAAAGGAATTGGAAAATCCCTGAGACATTGCAGCAAGCCTGTGGCACTGATTCAGTATCTCATTTCAGGAGTTTGTATTTCCTCAAATGCAATTCAATTTCATGTACTCTTTCCTGATCTCTTTTTTCCTACTTTCCCCCCCATGGTTTCCATGTTTTGCTGGCTGTAATGTTTTAGCTCTTGAAAGAGAAGAGGGAATTATTGAGTTACTTAGTGGCAATTTCTGTGTTTTAGGTAGGCTGAGAAGGAAAAATTGTCATTTCTGGACATGCCATAAATCTGATATACTGGAGTTGTTCCAGGTATCTGTGTTAAAAATACACACGGAATCTTAGATTCACTTTGAGCATTTCTGGTTTACTTAAATTTATAACATCCTTTGACAAAAATCTCCATTATCTGATTTTTGTTATATAATTAGTCCACTTTTCATTGTATGTTGACAGTTGTCTTCATATTCATTGTATTTCATTAAGTTAACTGTTGACAAATTAATAGGAATAAAGGTATCCAGTAGTAAATTATTAACTTACAGTGGCTGTTTCTTAGAGCTAGCAAGATGACCTTAATAAAAACTGAGTTCTTACAGGTGCAGTATTATAATGAGTGAATAAGAATAAAAAGTCTGTGTTTCAGTTATAAAATCTTCTATCAGAAAACAATGCAAACTTTGCATAATTCTCAGCACTATTATCTATAGTACTGTAAATCATCAGTTGTACTTTATTGGATATAATCTTATGAATATATCTGAATATACAGTAGAAAGTAAATATATAATATCTTATTCTAATGGCTTGTATGTGATATGATGAGAGTACTTTTCACAGACTTCTATTACACTAAGTATTTAAGTAATTATAAATATTTTATATGGAAGGCTAGGACTGAACTTGTGAGTTTACTTAGCACTGAAATTAAGTACTCACAACTTAGATCTATTTGAAAAACCTGAACAAAGGTAAAAGCAGAAAAATAATACACATAGAAGAAGAGGCACCACCTGAAGAAAAACATGACAGAGAGGGAGGAAAGAAGGTGGAGATGAACTTTTGTTGAAATAATCTTAATAATAATAATAATATATCCCCCTGCTTGATATCTGAGTGCTCAGGGAAACCTATGGCAGTTCTGTTAATGTTTTTCAACAGCCCCAGTTTTCATCCATACAAATTCTTCCTCTGCACCAAGAATCAGTTTCTGATATTGGCAGGGCCATTGCACAGATGCAGAAATTTTCAATATCTAACTTAGTCCTTACTCACTTCAACTTCTGTAGCTTTAATGACAGTGGCACATAGGTTATAAGAACTTAGACATTATTCATTCTTAGTTGACATGATAAAAATGTTGCTTTTAAAGTGCAAGCCAGGATTTTTACTTGATATTTGCAAAGGCATGTAGCAAATGGGGCTATTTTATTTCTCTTGAAATTTGGAAACAAAAATAAAAGGTATTAAGATTATTATTAAGAGTATTATCTTTTACTCAGGAGCAGATAAAATAATATTACTGGGTATAACACAATGCAGGAAAAGAAAAGAGGCAGAGCTTTTAACAAAACTGGTAAATAGATGGTAAGAGATTGCCTGGGCAAAGGGGGAATTGTTGGACATCTTTAAAAGTAAATTCAGCAAACACCTACTGGAAATGGTTGAGGATGGGTACTAAGATTCTTTTTTTTTCCTTTTTTTCCTTTTTTTCCTTTTTTTCCTTTTTTTCCTTTTTTTCCTTTTTTTCCTTTTTTTCCTTTTTTTCCTTTTTTTCGTTTTTTTCGTTTTTTTCCTTTTTTTCGTTTTTTTCCTTTTTTTCGTTTTTTTCCTTTTTTTCGTTTTTTTCCTTTTTTTCCTTTTTTTCGTTTTTTTCGTTTTTTTCGTTTTTTTCGTTTTTTTCGTTTTTTTCGTTTTTTTCGTTTTTTTCGTTTTTTTCGTTTTTTTCGTTTTTTTCGTTTTTTTCGTTTTTTTCGTTTTTTTCCTTTTTTTCCTTTTTTTCCTTTTTTTCCTTTTTTTCGTTTTTTTCCTTTTTTTCGTTTTTTTCCTTTTTTTCGTTTTTTTCCTTTTTTTCGTTTTTTTCCTTTTTTTCGTTTTTTTCCTTTTTTTCGTTTTTTTCCTTTTTTTCCTTTTTTTCCTTTTTTTCCTTTTTTTCCTTTTTTTCCTTTTTTTCGTTTTTTTCCTTTTTTTCGTTTTTTTCCTTTTTTTCGTTTTTTTCCTTTTTTTCGTTTTTTCCTTTTTTTCGTTTTTTCCTTTTTTTCGTTTTTTTCCTTTTTTTCGTTTTTTTCCTTTTTTTCGTTTTTTTCCTTTTTTTCGTTTTTTTCCTTTTTTTCGTTTTTTTCCTTTTTTTCGTTTTTTTCCTTTTTTCTTTTTCTTTTTTCTTTTTCTTTTTTCTTTTTCCTCCCCTCTTTCCTCTGTTTATGATTTATTGACTTCCATTCTGTCAGCTTTTTTTTTTTTTTTTTTTTTTTTTAACCACTTTAATAATTAGTGAAACTTCATTTGAAAAGGATTTTTTTCTCTGTAACCCTTAGGAATTACATCTCACAAATGCAGACATCTTTATCTCCTCAGTCACATTCAGCATTTGATTGTAGATTTTGCCTGCTTTTGGACTGTGACTGATGTGATCCAGCTTGATTCTCTTTGATTTCTTCCATTTGCTTGTTGGACTTTTCTATAGAGGAGACACTGTACAGCTGCTCAGGTAGCACCATTGAATTTATCAGCTGAATACCTTCTCCAGTGCTCCTGAAAAACACCTTACAAACTAACTTAGATGTCATCCCATATTGAGTTTATTCTCACTAGGTCTGTAGCTGAATCTAAATAAATAATCACTTCTCATTTTTCACCATTGTGGTGTTCTTTGAATGCATATTTAGGCAGCTTGTGAATTCACAGACATCTTGAAGTCACTCCAGAGGTCTATGTACAGGAGTCATGTGAATCTGTATCTAGTAAGTAAATTTTTTACAAAAGTGGAGAATCTCCATAGTGATCAAAGAAATTAACTTTTTCCACTCTGTAATTTTTTTGTGCTTTGATAAATTTTTATTCTATGCCCATTGACCTTTTTTCTTTTATTTTTTGCAAAGTACAAATTTAACTTGGCACAGGTCTAGGGCAAATAGGTGGGATGATTCAGGCACAATTTACAAGGCTCTCCTTCCATCAGGATTAGTCTTTTGATTATTTCTCACTCCAGAAGAGTAGCTTCTACTTTCTGCTCTGTAAAACCTTTGTCCAAAGCTTCTGTAGAAGTCACTGTGCCCTCCTGACATATGTAGGAGTTTCCATTATTTTACTTTCCCATGGTTTTGGACACAAAGCTCCAGCCCACCATCACTGACTTTTTGTCACAGGAAAATTGTGTGATCCTTTGTGAATGCTCATTATTTCTTACAAATTTAAACCCTGGCTCTTAAAAAGTTTTGTACTACTTTCCACGTCTACCAGATGTCCCACCCATGTTTATGGGAACAAATGAAGTAATTTAAGGATGTGAGGATGATTTTTGGTCCTCAGAACTTGCGTTGTACTCTTCACAAACATCTGAAATTTCCCTGCTCCATTCAAGAGTCTAAAAGGAATTCTGCATCACAGAAGAAATCCATAGTTCATCGTAATAGCTGTTTTTATTTCCCTCTTCACCTCTGAATGGTAACTAAACTCAAACGATATCCATGTTTTGGATTAATTATAAACACACATATATTCTTCTCCTTACCCAGAAGCTCTAGAGCTGCCCAGGTCCTTCAAAAAACTGCAACCCCATTAGATTTTTTATTTCTGTAAGGTTGTACTCCTCAGCATAGGCTGTTCTACCATCTGATGCCTGGAAGTCTACTTCATCTGTAAAGATCATGGGGTTTGGAGTCAGCTAAGAAGGTAATTTTCTTACTCAATGGGCCAGTAAAATTTTCACGAGATTTCTGCACCTTGAAGTCCTTCAATGTTTTCTAATTCCATTATCAGTCACACATGTTTTCCTCTGGGGGAAAAAAAAATCTTCCATGAAGTTTCCATGACATTTTTTTCTCCCTACTTGCAACTTTTTATTGATAGTTTATGCGCTGTCTTCTCTTTCTTCACCAGAAGCCATTTACAAAATGTCTCTTCACTCAGGCTTCAGAGACCATCTCTTGAGCAGACTTTTACAGGAATGGCCCAGTCAGCAAGCTGCTGTTTTCCTGTGTGTCTTGTCTTCTTGTAGCAGAGATACAAGCTGGGCAATTACTCAAGTTTCAGTCTTTCCATATTGAGAATCGCCTATAAATTGAGATTAAAAAGGACTAATTCATAAACACATTCTGTATATGTTTCTAACTGTCACAGTACTTTCTAAATTTTGCTTATTACTTCAGTTCTTGGTTGTGATAGATCAGAAATCCAAGTCTTACCTGATTGACCTGTTTGTTTCTTTTTTTGTGCAGATGTTACTGACCATAACTGTTGTGAATGGCAGGGGAAAATTTTGAGGCAGGACTGAACGTCCTTCTTGCTCCCCTTATATCCAAAGTAACAACAGTGAAACAGCTGCTAAAATTAAATACTTCTCATGGAGGTCCTTCCTAGAATGATTCTTATATAACTTAGAAGGACAAAACCAGATTTTGGGACCTACATATTATCAAGCTTCTGTAAAAGTTAATGATTGCATCACAGAAAAAATCTTGGGTGTTAGCCAATACAAATAGATTGGAAACAATTTTTGTCTACACCACATCTAAATTTAGTACTGAGTTTCAGCTGGTTAATATGGATTATACTAATTCACAAGAGAGGAAAATAGTTCATGGTACAGTTCACAAGATGTCTGAGCTACAAGACAGCTGATGAATCTGGAAGCTCTGCACTCCACACAGTAGAATACTGGAGTTTGTTATGTACAGCCTTCTGTTACGATAAATCCTGCTTTTTTTTCTTTTTCTTTTTTCTCATGGCAAATCAGAATGATTTTATCTGGATGTACTTTCTGTATGACCCAGCTAAATATGGGAACAACATATGTGGGACCAGATTCTGTATCCAGAGTCACTCTGAGTAGTGGGACTCTGAAAAGGTCTAAAGGTATATATGAGCCTACTGAGTTAATATAGCACTATGCAGTGAAAAAAGGGGAGCCTAAATCTTATTTACTTTGTGTGTGTGAATAGAAATCTGTAAGAATTCTATAAAATCTTTCAAATCCAAGGAGCTAATTTGTTTATGACTTCGAAATATTCTATGCCTTTGAAATATCCCTGCCTCTAGACTTAGTGGTTATATTTACTGAAAATCAAATGTCTTGCCTCATTTTTGAAAGACCCATTTAATCCAAGAAGGCTATTCACATTATTTATTTCTTTTTTTCCCAGATTTTTATGATTAATATAGGATAGAGACCTATTCTAAGTGGTCTTACATGTATCTTGGAGAAGTCTCTATCTTCATTGTTTATGTAAATAGCCAGGGCTCCTGAAGTTGCCACCCAGATTAGATCTATTGCTCAGAATGCCTATTTATCATCATTAAGCTAAGAAGAGCTATCACTTTAACTATGGAAATACAGCTTTCCAAACATCAAACTTTTTAAAGCAACATCTTAAATGACAGGGACTGAGGAAAATTCTTTTTTGTAGATCCTGGGCTCCAACTACTATTTTCCAGTTGTTTATTTCTCATGCATTAGCTCTACTTTCCTAGCCCTAGTCCTTGCTCTCATTATGATAAAACAGAATTAATTTCAGAATCTTGGCTATACCAATGTGGTAAACCAAAGTATATTTATTGAAGAAATAATGTAAAATACTAAAAAGCTAGTATGCAATAGGGCTGTTGAACTTCTGTCCCTTAAAATATAATATGAGCTTGGGGAGATGGTTTAGAAAGTGTATTTGCTGGCAGAATTAGATAAAAGTCTTGTATTTCTAGCTTTCTGTAGCATAAATTCTAAGTGATGTTCTTACTGCAGCTCCTGTATTTACTGGGATTTCATATACAGCTTAAAGTTCTGTTTAAAATGCAATGAATTAGAGTGCAAGGTGTGATCCTGGTGTCCTAAACTCTTATTCTTATTACAATTCACAGGCAAGCATATCTTTATCAGAAGTGTAAATATTTATTAGGAATCTGCTGAGGTTAAAAGAACTATTGCTATATACCAGGAGTGGAGTTAGTCCCATGAAATTATCTGTCATACACAGGTGTAAATTGAGGTGGTCCAGCGTATGGACTTATAGGTTCCTGACTGGCTTCTTTCTATTAATTGCCAACTTATAGAGATGGCAAAAAGTAATTTTTTAAAAGAATTTCCCTGAAGCTTCAAGCCTGGTGAACCTGAAAAGTAGAAATTATGAAAACTAGAAGCCATCAGAAAACATTCGTAAGCTTAGATGTGTAAGTAACATCAGCCTAGTCTTCTACAACACATTGAAATATCACTACTTTACTTGTTATCACTAATAAAAAATGCAGCAGTTTATGTAAATCAAATTACATGATCTAAACACTGTATTACATTGGAAATAATCTAGATAAATACAGACTTTTTTTTTAACCATTGCACAGGGCAGTTGATTAATTTAAAAGATACTGTTTCATGGCCAGTCTTTCATGCCCCACTATTTAATGCACTCCGTTTGTCCTACACCAAAAGTCATGGGAGAGAACCCTGTGTTGCTGCTGCAAGGGAGGGAGAAAGGGAACTCATGGCTGGAGGAGTGGATCTCAGGAGAATTGGCTTTCATGTGATTTCTATACTGATGAATCATGCTAAATCCATGACTCACATCCTCAGAACTATGCCCTGCAAACACTAATGCACACAGTAATATGACCATATTGTACTTATTTTAAGTAAATCTACTAGAGACCAAGTTTTTACAGAAACAGATCTGTGTCATTAAAAGTGGTTTATTAATGTACATCTTATCTTTTCCAAACATATCCCTTCAGTTAGGAGAGGAAAGTTATGTTTCTCGTTACTCCAGGCTTTAAAACTTCATGGATGTGAAAAAGAATGGCAAAATTCTCTTTTTTTTTCTGGAGCAAGGAAAAGTAAGGCCTGCAGAATATGATTCCTATTTCAGGAGGTGAAAAACAGATGTAGAAGAATAGGTTTGAAAGGTATTTTTCTTAATCCCAGTCAGTATCACATCTTCAGTATATTTAGGTAATATGGATTTAGCTCAGCATAACTCCTGAGAGTTTCCACAGGGAAACAGTTTTCTGTTCACAGAGAATTGGCTGCTATAATTTGTTAGTAGAGTAACCAGAAAGTTCATTTGAAACCACAGAATCCTGAGACAAAGAAAGACATCGAAAGCTTTCACAGTGTGAGAGGAGGATGACACAATTTCTGATTGCCTGAAGGAAGATAAGAATATGGCAGAGACCTCAAAATGACTAATTTGGACACAGTTCATGCTTAGTTTTCAGTCTGGATTATATCTTAATTTCTCTTTCGTATGGTCCTACCTTTTTTATGCTTTACACAAGAATGTATTTTTTTCCCTCTTCATACTCAGCATCTAAGAAATACTGCCAAGTAATATTGATAAATAATCAGCCAAAAAGCCACCATTTTCATAACTTAAAGGAAGGAGCAAAGCAGTGATCTATTGGGGCTCCGTTCTCATCCACTTTTGTGCATGATTTCTTTTAATGTGACCAGCTTAAGGGTTAACAGGACTTCTCTATTTGCCTAGGTTAAACAAAAAAAATCATTAGTGAAGCCTGGGTGGTCACTGCTGGATGTAAGTCATATCACTAATTTTGATTGAGACCTCTGCTTTATTACTCTAGTTTTCTAGACTTCATTCTAGATTCTATTGCATATGACGTTTATGCATATTACATGATAATGTTTCTAAATTGATTAGCAGGAAGCAGACTTGTTAAACAGAGCATCACCAAAACTTGCAAAAGATTTGTTTAAGGGGTCACAATAAATTGTCCTTGAATGGTAGGAAATTGTTCATACTGTTGATAGAAATGTTTTCCTTACAGCCCAGAGGTGCTAGATATTGAAAAATACTGATTCTGTCAGATTTAAGCCCTCATAGAGCTGTCATTTGCAATTATGTTCTCTTTCCATGGTATAGTTAAAAGTTACTTTTCTTCCTTTTTCTTCTTGAACATTTTAAGCTAAAGTAAGTATTATCTACCCTATGATAATTCATATATGGAATCCCTTAAACACCTCTCATCTACAACGATCTGAAAGGAGGCTGTAGTGAGGTGAGTGTTGGCCTCTTTTCCCAGGTGACAGGACAAGAGGAAATGGCCTGAAGTTGTGCCAGGGGAGATTTAGAAGAGATATTAGGAAGAATTTCCTTACTGAAAGAGTAGTCAGGCACTAGAATGCTGCCCAGGGTGGTGGAGTCACCATCCTTGGGGGGATTCAGAAAACTTGTATATGTGGCCCTTCAGGACATATCTAGTGGGCATGGTGATTTTGTGTTCATGGTTGGACTTTGTGATCTTAGAGGTCTTTTTCAGCCATGACAGGTCTGTGATTCTAGAGGCTCTTCTTTTAAATAGGAAAAAATTATACACAAAATACACATATATATGAATGATTCAGTGACAGCAATCAAACAGCATCATCACAAAGTGAGATAGATGTTTCATTGCTGAGCTGCTCACTTTTCCTAGTGCATAGTAAGAGTGAGGATGGGCAATAAGGAACTGTTCTCAAAGATGTTCCTTTCAGATGTTCCAAATTAGTGCCTTTCTGAGATATGATTTAGAACAAAAAAGATCTTTTGATCCTTTGCTTTCTTCATATAGCCAGACAACAGCATGGCTGATTTTTTTGTTTTTTTATTTGCATTTAAATGGACGGTGATAGCTCTTTCTGTCAAGTGTGGAGACTTCTGCCTGGACTTTGTGTATGAGTGTGCAACACAGACACTTACTGCCTTGATCATTTACAAAAATCTGCTGCTGTTCAGTGATTTTTAAAAGAGGTCACATATTAAAACACAGAATGGGTTATGTTTGAGACCTGATTTGTCTCCTGGCTGAATAAACAGTACAGTCACAAGCTTGAATGGATGCATGGGTATAAGGCAAGCCTGAAACATCTGTGGGGAGAGAGAAGCTGACATCTCTCAGCAATGAGCTACAAAATAGATGAGCTGCTCATTGATACTGCTGTGCCTACACTACAAATAACCCACAATGTCTCAGAAAAACACTTGTAGCATCAAGAAGACATTGACCTCAGATCCTGCAAAATGGCAGTGACAGAGGGGTTGAGGACCTTGAGTATGAGAGCAAAGAACCACTGTATGGAACCCATAACCCATACTGCTTTCTAATGTGGTTGGCTGTTATGTTTGGGAGAGCTTTTATATTATACAGAGAGCTACTGGAGTTGCATTCCCCTTCCTACCTGCCAGCCTCAGACCACTGTTAGCCAGGCACCCAGTCTGATGAAAGCTGCCACTTCCATGTTATTTTATTAATGTTTTTCTCCATATGCACTCCTCCACATGAGTACAGGCTCCACATAGCACAGCTCTCAGGTTCCTCCATGACCTTCCTGGATATGTAGGGGCGGACATGAGGAACATCACATAGGCACAAGCTGTCAATTAAGAACAGTTAGGGAATGGCCCCAGAGGACTTAAATACTGCTTTGCCTGTGCCAGATTTGCCACAGTTGGGTGTGTGGGTTCTTGAAGTTTGCCCAAAAGCAGTGGACACCAACTCCTGGTTTTGGTGACACGTTTCCAGATATGAAAGTCATGTGCCCACTGGGAATTCCCAAAGACAAAGTGTTCCCACCAGCCTGTCTCCTGGACACAGCAGCCACTGAGGCCAGGTCTTGCAGAAATCATCCTGTCCCTTCACCTGGAGGAGAAGCACAGGAAGGTGGGCAGGAATTTATTCCAGGTGTCCATCTAGGCATCTTTGCAGCCTTCTAGATTAGATCTATTCCTCCATCACAACACCTTGGAGTGTGTATTGTCCAAAAGGGGTGAGGTTGATTTAGGTAACAAGTACCAGTAGTTTTGCATGGACAGAAAAAAGGCTTCTGCACCTGGTTTCTGGCATGGGCTCTGGTTCCACAGATGAGCATGGAAAGGTTGTGCTGTGACTCCTGGAGGCCTGTGAGAGAGTTTCACTTCAAAAAGTGTGAAACCTCAGATGCAGCAGAAGTGCTCAGGTGCATGGTCAAGTAATATCTATTCTTGCAGTAAGCTCCCCAAACTAAGTACTTTTGAAATTAAAGGTGAAAGGAACATTACCAAGTTACTTCAAACTACCGGTCTGCCCCTTTTGTAGCTAATCCCAGGTCTCTGCCTGGGGTCGGGATGCTCTTCTAGACTGAGATGCTCCGTCCGACGCCTTACCGGTGACCGGGTAGCGTGGCAAGCATGATTATTTTGAGGTGCACGGGTGCAGAGGAGGTGCAGGAGGGGAGCAACAAAGTTCCCGTGCTGGACGCCTGGGCCGGGGCCCCGGGGCCGGGCGGGGGCACTCCCCGCCGCTGCGGGAAGGCGGGCGGGGGCGGTGCTGCCGGCGGGGCGGGCTCCGGCGGGCGATGCGGGGCCAGGGCTGGGTCCGGGTCGGATCTGGCGTAGGGCAGAGCCGCGCCGCAGCCAGCGGAGCCCTGCGGCAGGTGGGGCGCGGCGGCTGGCGGAGGGAGGGCGTGCGGCCGCCGTCAGGTCAGCGGGGCTGCCCGGAGGAGCAGGGGGGAGAGGCAGGATCCTCGGCGGCTCTTTAGCCCGGAGGGGCTCCCCGTGGCCGGGGCGTGAGGCTGGAGGGGCAGCCGGGAGCGGCGGGAGGGAGAGGAGGGGACGGGCAGGTGCAGCCATTCCGGAGGCCTCGGCCCCCGCCCCGCAGCCTCTCTGCCCCCGCGGGAGCCCGGGCGTGGGGACGGTGGGGGGCAAAAGCCGTGGGTCTGAGATAAGGACATTTGTGCCTCCTGAAAGAGGGTTGTATCACTGATGGGGTTCTTCTGCAATGTGATCGCGGTGCGTGCAGGCAGATTGTACTGGCTTGAAATCCTCACTTCATTTATTGGCATTAGATAAAATAATTTATATCGTGCTATATCGTGTGCCATACAGCAGAGAAATCTGCTGTATACTCGCACCATGGATGAAACAAGTTTCTGACTTTGTGTGTTAACATATTTGATAGTTTGTGGTGTGGGTGTTAAGGCTTTGCAATAAGTAGAAGAGTTCTTAATAGCTGCAATTATACTCGTTTCTGTACCTGGAAAGACAGATCTGCCCTGTGGGCTGCTTCTGATTGCTGCTGTTCGGTTCTGTAATGCTTAGATGTACGTGGTACTCAGTGTGCTGAAAAGATCTGGTCCCCAGTTTGAGAGTTTCACAGGCTGCTATGAAAACTATTTGCTGGTTGATTCTGAAAGTCTCCCAACTTTCAGGCACCTGGAAAACCTTTTGGGTTTATTAGACTTAGTAAACTAACTTGGAAGTTTTCTCCAAACCTTAATTGTGGGGGTGTGTAGTATTTATTTCTGAAATACCTATTCAGATATAAAATACTGAACTGAAGAATGGGCACAAAATGTTTATTGCAAGAACTGTATTAAGTATTTTCTTTAGAAAAATTTGCTTTCAGCATGAAGACTTTGATAAGTTACAGAATATTAAAGATGTGCAAAATCAAGACAAATGCCATTCTGAGATGCACAACAGGAAGACTGCAGATGTGTGATGGCATTTCTTGGCAGCTGTGACTTTGGGGTCTGTGTTTGGTATCAGTACTGTCTGGGATTTTGGACACCACAGTTTAAGCAGAGTCTTACCAGTTAGGCAGGAGATGAGTAGCAAAAGTGATCAGAGATCTAGAAAACATACCCTATGAGAAAATAGTGTAAGAACTGGAATGTTATAGTCTAGGGAAGCAAAGGCTGATGAGAGATGTGATAACAATCTTCACTGTGTAATTGGTTGCTGCAGAGTGGCGGGAAACCAACTGTTCTCCACATCTAGTGGAGATGTAACAAGAACCAGCATGCTGAACTACATCAGGAGAGCTTAGGTTACATGGTAGGGAATGTCCTGTCTAACAATAGTGCAGGCATTAGATTGTCCAGATAGGGTGAGGAGTCTCCTTCACTTTTTAACATTAGACCTAACAAATATTTAGCAGAAATGCTTAAGATAATGGTGACCGTGCCATCCTCTTTTAAGACACTATATGACCTCTCTAGGTCCCTTACAGGATTCAGGGCTCGCAGAAGCTACCAGGAGGGTAGCCTGTGAACTCATTGGTGATCATGCATATCAAGTCAGTGGCTTTGTAAAGTATAACACAGCCCAGTAATTAATTTATAGTATTTCACTCTTAAGACTAACATTTATGCTAGATTTTGACATTCTTCTTCCTTCTGCTCAAACTCCATATAAAGTTGAAGTCCAAGAGAAGTGGTGAATGATCTGCTAAAGAATATCACATCATGGCATCATCATGAATAGATTGGCTTATTGGTTAATGTTAGTAGATCTGAGCTTAGCTCTGTAAGCTGTATCACATTCCTTCCTTTAGTACTTCAGGTAATACAGGTGAGTCTCTGGCAGTCCATTACTTCAATTTAATTTTGGCCATGATCATCATCTTTGAAATTACTATGATTATAAATTAGTTCTTAAACATAGTTTGAGAAGTGTACATTGTCATTCTGCGTTAAACAGGTTCTTTTCCCAGTCCAATCATTAGCCCAACTAATAACTAGTAACATTAGCCCACAAATAACAGGTGGCTGGAATGAGACTTGGTGTTTTTTTTTCCTTACACCCATTATCTGAATGTTTTTGCTGCTTTGCTCAAGTTTTATTCTTTTATTGTGTTATTCTTTGTCTTGTTATTATCAACTTACATTTTAATTATTTGGAAAATTCTAATATAGCCTTTGCTTTTCACAAACAGCTGCTTGTGAAATTACCTTCACAGGCTAAAAAATGATCACTGAAGTTTTTTGAAAACCCATGTTTTATCAGGGTGGGCACAGATGAGGCCTAACCTCTCTTGCTTGGTTATTTATCATTATTTTGTATCCCTGTATTCTGCCCTTACTACTTTAGAGAAGCACTGAGTAAAGCTGATTCAGTCCTTCCAGTGTCTCTTTATAAGACAGGCTTTTAAAATACTTCTAGTCATCTGTATTATCAAGATGTCTTTGTTTCTCTCTTTTCTCTTCTTTGGGCTAGCATGAACCAGAGCTGAGCCCAGTAAGCCTGCAGAAGGTGCCTTGTTCCTGTGGCATCTTCTGCTGCTTCTGCTTCCTCCTCAGCTGCTCCCTGTGCATCACACAGGCACTGGTGTGGCAGCCAAGGGTGCTTGAAGAGACCCAAATGTGCTTTATAAAATGTGTTGTCTTGTATTTACTTTTTATGATACTGGTTTGTTGCCCTCTTATACTGTCAGAGATTCCCCTAATCATCCAAAAGGACACGTTTTGTTAGGGCGCAGCAGTGGGGGCTCCCCATGGAGGAGCCTGGCATCCAGGACCCTTTCCACCACCCCAGCCATGATCAGGGTGTCTGGGAGGGAACAGCCCCAGCCCCAGGCATTGGGTGCCTCCCTGGGGATGGACTGAGGACAGGCTGGAATGTGGGCCTGCAGGTAGGCTCAGCTGGGGACCATCCCTGCTGCAGCATTGCTGGGGCAGGGACTGATGGTTCTGGGGGAGCTGAAGTGGGGTCCTGGGCTGTGGGAAAGGGGCAGCGGGGGCCTGCTAATGCTGTGAAGGCCCTGACATATTGCAAAACTTAACTGATCCAAATTTATGTTAAAAATGTGTGGCATTTATCCATTAGCACACCAGTGAGTATCTGAAATATCTTATGATGTGCACTTTAGGAAAGGTGAGTCTATAAATACTGGAAGGAAGGCTTTGCCATCTGTCCCTGAGTGTCAGTCACAAGATTGCCAGAGAGTTTTTATCTTCCAACTACACAAAACAGAAAGGTCTCTAGAAGATTATTTTTTCAATAAAGATGTGTGTGGTTCAGCACACCATCACTCTGCAGCACATCCTTGGCCTTCCTGTGCTGCAGCATGGGCTTAGGGTTCAATGCTTCCTGTGCATTCTCTGTCTGGAGAATCCTGTGAACCTCATTGAAAGTCAGCACTGAACACACACAGATCTTTGTATTGGAGATGGCTCCATCAGCCACAATCTGCTTGTAAGTAGCCAGCTCTACTAGTCTGGAGAAAGTATTTGGGCTAAGCAGAAAGAACAGTTTCAGGAGGTTGCTACACCAGAACAATAATACTGGTTTTTCTTCCCTGCTTTTGGCCATGAAAAGCCCTGCAAGGCTTCTGTGGGGCATCATTTAGGACTGAACTGGCCATGGAAAAAAGCAATATTTGGTAGAAGAAATCTTAGACCTATGGGGGGCACAGACAAAATGACTTGAGAGGCTTTTTCCCTCTCTCTAGTTTTTATGGTACTGGGGGACTGTGAGAGTTACAGAAGAAACTTTTCTCAGTTATCATTAATCTGCAAAGACATTGTTTTAAAGCAGTGTTGATTGATTTAGCCTCCCAGGGTAGATGTCAGGCACAGTATTCATGATTAACAGCAGATAGAAACCAGGGAGATGAGCAGTGTTGATCATACTGAATAATACTATAACTGGAAAAAAAAGAGCACAAAGTAAATACATGTCAACCTTTTGGAATTTTGTGCAATTTATATCGTTTCAATGTTGGATTGAGTAATTGATCTTTTTATCCATGTGCTTTATGCTATAATAAAACAGGATTAAATACTGAGAAGTTAATAGCTGCTCTAGGTAAAACATACAGGCACTGCAATGACACACATTCTCTATAACTAAGAACATACAAAAATTGCAGGGAAATTTGAACTTGATGTGGTGAAAAATAAAACTATCATTCATGCCAGTGAGATATTTACATTTTTCCTTTATTTCTCCATCAGTTCAAAGTAAGCTTGTTAAGAGTACTGCATTAGCACATAGTAAATCTAAAATTTCAACTTGTATATCAATACTTTTAGTCTTCTTAATAATTTTATATTCCAAGAGTTTTCTTTCTCACATGATTAATTGCAGTAGCTTGTGCTGAAGCTTTATTTTGAGTCATGAAACGCTGAAAAAATAATAAAGAAAGTCTGGAAGCCTCTTAGCAGTGTAGACAGAAATGAATACTGATGTGGCAAAATGAGCAGGTCCTTGAGATCACCTGGGGAAAGCAGGGAGGGACTGGGTTCAATTGTAGGTCTCTTGGGGCAAGAGAAGTGGCTGCAAGGGCCACTGGCTTGGGGGACAAAGGTATGAGGAGGGCTCAGGGCACTTTTTAGGAGAAGAAGGGTTTGGATGATCTCTTTTGTTCCCTGATGCTTTTCATCCAGACTGTATCTCCTCATGGTCTCCTCCAATGTCTCATGTTCTGGGTGACTCTTACCATATCTACAGGCACCCATTTATTCTCAGGCTGTTTTCCTTTCCCTCTTCATTGGTCCTTGCACTCTCTCCTCCCCCTCCCAGGCTTTGAGAAAATGGCTGGAGTCTCAGCATCACTTGTTCTGGCTGTTGGGAATGTGATAAATAGAGTTATGAAGAGAGATAAGAGGGCTGTGTGGGGGTGAAGACAGCACTTCAGAGACCAGAGGGTTTGTGCTTTTGCAGTACTGCATGAAGTGAGAGGTGTACAGCAGAGAGGTATGGTAGGTCCTGCTGCTGCAGGACACTCATCCCTGTCCTTAGAGGTTGTGGATTGGTACTCTGTAAATGGGAGGTGCTAATCAGTGATCTGGGATGCAGCTCTGCCATCCCCATCTTCTTTCATGTCAGTATAATCTACTGGTAGAAGTGGACAACTTGCTTACAAGTGTTCAGGCTTGCGTGTGGTTGTAAAAGGCCTTGAAGTGATCACTGGGATTTTGTAGGCTTTAATTGGGAAGTTAAGATTAATAATGTGAATGTGTCTGGACATGGCATATCCATGGCTGAAGCAGCTGTAGCACATCGTATATTTGCTGATGTGGTAAAACTTGCAGAACTTTAAAAAGATTTTATCTGTGGAATATGATAGAAAATCATCTTTATCCAAGCTGTCTTTGAAAGGCAGAAATTGACTGGCTGGAATAAAGGTTCTGTGGTTGGAGTGTGCATTAACACTGATATTTGGTTAGCTCAGACATTTTTTATATTTTAAGGACCATTTACTCTATTCAAAGGTTTTTTTTTCTTTTTTTTTTTTCTTTAAATTTTATTTACTCCACTTTATCAATTGTAAAATGTTGATCTGCATTATCCAAGCTGTCAATTCTTTCCCCCTTTCTTTTGTGTAAATCTTCAGAGCCATAGTGATGATAAAACATGTTCAACTTGCCTGGCACACTTACATCCTACATAAACAAAAAGCTGAGCTCTATTTTGAGATTAAGCCAACAATTTTTTAAAGCATGCCAGCTTGTATTTTCCAAAATATATTATAACAATCTGTACTTTCTTAGTTAAGTAGAGTTAATGGTTTCCAAAAGTTTTCTTTGTTTAGTCAAAACTGTTGCAGCGTATAAGAATGAGCCAAATTAAGGTAATTTAAGACACATAAGAGTGCTGTAGTTGGTGTAACAGCAGGAGTATGTGTAGGCTCAGCCTTAACAGGCACTTGTGAAATTTGTTGGCAAAAGTTCTTTGTGCTTTTTTTTTGGGTCTCGTCAGGTAATTCCAGTTCTCAACATCTTATAAGTTGCCCAGTTCCACAATAGCTTGCAATACCTTATCTGGAGAGATCAAGATAACATTACATAGTTGTGCCAACAACACAATTTATTAAAATACCAGATTATTGAGCTCAGCTTAAAATATTGTGTTATAAACCCTTGTTTCACTAAAATGTGCAAAACTGTGTGAAGTTTTGCCAAACTAGCAGGGGAGCTGCCAGGGAGGAACCACATAGTCCCAGGATGGGCTTTCTAGACTATCAGTGTAGCAATAGTCTAGAATAATTTGAGGGAAGGTGTATGAAGTGGTACTTCAATTCTTTTCCTAACATCAGACACTTAAAATTTTGAAATGATAGGTGCAATTAGAAAAGTACCTACTGGCTTTTGTGTATCCAAATACGATAATTTATTTTTCCTCATCTTTAACCTCCTGAGATCTCTTGTGTGGCTCTCTTGGAGCTCTAGCCCAACCTCCATTAGACAGAGATATAGGCTGTTTAAACAAATGTATTTTGCTTTAATTGCAGCTCTCTTTGACCAGACCAGCATATTCCTACTTACTTGCACTTGGGATCTGGCCCTGGTTTCCTACTATTTCCCCTTTTCTCATTGCAAGTAGAGAAGATAGAATCAAATTCCCAGTTAAATGAAAAGGCATAGGAGAAAATAGTAAGTGTAGCTACAGTGTCTTATGTGGAGAAGAGAAGGCAGGCACATCTGTGCAAAATCTTAATGGGTGGGCGAATTATACAGAAGAATTATGAAGTTGGAAGAAGGGGAACTGGACCATTGTTGGACTGTTAGGGTCATGAATTCATTCCTTTCTCAGCTGGGGGAAATGATTCAAAACAAAAAAGCACTCTGTGGGAAGTGGCTCTCTGATACTAGACTTTGTGCCCACATCAAAAACCTAGGGAAAAGTTACATAATGCTGAACTTCTACTTAGTTGGAGGATTGATTGTTTATGGGAGGTGGACATGGGAGTCCCAGCTCCTAAAATCTTGGCCTTGGTAACACAGGACTGGAAGATAAAGTAGGTCACTCCTGGCAGAATATAAACTGAACTGAATGTCAGTGTTATGGGAAAGGAAGGCACACAGTTCCTTATCAAGTGGAATGGGGTCTGGCTAGTTACTGTATTTTCTTTAAAAGGTTCCATGGGGAGAGAGCAGAACTGTGTCTGTGAAAGTGAGAGAACTTCAGAGCTATACCATGAGATTGACCATCAGCTCGTGAGATAGAACAATGTGGAAAAGTAGAGCCAAGAATATCGGGGGTATGTAAAGAATAGACCCTTCTGCTTCATTGTAATTTAAACCAAAGGAAACTTTAGGTAAAAATGTGAAAATAAAAGGTGTTAACATGTTGAAGGGAGTTTTCAGAGACAATCTCACCTAATTATCTACTGAAAGGAAACGGAAACTCTCCTTCTACTGAAAAGGAGTCCTTCAGAAATGGTCACTTGCAGAGAAAGGGAGGTTCAAATGGCAAGTCTAAGAAAATCAACCAAATAAATTAAACAGTTTTCTTATTAGCTCTGGCTAGAAGCTGACAGAAAAGGAAGAAGAGGGAAATAATGGCAGCTAAAAGACACAGAGGAGATTCTAACTATCCCTGAAAAGTAAAATGGAGAAGCCTTCAGGTGCTGTGTAGAATTGCATAAATTATGAGATATCACTGGTGATAAAATGTATGTAAGTGCTGGCAATCTGTTACATGCTGAAAAATATATTTCTGCAGTATAATAGATGATAAAGTCATAAAGTAGATGTGTGGGGTTTTTTCTTTTTTACTGCCATGGGAAAGAATGAGGGGTGGGGAAGACAAGGAAGAATTGTTGAATTGGAATAACAGCAATTTTTTTAAGGTCCTAGACAATAGAGTTTTATGTTGGTTATTCCCTGATGAATTTGCAATGAAGAGAAAGGAATGTAATTTCATGCCCATGTGATTAAGTCCATTTTCTATGTAAAGAGGCCCACATGGTCATGGTGGGCTCATGACTCAGCTGAAGTGAACATTGACAACTTTTGCCAAAAAGAGAAGGGAAGCCAGGATGCAGGGGATTTCATTAAGAAGCTCCAAAGAGAGGACAGCTGTACCTAATTTTCAGAAGCACATAGTTGTCTTCGAGGAAGGGAGGCAGTACCAAGAAAAAAGCTTAATTTTTGTTTCTTAAAGAGCAAAGACATTCCAGTTATTTTATCTCTTATTTTCTTTTCTGATCTGGGTTTAAAGATGGTATGTGACCTCAGAAGGGGCTTTTCTAACAAAGGAGAATTTCTTTTTTGTGCATGCATTCATATACCTATGTATGCTAAGTAATCGCTATAGGTAATGAGTAGTTAATGCACTGGTTGCTTTGGTATTACTTGATAGTAATAGCAAGAAAGAGGCATCCCACAAAATAATCTTGGAGCTGTCCAGTACAGAGCATTTCCCCTTCAGAAGTGTTGGTGTTTTGCAGAGAATCTGATTCTCTCTGTTCCTCAGCAGTTGATCAAATGCACTTTTGGATTCGTTTCTTGAGTCACTCTACCTGCATTTTAAATAGAGCTACAGTAACATATGCTACTCCTGCAGAAGTATTTATAAGATGTCTTTGGAAAGTTTGGTAGTTGCAGGCAATGAGATCTTGCTTGAATAAAAGTGATGGGAAAGTTCTCTTACACAGTGATTTTATCCTAAGAACTGCTCTATAAAAGAGTGGAGAATAAAAGAACTCAGGTGTGGATAATGACAGATGAAGTAAATAAATAATCACTTTGAAAATTAACTTATTTTCTTGTTTGAATAAACAAGTGGCAGCCTTTCTGTCCTGAAAGTGAATAGGTCAAGATGTAAAGAGTATGTTGATACCATGGAAAATAGGTATCTTGCCACTTTTTTCCTCAAATGATTGTTTTCTAGTCTTTTTTCCTTATACATTTGCACTGCTTGATATTTTGATCATGGAAGCATATTTTGTAATATAGCTGAAAGATATTGACTTTCTGTGTTTATGTATGTACTTTTTTTCACCTTTCATCCTGTCTCAGAACCAATAACCATGTCTGTAGATACAGAGTTTATCTTTAACAGTTTGTTCCAGTACATAAATGGCAGCATTTGGTTTTACAGATCTAAAATATAAAGCAATGCTTATGGATTATGATATCATTGCTATCTTGATAAATTGTACAGTCCATACATGGCCATTCACAGACAACTTATATAACTATTGTGGTCTTAAAGTACCTGCAAATGCTCCACTGATGGACTGACAAACATAACTTCTATAAAATATACCTGAGTATCTTTGGTTAGTAGTCTCATAGTATTAAATATTTCAGCAGTTTTGTATTTTGTAAGTATAGTATTAAAACCTGGGGGATAGATTTCAAAGAATACTTTCATTTTGGTTGTTTCTTTTACAAGAAAATCAGTGTTAGGTGGAGGTTATAGCATGGCATATCATTAGCTGTTACTTAAAGTTTCAAGTTCAGTGTATTTTTTGTGTTTATTTATTTTGATGACTTTTTGACTTGTTTCATTTGGAGGCCCAGTGCTACAGACAGTACTCTGTTTATTTAGGCCCAAATGCAGCACATTACAATCCCAGTGCAGATTTTATGTTCTGTCCAGATCACCTTTAACTCATATGGGCTTTTTTTTTTTTTTAAGTGAAAACAGCGGTCCACTCAATTATTTTAAGCTGAAGAAGTAACACTTTCTGCACAATGTCTGGTTTAGTCTAAACCCACAGGTTCTAGTTTTACTAATGGTTAATGAATGAATGAACTATCAAAATCTGTATAGAACTGAGACCAGTGTAGTGCTTTGGATGAGTGGTTACAAATTTTTGGTCATGCTTCTGTGAAGAGCATAGTGATGTAGTTGAAGGTGAGTGTGTGATATTTGCCAAGTCACAGTAAAGAAACTTGGTTTTCGTGTTTCCATTGGACCCATAGGAACACAGAAAAATTGGAAGAATGAGCCTGAGAAAGACCAGTGAAATCAGGATTTCTTGGAGTGCAGCTTCTGTAAGCAGCACTTGTTAAATGTTGTGTCTCTGTTTTGAAGCACAGAATCTCCTGCAGAGCATCTGTGTACTGGATTACTAATATATTCTGGCTTAGACAAGGCCTCTTTCAGGTACAGAAATGAGTCTTGAGGCCTAAGGACCTTGGTTTGTAACTTCTATTCTAGGTGTCTAAGTCTAAAATTTGAATGCCATAGAGACTCTTGCTTCTGCTCAGACCCAGGGGTAACTGAAGGCATTATGGCTATGTTTCTGTCAATAAAAATTCCTACACACCTACACACCTGATGCTAGGCATGCCTAGATATGTGTGGCACAATAGGTACCTAGAACAAGCCAAATTCCTAGAAAGATTTGCAGGACAGGAATTCCTCTATCTCACCTGTGGATCCTGGTCCAGCAGGAGTTTTTAAGACATGTTTTTAGAGCAAGATCCTTGAAAAGCAGTATTTTTTTACTCTTTATGTCTTGTGATTATATTATTAGTCAGATGAGAAGACTGGGGTTTAGTTCCTTCCTCAACTTGATGCAGCTTGAACTATTTACCTGTGCATTTCTGATAAATGTTTAGAGTGAGCTTCTGGATAGAGAGGAATGGGAGACGAGAAGTACGAATTATGCTGTAATGTAACTATGGGTGGCATCCTGTGTTTTAAGCCCTTTATCTACCAGCACTGCAAAGAGCCATAAATAAAGGTATCAACATTTTCAGTTTCTAAAGTTGTCCTTGTGGCATAACTGATGTGCACCAACACTAGCTACCTGTGGTTCATTTTGGGTGTTAGGCCTGCAAAATCAAGATGCATCACTCAGGAAGAATTTGTTTTTTAAACTGGACCAAAGTGAGAGGCGCAGGTGTCAAGAATAATAGATACTATGCTTCTTACTAGTTGAAGAGGGGAGAGCCTGATTTATTCAAGCAAGGATGATGGCAAACATTTTTGATTGACAGCTAGCTGAACATGAGCCAGCAGTGTGCCCAAGTGGCCAAGAATGCCAACATTATCCTGGCCTTAATCAGGAATACTGTGACCATCAGGACCAGGGAGGTGATCCTGCCCCTGTACTCAGCCTTAGTGAGGCTGCACCTTGAATACTGTGTGGAGTTCTGGGAACCTGCAGTGTAAGAAGGACACTGAGGTGCTGGAGAGGGTGCAGAGAAGAGCAACCAAGTTGATTAGGGGTCTGGAGAACAGGTCTTACAAGGAGAGGCTGAGGGAACTGGGGCTGTTCAGCTTGGAGAAGAGGAGGCTGAGGGGAGGCCTCCTTGCACTCTCCAACTACCTGAAAGGAGGCTGCAGTGAGACAGATGTTGGCCTCTTCTCTCTAGTAACCAGTGACAGGACAAAAGGAAATGGGTTTAAGCTCTGCCAAGGGAGGTTCAGGTTGGAGATTAGAAAAAATTTCTTCACAGAGTGTTTAAACATAGGAACAGGCCACACACAGAGGTGGTGGAGGCACCATCCCTGCAGGTCTTCAAAAGATGGGTAGATGAGGTGCTACAGTGGATGGTTTAGTGGTTAGGGGCTGTAGGGCAGATGTTTGGACTTGATGATCTTAGAGGTGTTTTCCAACTTTGATGAATCTATGATTCTATGAATCCAACATTGTACATGTGTTGCTGTATTAGAGACAAAGCTGCAAAATTAAAGCACGCAGATGTATTGTTTATACAGCTTTGAGCAACAGCACACTCTGCAGCTTCATTAGGATTTTCCTATTCAAGATGTCCCTGAGCAGAATTGAAGAAGTGTCTCTCTGGCACTCAGTGATGCTCTGTAGCACCAATGGGCAAGACTTGCCCAGCAAAGCTTGTGCCTGACTCCAGGCTACCCTTCACCACCAAGAGGTTGCCTTCTGGTACAGAGTTTTCAACACCTATTTGTCATACCATATTCTTATCTCTTAGTAGAGGACTGAAATATAGAAACAAAGTTTTAATACATTTTTTAATCTGTCTTTTTAAATTCATGTTAATTATGTCCATTAAAAGTTTGTCTGTGAAATCAACTTCAGAGACAGGGAACACCATATGAAAGGGAATGTATTTAGAAACTCTTCATCTGGATCCATTTTGGGTTTTTTTTGTGCATATTGCATAGCACAAATTATTTATTGTTATATTAGATACGTTTGGAATAGATCTTTTTTTTTTATCTTGCTGTGTTTAATGGTTGTTCATGCTGCTGGCTTACTGTATTTTTGACAGTTTATGAATCCCATAATTTAATATCTAATAGGCACTTTCTAACAACACTATAGAAATGAACATAAATCTTGTGCATCATGGACAGCAAATATAAATTGTTTTGTGTTGGTACTCTATAGCATGAATGCAGGCACTGAACTCTAATGAATCTGAAGGTGTTGGCTTGCACCATGACAAGCAGTAGCTTTTTTGTAAGCAACTGCTTTGCACAAAGTATTTAAAAATTAACTGGAGCAAAAAGATGATCTGAATAATCTGTGTTAGTAATGCTTTTAAAACATGGCCTTTCCATTTACTGTAAGAAATACAAATTGAAACTGACATTTAACAGATTAATTTATCTTCACCAGCCTTTCTCATATGAAATCACTTAGACTGCATGCATGGTGCTTTTGACTAGCTGTATAATCCTTAGTTTCAAGTGCCAGAACAAAGTTTGGAAACACTGTTTGATCCGAAACACTGTAAGTCACGCTCAAGGTTTTGTGGTCTTGAGAACACAGAATATATGTGAATTCTCTCCTCTATATGAATTCAGCATTTTAAAACACAGAAACAAATAAACAAACCTCAAATTACCCATTTTTCTAAGAGCACTAGTTTGACATTTAACAAAAAAAAGCCCTCTCAACTTGAATAACTCTGCAGTATGTCTGAAAACGCGCCTGGCATCTGTAGAAATGTCAGTCTTCTGGCATGAGTAATAACATATTGTATTCTTTTAATTTTTTTTGAAAGCTGTGTATTAGAATTTATGAAAATTATAAAATCTGCCTTTTAAATGTTGGGGACTTCTCACGTACGTTACAGACTTGTACTTTGACCTGTACTATAGACCTGTTCAGGCCTACCCAAAAGTGTCGAGATACAGTGTAAGCAACCTGTCTTAGGTCCTAGCAAGTATGCCCTGTTGTTTTATGCTGTCTTTTGCAGTCTGTGTTGGTGATAGTAGAAATTTTTTCAGGTTTGGAAAATAAGATAGACATGTTTTGTATGTTTTAAGAAACAGGAACTATTTTGGAAAAATTCCTCTCTGCTTTTGAAAAAAAAAATTGCTGCCTAAACTGCTGTGACCTCTAATCACCATTTATCTCACCTTTTGCCAATTTAAGTCCTAAAATCTTTCAGGTTGGAAAAGACCCTTGGGATCACTGAGTCTGACCATAGTCCCTACTCTTCCAAGTTCTCCCCCAAACCATATTCCCCAACACCACATCTAAACCACCCTTAAACGCATGTGGGGATTGTGATTCAGCCACTTCCCTGGGCAGCCTATTCCAGTGTCTGACCAATCTGTGAAAATTTTTTTCCTAGTGTCCAGTCTAAACCTACCTTGTTGCAGCTTAAATTCATCCCTTCTGGTTTTATCACTATGTGAGATAAGACCAGCACCAATCTCTCTACAATGTCCTTTCAGGTAGTTATAGAGAGTGATGAGGTCTCTCCTCAGCCTCCTCTTCCTCAAACTAAACAGTCCCAGCTCTTCAATCGTTCTTCATAAGGTTTATTCTCCAGGCCTTTCACCAGCTTCATTGCCCTCCTCTGCACTCACTCCAGTGCCTTGGTATCCTCTCTTATATTGAGGTGCCCAAACCTGGACACAATACTCAAGGTGTGGACTCACAAGTGCTGACTACGGGGGGACAATCATCTCCCTGCTTATCCTGGTTACACTATTTCCAACACAAGCCAGGATGCCATTGGCTGTCTTAGCCACCTAGGCACACTGCTGGCTCGTATTCAGCTGCTTGTCAATAAGGACCTGCCATATTTCTTTTGGTTTCCTTGTGGAAATTTAAGTGATAAGTGCTTATGACTTTTTGGGACCACTGCAGATCTCATCCCTGGGGCGCAGATGACTCTCTGACCCATATGTTGAAAGTTTCTTCATAGACATAGGGTGGGAGGAAAGAATTTGGTTTCTTTCCATATGCTATAACCTGGCAAGTTGGAACAGGATGCTGCTCTCCACCCCCACTCCATCCTTGCAGTGCCAGCTTGAGGGGGAACTGTCTGGGATGGCTGGAACAATTTTCCACAGTTTAGACCATTGAAATTTCTGAGAATTTCCAAGTGCATAGCAAACTTCCATGGCCCCGACTATTGTACTTGTAAAAATAAAATCCTCTCATACTTGAGGGTAGTTCTCCTAATGGTATCTTTGAGATTTGAAATTTTATTCCTATTGTGCTATTAAAACCTTATTAGTGACTGTCTGAAGATTAACCGCATGGCCAATAGCACAGATTGTCTGGAGTGAGAGAAAAGAAAAAGCAAAGATTAAATGGTTATAGCAGTATTACAGGGTTCAGGAACAGGGCTACGGGAACTTTTCATAGGAAGAGATGAGATGATACTTATGGTTTTGCTAACTTAGTAATGGGAGAATCACTTACCAGCATCAACAAGGGTAGAGATCATTGTAAAAAAACAATGTGATAGCTAGACAGTTAGGATACAGATAAATTCAGAATTCGACCACAAGGAGAAATGTAGGGAGCATTTAAAAAAAAGTTAATACCAACACTGACCCCTAGACAACAAAAGAGCTGGAGTTACTCCTAAAGGTGGTAAAGCCACCACTACTTGTTCAAGAATCACAGGCAGTAAAAGGCGACCTTGAATGTTGAAAGCTGAAGAGCTGGTGGATGCCTGCTACAAAGGCTCATATTGCATCTCAGTACAAGATACATTTCTTAAGTACCTCTTAGGTGTCATAATGAAAAAAACCAAACCAAACAATAGAACTGCTTTTTCATTGCTGAATTGAAACTGGCAGACATTCCCTCTGAGGCAGCAGGATGGCAGGGCCTACTTTCTTCACCCTGTCTCACCTCTTCCTCCTTCTGCTCTTCATTGAACTCTCCTCTTGCCTTCAATAGGCCCTGTTCTGAGACAAAATAGCTCAGAAAAACAAACAACTTGGAGAAAGGTGATGTACCTGAGGAATGGGGGCCATGCACCTTGAGGGCAAGTGCCCTGTAAATTGTACTCCGAAGGAGGCTGGGACTTGCTGGGATCACCCTGTCCAGCTTCTGATTAAAGGAGACCCAGTCAGTGTAGGCTGGCTAGGGTCTTGTTCAATCCAGGTTTAAATAATACCAAAGATGGAGATTTTGCCACCTCTTCTACTGTCTGGCCATCTTCCTGGTAGAAAATGTTTCCCATGCATTGACTTCCCACATATTCCCGTTTCCTGTCATCCTTCCACTGTATGTAGGGAAAGCTGCGGGGTAAGTCTGCCTCTGTCTCCTACACACCTTCCCTCTAAGTAGGTGCAGCCTGCATTGAGATCTCCCTGTAGCTTTCTCTGCTTACAGAGAGGGAGATTGGGGATGAGGGAGTGAGGAGGAGACCCCGATTTTATTCATGTCTCCCACTTAGACCCCATAGTGAGAACAATATTGACCAGGACTGTATGCAGCTTCCCCATGCCTGCTCCCCACACTCCGGGAGTCCTACAGAGTCTTGCCAGATATCTGACCTTCCCCTCAGCAACAATGCTGCATCCTCCTGTTGCCCTGCCATCCCACAAGCTAAGTTGCCTCAGTAAAGGCCATTCTTTAAATAATTGGAAACAGGTTCATTAGCAGACACTGAGGGGATACCTTTGAACAGCAGTACTTCTGAGACCATCCTGAATAATCGTTGTCAACAGTTTATTCTACATGGGTTACTTCAGAGATGATGTGCTTTTTTTTTGATGTCACTATTTAGTAGATAATCACCTCAATATGTGCTGTTGCTCCAGGGCTGGGACAAAATAGACCAGTATGTTTAGACATGTGATGTACAAGGCTTTTGAGTAAAAACAGGGAATTAATCTGGGCTCTTACAATAACAAACAAGCTAAAATGTTGTACCCTGTTCTATGTCTACACCTGGGATATACGTCAACAATAGAGTTCAAAGGAAAGTAAAAAAAAGGAGGAGGGGTTCGGATGGCAACAAGTCAAGTTGTTTTGTATATGAAGGACAGGACTGAGTGGTCACTTGGCCTGTCTGTACACATAGATATAAGAGAGTTGGGGGGGACCTTTCAGTTTTGCTGAGAAAGTCATAGACAGGATTAGTGGCTCAAAATTTAGACTAATTAATCATTTAAGTAAGATGCAGTTTATTAAAAAATGGGGCTGATTAAACAGTGGGAAGGACCAAGGGTGTTGGGGAGAGGAAGGATGGACTTTAGTCATTAAAGCAAGATTAGATGATTTTCTTGAAAAAGCAGTTTAATCCTGTTTCTTGTGAACAACCTATAGTATACGCAGACAGGGGTCAGATGACAAAAATATCCTGGATGATCCTTACTCTTCCCAAGATCACATATAATGTCTTTGGCAAAGCAGATGGACTTTTACTTAACTGTATGGATGTTGTGATGGCATTTCTCTTCTAAATGTGTGTGCTTTCATGTATAACTTAAATCAGCTCATTTTTCAGGCACCCATCCAGGGGATTGGGAAAAACTGGTGTTTTCCTGTGTGAGAAAGTGATTTGTAACATCCAGGGTGAGGTTTGTATGGTGTCTACTGGTTTACTTCATATTTTTTTGTAATGCTGTTTACTTCTTTGAAACAAAGATGAAAGCAGGGGAGGAATACACAGGAATTTTCTGGGGAGGGAATACCCAGAGACACAAGCTGTGTAGTGCTGGGTGGCCCTGGCCTTCTCCCCAACCTGCACCTTTGCAAAAACCTTTGTGGCAGGATTTGTCTGTTCATAGTTTATTTAATCCTGCAGCTATTGTGTCCATAGTTGCTTGGTGGACTAAAAGAAGAACAAAGGGAAAGAACTAGGAAGGAGTTTTATACTTTATGGATGTAATAAAAATAATTTTCTTCATATAACAGGCTGTTACAGTCGTCACATTATAAAGAAAGTGAACTTGAATACTTGCTGGAGTATCTTTTAGTCTTCTTGCAGTTGCAAAGCAGTTTAGTGTGTAAATTTTGCATGGTTTTAATTTTTGCTTGGTATCTGGAAATGTAATATTTTCTCAGAGTACAAATTTTGGATATACTTGAAACAGCAGATGTTTATGTTTTTCCCGTTGAGCATGAATGTGCTAAATTTCTGTTTTCTTCCTTCAAAAAAACTGTTTAAAATATTAAGGGTGTGATTAAGTGCCACTGGAGACTTAACTGGGGTTTTCCTAGTTTTCCCTAGTTCATGTTCTAAATTCCTCTAGAATTTCCATTCCTTCAGCAATCACAGCCTCCTTTGAATGACTTATCAATATTTTCTGTAAAAACAGGACTAAGTAAAAACTCCCCATAATTTAGAAATCATAGACTAGGAAAAAATTCTTTTTTTGTCTGCTTACCTTATATGACTCTTCTGGGTCAAGGCATCCTTGTCAAAATGCCAGCATATAATCAAATGCTTTAAAGTAAGTCTACTTCATAATACCTTTATATGTAGTCTAAAGTCTGTTGTACTAATGTAACTGTAGTAAAATAGTGTATAACCAGCTTTTCCACTGTTCCCATGGCTGTGGGAGAGAAAAAAGAATCTGTTTTGCCTCTTACTGAGTGTTTCTGGGAATGTGGGTAAAAAAAAGGAAGTCAGTTAAAGAATTGGAAAGGACTAAACTTTCAAATGGAAACTTTGAGCTAAAGCAGGGGTCAATATTGTCATTTTTATCCCCTCCAGCATTTTAAAGTACTTTTGTATTAGGACTGAGAATAGCATTAAGTATAACTTGTGGAAAAGAACAAGGAATAACACTACTTGGCTTGACCCATTGTGCTTAGTACTGTAAATGAAACCTGTTTGAGGGAGAAACAAGAAAAATGAATAGAAGAAAAAGATAGGAAGACAAAAACCCTTTTGTTTCTGATGCTGTCCCTGACTTGCAGGAGGCAAACAGGGCTCATGGACTTCCTCTTTCCTTCACATATCAAACTTACTTTAAATTACCTCTCATTTATTTCTTAGTCCTCCTCTCTTGTTTTCACAGCAAATGTTGCAGTAACCACATTGAAAATAAATCTTAGCTAAGCCAGCACTACTCTTCTTTTTTAAAAAAAATGAGAACAAAAATTAAAGAATGAAAGGCAAGTAAATGTTAGAGGAAAAGAAAGAAGTATGAGGAGCTATTGGCAGAAGTGTGTACCTGACATATCAGGACCTGGCTGAATTTGGTAGCACTGACTGTTTCTGAATCTGCAGCTGCCTTTGTTTTTCTGAGGACTTTGAGACTACAGCAGTAACGGATGAGCAGTTCTGTGTATCTCTTGTCAATGAGGCATGATGCTAACATATTCTTTAAATTAAATGTTCTTACTTGGGTCGGTTCCATTTTTATGTTGCCTTTAGTCCTCTTTGTATCAACATTCATTGTTACAGATCGTTGTATGTTTCTCTCAGACTTGTGCCAATTTCTATAGTGGTTTCAAAGATGAATTATATATAAGTACATATAATTATGAGTATAGAAGTAATTACAAAGAATTATTATGTATTTTTCAGTTATTGTATTACAGGCTCCAGTGACTGTTTTTATTCTTTTTACCAACAACTGCCACTTGCCCAATTGAACTCTACCTTTCCTGGCTCAGACAAAATGGTCTCTATTGCACCAGGTAGTTATTTGTATTAAATTGTTTCCTGTTTCCTTGTTTGGTAACATAGATACAAACACATGTTCAAAGCCAAAATGTGAACTTTTGAATTTCCTGTAGGCTCAGATGTTTCTTATGCAGAATTCTGTTATCCTAGGTTAATTTCAACTTTACAGTTTGTGTGTCAGATTTTAACCTATTGATAGCTGTTTTGTTTTCCTTGGGTCCGTCCAAGGAGAGACAAGTCTGTGGAATCTCAAGTTGCTTGATAAAGAGAGAAATAAGAGCCTGGGCTTTTTGCAGGTGGGATGAAATCATGGTTTCCAGGGAGACCTCAAATTTATTTGTTGCAGCTGGAATGCTGTGCCTGCTTGCTTAAGTTGCTCATCCTATATTGTTTTCCAGACAGTCATGTATAAAAGTCCAGCTACTCAACTACTGTGGTAAGCCTCCTTTCTCTTCAAGCTGTAATAACTAATTGCCAGTGCCTGGCACAGCATCCTCTTGGGGTGGGAATAAATCCAACAAAGTACAAAGTGCCAGAATAAATTTGATTTTAAAATACAAGCTGTCTGTGACTTCAGATGTTGGAGCATGAATACAGACTGTCTCTGCTGTAGACTGAAGGAGTCTGTGGGTTTGTTGTGCTTTACTTAATCATATGAAAAATAAACAGCCTGTTTCACTAACAGGAATCTTTGCTTCCAGAAGTACTTGTCTGCTTGCTTGGGTTGTAATATATATCAACAGCTTATGTTGGTCTTTAACATCAAAGTTGGTGTGAAGCCTTTTTACAGTTGATAGAAAGCTTTCCTTCCAAAATCTGCTGAAAATATCATTTATTTAATCCTCTCTGCTCCCTTATATAATCTGCACAATACTTAATGCAGTATGTATATCAAAGCTATAAATATGGAGTGTAATCTTACCACGTAGTGGTAAGTGGCTTGATTTTGCTCATATTGAATACCTCTAATGGAAATTATAATTACCCCATTGCTGGACTTGTTATACCCACTCAGATGCAAGAGGCCTTTGCCTGCATCTCTCCTCACTTCTTTCATATGGTTCTCCAGCTTTGCCTGGACATCTCTCTTCAGGCTGTCCATCAGGTAGGCTTTTAGAATTTATAGAGAGGGGATGCAAAGCTGTGGCTTTTACCCTTGCAACTCTTGTAAAAAGAAAGTGGGTAAGGCCCAAGTAATGGTGGGGAGGGCCCAAGCAAAAGTCCCACAACCTTTCCTTTTTAAGGGAATCTGGCAAATGTGTTCTGCTGGATTTCAGGGTTAGGAAATAAAACTTCTGTAGCAATATATTCTAACAGGGTTCTTTGTATCAGAAAAATAAGTATGGATTATTTCTTCCCAGAATGGAACCATTTTGCAGCTACTTTTCATTGGTTTTGTGCTAATACTAACTGTAATAAAACAGTAAAGAAAACTCACACCGTGTGTAACCTAAGCACATAATTCTCTTTGTTTGACCCTTCTTAATAAAACCTCATCTGAACTATGCTTTAATCATATATTTAGTGCTGTAGAAGGCTCTTGGTATGAAAGTAACTGGACTGGTGATTATGCCAATAGTTCATTCCAACATAGAAAGAAATGTTGAGAGGAATACCAATGTACTTTTCCCTGTTTATATACAATCTTGCATATATGGACATATATGTATGTATAAACCAAGGTTAAATTAATTATGTCTTCAAAGCTGTACCATTCCCAGGAAATGCTCTTATTTTTTTAATGTTTGCAAGTATAATAACCTCATCAGTTGTGCCCGCCAAGAAAAATAAATGAACAATATGTGGAAAACATGAATGCAGAATGGGATTGCAATACAAGTGGAAAAAATATAGATTCAGATCTATTGTTGAAAGTAACTGACTTGGAGTAACCTCAATGAGTTTTTGAATTCTTAGGGCTGGTAGTATGAGGTAGAATTAGGAGTAAATAGGTAGATGTAAATTACCCTAATCTTTTATTTGTAAAACCAAATAATTTTGAAAGCAGAAGGAACAAATATAAAAAGAAGGTGATTAAATACTGAATTACTTTTCCACATTATTTATGGCGTATAAATATGTATCAAGTTTGCTTTTCCCTTGCTGTGCAGTTTCTGTAGTACTGGCTAAGTTTTGGAAATGCAAAGAATCTCCTGTACGTCCTTTCAGTCAATATTATTGTAATGTTTTAATAGTTATTTCTGTGTGGGCTGAACACAGTGATCTGTAGTTGGGCTGAGATGTTTATACAGTGATGTAACGTGAGAAAAGTGTTAATTGAAACTAAGAAGGTGAGATAATATCTATAACCATTAGCCTGGTTGTTGTCTTGGAATTCTGGAAAATGTTAAAATCGTACCCCTTCTGGCTTCCTTCTGGGGCAGTAAGTAGCCATGGGAAGTAAAGAAAGGAACTCCTCCTTCCAGTGTAGTGTTTCAGTTTAGTTATTCAAGAAATCTTCATAAAGCAGAGAAGTTGGGGATTTCAGAGAAAGGAAATGTATCTCCCTCTCTTTCAGTTTCCCAGTTTGAATAGCAACAAAATTGCACTAAAGAGCAAATGTTTTTGATTCTGGGAGATTCCAAATTACTCTGAATGGAACACTTCAGCAGAGGCTGTTCCTGGAAAGAGTAAAAGGACATACTTATCCCAGCACTGGAAAGCTGGATGTGGAAAGACTGCATCAGGAAACTGCCTTTTGGGATACAGAAGATGCTGCTTTTAGGAATCTTAATTGCAGTGGAAATACTTCCTAACCTGCTTAGGCACCTAAATTTCCTACTAAAATATGAAATTCTTCTGTTTTACATGCATACAGGAGATGCTGTTATTTGAACCTCTGTGCATGTCTGCATAGCAAAGCTGTTCTGGGAGTTGCATGTCTTTGCCATCTCTAACCCATTGGCAGCCTTCAAATAAATTAATTCAAAAATCAAATAGAGTTGGTTGTTTGTTTTGTTTGGGTTTGTTTTTTTGTTTGTTTGTTTGTTTGTTTGGGTTTTGTTTGGTTTTTTTTGCACTGCCCACAAGGAAGGAAGAAAAATTTGTCAGGACCTTTCCAGCTGGCCTAAAATGACACAGCATTTAAGTGGGTCAGTATGTCACCAATTTCCAAACTTCACTGAGTTTCCCACCTACACATGGCAAAAACTAAATGTGCATTGGGGTGGCTGTAATTTATCTGTTGCTGACCATGCACTCACAGGGCATGGGCTGATACAGTTAAGCTTTATTTTACCCTCTTTTTCTTCTGCTTTTAGTGAAGATAGAAATAATATTCTGCTGCCTTTGCTCTGGTGGATAATAGGGTCTTATACTACTGCCTGTGGGACATGGTTCGAGGACTGATGCCTAGGAGCACTGCTATGGTTTTACCTTTCATCAAAGATGCACAGAAACTAACATGACACTTAATGCAAGCCTAAAAAAATAACTGGTATACTCTACAACCCCTAATTTAGAGGCTCAGAGCAGAGCCCTTTACATAAGCTGTTTGGGATCTCTGTGCAAGATAGACCATTTAACCTCAGGGGGCTGTTGCCATTTACTGTAAACATCCCCTTTTGCAATTGAAGTGGTGTGTAAAAAAAAGCATACAGGAAAGAACAGAAGAATTTCAATAAGATGTCCCACTAAACTCAGTGTCATCACCCAACCCATTATCCTGTCTCAGTTAATATCTGATAGGTCCTTCCAGCTTTAATTTAAATAGTTTTGTGGTGTTAGGAGATAGCATATTACAGAGCCTCCAGTGCAATGCACTGTGCCATTTAAGGTGGAAAAATGAAATAACCATGGGGAATGCCTTGAAAAATACAGTAATACATACAGTCTTTCTTCCCTAATACTAGCTAGGTCTGCAATTCTTTACTTGGCCTGTATGCAACATCTATGTATTTATTTAGTAACCCTGTATGGATTTCTCTTCCATGAGCTTCCAAATATTAAAAGTGGTTTGATATGTCTGAGAGATGGGAAATCAGTTTGATAAATATGTTTTCCTGGTTATGTCAGATAAAACCAGAAATAATTGCAACAGGTATTTTGGAAAAAGACAGGGGCTAAAATTTTTATTTAAAATACTTCTAAATACTTCTTTTCATTTTTTGCATAGCTTAGCATAATAGTATGGAATCGCAGAATATCTTAGAGTTGGAGGGAACCTCTAAGGATCATCAAGTCCTGGCTACTCTTTGCAGATGTAGAAGAAATAAGAAACACATGTGAATCCTGTGTCCCTCTGCCTGTGCTGTGCTTCCCTGTGCTTCCCTGCACAATCTGTCCCAGTTCCTGTAGCTTCAGCAGCAGAAGTTTGGCATGAGGACCCTGAGTTCTTATAGCAGCCTACAGACCTCTTCCAACAATTCCGTCAGCAACCATAGAGAAATCTTTCTATGCTTTTCTGAAAAAAACTGAAGATAGAAAGGATGTAATCAGCAGTGATGATTTTTGGCTTTTAGGCAATGTCAGTGATGAGGTCCTGGATTGATATTGGTAACCACCTAATAGTGACATCTCCTTCATAGCAATATGGCACTTGGGCAAGTATTTTCTGTAAGTAGTTTCACTTCTGTTGTCTGTACTATAATTATTGAGTTGACAAGACACAGAATTTTGGTCCCTGTACTTGTTGATTTGGCATTTCTATGGACTGTTACAAGTACGGTATTAAATCATTATTTTCTTTCAAATAAATTGAACAATGCATAATTCCTGGAATCTTCATTGTCTGGTTGCCTAAGTCTTGAGTTTATCCTCTTAATTTTGGTTTCTTTTAATAAGTCCATTTTGGACTACTAAATAGTTATTTGGCTTTATACTTTTAAAGAAGCTCAAGTTCAGTATCTCATACTTTTCAGTCTTTGTTGTAAATTAAGTACAGAAGGACCCTCCACTCCAAATAGATAGAAAAGTTCATCTGTTGAGGCAAAACAATTTGATTCTGCAAATCAGATAAATTTGTTTTAGCAATCATTTTACTGATTCCTTTTAAGAAATATAAGTTTGAGCATAGTTTTCACCAAAAGAAATCCTGCTCTGATGTGATAGTTTCATTACTGTAATGCATTTCAAGATTTAAGATGTACGCTAAAATTAAAGCTGCTGTAGCTTTAATCGTTAGTGAAGAATGCAAATTCTTCACCATGAGAAGTGATATGATACCTGAGAAGTGATACATGATACCTGCCCTGTAATTCCCTGCTGTGCTCCTCCACACTGTTGCCTGATGGCTTGTGAAGGTATTCCCAGTATCATTTCTTTTTCTGGTGTAGCAAGATCGGATTTGGATGTGCAGCCCATGTAAGACCAGGCCTGCACAGTGAAGAGCAGTTCTCTCTCTTAGAGGTGGTGGGGCTGAGGCCAGAAGGAACTTGCAGATGTGTCTTCTTTTCTTATTCTACCTTTGTCTTTTGGGATTCCTGATGAGACCTGAACACTGGGGACACATGAGGGGTGTGCCAATAATTCTTGTGGTTTGCTTAAAATGTATTTGTGTTAAGATGAATGCGAATGACTGGTAGAAGTAGAACACAGAACTGAAAAATTCAGGGAAGAGCAAATCTCTGCTGCGTGTATGAGTGGAGCAAATCCCCATGAATTTTCCTTTCCCTACTTCTAGCTCCCCTCCTCTCCTATTTACAGTAATTTTGAACATACCTTTCCCCTCTGCTCCTAAACCAGGCTCCCTGATGCTCTCTGTACTCCAGAGCAGACAGTAAATGCTGCTGTCACACATACCTCTTCTGCAGTGAAGTACCAGTGTTCCTGTGGGGCTTCTCCTTCCCTGGGGGGCACAGGACTTCCTTGCAGCCCCCTCTTCTCCCCTTCCCACCCAGTCAGATCTGAGCATTTTCCTCTTCCATCCATGTAGCTTTCCTCTTTCCAGCTGATTTGGGGAGCAGAGGATGTTTATCCCTCAAGGTACCAATGGTTTGTGGAAGGAAGAGCAGAGATGAAAAGGAGCAGTACAGTTCAAGGAAGGCATTAATGGCTTCTTCAGGGGTTGCTGAAAGGGGAGCTGTGCCAGTAAGGAGGATCTTGGTGTGCCTGCACTTATGGTATTGAGCACCATAAAAGTATTGAGCATAAAAGTTCTGTGATGCAGGAAGTGTGTTGTAAAAAGAATTTTGTAGATTTAGTGTGTTTTTTTTTTTATTTTAAAAAAAGGTGCAATATTAATGGTAGCAGTCCCTGTGCTCTTTTAGTGAAGACTGATGCAGTGAAGTCATTAAGTTGCTTGTTTATTATTTTCATTTTACATAAATTCAGTGGCTTTCACATTAAAAAATAATTAGACAACTGAAGAGATGACAAACACCAAAGATTAGTTAATGCACCATTGTGATATTTTCCTCCATTGCCTTTTTGGCCCTTTGTCTTTTGGGGTTGTTGGTGAGAGGAATCTATAGGATTTTACAGTTTGTTGAGGCCAGTATTGTGGTTTCTTGATATATATCAGCTCTCTGTACAGTAGTCTGTTGCCAGGTATTTTTTTATCGGTTGCAGACTGACATTTTCCTGATCTTCAAAGAATGCTGTTGTTCTTCTTCGGTTACCTTCCATTCAAATTCCCACAAAGATTTAATTTCATATGGTCTTCTTTGGTGTCACTCAATTTGGCCTCGTGAGAGATGTGTTTTACACAGTAAACACTAACCACAGAAAAGGCTGAAACTGGTTTTAAAATGATTAATCTTACAAACCACCAAGTCTGAAATAATCTATGTAAATTCTCCACTGCAGGCAGATCCTCTTTCAAAGAGTTGGGGCATCAAACTGCCACTTAATCTATTTCAAGGAAGATGACATCCCAGTATTTGTGTAACACCACTTGAATAGGGCATCTTATGCCCTGTCCCATAGACCCCAAAGTGCTTCATCTGGTTTATCACTCATTCTGATGCAAAGTAATATGGATAACAAAATATGGTGGTACCTTGCAATGATCTGTAATCTGAAGCTGATAATAAATGAAAATAATTTTATTTTTTCATTATTATTTTTTGGGGGAATTATATTATGCAGGAGTAGTGTTTCCTGGAAATAGACTTTTGCACATTTCCTGAGGTTGTTTGTGGAGACAATTTTGTTTTTCTTTGGTTTTAATGGGATGAGTGCTTTATAAGCAGTGGAAAAAGCAAAGCAGTTGATTTCTGTACGTACCAAGCAGGACAAGTATAGAAATTTGCCTTGGTGGAAACTGAACTTCCACAGAAAGTCTGGTGAGTGAATGTTGCTGAGTTTAGAATCTCAGTTTTGGGCTTTGTGTGCCTGATTGACACTTTTTGGCTCTGGCTTTATATCTGGGCTTGTGGATTTGATGCAAAGTTTTCCCTCATGCGCAGGTTTTAAAACACAGAAATTTGGATTTGTTTTGTAATATAATAACACAGTATTTTTATTTTTTCCCCACCTAGTTTAATCTCCATACCTTGAAAATATAATACACATGGCACAGATTGCAACATTGGTTCAGATGCTATTGATTCCGCTACTTCATGATTACATCTCAGGTGAAGATGGGGAAACAAGAGCAAGTAAGTCATAATTTTTGTATTTCAGATAAGGGAAAGTTCAAAGCATGCCTTGAATGTATAGTGTCCATTTGCAGGTTCACATTTACACTTCTTTTTATGGTGATTTTTTTTTTCCCAGCATCATTTTCCCGGTAAAATTCTGTATGCTAAATAACTTAGATATCTTATTTCTCTTTTACAGAGAAATATTTCTCCGTAAATTTTTTTATTTCTGTAATTTCTCTTTTATTTTGTTTGTGTTGTGGAATTGGCCAAAGGGGCAGATGATAGTGCTTTAAAGCTTCAGCCATGATTTATATACTTGTGTCTTGTTTACGTGTATTTTAATCTCTTCAGAAGTCATGTTTTGAATAGCTTAATGTTATTTGAGAAACTAAATGAGAGAAATATTCTGTGAGAGGAGTCTAAATAATGCCAGCTCTGGGACAGACCTTCTCTCATGTTCTTCAAAGCTAGCATCTCAAACCACACCAAAGCAAGTTTTATACTCAAATCTAGTTTATGAAAAAAATTTCAACTTAAAATGACATAGATTCTTGAAAGACAAAGTGGTTGAACAAAAAAAGTGTGGCCACTTTCAGGGTAGATAATTTCCTCCCAGTTGTACTCTCAGGCCAGCAGTTTTCAGTGTTTTACAGCAAACTCCATAAAATTCTTTTTTGTCCTTAGAAAGATTTTTTTTTTTTTTTTTTTTTTTTGGTCTACCTGCTTTAAGCTGAACCTGCTTTCAGCAGGGTCCAGGGATGTCCTAAGTCCCTTCTGACTGACACATTCTGTTCACCCCTTGCTTCTTCTCCCAATGTCTTTTCACCACCACTTGTACTTCTGAAATCCTTCTCCAGCAACTTGCTTTCAAGGCAGGTGAAACCTTGACCTAATCAGACGTGTCCATAGATGAATGTCAGGACAAATCAAAGCTCTATATTTATGGTTGAGCTTCATCCTTTCACAACAGGTAAAGCACAGTAATTCACAGCAAGCCCCATGTGCCATAGGATCGAAATTCTCTCTCCTGATTTTGACCAACTCCTTGGCACCTCATGCATCAATTATCCAAGCTCCTTTCACTGTCAAGAGAAGGTGTCTCTCTCCTCTAAAGAGTTATTCCCTCCATCTGAGCATGTGCATATAAGATGGATAGGACTGTCCTATAGAAATTATTGTGTCAACCCATGGCCTATAGAAGGCAGTTTAGTCTAAAAGCTCCATTTATAAGTGACTGCAGCTAGGAGAGCTAATGCCTAATGATCATGCAGTTATGTTTTATCTGTTGAATGCTTACATGATCTTATGTTCTTGAGGTTAAGCTTATTCACTAGGCATTTTTCTTCTACTAAAATCAGAATATGCCATCAGGAACATTAAACAGAGAGAATTTTATAATAACTAGCTCTTCAAGTGCCATGTAGAAGTGTCAGAAATCAAATAAAAATTGTTTGTAAAAAGATTTGATACTAGCGCTGAGTTCTGGAGTATTCAGACTTCCTCTGAAATGTGCTTGGTTTGCTAACAAAAATAAGTTTTCATGTTTATCATCTTTGCAGATGAAGAGATATGAAAAAACCCAAAACATATGCCTCTTTGCTGATTGCATGGGTTGCAATTGCTAGCTAAGAACTGAATTCCAGAATTTTTCATAATAGTTCTTAGTTATAATGTAAAAAACCAGAAAATGGTACAGTTTTCAGATAGGTTGGATCTGTGTGGTTTACAAAGGCAATTTTGTTTCCTCTGATTCTCAGCTGGTTGTTTTTTAAATGAAATGTATTTTTCAATGTATATTCTAATAAAACCAGTAATTGATATAGAAAATATTTCCTGTGGAGGAAGAAAGTGGAAGAGATCACTAAAATATTTGTTTGATTTTTGCGGTGGTTTTTTTTGTTGTTTTTTTTTTTTTTTAGGTTGCAGAACTGCTCCAGCGGATTTAGTTTTTATCTTAGATGGCTCTTACAGTGTTGGCCCAGAAAACTTTGAAATAATCAAAAGCTGGCTTGTCAATATTACAAGAAATTTTGACATAGGGCCAAAGTTTATTCAAGTTGGAGTTGTCCAGTACAGCGATTACCCTGTACTTGAAATTCCCCTTGGAACTCATGAATCCACTGAAAACCTCATCAGGGAAATGGAGTCCATACACTATCTGGGAGGAAATACAAGAACAGGAAGAGCTATTCAGTTTGCCTTTGATCATCTTTTTGCAAAATCTTCAAGATTTTTAACAAAAATAGCAGTTGTTCTCACTGATGGAAAGTCCCAAGATGAAGTCAAGGATGTAGCGGCAGAAGCAAGGAAAAATAAAATCACTTTGTTTGCTATTGGTGTTGGCTCAGAAATTGAGGAGGATGAACTCAAAGCCATTGCCAACAAGCCATCATCAACTTACGTATTTTACGTTGAAGATTATATTGCAATATCAAGAATTAAAGAAGTTATAAAGCAGAAACTCTGTGAAGGTAAGTAATTGTTTATAAAATGTTTCAGGTTTGCAGAATCTTGTTCCATACATGTATTTGTTTATTTCATGAGCAGAATGCAGCTGAAATGGTACCTGATACTAAGATGTTCTTTAATTTTGATCTTGTTTGCAGAAATCACTCACAATATATTATTTTTTCCATTAAACAAACATACATATTTGGGAAAAATATGTTTCATTACAGTTTGTATTTAATTTCAGTGTGTAGACTTCTGCTCCAAGATTTTTAAATTGATAGGAATAACTTAGGAACCTTAAAACAATCAAGCAGTCCTCATAGTGCAGAGAATATAAGACTTTCTTTATCCTTTTCATAGGTGCAGCTGATACTCAGACACAACCTAGCATTTCTTCTTGAGAGTGGAGAGGATAGCCTGTCTTTACAAACAGGAGTTCTTTTGGTAGTATGTGTTAAAAAACCCAGAAGAAAGACTTGGCAAAAGTGCCTGGAATTATAACAAGCTGTTATGATCTTTTTTTAGAAGTATTTTATAGAAGAATTTGCCAGGACCAAAATTACTTTTTAGTTTTTAAAGTAAAATGTCTTTTTAGCTTTAGAATTGTAGCAGCATTACTGCTCTGAGTTTTTTGATAACTTTGTATAAATATTCCTTTCCCGTTGCTATCTTTTCCCCCAAAATAGCAAATTGTTTCTAAAATACATCATTCAGAGGACTGAATATTTATCAGCACTATTTTGTACGTGTTTTATTACCAAGAAGTCATATTTCACTTCTACCACATTTTTGCACTTAGTAAGGAAAAAAACAAAGTGCTCACTTGCTCTCACTTCATTGAAAAAAAATATGGTGATACTTATACTGAGACTGAGAGTGTTTATTTCTTTATAGACTTAGGAAAATAATGATTCCTTGTGGTTCATGTAGTATGGTGATCAGTCCAAAAGCTAAATCAGCTAAGTGCAGATAAATTCTTTCACAAAACTTCACACAGGGGAGCAATTCTTCAAAATAAACACAATATTTTCTTGAAATAAAGTTTAGAGGAATTGTCTGCCTATTTAATCAGGATGGTCAATTGGCTATCAGAATTAAGTTAACTCATAACCTTTAAAATTCAACCATGGTATATGAAGTATTTCTTACAGCAGTAATCCCTGAATGTTGACTACATATTCAAGAGTGTACTTAGTGTTTTTCTTTAAGTGAACCTTTGCTTCCACCCTCTGATGCTGGGCTGTTCCCTTGCATCTGCATTGAGATGCCTCAATCAGAGCCAATTGGCACCTTCCTTTATCACTGCCATGTCTTTAGCAGGTGAACTCCAACACTAATAAACTGGAAATTTTGTATCTGAGTGGTGGATTATTTTACTGGTTTTGCTAAGATCCACTTTGGCGCTGGGAGAGGAATCATAGAATCATAGAATCATAGAATTGGCTGGGTTGGAAGGGACCTCAGAGATCATCAAGTCCAACCCTTGATCCACTACCACTGCAGTTACCAGACCATGGCACTGAGTGCCACATCCAGTCTCTTTTTAAGTATCTTCAGGGATGGAGAATCCACCACTTCCCTGGGCAGCCCATCCAATGCTTGATCACCCTCTGGGTAAAGAAATTCTTTCTAATGTCCAACCTAAACCTCCCCCGGCACAACTTGAGCCCGTGCCCTCTTGTCTTGCTGAGAGTTGCCTGGGAAAAGAGCCCAACCCCCCCCTGGCTACAACCTCCTTTCAGGGAGTTGTAGAGAGTGATGAGGTCTCCTCTGAGCCTCCTCTTCTCCAGGCTGAACAGCCCCAGCTCCCTCAACCTCTCCTCATAGGATCTGTGCTCGAGTCCTTTCACCAGCCTGGTTGCCCTCCTTTGGACCTGCTCCAGCACCTCAATCTCCTTCCTGAACTGAGGGGCCCAGAACTGGACACAGGACTCGAGGTGTGGCCTCACCAGCGCTGAGTACAGGGGCAGAATCACTTCCTTGGACCTGCTGGCCACGCTGTTCCTGATACAGGCCAGGATGCCATTGGCCTTCTTGGGCACACTGCTGGCTCATGTTCAGCTTCCTGTCAATCCAGACTCCCAGGTCCCTTTCTGCCTGGCTGCTCTCAGCCACTCTGTGCCCAGCCTGGAGCTCCCCATGGGGTTGTTGTGGCCAAAGTGCAGGACCCGGCACTTGGCCTTGTTGAACCTCATCCCATTGGAATGAGCCCGACTCTCCAGTCTGTCCAGGTCCCTCTGCAGAGCCCTCCTCCCTTCCAGCGAATCGACACTTCCCCCCAGCTTAGTGTCATAAAGTTCCATGAAGGCAAAGCAGAAATAATTTATCTATGATCAAGCCCATAAAATTGCCTGAAGGCTTCTCTTTCAATTATGTTTGCTTTAATGCCTGAAACATGCTTTGGTGCTTTAAACTGCCATGTTAAATGAACATAGATATAAGAGCATAGCAGCAGTGTTTCCTTTCTGGAAAAAGGAGGTTGAGGCTTGGTGGTTCCTGTAGTGAGAACTGCTGGTGAGAACTGCCTTGCTCATGGAGGGCTCTCTTGTGTCTTTTGAGAACCCTGGTGATTGTGTTAGAGTAAGGCAGGGTGAAAAAACATGCTGAACCTGTCATCCAGAAAGGACAGTGGGGATTAAGAGTCCCCAGGTATTTAAGGAATATTTAATATTTATTCTGGAAGTCAAATGTTCCTGTAATATTAATATTCTCTAGCAAAACCAGAAAATATTGTGTGTCAGGAATGCATATAAAAGGTAACAAGATTTCAGTATAGGCCAGAGAACTGCTGTGACTGGTACTTTAGACTGGAAACACAACCCGATTTTCCATGGAAGACATTTCTTAATTTTGCCACTTTTATAATGGCTGTTAGTTATCAAAACAGTCTTGCCAGAAAATGATCCAGAAGATCCAAAAAAAGATTTACCTTTCTGGAAATGTCGCCTTTGGAAATAAAAGTTTCTTAATATATAATTTTACCTTTGCTTAATTTGTATTGTATTCATTTGGAATAGTTACTTTGGCAATGCTATACAATAATGGTCCTCTCACATACATAAAGTAGTTCTATTTCTGCATTTATGATTTTACACCAGATTTCTCATTCTGTAACTGATAAGAGATTCTTGTCAGTGTGTATGATTGTCTGACATCTGTATCATCTGTATTAGTGGCAGTATGACCTTTGTGCAGCTTTGAAATAGTGAAGAAATTTTTTTTTTTTTTTTTTTTTTTTTAGCATTCTGAAGGTAGACATTTCAGTTTTCAAAGAGAGTTCCTGCAATTCTTTCTTGTAGGACCAGACAGATAAGTTTTAATTTATATTTAATTTGAGTGACGTTTTGCTGTGGAGAAGTAAAGCAAACTGAGGGGAATATATATGGCTTCTTGCTGCTGCCCCAAATACCTGTGGCGTGTCCTCTTAGGATGTGGATCATCCTTTCCCACCACAAATAGCTTGTACAGACACTTAGGTGAATTTTCTTACAATTTATGCATCATGCCTCCCCCACCAGGATGGGATGGTTTCTGACTGCCCTGGGTTGGCTAGAAGCAGTGCAGCATTGCTCCTATTTAAAGAGAAGCCAGTGTAGAACTTTGAGCTGATAATTCTTTGACACTGAAACACAAGTTTTCCAGTCCCTGGCTGGTCCAGATGGCAATAAAAGAACTCTCCACCTCTTCTTTGGAATGTGTTTGTGTTTTGGAATCAGTTTCTGTGAACTGATGCTTTTCTGAAGAAACAATGAGAAATTAATGATGAAAATGTTATTTATTGTAAATAGTTTAGCATAACCGTCATAAACCAAAAAATTGTTTGCTTTATTTTCATTGATTTATTACTCTAATACAATGATGGCTTTAGCATGAGAGGTCAGTCTGCTATCTCACTTTTTTTGAGACAACTTAGGTCACTGCCTAGTATTGTTTTTTGTGTCAAGATAATGAAACAGAGATAACATTTGGCTAACTTTAGCTTCCAAAGAAAACATATCACACAATATTTGTCCAGTCAGGAAAATATATCTATAATGGCTAGATCAGGGTCCATCTCAAGCAAAAGATGAAAAAAAGTTTTAAATAATTCTACCTTTGTCCACTTTCAATTTTATATATGGGCGGGATGCTGGATTAGTGTATTGTGGACATGAATATCTATAATTTTGTAGTATTTTGAAACCATACCATTTCAGAAATTTAATTCCATATTTTTCTTCTTCATATGTTATAGTATATTTATCTACAATTAGTGACGATTCAAAATAGTATGTCAACATAATTGCAGTAAAATGTGAAATCTCAGTATCTGCCTTTATGTCTCTGAGGATTCTGCATGTCACTTAACTCTCAGTTCTCAACTCTTATTTCTTGAAAGGCAGCTACAAAAAATAAGTAGACAGGAGGCTGCTTTTTGAAACTTTAAGATCATATTTGGAACTATAATTACATTTCTAACCTTGCAGAATCTGTTTGTCCAACAAGAATTCCAGTGGCAGCTCGAGATGAAAAGGGATTTGACATCCTTGCTGGATTAGGTGTGAAGAAAAAGGTTAAGAAGAGAATTAAGATACCGACCACTAATGCAAAAGCTTATGAAGTAACCTCACATCTTGACCTGTCAGAATTGACCAGGTATTTCAATTTAGTCAGTTTAGTAAGATTTTTTGTTTGCTTAAATACAGAGATATTTGTTTCAATTACCTTATTTTTTTTTTCTTATTTAGGAATGTTTTTCCAGAAGGTCTGCCTCCATCCTATGTGTTTGTTTCCACTCAAAGGTTTAAGGTAAAAAAGACATGGGATTTGTGGAGAATTTTAAGTCTGGATAAGAGACCACAGATAGCAGTCACTATTAATGGAGAAGAGAAAACATTATCATTCACTACAACAAGCTTAATAAATGGCACACAAGTTATTACTTTTGCTGCACCTCATGTAAAGGTAAGGAGTAAGTCATCATGCTGGGAATACTCTTTTGTTATTCCTTTGCCATTTATGTTTATTTTCTTAATGCATGGTCTTATTTCTGGCTGCTTAGGCATTTAAAAATAGATGGAGGGTCCTTTACCCATGTTTCCAGAGCATCCACAATGATAATTACTGTAAAAAGCTTTTAAGGTGCTTTCTACTCTGTACCTTTCACCAGGTAATTGTGAAGATCACAGAGACTTTTTTTCCACACAGCTCTTTGATTAACATGTTCTGGAAAGTATTTTCTGCGTCAAGAGACTAGAAAACGTGAATGAAAACAGCCAGTTTTTAGAGAGAATTTTCATTCAATGTTTGAATTTCTTGAAAATGCATAATGACAGAAGTTGCTTTTTTCTTCCAGAGAGTAAATAGCAGCTTTCAAACTGAAAGTTCAATTGGATTTGTCTAGTTCTCTGTTGAATAAAATTCTTTCCAGCCACTTATTCTTCACACTGAAGGGATTCCCCTCTTTCTGCAAACCAATTTTGTCTTCTAGTGTAATATGAAGGTTCTCTTTCAATCTTCAATAATTTCCAGGGAAGTATTCAATACTCATAAGAAACATTATTTCTATCATGGTTCCAGCTGAGTCATAAAAGTTCCAATATTGGGGAACACACTACTTCCCTGGGGAGATTACTCCAATGGCTGATTGTTCTCATTGTGAAAAATTTTCCTCTTGTATTCAGTCATAATCTCCCCAGGAATAACTTGTACTCATTACCCCATGTCTTTTCCATGTAACCCCTTGCAAAAAGGGGTTGTACATCTTTTTGGTAGACACCCTTCAATTACTGGAACATGGTGATGAGGTTTCCCCCTAAGCCTCCTTCTTTCAAGGCTGAACAAATCCAGTTCTCTCCACCTTTCCTCTTATGGCAGGCTTCTTAGTCCTTTGGTCATCTTAATGGCTCTTCTGTGTACCATTTTCCAGCCTCTCCACATCTTTTTTGTATACTGGAGACCAAAACTGAACAGAGTGTTCCAGTGTGGATAGAGTGTGGATAGAATGTGACTATGACTTCTTTACCTCATCCGTGTTGGTGCATCCCAGCATCCTGTTGTCTTTTTTGCCACAGCAGCACACTCTTCACTCATATTAAGCTTGCTGTCAACCAGGACCCTGGGTGCCTTTCCACAGAGCTCCAACCACATAGATTCCAGCTTGTGCTACACCTGTGGCTTATGTTTCCTAAGTGAAAGACACTTGTCCTTGTTGAACTTCATAAGGTTCATGTTAACCCACTCCTCCAGCCTGTCCAGGTCTTCCCAGACGGTGGCTCTCCCATCCAAAATGTCCACTTCCCCACTCATTTTGGCATATTCAGCAAACTTCAGCAGGGTACACTTGATTACTTCTGAAAATATTCAACAGCATTGGCTGCAGTTTTGATCCCTGGGTGACCTCACTTGTGATAGGTTGTCAGCTTGTCTAGGAATTATTTACCACCATCCTCTGGCTGTAGCCTGTCAGCTGGTTCTCCACTTGACAGACAAGTTGTCTACACCTTAAGGCATCAGTTTCTCAAAGAGGAGGCTGTGGGGAACCATATCAAAACCCATGGAGAAATCCAGGTGCACTGTCCACTGTTCACCCTTCAGCTGAGCAGGTTACTCAGTTGTAGAGGGTGGTGAGATTTGTCAGTCGAGAGTTGCCCTTGGTGAATCCGTGCTGCCTTTTCCCAGTCATGTGAATCAGCTGCCTTGTGGCAGCCCCCAGTAGGACTCTTTCTGTAACTTTCCAGGTACTGAAGCCTGATGTGCCTAGAATTTCCTGGATCCTCCTTTAAGGTGTTCTTGTAGATGTAGATTAGCCCTCTTCCAGTCTTCTGGGACAGAAGGAGTGAGATTGAGAATGTCTCTAGTCTTACATTTGTAGAAGTATAGGAATATGCATCCCAGAATTTCCCATTCCTACTGCAAGGAGTAGTATTTAAGTGAACAAAGATGGATCCTTCACCAAAAAATGAGAAATATTTAGTGCTGGAGCCCTTTATGGCCAAGGAGGTTCAACCTTTCTGGGAAGTAGAGGCCTGTGTTTGAATCTTTACTAAAAATCAGGCTGAAGGAATTTGAAATATAAATGCTCAGAGAAGGAAGGACTGCTATCCAACAGAAGGTCTTAACTACTAAGCTTTTGCTAGGGAGATGTATTTTCCTATTCTGTTATTGGATGGAGAATTTTACTTTTTCTTTCCAAATGTCCTCTACCTTTTAATAATTATTTGGTGGTGAAATTTTATTTTTTTTTTTCAAGAAGCAAGCAGTGTTAGAATCATTTCACTTGAAACTGTTAGAAAATTCAGTTCCAAGTCAGACAAAAAATTTGTATTTACTTGTTTCTGGCAGCTGCACTGAAAAATCAGTCTTATTACTGCAGTCTCAGGTATCCATGAAATTCACTACGAAAAGAAGACTTGCTTTTTTTTTTTTTTTCCTTTTGTCATTCTCCCTACTTGTATTGCTGTTATGGAGAACAATAATTTTAGGCACTTTTTGGAGTTATATCTTTCGAAACACACTGTAAATGTCACTATGCTTTTAATGAACCTTTTTATTTACTAAACCTTTGTGTTAATTTTTACTCAGGAAAATGGAAATGTTACATATTCTGATCTATTGTTTATGTTATCTTTTAATGAGAACCATTGTAAAAAATAATAAAAAAACAGTCTACAAAGGAAAATAGAATAGAAACAGAGAAACCAAGGTTGTATAGTATAAAGTGAATTAGCCTTAATTTCTGTTTAGGTCTACAAAAGGTAAGAAAGACATATACTGAAAGATGCATATTGCATTTTACTCTTATGCATATCAATTTTGTGTGGGATTAATCTCTATTAAATTTAGCTGTATCTATAGGCATCTAGTCTAGTCTAGGTTAAGAGCTGGATTGTTTATGAAATTAATGGATATGCTCAAGAAGAAGACATTTCTTCCCATATTGAATTTCTAAGGTAGGTGAAATAAATGCTTCTTTAAAGGTATCTCTCATGTACTATTGTAGACCTTTCCTGTTTCTTTAAACTAGACCTGATGCTTTAGAAACCTGAGGTTTTGTGAGATGTTAAATGTAATATTTGTTTTATTCATTGCAATATTCTAATTCTTTCTGCCAGTATCACATTGTCTTTAAGAGTTTGTTTTCATAAGAGAGCAAGTAGAGAGACTTTCACATATCAGTTTGTTTTTACCATGACTTAAGATCTGAAGTGTTTGAGACAATATAGCTGAACTGGAAAATAGGCCTTTGGCTTCATACTTTTATCAAATATATATTTGAGCATGTTCAAAATCATAGACTGAAAAAAAATCTATGTGAATTATAAAATAATTCTGAAACAGGTATTACTTATTACCAATTACCATCTTCTCAATTCTAATAATATTTACAAATATTTAAAAGTATTATTAGACATTTTACAATTTTCGATATAACAAAACTTGTCAACCATTCATCTCAACCATTAACAGTCGTTTTAAGTATTAAAATGCATTTTTATTGTTATTTAATTGACGACATTTTGTTTAAACAATTCTGTTTTCTTCACTTTTCGTAGACATTGTTTGATGAAGGTTGGCATCAAATTCGTCTCCTAGTAACAGAAGAAGATGTAACTTTGTATATAGATGATGAAGAAATTGAAACAAAGCCATTACATCCTGTTTTAGGTATTTACATCAGTGGCCTAACCCAAATAGGAAAATATTCTGGAAAGGAGGAAACCGTACAGGTAAGCATATGCTAAAGCTATAATAATTCAGGAATTCTACAGTGTGTTCACAATGCATTGGTACCTTCTGTTTTCTTGAATTTACTCTTCTAATTTACACTAGGCTGAATTTTAATATTCAAAATTTTAGTAGTTAAGAGGGAACATAAATGGTCAGGAGGGCTCAGCACAACTGATAGGCTCATCACTATCCTGTGACCTGGGTTCTTAATTGGTCTCACTGACTTCAAGGGGCTTTTGTTTTCCCTAAAACACAAATCTGATGCAACCTGATGGCCCAAATTTGGGGAGCAGTTTCTCAAAGTAAGGGGGTTTCCTCTGTGCTTGAGACAGGGCTCTTTTCTCTGCAGTCATAGCACCTTCTGCTAGAAAAAATAGACTTTATTAGTTTAATTTTTCTGCAGTACCACAGAATGGCACAAACTTCTGCTTACTTGATGCCAGCATTTTTACTGGCTGATTTTTAAAGGTTTATGTTATACAGTTAAATTCTAAACCTAGTATTTAGATGCTTTCTGATCCTTCACCAAAGCTTACATCCAAGAGTGACAGGTGAGCATAGAAACATCTTCCCAGAGCTGTTAAGGTAAAAAGGAAAAGGTTGGGTTTGCCTGTGCTGTTATAATTTGTTTCACAGTGATATTTGTAATTTGTGTAATTTGTGCTCTGCATGTCTGGATTTATTGTCAAGGATTAGAAGTTGTAATTTCTATTATTTTAGAACTCAAAGTATTGGATTAATAATTTTTTTTCTTTTAAATGATTCTGTTGCAGAATGTTTATTGGTTTATATGCATGAATCATTGTGAGTAGCCTGCATAAAAAAAATTATGTCTTTAATTGATTTTTAACCACACTGGACAAAAAGAGCTTCCAGTTTCTCTTGCTTTTAAATATTTTTGCTCGTTTTTTTTAAACTTGTGGATGATGCAATTTGAGAAATTTATAGCTTAATCTAAGTTAATGTCAGGCTAATAGCACTTTCTCTAAAAAGAAATATTTTTTTTGTTTTGAATTATAGTTTGATATACAAAAACTGCGAATCTACTGTGACCCAGAGCAAAATAATCGAGAAACAGTCTGTGAGATCCCAGGATTTGTGAGTATGATAGATGAAGTTTTAAGGACTACTTGGCTTTTTTTAACATGTCTATAACTAAAGCTGACTCAATTTATAAAATAGGTAAATGCAAGACCAAATGACACAGATCTTGTCTGTTTTCAGACTTGGTTTTGCACGCATTTATTTGAAAAAAAAATTAGTTTAAACACTTGATGATGGAAATTTGACAGCACTATAGAAGAATCTCAGAATCTCCTGTTGTAATTTAAATGCTTAAGCACTATAAATTCATAAAACTAGGTTACCAAAGTGTAAAATGCTTGAAATATTAATTTTTAATTTAACTCATACACTTCCTGGTATTTATCAGGTCATTTATCTCTCAAATTTTTGTGCACAACCAAGCTATCAACCAACCAACCAACCTATACTTTTATATGATTTTTTCCTCTCAGAAGTATCTATGCTGGTGTCTATTTCTAATATCCCATTAACTGAAATATTGCCTAGACTTCATGAAGTGTATTATCGATAAGGCAACAGTAAAATCCTGTTCAGCGTTTTATGATTCATGCACAAAATTAGGAAGCTTATGGGGATCCTTTGATCCTTTCTTTGCCCTTTTACTTACAGTTAATTATGCACTGAAATGTAAAACACATGCAACCAGATTTGGAAACCATTTATGACAGACAGTTGGACCCAAGTTTTCAAAAGCGTTCAGCTCCCCTCTCAAAATATAAGCAGAAGATTGTTTTATACATATCTTCCTAAAATGTCCTCAATTGATTTGTGTCTAAAACAGCTAAATATAATCAGACACCATTGTCTTGCTATGCAAATCCATATTCTTCATGTTGTAATTTGGTTTAGTATTTGGACCATTTTCCCATTTTCTCAATAGAACTTGTGAATCTTTAAGATCTACATGTTTTATTTTTGTCAGACTTGCACAGACCCTAAACTAGTCTGGTTTTTTTCTATTTATTTGGGGCTAGTGTGTCTGTTGCAATCAGTGCCCCTTTATTAGGGCTTTTTCAAAATTCCCAGCTTTCATTTAAGCAATCAGTAGGTGGCTGGATTATTTGCTATTCTGAAATCTGACACTGTGCATCAAGAACTAATGGGTTCAGGAATACTTTCATAAAGTTAGCTTTAAATCCTGAAGTAAATTTAATATTTGGGTCTGTAACTGCATCACATCTCTTTTTGTTCCTTACAAAATAAAATATAAAAAATTAACAAATGAAAAAAATTTTTTGCATAAAGAAAAAAAAACCACAGAGAAGTTCATCTTATCTTGCACACTCTGCCATTTGGCAAGAAGTTCAATCAAAAAGATTGCTATTTGCCAGTTTAGTTTCACTTGCTGCCATTGTAAATTGAATTTGGACTTTACTCATGAAATTCTGGACTCCTTCAGAAGATAAAAATGTTGGATGATCTCCAAGGAGGCTTTTGGTTGTATTCTGTCAGAGTGGCTGTGTCAGAGATCCTGAACTAAGCTGGGGCTGTATGTAGAAATTACAGCCTGAATTCTTTCTCTTTCCTGGACATACCAAGCTGTATAGTAATTTATGGCTCCCTCTGTGATCCATGGAGAAAGAGAACCTTCTCTAGAGGTTGTCTAAGATGAAAATTAAATACAAAGAAAGCTGTTTCTTTTGTCTCTCTGTGACTGTGTGCACTAGAAAATTCCTGCACATGGTGCAGCTAATGGTGGCTACTAAACCATTAAAACAATTTCATGGCTGGTATGCTGAAATGTTTGGGGGTTGGTTGTTCTGTGGTGTTGCAGGTGTTGGAAAACAATTCAGTAGATAGAAGAGTCTAAAGCAGTTCACACAGGAAAGCAAGAAAAAGTCAGCCTTACTTCTCTACTACTGACTGTTTTCTCAGATGCTAGATTCAGGCAGAGATCAGAGATTTTAGAAATATTTTGCTATATTCTCTGACATGAATGAGTAATCTGAGGATTTTTTTTAATGAGATGTTACTCCTGGCAAAAGGTTGGACCCAAATTTAAACATTTAATCTGTAAATATTTTTATGGCCCAGTATTAGTTCCAGTATGCATTGCCTTTTAAAAACTGCTACTGGTAGGTCCTGTTGGAAGATCCTTGATGAACTAAGATAAAAATTCATATGCATTGATAGCAGATGTACAAAAGTCTGAGGAGATCTAAAATTTGGAATTTTAATTCCTTGACAGTTACAGCTGTAAATTATGGTTGTTTTTTTGGTAGTGTTTCCAAATGAATGGATTTTCCTTATTACAAATATTGCTATGCTCTTAAACTGTCTTTCTTCTTGTTTCAGAATGGAGAGGTAGGCTCAATCCTAAATTGCTCAAAATCACTTTAAGGTAGTATTTGACTTTATATAAACTGCTTATTATTCTAGGAAATATACACTTGTTTTGAAAAGTGAAAAGAGATTTGCTAATCTTAAAAGTGCTGCATTTCTATTAATTGAACTCTAGTCAGTACACAAATTAAAAATCAGTTTTCTGAAGAAACCCATGTTTATTGGAATACACGGCCTGATTGTTTCTCCTGATTCAGTTTGATTGCTCTTGCTTGCAGGGTTGGATTCTCTTGAAAAGTGAATGGGGATATGCAGAGTCAGGTAGCTGCTACCTGTGTCATGTTCCCTGAAGGACCATGTTTGAAAGCTCATGTCTGAAAGCATTTTTTGTTTGAAAGCTTAGTATGATAGCTTCCCCAACTGTCTTCCTAACTCCACTTGGTACCATTTTAAAGGAAACACAGATTTATGTTTTGGTCAATCAGTTGAACCTGAGAAAACATTACATTCAGAGAAATTATTAAGTGTCTGCATTATTTTATAAAATATAAATAAAATGTTACATAAAGTGTTTTAGATAATGCATCCCCGTTTTTTTTCTATCTTGGATTCATAAATTTTTGCCTTTCCCTAGCTCTAGGAACTTTCTGGATGAAAAAGAACTCACTGAATCTAACTTCAGCATATAGATTGCATACACAGAGGCACCTAAATTTTGGGTGCCTGACCTTGGGCAAACAGTTCTGAACTAGTAGATCTCCCCTTGTCTGCCTTGCTAAAACACTGAGGTTTCATGGCTCAATGATGAGAAGTAGATGCCTAAAATATATATATATATATACATATATATATATATATATATGGAGGGTAATGTATTCTATTAAGGTTCAGTGCTTACTGCTCTTCGTGTAGGGAGCATAGCTTGGTGGAGGTCACCTAATAGACTTTGGAAGAACCCTGGGGACCAGGATTCATGACTTGTAGGGGTTGGTGGTAGCAACCATGCTCTACCCTTCCTCAAGTAGCTTTGTAGCTGAGACACATGCCCAGGCTACCATTGCTTTACCCATGGTAGCCACCAACATTTGTGGACATTGTGCTATATATAACATTCATTAGATTCTTTTTACAAAATTTAAATAGTTATATTTGATAATTGATTGCACTTCAAATGATGAATATCAAATATTTTAAGAGATGAATTTGGCATATATCCAGATTTAAAATTATCAAACTATATGAGAAAATATTTGTGGAAAAGTAAATGGCATTTCAGATATCAGCCCAGTATCAGTACTTAGTTTTTTATTTAATTTTCTTCTGGGTAAAATGAGGAATTCATGTATTCAAAGTAGTTGGAGGGCAATACTCAGTTAAGCAGAAGTTCCAGCTAAGCAAAAGCACAAAAGCTAGGACCCATGCAACCTAAAGAAAATCAGCTTCATATAATGTTATAATAAGTTTTTTGAATGCTTTTGGCATGTGTTTTGATGGTTGGTTTCACTCTTGATAGTGCATGAATGGCCCTAGTGATGTAGGCTCAACGCCTGCACCCTGCATATGCCCACCAGGAAAACAAGGACCCCCGGGTCCCAAAGTAAGTTTCCATTCTATCTTAATGAGTATACATGACTTTTTTCTTCTTTTTCTTCTTCTCTTTCTTTTTCTTCTGATTCTCTTTTTCTTTTTCTCTTTCTCTTTCTTTTTCTTCTGATTCTCTTTTTCTTTTTCTCTTTCTCTTTCTTTTTCTTCTGATTCTCTTTTTCTTATTCTCTTTTTCTTTTTCTTCTTCTCTTTTTTCTTCTGATTCTCTTTTTCTTTTTCTCTTTCTTTTTCTTCTGATTCTCTTTTTCTTTTTCTCTTTCTCTTTTTCTTTTTCTTTTTCCTTTTCTCTCCTCTCCTCTTCTTTTTTTTGTTTTTGTTTTAAGTCTTATGTTGTTCAGTCATAGTCAGGTAGATTGAAAAACTAGGGAACAAGTTCTCCTGGTTCTGGTTTCCACATCATTAATGTAGTGATGATGATCCTCATGGCCAGATCTTGTGTCATATCTCCTAAAACATACAATTTTTTTTTAATTTTTTTCTTTTCTCCAAAGGAAATGCTCATGGATGTAAAATTCTTTTTCCTTGCTACTCTTAAGGAAGTGAACTCATGCTGTTAATTGTTAAAGAATGATTTTTTTTGCTAATAAAACTTTTAATGGAGAAGTTTTTTCTTTCTTTGTTGAAGAATGGACTAGATTCTTACTCAAAGAGTTCCTACTTAGCTGTTCTGCTGTCCTCCTGTCAGTGTTGGTGAATAATTAAACTAAGAACTGGACTTGAGTCTCAGATGTCTAACATGGCAAACTCCAATCCCTAGTATTTGGCTGTGGTACCTTTTTCAACTGTGCTAAGCAGTGGCTCCAGAGTTACCAGCATGCTTTATAAGGGTAGCCAAGAAAACCTCAAACCACTTGTCTTTCATTAAGCAAATTAATTAGAAAAGCCTTATCTCACTAAATAAGGGGTTAACAATCTGCTGCAGCTACCTCAAATCAAAGGGCTTTTTGCTACAATGGTAGAGGGCCTCTAATCAGGTAGCTGGTATCTACAAGATGACAGTCATTATTACTTCATTTTTTGTGGTCTTTTGCCTTTTGCTTTTTTATTCTCTCTTTAGCATATGAGAGAAAAATGAGAGAGAGAAAATAAAATATTTATGATTAAAGAAAAATTAAAAGCCACATGCTCAGAAGTACAAAGGTCATGAGATGTCAGAATTAGGGTGACATACAATTTTACTGAGATCTGTGCTTCTTGTGGAGTGTTTCTGTTGCATTGCAGTATTGTATTTGTTTGGGGATAACTGAAAAATACAGGTAACAAGATGGTACCTAACACTGAAGACTGGAGAAAGAGTGAAGAGGAAGCCAATTTAAGATTATATAGGTTATCTTAGTTACAGTATTTTTAAACTTTTGAACACTGAATTTGGGAACCATTTAAATTTAAAGTTTAATTTTTGTGTTTGTGATATTAGTGGGGTACAATAAAATTAACTAAAACATTTTAAATATACAAGTAACTGATATTGTAACCTTCTTGAGTTAAAAGCAGAAAAAATTGTAATTTAGAAAGTATATTTGAATGCAGCTTTATTTTCATTCAAATCTCAAGCATGTGTTATTAATTTGGACAATAATAATTCTGGATAACCTATTATTAATTTAGCAAATTGTAACTATCATGCTTTCCTATAGATACATTATTTATATCCTTTCCCATTTATTCAAGCATTATGTTTCTGTGGTTTATGTGTGAAAAGATGCTTTTACACAGTCACATTGAAAGCTAGTTTTCTAATTCCCTCCTAAGGTCTTCCCTGTTTATAACAGTTCTGCAGTTGTAGCTGCCCCCTAGGTCTGCTGATGGTTCAAGCTGAAGAGAGCAGTAGAATTAAAATGTTTTTATAGGTCCAGTCTTACTGGATTTTTCCTGGGCTCATAGCAAGGCCATTTGCAAAATAAACAGAGAACTTTAATACACTAAGAAGATATAGTGAGTAGGAAGTTAAGTTCCCACTTTCTTAACATAAACATAAATTCTGGGGAACCAAATTTTCTTTTTCTTTACCGTGGTCATAACAGAAGTTATCAAAATGATTGCAAAGGCTTTATCAGAAGAAATATAAAATAATATCCTTTTCAGACAGCTATACATCTGTGGAGAGGAATTTACCAAGTTTTAATGCTGGTTCCTTTCCAGTGCTTTTCCTTTAAGAAATAAATCTAGCCAGAACAGGTGAGAGTTTTCTTCAGAGTAGAACTACTAGACTAACAAAGTTTTAATACAGATTTTAATTTTTTTAATATCTTTATTAAGATATTAAATAGTTTGAAAGCATTTGGGATGTTGACCCAGACTTATGCTGTAACTGAGCACAGGCTCACGTCTCCAACTCCTGCACAAGAAATTAGGGAGAATGTTTTGTGGAATGTATTAGGGCTAAGGTTGCCCTGGCCTAATTTTAAAATGCTCTTTCATATCTTTTGTGTGCTTATTGCTTATTGCTTCTCCATAGGGTGATCCTGGTCAGCCTGGGAATCATGGTTATCCTGGGCAGCCTGGTACAGATGGTAAGCCTGTGAGTACTAAGAACTTAGTCATATATTGTAAATGCAAAACTAACAGGAGAAAAAACATGTATCACTCATACAAGATTTTCAAATTCAGATGATTTTATCTCCATTCTTTAAAGCTGTGAATGTCACTTACGTGCTATCTGAATGTAACAATTCTATGAATATCTTAATCATAGGTTTGGTTTTTTTCCAACTTGTAATATTGTAAATATGATAGCATGAGTTAAGCATGACTGTAAAGCAGAGTAGTCTATGGGTGCTTCTGTCAGCCTTGGCATCAGTTTGCAGCAGTTATCACCTTCTGACCTTCAGTCTTTACTGCTAAAGAATTTTTGCATTAAAAAACATTTTAGGGTAGCTAAAATCTTGTCTGTTTTGTTTTAGGGATTGCTTCTCCTGTTTAAGCTTGTTTAATTTAATTTAGCCTGACTCAAGTAGTCACCAAAAGGTGTAGATATGCATACGCAGAGTTAAAAATATACATTCTGCAGTTCTAAACATTGTGTGTTAAAATAGACATTGTAAAAATACCTTTTTACCTTCACCTTTTCTCTCTCACCCTAGACTTTATTTTTAGGTTGGAATTCCACTAGTATAGATAGTAAAGACTGAAAGTAAGTTGATTAATAAGATATATCCCTAAAACAAGAGACAGACTTGGCAATGGCACATTTGGTCTTCATGCTTAACAATTTTTGTTGTAATAAAAGAAAACAAATATATAAAAATAGTCTAAGATTTAATTTTAAAATACATTTGATATCTGAGTCTGATTGAAAGCTTCTAAGATACTGGCAGCCAATCTTCTGTGTTGACTAAAGTTTTGTTGAGTCTACAGCCTCTATCACCAAAGTGGTGTTGCTTTGGTCAAGAAAAGGCAGGCCCAAAACTGAGACATTTGATCACCCCCATTTCTCTTCTAAGAATGTGGCCTCTGATGTTGCTCACTGCTCACTGGAAGCTATTTTATTTCCATTTTGATGCAATAGATCTTCCCATAAAACTGAAATTTGTAACGGTGTGAATACCCTAAGGGGGCCTACAAGAAACCTGGGGCAGGACTTTATGCACAGGTGTGCAGCAAGAGGACAAGGGGCAATGTTTTAGAACCCGAAGAGGGGAAATTCAGGTTAGAAATAAGGAAAAAATTCTCTCCTGTGAGGATAGTGAGACACTGGAACAAGTTGCCCAGGGAAGTTGTGGCTGCCCCATCCCTGAAAGTGTTCAAGATCAGGTTGGATGGGGCCTTGAGCAACCTGGTCTGGTGGGAGGTGTCCCTCACTGTGGCAGGGGGGTTGGAACTAGATGATCTTGAAGGTCCCTTCCAACCCAAACCATTCTTTGAGTCTACAATTCCATGAAAGAAATTGTCTTGTATTCTTTCTGTAACTTTGAAATCTGGCAATTTTGTTTTGGTTTTGGGTTTTTTTCCCTTGTTTCAGTGTGTTTAGATGGGCATTCTTTGAACATATACTAACAAAAGTATCTTATGCAAGTAGAAGAGAATAAAAAAGCCTCAGTAAAGGAGAAATTTTACCATTTTGCTGAATTTAAGTTCATATTTTGAAGTGCTTACAGTAAATCCTATAGCTTTATTAAGTGACTTAGTCTTTGTAAGGACATAACTGCTAACCTATTAGGTCATCTGCAGCTCTGGCCAGTACATTATTGTTCCTTATGGTAGATTCTTGAGTACTTTCCAGGCTAGCTGTTAGCCATGAACAGTGGGAGATCCCGTAGACACACTATGAAGGAAAACAGATTCCTCTCTTTTTCTTTCTGTTGTAGTTATTTATTTGCTAATATGACTTGCATGCTTTCTGTGCTGCCAGTAATTTTCCTTGTTTGAGATGACTTTGCTCATATGAATTTTTTCAGATGTACCCCCTGGGGAACTCTGAAAAGCAAGATTTTATTTCAGACACCACAACAGGCTTACAGGTAGTTGTGTAGTCAGTGCTGTTTAATCAAATAGGTTTTTCATGAAAAGCTTTTCCTGGAAAGACAGTCTTTTCTGTTCCCAAACACATTTTTATGTTCCTCTCTGAAGTTATCCAAGTTTGCCTATCTGGTATTAATTTTCTTGAAACAGTATTACTGGTCAACAAAATGTTTCTTTCTCTGAGAAAGGTTTTAGGCATGCATTTATATTAGTGTATGTAACTGATTTTTAAAGTAAAACATCAAATAAAATTATACTTATTTTTTGTAGGTTGGGCAGATTGTTGCAATAGTTAACAATATTATTACTACCTCAATATTATGAGAAAATATTGTTTACCTGGTATTATGCAGTAAAATTGATTGTTGTAATATTTGGGAAAGTGAACATAAACATGACTCACTTTCAATCATTCTTTTTTCCTAAGTAGTTTAATGTATAGGTTCTTCTTTTTTCCCCTTATAATTGCCACTTCTGTTTATTTTCCATACTCTGATACATACAGAAAAGATCCATGAAGTAAATGGAGAAAAGCACAAAAATGAGAAGCATAATAACTAATCAAACTACATTTTTTTCAATAAATAATGTCATTTGGCACCTGAAATCATGAAACTGTCTTGTCAGGAGAAATAGCATGGGTAAAGAAGCACAAGGCTAAAAATAGGATTTGAATCTTAAGTGGAACTCTTTTAATGGGAATTATTCATCACAAGGAAGCAGCTGGAGTGGTGGCTGGCCCTGGGAATGCTCAGCAGCCTGACTGTGGCACAGGCACAAAGCTGTATTTTATTCTGAGTATTTTTGTTTATACATACTGGGGAAAAACTCAAGTTAAGGGGGAAGTTAAATGAGCAGACTCTATGCAGTGATCACTCCTGGTTAATAGAAGTGATTGGTTATTGGCCTGCTAAAAGAAATGGAAAAATAGACTTATTTGTCAGTTTTGAACTTTGAGCCATGTGGCTTGCAAATCTGGACAATTTTCCATTATTACATCTAATTTCATTCATGAAAGTCTGGAACCATTTCCCTTGTCTTTATAGTGTACACAAGCAATAAGGAGTTTAAAAATAATCTAGTAAGACTGACTTTACTGATATGTCATGATATAGACTTCATTAGGGATCAAAAGCCTCACATAGTAAGTAATTTCTGATCATTCCAGTATTTTTTTAAGAAAACTTTAGAACATTATAGGTAACTGTACTACCTAGAATTTTGTAATATTTGGTAACCAACTTCTGAAAAAACAAAATTGAAGTAGCCAGTGGAAGGAACTGTAATCAAATGGAGAAACAATTAAACAAACCAAAACAAAGCAGAAGAAAAAGGCAACAGTCAAGGCAACAAAACCTCTTTTCTGTACTTCTCCCATAATAGTGTTCATGTGGTTACATAGCTTTGGTCAGGAGGCACCTCCAAATTTATATTGGAAGGTAAAAGCTGCATTTAATTATCTTGGTGATCTAATGCAGGCTCTGCCCTTCATTTTCATGTTTTGGTTTATGTAGACAGTGGGGCTTCACTGCAGAGATTGTTCTGATAGTCTGCAGGAGCAAGTGCCTCAAGAAATCCTTCTGCAGGATTGTGTTATTTAACAGGGAGACTGATCCAGAGAGCAGGAAAAAGAGAAGTGGTAGGCAGTAGAGTACAGGCATAGTGATGTGTTTAAGAAGGTTTCTTGTGGGTGGGACGGGAAGAAAGTTCCTTGAGAAAACGAGATGATAAACAAAGTCTCAGAGAAAGGGTAAAGCACTTACTTAATACAAATGCATGAGATACTTACTAGCATTTCTTTTGCCTTTGTTACCAGGATTTTGGTTACTGATATTGCCAGTGAGGGAGAAGGTCATTGCATGACTGCAAATTTAAGTGTAATATATGTCTGAATCACTGTAAGAATTTCTGTTGTTTAAGATATGATGTATATATAAAGGGCTTCAAAAACTTTCTTCCAATGCCTTAGATAAATATGCTTTAAATGTACTAAAGATTTTCCACAAGAGGTCCACAGACCTCTCTGTCAGGATGTTTTCCTAACAGCAAGTTAAATTTTTCTTCTGCAACTGAATTCCATTTTGCATTGTTGCATCACCCTAAATAGTTCTGTTTACCTAATGCATAGAAACATAGAATATCTTTATACCACTGATCCTTGGTTATTTTCTAGCCAAACTGAGCTTGTTTACTTCTCCCTTGTCTTCCTCAAGTAGTCCTGTTGTCATGCCCTTGCCTTTTATGTTGTTCAGTGACTCCAAAGGCTGTTCAGTACTGTGCAGTGCAGTTGTTATTGCTTTATCAGTATGTCCTCTATTTTTATATTTGCTTTATATTTGTCTGATGTGATACACCTATGAATGCTGTCTGAACTTTTGTGCTTTAGTCATGCAAGTTCATTTAAGATATATTCCTGACATTTACTCTGCTACTGCAGCTAAAAGTTCTGTAGCATTAATAATTCTCATATGTCCTTCTTGCTTAATTTTTTCTTTTACAGATAAACTAACTTTTACTTTCCAGCAAGGCTCTGAATTCACTCACAATGATAGTATTGCTAATTTGTTTGTGTTCTGGGTGGAAGCTTTTTGGCCTAAGAAATCTGTTAAACATTTCCCTTATAATTGTAAACTATTGCCATTTTCTTTAAATTCCGAGGTTAAATTTTATCTTCAAATTGTTTTTTTGTTTTGTTTTGGTTTTTTGTTGTTTTTTTTTTTTAATACTCAGCCATCTGGTACAAAGCTAAACAACTCAGTGTCTTGCTGTTCATCTGCTTTTATTGATTTTCAGCTCTTAGAAGTTTATCAGTGCTGTTCCCATCCACAACAAACAGAGAGGGACAGTTTGTATGATCCTAATTTCAGTTGCTCTTGGTGTAAAATAATGAATAAAATATAAACAAAGTGCTGTGGAGTAGTGCTGACTGACAACACTGATGAAATATTATTGATGGAAATTTAAGACACCTACTTTCACTGTAGGTGTTCACGTGTGAACAGAGACACTGGGTGTATAAATTCCCTTGTTAGTCAACATATTCTTAACTAATTTACCACAAGAACTATGGGATTCTTATGCCATAAGACATTTTTGCTTGCCCATGCTGCTGCTGCAAAAGGATGAATGCTTCCAGAATATTTTGTGCCACTGTCTTTTTACACTGGGTGAGACTCTAGGCAATCCCAAAAGGCAGGAGCTGCCTGGATTTAGGCAAATGAGTATCAAATTCAAGGTTAGTCATAATACATTTCTGTTTTGTGTCTTCTGAAAAGTTCATGGGAGAAGACCAAGTCCAACTAAAAAGAATTATTTTGGGTGACAAGTTTAGTGCTTTCGCCTTATCTGAACATGAGCCTTCAATCCTGAAATCGTCTGTGTCAGTTGAAAAGGCATTTTCATTATATCTCTCTTTTACATAAAATGTCAGCTATGGCACAGCTGTTCTTGGAACACACATGTGTGTCCCATACATACTCCTATTGAGGGCTTTGACGTTAGGGAAAGAGACTTGAGCTGAATTTAGTGCAAAAAATGTAGGCATTGGCATTTAGATTGATTAGCTCTACTGAAAGTGATAAAAAAACATGCTCAGTTTTTATGAAAGCCAGGTTTTATAATGTATGGAAGGTATTTTTAACATGTCCAAGCAAGTGCTGTGTTTTTTGTGCCAGAGAGTGATTCTCATTTTTGTGACTTACTGTGAATTTCCTTTTAAATCTTCTTTGTTCTGGCTTTCCATTAAACAAACACATGGACAATGTGTTTGATTTGCTCTGGAATCACATTACAAGATCCAGCTCTGAGCTAAATATGCCATTTTGTAAGCTGAAAACTCTTTCGCCATCCTCCGTTCATCTCATGAATTTTGAAATTCAGTTCAGCCAGGAAGTTCTCCTGCATTATTTTTCCCCCTACTCAGTTAGAAGGAGGGGAAAGTGCATTTTAGAATTCTAAAATGTGAATTAACGTTTTATTTATATAGAATTATATCCTTCAGGATTATATCTTACAGGAAGTCATACAAACTTCTTTGCCACACTTCCTGTCTTACCCTTCAAGCTGATTTTGCTAGAACTGCCTTGAGCAATAAAAGTGAAATAACTGATAGAGGATCTATGTATAACAGAGACCTAGAATTCTGTTTACTTCAATACTAAACGTTAACAGCTGGCTTTTTGGGCATCTGCTCAAATGTCTTTTGGGAAGAGGGCACAGCAAGTACTCTGATATAGCTAACCCAGCAAAAAATTTTTATCTGTGTTTATTATTCCCAGGAATCTCTGACTGATTTAAAGAAGAAATCAGACATACACGTTGTCTTCCTTGTATTGAAAAGGTTCCATTAGCTCCTTTTTACCAGTATGGAAATCCCTCCAGTAATTTTTGTGCCAAGTTTTTAAGACTGAAACTCATTTAGAAACAGTTTATTTTAACTCTTTCAGTTCAAATTAAGATAAAAATCTGGGTATTTGAAATTTGATAGTCCATTTTATGGGATTTATAAAATTTAGTTTGAGCTGCCTTTTGAAAGATCTGAGCCAAGTAGCCTCAAGGTTTTATAGGACAGTTTCTCTTCTTTTATATGTTTTCTCAAAAAAAAACCCTCTTTTTAGCTCATATTGTCCATTGGAATGACATGTTTTTAATGGAGCTAGGTAAAAATCCTATTCTTCAGTTAATTGCCTCTGTTAAAGGATATTTCTAAAGCACTTTTTAATTTTGCATTTAAAAAACCCAATCTTTGCAGTACTCACTGGATCTAATCTACCAAAACATTCAGGCATGTATTTTGGATTCTCTAAAGATTCTCATGTTCTGCCAACGCTGATTTCTAGTAAAACATTCTTGAAATTCTCCTTTCAACTCATGAATTATGTAGTATTTCTTTTTGTAGTCCCAGTCATTCAAATTATGATTTTTATTTGCATAGCCTGTTACATACCTTCAAGTTCATAACTAAGTGCATGGTATTGAGGATGGAATTTTTATTTTTTAGACATATTATAAACCTGGCTACATAATATATTAGAACATGCTTTGTTTGTTAACGTTTATTCCTGTAACTGGAAATAAGCCTTTAAAGGTTCTGGTATTTTCCAGCTATTTTTCTTTAGAGAGAGAAGGGGGGGAAAAATCTATATATGTGAGTTAATTTCTTCTGTTCTTTTTGGGGTTTTTTTTGTTTGTTTTGTTTTTTTCTGATGGGGAATAAAAACTATGGTTTTACATTTTCATGTAACAACTCTATAACAACATATTCTAGCATCATGTCTGGATGCTGCCAACTTTAGATGCACAGATAAAAGCTTCTGAAAGCTGAAATCTAAATCTGAAATGTATGATCATGATAGCAATTACTGAAATTGAAACAAGGAGGATTTTTTTTTTCCTTTCATAGGTGCTTGGAGATTTGTAGATATGACTTATGAAAAGTCACAGTCTTGGTGTCTTTTCCTTAGGGATATCCGGGATCAGCGGGAACTCCAGGTATCCCAGGAACTCCAGGGGTTCAAGTAAGTTTCTGTTTTCTTCCTAGAATTTGTAAATCTGAGGTAAATCCCACAAACTCACTCCCAGTACCCATTGTCATTGAGTTGAGGTGAATGAAAGTTGGGGAATGGAAAGGTCTTAAGGGCTGGCAGGTAGTCAGGGGCCATGGTTGGGTGAATTGCTTTGGAACTTACATGATGTTGGGCTTTGTAGGTAGGCTGAGCCCTGGACTGTAAATCTAGTCCCTTCTAGAGAAGGCCTGTAGAAGCAAGAGTCAGCTGGGGCTTAAACATTTTCCTCCTGATCAAGAAGCCAAACATTTTTTTTATAGATCAGTAACAGTGATCTGAAGCCTTTTTATTCATATGTCCAGAGAGAGATTTTAGATGAAGCCCAGACTGATGGAGGAGAATTTCTTTCTTCATTGTATTAATTGACTTTACTGGGACAGTTATAGGAAACCAGTGCTGTATTTTACTTGTGGCATGATGCAGTCTGGCTGGATACTTGAGAACTTAGTAATGTGTTGAATTAAGTATCTGAGAGCCTACTGGGGCCAAGAGTGCAACATGGCATATATGAAAGCTGTCTGATGGGCATTTGAAAGGAAGGAGAAATCTCTGGAATAGTACAGTCCAGGTGAAGTCCTTCTTTCCTGGGGTGGTCCTTGGTTAAAGCAAAGAATTGTTTTGGTTTTCCCCAGTCATGGGTTGTGATAGTGCCATATTCATACAGACTGGATACATTTCATGCTCCATTCTGCTCCATCAGGTGCTGGCTCATGTTGCATTACATTTCTGTGTTTCATTCTGTATCAGATCGTATTAGTATTTAAGCTGGTTTTCATTTTTTTCTGTTTTAGGGACCACGTGGCTTGCCAGGTATTAAGGGAGAGCCAGGGAAAGATGGGGATAAGGTAAAAAACCCACAACACTATAAAATATCAATAATACATAAAAAGATTTTACTCTCACCAATTATTATTTTTGATTGTACAGTTCTTAATATTTTCAAATTAGGCTTCTGTGAGAATTGTGTAATAGTAATAGGAAAGGAACAAGAATCCTAAATTTAGAATGTTACTTCAATTGGGAATCTGATCAGTTTTATTTAATTAATTTTATATAGGCTTTAGCACTGCTTGTAACACCTTTATTGCCCTTGCTGTTTTATGTTTATGAGCATATAATATTTATTTATGTTTATAAGCATAATACCTGGAAGCATGATACAGATATCTGCCACAATGTTTTCTATCTCATTTCACCCATTTTCCCTTTAAGTGAGCATCCAGATGAGCTATGTAGGAACTTTTGTATGGCACTTTTTATCAGAAAGCACTGACTAAATGAAACCAAAGCTTTTTGTGGAAAATTTGTAGCTGAAGTGTAACCAGTAGCTTGGAACTTATATGTGCTTATATATAGGAAAGCTTATATATAACTCCCTTTTGGTAATCAGGATAAACTTCAATCTGGCTCTCCAGTACACACAGTGGACAAATTAGCCATTGGTTATTGGCAAATGGCATTGATATGTAATTATCTGTGGCAACCCTTGTCTCATACTTCTTCCCTATGTTTAGAAAAGGTCTAAGTTGATAGTGATAAAGACATATTTTGGTTTTTGTTTATTAAAATGTCAAAGCCCTTTTTGTACAGCAACACTTGTTTCCCAAACAGATGTTTTTTGCAGAATTTCCATCTTCTAAAGTTTCCAATATTAAAAGCGGGTCCTTAAATTCACCACCATTCAGCAGAATTCTCAAATGCATTATTAGAGCTGAAAAATGTGCTTATGTGTTCTGTGCTTTAGGCATCTTAATCTAATTGATCTGAGATGTTAATCTAATTGATCAGTCAGTATTGGGCCATGTGCAGGAAGTAAGATGCTGCTGCTGAAAACCTCTATTATTCTCCTGGCAGTGCAGGGTTGTGACACACAGAATATTTCCTAATGCTTAATCCAGCCTTGTTTAAAATGTGCCAAGAAACAGGGCTTCTACCACTGTTCTAGAAAACTTTTTCCAGTATAAAATAAGTCTTGCCATTAGGATTTTTTTCCTGATGATTCAGCCCAAATTTGCATCTCTTAATTTTATCCCATTACTTGTTTCTATGGCTGCTTGGCTGCTCATTGCCAAGTTTTTTAATTTATTGAATAATTTAATCACTGCTTCTGAGCAGAAATCCAGGCTCCATCCTTTTTCATTAAGGAGCAATGGATGCATGAAGTATTCATTTTTTATGCTATATATAGTTTGCTATATACCAAACTGTGCATGGCAAACTGTGATGTTTGACATTAACAGAGAGAAAAACATGATAATTGTCCAAAAATGATCTGGTGGTTAGTTCTTTGTTGTGAGTGAAATAGATCCAGTCTACTGAAACAAACAACTAAGTTTGGTTTTTTTCTTTCAAGTCACATAGTGCCAAGTTATAATTAAACTTTTGTTGTAATCACTCAAGGGAGCTTGCAGACAACCTGTCAGATAAATATCTTCAGTACTGATAGCAACAGGTTTGAAATTCCTGGTATCTGATACCTGTGAAGACAATACCAAGAACTGATGTTTTGGCCTGTGTTTTCAATTGCTGGCTGCTTTTACCAAACTGGAGATTCTTTCTTCACTGAATGGGGAACTCATTTGTCTGATTGCCAAGGTTGTTTTATCAGTGTATTTTGTTTAAATTTTGGTGGTTTTTTTTTTTAGAGAAAAGTCCTTAGAATATATATTTTTAATACTTCTATTATCCAGAGTAAGCTGATGATAAGTTTGATAATGTCAGTGGGTCTCTGACATTTTTAGTAAGAGGTAGGAGTAAAGATATCCCAGATTTAGGGAATTTCCTTATTCTTTGTGTATTAGGAAGAGATGGAAGAATTATCACAGCTCCTACAAAGATTTTCAAAGCTTGTTCCCTCTTGTCAAGTTGCTACTTTGGGACCTCCATAAGCCTTGCTGAGAGATTACAGTCAAGCTTATGGGAAAAATAAAATATTTAGTGATTGTTTAATTTTTTTCTTCTATGTATTGAATCTTGTTTAGAGATCAACAGCCATCAATCATCATATGTAACTGATATGGGGATATATAATGTCTTTCCATTATTTTTTGATCACTGAGAATATGGATGTTGCTATAATATGTAACTGCTACAAAATGTAAAACTTACAGCATTTAAAGCATAGGATTTAAAATATGTTTGCTCTTTTTAGGGTGACCGTGGACTACCTGGCTTTCCTGGATTACATGGGATGCCAGCACCAAAGGTTGAAATGAAATATTCCTTGTTACACTATTTATATGTTTCAGCTTGCTCTATAGTTTAATTTTAAGGAAAAAAAAGTTTATATATAATACTTTGTAAGTGCATTTGATGAACTACATAAAATGTACACATAAGATAATGAACTAAAAGAAATATACATGCCATGGAATATCATTACATACATATCAAGGAATGGAAACTGTCTGTTGTTTTTTTTTTCTTTTTTGTTCTCTTCTATGGGATTCTATATTAATTACTTTGAATTTTTATTTTATTACTACTTAGAATATAATGTGTAAAAAAATGCATATTATTTTCTTGAAGTTATTCAGTTTGCGTAACAACATTCTGAAGCATAGCTCTAATCTAATCCAATGAGTTTATTCCATATGTACACTCCCCAAAACATCATTAAAAGAATCTTTTCCTCTTCTGTGTTAGTACTCAACTAAATTTACTTTTCAGTTTTTTTAAATCTGTGTTTTCAGCTTTTCAAATAAGGTCTTCGAATGAGTGCAGCATTTTTCAAAGAGCTGAATTTTCACTTAGGTACCTATTTATATTGAAGCTATCAGAAACTCAAAGTGCCTTCCATTGAAAAAAAGGGGCATTAAGTCCACGAGGTGTGGATTGTCTCATCAGTGGTGTTGAACACTCTAGGCTTCTCCCCTAGGAGAGCTTGGAAAATTCAAGTTTGCATTTACTGTGTTGAACACATTTTTTTTATATCCAATGGAGTGCTTCTCCTCCTTCATTTTAGGTCTGCTATAAATGTATACTTTGTATATGTAGCTTTATATAACTCCTTCTCTTTTAAAAATTAACTTAGTTAGACACTTTTTGTCTAGGGCGAAAGGGGTCCTAAAGGAGACCAAGGAATGCCGGGAATATATGGAAAAAAGGCAAGTAAATTTTTAATTGTAAAATAAAAGAAAATGTTATTGGTATTTATGGTGGGGTGACCTTGGATGGCTGCCTGATGCACCCTCTTTACCCCCTAGCCACTGTCTTATTCTCTCCCTCCTCAAAAGTATAGGTTCAGAAAACAAGAAGGAAAAACTTGTGGGTCCAGAGAAGGACAGGGAGTTAACCTACCAGTTATTTTCATGGGCAAAACATACTTGACTTGGAGAAAATCAATTTAATTAATTGCTAACTAAAATAGGTTTGGATTGTGAGAAACAAAACCAAAAATTAAAACACCTTGCCTCACCCTGCCTTTTCCCAGGCTCAACTTCTTCATGGGATGGGGACTAGGAAGCCGGATGGCATTATCAGTCCATTGTAGTTCCTCTCTGCTCTCTTCCCTCCTCACACTTCTCCGTTGCAGCGTGTGTCCTCAATGAGGTCCTCCATGCCCTCCACTGTGGTCCTCTCCACAGACTGCAGCTTAAATATTCTGATTTTGAAGCATAAACGTTGAGTACTATTTACTTTTCATTTGCTATATTCCTCAGGGTTCGAAAGGCGAGAAAGGTGATATGGGATTTCCAGGAATGCCTGGGCGATCCGTAAGTTTTGTGAAGACAATTTGCCTTTGACTTGTGTTTGCTAATTCCCCTCCTGATGACTGTTCATCGTCACCACAGGGTGACCCTGGCAGAAGTGGGAAAGATGGATTGCCAGGAAGTCCTGGTTTCAAGGTATGCATTAAATATATATTCATACCATGCCAAAGCCTTCAATAGCATTGCTGTTGGTATAAATATAGTCAGTTTATTCAGTGAAGAATTACTGGAAAGTGAAATACTGTGTTACTGGGAAATGCCAAAGTTTACTGTATCCAGGGGGCACACTTCATTGATTTCACTTGACTTAAAAGCGGGGGCAAAGCTTTTATTAAGAGTGTATTAGTGATCATCAGAGATTGTTTATACTTCATCTCCCTCATCCTGTTTGTGTTTCTGTAACTCTGTGAATTTGTTAATGAAATTTATATACAGAAGATACCTGTTGCTTGTTAAGAAAGAAGTAATCTTATTTATGAAGGGAGATGGATTCAAGATAGGGGAAAACACTTTCAGTATGAGATTCATATGTTTGCATTCTCCTCACTGTTCATCGCCCTTTAATTTAGAACACGTTTTCAAGTGAACTAAATCTACTGTAAAAAATCTGGCATTTTTATAATGTATTACAGTCTGTGAGCTCACGGGACATTTTGTTTACCCAGTTGTTGGTTGCATTGGTGTAATTTGTGAAAAGATAGGCTTCAGCAATATCAGGTTTAATTTCAAAGGAAAAAAAAAATATTAGTATGCCACGTAAATGTTCAGTTGAATTGATCAAAAGGAGATTTTTAACAGCAATTTTGTTCCTTTAATATTTCACTTATTAATATTAAAGTGATCTAGGGCTGCTCAAGGTTAATGTTCCTTCATTGCCCAAAAATGCAAGTATGGCATTTTAAATGGCTTGTCTAATTTCCTGTTGCCATAGTTGGAGATGTGTGTTGGTCTTCCATTTTATGACTGTGCTTGTCTAGAGCAGTCAGGGATACCGTGGCATATCTATGACTTCTATTGTAGCAGGGAGAGATGACACAAGATCTTTGAAAGAGCCAACCCATTCCATGCAGCAGCTGCCAATAAGGTGAATCCAGCAGGATCCCAGGCTGGAGGGACCTTAAAGCATCTTCTGAGCTAGCCTTCTGCTCATGAATGAGACAGCACTGATTCCATGCCATCCATAGCATCTGATTACTATAAACTTTGTGAGATCACTGATAATTTTGAAGTTCTGCTTGCTGGTTTTGGGTAGCTCGGGTTGTGTGTAAAAAAAAAAAATTTCAGAAGGCTACAAGTCTCCTGTGGGCAGTACATGCAATCCCAGTATGGAAGCTTTGGTTCCATGGGCACCTCAGATACCACCAGGTACTTGTGATTAGGTAACTGAGTCAAGCTCCCATTCACTGTAATAATATCTTAGACTCCCAACATATCTGTAGACAGCTTTGGCTAGAAAGACAGGTGTGGTGTCTTAACTTGGAATTAAACAGGGGAGTTGTAACACTACAGAACTGATATTCTAAAACTTGCCCAACTTCAGTGTATAACAGTATCCTGCTATTCGAAAATTTAATAGAACACATCTAAAATAACAGCCTTAAAAAATTAACTTTTATGATAGGTAAACTCAGTATTTCCTATTTTAGTTGGTCTCTTTGTAAGGCCTAATGATACTGAGCTAAAAGGTAATGGAATAACTTTATTCTATGTCAAACTGGTGATGGCTTTCCAACTGCCCTTAGTAAAAGAAGGAAGTATTATTTGTGGAAAAAAATTATTTCCCTAGTGCTCATTTTTCTGAAGTTAACTTCAGCAGCTAACAGCAGATTATTTCTACAATACTGAAGGAACTTTTCTTAATTTGTTACTTGGTTAGTTTTGAATACTATGACATTAATTTCATTTTGATCTTCAAATCCCATTGATACTTCCCTGTAAATTGCCATTATTGATATATATCTATTAAAGCAAGCATCTGGGACACTGTCAGCTATGTCAGGTGAAGCCAATTTAACAGACATTCTTAAAACATTCAGCCAAGTTGGTGTCTATGGATGTAGTAGCTACCTGTATAAGTCAATGGAGTTCTAACCAGTGATGCTACTGGAGTCTGCAGAGCAATTCAGCTCAGAGAAGGTAGGTACCAGCATAGTTGCCTAAATAAAAGCATCTGAAAGCATTTGAGATGTATTAATGCCCAAAGCATCCTATGGGATCTGAAAAAGATGACATAAATACTATGGAAAGCCAGTGCCTTTCTAGAGTGGGAGTAGGAACCCAGACAGGACACCCCTGGGTATCTCAAGTGTGACCAAATGTCTGTGTGCAGGCAATGAAATTGAGTTCCTGGTAGCTGGTCAGCTGAATAAGCCTCCATCAGCTGCCTCTGCTAGACTGTTGACTGTGATAGAAGCTTAGCTGCCTACAGGAATTTGTTTGTAATTAATCCTGCCTTATTTTATACACATATAAATATATATAGGGCTGTGTGGGTGGGTGTGGGTGTGTGCAGACGTGTGGACACACAGATATCTCTCTTGGAGAAGTTCCTTCTCTGGTACTATAGAAAGCAGAAAAAAATACTAGATGTTTTTCCTCTCTGGTATTTGTTAACATGGGTAGGCAATAGTCAGAGCTTAACATAAAATTTTCACTGACTCTGGTGGCCCCTTTAGAGTGACATCTTGTACTGATAAAACATGAATTTTGAGAGTATTTTTATGTATTTCTATGCTTTTAAAGAATAATTGAATATAATAATTGTATGAACCTGTGTACTTTTAAACTGAGACATTTTCATGACTATTTCTTAATTATTGTAGTACAAAAATATGACGTATTCATAAGTTTTTATTCATTTTATAATAGTTAACAGAAGTCATATTCTCAATCTGAACATTTTGTCAGCTTAACTTCAACATCTGCTTGCTATAAAACATTGCTTCATTTTGGGTCAGTAATGAAATTCAGAGCAGTAACATAGAGGCTGTCTTTGAGGGAAATTTCTGCTGGAGCTTTCCTGTTTTCTTACAATATTCATTCTGGGAAAGAATGTGGAAAAAAGCATGGCTTGAAACCCAGATGCTACCCGTTGTTACTTCAAATCCAGTTTTTGTGATTTTAGGTTAATTATTACCAGAGTATTTATAAATATGTATATATTCACAAATATAAATTGATCTTTGAATTTGTTTTATGTGCTTTTATTTCATGAACAGTTTTTGACATTTTCAGAATATTTTTTGTATCATTCTTATTTCGAGTAAGAACATGAAGATTTTATCATATCTGGTACTGCTATGTTCTGGAGTGCTTTGAACTAGTTTTCACAGTATTAGTTGTACAAATTATTAAACAATAGCAATCTATTACTGTTTTATGTGCTTTTTTAACCAGCAATTCCTGTTCTCCCTCAGAAGACTCTCTAATCACTTTTTGCAAACTGCTTGACAGCTGTTGGACACAGGATGAGGGAATATCAGATTGAAAACACTTTCTTACTCTTTTTGACACTGTTTTTTAGGGTGGGTTTTTTTGATGAACCTTTAATCACAAGTGTTGGTTTTACATTTTACTTTTCTTTTGAAGTGTTCAAGGCCAGGTTGGGTGGGGCTTTGAGCAACGTGGCCTACAGGGAGGTGGGAATTAGAGGGTCTTAAAGGTTCCTTTCAAACCAAACCATTTTATGATTTTATTAAAAATAATAATAATTTACTATTTGAAATTATTATTTTTATTATGCAAAAGGAGGTTGTTGTTTTGGTTTGGTTTTATATTGTATTTAGCAATCATCTTTGTTTTAAAGGGAGAAGTCGGACAGCCTGGATCTCCAGGCCAGGAAGGGCATCGTGGAGAGCCCGTAAGTATTAAACTGCTGACATAACCTTATGTACTGCTTAGTTCAGGGTTTCTTTTGGTTTTGATTTTTTTTTTAGTTAACAGATTTTTCTAAAAATGTTTTCTTATTTTCTGGTGTTCCACCTTGAAATTTGGCTTTAGTAAAAGAAATAACCAAGCATTTAAAGTCAAAGATGCCTTAAAAGAAAATATTCTTCACTACATTAATTTTATATACCAATTTAAATATATGTTATAAAATTATCTGATTATTGACCTCCTTCCTGATGATGGTATGGTATGGTAAGATGTCGATAGATACTTGCATGAGGAAAGATTCTGGTCCTTTTTAACTCTAAGTCCTGCATCTTGATATATGTTCTTTCATACACTTGTTGAATCCACTTTCAAAGTTTAATTTTTCACTGTCTCCCTCCCCCTCTCTTTTGCCCAGTTTTATTTTATTGGTCTTTTATTTCGTTGCACCTTCTTCACACTGTCCATGTTATCTGTCTCTGTATTCTTACTGCTTAGCAGGGGAATATGCTGCTGCATTTTTGTTTTTGAAATTGATCCCCTACTGGTGTTTGGGCAGCTCATTTTTCCTCCTCTGTATATGTGATAGGCTTTGTCTTCTTTGTTTCCTTGTTTGGCTCTTTAAGGGCACCAGGCTTGGCTTGAAGCAGAGGAGCCTTGGTATCTGGTAGAAACAGCTGAAAGCTTTGAGGGTTGAGAGGGAGCCAACTGTCTTCAAACAATCAGTAATTCTTCCATAGGCCAACAGCAATAAATGGAGCTTGGTTGGTGGAACACTGCCTTCCAGATGAATTACACTGTGAATTATAAGATAAGGAGATAAATCTTTATACATTCCGAAATTTTTTGTGGTACTGAATGTAATGAGAGGCACTATGTGTTATATGGTAGAGTCTGAAATCTGCTCTGAAATCTGGCAGAGTTTTGATAACCAGGAGATGGAAATAACATTCTCAGCTGAAAAATTCTCAAAGTCTTTTATTTAAATATTTTATATATTCACCAAAACCTCAAAAAATACTGTGTGTAGACTTCAAAACATTGGGCAATCATTCCCAGGAGACTTTCTTCCCACTTGGCTGGCTTAAGTGAAGAACACACATAATTCCTCACTTGGTTATATATTTTTCCCTCTTTGCCCCAGATAACTGTAAGATGTGTTAACCTTTTACAATCTATGGTATTTTCAGATATAAAGAAGACTGAAAATGAATGTTAACAATAAACCATAAAATACGAGTGAAGAGGGTTTGGTATATTTTTAGTTAGTACACCATAACAAATGTGCTGAGATAATAACAAAACTTCAGTTATTTTCTCTAGCCTTGAATTGTTTCTCTTCATTTTTGGAAAAAAAGTTAGCTGTGATTTTTTAATTGATCTAAAAAACAGGAAGAAGGCATTTCTCACCTAAGGAAAACTTTAACAGCTCTCTTTCTAATCTTATAGCTTTGGTTAAGTCTGACATATATATTAAAGAAATATATTTTGGTTTAAAATTAATATAAATCACAATAGAACATTTAAACAGCAATGTAAACTCATCGCTTAGGGCCCATACTTTTGCTTTAAAGAGAAATGAAATGGCAGATCTAAGACATTAAAATCACTAAGAAGTCTTTCAAAATCACCATAAAATAATAGAGGAAGACTTCCGATACATAGACAACAACAAAAGATTTATACATTCCTAAAAGGGCAAGCCAGATTGCACCCTCTGCTTCGTTTATAATCAGTAGAGGTTCTTGTGAAGAGCTGGAAGTCTCCATGCTGTCCAGGAAAGTTCCTGAAGGTAGCCAGTAGGCAATGTAAGACACATAGTCATACCTGCTCGTCTGCCTCTGTGGGTGTAGTGCCAGACATGGTGCTCTTACCTATATAGAACCTGGAGGAGCAGCATGAGGCATTTCTGTGCAGCAGCTTTGTGGTAAAAGTGTGTGCTTGGGCTCTCCTCAGCCATGTAAAATGTGGGCTCCCCTATTCAAGTAAAGGATAGTTGGCTTTCATCGGCTAGCCAGATGTGTTGTATTATGGAGGCTGTGAGGGATGTCCTGTGCAAGTTACTGCTTCTGTTGTTTCTGTTATTCTCCAATGTGTATTTGATGCATAATGTGTAAGTGCCTCCTCTCTTCTCCTCTTTTGTGTAGTTCAGTATGATCTTCTCTGGTGGGATGCCCTGGTACTCAGGACACTGATGTGCAAGAGAGGGACTGAATTCTGCTGTGCCCTCCATGTGACAGCCAAGAAGGCTGCCTAAGCTCGAGACAGGTTTTGGATGATACTGTTGAAACTGTATGACTCCATGTCATTGACCAACCAGATGCCACTCTGGCCCTGGGACAGCTCAGTTGGTTGCATGGATACTCTGCCCACACAAATATACATGCAGACAGTCTTTGTTTCATCCATTCAGCCACCTTAGTGTTAGACATGGCCTAATTTGTAAAGTTGGTATTTTTAAAACTTGACATGTTATGATCCCTCTTGCTCTAGCAAATAAAAGGAGCACAGTTGTGTTAATTCATAGAAATAAATGCATCATGATACAACATCTAAGAGGCAGCTGTCTAGGATGGGGAACAGAACTGAACAGAACTCCAGTTGTCTCCAGCCTCTGAGAGGTGTGGTTATTTTTTGGACAACAAACTTTCTGGGATATTATAACTGTCATTAATCTCCAGATTTATGAAGATCAAAAGTAGGTGGCAAAGCTAAGTGAGTAATTCTAAGTGATGTGGTTGTTTCCCCTCAATGGTACTGTTTGAACTTGTTAACCAGGCCATTCCAATCCTGTCCACCCTGTATAAGAATAATGCTTGACATTATGGAGAAAATAATTCAGATAGCATTCAGGAAAGCTAGTAATCAAGCTCATTTTACTGATGACAAATATAAGCCATGGTGTTGCTGCTGCTGAGGACCTTAATGGCTTTTCATCTGTCTTACTGATGACAAGCTGTTTTGATAAGTACAGTTTTTTGAGGGACCAACTGCCTAAAGGATAGAATAAATCAAGATTTATTTGGCCTTACTTTCAGCTGTCCTTTTTAACATAGGTAGAGTTTTGTCTGAGTTTGGTTTCAGTGGAAGACTTCTCCTTGTGTTTACAATCCTGCAGATGGAAATGCTGAACTGAGTGCTTGTGGGTGAAGCTGGCAGGACATTCACAGCACTCTTCTAGGCCTGGCATATATTATCCAGCCACAAGTAATATGTCTGAACATTTGCAACTGCTTATGTTTACTCTCCAGAAATCATATTTTTCAGAAATACAGCTGCAAACACTTCAAAGGGTAGGGTTTGCCCTTAATATTTAGGTCACATCACAAGACCTCAGATGTGGCCTGTGATAGAAGCATAACATGGTTTTAGCTTCTGATCTGAGTCCCACTCCTATACCTATATTCCTGGTTTGTCTGTTGATCTCTTAGAAGATAAATGCATTTTCTGAAAAATGTGTGTTTTATGCTAGGGTATGGTAGTAGAATTGATTTGAAACATGCTCAAGATTCACTAACATTGTAGAAATCTTCAACAGAAGTTACTGTGTTTTTCTTCATAAAACATAAAGCTTTAAAATATAACATAGAGACTGATATAGCCAGGCAGTCTGACTGTATTACCTAAGGTTTAGGTAATTCTACTGCATCTATAGCTATGCTGAGATTACTACAATATGCATATAAAAATGATATAAGACATGACAGCATAGTTCCTGTGTTCAGCTGTATTGAAGTCAATAGAAAGATTCACATTGAATTCAGTTTGGACTGGGGCCACAATACATGCTGTAATAAACCCACTGACCTAATACAATGTGGAATAATGCCTGCTTTTCTAAGCTGTAAAACTAACAGTTCCCTCCTATCTAATTCTCTGTTCCTCATGATTTCAAAATTTCTGTCTTCAGACACTGCAACTACATTGATTGTATTAGTTTTCTATAATTCTATAGTATCTGTATTTTGTTTACAGACAGGAAAGTATTATTTCTGGATGTTTTTGTCAGTTGGTATAATTTCAAATGAGATAACTTTGGAAAATCAAGTGGAGAAAAGGTGCCATGCTTTGCTGCCATTTCTATAAAACTATTGGATTAATGCAATGTTAACAAAACCAGTATCTTAAAAGGTGTAAGGAAATACAAAAGGAGCTGTAGTTGTAAGCCTATTCTGAACAAGAATCGCATGTGTTTTAAATAGTTATAACCAGTACTCAGAGTAGTCTGTTTTGTGCTTGTGTGCTGTAATAAGCTTTTTATTCCCAGGTGAAGTGCTTTGGGATATGCTTATATGGTCTGTAGAGTAAGAGCTGTGACATATATTGTTCCACCCCTTTTTTTTTTTCTCAGCGAGAGAACAATCTTACTTCATACTGCAGCTTCATCCTTCAGCTGCCTTATATCCAGGTTGGATAAGATTGGGTCTAGGGATCTGGTGTGAAACTGTGAATCAACATGGTGGTATGGATGTAGAAAGTACACAACAGATAGACCCTCTTGTGGTAATACTACTCAGCAATTCATATGAATGCGTACCCACTTAAATACTAGCACACAGAAGAGGCTGGAGAACTTCACATCAGTTGCAGAGACCATAATATGCACATGCTTACAAACATCACTACCTTTTTTTCTGAATACCAGAAGCTATATTTTCTTATAGCTTATTTTCTTATATATTATTGTAGTGGGGATTTCTATAGAGATGCTTTTGTTGGTATTTGAACATTATAGGTGTACAATTTGACTTTTAATGTAATTGTAAGTGGGAAAAAGTCAGTTTACTACAGGGTAATTCTATATTTACTGTAAGTTTCCCCCATCTGCCCCCCCATTTATAGTGAACATAATGCACCATATGCAAAATACAGAATTCAGACCAATCCTTTTAAACAGTTGATTGGTAATTTCACCTGGTCGTGGGCAATGCTCTATGAGCTACTGCACCTTAATGCAATTTCTGTTTGTGTGTGCATTTCCATACTTCATTTTTTGGCATAGCCATTATCAGTTTTCTCAGGTTTGTATCACTGCATTTAGACATAGTAGAAAGTGTGACTTGAATCTGAGTAGTACAGCTCAAGGAAAAGTTCCCAGGTGTATTCAAGTGTTGCTCCACAAAGCACAGAGATGTGGTGTGTCATGTTTCTAGGGAAAGAGCCCTCTTCTTGCTATGAATTGTGTTTCTGTCAATGTTCTTTTAACTGTCTGAGGCAGTTTAGCTTTTCAAATTAGTTAAAATCAGTCAAACTGAACTCCAGAAAATGTGGAAAAGAAAGGTAAGCAAGCAACTTAAAGGAGGGTTTCTTTGTTATTTTTGTGTTCAAGTGGTAGCTGGGCTCTTAAAGTAACTAATTTCTTGTTAGGTTTCTTTCATGTGTCCTTCATTATCAATAGCATTGCATTGTTCTAAAATAATGTTTCTAGTAAGATTAAAATATCCTGTTGGTATAGGATGTCTCCTTCCCACACTAAAAAAAAACCTATGATACAGATACATACTCTTTTCATTTGTAACACATATTATTGTATTGGAAGTTTTCTTTACTATGTATATTATAACCAGCATTCTTGTTTTGGGTTTTTTTTTCATTTTTCTGTTTGTTTGTTTTTTGAGTTTTTTGTTTTTTTCTCAGATAGATTTTAAAAATATTGTACCTTTGTGCTTAGCCATTATTCTCAAAATACTACTTACCACAAACCAAATATTGCTCTGGATTTTGGAAGCACAAGGAATGCATTGTTTATGGGATCCTGCTCCTCAGTCAAGCTTAAAAATTTGACTTGAGTATTAAGATATATTATACTCATATTGGACCAATATAAGGACCAGTAAAATCAAGGCCAGTACATCCACTAAGACCAAGAGTAAAGACATGTTCTACAGAAATATTTAAGAAACAAATTTGACTATTTACAAATTTATTTTTGCTTTAGTAATTATTTACAGTAATTAAATTTGGTTTACACATTGCGAGGTGAGTCAAGGTGTGATTTTGTCTTCTTATGGTCTATAAGGGCTTGACTCTGTACAAACTTTTCTTAGCTATTTTTTAGATAAGAGCTACAAAGCAGACACAGACTAAAGGAATTATCACAGAAATTCTTGCCTGACAATGGATAGGAGGATGTAGAATATAGTTATTTTGCCTGTTATTTACTACCAGACTCTTTGTGTCAGAGGTTTTGGGTCTGCCTGAGCCAAAAATGGATGCTGGCCCATCTTAATAGCCAGCAATGGACCGATTTTCTAGTAATCTTATAGTCCTTTTTGGAACACAGTTTTACTGTTTTCATTTGCTACATCCTGTGGCAAGTTTCACAGTATGCACCATATGGAAAAAATGCATGATTTGTTATTAATGCTGCTCACTGCTAATTTAGCTAGTGGTTCCTTACTACAGGAAAGGGGGATGTCTGAAAATTGCATTCTTCTGCATTAATGTGACCTGTATGAACAGAACTGTGACTCTGGTAGTGTCAGACGAGTGGGGTGCAAGGAGCAGATGAGCAGTCAGTGTCCTTCAAGGAGGCTCTGCCATCATCTACCTGCCCTCTCTTACATGTCCAAGGTGCTCAAATTGCGTGACCCTTCAAAAACTTTTCCTCATAATTTAAACAGTGGAGAAATTTAAAACTTTTTGAGTCATGTAACTGCTTGAATATCAGCATGTCTACATGTGTCAGACGAGGGTCAGGCTGTCAGGTGTTAGAGGTCAGTGTAAACTTTTTAGGCAGACTTTTTAGGCCTGTCATGGCAGGTAGAGGGAACACATCATGGTCTGGCCTGCAGGGCTGAGGGCTCAGGGTTTTTTTGGCCACCTTTACTTCCACAAAGATTTGAGAAATGATACTTAGATTATTTTGAAGGGTATTTGTGAGAAACACTGACACCAGTTTCAGGCTGTTGCAGAATACACATAATTTTAATTTTCTGTTAGTAGCTTCAACTTTCAAAACACAAGTGTCCAAGGTCTGTGTTTCTGGCATTGCAAGAGGGGTCACCATGTTCCACATTTAACAGACGTGTGTTCTGTTTTTAATAACTGATTTGCCAAAAAAAGCTGTTAATGATCTCTGGTCTTATACCTGCAAAGATCTCCATAGTGCTTTTTCCTGTCCTGCATTTAATTTAAAGCTCCTCTGCTAGCTTAGTGGATGCTCATTATGTCTGTGGGAATGCTTCTTTGCATTCAGCCCATTTTTTGTCACAAGCTCTAACTGCTCACTCGTAGCAGGTGCTGCTTCATTGAATTTCTTTTACATGTATTTTGCTACTTTCCCCAGTAGAATGATTTATCCATTAGACAAATTTCATTTATGTCTTTCATCCTATTATGATTATCAAGACTTTGCTATAGTCTTCTAAAAGTTATCTTGACTGTTGTACTTTTATCCGAATTATGGCTTGACTTGTACTTTTTTACATACCTCCACTAAATCTCTCATGTATCGTCAAGTATGCTTATTCAAGCAAGGATCAGTAATACATAAACAATTTTATTTTTCAGGTATTTAAAAGGATCATGGGAATATCTAAGTAATTGTATATTTTTTGTGAATCTTTTTCTGTGGCTGAAATTCATATAGTGCCCTTTAGTGTCTTCCCAGAATCAGAACTGCAGCGTTTTTTCAGAGTGGAAGGAGCCATTTGATTGAAATATAATTCAGAGAACTCATACACATTAGAAAAAATATCTTCTTATCAGTAATTATTACTTTTAGCTCTTTTAAACCTGACCCTTCAGTTGACTCTGATTAGCAGTTAACCTGCTGAAGAAAAAGTAGGTTCAAAGTTAGCACCATTGTGGCAATCTTAAAATGACAATGGACTTTTTAGGACTGAAACACAGAATACAATTTCTCTGTGACTTTCTGGGAATCTCTTGTGAAGCATGTGCCTGAATTATAAATGGTCATTAGGGACACAGTTTGAATTCCTGTTTTGTAAATTGGCAGCAGCCTAGGCTGCTTTTAACAAAAGTTTCTAAATACTATGAATCAATGAATCAATTTTTAAAAAAATCATCATAATTTAGGCAAGGTAGAATCACAGAAAAATAACCTTATCAAAAAATCAAATAGAAATCAAATAGAAAAGCAGACAGCATCTTAAGCCATAAAATAAAACAATATTTACCAATATCCATAACTAGAAGTAGAGAAGCTGGTAGATTATTTTGCTCAAAAAATAATGACCTCTGAAACAAAGGATTTATGCTTACCTTACATTTTATTGCTTTTTCTTCTTTCAGGTCTTGCTATCTAAACAGAAAGTATTGTTTCTTCATAAGTTTAAAAATCACAATTATTTTAAATAGAGAAAAATGGTATTATTCAGGTAATCTTCATCTTAATGTGAAAAGAAAAATGAATAGTATAAAAAACTGTTCTATAGTAATTGTTTCTAAACAGTATTTATGAAATATTTCATAGATTAAAAAATAAGTCCAGATGGACTGTACTCAGAGAGGACTCAGATTAAAGCAGTATTTTTGAAAACTTTTGTATACCTTCCCTAAGAAAAGAACACAATAAGATTATTTTACTCATGTTCTCTCCATCTCTTTGGAGAAATGACTGCAAAGCAGATTGCTTATAACAGAGAATAACCTTTTTAAGTATTGTACAATGTTGCATCTTTCAGAGATATAATTTGGTTAATATGATTATCTAGAGTATAGAAACTCCTACTTCTCATAATAGGGCTTTCAGCCAGTACTGATAAATTATGTCCTTCCAGGCTCTGAAAACAAGATTAAGACAGTAGAAGAAAATGAGGAATAGAATAACCTAATAAATACTCATTTTATGTTAAAGTAGTTCTTGTTTTATTTTGTTTTGGAAAAATTTGTTATGCATCCTTTCTTTGCTGTTCATAAGCAGGAAGTTAATCATGAGGGAGATACAAATAATCCATAGTACTAGGTAGAAAAAATTGGAAAAATATTTTGAAAAATGTAGCTTGTGGCTTAAGTAAAAGTCCTTACACCTAGCTGATATGTTTATAAGGCCTTAGGGAATTTACTGAATGGATTTTTTGTAGGGCTGCATGGAAAAAAATCCAGATGTTTAATATAATCCAAAACAAAAATAGACACTTCATGATTAATGAAAGCTACAAGAAAGATTTTCCATGGATTGTGAAACCATGTTCCTTTTACAGTTAAATCCATTGTTTCTGCCAGGTATTATCAAAGAATGGAAGATTTACTTAAATTGCTAAACCTGGGATAAAATATTTTTACAGAATTGTGTAAGTTTCTTCATTGAAGCCCACCATCACAGCAGAAACAAATTCATACTTTTGGGTGTTCTGAAGTCCCAATGGAGCGGGTTACAGCTGAGGAAAACTGCATCAGGGGATTTAGTTGTGTATGCAGATAGTCTTTGTTCTGTGATGAAACCATGAGACCCATAGCTAATTGCTATTTTTGCAAGTAAATCATACCCATAGCTCCTTTTACCTTTGGATATCCTAATTTACACTTACCTTGTGGTTCCTAGCCAGTGTGAAGACTGTGAGAAGCTTTTGCTGTCTGTGCCTCTAGAGACCTATCACTCCAGGCATATATAAACAAGCAAAAGAAAGGAAAAAAAAATTTTTTTGCTCTAGAGAGATCAAGGTGTGTTGGATATGGTCACCTAGGCACTGTCACCAAGAGCTATTTGACATGTATGAGGGCAGCTGCAACATCTGACGTGAGCGGCACAGTTCTTAGAGCAAACCAACATCTTTTTCAAAGGGTAGATCACCTACCCCACAGCACCCTTAGTGACACCAAAGACAATTTCAGTTACCTATATGACATTCAAATGTCAATTAAGGTACTTCGATGTACCCAGGAAAGGCTGAATAAAAGGTGAAGACAGCAATGTTGCAATAAATAAAAAATCTTGATTAGCCGTCAACCTGGTCCGTGATTCCATTGGATTTTAGGCACAAGCTCAGCAGTGTATGAGAAAACTGCAGTTGAGTCTTTGGGATAGACACATTTTTAAACTAAGGAATTAGGTTTACTAGGCTTGGTGGCTTTAAGTTCCATGTGACTATAGCACTTGCTTATTAAGGCTAAAATAATGAATAATATTAAAGGCTTTTCTGGGGTGAGGGAAGTTTTCTCATTTAAAAGAAAATTTCAGAGAGACGAAGAAGGCATTTGAGTAAAATGAAGGTAACTGAGAGAGAAAAATGTATGATGATAAAAGAACTAAGTGGAAAGGCATGCAATAAACCTCGTTTTTATATCTGAAGAATCACTGAATAAACCTTAAATGAAATTTGATCTAAAAGAAGAAAAGGAACAAGTTATCCAATTGAAAAGTGTAGGATGGTCCAACTCATGTAAGGACAGAAATCACTAAATTGCACCAGATGCTTTGATTTTTTGTTATTTTGACTAAAAAAGCGGTGGTGTGTTTTATTAGTATTATTACTGCATATATGATAAATACAAACAGTTTAAAATAAGTTTTCTGTGAAAAAAATCTAGAATTACAGTCCCTTTTTCTTATTTTATATGAACAAAATGTTGCTCTATAGCTTTGCAAAGGACATTTCCCTAATGCAATTTTTTTTCTGTAGGCCAGTGAATCATTAACTATTCCAAAGCATTGATTCTATTACTCCCAGTGGGTGGCAGTTCTCCCATTTGTAGCAGATCCAAGCACTGTGTTTCCCTTAGTGGCAGAAGAATCATGTGATGAATCTGTTTCATATTAAGTTTTGATTAGCACAGGCATTTGTAATAATTTTAGTTTCAGTATACTCTTCATAAAAATACATTTTATCTTACAAATTGAGTAAAACTAGTTGCTTCACCTCGTGCTTTAAAGTAAGAATACATGTTTTGATAATTAGGCTAAGGTTTCTTTGATAGTTTAATTGTTATATCACCCTATTAAACATAACTTCTTATTAAAAGCTTGGTATTACTCATGGTGGACAAAACAATGCTTAGATCCTCTGGATTTGTATTGCATGTGCAGTTTCTGTTTAGGAACACAGCCCATTTCCAAGGCTTGGTTTGGCCTTTGACCTAGAAGTTAGGGAAGAAAATCAGGATGTCTATGCTACTTTTTTACTTTGTCTTCTGGGAAAGTGAAAACCATTGTAATTGGCACAGCCAGAGATTTTACACGTTAAAGGATGCAATAGATTGGGAATAGATAATGACAAGGAAACCAAATTTAATTTTTCAGGGATCCTGGAGTTGATCCTACAGAAATTAGTCTTTGTGATTACTGAACCATGGAAGCTATACAGAATAACAACTCTCCTGGGAAAAACTCATATTTAATGACCAAATTATCCATTTCATTCTTCTTTTTTGCCAACTGACATATGGAGAATAACTGAAAATCTCTATCCCGTGTACTCTAGGAATCACTCAGTTAGTCGAAGTGATAGACTCATTCCTAGCTGAGTGAACGTTAATGAGCCATAAGAGAATTTTAAAGATCTGAAAAAAGCTCTCACTGAAACAAGAGCCTCAGTTCTGTGTACTTCAGTAATGCAGAGTCAACCAGAAAAAAAAAAAAATAAAAAAGGAAAAAAAGGAAATATGAGTTAGTTTTACAATTGCTGATCTTTGAGTTTTAGCTGCCTTTGCTATTGTTATAAAGGGCAAGTTAAATGTATTGTATCAGCAGTTTCTTTTAACCAAGTAAATTCAACATAACTCTGCAGGACATTGTGTTTCTTCTTCAGGCATGCTCATATAATAGTAAATCATTTGCTGTGTTGAGTTAGTATGTGGAGCCATCATCTCTTAGTGCTGCAAAGGGGATAGAAATGTAACCATGGAAATCTTTGGTACGTCCTTTCAATACGAGGTTTGCTGCCTAGTGGGAGGCTTTTCAGCAGATACGAAGTTCTGATTTGTATTGCAGGTACAGATATGTATAATTTAGTTTTGTATTTCACAGCTAAAGAAATTAACTGTTAAATGATTATACTGAGAACTCATGGACAGGTCTGGAAGTTGTAAATGTGGTGCTCAATATGCCCTATTTCCCATCTCTTCATTTGTGCAAAGGTCTAAGATACTTTAGCCAGAAGAGTTGTTACACAATGTGAGCAGAAATCTTAGACGAGCCATTGTTTTCCAGTTCTTTTTATTATATTCTTTGATCTCTTCTTTTAATGATAGGTATATTGGAATTCTCATGACCTGTAAAATGCTTAGGAGGTCATTGTTGACTCATGTGCAATTGGCCAATGAGCTATTTCTGGTTGATGGAATAATGATTAACTAGAAGATGGGTATAAACTGCAAAACAATAAAACTATATTTTCCAAGCGAGTGTTGCACAGATGTTGTACACATGGAATCCATCAGGTTATTCCTCGTCATTACATTCATGTTATTTTTTTTCCCACAGAATGCATTTGTTTTGGTGGTGTCTAAACAGTTTCCTTGTTTTCAACACAGAATATTAATTTAAATATTAGATTAAGATGTAAAATCTGTAAGCCAAATTCTTGCTGTGGAATTATGATGGTATCTGTCCAATATTTTAAAAATAGTTTTACTTGAAAGAACAAATATAATAACTGAATGCAGACTACTGTTTTAAGTATTTTTAATTCAAGTATTTAAGGTTTTCTTTTAAAGCTGAATTATGTTCAGTTGAATGATCACTGTAGGAAAACTGAGATATAGTATGGCTCAATGAGCAATGATGCTGAGGAAATGCAGAGATCTTCAAGTATTTATGGAGTTGAAAAGTAGCATACAGCACATATCATAATAACTATTTCTTGTGTAGTGTTACAAACACTGTATGTTAGAGAGTAAAATAGGATTTATCATATTCATGGTCCTATTGACCAGGACTTTTAGTCTATTTGATTGGAAATTCTTATGGATAATAAAAAGTGGTTTCTTTGCTTGTGTCAGTCAGAGTTTTCAGTAAAGTATTAAAGCCCATGGTGGGCAAATGGAAGCATGTCCAGCAGCAGACATGGACTCCTGGCATAAAAGCGCTGGGTAGCAACTGAAAATTAGTGTTCTACTGTATCCCCATTTAAATAGTTTGCATGTTTCCATCTGAAGCTCTTCTATCTTATAGGTTTTTTTTATTTTCTACTTCCTGCCTATATTTTGAAACCAAATCATACATCAAATGTTAAATTTATGAGAACATGAAGGCAGGGTGCGTGAGTTTATATATTACTTTCTGGAGAAACTATTTCATACATTTAAAAGGTTTTCTTTTTCTCCGTTAGGGAATTCCTGGAATCCCTGGAAATCAAGGAGCAAAAGGACAAAAGGTATTATTAATAGTTCAAAACACAGTTAAAACCTGTGCATATACATACTCATTCCAAAGGAAGGAATCTGTTCAGAGGAACAGAGTCTGTGTTCAGACGAGAGTTTCCATAGTGGGAATTTAGGACATCAGCTCATGCTGCAGATGAATAGAGATATGCTCCAAACTGTGGCATGTTTGCAAATCTCTTACTAAGTCTAATTTCAGCAATTCCAGATGGAATGTATAAATTGAAAGTAACAAATTAATTTCATAATAATATGAGAAAAAAAGTTAAGTAAACCTGCATAATTAAATAATATTTAAAAGATTTGTTAACTATATATACATTGATCACGGAATTCCTATCTTTGTGTAAAAAAATAAAGGGTGAAATTGGACAACCGGGTCTCCCAGGAGCAAAAGGATCACCAGGGGATACTGTAAGTTTGCAGAATAATGTTATTAAAAACAAATAATTCTGATGCTGTCATTCTCTACTTGTAATAAACAAACTCTGAAGCAAAACTAGCATTTGGGGGCTGTCAAATAGTAGAGTAAAGGTTGTCAAAAAAATAAACAGACTGTCAAAAAATAGAGTAAGTATAATCTTTGAATACTGCCCAAAATGTTATATATACTAATTTTCCTTTAACATTAATGATTACCTGACTGCACATTTGATAAATTCAGCAAGCACATTATCCCGAGTTTATACTCTGAAATAATTAACTTTGAATTAACTTTGAAAGTACTGAAGTAAATTAATTTTGACTTAAATATTGTCACGGTGTGCAATGGACTCCTGAAAATTAATTTCAGTTTGCTTTTGTTCTAGTGCTCTTTTGACAAAGAATGTGAGAATAGTTGAGGTCACTGAATTCCCAAACTACTTAAAGAGAGATTTTAAATTTCAGAAATTTTTAAATGTCAAAAACTGAAAATAATTTATGCTTCTTGAACAGTCCAGCTTACCACCTCTATATTACCGTATGAGGAGTGTGATTTCTGTGTTCTTTATAATCCTTCAGAAACAGCAGTACTAAAGGAATTGTTCTGAAAGTTGTTGCAAGTGTGTACAGACTTTAAAAAAATAGAAATTTTAATGACAAAAGGGACAGATGCTTGAAACTAGTTACAGATCTTTCATTAATTGCTAGGAATTTGTTGAACATAGACTGTGCTGAGAAATAATTATAGTTCCTATGAAATGTTCATTAATGTTTACATGCTTCCATTATTAATCATACTCACTATTCACGTCTTTTTGTGTTTTTCATTTTGTGCTTGAGATATTTTATAATATTTTTGCTGACTAAAGTGCTTGTGATTTTCCTGGTTAATCATCATGAATAAGGTGTCTACTGTGACTTTTTAGCTAGTTAACGAACCTATATTTCACTCTATGTTTGACCTCAGGTAGCTCAATACAGACTATTACTGCTAGAATGAAGTAAATACTGTAGAGAATAAAGTAGAGAATTAAGACTGATTCTATTATCTTGCTACTATAAGAGATGCAGAATTAGTACACTTGTCAGGGAAAAATATATACCACTTGTTGATTTGTAACTGAATGGCATATGTAAATGTTTTAATTTGTAACAACACTTGGAAGATCACTTTTTTTTTTGGCGTTGTTGCCTCATCTTGAGATTCACTACATGCAGTGCAAGTAACAGGCTTCTCCATACCCAGTCCTAATAAAACTTTAGTTTCTCAGGAAGGCAAGGAAGCAGATCAATAAAAATATTTAATCAGGAACTTTCAGCATTTATGTAGTATTTTTACTGGGATAAATATTCTATACAGGAAACTGTAAGGGAGTGCTTATTTAGTCTGGAAAATGCATTTGAAGATAATCACTGAGACCAGCTCTGTGCTTTTGGTTTTGATAACAGTACTGATGAGTTTTCTGATCAAGAAGTCAAGCCTTCTTGTTTTTCACTGGCCATTTGTTCTCTATTTTTCTGTAAAGGCTGCCCTTTCTCTCCAGTCAGAAAGTGAAAGAAATTCCTATGCTTTAGGCTGATTAGTAGTCTAACTTTACTTTTCAGGGATTATAAATTTGCAGAAAACACCCCCTTCTCCCTCCAAGTTTTGTCTGTGATCTTGCATCTGAATTGCACTTAAATCATTTGTAATCAGTCAGATTGTTCAGATCCCACAGCCTGTAAGTCAAGGCTTGCTGAGTCTCTGTCCAGTAATGTGCTTCTATCCTGCCACAAGTAAACATCACCATTTTTAAGGTGGTCATCTGATATTGGTTGTGCATTTTCCAGACTGATGCTGAGATTGTTAATTCCACAAAGAACTCTTAAATCTTTAGTTTAGTGTGCTCTGATTGTACTGGTCTAGTCATGTGGAATCCAGATGGATATGCGAATTATCACTTAGAGAAGCTGAGGAGGTTTTTGAACTGTAAATAGACTTCTCAGAGTTGCACAGTCCACCAATCTAATCTTTCTTCCTATTTCTTTTCTTATTTTTTCACTTGGTTTCATTGTTTTTCATCAACAGAATTTCAGAAGAAGTAAGGGTGTGAGTTGTGCTTTCTTCTATACCTCTGTAGTTAACAACAAAGAAGAGAGCCATGAATAATGCTGGGTTTTAAAACAAATAAACAAACTTGACTCTGGTTTGCAGATAAAAAAGATTTTATAGAGAGGCATATGTATGTCTATAAATATATTGAAGAGCTTACTTCTTTTCCCGTGGTCACAGTTCCTTAATAAAATTTGTGATCAGTTCAAACCAATGAAGTCCTTACTGGAGAGACAGATTGAAATCAGCTTTAGGTTTTGCAGATTCTGGGCTACTCTGTCACCCAGTAAGTTCAGAATTTCCTGCACAACATTCAGCTAGTTTGCATGTGCCTAGCAGCTCTTACTTTACTGACTCTACCAAAGGCATGACCACTATATTGGCCTAGAAAACAATTCCTGGCTTGTATCAGCAGGAGAAGGGAAGTGATGGTGCCCCTGTACATGGCACTGGTGAGGCTGCACCTTGGGTGCTGTGTTCAGTTCTGGGCCTCTCACTGCAAGAAGGACATTGAGTTGCTGTAGTGAGTTCAGAGGAGGGCAACTAAGCTGGTGAGGGGTCTAGAGAACAAGTCCTCTGAGGAAAGGCTGTGGGAATTGGGATTGTTTAGTTTGGAGAAGAGGAAGTTGAGGGGAGACTTTATTGCTCTCTGCAACTTCCTGAAAGGAGGTTGTAGGGAGGTGGGTGTTGGCTTCTTCTCCCAAGTAAATAACAATAGGACAAGAGGAAATGGCCCGAAGTTGTTCCAGTGGAGGATCAGGCTTGATGTCAGGAAGAATTTCTTTCCTGAGAGAGTAGTCGAGCACTGGAGTGGGCTGCCCAAGGAGGTGATGGAGTCACCATCCCTGGAAGTATTAAAACCCATGTATATGAAGCACTTCAGGACATGCTTCAGTGGACATGTTGTTTTCTTCTGGGTTGACAGTTGACTCAGTGACCTTAGAGGCCTTTTCCAGTCATCACAATTCTGTGATTCTGTGATTACAGCTGCCAGAAGCCCTTTATATGAAGAGAGTACACCGGTTAAATTTCTTTTCAAGGACTTAAACAACTTTTTCAGCCACCTAAAGATGTTTTCTGGAAATAATAAGTTAGCTTCCTTGATAATCAGTTATTGCAGTTGTTTAGTTCAAATTTGGATGAAACATTTCCTGAAGTTCAAACATCCCTTCTGATTAGCACATGCACATTTTCTCTCTCACCTGTGCCTCCAATTTTTAATGAATTGCTGAATTTTTTTCTTCATTTTTTTCTGAGAAAAGTTGAATAGAGTACCAGAGGGAAGGCTGTATTGTTGGCTATAATAAAGCCTTGTTGGCTTCCAAATTGTGTGTATTTATTCAAGTAACTCACCTACTATGTTTTCTTCAAATTTTATTTAGATAAATAACATCTGGTTCTTGGTACACTAGAAAATAATTTATTCTTGTTTTTCTGTCAACTCATTTAATATATCTACTGTCACCTGATAAAATAAGTAGGAAACTGATGCATGGAATATCTGGTTATATTATATGGCATTAGGGAATTACAACCAGAAAAGATAATGGGATTTTCCTTGTATTAGTCACACTGAATATGTTTGTTCCAGCAAAAACAGATGGAAGTCTTGTGTATGGTCTGTTAATACCTTGGGAAAATTCTTCAATACAAGTTGGGTTTTTTTTAGTAATAACTATCCCTATTACATTGCCAACATCAGTAATTTATTAATTTATCTGCTACATACATAGTGTCAGCTCGGGAAAATGGGGGAGTAATGCTGCTTTTTATGTCCTTGAATTGTTCTTTATTTTTACTCAAGACATGCTCTTCCCTTTGAATTTTACATGCCATAGTTTTAAGATAATGTTGTGAAACCTTTTCTATAAGGCATCTGAAAGTTTTCTTCTTGCAGCCTACTGATTTCATGTAGTTATCTTCCTATAATTTAAAAAATAAAATATGTTAAATAAGCCCTAGTAATGAAAGTGCAAAAAAAGAAGTCAAGAAAACTGAATTTTATTTCTCCCTTTCCTGCAGATTTCCCAGACAAATTGAATTAAGCCTTACAGTGAAATGAAAATTAGCAAAAATTTATTTTACTATATAAATAAAAATAGAAAACATGAAGAATGATGTGCAAGTGAAATAAGGCAGTCTTATAAAAATCCAGGTTCCAAAACCAAATTAATATTTTTTCACTCTTGCTGTAACAAAGCTGGCACTGAACATAGGCCATAAGCAAATGATTGATGGGGATACACTGTCTCTTAGGTTATGAGTGGAAGCAGACCCCAGAGACTTCAATCCAGATGAAGAATAATTGGTAATTTCTATTCCAAAATTATGAAAGAAATGGTATAGTTTACAGTAAACTTTTATTCACTAAATCACAGATGACACTAAATTAACTGCCTAATTTTTTATAAGATGACTGGTTTTCTGTGTAAGTAAGAACAAGCAGGTCTAAACTTCCAAATTCAGGAAAGTGCTAGAAATTGTTTGATGTAAGACATTATTAGTTTAGAGGAATTGAAGTTTGATAGAAGAATTTCCATGTGTGATTCACTAAAGGGAAACAGTCTGAGAATGAGGAAAACTGGTAGCAAAGTTACTCAGGTTTTAGTCTTGTGAATGATACAGTTTATTTTTGTTCACAGTCCTGTGTCTGTGCCCTGAAGAGCAAATTGCTATGTTTATTGATGGAAAGTTTTGGAGACAAGTACTCTCTTGCAACACAACTGGAAAGAAACTTGAGTTAATCTGTGCTCTCTCAGTTAACAGTAAAGCACAGGTGAAATAGCAGAAAACTGATGGAATGCTGGTGACAAAGATTTACTCCTTGTTCCAAATATTCTGAATTTTCTCTTGTATTTCCAAACACTAAGCCATCCTTTTAGTCTTAACAAAGAAAGTTATGATATTTTTTTTGGCATAACTAAGCTGTATTTTGTGTAACAAATTACTGTAGACATACACTTATTTTTGATCACATGTAACTTTTGAAGGAAATCTGAAGATAATGAGATGGAACTGAATAGGTCCTAACATTTAGTGCTAAATGCAAAGTGGCTTTCTCTATATGAAAGCAAAGGTGAGGTAATAGTAATAACAGTAGTTTTTGAAAATACTGTAAATTAACATAACTGATAAAACTTAACCTCTGATAAGTTTTATTTCATGTCCTTGTATATTTTTTTACTTTCTGTATTATTATGCTTTTCTTTTATGCTCTGTTTTAAATACAGTCTTATAGCAGACCGTATTTCAGAACATCTATGCAAGTCCAAATAAAACAATAATAATATATTGCTTTTATTGAAGCATGCAGTTCTAGAATCAAAGAGATGTGAGATGAAGTGGTTAGAAAGACATGTATTAACACCAGATGTGGAAAATACTGTAAATGGGAATTCCTCACTGGAAAATAGGATTTTTTAATAAAATCTACTTTGAGAGTGGCTTTAAACAGAAATTTAGCAAGCCAGCCATTTGATGTTTTAGCACCCTTTAGCTCTTATTTTACACAGGGAGCAGAGACAACTAAACATGCCTTTATCAACATGTTTCCATGAGATGTGTCCAAGGGACTGTTTTGTCAGTGCTCTGGCTTTATACATGTCTGGAAGTGCCATGATTTGACATGGCAGAAGCTATTGGGCTCTTAGATGAACAGCTCAATTTGGAAGATCCAGCAAAGAAGATGCAAAGGTGTGGCCTCAAACCTAACTGATTCCCATAAATTTTCACAAAGTTTGCAAAAAGAATCAAGGCATGGCAACCTTGACAGATTAGATCACACAGGTGTGGTTTTGAGTTGCAGAATGATTTCTTTTGGGAGGATTTCATGAACGCGCTGTGTGTTTTTCCTTCATGGTTTTTTCTATTGCACAGTATCCCTTTCCTAGGCTATATAATGTCTTAATAATCCAGTGTCATATCAGAGCTACAGCCTGTATACTAATAGGACCAGAGGAAATGGTCTGAAGCTGCAGCAGGGGAGGTTTGGATTAGATATTAGGAAGGCTTTTTTTACTGAAAGGGTGGCCAGGCGCTGGGACAACCTGCCCAGGAAAGTGGTTGAGTCACCATCCCTGAAGATATTTAAGAAATGTCTAGATGTTGCACTTCAGGACATGCTCTTGTGACACAGATTATATGAGTTTGTTGGGTTTTTTGTTTTGTTTGGTTTGGGGGTTTTTTTTGTTTTGGTTTGATTTTTTTGTGTGGTAGGGCTTGGTGGTCTCAGAGGTCCATTCTAACCATGACTGTTCTGTGATGACGAAAGATGTTATATTTCCTATCCTATTTATTTCACTCTAGAAATATATTACTAACACTACTAATACTAAAGCACTATACAGCCATTATTTCTCTAGCTTTGAAGAGAAATGTCTCCCCCTTTTTCACAAATAAATAGGGTTTGATGGGACCAGAAGGCTCATTTGGTCTACCTGGAGCTCCTGGGCCTAAGGTAAGTGATTATTTGCATGTGATTTTGGTAGGGGACAACTTTATAGATTAAAAAATGCCAGGATTTTGTAGCTAATTTGTTGGTGTATTGAATGTTGTAGAGTACCTCTATGATTTTCCCTATATTACCCTGAATTAATAGTTCAGTCTCAAGAGAGCTTACTGTAGCTCAATAAATGGTTCTTGTCATCCCATGAGGTTCGGAACAATTGCAGAAGTGGTCATGAGACCGTTGCAGCTTCACAGTCCTGGAAGATGTTCTCCAATGCTAGGAGCCAGATAATTCTCAGTATACACCAGAACATTTATTTATATTTTAATTGTGTTAAATAATAACATTACATGCCTCTTTTTCCACATGAGGAGCCAAATTCATTTCAGATGCAACTTTATTGATTGCACTGCAGCTACAGTAAGGATTAATTTGATCCATGCTCTCAGAAACTACAATAGATAGTATAAATCCAGAGCTTCTAGTGTAACCTTTTACTTTAATCCAATATGAGTTTTGGACAGTAAGCACTGAATTGTTTCTCCTAGAGAATATTTAGGAATATAGAATCAATTTCCCAAACTGTTTTTACATTTATCTCCATTTCCACCCATCCATTTGTACCAAAAAGTACATATCTATTTCAAATGATGTACCAAAAATATATTTTTTTAAGTTGGTCATTGTTTTCTATGGTCAAGAACATTGAATAACAAAAAAATCAATAAGCTTTATCTTCATTTGTGAAAAATGCTTTTTTTAAATAAACTTATATCTTGTTCAGAATATAAACTGATCCTTACATGATTATTCTTAATAAGCTCATTCTTACAGGTGAACATCACAAAGTAATCAATATTTCGTAGGTTTTAATGAAAATACTCATAGGCTATAATAAAACCCAAAACATATATAAATAATAGATAACTCTTTTCAGATTTTAGTAAATAAAATGGTGGAAATGTGAAGTCCATACACACAAACATGGTAGAACTAAGCAAGGGAAATTAGACTGAGGGAAGGGACAGGTGAGCAGAGATTGGCAGATCCCATTTAGTCATCAGTATCTTATCTCTCTTGAAAGAAAGTTGAAACTTCAAGTTTACTGTAAGGGAGCAGAACTTTAGCCTTTCAGTCACTACCTGTGTCTTTAAGAGTGAATTTCACAGCAGTTTATGTGTATGTTTGGTAGGCATTCCACATGCAACAAAACTGATGTATCAGATACACTCTCATATTCTTATATAGGGTGATAAAGGGGAACCTGGAATACAGGGGAAACCAGGATCATCAGGAGCCAAGGTAAATATTACTCAGGATGTATTCTGGTTAAGGAAAAGATAGATTTACTTTTCCACGATTTACTGATTTTTCATGATGTTTAATTGCAAGGCAGTTTGTTTCAAAATAAAACAGCAGTTAACATAAAATTGCACCAGAATCCATTGAATGGCTTATTATTACTAATTTTAATCTAGATTTTAGGCAATGTAGATCAGCTGCAAACATTTACTTCAGGTAAGCTTATTTGTGTAATTTTTAAGAATCAACATCAACTGTACTAAAAGGCAATTTAAAACTATAGATACTAGAAAATGGAGGTTAAAAATTATGAGTCCCTTTGATGGCATCTCTATATTCAACATCCCCTCACAAATTCTCCAGACATTTCAATCATCCTGAGTGATAAAATTTCAAAATATCTTAGCCAAAGCATATCATGTGACCTTAGGAAAACATGCAACATATGTTTTTGCACACAACACATCACTGACACAGAGCTATTGTATTGCTTAGGGAGAACGAGGAGTACCAGGTGCTCCAGGTGAACCAGGCTACCCAGGCATTCCTGGTATCCAGGGTATAAAGGTAAATGCTTTTACATTTTTTTTTTAAATTCATTTTTCATTTTTACATGAATTGTGTCTTTTATTGGAAGTGGTTTTTTAAATGATCATTAACAAAGCACATAATTTCTTATAACAATTTATTATTTCTTTAACAATAAAGAAAAAGTTGGTATATTCTGAAATGCCTATTTAGAAAAGCAATAATTTTTCACAGGGAGGAGAGAATGGCCAAATTGCAGAAACTGTTAACATAAAATGCTATGACATAGTTATTAATGAAATGTCCATTATGGATGATGATATTTAGTGGTATGATCCATGATTCTATGTTCAATCTTATGTTTTATAGCAGGTGCTGCATCTGCAAAGTTTTTTGTACAGAGTCTCTTGTCAACCTCCCAGATGAAATGTAGCAATTAACCCTAGGCAGCTGGGACAGATTCAGCTTTAGCCATTAAGAGTTATCTGATCCTAACCAAGCTGCCCAGGTTCTCTCCATATCTTGCTGTGAGAATCTGAGCTCCCTGGGGAGTCATTAATTCATATATATCCACCTTTCTCTGACTGTAGCTTCCTCTTGCACACTGAGTTCTCATAAAAATCACGCATTCAAGGATCCCACCATCTACTGGTGCAGCCTTGTATCCATAGCAGAGGCTGCTATAGATGTGGTTATGTTGAAATTCTTCGTTGCTGAAGAACTGTTTTGTGAACGCACTCTAAAATTTCTTACTGATGTTTGACTTACCTGGATAGTCAGCTTTATTTTTGAAGTGTTGGTATAGAGGATTTTCTGACAATCACACATCTTTAAGGAGTCCCAGGCTGAAAAAATTATGGGCAAGAATGTTCTTTGGCATGTTTTGAAATCTGAGCATAAAGCCTTTCACCTAACTTAAAGCTGTGATGAAGATGACATTAAATGCTTTCCTTGAGACTTCTAAAAATCTCCTGTGTAACTGAAACATCTGTTTTGCCTCAGACAATAAGGGAGAACTTTTTGTTTTACTGAAACTAGAAAGACCCTAGATATTTCTTCTTTTAAAATACTGACTTATTTTTATCTTACTATAACTTACAGAACTCCCTGGAGTGTGAACTGAGTCTCAAGGAAAAATCAGCTCTCCTTTGTCTATAAAATGGGATTTAAGAACCTGAAAATTAGAAGTGAATTAAAATCATTACTTTTTATGTTCTCTGGGCAGAGTTATGTCCTGTTTTTAACAGAGGTGTGTTTGCTAGGTGATGTTTTTTCGGCATAGCACCTTTATTCCATGTAATTTAACCAAGAAATAGAGAAAGACCAAGGATCTATACTTCATGTAAGCTATAAGGCAAATTTATTCAAAGGAACAATACATGTTTATTTGAAAGAGCTGTGGAAAAAGAATTCATTCTACTCTTCAATAATGATTTGAGGAGAATGTCAGCATTACAACAGTTGTCAGCTCGCATGGTTCAAAAAATGTAGAAGTCAAATTAGTTCCATTGCTGTAAATGAATTCTAGTTTAATTACATGAATATGTTTAAATTAATAAGTTGCATAAAATGTTAAATTATATTTGATTTAATAACTTCACATTTTAATGTGTAGGAAAAAAATACAAAAACATATTCTTAGATTCATGGAATAGTTTGGGTTGGAAGGGACCTTAAAGATCATCTAGTTCCAACCCCCTTGGGCAGGGACACCTCTTACTAGACCAGGTTGTACAAAGCAACCTTGAAGTTGGCTGTGAACACTTACAGGGAGGGGGGCATCCACAGCTTCTCTGGACAACCTTTTCCAGAGTCTCACCACCCTCACACTAGAGATTTTCTTCATGAAGTCTAACATAAATTTACCTTCTTTCACCTTATAGCTATTTCCCCTTCTCCTATCACTACATGGCCTCATAAAAAGTTCCTCCACCAGCTTTCTGATAGGCCCTTTCAGGTACTGGAAGGCTGATATAAGGTCTCCCCAGAGTTTTCTCCAGGCTGAACAGCCCCAACTCTCTCAGTCTGTCTTCACAGAAGAGGTGCTCCAGCCCTCTGATCATCTTTGTGGCCCTCCTTTGGATGTGCCCTAGCAGCTCTGTTGTTAGTTGGCATAAATAGTTTTGAAGTTCTGCCTGTTTCTCTCCATTGTCAATTAGATGGTGTTCAGACAACTTGACAAACCTAAGTACCTGTCTTTTAAGTACTGTTTGCCTAACTGATCAGCAATCACACTTCTAAATTACTATGAACATTTCAATGAAGTTCAAAAGGAGTGGGTAGCAGTGGTACTTTGTCCTTACACAGTTTTGATTAAATTTAAATATAACTTTTTTATACTCTATTTTCTGTGGGTGAAGACAAGCATACTTAGTGATTAGCATTCAAATGAAATTTAACTCATCAGGTGTGCTGCTCCCTCTCCCTGCCTACATCCTCTCCACTCCCATACACTCTGTGGATAAAATCCTGCTGGATTTGCCATCTCCTAATGGTGTGTTATTTTAATTTTAGCTTGGTATCTGGGAACCCATGTTTCTTTTTGACTGTTCTTTCTGTAACGGATTCCCTTCTTAATATAACTTTCTGTACTTTTCTCAGTGTCTGTAAAGTTTCTCAGGTGTATAAAGTGATTTGTTCTCATTTAGTGTCAATAGAAGCTATTAGATGCTTCTCTTGTTTTTATTGTGTTAAAACAAAGGCTGCATTTCTTTGAGATGAATCACGTTTTCTAATATTTTACAGGGGGACAAAGGAAACCAAGGTGAAAGTGGTATCCAGGTATGTCAACTTTCTTTTCATCTGGAAACCCTATTGATACACATTTTACGTGTTAATCCAGGAGCTTTTCATTTAAGATTAAGCTCCACAGAAGCTTTGCTTGAATTTCCAAACTCTCCAAGGAAAATTGCCCTGTTTACTCACTATAAATTTTCAGCTGTGTTTCTGAGGCAGAGCAGGCTATTGGCATTTGGTGCAGAGATATGGTGGCCCTGGCCATGGGGTGGGTTTGGGAATGTGAGTTGTGCTGCTGTCCCACGGGGCTGTGGTGTGACCCAGCATTATCCTGGGATGGGTTCCATCACTTCCTGCCCCTGCCCCTGTGGGATCACATAAATGCTCATAGCTAAAGTAATGCCACCTGGGCTCTAGTATATTATAACAAGTGGGAATTTCCTCCTTGTTGTCTTAAAGCCATGGGAATACCTTTAGGAAAATATGAGTATCATCTCACTACTTGGATCATGACTTGACTCCTCTGTGTTTGGAGTAGAAAGTGTATCCTTCTGAACAGTTTCTGCTCTGAACTCTTGGAGAGCAACTGCAGATTGATTAGGTCTGATTTAGGATGAGATTTTATGGTTTACTTCTTTGTCTTCTTTTTGATAGTTAAATCGTGTCTCCCAGATTAATGTGTATTTTAAGAAATATACATTTTTAAGAAGTACATATTTAAGAAAATTTGCTTCCTTTCTGAAGGGACTGAAAGGAGAAAAAGGAAGACAAGGAAATCCAGGTTTACAGGTACTGTTAAAATGGCAATCGTAGTTCAAGAGAGCCATGATTCATGTTTGTTTCTTGTTTCTTAAGATTACTTCCACCAACATAGTTCCTTGCATCAGGTGAAATATATTTATGAATGACATGATTACATAGTTATATAAAATACCTCTTAAGCAACCTTAGTATTTTTAAAATAACAAATACAACACATACAGAGAAGATAGAACCATTCTTTTCCTGGCTGTGCATAGTGGAAGGACGCAAGGAAAAGGACATGAGCTGAAACTTGGGAACCTGATATACAGGAAAAGCATTTTGCTTTGAGGGTGGTCAAACACTGGAGCTAGCTGCTCAGAGATTGCTGTAAAATGCATCTGCATAAGGCATTTACCAGCCTGCTGTAGGTGGATCTATTCTGTATAGGAAGTTGAACCCATGGAAGTCCTCTCCAAAATACATGTTTCTTTGGTTCTGGGATATTACTTTCTTGAGAAAAAGACTCGATTTATATTTTTCTGGATGATTTTATTAAACATTTTATTATGGAAAATTTTTCATTAAACAATTATAAATAACATAAAATGCATATAGAAGCACAAAGTACCTTTTGTGTAAAGGGTATAAAAGCGATGCTTGAGTTAAGGTTTTTAATGTACCATGCTACAGTTTCATGTAGTACACTGCCTCCTGAACTATACTGGGATTTGTTATTGACATCTCCTGAGCTCATAAATTACAGATGTTTCCTGTTTCAGCTGCAAATCAATGAGATCCAGTTGTTTCTCTTTAACTCTGGGCCAATGTATTCTGATTATGTCATAGCTGGCTATCTTGTTTTACCACAGAAAATAGCTGTTAGTATTCATAAATACTTGTTAACATTCATAACTACATAATCTATGTCACGTCTGAACACAGAAGTATTTGTTAGAAATGCATATCTAAAACTAGACTTGGAAGGAAGTCGCAGTTGTTTTTTTCAGAATTACGACATCAATACAACTGTCTGTCTAGCCAGAAGGAGCTGATTCCAGTGGAGCATGGGCAGGAGGTGTAGGTTGTATGTTTGCCTAGTTTTATCACTTTCAGGCACTGGTAGGTTGACAAGAGTGGAGTTGTAACACTGAGCAGGTATTTTTGAAGAGACATAGTTTAAATTAAAAGGTCAATCATTGCTTTTAACCAGATGTAATGCCCTACTCTAACATTTTCCATCTTTTTCTTTTTACAAATACTGGATATTTTTTCATATATTTAATCGTAAGGCAAAACAAAGAGATACTGAAAGAAAATAATTCTTTTTCCAGCTAGAATTATGTAACTGAATTGTCATTGCTTGCTTTTTTTTGTTTGTTTATTATTTTGCTTTGTTTTGGTTTGGGTTTTTGGATGTGAGAAAGCTGATAAAACAGTACAGACTTGGTCTAAAATTGTTTCCCAGAATTATCTAGTTTGACCAGCAACCAAAAAAATCAGTCATTCACATACTTCTCGCAGACAGTGCTAGGTCCTTCCAAGGTCTCTCATGCCTTCAGGATTTCTCAGGGGAACAGTACCCTTTGCTTTGACCCTCAGAGTGGACACCAGAAAACTGAGAGTCTGCACTGAGCTGCCATCCTCCTGTGGTGGAACTTAATGATCAATAACACCACTGAACCATTCGGCAGAAACAGGCATCAAAACTCTTTGCCAAAAAAAAAAAAAAATTGCCATTTGCAAAACCTGGCTTACAAGTTGAGTTTGCATTTCCAAGGTTCTGAACTTGATTTTTGTCTAAACAGTATGAAACAGAGAAACTCAGGCCTGTCCTTTTGCTAGAACAGAAAATTTTATTTCTTTTGTTGAATGCATAAGATTTTGTTTACACTATATCTAATTCTTTATAATATATATGATTTATTCCCAAGCTGTCATTTTGGTATATGATATTGAAGGTAAAATAAAGTGTAATTGACTATGATATAGAGTTTTCATCCTTATATGCAGATTTTTGGGGTTTTTGTTTGTTTGTTTGTTTTTGGTTTAGTTTTGGTTTGGGGTTTTTTTGTACAAGTAGCAATCACAGAATCCTTAAAAATTGGCGTTTGTAATTAATTATTGAAAAGTAAGGACAAAAATATTATTTTTTATTCCAAGTAATTTGTCTCAGCTTGCTTTATAACTTTTTTTTTTCCCCATATTAATTCCTAAAGGGAGTAGGAGGATTGAGTGGAGAACGAGGAGAGGTAAGTCTATTATAATGAAAAATATAATATTACAAAGTTATTTAATTTGTTTTTTCAGAATTCTTAGTCTGTAAAATAATTTACAGTCTTATTTCTCTACTTGCCTCTCTATAAGCAGCAATAGAGAACCTGAGAAATATCAAAAGAAGAGAAAGAAGTATTAGTTAAAAACAGATGTAGTAAAATTTATATTTCATGATATGAAAGATTACAAAATATAAAAAAACAAAGTATATACTTGAAGAGAGTTAAACTAAGAAGGAGGTGGTTGAAGAAAGGAAATAATTGAAGAAAAAATATAGTCCATAAAAGAATACAGAATAGCTGATCACAATGATCCATACTCTTCAGCAGCCATTAATAGCAAGGCAGGGTGCAACAGGAAGGCTACACAAAGGATCCACAAAGAAGTTCCTTCTTGCTTACCTTCCCTTTTTTTGGCAGTCAACAAGTCAAGTGCATTTAAGCCAGAGATCAAGACCATTGCATTTAATGTGAATCTTGAATTTGCCTAAGTCCTTTTGATATGTGCTGATACACTGTTCCCATAAAAGTCTATGGTAAGAACTTCCCCAGCTAAACTGTTTATTCTTGAGTGTTTTAACCTTCACCAGTGAGATTAATTTGTGCTCCTTTATTTTCAAAGCTGATGAAAAGAAATAGAGTGAAGCCTTTACAAAGGTACTTTTTTAGAGGATTCTGCCTTTGAGACTGACTCAGAAAATGCAGAGCAGGATTCTTTCTCTCTACTGCTAAATTTTACAGGAATAATTCAACTCAGCCTGAAAATTAAGAGGCATAAGGGGAAGTCTGCTTGGACTGTTCTTGGCCTGTCAGAAACTGCATGTGCTGCTCTCCAGAATAAGTTTAAAGTTCCTGTTATTTATTTATTTGTTTTATCTTGTGTGTGTGTTTGGCCAATGTAAATATATCTGTGGCCAGACCTTTTAACCTTTGTGTAACACTTTTTTAAAGAATTGTTATTTGAAAGTTTGACTTTGGTTTGTTTGTTGCTTTTGTTTGTTTGCTGAGGGTTTTGTGTTTTGGTTTTTTGATTTTTTTTCATTCCAATAGTTAGTGAAAGGAGAGTAGACTCTCTCCCTTTAATATATTTCTCCCTGAACTTTCTTTAGAGATTTTTTGATGAACCATTTTCATTAAAGCATTGTTGCTTATCAGTAACTAGACATATTCAATGAAAGCTCAGTTCTACTAATTAAATAATTTTAGCTTTTTAAACATACAATTTAACCTATATGCTGCTCTGGTTCTATGAAATACTTAACAACACATTTTGGCTTACAAGTGATTTGCTAAATCATTGCCAAAATTGGTAGAAGATAGATGGTACATAATTTTACTAGCCCCCTTAATTATTGTAAATCATGGTAATGATTAATTTCTTCTGAAGAATCCTTCTGATAATAATCTTACTATGTGGTAAAATATATTGATGTCATTGTGCTTACTTACGAGATATATAAAATTTGTTTATTTTCTACTTTTATTAAATAGTCTTTGTTAGACTCCTCAGTAAAAAGTTTCTTCAGTCTTTAATTCTCACTGAGGTCTTTTCCTTTTTATTTTCTTTGCCAATAGCAAGGGTCAACAAAGAAGGCCACACATGGGATGTGGCTAAACATTACAAGACTGAGATAAACTACAGAAAATGTTCCCTCAGGAACATTTGCTTTTGGCAAGTTCTGCTGGCAGTTTTGCTGGTGCTTCCAACATTTTGTCCTGGTGGTGTTGTTCTGGCTTCTTGCCATTTTCCCAATATTTCACCAGTTCTTCCTAGTCCCTTTAACATTTAGTCAAAATAAATTAACTTCCAAGTCAGATGTCTTTTATTTAGGCATATTCCATAGTTGAAAAAGTAATTAAAATTAAAACACAAAACTTCTAGCTGCAAGAACAGCATGATTTACAGATGACATCACAGCTTCTAGTATGGCCACAGACAGTAAGGTCTGCTCCATATGTTTACCTCTGAGCCTCGCTGACCCTGTTTTTTAAAAAAAATTAGTAATTACATAATAGAAATGAACACTCACAGTTCTTCATGGTGTAACTAAGAGTATCAATTCTCTATGACTATGACACTGAAGTTGGCAATAACAAGAAAATAAAATTGAATTACAACTTTGGAAAAAGTGGGTTCTGAATTAACATAACTTTTGTATTGGGAAGAGGGTATGGACTGCTGTTCAGATAATGCATGGCATCTCACTGATGGACCAGCTTTCCATTGGTGCTCTTAGGCACTTGGCTGACATCGGTCATATTTTGTCTCATATTTTAGTGTTAGGTTTAGTTTTGTTTTGTTTTGTTTTTTTTTGTAAGAGGAAAAACTACCCCCTTTATTTTAGTGGCTAGCTCTCTGCATAAACCTTAAGTAATATGATAGTGAATTTGAAGCTTGCTCTCCTGTTAATAATATATGGGTGAAGTCGAGGCTTTCAAGCCAAGACAGAAAGCTTTGAATTTTTCTAATGTAAAGAATTTTTTATAAGTGCTATATAGAATGAAACAAAGTAATATAAATACTGTAATTTAAGATTCAGTCTAAGTCTATGAAGACTCCCAATAAGTTGTCATAAACAGTAATCCTGCTGCTTTGTTTCCATCATTTCATATAAAATAGTTGGAAAGAGCAAAAGAAATTTTGAAACAACTGATAGCATTATCCAGAAACTGTGCAAAAATGGAAGGAAAAAAACTCATCAGGGACCAAACATAGCATCCTAACTATGATCTTGGGCACGTACCAAATTACATTGTACTGATATTTTGTTGGCTTCAGCATAGGGAAAGAGTCCCACATGAACTACTGCAGTAGGTAATTCCATATATAGAAGAAGCATTGCTTTGATGAAGATAGATAAAAATAGTTTCCAGAAATATCTTAACCTTTTGCAGTGAAGCAAACAGACTACAGTTGTTCTCAATCACTCAGAGTGTAAAAGAAGTAAATAATATTAATAACCCCAGAAAAACACTGAATGAAATATTACTTTTTTTTCCTTTGTTTTATATGCTGCAGGTGTAGGGTAAAAATCTTGATTATCATAGTAAGTTTGCCAAGAATTTCAGTGATGACAGATTTCTAAAGATTTATAATTTTTCCAGCCTTCTAAAGATTTTAATGTACTGTAACAAATTACCTAATTCTCATGAAGACGTGAATAAAGCCCTTCCTCCCATGTGCTAATAAAGAAGAATATTTTGCTTTATATTAATTAGTAAGGAATGTGGATCCTTAAAGTTTAAAAAATATAGCAGTATTTTTTTCTTGTTATATTTGGTAAACTTCATGTATATCTGGTATGTGAAAAAGTTAATCAAGAATTTGAAATCTTCTGTATTTTTTTGTAAAATAGATCTCATCGGTATCAAGTTATCAACTTATATTAATTTTATGAAGATCATCAATGAAGATTTTCTCAGAATATGTTTGCTTCATGCTACCTAGCATCAAAATGATAAATGAAGATACAATTGGCTTTTCATTGGTTTTCATTCCAGAAAGGAGAAAAAGGAGATCCAGGCATTCGAGGCATCAATGGGCAAAAAGGAGAATCTGGTATCCAGGGTTTGGTTGGACCTCCTGGTCTCAGAGGTCAGCCAGGAGATAGAGGACTCCCAGGACCACCTGGATCAGATGGAAAACCTGTATGTATAGGGCCTCAAGCTTGTCACATTGTGTACCATAAAAATCCCAAACAAATGTATGCTCTCTGTTTTTTCAACTGTTCTCTGTTCAATTCAGGCACGAGAATTTTCAGAAGAGTTTATTCGACAGGTGTGTTCAGATGTACTGAGAAGTAAGTTTTACAGCTTCTTTACTGTTCTTCCCCAGTTTAAAGTGCCAATGGATTTCCCTCATAATTTCAAAGGTGCTTTCTTGAAAGCAAGGTTGATATTGCTGATTTATTACGTGTTTTGCTACAGACGTGGGAATATATTTCCACACTATGCGTTCCACACTTCACTATCTTGTTTCCTAAAGGGATCATATTCTCTAAAGGGAGGAAACTGTAATTTGATTCATTGCTAGGGGGTAATATTTTTATTTTTTGTTGTTAAAAAACTCCAAGCAATTTTTTGTTTGAATTATCCTAGCCCAGTTGCCTGCTATCCTCCAGAGTGGAAGGCTGCAAAACTGCAACCACTGTCAGTCCCAAAGTGCTTCTCCGGGACTTCCAGGACCACCAGGTCCAAGAGGCCCCGAAGGCCCAAGAGGATTTCCTGGTTTACCAGGCAGTGATGGTGTTCCAGGGCTGACAGGCATCCCAGGTCGCCCTGGAGCTCGTGGGACAAGAGGTATTGCCTGCATTCATCATGGTGCTCATGGCCTTTATGACTTTGCTTTCTGCTGCAAGTTTTCCCTGGGATTAGTGCAGGGTGTAAGGGAATAGCTGGACTTCTATTACAAAGTGTAATTGAGTACATGTCCAATGTGAATGTTTCACCATGGAGGAAGAAGGCATGTCAGAAGAAAATACAGGAATGCAACAAGATTGATAGTGTTCAGTTCCACGATAGCCAAACTTTGTTTTGATCTTTTTAGTGGGTTCTTAGTCTCATGTAATGATTTTAACTGCATTTAGATTCTTTAGACATTTTTTTTTAACCTCAAATGAAGATGTGGATTACAATGTATTTCCATGTTTTCTGATTCATTTTCTTCCAAACCTCTCTATACCTACTATTTCAGAGAATGGCAATTTGTTCACTGGCTATTAACTATCTGCTACCCCATAATTTGCTCCTTGTCTGTTCCTTCAACTTGTAGTGGCTCTCTGCTTAACAGGTGCTACATCAGCTCTTAATTCAGTAGAAATCAGGATAATTCAGTGGTGACCAGTGATAGGACAAGGGATAATGGGTGTAAATTGGAGCATAGGAGGTTCAAGTTGAATATCCGGAAAAATTTTTTTACTGTAAGGGTGACGGAGCCCTGGAACAGGCTGCCCAGGGGGGTTGTGGAGTCTCCTTCACTGGAGACATTCAAAACCTGCCTAGGACACGTTCCTATGCGATGTACTCTAGGGGGCCCTGCTCTGGCAGGGGGGGTTGGACTAGATGATCTTTCGAGGTCCCTTCCAACCCCTAGGATTCTATGATTCTATGATTCTATAATTTAGAACCAAGTTATACTGCTCAGATTACAAGGAAATGCTCATTTTAAATCCAGTTATTTACTTTTGAACTACTGTGTATTTTATTCAATAAGCACTAACAAATGCTGACTTCCTAATTCATGGGATGGAAGTATTTTTGTGTGCAAAGATATACATGTATTTGCTAATTTACAGGACTGCCAGGGAAGAATGGTGCAAAAGGCAACCAAGGAATTGGAGTTCCTGGGATCCAAGGCCCACCTGGACCACCAGGTGAGGGACAGTCCAGCTGTGCAGATTCAATGCATGCTAATAATTTCCAAAGAGTGTGGTTTAGAAAAAGTGTTGCTTATAATTTGAAAAAAAAAATTAGTGTTTACACTTAATCACCATGTATGTTTTATGGCTAATGCTTGCCTCTTGCATGCCTTTAATGCTGTCAGATAATATTTTCCTTAATAGAAGACAGGTTTAGTAGAAATTGGTAACTGAGTCTGCTGTTTCATGATAGATGGATCTTGCAGTCATTATCTGAAAACAGTCCTGATATAGCTAAGCATTGCTTAGTGAGGGAAGATGTTCCTCCCAACAGCAGTGTATTCACACAAATTGCAAATTTGATCATTTAGCAGAAATGTTAGGGTGTGATCCAGAGCCAAAGGAACAAATAGAAATAAGAGGACTCCACTTCAAGCCATGTTTGTTCCAGATCATATCATAAAGTATAACAGGGTACTGAAGTACATTTTAATATTTCCTTTTAAAAGCTGTTTTTATTTAAAGTGTTTTCCATGTGCTTTAAAAAAACAAAAAACAAAAAACAACTTAATAAAGTATCATTTTATCTATATAAACACATAAGCAGTTTGTGACAATAATTGTCTTTTTCAGAAGTTTTCTTTAGATGAATATTTCACCAAAGATTGGTGGGTCCATATTTAGCTCTATTTTTCTATTTAATAAAAATACTCTGTAATGTATTTGTTTATTGCATGTGTGTTGTTAAGGTCCTGAAGGTCCACCAGGAATGAGTAAGGAGGGACGTCCTGGAGAGCGTGGGCATCCTGGAAAAGATGGAGATCATGGAAGTCCAGGAATGCCAGGACCAGTTGGACCCCCTGGAATTTGTGACCCATCACTATGTTTTAGTGTAATTGTTGGTAGAGATCCATTTAGAAAGGGACCAAATTATTAATTTGTGGTACTTTAGAGGAATAGGTATGGTGCTTGTCTTATGGTCTTTCAAGTCTCAGGAAAATGACCAGCAATAATCCCAGAAGCAGGAGCAAAAGTGCCAATGACATTATAAACATTACAAATAATGATCTCAAAGGCTATAAGTTCCTGTAGAAAAGAAACTCCAATATTTTTTCCATAACTTGCATTGATTGAATCTCAAGTGTTTTTGAAGACGTCAGTTTTGGTATGAATAAAATTAAATATAATATTTGTTATTTAGTATGTGTCTATAGTAGTCCTGTTATCACTGAAGTCCTTTGCAAAATTGCTGGAGATGCCACTAGGAGGAAGAATGGGCCTGAAATGGTGAGGTATGAATTACTGTGAAATTTTTCACATGCAGCTGACCTACACAGTATTTGATTTTGAAAGATTATGGCTGGTTTTGACTTCATGTGTGTGAATCTCATTGGCTCATGTACATTCCATATGTCACTGCTCCAAGTGTCCTTTGAGCAAAAGCCTGTATCAGATTTTTATAAATTAAGACAAATATCTGGACTTATCATGGAAGTAATATCACCTATTTTGCCATGCAACTCTGCTTAAAACCAAAGTGAGAGGCAAGGGTAGAACTCCTACTGGCTCAAGAAGTATGGAAGTTTTATTGAAGATGGTACTGTCAGCAACAGGGTCTAAAGATTCCATGTGGGTGACTAAGCTTATATGAAAACAGCATTGAAAAAGAAAAAATAATAAAAAACTTATATAGCTGGATTATAGCTAAAATTTGACCAAAAAAAAAAAAAAAAAAAAAAAAAAAAAAATTAAAAGATGTTTGCACAACCCCAGTGTAGCAGTTCTGCATAATTAAGTTATATACCCTTTGCTGTTCCTCCCCAAGGACTGCAGTTGACAAACTGAAGAAGCAGGTTTGCAAGGAGAAAGGTCTAACTGCTGGCTGACTAGCTGCAACGTTTGTTATGCTGTTTCTTTTTTTATTTTTAAGCAAGCTTTGTGTAATTTCCATTGTATGCTTTGCTAAAGAGGTGTATTGCTTGATTTTACATAAAGAGGAAAGGCAGAGTTCCCATGAAAATTTAAAATCTGTTTCTTAAATTAAGGAAGTCTTGTATTGAACTTACCTACTGCTTTATAAGTGGCTTTTTCTAATGTGTTGGTTTTATGTTGTCCTACTATCAGAGAGTGGTAATATGCTTGACATTCAAGGTAAAATAAAATTTTGTAAAGAACTGGTGGTAGTTTGATGAGTGATTGCAAGAGTTGCCTGTGTCACAGGAAAGAATGTTGCCAGTGACCCATGAAGGTCTAGTTCCACCCTGAAGCTGTGCTTTTTTTACTGTGATATCCTTCCTTATCCTCTGGACAAAGCACTATCTCCAACAACAGCACTGGGCTCCCACAGTGGTGTGATTGCTGAGCGAAGGAGGAAGCAAAACCAACAAAAAAGAGCAAGTCTGAAGGACCTCCAACTGCAGTGAATACAAAGCCAGAATCCCCTACTTTTGGAAATTCCAGGTTTTTTTTTTTTTCATTATATTTTAAAATAACACACAGACATTCTCCCACAGCCAAAATATGGTAGAAAAAATTTGAATTTTTTAAATATTTAACTTTTTTTTCGTTCATTTAGGCAAAAAATTGCCATCTGTATCCAAACAGTTCAGTTTTACTAAGAGGAAAACAATTCTAATGTAGTGAATTTGGCAGGAAAAAAAGAAATTTTGATCTATCAACAAGTGTGGTTTTTGTTAATTTGATTTATGATTTCATTTGATCAACTTCACACATATACCAGGGTTCAAATATTAAAAGTTGAGGTGTTTTTTTCACCCTATTAGTCCTGTTGGAGAGTTATTTCTGAATGATTCTGACTGAGGATCTATATGTAATTTTAATTCTGCATCTACTAATGGCTATTTTATAGACTTTTATGCTAACAGTGTAATCAGCTTGTATTACTCCTTTTCATTTGGTGTCTTTTAGAAAACCAGCAAACCTGTTGATCCTTGTAGTTCTTTGCTTCAGTTTTTTGAAGCTGTTCTTGAAATATGCCCATAATTCTAGGTAAGGAACCTCAGTTGTACCTCAGTGATGTCAATATTTACTCAAAGCACTTGGCTGTGTTCAGCTTCTAATTTTTTAATTATTTGGTAAGTTATACAAGAGTTATTTAGGTCTTCTCAGATGAAGTTGTATTACCCAGGTCTATACCCTCTCCTGTTTTTTTGTAGCTGATGAGCTCCTGTAGGATAGAGCAATTCAGGTGGCATCAACTTCAGGTAGCTGTGCTTCTTCAGTGCAGGAACTTGTAGCTCACAGAACTGCATTTCAGAGCTTTTTTACTGTTCCAATTTCAAACTAATTCCTTGTGCATTCTGATCCTCCTTTCTTTTGATCCAGTCTTCCTTAGCATACTCTGCCACATTTTTAGCTAATACCCTCCCAGCCAGGGGAAGCTATAAAGAGAGATATACTTTAAGGTTGGAAAAATATACTTTAAGGCTGGTGAAAGGACTCGAGCACAGACCCTGTGAAGAGAGGCTGAGGGAGCTGGGGCTGTTCAGCCTGGAGAAGAGGAGGCTCAGGGGAGACCTCATCACTCTCTACAACTCCCTGAAAGGAGGGTGTAGCCAGGTGGGGGTTGGTCTCTTTTCCCAGATGACTTTCAACAAGACAAGAGGGCATGGTCTTCAGTTGTGCCAGGGGAAGTTTAGGTTAGATATTAGAAAGAATTTCTTTACAGAGAGGGTGATCAAGCATTGGAATGGGCTGCCCAGTGAAGTGGTGGACTCTCCATCCCTGGAGATATTTAAAAAGAGGCTGGATGTGGCACTCAGTGCCATGGTCTGGTAACTGCAGCGGTGGGTCAAGGGTTGGACTTGATGATCTCTGAGGTCCCTTCCAACCCAGCCAACTCTATGATTCTATGATTCTATGAAAAAAAACCCAAATTAGGATGGGTTTAATGAAATAGTAATAATGGTGGTGAAATACAAATATGTAACTATGGAAACCACACTCCTGAGAGGATAATTACTTTCCAACCACAAAGGTCCCCAAGTGGGCTCAGCAGCAGTTTCTGAGTCCAGGGTCCCAGTGGCAGCCCCCCAGCAGCCAAGCCAGTCCCACTCAGGGAGGCAGGAGGTGACCTGTCTCAATGAACAATTATATTCTCCAGTAATGAAAAAAGATGCAGGGGGAGCAATGACAGAAAAAGAGACCCCTCAGACACCAGAGGAGGGCTCTCTGAGGAGCCATCTTGCTTGGTGATAGTCTTTAAAACTGCATCTTGGGGTAATTTTTAAGCAGAGGGTAAGATGCAGAAGGAATTTCTGAACACAGTAGCAGCTCACTTTATAATCTTGAACTACAATTCACTGCACAAAGTTCAGAGTATGGCTTCAACTTATAATATCTGTGTGTGTGAAAGGCATATCAAGATTAGCACATCACTGTGTTCATTGTTTGCTATTGCCTCTTAGAACTGAGTTATATACTTAGACATAAAGATGCATAATTGCAAAGTATTACTGTGGGAATGGAATTTCTTAATGAAAGCTTAGTGGTGAATGGAGCTCAGCAATTTGCACCTCTGAGAATCATGATCTCAGGGAAGTTTGGAATAAATACATATGGAGTGATGTGTGTGTATATACATACATAAATAATTTAGTGGAAGACCAGATGTCACAGATGACTTCCACATGTGCAGATTTATCTGCTGAATATATATGTGTATATATGGTGTGTGTGTGCATACACGTGCAGTTCTCTAGTTCTTCATTTGTTTAAAGAAAAGATATCATAGTCTTCCAATTAAAAATGAAACAGTAAAAGAATAAAATTTAGTCATCTTGCAAGAATTGAAATATCACAGTCCTGCTCTTGCTCCAGGGCCAAGGTATCATTGTTGGCTTCAGATGTAGCCAGTATATTTCAAGGTTGGCTGAAGGAGCTGAGAATCATCAGCTCTGCATCTTTTAGAAGTAGAGAATTTAATTTCTCAGCAAACTCAACATGCATTAAAATGAAATTTCCCATCAGTGTATCTGAGTGACATGGCAGTGAACACTATCAGGTTCTGTCACTATAGTTCACACAGATGGAATCAAACCCCTGTGAAAAGAGACTATACTATTTTCCTGTAAGGTGAAAACATAGATGATAAATCAAAATGCATCTTATTAAACCAGACTCAGCAGAGACATTAAAAAAATCTAAGAACTGTTGCCTTCTGGGATGCTCTTGTGATGTTTTAAACCTGAGTTAATATATATATATATAAAAAATGAGTTTTCTTCTGTTGATAACCAAGATTTTGTCATAGAGGACATAATTTATGTATCCTGGAGAATCTAAGCCCATTCTTATAAGAGGAAAATCATTACTATGTCATTACTCAGTTTTTCTTTACAAGCATCTTCCCTTTTTCAGTATTTACTATATTTGCATCAAGTACTTTTTGGTAACAAAGAAGTATTCTGGTAATGTTCCAGTATATCGTATTATTCTGTGTTTTTCTTTCCTTTCTTGGCAAAAGATGCAAGCATTAGAAGATTTTTTTCCAGAAGCAATGTCTGGCCTCTCAGCTATCTGTCCAGGAGGTATATTGGCAGGTTGAAGGCTCCTTGCTTGTCTGCCATAGGCTTAAAGAACTATTTAAATGCTCTCAATTGATTTTTTTACACCTTTTGATGAGTTTCCTCTTGTCACCGGTGAAGTACATAGTATTCTTCTGCTTAAGCAAAAAGATGGTGAGAATTCATGAGAAGATTTAGCCATGTGACTGTTAAGACATCATATGCCCATATTGCCAGCAAAAAAGTCTTTCTCATGTTTGAACCTCATAAATTCCTAAGAGTGCTCCACTTGTTTTCAGTTTTTTCTTTTGTAAAGCATGAAAAATAATTCATGGTATCTCTGTGACACATTGAAATCTTATATTAAATATTGTACAAAATGGTGATAATGCCTAGAAACTGTGTTAAAGAAATAACTTTTTTAACTCTTGAAAAATACAATACTACCTGAGAGATGAAGGCAAAAAAACTGCTCCCTTTTAACTGGGGCATGATTCTTCTTGTCACACCATATCTACAGAGCAGTCTCTTTAGAGCATAGAGAAGGAAGCCAAGGTACTACTAGAATAGATATGCACATGAACAGGGTGTATTTTCTCCCTCTGCCAACTGCTTTTATGTTGCCCTTCTATCCCTGAAAGCATGTGCATACATTATATTATCCAAAGGAGGTCAGTCATTGCCTATTTTTTTCATACATATGAAAGAGTTGAGGAGAATATAACCTGATCATTTGGCTCTAGTAATTTCTGAGCTGCTTGGTTTCAGTCCCTGAGGAACCCTCAGTGAATATGTAGGTCAGTAGTGTGGTGGAATAAACTGTAATACAGACGAGCCCTGGCAGCTTCTCTGTAGTGATTTGAAAGTGCCTTTGGCAGTGGCACTTTCTGATACTTCAGAAGTCAGCAGATCCATTTTTCCTCAATGCTGGGTCCCAGAAGCACTGCTCTTTGAAATGTGTAAGTACCTCTACAAAGAAAAAGCAGAGTACCTAGGGAATTTGGCTTTTTAAAATCAGTAGGGTAGATTCCTTGCTGGTCACCAAGATAGCAGTTGGGTACTGGCATTGGCTGCTGGGGCAAAGCAAGCAGTGTTTCCTGCCCAAGAAGCAGCCACATTCCTTCTCTCCTGGTGGAGTTGCTTCAGATTTCGTAGATGACCCAGAGCCTTCACACGTTCAGATCTTCTGGTCTATGCAAATATGTTTCTCATGTTTCTGTCTGCCCACATCCTTCTCAAGCTTTCCTGCTGTTCTTGAGAGGGTCTACTAACAGCAACTCTTGTAATGGACTCTTTTAGTTTAATTTCCTTCCTGATTTTCAGTGGAGGTAAGACCAAGTCTTTAAAAAACTTCTGATAAGTACATGCCTGGATTTATTGGATCCTTGTTTGCACACGTTTCACAGAAGCAGTGGAAGACATGCTGAGGAGAAACCTGCAATGAAATATTGAAGGTGTGTCATTTTTGTCCTTGAATATTATTGTGATCTTCATTTTCCTTTTCTGTAGCTCTCACAGGAGATTCCTCTGCAGCTACCTCTTCACTTTCATTTTTTCCATGGTTTTCTTTAGGTGGCTATGGAGAGGGAAATGCTCATTGGAGCCTTAAGTATGGTTCTACAAGACAGTGACTACAGAAATGGATACAACAAAGTGTTTATTATTAATAGATCTCTCCTTTGGGATTTACAGTGAATGTTAATAGCCATGATCTCTTTGCAGGACAGAGACCCCTAGAATAATTTAAATTAGACAAGATCTCTGAAAGTTATCTGGTCTCTTTGCTCAAAGAAAGGCCAACTTTGAAGATAAATCCCACTTTGAAGTTAGATCAAGTTGCCAATACGTATATAACAGCAGTTTTATCAGGGCCCTTTAGTTATGTACAGTGCTCTGTGTGATGGCAGAAGCTACTATTTTCTATTAATCTTCTGTAACAAAAATATTTATTTTTGTAAATTTTTTAACAATTCCTGTAATTTGATGAAGATGCAATGCTGGATATGTTAAAGGCATGATGAAGAAGGGATCAGAAACCAAAGCAGAAGCAGGATAGGAACAGACAAGGATAGGAACAGAAAAGCTGAGTTATCGTTGTAAACCCACTCATCACTAGTGCACAAATCATGGCAAAAAATAACAGAATTTAATAGTAATAGATTGAGAAACATTCCTTTTGGCATTGTTGGAGGGCACAATTCCTTTGCACAAATCCCATTTTCTAGCTGTGGTATTCTGTTAGAAAGGGGAGAGAACAAAAAAAGAGGAAGGTCTAGACTGAGCCTAGCCCTGGGCAAATAATAAAAAAAATAGAAGGGTTCCACACACACCACACATTCCTGTATGAACTGGGCATCCAGACAGCCTTGGGGTATGTGATCTGGCATGTGATCTGCTACAAACATCTGTATTCTGTGAGCTTGTACTAACACATATGGAGCACTCTGATGTTTGGTGCTGGTTAAACTGGTTACACTTTCAGTTGCATTGAATTCTGTAGAGTTATTTCTTCTACTTTAGTTTGGCTGTTGATAGATCAGGATGGAAAGTGAAAAGAAGTCTGTCAGAAACTTAAGGTGATCTCAGTAAATAACCTTAGTCATCAGAATTGGTTACTAGCTATTACACTGAAGATTATTTTATTGTAATATATTATAAGCTTTTCTACTTTTCCTTTTTTTTTTTTTTTTTTTTTTTTCTCTTTTTTTCCTTTTGTTCAAATACATTGAGGGCAAAACAAACTAGAAAATAGCCTAGCATATATTCTTCCATGTACTTAAAATTGCCAGGAACCATCCAATTTCTAGCCAAATTACTTGCACAGTTTGCTGAGTTGGAAAATGTACATGTATCTGACACAAAATTAAGCAGCTCCCACGTGCAGCTGATCTTTGGGGATTCTTACTTTAAAACTCTGAGCTAATAGAACTACCACATGTGTTGGCTACTGAAATGCATCTTCTTACTTGTTGCTGTTGTTGGTCATTGCCTATGGAAACTTATTTTTCTACTTAATGTTAAAACATAGCACTTCTTTCTGTAAACATGGTAAGGAGAACTGGAAATTTCCTATGACACATTATAGCCTTGGATTGTATTTTAACACAATGTGCTCTGAGTTCACGTATGCTGTCTTTTTAAAATTTAATCATAGATGTACTGCTTTGCAGCTGAAACATTCCCTGAAGTAATGGCAAGATACAGAAAAGGCTATTTCTGTGATATTTTGGTGCTCTCCAACCCATGTAAGTGTTTAATAAATGTCATCAGGATCTCTGAGGACTATTCTCCTCTAAAGAAAATTGTTTGGATGTAATCCATAATGATATGTGTAACTTGTCAAATACTTATTACTAGAGTGAAAAATACATAAAATACTTTTGGAGGCTGATTATATGGAATTAGGCAGAGGAATATATAGTGTCTGTTGGTTTTGAGGATGATAAAAGGAATGGTGGCTTATCCTCTTGAATTCTTAACCAGCAGGAAAACTGTTACCAAGAAGAAAAATCAAACTGTGCTCTTCCAGTCATGGTGCTCCAGGGAGCATCTGATCATTATTCTGCATCTTATGTTGCCTTTTATCCAATTGTATTTGCTTTTAAGATTCTACCAATCACTCAGTATTTACTTTTCATTCATATAAATACCTAGCAGAAAAGAATATAAGTAATGTCATATTGAATCAGATCATCTGTCCATCATGTCTCTCCTTTTGTGCCTTGCAAGCACTAGTAACAGATAGAGCAATTATTTGATTAAAATAGTGCTTGACCTGATCATTTCCCTGAAATGAACTCTTTGTTCATGACAATCACTGTTGTGAACATTTCCAGAACAGTGGGTCTCATCTGAACTATCATGCTATGTTGCCTCTGACAGATCTGTTCTCCAGCATAATTTTTTAATTATAATTAATCTTTTATTAATTAATTTATTATTATTAATTAATCTTTTTTGGAGCCTTTTGGACTTTTGACCTTCACAACAACCTGTGTTAATTAGTTCCACAATTTAATTTTGCATGAGATTCCATCATCATCATTATAGCTTGGCTTCATGAATGAAGTGTGAAAAATCACTTCCTTTGTTTTAAACTTTCTGCCTGATAAATAAATTGAGTACTCCCTGATTACTAAGAAAAACAGTGAATAGTGTTTCTCTACTCAATGTCTCTGTATTTTCCATGCCTTTAAAGACCCCTAGCACATCTCAGTTTTGTTATCTCTGTGCAGAGTGAAGAAACTGTCATCTCTTCTTCCATTAAAATTACTTCATACTGTTGTTCAAAGATGTGCAAGCATATGTAATGATAAAAAAGGAGCAGGTTGTTGGTGTTCTTTATTATTATAATTGACAGTAAAATGACTGACTCCATTCCTTTTCCAAATCCGTGGGCTTCTGGCCACTGGACTATTTTAAAATGAATCTCTGCTTATCTGTGTACTTCTCTCAGCATAAGTTACTGTAAAGAGGTAGTTTACATGACTGGCTTATGACTTTGTCTTCAGAGATGCTGCTAGAATTTCCACTCTGAAATTAATTCTGTCACCTTTACTTTCTTTAGTCTAAAACCCAATATACTTAGCTATGACTTTTTTCTGATCTAAGAATTAAAGAGTATCATTTCATTACTAGATATTCTAGACATCATCCCACCTGTCACTATTAAAGCTACACTGTGTCTTCATGACCTGCTTAGAGATTAATAGGTTTGTAATGTAAGTGCCTGATTAACAGAATTCACACCTACAGAAAATTAAGATTTCTATATTCAGCTGCTTTGTGACACAAAGCAAAGATGTGAACCACCCGATTTGCAGCAAGCAGCTGCTTTGGGCATTGGTGTCAGTCAGAGGGGTGAGCAGGAGTTGAGGGAATTGACTGAAACAGATTTTTTTTTAAAAGTGCTCAGATTCCACATGTGCTGTGTTTCCTTATATTTCCAATTTCATTCATAACCAAAATAATCAAAACTGTAACAAACCCTGATGTTGTCACATGGATGCTTTTATGCAATTACATATACATTATAAACATATTTTATAATAACATTCAGCAATCCTTTTCCATTAAAGTTTTTCAGTTGTATACAAGTTACAATCTGTGAAAGAAAGCAAGGAGGAAGGAGGGGCAGTCGCTGACTCAGTGACATTAAAATGCAGATACCTTGTCAAAGTGAACCTCTCTGAGCTTTGGCTTTTGTTATATTCCCAGGGTAGATTCTCTATGTTTTGCCAATCTTTTGGTGATTCTTGGTCATGTTCCATCAATTTGAGGCCAAGATTTAAGTACTCTGGAAACTGGACTTGGTTCAAACTTTTCAATAGTTTATAGTTCATGACAACATTTATATTAAACTTCATTTGATTCAGCCAGAATTTGGTGGATTTGTGTGAGTTTTATTTCTAGTTTCATATCCTATTTGAATGAATTTAATTTCTAGTTTCATATCCTATTTGAATGGATCTATGTAACTGATGAATGCATATGCTTGGGGGGGGGGGGGGGGGGGAAGGAATAAATGCTTAGCTTCACTAAGTACTGGCTTGTTTTGGCTATTTCTGTGAAGCAAAGTGAGATGAATAATTTTCTCCCATTCTACATTATAAAATTAACAAGGTCTGGGGATTCATTACAATAAAATGCTTTTATGGCAAAGTGAGATGATTGTCTAGTGGATTACATTGTGATCTTAACTTGTCCCCTGCCTATAGGGACAGACGTACATTTTGTACACCCAGCCTCTCAATATGAATCTCTCCATCACTATCTGTAAGTAATGTAGCACAAATGCTAGAACACATCTGAGATCTATTTAGGAGTGGAATATGAAGTTCTCTCACACACAACATGTGGAATGGTTTACCTCTTACATGTTAAAGCATTTCTTGCTCAGAGATAGGCTGCATAGACCAGCAAAAGGCAATCTAACTGAAGACCTAAGGGGTGGTGTGCGATTAAAGAAGTCCACAGAATTGTCACCTCTAGGTATGTGGGTGAGTATCTTCACCTGGAGGTTTTCAACTAAGCACGCAAACAGTTCCTGAAATGACAAATAGACCCCAGAAATCTAAAATGTAGTCTGTCTAGAAGTCCCTGATGTACCCTAGAGTGAGATGGAGATGCTTGGATATAAGCAGGCACAAGGAAATGGGGAGCTGGGTCCAGTACACACTAGGGGGTGCTGCCTGCCAGTGTAATGGGAAGACAAGAAGTGGTCCAAAGGACACTTAAAGGATGATGTTGATAGAACAGGCATAAGTGATGATTTAATCCTTCTCTGCCAGGTTAGGTCAGTTTGCAAGATCTTCTTTGACTTCTTTGACTTCCATCAGTTTCCAGAGATAGACATAAGATGATGGAAAGTTCTCGAGAATTCATTTAAATGCAAACATCTTCTCTCAGTCTGCTTTGTAAGTTGCCCGTGAAAAAATGTTTTCTCAGATGTAGATGCAATTACATCTGTTAATTACAATAACTAAGTTTGTAATTTTGTAAAATTTTGTTTATCAGTGGCCTTTGCAAGAATTACTACATTGTGTGATACTAAAAGCTGCTTCAGGTTAAATAGAGAGAAGGGCAGGTCTTTTTTTTTTTTTTAATATATAGTTGGGTTTTGAGTCTTTGGGGTTTTAATTAACGAATTCTTTGAATCAGTATTCTATAATACATACTTAAGGTCAATTTTTGTGATGCAAAACTGAAAACAAAATGAATGCAAACACCTTTGAAATGAACCAATTTTCTTAAAAAAGTAACATAAACTTTTAGAGACCCAAATCTGTTAAGTTGAGCATTTAATTTTCCTATGATAAATTTTGAAAGAAGTTTTCAGATGCATACAGGGCCCCATATAAACAAGAATATCTCTATGAAGTACCACCAGATTAAAAAATTAATATTTTAAGTTTTGTCCTCATTGGTGGAGACTGCTTCACCTTGTTATTCACATATTTACACCCAAATTGTACATTAGATGAATATGCCTCACCTGGGCCATCAGCAATTAACTGATGATTTATTGAGGGTGCAATTAAACTGTATTGAGTTTCAATCTCTATTGGTATTATCTTCCAGGTTCAGCAGTAATATGCTGGAAAGTATAGGTGGTTGGTACCTGTACCAGGTCTCTCAGAAATGTCAGTATTAAATTGATGGTACTTGAGATGAGATTACCTATTTATGATGTTACTACTTTATTCTGACATTTGCTATTTGTAAGCTGAGTAATCTTAAATGCATTATTTATTCCAAAAAGGAAGAATACTGCTCTTCTCCCAAGACCACATGATGACTTCTGCATATCCCGAATGGTGCTAGATGTCTGTGTGAGGACAAGTGAATCATCCTTTTGTATATTGAAAAGAACAGGAATGTTTTCCTTTAGTTTAAGGAGATGTCCTATCTGAGAAATAGAATCACATCTAACATATTTACTTTTTGACTTATATATTTTATTCTCATGTCTTCATCTCAAGTATTAATGTAGGCCCTTGGACAATAATTAAGCTGCTGTATTTCAAACACTTATCACGAGGAAGCCTTCAACTCACAGTGTGCACACAGTAGTACCAAGCCTTATTGCCTTATCCAAAGTCAGTGGAATAAAGCTGTTGCTATTTCCTAATCAGAGAGCTGTTTGGGGTGAAGAGCTGTGGGAAACTGAAGGGAATCTCATCTGGAGTCCTAGGCAATCTGCCCTACAATTACAGACTAGTCAGTTCAGTTGATACATTCGATCCCCAGACATATTAAAGCACTTGGAAAGGCTCCAGTAGACCTCAATGGGCTTACATCAGGCAATTATATGATTGCTGGAGTGCTGGAAATTGAGCAGAAGTTCTTTTGAAATCAATGTAAAATGATATGGGAGTATCTTACCAGATATTCATCTTAGTGACATATATGTGGTTACCCTAAAATACTGCCATTGCTTAATAATAAGGAGTGAATAGACTGGTGGTTTAATCATGTATTTCCAACTAACTGAGTAGGGTGGGGATGTACACTTTGCAGTGTAGAAGTGTGAGGGAGCTGGTACTGGCACAAGACCCCAGCTGCCTGCCTTTGGCACACATAGTGATCCACTCACTGACCCCTCCAGGTGCTGGAATGGCTCTTTTCCTAAAGCAGTTTCAGTATTGCATTTCCACTAAAAGGGTTTTCTTTGTATTGACAAGTTGACAGTCTGTCACAGAGAACTGAAAATATAATTTTCATTACTCTGTAAAAACAAATAACTAAAATCTATGATTTCAAGAAAGTCTTTACATTCTGTATTCCCTGAATGCCAGGTTAGCATCCAGACTCCTCATCTTTCTGTCCGAAGCCATGAACTAGTGCAAGATTCCCTGTGACCAGCTGGGAGTAGCTCACAAGATGTAAATGATATTTTAGAAACACTTATCTACTCTTCATTTTCCCCAGAGTGTTCTGAGCCTTCACACATAACATATGAACTGCAGTGAGGCTACAAGAAAAACCTTTAGGACTGAGCCATTTATAGTAAGTTTAGCCTTCAGGGCTTACTCAGTGATTTATATTTGTTTATAATATACTTTAAGCTGGGCAGTAAATAAAGCACTTCTGATGTAATATTAAAAGATGAAATTTTGGGTTTTGACTCTCGCTGGCTACAGATTTTCAGGCTCATAAATAAATATTCTGAAGTCAGAGTCAATCCAAAAAGCAGTCCCATGGGCATGTTTGCTTTCTGTCCAGGCACTGTAGTCTTTCTATTCTGATGCTTTGCATTCAAGTTTAGTTTCCCCAATGAGCAATAACTTCTAAAGAGACAGATTTTTCTTTCTGTCTTTTATAGACTCTCTAACTCTCTCAGGAATGCCATGAAGATATTTTGCTGGATAAAAGGTTAAGACATGAACCAGCATTGACTTTTTCAAATGGTTTTGTCTGTAGTGGTCTGCCATGTGTACTGCACAACACACGAAGAGTTAATAGAAGTTCATATCATGTGTGCTGAGTGTAAGGAATCAGTGTTGACATTTATGCATGCTTATTTCTGTAATGAAGTACTTCAGTTATTGCTTTTGTCTCCTATTAGCTTCCTTCTCCTTTTGCCAAGAAGCAAGTTTTTTCAAATGAATCACTAATTTTTTTTTCCAACACTGTTATATTGTTTAGCTGAATTTTGAGGCCCTCTGAATAATCTGGAAGGAAATCTTGGCAAGAAAAAAACCCAGATATTGAATTAGTTGTCTGAGTCCATTTTTACACTTCTTCAAAATGACCATGAAAACAATTCAAATGAGTTAAAAAAGAGGGAGTAGAACATTTGGTGCAGATGTGACTGTATGCATGAGACTGGAAATGTATAGTAGTGTAAAATGTACATTTTTACTATCAAATGTAAACAACTTTGTTTCTTATTGGTTTTAAGAGTAGTTTTCCTTGATGCTTTATTTCATGGCATGTATTAATTGTATTTCAGCAGTTGGATTGACTCTGGGTTTTGGATTATTTGGTTTTTGTTTTATGGGTCCTTAAATCTTCACTGAGTCTTAAGTATTCATTACATGCTTCGCTGTGGCTTTCAGTCAGTTGCAATTATTTTAATAGGCTATGTAGTATTTATAAATTATCATAGCACGTAGCTCTCTGCGAACATTTTCAAGCAGATCTCTTACACATTTTTGTCTTCGGTAGATATTTAATAAAAGCTGAGCTGATGCTGCAGCTTTGAGGCATTAAAAATAAAAATCTGTCTGGCATTGATCTGCTTATTTCCACAAACTTTATGAACTCTTTGGTAAATCTTGTTAACTTTGGCTACCTTGACATCAAAAGTTTGTGGGTAGAACTTACAGTATACTATATAAGACTGATTTTTTTTTTTTTTTTTTTTTTTCATAAGTATCCAGACAAAAGAATAACACACCAGTACTGAGCCTTATCTTGCTGTTCTCTGTCACTTCCTCTCTCCTCAACTTTTGGCAATCAATGGCTTAGGGATTTCCTGAGCTAGAGGCAGCATCTGGTCCATCATATTTTAATAGCCACTGGTGCACCCTTTCTCTATGAATTTGTCTAGTCTCTTTTTTAGCTCCATTTATGCTTTTGGCCTTAACCACATCCTGTGGCAACGAGTTCCAAAATGTAATTATGTGTTGTGTGAAAAAGTACTTCCTTTTTTTGTTTCTTAAATACTTTTTATAGGCATAATGCATTTTTTGCTGAGTGATAACACTGATTTCTTTGCTGTGCTAGGGAGCAATCACACCCTGGTCAATAGGTATTCCCACCAGTAGGTGAAGAAGAGTGACAGGAGACAAGATAAGTGTGTAGTGGCCCCAAGTTTAATGAAGTGGACAAGTGTTTATTGTAGGCTCTTCTTCCTTTACTTTGCAAATGAACTGAAGTATAAACTCTATTTTACTGTGCATAGTTAGATGCAAGTTTCCATGTGTTTAACACTGTACAGTTAATATATTATGCATTAAATACTTGTGTTTGCTACACAGAAACCTGACCCACGTGATGTACTTAATGTGTCACAGACTTCATGGTCATTATTTTCTGGCAAGAGCTCAAAACTAGCAGCTGTGTCATGTGATGTTTTTATCAAACTATGCCCCTGAGCATCAGGATCGATACATTTGTTACTAAAGATGGTTTATTTGGTAATAAAATCTTTACCAGATATGCTGATTTAATCTGAATTGCTAATTGCTCATTGCTAATTGCTAATTGCACAACATTACTAAAGATACCAGTGCCTGAAAGGTAGAAAAAATTTTGACCAGCTAGATCCTCTCATTCATGTTAGCAATGTCCCAAAAGAAGATTAGGACAAATAGAGGGATTTGGGTCTTTTGTGTACCACAGTGAGTTAATTTTGTATTCTATAATACTGTCTGTTGTTTGTATTTACATTGGGAGAGCAATCTTACACATTTTGAAGAGAAAGATTCAAGAATTAATGTTATTGTAGAACTAAATGAAGGTCACTCTTATTACTTGGGTTTTGGAGACTAGAATGAAATAATTACAGGGACAAACCTGACAGGAGTATGTCATCTACTCTTTCATTTTTCATTAAATTGAATGTTTACTTAACAATTAATATAGACAAGAAGTGACCAAAAGAATGCCTTATTTTACTGGTAAAGCAAAATGAAATATTGCTTTACATGGTGGTGACATAAAATGTCATACTGTTGCTAACCAGTGAAGGTGTCTTGAGCTGAAGCTGTGAAAATGCAACAAATAACTCATTCCACGTTGTCAAATTGTAGGAATCTAACTCAGAGAACTAAGTCAGAGGGTAGTCTTCTTCTATTCCAATGAAGAGGAAAACATAAGAAAGAGGGAGAAATTCAAAGAGAAGCTTAAATTATATTTGACTCCTGTGCTAAAGAGAGATACTGTTATAGGATATAATCCTTTGCTCTGAGTCATTGTCACCCTTTGGTTCTCTCCATCAACTGTATACAGACAGTAGCAAAACAAAGCTACTTACTTGAAGTTTGTTGATATGAATTTCCTCCCTGTAGGTCTCATTTCAGGGACGTGTTGTGAAATCTTCTGCAGGTGCTGAGGAAATTCAGAATATTGTAGAAATTAAAGGGAGATAATGAGGAATTTAATTTCATTCTAGATGCCTTTCAGGCACTTAAATCTACTGCTTTGATTGGTGCAAGCTTAGGAGGTCAGAGTGCAATAACTTTAGTAAGTACCATTCAACTTAAATTTCACATGCAAAATAACTTCTAGCTAAATGTTTTCTTCTTTTGCTTCAAAGGGGACTAGCAATTTTTTGGCAAAAACCTCAGCAATAAAGCCAGTTAGTTTACAGTCTGGCTCACACAAGAACTGTTTGTATGTGTCTTCTCCTTTAAAACTGTTCAGAGAAATCAGGATAGATGAACAGCAACTCCCAATGTGGTACAGTGTAGTCCTCAAATAATTTCCTAAGATTTACTGCAAAAGTAGAAGGCCTCTTTAGTGTTAAATCTATCACACTGTCTTTCTTGAATGTTTGATTTTGGAAATAAATAAAATTACATTTGATTTAAGGGAAAATGGTCAAGTACCATTTTCCATAACTGGCAGCCCACAGAGGTCCATTCACTTACTTCATGGTAAACAATTTCACCTTATTATTAAAATCATGGATTTTAATAATACAATGTTGGTGGTTTTTTGCATACTCTAACTGACCACCATAAGCTGAGGTCAACTGCAGATGATGGTAATTTCTTTGATACACACTAATAACCTGATTACCATCTACTGTAAAAGGAAGGTATGGACAGGTTCTAAAAAGGCAGATACTATCTCTTCTACAGAGTCTCAGTTTGGAGGACTGGTACACTAGGTCCATATTCTCAAGAGTGACTAATTGCCTTTTGTAACCAATTTCAGATCCTTAAAAGGATTGAGTTGAAGTGGGAGGAGTAACTGCTCAAAATTTCTGAAAATCAGGTTACTTTACTCTGCATTGCTTGTCCACCAATAGAGGTTACCTGAGCCATCTACCACTTTAATAATGGGAACCCACAAGCTTATTTTCCAGACTATTCTACTGTTTTTTGCAAAGCTTACTCACCAAGAGAGCTAAATGGAGGAGGCCTGAGAATAAAGAGTGAAATTAAAAAACAGGAAACACTATAGCAAAGTGTAACCTATTGGCCTTAGCTTTCTGAAATCCATTCAGCAAGTTCTTCAGTTATTCTCCAGAACTTTAAAAATAGATGGTAAAACTATTAAAAAGTTCTCATCCAATCAAAATGTGACCCTATCCATGCAGGCACAGCTGATCCTGCTTAGATTAATTGGCTTGGGTACCAGTAACAGCCTTAGCCACAGCAGTGATGACAGGATTAATCAGCTGCCAACATTTTTAAGCAGGTTCCCAGCCACATTTTGCCACCTAAGTTAAAATCCCTGAATTTTATGGTTGGACTGTAAGGAGTACCTTAGTGGGTTAGGAATGTCCCCCTGTCGCTGCAAAGGTAGGCATAAAATAAACTATATGCTATAGTATATAATATAAATATGCCATACATTATGCAGTATTTTCATCTCAATATACCTGTAGGTAGCATACTTGGTAGGGCTAGATGGAAAAAAAGGTCTCAGGTCATAAATGTTACAAAATGGGAAGAAAACATCGCTGGTTTGGCTTTTTTATGTGAGCGATCAAATTTTATTTTGGTTTTCTACAAGTATATATGGGTAAAAGAGTTGGGTCTGGGCTAAAAACAGTCACAGCTTTTATTTCTTACATATAAGCTCTTTGTATATCCTTAATGATCATTGGAATGGTATTGAATTTGCACACAATGCTTACTGCATGTACTTTATGTTTTCAATTTCTGTTAATAAATGTTTATTTCTCTGCTTGAAAAATAACCTAGATGATAAATAAATAGTACAGTGCCTGTTGTCCCATATCACAATGCACGTTGTCCCATTAAAATCAAATCTATGAATAATTAAGCTTGTTATTCTGTGAAAACAGAAGCTGGACTCCCCTTGAGTCTTGGTAGAGTTCTGATTGCACAACTAAACCTAAAAATGAATCCAGAATCCCTTAACCACATTGCAGCATAGAGGGAATAGTATGCATAACTGAGACCTTAAAGATATTTAGCTTTTAAATTAAAAAAAAATTGCTGTACTCAGAAGAGTAGAGAGGGTTAATAACACAGAGGATTTATTGGGAAATATTTCTAAGTGTTCAGGACAGGCTTGAAACTTCTACCCATGAGGACAACAGATGTACACACAAACTGAAAGCAATATGTACTTTCCACAGTCCGGGCACGTTGAATTTATTTCTTAAATGCATTTTTAGGCCAATAATTGTAAGACATAATTCCGTATATTAATGAAATTATTTGTTTATTGATTAAAGAAAGCAGGATGAATCAGCACTTGCGTTAGCAAAACTGAGACACCATCCCATAGAACTCACTTTCTGAGCCCAGTTTTGTAATAATAGAGTGATGTTTTGAGGGAGAAACAGTAAGAATAAAATGCAATGTTTGTTAATATATATATGCTAAAAACAAAGGGAAACTGATGTGTTTTTGAAAACATAAGGTTTTCCATATGGGTTTGGGAGTTTTGTTGTTTTGGTCTTAAACACCAGATATCTTTGTGCATAATTCTTAATTTTAAAGATACGTGTTCCTTTTTGTAACCTGTTGATCCTACAAATGTGTGGTGAAGTGAAATGAGTAAATGTGTAGATGAAGACAGGAATTTCTAGGAAAAACAATTTTAATTATTATGATGATATGCTAAATACTTATATAACTTTTAGGCTTATGGTTCTTTTTCTAGGACTGTAAAAGACAATCAACATGAAGAGTTGGTACCAGTTTAGCTGAGAAGAAAAATCTAAGAAATAAAAAAATACATTCAAGATTTTTTTTTTTTTTTTTTTTTTTTTAACATAGAAGAACATTTTTAATGTTTCACATGTGCCTTGACCTCTTCATCTCTCATTCTTTGACACCATTTTAGGGATGTCAAGGTCTAGTACTAAGTTGAACGTCGTCAGATTAACCTCTGTACACTTGCTGACTTGAAGCTGAACACTAATGCTGTTTTACTATGGCATTTTACTCCTTTTTCCTTAGACTTTTAGAAATTCTCAAATAAATAAATATTTACAACTGCTCATATGAACAGCTTAAGCAACTGGGGTATGTAACACTAAAAATTGCCCTTCCAAAAAGGAAGTTGAAGTTTTACTCTGATGAAAAGAAGGTCTCTGCTGAGAGTTTCAGGTGGAGACTCACATCTGCTCTTCAGTGCAATTGAATCATTGTCTTCTGGGTTGGTGTCACTTGCAGTGACAGGTTAATCAGTACAGTCTTATAGATAAAAAATTTGGAAAGAAGCAGCAAAGTTCTAAGGATCTTCATGAAACAGTTAATTCAGCCATTTTTATGAATACATTGCCATCTGGTGTACAGAATTTTTAATTTCTTTGTCTTTTCTACTTAAAACCTAATGCCCTTGAGCGGAAAATCTTCCTTCCCTTGCAAACACCTTCCTGGAATCAACCTATTGGTCTCAGTGAACCAAATTGTGTCCTACCTTTAAATGCAAGTGTGTTATAAATGCTTCTTGAACCTTTGTGAGTTCATGCTGTGGAAATAATTCTAAATTGTTACAGAGACTGGTTACATTTAGAGGCCATTGCTTCCCTGTGTGACTGAAATATCTCCTGGTTTTATCTCTAAGGTAAGAGAGGAAAGTGAACATTTTCCTGCAAAAATAAATAGTGCTTATTAAGCTTATTATATAAGACAGGCACTATGCCAAGGTACAGTACCCTTACTGTAGGGTTTAAAGTTTAAGTTTTAAATTTAAAGTTCAAAAATAGAGGGGTAGCTCTTAGATCAGAATCCCTCATTTGTATAAATTTTAAGAAATGCTGCACTGGTTTAAATGAAGTAAAGGTTTGATTCCTCACGTCTAGTGTGATTAAATTGCATCCATGTCCACAAAAAGTGTGGTTAACAACAAATATTTACTAGTTACTTTAATTTGGTTTCTTAATAAGCAACTCTAAGGTTATATTAGCACTTTATATCATGTCTTCTGTAAGGGCTGATCAAAAGTGTTCATGGTATTATGAAAGCTAGTAAAACCACCTCCTCACATACTACATTTAGGCATCATATAATGATTTTCCTGTCAAAAAATACAGGCAATCTGGAGGGGGAGGGGGCAGGAGAGGGAAGAGGAAGAAAAAAAAAAAAAAAAGTCTTGCATAAATGCATACATTTTTCTGAAGTATAAACAAAAATCTAGTGTCTTTAAAGCAAACAAATAAAAGCACAACCTCCCACAACCCAGTCTATACACATCACCTGCAATTCTGTGGAGTCTGATGAGAAATGGAGCAGTCCCTAATTTAGACTTAATTATAGGATTTATTCTGAATCTCTGAGCAAAAAATTCATAGCATTACTCTAATGAAATTTTAAAAAGTAGGGCTTTTTTAAGACATAAAATCTCTACTTTTGCAAACTTCAGGTGAACTAATAAGGTATCTTTCTGACAGTGGCAATATACTTGCTGCTCTTTGCCTCTACAGTGTGTAGTACAATGAGATCCAGCTCTCCTTGTTCAAGGACTGCCATGCTAATAAACCATGTTTAATTCTAATCTTTCTTATCATGGGTTACTGAGGACCTCTTTCCTCATGGAATCTGAGGAACAAACACACAGAGGTTACAGGGTCAGGCTCTAGTCCTTCTAACAATGAACTTTGATTTGTTTAATTCTTCTGTCAGGATTTGTTTGGCTTTACATAATTACTTCCAGGCTTATCTGTGATAACTTAATGGCTTACTTTTGTTGTGACCTTTTTGGTAAGGTTGTATATAAAAAAAAAATGTACTGATTGCTTAAGAGGATGTGGGCAGTATTAGAAAAGACATTTGTTTGATTAAATGATAATTTAAAAGAATGTAATTAAAAGTACAATTATGAGCAGCTTTTGTTCAGTATGACTCTTGTGGAGTTTAAAGGTCAGTCTATCCTATTGCTTAAAGTGGTTATTTCTATTTATTACATGTATGCCAGAGTAAGCACTGAACAAATGAAAAAAACTGCAAAATAGTTCTTGCAGTCCCTTTACAAAAAGTATTGTTTAAAGTAAACTTCTAGTGAATTGCATTTTATAACACTTCCCATTTATCATCCTGAAGTTTCTCACTGCAGTCGGGTTGAAACTCAGAAGAAAGATGACCTGTAAAAACCCAGTAATTTTGAACACAGAGAAAATATTTTGGCAGATGCTGCAGAAATCTTGAGTTGCTTTGATTTTTCTACATTCTGTTTCTGAATAATTAATACTTCAAGGAAAGCTGGTCCCTGCTGGGTATGAGGATTTAAATATGTGGTTGCACTTGTATGACAAGAGAAGTGAACATTGGCACCTCCTAATAAAAGAAAGAAGACCCTAAATTCCCATCTCTCTATGACAGCTTTATCTTATCCTTAGTAAACTATGCTTTGCACCTGATTACTGGTGAGTTAAGAAAATAAGGGGAAAAAAGTAGAGAGTTTTAATTACTAAGCAAAAGAATAAAGAAAAAAAAAGTGAGTTTTGCAACATTATCTTTAATTCTATGATCACATTATAATTTTAAAATAAGATAGCAATCTGTGTTTTTTCAAAATACCCACACAATCATAGCAAGTTAACCAGGGGATAAACTGATGCATTTATTTTTCTCACAGAACTGCCTTTTCATCTGGGAGAGAGGCAAAGGCTGGATGGAAGTTTTAATCCATTTTAAAAGTCCTATCTTATGAAACTTTGTAGCATATCGGGCATGGTGGCAATACCTGCATTTAACTATAGTTTCAGAGGCATGGAAAACAGAAATGTCTATCCATAATTTTTTGCATAAATTGAAAAAAGCTCCAGATCTTGGGATAAGCTAGTTGGTTTTAGTTCTTTTTCAGTCTTTTTGGTTTGGTTTGGTTTTCAGAAGGAAAATGAAAAAATGTTTTTAATATACTCACTTCATTATGTTATCTGTAAGTAGTGATTATTTGTGCCATTCTGTCAAATATTTGTAATCAGCTTTGAATGGCAGGGTAGTTCAGTTCATTTGCTTTTGGATCTTCAAATTAAACTTTTAATGAGTCTGACAATAGCATTTAGAATAGCATTTTCTGCAAGCTTCATGCTAAACTTGGGTTGCTTCTTGTGTTTTGCTGGTAGAGTTAACTGTAGATTCATCTTGGTCTACTTTTTTTAAAAGAACTTTAATATTGCAGTACTGTTCCTAATCTGCAATGCTTGTTCCAGATCTGGATCTCTCCTCATCTGTATTTCTTCCTCTGGAGTTAAAATCCTATTTCATGCCAGCTGCTTAGGTAGCTAATGTCTAGATTTTTTCATTCAGTGAAAAATAGCAAATAGTAGTAAGCACTCACTGTGGATGTGGAAGAGGAGTTTCTGCCCTAAATCAAGCACAAGCTTTACCAGCTGTAGCAGGTATTCACACACCAGATGAATCTCCCAGATATTTCTGTGCTGACCTTTAGCTGTAAGTATGCTCTGAACAAGCCTGTAGGTTTGAGCTCCACTAACAAATTGGGTGTCTTCTATAATATTACATCTGTAAATGGCAGTAACTGTAAATTGCCTGAGAAGCTCCAGAGTGGAAAGTGTCCCTTCCTGTGTGACTCGGGAGGATGGCAGCTTTGAGACCTAAGCTAATGCAACTTTGGCTGTCCCTTCCCTTCTCTCCTGATCATTTTTGTTAGGAGAAATGTATGATGTGAGTTCAAATGTGAATATAGAACAGTTTGGTTCATCTCTTCATTCCATCTGGCATACAGGGCAGCTGGCTAATCTTCACCTGAATGTTAACTGCTAGCTTTTAATGCTAACCAAAGCCATCTTCTGCTGTGCCATCACTGAATCTGCTTGCTCCCAGCCCTGCCTGGCCACTTGCAACAAGGTCACTCCTGGGAGGAGCAGCTGTGGCATATACATGAATGTAAGACAAGTTCAGAAATGGGAATTTCAGGTGTTTTTCTTGTCTCTGTTTAAGTATTGGAAAGAGTTCGCAGGATAGCCACAGAGGAGAGGGCTTGGTTTCATACCCAACTCAGAGATATTTTATTACCCAGTAGAAATTATTTCAGTGAATATATTTTAATTTTTTATTTTATTTTTGCTGTTCTTATGTTTGTTTGCGAGATTTAGTAAATGCTTAGGCCACTGTGTCACTTGAAAAAAAGAGCTGGGTTTGAGCCAGACAGGAACAGAAAATAAATATTTCCCTGGTGCTTTTCGTTACTAGGGACCCCATGGAGGGAAAACAAATAATGCAACAAACATATGTGGGGTTAACCTTACTCTGGTATTAATTTCATTTTTACTGAAATCAATACTCTTTCAATGTAGGATGTATTATTTCCTTTGCTGCTACTTTCAATATTAAAAAAAAAAACAAAAGACCCTAATTAAAACCTGGGTTAATATTAATCAGCTCCTCTAAACCCCAAGCTATACAGGGTACAGGTGCCCTGGTGCTGGCTGAGCCCTACTGCCAAGGTGGTGGTGCCACTGGGAAAATATATTAAAGAGAAGGGCAGAAACACTGCAACAGAAGAAAAGGGAGAGAGGAGGAGGAGGAGGAAATCACGGAAGGAACAACAGAGAAAATAGCAAGGTCAGAGGAGCAGGAGGTGAACCTTGAGGGAGCAAGCACAGCCCTAGTTTGGAAGAAGGAAGAAGCAGCACAGAGGCCCACTGTGCACTGCCCCCCTTTCCTTGTGCTACCCAACACCCCACCAAAGGGACTGAGTATGACCTGAAGAAAGAGCAAGGAGGGAGAATAAGTGACTGGAGGGAAGGAGTAGTTCTATGTGGGGGAGAAGAGGTGCCTGGAGTATCTGAGCCTTGGAAAAAAGGAGATTTTTTTTTTTTTTTCTAATTTTTTTTTCCCTAAGTGTATCGATGTTTGTTTTTGTTTTCCAATATCTGCATCAGTAATTAAATGTTTGTTTTAATTAATAGCAAATTATGTTCCTCAGATTGAATCTGTTTTGCCCATGACACTACTTGCTAATTATCTCCCTGTCTTCATCACATCACAGGCGCTTCCTCACTCCTGTTTGTCCTGTCTTTTCCCTGGTCCCACTGGTGGGAGAGGAATGAGAAGTGGCTGTATGGGAGCTGAGCTGGCAGTAGGTACCAACCCACTGCACAAACCCTTTCCTAATGGTCATTGCTGGGACACTGGGATTTCTTACACTTGATCCTGAAGGTGAATCCTTATGGCCAGAATTTGGCCTGGTTCTGAGGTCAGTGAGTAATTCCAGAGGAAAAATGCCTACAAGGGGCATAGTGAGGTTAAAATGTCCAATTTGGACAGGCCTGAACTGTGATTTTTTCATAAATGGATATGAATCATAATGAGCTCTACTGAATCCACTGTGGGAACCTGGAGGATTGTTGCAGGAGGTGTCTTGGATTCCTGTTCCTCTCCTCCAACAAAAGGTCCCAGTACAACTTTCCAAGCTACACTTCACAGTCAGGATTACAGCTGTGTATTGTGCGTATATATGTGTATATATTGTATATATATATATATATATATATATGTATATATTTTAGGACTGATAATTCTTGTTTGTTCATGTGGGTTATGAAATTCTTTTGAAGGCCAGCTAAAAGGAAAATGAATTATCAGCTATGGTACTCTTATGGTGCCTTCTGCTTTTATTTAGACTAGATTTTGTAAAATTTTGATCTTATATCTGAAGTAAATATTTTTTAAGGTGAGCATCCTGAATGTAATAATCCACAAGTAACTGGGAAGATTTTTTGAAAGGACTTTTCCATTATTTGGAAGAAGTCTTAACCAGTACATATATACACGTGTATGTGTACATACACATATAGGTACACTGTCTTTTAGCTCATAGCTTTTTGTCAGCAAACCATCTTAAGTTTTTCCTTGAAACTGAAACTACTGCTCCAGATTCCTCTTTCTGATTGCCTCATACTATGGCACTTTGGTCTTTGGTATGTACCCAGCATGCTTAAATTTAAGAATACCCTGAAGTCCTTCACGAGATTAAATATTGGATGTTTTTACTACCAAAACTTAAAGTTTTAACTCATAGAATTCAATATTAATGAAAAATTTTCAGGAGAATTACTTAAATTTAAAAAGATTTCGCAAGTGAAAGTGTTTTGTTTCTCGTTGCATAAGTTAGAATTGTTTTTCCAGTCAGTGCAAGTACTTTATCTTCTGCTTCTCTGGGTAGCAGGGAAAATCCTTGCCTGAAGGCAGCCCATGAGTCGTGTTGCCCGCTAGATGGCAGAAGATACTTTGCACCAGAATATTCAGCTATTTATACAAATATTACAATGACTGCATAAAAATACTGGGTTTTTTCCACAGCTGCAGAGATTTTCTTTATTAAAAGTATATCTGGTCATAAATTATCCATATTCCTTTGAGTATATAGGCCCATTCTCTCTGCAAATAAAAGTAAAACCTAGTGCACAAAGAATTGATTACAAATTTCTCTTATACTTAAGTGGCATTGAAATCATACATTGGTTATAGAATTTTTATTTACATTAATAGATAGAAAACCATACTGATCCAGAAGAAATTAAAAAGGTGAAGTTAAACTTATGCAAATACTATCATTATGTTTCCATTATAATATTTATCATGTTTTGAGACTGTATTTATAAAATTCTGTACGTATTTTAACTGCTTTATGTTAAGCAGTGTATTGGGTTGCTGAATGGCAAACTTTTTACCCCGGAATAGTTTTCACTAACATTTTCATGGATGTTCCATTAAAAGTGGTTTTGGTACAGCACCACAACAAAGCAGTAGTCTTTGCTTTGTCAGGTCTTCATAGACCATTTGCAATTCCAGCAGATGGAATCTTCACTGCAAGTGAAGCAACATGTATGCAGCACATAGGCACTGCACATATATATAAAAATCCCCCATCTGTACACATCCATATAAATAAGTATCTCTGTTTTGAATTATTTTTCCCCAAGTGCTTGACTAAATTTGTCTTCAGTAACATCTACCGGGGTAACACGCTGAAAAACACATCTACCTCTCAGGTTGAGGGTGGTATATTGTATTCTGAAATATTAATTGGAAAGCAAAAGAGTTTCAAGGACCTTAACTCCAACAACACCTACCCTATTGCTTTCTAGCCACAGAACACAAGAACTGCTGAGTATCGGTAGAAAGTTCCCAAATTAAAAAAAAACTTGGAGTTCAGTTAGTTTGCCTTAATTAGCTTATACTTGTCCTTGTGACTTGAAATGTTCCCTAGAAGTTATGTAAATCATATGTAATTGATGCTAATAGAATCACCCTTACTTTTAATATTGTCAGTTCTAACCCCCAGTTTGCAGTCCCTTATGATTTTCTGAGCTGTAACACTTCTTCAGGATAGTATTTTATATTTTGGCTGTGCCTCAGGCTGAACTTTTTGGAAATTTTTGGCTGAGGACATTCTACCGATTCCAAGAAAGTCTAGAGAAAATGAGTTATTTATTCTGTGTTTAAAAATAAAAATCTGGGATCTTTTCTTTGGATAACTCTTGCTGTCTGGTGCGCTGAATTTAGAATTTGAAATTACACTAGGGAGGAATGGGTAAGAAAAGGCAATTTAGTCAGAATATGACCTTTGCTACTCATGGTAAAATCTGTTAGAGGCCTTTGCAAAATCACTCTTTGCACATAAGTGGCATCATCTCCCTTGGTCCCTGCTGTGTTTCAAAGACAGCTGGGTCTACACCAGTCCCCAGGACTGTGGGCAGAGACAAGAGGGGAGCAGGCTGGGTTCATCACCCCCCATTTCAGATGTTTGCCACTATGTCAGCTGCTGCAGTGCTGCTCCCTGTATGGGTTTCTTAGGCAAATTACACATTATTTCTTTTAAACTCTTCAAATGAGTTGCTGCTAGTGGTTGGGGTAACCAAGCTAAAATATACATACTTCAAATCTGTATGAATCTGATCTGACGACTTTATTGAAAGAGTAGGATTGAGCAGTTCTGGAGAAGGAAACTGGGCCTGGCTGAGCATAAAGAGGGTGTGGATTCTCAGCATAAATTGGTTTCAGGTACTTGTTTTTCCTTGAAGGAGGAGACTTTCTAACAGTATGCAAAGTCACCTCTGTGCTTAGGACATCAGACATTATCTCCAGAAAGCTTCCTGCAGCTTATGGGCAGGACTTTCAGTTCCTGGAAAAAGCAGTTTACTTGGAGGGTTTAGAAGATGCTGGTCCACCTTGAACAAAAATTCACTGTTCCTTAAGAATCCCTAAACAACCTCAAATGTTTAAGAATGGAGGAAGTCTCTTGTTTTGTTAAGATAAAAGGTTAAGGATTAATTTGGATGAAAGGAAGCAGTTACCAAAAGAAAAGAAAGTGATAATGCTGCTGGAATGTAGCCAATCTTTTCTTCTCTCCAGCTTGTCTTAAGAAGGAAAATGTATTCTTGAAGGAATTGTCTCATGCAGTGAGAAAATTATTCAAATGCCATCCCAAAACATCTAAATTATTACCTTGCATAAGGAGGAGCAGAATACAAATAGTTTTTCAAAGAAAACCCTCCCCTTCATTGTCCTTTGAATTGATGAAGTCCTTTGCATTACTTTAAACTACTAAAATCATGTACTTATATTATTAGAGCTTGCCCTTTATTTTGTATATTTTTAATATTTGTTATCTATATATAATTTCTGTAAGTTTCATAAAATATACATATGTAAGTTACATTAATATATTTATATATATATTTGGGTATATTTATTTTGAATATTTGCTCTTCTTTCTTCACACTTTTATTAGGCAGAATAGATAAACATTGTGAAATTTGTTTTCCTTCATTTAACTGAGATCTCTTTTCTTTTCTTGGACCAATACGCTGTCTGCTAACTATACTTCTTAAGAAAGCTCAACCTTGCCTTCTCAGCTAGCATTATTAGATCTACAATTTCACAAATAATGTATTTCAAGAAATAACTACTATACCAATATAATGAAATATACATTTAATTTATATTTTTATAAATGTATTTTATAGAACTTTATATTTTCTGTATGTATTATTTATATGCTTACTAATTACTATTAATAGCACTGTAGAAATCAGCTTGTCCACTACGGTTCATAGAGACCAATTAGTCTGAATAAATATACTTTATTCCAAAACTGGAAGATTTTCTGGCAGTATAATGTTTCCCTCTATGCTTCTTTAGGGAGCAGTTCCGGTGGGGTCTGTCACACAGAATGATGTAATGGTCTAGAAATAGTCTTTCTTGTGTATGAAAATTTTTTTATATATATAAAGAATTTCATTAAATTAAAATTATTTCCTAGGTATTTTTCTCTACTGATCTATTGCTAAACATAAACCAGAGGGAAAGTGTTATACAAAAGGAAGTGTTAATAGTTCCTTCTGTGATATAGCTCCTTCTGATGATGTTTCCAACTGATTTGAGACCCACTAGAGTTCTGGGCAGGTTAGGGCAGCTGCTGCTTTGTGGTTGTAAGCAAATTTTAGTGCTCTTGCTGATGCCATATAAATATTTCATGATTACTTAGGACTCAAAACCAGTTAAAAATCAGCTGTGTCATTTGGGGTATATTTGGATCTATATTCCCTTTGTTGTTCCTGTAAAAGATAACACAGCACTCCTTTAAATATTCGTTTCCTGTCTCCTATAAAAATCTTGGCTCTTAGTTTGCTTTCATGTTAGCAGAAGAAATTAGTTCCAAATGACATTAAGAACCAAAGAAGCTCAGCAAATTAAGGTGCCTTGAAAAATCTGTCAAATAAATCCAATATAATGGATTGTTTGGTCTTGATAGCGAAACAAACCAAACAAAACCAACATCCAATATCTGCTAAAATTTCAGTATGGTGCAGGAATGGAGGCTTCCTCGATATGAAAAGGGATCCTGTTACAGGGATAAGTAATCAACCACCTGGGAGAATATAAAACTAAAATGAGAGGTGTCCACGGAGACACAGCAGTGCTGCCAAGTTAAAGATTTAATTCCAAATAAAATATTACAGTAGTCTCAGGTGATAGCATCCATAGAAGTTTGGACCTCATTAGGGGAATTGAAAAGCTTAGAGCTGTTTCCAGTAATAACACTCAATTTAGTTGGCTAAATTAAAGCCAAACTAATCTCCTTTCCATGAAGTGTTTGAGCAAGTTGTAGAAAACTCTCCCATCAGTTTTCTTGTAGGAGAGAGAGAAGTCTCGTATAAATAGCAGTGCAAGACTGAACTCAGACTCTTCACACCAACCTGGCAATTCCCATTTACACTTTGGTGTGGTCATATCTCTTCACCTATTAAACAAATCTAAAACCTCACTGTTTCATCCTTCATCAAATCTTATAAAATGAAACTTCTGGAGAGTATTTGGGCTCATGAGTGTCACCTTTACTCTCGTAAAGAAAGTGGTGAGTTCATGATTTCAACAGAAGCTGACGGAATTTGGTTTGAAAGAACTGGGGGAGAGGTTTCCTTTTCATGTGGTGTCTTTGGTGTTTTTTCATGTAGTCCTCAGCTGCTTATAAAGATTCTTAGGAAACAGTGAACTAGCCAGAGTTTAAATGAAGAGATAACTTTAAAGAAACTCTTGAAGTAAGAAAAAAAGCATGTTCCATACATTAGAAATCAGTATTAAACCGAAAAGGAACCAAACTAAGCAAAAGCTATACTTCTTCATAATTCAAGGAATACCAGACACAGAAAGTGACTCTGTACAATGTATATGAATATCCTTCAGCAAAGCCTTTTTCTATGAACTGTGCTCACAACACGCGAGTCAAATTGTGAATTCCCGTGTTTATTGGTGACTGAATTTAATCAGTGCCCATCTCAGTCTTGATCTAGACAGTCTTAAAAAGTACTGTTTCTTCTCACCCTTTGTAATTTTCCATGCTGTTTCCAAAACAAATGTTGGTGGTACAGTAAATTAATTTTTCCAATTTTCCTCGGCATTTCTGAATATATATATATGTGTGTGTATATATATATATACAGTGGCCAGGCTGAATAAATTGTCTGTGTTTAGATTTACCAAGAATTTTACTCCAACTAAAATTAGAGTGCCACAGCAAATACGAGCTTGCCATAATAAATTGAAAGTTGTGTACACCATGAAGAAAAACTTGTTTCATATACAGATTTTAGTAAATGCATAAAAATAAATCCCAAAAATATATCTGTACACCTTTTTATTATTTACTGTATTTTACAACTTATCCTGGATCTAATAAAGTACTTAAGAGGAATTGGCCTCGGTGAATTGCATGCAGTGTGTGTTTAAAGGTTAGCATATGCTGGAGGGCTTTGCTGAACTGGACATCTTTCATGTGTCTTGAAATTTATCACACTTTTATTATGCTTTGTAAGTTTCTCAAGCTTGTCTCCTTTGCTTTCAGAGCTTAGATAACTTCTTTACTTTAAAAATTTTCTTTGTTCTTTGTAAGTAGTATTAAATTTCACATTTTTAAGCAAAAGTTGTCCCATGGAAGCTATGTACAGCAGGAACGAGAAAGGATGACAAGACAATCAGAACTGTTGAGCCAACAGCTCCAAACTTGAGATACTGTTTTCTTACCTTCCAAGGAAAGGAGCTATTTTACTATAAACTGGCTAATTCCTTCAATGTGCTGTCACCATGGTGTTGAAAAACCTCCAGTGTGGTCCATTTGAAGCTAATTTGGAAATGTGCTAAAGGTGCTCAGAGATGAGGACCAAGTTACACAGAGGTGCAGACATGAAGACATTGTGCTATCAGGGAACCAGACCTATGCAGGACTATTCTTGGGCAAGTTATGGCTGCTTTGCATGACAGGGATATATTACAGACACATGAGCTTCAAACAGATCTGTCCAAGTTTCTGCTACTCTTCAGGATCCATAGGCTGACAAGTTTAACTCAACTGTGTTGTTAAGGGAGCAAAAGCGTTTAAATTTAGGTTGCAAAGTTTCAGCTTGAGATGTCAGCCTTGTAGGTACAGCAATGTAGTCACTGGGCAGATTACACTGATTTCTGAAAAAATGGTTTTTGCCTCTGTCACAGATGGGCAACTTAACTGTGGAACTTTGCTGTATAGGTTGGACTTAGAAGCCTGGAATGTGACAGAGGCAGAAAGTCTCATTCCCATGCCATGGATGCTTCCTTGTAGATTTACCCAGGCAGAGTTATTGACCAAGACATTGCCAATAATAGTGTAAGTCTTGAGTAACTTACATATGTATCTAAAATATTTGCTTCCTAATATCTTTCTTAAGCTGTACTCATTTTAAAATTCTGCTACATAGAACTCAAACTAGCAATTCGTGTTGAGAGAAAAGCTAGTGGAAGCTGGACCATTGAAAGGAATTCACAGTTGGACCCCAAATAATCACAAAATTACAGAATGATGTAACTTTATTCAGTGCCCCTGGAATTGCTAATTGAACAAATTAGATTATAGGGAGTGAATCATTTGCTTACTGAATGCAGCATATTTGTAAAACTAATTTTTCATTTATGGTTTATTACTATTGTATAGAAAGTCTAGAGAATTTTGGTGGATTTTTTTGTTAATAACCTTGTATAGCGCTCTTTAACTGTAAGAGTCTCTTTGGAATATATGCCTGTTTATTTTATTGTCCTCTGTTTAGTTATTCTAAAAAAAAAAAAAAAAAAAGTTACAGACACATAATTGTAGCCATCTGTTGTGTTTTAAGTCCAATCTAGCCCAAAAGTCAAAAAAGTCATGGCAACAACTTATAAAAACAATGGCAATAATATGAACTCACTATGGTTACTGGTGAACCTTTATTTCTCCCCTCCAATGAAGTAAGTTTCCTCAGAGAATTATTTTAATATGTGATTTATTTCTTTATTACATTTGCCCACAGTACGACCAGCTTCTCCATCAAGTTTGTCATATAGCTGTCTCCTTGATAGTAAATCTGTGTTTCTCCAAAGAGGTGAGTTATGTTATTATACAAAACCAAGCTCTGAGGGAAACCCCAGTGCTTGCCATATATTACTCTAGCATAAAACAGCAAGCAAGATTAAGATTGTTTAAGAAAATTTATTATTTGGGCTGAATAATATTTATCATATAATATTTCTAACCCTTAGTCTGACAGATTTTAAATCCGTTGTTTATAGATTTTAGATATTTAGGGTATTTGGGTTAATAATTCACAGAGATATTTAGTAAATAGTTTCTTCAACTAATTTCATCAAAATGTTAGTGACTTCTGTGAGAGATTGTTAATTTTCAGCATTATCCTGTCTTCTAGACATATTCAGTTTGTAAAAGTACCACAGTTATTTTAACTAAAAGCAATCCATTGCATATGCATGGATATTTTAATGTGAGCAATAAATGGCACATAAGTGTTGAAGGTGACATCAAGATGCATTGGATAAAGTCACATAAACTGATGCTTTCTGTTCCTGCAGCTTGTTGACATGGAGTATTTCGTTAGTACCCTTTTCTCTGCATTTATGGAAAAATTACATAATAGAAATGTGTGCACAACTGTTTTTGCATTGTCATTTACTCTTCTATCTCCTGTTAAAGAGAAAAACTGAATAGGATCTGGGGAGCAATCATCCTTTTAGGAGAGTTACAGAACACAGAGTCCTAGTAGCTTGTAACTCCTTGAGAAGGGTGAGGATTCCAAGGCATGGAATTCTAGCATCCTGGCTAGACCAATCTCTCTTTTGATTGTGTAGAGCCTATCTTCATGCCCATCATAATTTGGAGCCTCATGCAGTGCTTGCCATTAGGTAGGATGAATATGACCCCAGGCCACCTCCAGACACATGGTGGTCCAGGGACAAGGATCACATTTCCTCCAGGTGACCGAGAACTGGGCATTGCTCTCTGTCCTACAGAGTTCCTTAGTAGTCACCAACCAGGAGCTGGGTTGTTTCTGTCAAAACAAATTATGGACACTAATGGTGAAGTGAAAAGGAAAAATAACAGATATCAGTTTCCAGTTTTTTAAGCCTTTTTTTAAGCCTCCCCATTTCCATGGGAAATAAGAGCAGATGTAGGTAAAGTTCATAGGTTGTTTGATTTAGGTAGCAATAATCTACATAGAACAGCAGGTATTCCACTTGGCTGTAAAAGGGTGGTGAAATAAGAAGTATAAATGATGATGTATGTGCAAACTTCATCCACAAGAATCAATGTTATGTAAAAGCCAACTGCTATTTTCTTCTCATTCACTGAGTTATTTAAGATCACAGGTGGGTGCCTTTGCTTTTACTCCTGGTTATTTTGATAAATATGTTTATTGAGCATGGGACTGAATGCACTCACATTAGTGTCTGTCTCATACTACTATTAAGAGTGATGGTGGCAACTTGGGTTTTTTCTGGCTGTTGCTAACATTGTTTTTTTGAGAATGTACAATACATATTAGTTTGTAACCTAAAAATGACATATTTACAGAGTCACAGTAACCACACAAAACTATGGGCCAAAATAACAACTATGATTTATTTTTTTTCATAGAAACTTACACTGAACCATTATTTGCATAGGCAGACTTTTCTAGTATCTTCTTTAACTTTCTATACAACTCACCTTTAGGATTACTTAGAAACCCTCCATTAATCTCCCGATTTTGCTTTTATCAGGCTCCTGATTCTGTCCCACTTGAAGCAGTTTTCCAAGTATTTATCATTTCTTATTTGTGTATGCATTTGTGCTGAACTATCTGTTGTAACACCTGCAGTTACCTGGTTTGATACATCCCTTTGTCATCTTTTATCAAACAACACAGTAAGGAAAAATTTACTTTATATCATCCACACAAAAAATTAATTTCAATTCTACTTTATCATACAAATCTTCTCAGGCTTCTTGTATTATTTTCTTAGGAGTAGGTCAATGTGTAAAATTAGGGCATGCTGTGGTCCAGAAGGAAAAATATGCATGTGCATGCAAAAAAGAATGTGTCATACTGGAGTCTGAAAAGCAGCAGTGTTGGTAACTTCATTTGGTCATCAGCCACAAACAGCTGGGACTTCATTATGCAACTGCAAAAATTTCTGACTTTTTGGATACTTTGTCATCCACATAAGGAAAGAGAAATAATTTTGGAAAAAGGAAAGACCTTAGGGCATTCTCAGTATGCAGCTCAGGAAGCTGAAATACTGATGACACGAATCTAAACATGAGTAGGACATTTTGGGATGACTTAAAAACAAAGTTTTTTTTTTTTTAATTAGTACTCATGAAGATCAGAAACATAAGTCTTCATCAGAGACCTCTGGTGGCTGTACAAACCATTTGAATAGAATTAGTAGGATCAAAATATCACAGTCATGTATAGTAGTATTTGGAACGCCAGTTTAAACTTCTCTCACCCATTTTGTATCTTTCAGTCCCTGCTTAATATTAATCTGGGCTAAGGGTGCAAACATTCTGGGCATGATGCAACAAGGACTAGAAGTGTGTTCGTAATTTGAAGTTTTTGAGTCATTCTTTTAACTGATAAGCATATGATTAAGTGCTCTGCTGGAATGGGGCCAGAGTACATTTTACAGCTCGTTGGAATGAGTTTACTTCTGTGCTGTAACCCACACCTTTAAATCTGATTCCCTTCTTACACAGGATGGAGTTGCTCTATGGGTGACTGGATTTTTGTTGTATTCAACAGTTTGGTAGTGTTCAAATCATCCTCCAGTGCCACACACACAGAGAGAAAAATAGGAATCATGATTTTTGAGTGAATAAAGAAACCAGGCCAGTTTCCACAGTTCACATGAAAGGAAAATCTCTCGCTGACTTAATTAGGTACAATGCCTGACTACAGCTTTCATGACTTGGCCAACATTTCCTATCATTCCAGTGTTATGACAGAAGTCACCAGGACAATTCCAGCCCAGAAGTAGTCATGCTCCATACTTCAGTTGGAGAACAAATGGAGGATGACTGCAGAATTGTCACAGATTGACAATGGCTGTGATACCTCATAATTTTGTTGCTCAGGTCCCGTTGAGCCCTCAGTTTTAATCACCCTTTTATTTACACAATGACATGGACCAGAAAAGGTTTCCTGTCAGGTAAACAAACTGAAGCTTTTGGTCTTAGGTCTTTTACATTTTGTATAGAAAGTTCTGTTTTGAGAAATTCTGTAAAAACAAGATTTTGTTTCCAGTAGAAACTCTTAATATTTAATTCTACTTATGGTTTTTTTCTGTCATTGGTATTTGGTAGCAGATGTTTAGTTTCATTAGTTTCTTATTTGCTTATGATTCATGTGAGACTGATACCTGATTCTGGTTTCTAGCAATCAGTCCCAAAGGTATTTTTGGTTATCTCTCTTTTCTTGAGAGGCTTAAATCTTGACAATAATTCAAATTCATATTACCAGACATTTCAGAAGGAAACATTCGTGATTTTCAAGGACTTCTGTGTCTACAGCTGTCCTCCTCTTGACCATAAGAGACAGACTTATCCTTGTCAGCTTTTCTGCCACACGTTCTTTTTGTAATTTTTCTTTCTGAAATACATCTCCCCTTCACATTTTTTGCTCTTTGTAAAAGGCATTATTAACTTTCTTTCTATAGCACAAAATATCAAAGTGCTACAGTCAAATACCTACTCCTAGGAGATGGACTCTGCTGGCTTTTGCTTTCACCTTTGTAGGCATTCCTTTCTGCGTATTAAAAAAAGGCCTCAACCCCCCAAAACATATGGAATTGATAAACATGACGTCAAGGTAATCAATCTAGTCAGTTTGAATAAAGGGGCTGGTGTTTTCTTTCTTTTTCATTGTCACACAGTATGTTTGTTGGTCCCTCACATTTCCTGCAAGATGAAATATTGCTTGAGCGGTATTTGGAGAATCAGATAAAGAGGTGTTTTAGCATATAGCCAAGCAGAGAAAAATGATGGAACTGAATCTACAGTAGCACTTACTATAATAATTCTTCATTTTCAGTCCTCAAATTTACTAGCTTTTCTCCCTCTGTGATTCCACCCCCACCTTGTTTCCTTGCTGTCACCTCTACTCCCTTCTTGGGTGGCATTGGATGGCTCTCCCCTGGAACAATCCCTACCAAAGATGCTCCTGCCACTAGCATAGCATCAGCTAAGTGGAACTTGCTTGAAATCTCACCTTAAAAGCTTCCCTGTTTCTCACGATTAAAGCCAGTAACCAGAAAAATGACACACCACTACTGCCTATGGTAGATGTGGTCATCCTAGGCTTAGACTCTAGCCTTCCAGTCATCCTGTAGGTTATTGCTTGTTCAAAAGTTTTTTCTGCCTGAGCATTACCACTGAAGCATGTTTTCCAGACTCCTTTCCTCACACAGTTGAATGGCAATATTGAGATATTTAAAACTTCAAATATAGATATATGAAAATTGACTGTGGTATAATTTCTGCTGGTATAATTTCTATTTTTCATCAGTTTTCTTGTTCTGTATTTCTCCCCTAAATTTCTCTTCATTTTGCATTTGTTCTCCAAGGACACAAAATAAAAACAAATACTGTGTTTCTGTTTTCATTTAGCTGTTTTTCCATAATTGTAACTCTTTACTAATGTAATGCTGATAGTTCTTTTAGGACCCTAAAGAAAATTAGAAGATAATGTCTTTATTTTCTTTTGTTTTGTTTTTTTTTACCTCAAACCATGAAGTGGCAGATTATCTCCCATGATCTTTTTCAGACATTGGAATTGTTTTGTTTTTTTTTACCTCAAACCATGAAGTGGCAGATTATCTCCCATGATCTTTTTCAGACATTGGAATGGGCTACCCAGGGAGGTGGTGGACTCTCCATCCCTGGAGGATTTTAAGAAGAGACTGAATGTGGCACTCAGTGCCATGGTCTGGTATCCACAGTGGTAGTGGATCAAGGGTTGGACTTGATGATCTCAGAGGTCCTTTCCAACCTGGCTGATTCTGTGATTCTGTTATTTTTTCCCTGTGCTCCACTTGGAAGATCCAAAGCCAGCAAAGACTTCCTGAAGGTCCTCTTGGCAGGAGGCAGATTTCTGTAGGAGGAAGCAAGGAGAGATCTGCTGGTAAGGCTGACTCCTTTATCTTTTTTCTTAGGATGGGAGTGTCTTGGAGAAATGGAAGGAAGTGACATAATTAACTTTGCTAATCTGTCCAGTTGGTAAATAGTCCTTGGGGAAAATGACTGCATAGTGTTTGTTAGGACGGTATCATTCTGAGGCCAAGAAGAGAGAAAGGAGCTTTTAGCCAAGTCTTTGCTGTACCCAATGCTATCAAGCACAGGAGAAAACCGTAATAATAATTTGAAAAACATATTCTTTTAGTGCTGTACTGCTTCAATGCATATCTTGTTTTTCAGTCAAAAATGTTCTAGCAGTCCTGTTTGTGGATGTGCCTGTGTGGTACTACTATTACGGCACGTTAAATTACACATGTGCCGGTGTGAGCTACTTAATTTTGCAGATATCCAAGTCCTTCTCTGAATACCTGATTACCACTGTGATTTTTCCCATCAAAATTAGATTGGCAGTGCCTGTGAACCAAACAAATGAAGAGCTGATGCTGTTTGTCACTGTTGTCTCTGATTGGACTCACATTCCAGTGACATGGACAGCTGAAAAGAAATCAAGAAACAAGGGCAAAGCCTGCAAACGGATGGAACATGTTTGCAATAGCAACTTCTGCAGTGGGAAAGGGTGAGGGCCTGACCCCTGCTGCTGGCAAACAGCTGATATTTCTCAAGCTACTGGTGTGCTGTGTTTTTTATTCCACTGACATATAACAAAAAGAGCTTGTGTGCAAGTAGTAAATATTGTTTAGTGTCCAGGAACTGAAATTCTCTGTGATGTCTCAGCAGAAAGGCAACATGGCTAGAGCTGCAGTGATGCCCTTGTCAGAGCAGCATAGAAAAGGTCCAGATGTTTTGGTGTCACTGGGTAATAGAGTCTGTAGTACCTGCCTAGGGCATTATGAGAAAACATCCAAAGAACATCCTTTCTTATGGAGGGCCTGTGCGGTACAGATTAAGGTAGATAATGCAGATTTTATGGTATTGTACCTCTCAAAGATCTAAACTTTGATAAACCCTCCTTGTCACAGACGAGAAGAACGAAAGTCTCCATTAAATGAAAAAAAAAAAAAAGAAAAATAGAAAAAAACAACTGAAATTACGAAAAGACAGTTAATAATGACCTATAAAATACATGCACTCTTCCAGTCAACAATATAAAATTTATTTAAAATATTTAACTGAGAAAGACTACTAGAGGCAAGAGTCTCTTTTACAAGGGTGTCCTGGCAAGAGGGGCGGCATAACAGTCAATTATTACAAACAAAATCCAGGTTTCTTAATTAAAATACAAAATACTGGCTCTGCTGCATGGCCTGTAATAAGTTATGTCTTGAGAAGACTGTAATTATGCTGGCGCCTGCTTGTGCCGCCATAGTTAAGTCTGTCACCATTTCCATTATAAACTCCATTTTTAAGCAACTTATAATGTAGCCATAAAAAATAAAATTAGATTGAAACTTGGCAAAGAAAATCTTAGACCAAAAAGTTTTGTTTCTTTTTTTGAAACACAAATAATCTGTTTGGTCATCTTTATGTTTTTTAGGAGAGCACTAAACAAGCCAGGAGTTTTATGGTTTTGAAGCTTTCTGGCCATCCTGTAGTATAAACATTTTTTCCTTTTTCATCTGCATCAAGAGGATCTTCCATTGCTTGGAAGCAGAGGATTTTGTTCTTTGAAGGTCCATTAATCCAGGAAAACAAACTTCACTCTTCTTTAAGGAAATAGTGAAGACTGATTAACTTGGATTACAATGAAGAAATGAGATCAAATTAGTTAACTTTGGGCTTCAGAATGAATCATTGCAAACTCTTCCTGCCATGAGACTGACTTCAGGTTTCCAGCCCCTATCTCATGACAGAGGAAGATGTCAGAGGCAAGAGCTCTCAAAGGTTTTGAGTGAACAGTAAGACTGAGGCTGAAGCTTTCTCTGCAGCCTATTGCCTCTGCTGCTTCTAGCAATGCTCATGGTAGGATAAGGAAAAGGTCTGTCTAAAAATCGTAGAAAATTCTCGTTACTTTGTCCCAGTGTGCATTTTATCACTTAAGGGGGAAAAAGAGGAGAAAATGAGCCCAGAAATTAGTAGGCATCTGCTCTGAGCAATTGCCTTTAGAAACTACACCAGTGCAGTTGGGCTGTGTGGAAGCAAATATGTTCCTGTTGAGCACTGTTGATGTAGTGATTGAGTAAACTAAAGAAGTTCCCCATGCATCATCCTAATCTAAGATATGAATTTTTAAAAATCAGTTTATTTTTATGGTCTAATGCTGGGTTTCTAGAGAGGCAGATACATTTTTTTAATGAGAAGTACTGAACGACAGATAGTAAAATGTTTGGAAATGTCATTGTGAATCCACTTCCCAAAGGAAGCGACTCCTCCACAGTCCCAGTCTGCATCTTTAAGTGCCTTTTAATTTATGCAGCTTAACTAGAATTCCTCTAGGAAAGACCATTGTTTCCAAATTAAAGGTCTGAATGCCTGAGGAAAGAGCACTGAAGGTAGTGAAGCTTAAGAAGCAGAAACGAAGGACTGCTCCTGTGTCTCTGCCATATTTAGATTACAGTGCAGTTTGCATGCAAATGTTGAGAGGTAAATGGTGCTCCTCTTGCCTAAGCTTCATTCATGAGGGATGGAAATTACTGTCTTTGTGGACTGGAAGAAGGCTTGGGGGTGCTGATTGATGTGAAGCTCAACATTAGCTGGAAACATGTGCTGGTAACCCAGAAAGCCAACTGTACCCTGGGCTGCATCACAAGAGTGTTCAGCAGCTCGAGGGAGGTGATTCTCCCCCTCTGCTCCACTCTTGTGAGCCCCATCTGGAGTACTGTGTCCAGGTCTGGTGCTTACGGCACAGGAAAGACACGGACCTGCTGGAGTGAAACCAGGGGAGGGCCAGAACTGATCAAAGGGCTGGAGTACCTCTGATACTGAAGAGGGGCTGAGGGAGTTTGGGTTGTTCAGCCTGGAGGAGAGAAGGCATGAAATGATATGATGAATGGGAATGGCTTTAAACTGGAAGAGGATAGCTTTAAGTTAGACATTAGGAAGAAATTCTTTAGTGTGAGGGTGGTGAGACACTGGTGCAGGTTGCCTACAAAGCTGTGGCTGCCTCTTCCCTGGAAGTGTTCAAGGACAGGCTGGATGGGGCTTTAGCAATCTGGGCTGGGGGTGGGGGGCTTTCCCTTGGTTATATTTCACATTGTGCAGATCCTGTTTTTCAGACCTCTGGAAACATAAAGGAAAGTTTAGTGGCTAAAGTGATCTTTCAACTTCAGTGTACAGATTTTAGAGCAAAATAGATGTATACCTTCTCCAGTATTTCAGTTTTTCTCAACCACTGTGGCAAAGCTCGGAGGCAAAGTGGTTCTTCTAGGCCAGCAGCATAAACTGGCTTTTCACTTTATTCCTTTACTCTTCTAGTTTAACAAATTCTGGCTTCAACAGACGGTTGCAATAGATTTTGGCAATGATTACCCATTGCTGATTAAATAAATTTAATCAGCTGTAGCCAATTGTAATAATTTTGCAAGATAAAGGCATTACATGCTAGAAGAGAGCATAGTCTAATGAGAAAATTTCAGGAGACAAATATTTTATTTGAAAGACTTGTCCTGACTTGTGTTATGGTCATTGTCACCACACTGCTACTGCTTGTTGCCTAACTGAATAGGCCCAACCCTGGAGAGTTTAAATGCTTTACTTGATGTGTTCACACACTTGCCTGTCCCAGTGCAGTATCATTGCTGCCCTGTTTTAGTTTCTTATGCTAGTAATTTAGTACAAACACACGGGATACTGTCCTTTCTGACTGAACTATTATGGAAACAGTGCCAGTGGAACACCGTTCCCTAGTATTACTGGACAATTTACAAAATCCCTGGTATTCTGGTACTGCTGACTCTGACATTGTCTGTTTTCCTGAAAAAAAGCTCTTGTGGGGAAGACTTACAGCAGTTTGTAGCTGGGTTGCTGCCAGTTCCTCAGCTGGCTTTGGGCTGCCTCACTGATGGATCACCATGCCTGAAAAAGTCCAAGTAGAAAGATCAGTCAGCACACAGTGAAGATTTGAGGGTGCACGTAGTTTATCAATGGTCCCAAGCACATCTTTTTCTTTCACAATCTGCCTCCAACAGCAAGAGACAACTGGTCTCTCAAGGACTGCATGATTCATGGTACTGCTCACTCAGTTGAAAATCCTGGAGCAGCAGCTCCTTTTTTTACTGCCTGAGAGGCCAGCTGATCTCTTACAAAAGGGGAAACATTGCTAAACAAAGGAAGTAATTTTAAAAGTTGAAAATAACATCTGTCTACAGATATGTGGGGAGGGAAAAAAGAAATGAGAGAAAGGAGACAGTGGGCAAAAAACATTTAAAGTTTAAAAAGCCGAAAAATAAAGGCCAGGTGGGATCAGAGACAGCACATCCGAACTGTAGACCATAGAGAGAGACATAATGGAGGGAAGTACAGGAAAGAGAGAGAGAGAATGCGTGTAGAACAAAGCACAGGAAAAAGGTATAAAACCGCCCCAACAAATGTAGGGGTTGAGCGGTTGCTGTATCATCCAATTGCCAGCAGAGGTGCTAAAGCCAAGGCTATAGAACACCGTACCAAAATCCTCAGGGGAAGAAATAAATCCTATATTTAGATAGGTAGCATATTTCACGACATGAACAATAGTACAATGCAGCTACTTGGAAGGCATCCATTGAGAAGTGCATTTCTGTATGTATCTGTAGCTGAAAACAGACAGACAGACAGAAGAAACAGAAGAGGTTCCCTGAAAGAGCGCCGGGGCCAGCCCGGGAGCACCGCAAAACGCACCGGTCCGCGCTGCAGCCGGGAGCGATGGGACCCGCAGGTACCGACCCGTCTGCAGCTGGGGCACCGCAGAACCCTTCTACAAGCGCTCACAACCGTTGCTCTTCTCCAAGACTTTTCTTTTCCCAAAGGGGATTTCTGGGAGCTCTTTGGGTTTGTAAATTAGGCAAATGAAAGCACTCTGATGTTGGATGATTTTATTAATTGCGTATTTTGTGGTTCGTGTATTCGTAAGAGTATACGTGAAACAAGTTTTTCTTTTGTTTTCCAGTCTTTGAATGTAATAAGTTTTTTTAAAAAAATCTTGAGGTGGATTACAAACTTGTTTTTTTCCCGTTTTCTTAATGTTAAAGAGGAGTATATTTTAATGCTACAGACTGCTCTGTGTTGATAGCTTTACAACATTGTGCATGTACTATGAATAGAACAAACTTCACAGATGATTATACTTAAAGCTGGAGGTCTTTCTGTAAATTTTAAACAAAGTGTTCTATTAAATTCCATCTATAAAATTTTTGATGACTTACCTCCTAGGCTGATTTGTGATTTTTGCCTGAGCTTTTGAAATCCTGGATGAAAAACTCTTTTGCTACAGGAAACTAGCTGGTAACTGGATAAATAGCACTATAATCTAAGTATTGAACACCCCTATACAGCAAGTATAATTACACTGCCTGCAGCATAAAATGGAAGTACTTTCTCTATGTAATGCTTAATGAAGCCCAGGAATATGTGTAAAGTGTGTAGATGTCAGGTAAAAACCCAGTGTTTAACTTAAATTTCCCCAGCAGTTAAGGAGCATGGATTCCTTTGTGGTTCAGGATATCTGTCTTTCTTGTCCTGATAGGAACTTAAATAAAGAAATAATATTGACCAAATGTTCTATTCTAAAAATTGTAGTGTTTCTGCATCTAAAATGCTGTGAGACTATTCAGAATAAAGGCTTTTATATCAATATGCAACTATCATAATTTATGTGTCAAATGCCAGTTTCTGCAGCTAATTCTACCAGGTTACACATTGTGTCTGTGACAAATGGAATTCCCTTTGCATTTGACAGATCTTTCATTGATTCAGAAAAATACGTTTGTGCTTGTTTCTTGTGTCTGTAGGGTAAGAATACAGTGGTCATACAATATCCAACTCAATAAAATAAAATAGAAAGCTGAGTGAAATGTGTCACTCAGTTTTGTTGACTGGACATTTGGATTATCTGCATACTTACATCCAAAGGGTCCTATATATACCTCATGCACTCCATACCATTGTAAATCCAACATGGATACATGTGGTAAGTCAGGTATGCCTAACTATAGTGTCTGTGTATCTGTCTCAGGAAGAGTCTGAAAGACCTGCTTTCTTTTTCCTCAGGAATCTGTAGTTTTAACCTCTAATGATTTTTCTCTGTCATGAAACCTTTTCATAAAAATCTTTCTCCCTGTACCTTTTGCACAGATAACCTTGCAGAGAAACAGCAAAGAAAGACTTCTGCGTTTTAATGCTGGATCATCTGTTTATGCATAATATTAATTGGAATGCAAAATTTCTCTGGTCATTAGGAGGGAAAGAGCCAGCAGAATAATTCAGCTTGCACATGTAAGTTTCAGATTTGGACTGCAAACATTTTGGAGAGGGTCTGCATTTTAGTCCATTGTGTCAGATAGTTTCAGAGAGCCATTGCCATGGAAATTTGCTCTCAGATGATGTAATACTGAGAATCCAGAGAGGCTTGCATTCAATAGCCATCTACTGATTTTGTATATTTTTCAGTAGTGGGAATTGCCCATAAAAATGATTGGAAACTCAATGATTACAGTGACCTGCTGGGTAGTTACAATTTTTTTTCAGTTTTGCAGTGTTACGACCCATTGGAATCTGAGCCTGCTGAGAACTGGATTCTCACCTAATGTCTAATGAGAGCTCACTAATTTTAGTGGTTATATTTTCTTTTAGGTTTTAGGGGGGGTTTTTTGTTTTGGTTTGTTTTTTGGTTTGTTTTTTTTTAAAGGAATGGAAAAGGGTTGTTCAGGTGATTTCTTACGTTGCTTCCAGGTTAAGCATCTAGGGAAGAAAGTTCTATCCATGTGTTGATTTTATATTTCAAAATTTAAGTTTTAGACCCAGGGTAAAACTGGATCTCTGGAGCATTGTGTTCAAATCCTTGGTTTTGATTTTGGGTCAATATTTTACACTGTTGTGTAAAATCAACATCAGCAGTTATTGAGATTTGAGCACATCTAAAAATAGCATGAACATAGCATTTCTCTTAAGTTTCCATGTTATTCAAACAGATCAGAATAATTCTTTCATTGTAAAAGTTGAAATCTTGATCTAAGGTGATTTGAACCTTAACCGAAACTATGTCCAGATACCTGTGCCAATCTATTTTTATATAAAAATATATTTTCAATAAAACATCTTGACATACTGAAATTGCATGTGATATGTTTTTCTTTAGAAGTAAACTGATTCATATTGGAAATATCAAATGGGATGTATCAGCTATTACATATTCCTTTCATCTCTTTAGCAAAGATTTTCATTTTTACAGCTGGCTGTATCTTCCATGTATGAGATATTAATGTTAAAAATGTTTGTTTATGGGATGCAGGTTTACTGCAAAAGGACATTGTGTTTTTATTAATAGAAACTATTTTTATTGTTATGTTCTCCTCAAGGATGTCTGGTGCCTAGCGTAGGGTAGCTTAATGCAAAATAAATCCTTTGTGTTTAGGTTGTATGTTCAGTTGTGGCTCCATCTGCAAATAACAGGAGCTGTTTTCAGCAAACATATCATTACCAGTTTATATGTTTTGTTACTCAGTTTCTGTCTGGAAAAATGTTTACAACATAAAAGCACCCTCAAACTTGAAGGGCATTTTTGGCTTTCTAAGTGGAAAGAGACTCCAGACACTCTAGTGGGATAATATAGGAAGTTTCAATTGCTGGAAGTACTGATAGGCTGAGGATTTAAATTCTCTCAGTAATCAATCCACTGGGTTTTATGAATGCTTAGGGAAAAAAAGGAAGTATATTGCTGGAAAAGAGAAATAAACCTTCTTGCGGGATACATGATGGCCAAATTCAAAAAAGACATATGTGTGGTGAAGTGTCATGTATCATTACAACTGTCTGAAAGGGACAAGTGAAAGAAAAACAAAACCAGGAAATTATAGTTTTCTTACAGCAAATGGATTTTGCGGGAAAACTTTTTTGAGGAAAGTAAGCGTATTCTGATTCTGGCTGCTCTTCTCCTCGAAACAGGACTTTTCCTAAATAGCTTCATAATTAATTTTAGTGTTAATTCAGCAGGTCTAGTATAAGAGAAATTCTTCCTTGGTAGAAGCATTTTCTATTATGTGTGCTGATTTATGAGAGACAATCAGCTGTATTTTAATGACAGCCGGACTTGACTGTAAATACAGGCAAGGACTCACAACGTATGAGAAAAAATCTTTTGTGCTTAGTATCCTAGAGAAATTATTCCTGGCTTATGAGAATGTGACTATACTTGCTGTCACTCTCCCCCGTTTACTCAAGAACTCTGTGATTTCCTGAGTAGGTGCTACTCATGTACAGTAAAACCCGACGGGATGAATTTTATATACCTGTTTTTTTCCTTGGTGTCATGTGTTAACCTTTTTTTGTGTTCTTTATTCCATTCATCAAAGGAAAGTCTTGTCAAGACAGAAAGCAAATTATAAGAGTGGGGGAAATGTCCACCAATATAATCTGAGCAATATGAAATTTTACTCTGCGATTTTGCTTTAGCGAGAGGAAAACACCAGTTGCTGGCTGTGCTACAATTCTAAGCTGAACCTTAACTTTTGGGCAGCAGCTTTAAAATCTATTTAATATTTCTTACTTCTTCAGTTAAGCTGTTTCTTTCTCCAGATAATAATAGGTTGTGGGATTAAATCTTAGCTTTTGATATTTGCTGGGAAACATATAGTGATTTATGAGTCAAAATGTACTTTGAATAAATTATCATTGCAAATTACAGTTTATGAAACTTGTGACTATAACCATAATTACAGCATTGGCTATGCACAACTCGAAATCTCGCTTGCTGAATAAATTTGTTTTCATTCAGATTGCATTCCCAGCGTATTTAGAAAAGAGTGAATCAAGTCTCAATGACAAAATTTCCTACAGAGTATATTAAAAAGGTCACCTTTGTTTGCTAAACTTACCTAAAATACAAACATTTCTGGGATTAATGAGATGCTATTATAGTCTGTTATGAGAGTTTCTTATTCAAGTTTACTAATCTGGAGATTCACAAGGAGATTCACAAAAGCTTCCACGTTACACCATGCCTTCACTATCTACATATCCTAAAATTGTTAAAGTTAAAACTGATTCTGCAAGCTCTTAGGAAAAAAACAGCCGATAGCCTAAATTAGGAATATTACTGTAAACTGGGGGGGAGAGGCTTAAGCTCTGTCTGGCAAGAGAAGGGTTAAGGACTTTTTTGCTATACCCGTTTCAAATTACAATGAGAAGCCTCTTCTTTCCCAGCAGGGTTGTGCTTACATTAGTCTTTAGATCTCTCTTGAAGAGAGCTGTTATATTTGTGCCTGCTAGAGTTGGAAATAACAGTTCAGAAGCTGAAAAGGGTTGAATGGATTTACAGGGGTTTTTTGCGAGTAAATTCATGGCAACACATTAATTTGATTAGCACATGCTTTAGAATTACTTTACACTCAAGTGATTCAAAAGATGTTAAAATTACCACCAGGCTGCTGGACAAATATGTGTTACACCACCAAGGTACAGATCAAGACAAATCTGTGACTCAGGATTCTATCTTGGGAAGAGCGCAAGGTGTACGAAGAACTGAGAATAACGAGGGAAGATAACTCTGGGATTACAATGTGTCAGAAGAACAGCTCTTGCTAATTCAGCTCCCCATCAAAGACCTGGTTATCTAAGGTTTATATAGGAATGCCTAGGTCAGCTGACAAAATACTGGTCTTCTGCTCCATAAATGCAGAAAAAACGATAACAACAGTGGAAAATTGGAAGTCTGAATTTCAGCTTTCTTAGAAATAACTGCAACCTGACACATTCCATAATATTTAAACAGGGTGGGGGGAGAGAAATCACCAAAGATGTTACGTTTAGAGATGACATTGACATGAAGAATAGGTAAATTTTGTTTTTCAGCCACTGGGAAAGCAGACCTCATAGGAACTCAGAACAAGTAGGAGAAAAGATTTTTTTTTTTTCTTTTTTCTTTTTTTTTTTTTTTTTTTTCTCCTTTTTTTTTTTTTTTCCTTGTTCTTTTTCTTTTCAAAGATGAACCTAACTGCACTCAAAACTTTCGTGGGCTTGCTCTGGAATTGCTGGGCTCTGGTGGGTCACGCACAGGGAGGTTTAGGAGACAATCATGTCCATTCAAGTTTTATTTACAGGAGGCTGCGGAACCATGAGAGAAGGGAGATTCAGAGAGAGATTCTCTCTATCCTGGGTTTACCTCACAGACCCAGACCATTTTCACCAGGAAAGCAGGCTTCTTCTGCACCCCTTTTCATGCTGGACCTCTATAATGCCATGACAAATGAAGAGGATACTGAGGAGCTGGAGTATTCATTCAAGGGATCAATGGCAGGGGAGAGCAGAGGGATACGGAAAGGATACCCTGCCACTCCGAATGGATATTCGCGGAGAATACAATTATCTCGCATGACCCCCCTGGCCACACAGAATCCTCCCTTAGCCAGCCTGCACGACACCAACTTTCTGAATGATGCTGATATGGTCATGAGCTTTGTCAATTTAGGTATGTGGAAAAGTTTTTTGTTTCTGCTCTCTTTGACAAATTGCTAGCCTGATCTTGCAAGGGGCAGACCTCTCGGCCAGACTGTAACCTGTTCGAAACTGGCAGAATTGGGCCCAGGTTGCTCTGCCACTGGTAAAAGAAAAGTCTTACTGGTGGTAAAGTAGCTACGTTGTAGGTGGCCATGGAAAAAGATTTTTCTCACTGTTTATATAAAGTCAGTTTCTATAACTCCCCTCTGCTGGCTTCTGTTTTCTTTCTTTCATTGATGTAATGAAAATTCTAGCCTTAGGCCAACTAACTCCTTTTTTTTCTAAATCTCAAAAAATCAAACACTTATGCCTATTGCTCGGTTATGTCCCTCACTGTTTTGCTTAAAGCTCAGACATGAACAAACATAAGTTTTCAATATTTTAAAGCCTAGAATGTTATGAAAAGGAAAAAGTTAAACCATTTCCGAAAAAAAACTGAAAAAAAAATTCTTTGATTTCTTAGTTGTTTTTTTCTTTTTTTTTCTGTTGGTACGAGTCAGAGTTTTATTATCTTTTCAGCTGGATGGCAGGATTTTAAATAATATGTTGCTGTTTCTTTGTTATTTCTATTTAATAACCACAGACTGTGTTTTATTATACTGCTATGGTGCTCAGAGTCTGCAATGGTTTTTATTTTCTGTGTCATAAATAAATTAAATAACAAGTAGAGTATTAAACACCAGAAACATGCAAGCAAAAATGCTTTTGAAAGTTATATCAATTCAGACACAAAAATTGATAAAAACTAAATTATATTTGCTTCTTTTTATAATAAACATGTTTACCAATTATGTTGCGGTTGAAAAAGCAGTTACAGATTTCCTTCATGGAAGGCAACTTAGATCTCATTAGGAAAGCTGCAAATAATTCATTATATGTATTTACTATTTTTATAAGCATTTTAAATGCTGTAGAACTTATAAAGCTAGATAAAAAGAAAACCTTTCTCATTTGATCTAAATAACAAGAGATTTAATTGAAAACTTAAAGTTTTTCAATAAGCTGGTACAAAATCTGATGAACTCTGGCTTTCCAGGATAATACTTTCCGTGGAAACTTTTTAAACAATGGCACATGTTCCAAAATACCTTCAGATTATCACACACATTCTGTACCTTTTATGTCTACCAGGTCGTTAATCTTTGCTGCAGGATTAAAAATGTTTCCAAATGCTAAAATTCTCAACAACCTGGATTTCTACGAAAATGACACCCTAGAGTTTGCTTGTCATAATTATAAAGTTACTTTTCATTAATTATTTGGCAGAACAGAAGGTATTCAGTTCTGAGGTTTTTTTTTCACTTGAGACATGTCCACAGCTCTAAATACATTTATTTCTCCGGAAATAACAAACTAGAAAAAATATCTGAGTTTTAAAAACATGCTCCTCATTCTGAAGAAAGAGCTATGTATTATCTGTATAGATTTTAATTTTTCAACATATGCCTCAATTTACCAAGAGTGTCCAGAGTCAGCTGAATCCGAAATGGCAATATTTAAAGGAAAGTAGGAAATTCTCTGGTCTTCTAAGTGTTAGTCAAAGCCCTAATCCTGCAAAAGTTTCCCTTGCATGTCCTGAGAAATAACCTCAGTAAATATGTTGCAGACCAATTCACCAGTGATCCTATTTACATGAGACCTAATCTTTGATTTCCTGACAAAAACTGATTTCAAGAGGACTTCTTGCAGTGAACGAGTACAAGTTTTTGAAGTGTCATTGTCAGATCTGTTCTAGTCTGATTCTGCTGTGCTTCCCCAGACAAAAACCCTCTCTGGAAGAACACAAGTTTCCATTGAGTGTCCTAACCTGACGGAGAACTTTCTAATATTTGTCTCATTTTGTTGGAAAACCTGTTTTGCCTTAAGAAAGTAATTTTGTGTGTTTTATGATTCAGAAATATGAAAACTGGGGGTGAGGCATTTTACTTTTTGAGTGATTATCATTAATAGACATCATTAACTTATAAAAAATACCATGTAAATAACTAGGTTTTGTTTGGCCTCTGTAAAAATTAAATGTCTCAGCCCTCAGTGAGTCTAAATCCTTATTCACTTCAAATGCCCCTCCAGACATGTTGGGTGTTGTGGTTTATCACACATTCCACCAAGCAACAAGCATAAGAAATATTGATGACCAATATAGATTAGCTTCAACATTTTTATTAAATGATTCTATGTTTAAGTATAATTAACATAAAAATGAAATACATCACGGAAACAGGTAACCATTTTATATGATTTACGTGAGATAAGATCCTGACAGATGAGGGCAAGCTCTTTTAATGTACAAAGGGGAAAAACATATGGTGATAAGTGAATGCTAACACTGTACCCTTAAAATCAATACATGCTGATGCAGCACAGTAATAACTCAACTGATATTAGATTTGAAGCCTCCATCAGTTTGCATGAAATAATAATCCACTCTGGAAATAGTATTAGCTGTGTTCATACTTCCTTACACATCATTAATTACATAAGGTGTAATTATAAATCTTTATTAATCATCATGATACTTTAAACTTGTAGCCAGTATTTTAAAGTTGTAGCCAGTTATAATAATTTAAGACCTAGATATTAAAACAAAAATATGGAGCTGATATGTTGGATAGGAACTATTAAGCATAATATTGAGAAGGTTGAATAAGATTTTAAAAGTTAAAAAATAACCAAGGACAAATAATTTTGTATTAAAGAATAAAATAAAATTCTTTGCTAATTTTGATAAAAAACCTAACCTGTCAGAGTTGCAAATACCTCACTTTCAAAGCAAATTTAAAAAATAATGATCAGGGGAAATGCAATTATAATTCTGTCAAGCAACCCAGGAGAGATGCAAGGCTGCATTTACTTCTGCTGACATTAAATTTTAAACACCTGCTCATAATACTGGAATTTATACCAGAATTTCCATCTCTTTCTTTCTTGAAAAAGACTGTCTTGCCCTGTATTTTGTATGAGACTGAGTGTGTTAGCAGCTCCCCATAAATACTGAGGAGTGTAACAGAAGAGTTAACTGGGGCTGGTCCAGCATTCAAAGAATAAATCCTCTACTACTAAATACATTGGGGGTTTTCAACGATCTGATTATATCACCCAGAAGTTCAGGACTTTGTTTTCCTCACTGGGCGTTTTTTTATTCTGTTTTTATATTTCATAATATTGTTGCAAAACCCTGACCCTTTGGAGTTCTGGCATCTTCTTTTTGGCCCATCTCCCAAAATGAGATATATAGGATACCCTGTTTCTCAAAACAGAGGCAAATAATACTCATATAGCCATACTCACTTTTCTGCTCGCTCAAAATTCAACTAGGGGAGGACTTTGTTAAGATACTTGTAAGTTTTCATTAACCTTCTTCGTCTCTCACCAAAAGGGAGGGCCTGAATAATAAAATCTGTACATGACTGAGGGATGGAGAAACAGCAGCATTTTCATAAACTGCATTTTAAAATTTCAAGGACCATTTTTTCCATTAGCATCAAAGTGATCGTTAAATGCACTGCACTTAAGTCTTCCTTCTCATGAATTTCAAATTGTCTGTATTTTCATTTTTTACAACACAGCTGTAAATTTTTCTCTAAACAATGCTGCGTTTGCTAAGTAACTCTCTTTTCTTTCTCCATATTTTCCTATGAATTGATATAAACGTTCTATAAGATAGGAGATAAATATATACAATTTTTATGATTTTCTGTTATATTTGCTTTTGAGGACTACAGAATTAATTTCAAAACCTCAGATGTTAAGAGCATGAAAAAAATTGTAACCCTTGCTTACACCATCTAATTTAAAGAAGGGTATAATATTAAGGATATTTTAAAAGTTTCTGATACACCCCAGGAAGACACTTTTTCTTCCTCAAGCACAACACAATTCCACAATCTTTATTATAATGAGTCTCAAACCACACGTGCTGTGATCAGATCTTAAATCAAATGCTGAAATCAAAGCAAATTTTTCCGGGTGGAACTGCTGCTCGTATTTCTCCAGCTTCTCTACACCAAGTTTGTACACTGTCTTAGATATTACGTCCTTTAAAACCTGGATCCCTGAGTAAATACACAAATTTTCAAGATTTACAGCCCATTGTGCTAACAGGAGAATGCTAACATGGCAGAGAACTTTTATACAGCTACTTTGAGAAACCTACAGTACATCAATCCACACTGAATACCTGTAAAATATATTTTCATTACACATGAAAAAGAAAGTATTCCTAATTGCAATAAGATCTGGAGTGTATATGGTAGCTAGTTTCTTAAATTAAATTAATTCAGTTTCTACAGCTTTCTCCTCACAGCTAACATATCATCAGGGAGGGATATGGAGTGCTAAGCTATAAAATGCCAGGAGCTGTGGGAGGGGTTTGAGGGATACACACAAAAAGGCCTCATAATCATTAACTTCTCACAACTTAAGAATAAGCACACTTTCTTTCTTCCTTTTCCCCTGGATTTCATGTGTTGCTGTCTTAACTTTAACTGTACGTGAATTTCCTTGGCTGTGGTACAATTTTAGTCCTTAAAATGCAGCCTTCTAATGAAAATATTGACATAGGCTTAAGCGAAGTGACAGAAATAATGCTATCATCTTGCATTGGACAGAGGGACGATATTACAGAGATAAAACTTGTTGAATAACAAATAGACCTCACGTCTTTAATTGTGGAATTGGATCAATACTGAGAAAAAAATGAGAAAAAGAGTTGTGAAGTTTTTTTTTGAGTGACAATCTGAAGATGGCATTTTTCAGTCTTTTGCATAAAACTTAAAACAAATTAGATCTAGCAGGTTTTGTTTAACCTTCACCCAGTAGGCCTAACTTGGCATCTTAAAATCCTAAGATTTTTTACCCTTTTTTAATTACCCAGTCTGTGAGCAAAACTATTTTGTGACCCAGGTGTGCAATCAGGCAGTAGAAATAACTATTAATTATTAAATAATTGTCTATTATCAAATTAAATATGAAGACAAATTTTTGCAAAATAGGTTTATTTATTTTTAGAAGGAAAGGACTTTACACATAGGATGACATTCCCTAAAAATCCTGACACAATCCTTATGGTTAGGCAGTTTGAACCATTTTTTGCACAATGACAGGTTGTTAGGGATTGGTTTTGATTTTAAGTAAGAAATATTCTCCATTTTCCTTTTTGGAATTACACTACATTTGTTGTTTTATATTGAAATATTTTATATTTCCTTTGAAATCGCTCATGTTACATGAACCTTATGAACCATATAGCTCTACCTCAAAATAGGTTTGTGTGTGATCCATAAATATCATCTAACAAAATAATGTTTTTATAACTGTCAAATAATTTTTTTGCCAAAGTTAACACTTTAAATCCAAGTAAATTATTGTATCTACCCAGCCAAAAAAATGTCAAGCTCTCCATTAACTGGGATATAAAACTGTCTGACTTTCCTTGCACACAGATTTTAAAGAAATTGCAGATAACTGAAGAGAAACTGATTTAGCAGATGGTTAGACGTGCATGGTGAAAAGCTATATATATGTATGGATATATATAAAAATATATATTATTATTCATATTTTTCCCATTGGGAAGAATGGCTGACCCAGTTCCGCTTCTTTAGAAAGTGCTCCTTTCCAGACTAAACACAGACTTTGGGTGGGGTTGTGGGTATTGTATGTATTGTACAGTACATATTTTCCCAGGAAAACACAATGTCAGAGTGACTCTGGCTAGCCATGAAAGAGAGAGAGGGAGGCTTGTGGAGATTCCTCTGTGTGGAGGATATTAGGGAAGGAATCCGCCTGCCATGGAGTGGATGGAGAGCTTGGTTCTCTTCTTAAACACCAGGTTATTTTTTTAAATAACAGGACAACTTTGGCACATACGTGATCTCCCACACTTATGCTCCTGTTATTATTTTCTCTGACTGTTAAATTATGCAAAGAATTTTACCATGGCTACCTGCCTACTTACTGCCTGAATTATGGAGGTAATTATGACACGGCAGCTCCTTTTTTCTTCTCTTTTTAGCCACAGCGATTCCCTTCAGATTACTTTCATAGGCCCCCAAACTAATAGAGTTTTGCAGAAAATTGATTGATTACAGTCTGATCATTCTAGGTGTTGTCTGGTGTTTCCACATAGCTGAGAATGAACAGTTTATGAAGTGCCAATTGCAGCCTCCAGCTAAAGAAAGGCTCCCCAGGGCTTCAGGAGAGCTCTGACTGCTACCAGACTTTATAATTATTTCCCACACTCTTCCCCATCCTCTCCTACTTGTCCTTTCCTTTGTCTTTAACCCCTGCTGTCTAGGCAGGGTCACCGAACTTTAATTTTATGTCAGTGGCATTTGGCTGCAGAAGGGATTAAAGGCCAAGAAGCAGTGAGAATAGGTGACAGCATGGGAGATGGAGGGAGAAGGAATGAGAGCAGGCATGAGAGGAACGTGGCAAAGCAGAGGCCAAGCCTTACAGGGAGGACAGACTTCTTCTTCTCGGTAGGCAATGGCCAGCATATGGGGCTGGACACAGATCTGCTGGGCATGGGAAAGGTTCACAGCAGAGAAACAGCCTCTGTAGGAACTGGTGTTACTGGGAGAATTACTCCCACTCCTCTGTGCCTCACATGGGATGTGATGTTGTAGCACAGAGAGCATTTCCCAGGCCAGTAGTGTTACAAAAGTGGAGGGATAGACCATCATGATAGGAAGAAGAGGTGCCTACAGGCAGAGAAAGGACAAACCCAGAAGAAGCAGAAGAAGAGGGGGGAGAACGTAATTTATATAGATAATATGCAAATGAAAGGTAAATTTAGTTCATACATAAGTTGCTTCTAGTCAGCTTTGCAGGAGAAGGGAGAAGTCTTCTTCTCAGTCCCTCATGGCAGAGAGACTAACTCAACCTCCCCAGCCACTTGGCTCCCTGGGCAAATTTTTTTCCTTGAAAAATAAAATGCAGCTCCCCCCAGCCTTCAGTATGTCTGTGCAGGGAGTATGCAGACAGGCTACTAACATTTGCAGCCATAAATAACGTAGAAGCTAGCTTTTAAAAACCGCAAGTTAAAGGATGAGGGCTGCCATGACGCACACAGAGAGGTTGAGATCAGAGGAGCAGCTAAAAGGGGTCGGGAGAAACAATGAATCCCCTTGTTCTGAGTCATATTTATGAGTGCTCAATTGCACCTAAAGTTCATATTTTATTGGCTGGGCCATGGGGTTTCCCCATTTGCTCATCTCTTAAAATAACACCCTTGTTTAAAATTTCCTATAAAACACAGAAATGCTGCAACAGGCAGAAATTGTCAACCCTGACAACTACATTATTTAAGTTTGTGGGTGGGGCACACCAAGCACGAGCTGTTGTTTGTTTTGGGTTTTTTTTTCTACTGAATTATGTATTTATTTCTATACAAAAAATTACAAGAGGAAGAAGCTCAGCTCGGCTTGCTTCCCACTATCATTGAGAGATGCTCCAAAAGGTGAATCTAAATGTTTAGTGGCCAGCTGTTTTTGAGCAACTGCTCCAGTGCAATAGATAGAGAACTTGGCATTATTGACCACTATTATAAAACTCAGTGGCATACAAGGTACCTTGCCAGAATGTGGCTTTACTTTTTTCCCACTGTAATTCAGTGCAGAGCGAGACAACAATTATTAACAGGTCATAGTGTAGAAAAATAGTCACGATAGCTAGTGATGATAATTGATACATATCCATAGTTGACAACCAGTGGCTTTGCAGAAGTAAAATACCACCTAACTCTCTTTTGGGAGAAGCATCAGTAGGAAATAAGAATTAGAATAGCTGAAATTTCCATTATTTTTATCTTTATCTGACTGTCAATATTATCTATATTAGTAGATATTATCTATTCAGAACCCCTTTTCCAACCTCAACAATTCTGTGTTCTATATCTTTGTCTATCTTGTTGCTCTAATCCTCATGTATTTGACTGGAGTCAAATTAATGAAGTCATATTCATGTCACCTGGAAAAACTGTACCTGTAATCCAGAGTAACTATTATAAATTAATAGCAATTTCTGTAGGTATATCCTTTTTAAAAAATCCCTTTTTTTAAAGTGAGGGGGAAAAATCGGTGGAATATTCAGTTATAAGGTACTGCAAAAAAATTTCAAAAAGATACTGTGTTGGACTTTTGATATGGATAACACCAGTTTTGAATGTAGAGCTGTTAGAGTCTGTCGTGACAAACCTGGACTACAGAAGAGGGAAGGGCAGAGACACTGAATGATTTGTGAGTCTGATCTTGGAACAGAGAGTGGATGGCACCTGGTGCCTGAAGCCACAACATTCTAGTGGTATGGCTTGCAAAAACTTTATCTGAGAAATCAAAAAAGTCAATGAACAGTAGTGTGGTTGATGGAGCCATCAGTGCAAAAGCAAGCCCAGCATACAGCCCCATGACAGCTGTAGTCTTTGTAGTGATTTATGATGGCAGAGATCCAGCAGGAATATAGCTTTGAGAAGGTTGTTCCCAAAGCTACCTTAGCTGGGGCATCTGTCAGTAGCTGCAAGTCATAACATGCTACCCATCTTTTCTCTGGTGTGTGCTCTGTAAAACATCTCGCTCCTATGAGCCTTCCAACACCTTGCATTACCTCCTGGTGACTTCAAGCACTGATTTAGAAAGAGCTAAAAAAATTTTTTTCTATATGGTCAGCAAGCCAATTTACTGTTCTTAAAAGAGATAGTTTTACAAATAATGAAAAAGAAACTCTTGAATTAAAGCACTGAAACAGAGATTTGAGATCTGGTGCAATGAAGAGGCAATGTGAGGTTAGTCTAGCTCTTGTTCCCAGAATATAGACTCGTGCTTTTCTAAAGCATGTGTGCACATGTATCAGTCTGTGTGCATGGCTTTGTGTGTGTAATACAGAAAGCATGTAAATCTCTTCAGTTTTAATCATTGGAATTTTTTCCCTCTTAAATCATAATATTCTTTCCCATCAATACTATGTTGCTTTAGCAGCCCTGTCCTTTCAAGCTGCCTCTTTGGCCCAGTGTTTATCAGATGGCTGTTTGACCTCTTTGTTAATTGTACTTAATTACATCCTGTGGTTACATTTTGAAATAAGGAGGAGAGTTTATGGATCTCCTCCAAAGAGCTGAAGACAAACGGCAGCAGAATTCAGTGGTATGAGGTGCTGAGTAATCTCATAGTTAGGTCAGTAAGAGTTTTGCCTTGTCCAGTTGATTGCAAAATTGGACCCTTAAACACTTTCTTTTCCATTTAGGATTCTTCGTACTTCCAAGAAGTGAGAGAATAAACTCACACAGCTTTCCTTGGTCTGAGAAGGGCTTCTCTCTGGTTCTCATCCTAGATTTTTCTCCAAAGAGATAAAGGAAGGAGCGAGAGGCCTATCAACAGTACTGCAGGGACTGAAGCTCACATATGATATAAAATAGAAAAGCCTCTCATGTCACAAGTGATATTTCTGTGATTTTTCCAAAACTTCAGAGTTCCTTATGCTTCCCTACAACTGCCAGTTCCCATGAGCTTTTTGAGACTTGTATAATATTTGCTAGGAGATTTTCTATGCATTGATTTATGGGCACATCTAAGGTTTCATTAAAGAGCAGCAATTATCCCCTGTAGTTGCAGAAAAACAAAAATGAAAACAAATCGACATCCAGAAACAGATGTAGTTCTTGAAAACAGGCACTCTAGAGGCTTGGAACACAACTTCAAACACTTTTTATTTTATAATGCTCCTGATAGAGCCTATGGCTTTTGAAACATATTTTTTCTCTTCTCATTGAAGATGAGATTTTATATATGCTTCCTCTACTGTTGTTCCATAGCTCAATTTCCACAAACCTGATTCGTAAGATTATAGTAAACTTGATTTCCTGAAATGGATGAAGACAAAAAGGAATCAAAGTTATAAAATGACTAATACCAGGTGAAAATCTAGTCCTAAGACTTGAAGGATCACAATGCAAAAGAATACACCTTCAGTTTTATTTCATTAAAACACTGATAATTAAACTTAGAGGATAATAAAGTGCTCTGAAGGATTAATTGTCTATAGTAGTAAACTACACATAATTATGGCATTATTGCTAATGGTTTCTCATCCAGCATGAGCCATACTCTAGATAAAAAAGACAAGTTACTTAATGCTGTGCTGTGAGACTCTAGGCTGACCCAGCACTGCCCATGACTCTCACTGTGAACTGAGCAGTGTTGTGAAAGCTGAGTCTGTACTCTCCCAGTAGCAGAGCTGAAACCTACAGTTCAAATACAGACAATTTCGTTTACACAGATTAATGTTTTTTACATGTTGATTTAAATGGCAAGACTATAGTGCTAAAGTAAAGCAAAGATTTTGCTGAATGTCATAGTAAGGTATTGAAAAGATTCTAATGTTTAATGGCTTTTTGGTGTGAAGCAATAGTAAATATAACAGAAATCATACAGTCAAATATGATGACTTTCAGGGAGGGATGTTTTATTTTTCAGAATTTTGAGTGTTGTGTGTAATATGACACAGTACAGTATTGTTTATCAAAGCAGTTTAAATTTAGATATTATTTCAGAAAAAAGATATATCTTTCCTTTGATTCCTTTGCTCCCTAACTTATGTCATCTTATAGCTATTGTCTACAGGTCTTTTAAAAATTATATATTTTTTTCATTGCATCTATCTTACACTATTGAATTAACAATCATGTTTACTGAGACTGTATATCATAATGAGATAACATTTACATGGAGATAAATTTTGATATATATGCAAAAATTCATAATTTTATGTGACCTAGTGTAAAAAGTTTCATCACAGTACTCAGATCAACAAAACAGGCACACGTATTAACTGAAAACTTGGGCACAGCTCCCAAAAAAGTTATGACCTACTTATTCTGTGTTTACATTACCATCTGCTACTGTGCAAAAATTAAGCTTCTTTTATTAACTTTATATCACCTTGGGTCAATGAGGTTTACAGTGGACACCATTAAACCATGTTGCTTCAACTTGTCCCCAGGCAGAGAGTGTGCTCTCTTGTGTGCCCATGTTCCCACATGGGAATGGAAGCAAAACTTCAAAAGAAGAGGCTGTGATGCTTCCAATCTGGGGGATGGGCAACAGGTGGTTCTGAGTTACTTGAGAAAGAAAACCAGGCTTAGTTAGGGCAGTGGTTATTTCTAGGCCTAGTAGAAAAAGGTTTTGCACAGACATCTGCAAAGGCAAAGGCTGATCAAATGCTGTTAAATCTATGCCAAACCATTCTTAATGGTTTTGTTCCAAAAGGATTGCATTTGATATAAAATCACTGTTTTAGTGGTCGTGTTCCTACTTTCTGCACGTTTTCCCCTCTGCTCAGAAAAGCACTCAAATTCTGTCTGAGACACATCAGCTAACCTACTTGGAGTGGAAAGAAGATAGTATTGGAATATATAATAAGGGTTTCAGGAGATCTCTGCAGTTCCATGTGGAATAAAAGTGAAAATACAGGAATGATACAAGCATGTTCATGGTCCTGGGCAACCAGCTCTAGGTGACCCTGTCTGGGAAGGGAGTTGGAGCAGATGACCTTGTGAGGTCACTTCCAACCTCAGTCACTATGTGGCCTTGTGCTAGAGTAGTTATAGAGAAGGGGGGACCTTACTATTCAATCATTCATTTTTTATTTTTTATTTTTTTTTTTTTAAGAATTGATTTATGATCTTGCTCAGGCATTTGTTAGATGAACAGTTCTGTGTGCTCAAAATATCATTCATTTTCTTTCTACTTTGGAAAATATTTTCTTGCTTTCTACATCATTTTGAGACTCCTGGTCTCTTTTCCCAAGTCTGTCCAAAGTAACCTACTGTGAGGGATCAACACCTACAGTCACATTACCTGGAGCTAATCCAAGTTCTTTCATGGCACAAATATTTTTTGTGAAGACTGCTTTTCCTTTCCTCTGGCAGTGCAGGTGTAATGCTGGATGGCCAACCCAGAGATCTGTTAATTCACTAACAGTCAGTGAGTGTCTGCCATGAAAAAGGGTTGAAACATTTACTAACTTTGTTAAGATTTCTTTCAGGAAAAAAAATGCCTCGGTGATTTTTCCTTCTTGTTGAGGGGACTTACTCTGTATAGGGGATTACACATGCTAAATAATCTGTCTGCTGGAATATATCATGATCAGATTAGACTAGCAGAGCTGCAGAGGAAAAGGTGCAGTTTGAATCAGTATAAAAAGCTATGAAAATCACAGCCAGCTCCCAAGCTGGCTGTTAAAACCTGTTGTCTGAAAGTGCCACTCCTCACCACTGCTACCCAGTCTCCCAGCTGCTCTTCCTCTCCATCTTCCCCTGGTTTTCCCCTGGGGGTAATGTCTGGAAGGGCCCACCCCTCCTGTGCTCCTGGACCTGTAATTATGTTTCTCAGCACCATGGCTTAGGCTCTCATGGTGGGTGGGTCCTTGGTGTTGGTCAACAGCAAGAGTGCAAAGGGAAAACCTTCAAAATGAGAGCTAAAAATTTATACAAGATGAAACTGCAGCTCTTTCTGGTTTTAATTCTTAAGGCAATGACTCCGTACAGTGATAAACTCAGTCTACACTTGTGCGCACAAAGTACAAATCTGAGGAACTCTGAATTAATTTGAGCCATGATAAGAAGATAAGATAAGATACCAGCTAAGAGCGTGGCCTGTGATCAGATATATTCTTTGCAAATGTATTTAGTATCCTATATGTAATTTAGCATACCAAAATAATTTTTAATTCACTCCCTGTAATAAAGCATTTTTCTCTTCTTTATATTTGATTCTCTTGAGGGCTTCCTTCCTCATGGTTGTTACAACTGGACTGTTTTTTATGGAATGTTTGGTCAGTCTTAATTAGTATGGGTAATATTAAAATACTTAGACGTGAGCCCAGTGTAAGCAGAAAACAGTGCTTATCCAGTCATACCTGGTTTGACATGCAGACACAACCAACTTCCATGGAAGCTTTCCTGACAAATTCCACAGTGTGACATGGATGGAGTTTGTTAGATGACGTGCAAATGGTAAATGGTGGGGTGACTTGGCACCTCTGGCTGGAAGTGAGCAGAGGGTTAACACTAGCAGGAACCAAGGAGATGTGGGAAGATAGAATGGGCTTTAATGTTTAGCTTTTACTCCCTTGCCACTTGCCCAATGATGATATATGCCCTTTCACCCTTCTCAGAAGTTATGCTCCATCTGTATACTTTTACAGTGTCAAAACAGTTATAACTTACACCTATTTTCTGACCATTGGATCCCAGAGGTATAACTTTTGTTCCTATTCAGTTGCAGCTGAACACAAGGGATCTTTTTTTTCTGTCATTTGTTAACCTTGAGGTTGTGTTGATCTGACATCCTGACTTTCACACACAGTCAGAAACCTGGGAATAATTGTTAGTTTTCTTTATGACAAGCTGTGATTAGAGAAAAACAAAATTAAATATAAGAAAAAAATTGAAGTCTACTGATAGTTGATATCAAAATATTCTGGTTTTGTCAAAACAGAGATGAAAATAGATATCACTGAAAATGCAGGAAAAATTAACTTCAGGCATGGAGGTACAGGGATTAATTAATTTATGCACTAGCTCAGAACTAGATAATACAAGGACCTTTTCACTGATCTATCCCCTTCTTTCAAATAAAGGTTTACTTATTAAAAAAACATTTACAAAAACCTACTGGATATGCATTTTTTAAATAGGTATTTGTGATAAGAGTGTTTTTGTAACATAGCTTGACTTAAAACAATAAAGAAATGAACTTGCTAGATTCAAAATAGAAAACTGCATGATTTTTTCTTAATTGCCTCCTCCCAAACTCTGGTTTGTGAAGCTTCTCTCTTTTTGACACACATTACAACCGACAGCAGAAAAAGGTTCCAAATATGACCCATTACTGTTAATCCTAGAAGCCATGGCCAGCTGGATTTAAGGTTTATGGAAGAAGATTCAGCTGAGATTCATTCTACCACTTGTACTAGAGTTAAAAAAAATACATATATGCAGTGTATCTTTCATGGTGCTTTGTGCTACAGCTGAACAACTGAAGAGAAAATTTTGCATTTGGGTGGCTGAAGGATGCAGTGCATTACACTATTGAAAAAAGAATAAAAATTACATTTTGAAGAATCACTTTTTAAACTATCTCTTATATTAGGATTGTGATAATACCCAGACTTAGATTCTCATAATTCTGTTCACTTCCAAAACTCCATATCTTTATTCTGGTTACTTATTCCTACTGTTGCACTGTCCAGGATCAAAACAGAAGAAAAGCTGGGTTTTGCTTTTCCACTTCTTCTATATCAACAACTGAAAGCCTTCCAGCATTTAATTATTATTGGAACAGCTGCAGCATAGCACTTATTTTGACTTGTTGAGCAAGTGCATTTGACTTGGAAGATACAGAGAAGAGTAATTTGAATGAATAACACTTTTACCAATGAATGTTTCAGTAAAATATTGGCTCTGGAATGAAGCAATTTCATTTAAACATCTATTTTATCCCATATGTCAGTGTAAAGTTAAAGTAGGAATCATAGGGAATTTCATAGTGTGTAGAACACCTGGGAGATTACATGTGAGAAATCTGAGCTTAGTTATGTATTTGGTCGAGGCATTTCTTGAAGTCTGTGCTTCTAAAAGTTGCTGGCAGGCACTGTTATGCAGTTCCTGGGAACTGTCCTGCTCAGGGTGTATGCTGAAAGCTTTTAATTACTTACTGTCCTTTAATTCTTAAAATAATACATGAAAAAAATGAAATATGAAGCATATATTTTTATATATTTACTTATATTTTACCACGTTTTTCTAAGTTCCATTTGTAAGTTTGTGTAGTTGCTGCTTACCACTTATGGTAAGTGAAGACATTACATGTACACTATTAGGGGATTAAAAAGTAGAAATAATGTGATTTAAAAGTCCACTTTAGTAATAATTTAGTGTTTCAAACTGTTTTGAATTTTTCAAGTGTGTATTTTGTTAATTGTTAAGAACCTATCAGATCTTATTGACTACAAACAAAAAAAAACCCAACAAAAAAACCCTCTTAATTTAATTATAGAACGGTGCTTTCCTGGTCATTCTCAAAAGATGTAACAGTAAATGCTTGGGTAAGATACCTGAATATTCTAAGTTGCTGGGTTTTTAAAAATTATGGTATATTGAAATAAATTTCTCCTAGTGGGGATAAAAACGATCAAGATTTTTCTTTTTTCTTTTTTTTTTTTTTTTTTTTTAACAGATGTTTTTTCATTCCTGCTCTAGATTCTGCTGCAGTCACTGAAGTTTTCCTCATTGACTTTATCTTTACTTGAATTACTTTGCAATTCATACAGCTCGGTAATTTTTTACAATTATGAAAGGGATATCCTGACACTGAAAGTCTGGATTCAATGAACAATAGATAATTTTTCATTTATTGAAACTGCCACTAACTGTACAGTATTTCATCAAAGAGTTTAAAATTTTCCCTAATTTGGTTGAGCAAAAGAGACAAATGTTGCTCACTGATGTCATTAACTGACTGAAAATGAAGAATTTAGTGAAATAGCTAATTTTTCAACCATGCTACTTGCTTCAGAATATGACCTATCAAGGTTTCTGCTTTGTGTTTTAAGAAGAAAGTATATTTTATGTAAAAGCAATTTACATCATTCTTTCAAAACCACATCTGTTAATCTATAATTTCTTTAAATACAGCCAGTCTAATAATAATAAATACAGAGAAACTCAAATATACAGTACTGCAATAAAACATTTCTTAAAAAACAGAACTGTTGGAATGAAAAAAAAAAGGTTCTGTAGACTTACCCTCCCTAATTATAGTAAAATTCTCACTAATTATGAAAAAATGTTTTGTCTCAGTCAGAAGGGGATCAGAATTTGGATTAAGGTTCTGACAATGAGTTTTGTGTTTAAAATAGGATATGTATGGAATGTAGTTTTGGGGACACCTATTTTCAACCTCTGCCTAAATTTTGTTTTTCTTAAGGAATACTTATATGCCTGCTCTTGGGCTTTGAGTATGACCTGATCCACTCTGGAGATGAGTTCCCAAAAGATCTCAGCTCAGAAAGTAATTAATTCTCACCATCCCCAGGACACATGGAGAGACATGACTAAAGCCTGAGCAATGTATTTTCTCACCACAGCCTGTGGGTGGACGTGAGGAGGGACACAAAAGGTTATTAAGTCTGAATTATCCACTTTCCCTTACTACTTATTACCATATAGTCTGGGGTGCACCAGACCTCCCTTGCTCTGCTGATGAAAATGGGTAAAAAGAAGTGTAGGAGACTTGGTACTAAAAAGACAACAAACAAGTGGGGCCATGACTGTGAAGCTTTGTAGTTAAAACACACAGCTGAATGATTGTCTAGAAAATGCCTAATGTTCAACTGATTAAAAAAAAAATCATGTGTGGGAAAAAAACCCTTATTTCCCTCCCATTTTCACCCTTAAGTCCTGCATTTCTTCTGTGTGTTGGCTTCGGATGTCTCACTGCCAGGCTACTTGGCACCCTGGAAGCTAGGGATGTGGTCATGGAAAGCAGCTGATAGGGACTGAAGTGTCCTATGACTGAGCAAGGGCTATCTCTTAGTCCTCTTCTCTGGAGCTGAAGATGACTTACAAAGGCAATGTAGATAAAATTCTCTTCTTCTTACTGGCTTGTGCAAGACAGTTGACCCTTAACAAACAAAAGTATCTCTCCACTGACTCTATCAGGAAGCTGCCTCTGGTGTCTGACACAATCCTCTAAGGACAGGTGACTATTTCTATCAGTTTCAGTGTCTAACTCGAAATAGATAACCTGAGTCCAGTTCAGGATTCTTGCCTGGGAGGATTAAAAGAGATAAAGTCCATTAAAGCAGTAGTACCTAGCTAATTATTTATGTTGCCCACTAATTAGTTTTTTTAATAATCACTTTCAAAAAGTTTAACCTAAATTTCTACAGTTAATGTTCATTTCCTGCAGTTTAAAAGCCTAAACAAAGTTACAAAAGTGTAAATGATAATTTAAAAAATCTATCATCTGCTCTCAGCTGAGACGGATGTTCTGATAAATGTGCTTCCTAAATTCTCTCTGATGCACCTCATTAAAATATTTACATCTAGCATAGATGCTTGGGATTTTTGTTTTGTTTTTTTCAAATAAAATCTCATTCTGCTGTGGGATCACATCTTTTCTCCTATCCACACACCCCACAAAACATTTTTTCCGTTTTTTTTTTTTCCCCCATTTGCCAGTTGGTTTAAATAGTCTAAGTGTGGAAGAGAGAATGTGTTTCTAGAATTTTAATGTTGGAGAGAAGAGCAATAAATGAGTTAAACAGCTATTTGATGTCTGTCTTTTCACAGTAGCACAATAGCTAATTCCTGGGGCCTCTGACCTTTTAGTGTCCTGTAACAGAGTACTTGCATTAATCTATTGCTTATCTGTCACCTACCACATTTGATATTTCCAGCCTCTGCTTTCAATTATCAGTCATTTGAGGCAGCACTGAATAATTTCAGGAGAAAACGCCTGGAACCTTTGACCTGTTTTTGTCAGATAACCACAAGTGGTCACTGTAGATAAACTATCATTTCGTTATATTCAAGATGTAAACGAGTGTTGTTTGTAGTGTATCAGCTTACTGTAACCTTTATCACCTTGAAGTGATTAAAACTGACTGGTTTACTTAGTGCTTATACAAAGAATTCAGAGTCAAACAGTGAAATTCAATGAGATTAGTGTAAATGGCCTCTTAAAGTCTGTAAAACCTTTGGTTTTTTCCTTGGCATGTATATTTAGTAGTTAAACAGTGACATTAAGTTGATTAGTGAGTCTTTACTGTTTGTGAATCTAGTTGGGATCCTGGGATTTTAAAATCAGACTATTAAAACATATCTTTGGTCTGTTTCCCAAAGCAGCTTTCACTTTCCCCGTGTTGCCACATACCAACCTCTTCAGGAAAATCAAAGCATGTGTCAGTGGGGGGGAACTAATCACCAACAAAAGACCATGTCTAATAGTCCCTCATGCACTATGGCCTAAAGTCCTTGCTGACAATTTTTCATATTTTTTTAAGTTCAGTCAATGGTTAATCAGATATTTTTAGCTGAATCAGTGAAATACGAATTACCTATTATATTGTCCATCCATGTATGTGTTTTCTATTGTTTTTTTCCAGAAGACAAATACTTTTGTTAATGAAAATCAGTGCATGATATCTTTTCCTGGTGTAAAAGATGACCCCTTTTCCTAACTATCTTTTGGGTGCGAATTTGTCTTCATCCTTTTTAGAACTGAGATCAGTGTTAAAAACAGCATGAATATTTCATCAGCTTGCCACATGGGTGGAAAATATTCTTTGCCATTTTACGCACAGGTGTTTGTGATATTCCCCTGAGCTGTTATTTGTCTGATGTAACCATAGTGCTGAATATGAATATAAGTTTCAGGTGGCATAAAAATGACATTTTCAGAAGTTGTTGCAAAAGAATCCTAGCCAATTGCAGCAACTGAAGAATTTTGTCATAATCAGCATTGACTAACATTGAAGTTATTTTTACTTAGAGAAATTATATTCCTCCCATGGTTAAAAAAGGGCTTCCTCATTTTCTGGTCAAATGGTTTTTAGATGCTGTGATTGGTCCCACAGAGATGTATATTTGGCAGATGGACTGAGCTCAGCTGAATGACATGAGGAAACTCCAAAAGAACTGAACACCTAAAAAGCCTAACCTGTATTTTTTGGGCTGCCAGTGTTGAAAAGCTCTCTCACATGGAATAAAAATATTTAAGACATGGTGCCTCTTTCACTTCATGCCATTTCAGCAGGATAAAGGACCTAAGAGGTACCCTGCTGAGCACTCAGTTCCCCAGCAAGGCATTTATTAGATGCAGAAGGGATAAAGACTTGCGTATATTTTGGTATTAAAATGGCTCAATATTATTAAATAACATTTTGCATTTATAACATGGCCAGTGCTCTATTTATTTGTCAATATTGCAACGTCACTGCCACTGCATTTTTATATTTTTTTCATGGAATGCAAAGTCCCAACTTATTTGAATTTGTAAAAATTTGGCATTTTTTTCATCCATTGGCTGAGGAAATTTGCAGTTCATGATTCTGCCTTGATGGTGGGGAGCAGTACCTCCCTGGACCCCAGGATTTCTGTGTTGCTCTGTGTCTGTTTCTTACAGCCCTTGATTTCTGCAGACTGTTGCTGCTCCCAGGTCCTGGCCTGCCTCTAAATGCTGTCTCAGCCCAGGGAAATGTTGAACTTGTGTCCCTTTCAGATGCCAGGGCTGCCCTATCCTTGGGTATGCATGGAAACACCGATGAGTACTGTCTGTATGAGCTGTAATAATTAATTTTAGAACCAAAAGGAAGCAGCTATCACTATTCCTCCAGCAGTCATGAACCTTTTATTCAGTATCTAATTCTTCAATGCTTACTCATATTAAGTAGTGCTTAGTTACCCACACAAGCTGGTGAATACTTGATGAATAAATACTAACCATAGATGTCAGAAAGGGTTGATACATTGTCTGTCTTTAATGTATTTTTCATTTAAAGGTTATTGACATGTCTGTTTGAAATTAGCTTCAAAATGCTCAGTTATAACCTTAGAAAATTGCAGCAGACCCTTTGCACTTGAAAATTCCTCCCCAGTTCCGTGGATTTGCATGTGGTAATCTTTGCCAACTTCTCTCCAAAATGAAAGGCTTTACATGGACATTAAATAAATAAATAAAATAAAATAAAATAAAATAAAATAAAATAAAAAGCAAAAAAACAGCAAACCTCAAGTCAGATCTCTGTATATATCTCACAGTTTTGAACTGAGCAGTAGAGTTGCTAAATAGCCTGTATCCTGTTTCTCTTCAGTAGCAGCCCATTCATCTTCAGGTACAGAGCAGCCAGTTTCCATGCTTCTGCCTCTTTTCTGCTTTACTTTTTCTACATAGCATATGATGGCAAACCCATGTAAGCTAAATATGCACTTGAGCTGAGGAAATATTACAGTTAGCAGACAATTTTCCTTTTGACGGCCAGGAGAAAGTTAATTTTCACTGATGATAAGCTGTTCTTATAGCTTATATATGTTTTATTTTTGGTTATTCTTAAGGATATATAGATCTGTGCATTTTTTTAAAAACATACTACTTAAAACAAGTGTACATTTTTGAAAGGGTAGAAGGGCAGGGTACTGTAAGATTATAGTTCCATGACCACAGGTGACTTAACTGGTAACTGTATATCTGTATATATAAATGTACCCTTATATGTCAAGCCGAAAAATGATTATTTTTTTTTCTTTCAGTGCATTTATCTTTGGTAAGACTACATATACCTTATCATAATACACATATGCAGGTTTGCCTTGTGCTTGCAGCCCAGAAAGCCAATTCTGTCCTGGGCTGCATCAAAAGAAGCATGGCCAGCAGGTTAAGGGAGATGTTTCTGCCCCTGTGCTTGCTCTTGTGAGACCCAATCTGCAGTAGTGGGTCCATTTCTGGAGGCCATAGTACAGGAAATGCAGGGACCTGCTGGAGTTAGTCCAGAGGAGGACCATGAAGATGATATGAGGGCAGATGGTATGGACAACCCCTCCTGTAAAGACAGGCTGAGAGTGTTGGGGTTGTTCAGCCTGGAGAAGAAAAGGCTCTAATGAGACCTTAGAGTGACAGGAGAAAGGGACCTTTAGGAAATCTGGGGAGGGAGATATTACAAGGGTATAGAGTAGGAGGATGAGAGGGAGAAGTTTCAAACTGGAAAAGGGTAGATTTAGATTGACTATTGAGAAGAAACTCTTCACTATGAGGATGGTGAGACACTGAAACAAGTTGCCAAGTGCAAATGTCCCTCCAGGATGTCCCTCCCCGGAAGCGCTGAAGGCCAGGTTGGATGGGGCTTTGAGCAGCCTGGTCTAGAGGGAGGTGATGCTGACTAAGACATGAGCTTTTGAACATGAAGTTGGAATGACATGAGCTTTAAGGTCTGCCCCAGCTGAAGGCCTTCTACAATTCTATGATTCTACATATATTTATGCACACATAGAAACACACTCACATTGTGTATGTAGTCAAA